>NC_133402.1:55572450-56975450 GCF_047511655.1 Castor canadensis | reverse complement strand
GTATGCCTTTTCAACAGGATTGTGAGCAGTTTCACATGTTACTAAAAGTTTTTCTTAACTTTCATCATTAGCAGATATCTAGTTTTTGACCATTTCCCTAATGGACACATGTAGATGGTTCCTAATATTTTTCTATTATTAAGGACAGTGTGATAAATGTTCTTGTATATCTTTCCAGAACTGCCTGGTTAAGCAGCTCCTGAATTTCAGAACCATGGAAACTATGTAAAATAATAAACATTTATTATTTTAAGCCATTAAGTAATGGAATAATTTGTTATGCAACAATAAGTAGCCAACATTGGCTCCCTTGGGGTTTTTGTTTTTATCTCTAAAGTAGGAAGATTTGGTTCCTTGTAACCCTGCTCTTAGGACTGACTCTCCCTTTTCTCACCTCACCGGTACTTTTGGGAGGAAGAGTTTGGACAATTTACACTGCTAATACACTTTTTTGGTCTGTTCCTTCACAGCAATGTCTTCACTGACCTCCTATATCTTCACAACTCATCACTAGATATTTGAGCTTCAGCTTAGGTTTTTTTTTTTTTTAACTCTGTAGACATCAGGATCATATTTCCAAATGCCTACAATGTTCTTCAGGTGTCCTAAGTGAAATTTATCCTCTCCTGCTGCAATCTCTTCCTTCTTTTTATTTACCTTGATTGAAAAGTGGGACTAGGCTGGGTGGGAAGGGAGAATGTGACTCTGAAGTAGTTATCAGTATCTGTGTAAAAATGCAGTGGATTACCTGTGTGTTTTTAGCTTCTAATCTTTCATGAGACCCAAGTCAAGATGTTGCTTGAGATTGCAGTATTCTGGATATTTCCCTGGATTTCCTGAAGGGTCTGTTCCCGACAGGACTTGTTCAAATAATTGATGGTAGAGGACTCAAGGGTTTTCTGGCTATTGGGAAGAAGCCTCCATTCCTCATCACACTGACTTCACCACAGACCTGCTTGAGGATTCTCACAAAATGGCAGCTGACCTTTTCCCACAGCATGTGATATAAAAGAGAAGGCAAGGCAGAAACCATGATGTGTTTGATAGCCTGTCCTTAAAAATCACATGTAATCACTTCTTTCATATTCTCTTGGCCATATAGACGAACACTGAAAATGATATGGAAGGGGATTACAAAAAGCTGTGACTAATTTGGATGGGGTAGGGGTCAGTGGGAACCATTTTAGAGACTGGCTACAGACGCCATTCTTGTGTCAGTGGTTTTGGAATTAGGACAGTGGTTACACGGAGTGTCCTCTTGGGGCTTTCAGGTCAGCTGTACGAGGGTAAAATATTTGGAACCAGGTCAGTTAATGAAACGGTATAAAGTGAGAAGAGGAAGATGAGATGAGATTCAGAGTGGCATAAGGGAAATGGTAAGTAATTTGGTATATTTAACCTGAATTCTTTGTGGTAAGTATGTGTTCTTTATGCAAAGGCACTCATAGGAAATGACCTTAGGATGAGTCTTTAATCTTGGTTGTCACTTCTGCAGGGACTGGCTCTTCTCTCACTCACCGCTGTTCTTTAGCCTTACCTAAACGAACAATTGCAGTTCATATCTACATGTCCTGCCTCGGTCTAGAATTTTCTCATGTTGTTGCCTGTAACTGAGGCACCATCTTAATTTCAAATAGCCCAGGTCTCAAATAGCCCATGAGACAAAGACTTTTAGTGCAAGTAGCTCATTTAGGAGGTGATGAAATAGTGGTAAATTAGGGATGTATACTGGTAAGAGATAGGGAAGTAAAGACAGCCAAGAAAGCAAGTTCTTCTTGTGGGCAACTGACAACCCCTCTAGGGAACTCTGGGAACTAGTAGAGAATCACTTCTGAGCTATCCTATGTATGGACATGGTTCCTGGAATAGTAACTCACCAACTTTTGTCAGTCATTGGTTGAGAGCTGCTCCCAGGAACTGTTAATTTTTAAAACACTTCTAGCCTGCAATTCAAAGAGCCAGAACTTATGTGGCAGCTGAAGGAAGCCCTTGGGCTCAGAGTTTCAGGTGTTGTCAGTTGGAAGTTGGCCTGCAGGGATGTGTTAAGTCCCAGGGAGATAAGGGAAGGGTACATGTAGCATTTTCTCTGAGTGTCTTTAGAATTCAAGTCAGGCATCCACTCCTATGAATTCTCATGGTCCCTCATTTTCCTTCCCTTGGTGGGCTGGGTGACCCTCAGCCTTATTCCTATATCACCTTGCCCTTCACAGTATTTTAGCTCTGTACCTCTCCCATTACACCCCAAGCTTACTTATGATATGGACCAGGTCTTCCGTCACTGTATCCCTGGGGTGCTTAGACCAAGACCTGGCCCAGAAGCTGGCCCATGCTGGGTACCTACTAAATCCTGAGTGAATGAAGGAATAAATGCTTGAATAAATAAAGGATTCTCTTCATCATTTGCAATAGCATTGGCATAAGGCCCTATGTATTCTTGTGTCTACAAGCCTTGCCTTAAATTATTACCATTTCTACTCTCGCAGGCTTATTTTATGGGAATAATTTTCTACGAAGGGGTCTTCCAGGTGCAGGAAAAATCACTAACATGTTTATGGTGTACCTGCTGATATGCTAGGCCCTGGCTGATTCACTGCTGTACATCTCCCTGGACTCCTAGAGAAAAGCTCTCACACAGCCGCTTTCTGCCCAGAACCCCCTCACGGGGGGGCAAGGTGAGGGAGGAGGGATGGCTGGGTTTCTGCACAGCCTGAGCAGCCTCAGATCCTGCCTAGTCCCATTTTGGGTAGTCATGATTTACTCATTGTCACGGCCACTTAGTACTCTGGGAAGGATGCATTGTCTTTGAGTAGAGAGCAGTAGAGATGATTTGGCTATTATTATGGATAATAATTGTGTTTGCTGTCTGGGCAGCCTGGGCTTATTTGGGAGCTTTGTCACCACTGCTATAATTTTAAATATTTTAATTAATGATACTTGGCTGTGCTTGTGCCTCGAGGCTCCTTAAGCAAAATGAGCAATTAAAAAAAGAAAGGACAAGAAAAGCAAATGAATAAAAATAAAAGAAAGGGCATTAAAAAAAATCAGTCTGTTTCTGTGATGTTTCAGGCTTGAAAAATGTATTCAACTGCCTGCTGCAGGCAAAAGAAAATTCTCACTGCTTCTGCCTGCTATCGTTTTCTCCCATAGTCATCCATCTCTTGCAGCTGCTGAGTGACATGGTATATACAAAAAGCATCGTCCAAAAAGACAAGAGAGGAGGGAAAGAGCACAGTAGAGACCAAAAGGTCTAGCAAACTTGGAGCCTCATGCTTTTGAAAGTGTTTCATCATTACCACTCATTATTGTCATCGATTATATTCGTACTTTGCCAATATTGTAGATATCAAATGAGAAGGTATTAACGAATTACTCTCTACCTACATGCTCTTTAAATATAATGGCTGAAAGGGTTCTGGCAGAGGCACTGCAAGCCCCAGAATGTTCTTGGAGATTGATAGGTGAATATGTACCAGAGGGAGGCCAGTAGGATAGGCACTATTGTTTGAAAATGGTTTGTCCCCATGAAAACACATGTTGAGGCTTAGTCCTCAGCAGAACAATGTTAAGAAGTGTCGAGGTACTCAGGAGGAGTTTGGAGTCATGAAGTGTCCATCCTTATTAATGGATTGATGTCTTTTTATTGTGGGAATACATTAGTAGCCCATGAGTTTGGCTCCTTTTTCTCTCTTCCGCATTGGTCCATTTGTTCTTCCTCTTTTCCGCCATCTTGTGATGAAGCATGAGGCCCTTGCCAACTGCAACCACCTGATAATCTTAGACTTTCCAGCTTCCTGAACTGTAAGATCAAAATTTTTGAATGCATAAATTTCCCAGCCTCAAGCGTTCTCTTATAGCAATAGACTAAGACGGTAGGGTAACCTGAAATGCTGATGATGTGAAAGCTATGAAAATCTAAGAGGCAAAAATTTCCTCCACATCTCAATCACTACAAGGGACACTTGAATCACATCAGGATTATAAACTCAGGGATACCTGGCCTGCACAACTTTAACCTCCAGAGTGCTTTAAAAATATTTGAATTAATAGCCAGTATTAAGTTCTGATTTTTATTTATTTATTTATTATTCATATGTGCATACAATGCTTGGGTCATTTCTCCCCCCTGCCCCCACCCCCTCCCTTACCACCCACCTGACCCACTCCTCTCCCCCCCACCCCCTCAATACCCAGCAGAAATTATTTTGCCCTTATTTCTAATTTTGTTGAAGAGAGAGTATAAGCAATAATAGGAAGGAACAAGCGTTTTTGCTGGTTGAGATAAAGATAGCTATACAGGGAGTTGACTCACATTAATTGCCTGTGCATGTGTGTTACCTTCTAGGTTAATTCTTTTTGATCTCACCTTTTCTCTAGTTCCTGGTCCACTTCTCCTATTAGCCTCAGTTGCTTTTAAGGTATCTGCTTTAGTTTCTCTGCGTTGAGGGCAACAAATGCTAACTAATTTTTTTGGTGTCTTACCTATCCTCATATCTCCCTTGTATGCTCTCGCTTTTATCTTGTGATCAAAGTCCAATCTCCTTGTTGTGTTTGCCCTTGATCTAATGTCCACATATGAGGGAGAACATATGATTTTTGGTCTTTTGGGCCAGGCTAACCTCACTCAGAACGATGTTCTCCAATTCCATCCATTTACTAGCAAATGATAACATTTTGTTCTTCTTCATGGCTGCATAAAATTCCATTGTGTATAAATACCACATTTTCTTGATCCATTTGTCAGTAGTGGGGCATCTTGGCTGTTTCCATAACTTGGATTAGTCAGTATTTTGAAATGCTTAAATCAAACATGAAAATTTGATTCCCAGTTTCTTTAAAAGTTCCAAAGATTGATCAACTCAGTTCTCAAGTGATAACTTGGGGTTGAAGCATTGGTGAGCACCCTGTGGTGTGCTGGAACTGGCTCCTATTGGCTTGTGGCAGAGTTTTGTGTGCATGTCACCTCAATTCTGTCTTCACGAACTTGACATTGATAGATCAGCCATGTTGGGAGTATTCGTATCGTGAAAACTGGCAAATGCTGTAAGTTAGTTTTTCTTTTGGAGAGCAAGTTGTTAGACATTTATCAGCGTACCATTGTGCTACCTCTTGGGATGAATATGTCACATATGCTTTCTTTATACCTATGGCTTGCCATCCTCTCCTTCCAGTGAGGCTGAATTGCCCACCGTGTGCCCTGGGTTTAGATTCTGGGCTTGGAATCTCCTTATACCACACTTGCTTGTATTTCAGGAGATACAAAGAAAGCCCCCTACCCAGGACCTTGTTCAGAAGGATGGAATCATCAAAGCAAAGTTTCTGAAGGGAGAATGGGAAGGTGGTCTTTGTCTAGGGAAGGGATTGGCCTAATTTCTAGGGATGAAAGACCTCTGTGAGCTAGAGAATCGAAGTGTTCGCTCTGGTAGGTAGGATCTATGAATGCCTTGTGTGGCAGACACCCAAACCCAGCTTGTGCACAGTGTCCTACTTTTATGCCCTTGGGGGTGGACATTGGGACCACAGCCTGAGAGCCTCAGAGAAGGGTCCCTTCTTACAACAGTTAGGCAAAGATGTAGGAAAGCACTATGCTTCTGAACAGACAGACCACTTGCTCTCTGGGAGCAAGGGAGAGATAGCCACAGTTACGGCTGACTTTGTGAGCGTACAGCCTGGGCTGTGGTACAGGATCCTCTGTTTGGTTCAATGCCCTGCTGTCATCATCTTGAAATTCTTAGCACTATTTGAAGAAGGAGCCCCGCATTTTCCTTTTGTATTGGGTCCTGCACAGTAGATTCCTGATCCATTCCACTAGGAACTGATAACTGTAGACCTGCCTCAATTGTTCTGGGATACACAAAGTTTTGCAGAGCTTCCTGTGCAACTTAAGAAGTACAAAGATGGGATCCATCAAAACTTCCCACCAAGCCCTGTGGAGAGAGCTGAGCCAGATTTATGTGGTCAGAAATACCAAGAATGTCTATGGTTATACTACCCTGATCATACCTGATATCATCAGAAATACCAAGAAATGTGTTATTTCAGAACTATCATGGCTTTGTACTATGATGATTTATTTTTTGTTAACTATTGGATGCTGGGGATTAAACTGGGAGTACATGTCAAAGTTTGGTAATATAGGAGTGAATTTGAAAAGGTCTCTGCCCAAAGGAAGTTAGAGTGTAGTGAAGACATGCAGAGGTAAACCCACAGTTTACCTCATGTAACAATTAGAACTCCTATCTGTAAAAATTGCCATGGGAAGCAAAATCAGGAACAACTGGGATCAGGAGAATTTGTGGCAGCGTGTGGAAGGAGAGTAAGAACCTTCTGGGTGAAGAGAATAGGCAGATGCTTGACCTCATGCTTAGGAGTCTGCTGTCTTTTGATGGTGCTGCTGCTTTTAGCAACATGTGGTTTACCTAATGAACTTGTATACCCTTTAATAACTACCCTGTGTTGTGGCCACAGTGGAGCCATGGAACCATTTCTGGAGGATGGTTCAAGTGACTACTCAGTAATCAGGTCTTCACTATGTGGTAGGAGAGCATTTGGAAATGCTAGTTCATGTCTTACTTGGGGACTCTCAGCCTGCATGGGTAGCCAGACTCTGGAACATGCTTGCCTCAGAAGAGAAATTAGAGCAGAGGGACTGGCTAGGCTTTGGCTATAAATCCTGAGACTGTGAGGGGCTTTGACCTTGACCTTCATGGCCTGACCACCCAAATCAGAGCAGTGAGGGCAACTCAATAGAGGCCAGCATAGATGTCATCAGATCTCCAGCCTGCTGAAAGCGCATTTATAGAAATAAAGCCACATGGAGTTTATTGGACCAGCATTCTGTGGTTATGTTCAGCAGAGTCCCTATTTGACTGAGTTCAGCTTCCCTCCTGCTTCCCATCTTGAGAGAAGTAACCACTGCTTATCATCTGTTGTGTAAACACTATTTTCTGCTGTTTCAAACACAACTATGGTTGTTTTTTTGGAAATTGAAGATTCTGGTGCAGTCTAAAGATAGTCTGAGGGTTTTCTGTGTGTCTGAATATGTGTGTGCATGTTGGTTTGTCAGTGTGTATGTGTTTGTAATGAGGATCATGGTGTTGCTGCTTACTATATAGGATTTAGAGAAAGAAAACCCCTGATTTGAATCTTGTTTTAGTTTTTCTTAATCTCTTTGGCACTCAGTTTCTTTATATGGAGAATGGGTATAATGATCAGTGTGATAATGTTTAGAAGGCTCCTGTCATCTGTAATGTGATCGTTGCTAATTATTGTCACAAGAATCATATCAGAAGCTGCTAATTTTCACCACCCAGTGGCCAGATGGGGATAAATAGGTTTCCTGTGTGCTGAATGGCTTCTGCCACAGCTAATTACAACTTAAGGATTCTTTGATTGGTACTTGAAGCTTGAAAGTTTCTTTGAAAGTAATTTAATCACCCTGTGAATAAACTGACTGATATTTCATTATACAGATGAGTGGGATGTACACTACAATCACATGTAGACCATATTTGTAGCAGTTTGGTTTTGATCATTAATTCCTTCTCATTTGTTCTTGGTTAGTTCTGTGGTTGGGATGTGTTTGTTAAAGACTGTTTAAGATCCATCCATCCATCCAGTAAGTTACTTGTTGAAGTGTTCATTTTGTACAAGCGTCTGGGAAGAGATCCTGTAGGGACTCAACCATGAATCAGGTATTAGATACAGACACTCTTTCAGAGGCCAATTATGAACCTCCTGGACTCTTTTTTTTCCCCCTAGTGGTACTGGGGTTTGAACTCAGGGCTTTATGCTTGCTAGGTAGGTGCTCTACCATTTGAGCCATGCCTCTAATCCTTTTACAATCTGGTTATTTTGGAGGTAGAGTTTTGTTTTTCGCCCAGGCAGGCATGGACCATGCTTCTCCTAGTTTACACTTCCAGCTGTTGTTGGTATGATAGGAGCATGCCATCACAGCCAGCTCTTTCCTGTTGAGATGGGATCTCACAAACTTCTTCCCCCTGGGCAGGCCTGGAATCATGATCCTCCCAATCTCCATCTTCCAAATTGCTAGGATTATAGACATGAGCCACTGGCACCCAGCCCTCTGGGACTCTTGATGGTTGCTTTCTCCATGTTTGATGCTGCTTCTTGCATCATCACTAATATACTTTATTTAGTCCAATTGTTTTATTGCTATTTCCTAACTGATTTTTTGAGGGATGAATGGATTGTTTATTTGCCCAGTTTTGCTGAAATGGAAGAGATTATGGTAGAATGATATTATGAACACCATCTCTCCAGAAGCAAGCTAAGTGATTATGTCAGGGTATTTCCTATTTCTCTATTTTATGGAATTTAACAAAGTAAATTAAGAGTGTAAAAAAAATCCCAAATATTAAAAGAATATATGCCCTTGGGGTGGGGAATACCTTCTAAAATAAGCCATAAAACACATAATAATTCAAAGAGAAAACACTGACATATTTGGTGAAAAAAATATTTAAATCTTCTATGTGCCAGAGAATTCTATAAACAAACTCTAAAGACAAAGAAAAGACTGAGAGAAAATACCCATGTAGTAGACAAAGGGTTAATATCTCAAGTGCTTTATAAAGTAGTAAGAAAAAGGCACATAGCCATTAGAAAGAAATGCAAAGGCAAGTCATACCCGAGGAAGCAAAAATGGCAAATAAATATATGAAAAGGTGTCCAACTTTATTGGAAATCAGGGAGATGCAAATTGGAAGAATGAAATGCCATCTTTATGCAGGGAAAAAGGAATTTTTTTTACATTATTGGTGGGAATGCAAACTAGTACAACCACTCTGGAAAAAAATCCGGAGGCTTCTTAAAAATCTAAACATAGGTCTACTGTATGATCAGCAATACCACTCTTGGGGATATACCCAAAAGACTGTGACAGAGGTTACTCCAGAGGCACTTGCACACCCATATTTATTGCAGCACTATTCACAATAGCCAAGTTATGGAAACAGCCAAGATGCCCCACTACTGACTAATGGATTAAGAAAATGTGGTATCTATACACAATGGAATTTTATGCAGCCATGAAAGAAGAAGGAAACCCTATCATTCTCAAGTAAGTGGATGGAATTGGAGAACATCATTTGAGCGAGGTTAGCCTGGCCCAAAAGACCAAAAATCGTATGTTCTCCCTCATATGTGGACATTAGATCAAGGGCAAACACAACAAGGGGATTGGACTTTGATCACATGATAAAGCGAAAACATACAAGGGAGGGGTGAGGATAGGTAAGACACCCAAAAAACTAGATAGCATCTGATGCCCTCAATGCAGAGAAACTAAAGCAGATACTATAAAGCGACAGAGGCCAATAGGAGAAGGAGACCAGGAACTAGAGAAAAGGTTAGTTCGAGAAGAATTAACTTAGAAGGTAACACACATGCACAGGAAATCAATGTGAGTCAACTCCCTGTATAGCTATCCTTATCTCAACTAGCAAAAACCCTTGTTCCTTCCTATTATTGCTTATACTCTCTCTTCAACAGAATCAGAGATAAAGGCAAAATGGTTTCTGCCTGGTATCGAGGGGGGTGGGGGGGAAGGGAGGGGATAGGGAGGGGGGGAGGGAGAGGGTGGGAGGAAGGAGTGAGAAATGACCCAAACATTGTATGTACAGATGAATAAAAGAAAAAAAAAAGAAATACCATCTTTACCCAATGGATTGGCAAAACATAAAATGATTGAGAATTGAAGTCTTGGTAGAAGTGTGGAGAAATGAGCTACTTCATCTGTTGTTTGTAGGAATGTGAGTAACTATCATATTTTTGGGAAGTAATTTGTATTAATTTTTTAAAATAAAAGTACACATATTCTCACTATTTCAGAGAAATAAAGGCTCTCATACATAAGGAGAAAATTATAAAGGTAGCTATTGTAGCAATGATTATAAAAAATAAAGATGGGGAGGTAGGGACTGTGAATGTTTTCATTTTAGGGATAATTGAGTAACTTAGAGTACACTTATAGTGCGGAATATTACAGAGCCACTAAGAAGCATAAGTTAGATTTGTGTTTATTGTCTTGAAAGGATTCACAGCATAGGGACAAATAAGTGTATGTTTTTGAGATATAGAAAAAGTTATGGAAACAATTATCTCAAGCTACTGACACTGGTTACT
Organism: Castor canadensis; assembly: GCF_047511655.1. NCBI lineage: Eukaryota > Metazoa > Chordata > Mammalia > Rodentia > Castoridae > Castor > Castor canadensis. Next base: position 56,965,307 of record NC_133402.1, on the reverse strand, counting down.
TTGGGGGTGGTGGTGAGTTTCAGAGAAGGATGTCCTGTGTTAGAGTATTAAGGTTTCTTCTAGTCTCTTTTACATGGAAGAATCTGTGCCTCCCTTTTTTGTTTAATGTCTTAACAGTTTTACTTGTTGAATGATTACTTGAGATGTTGGCTGTTTAAAAAGAAAAAAAAATAAGAAAAGATAAATAAGATTGAGAAAAAGAAAAAGAAAAAAAAATATTATTTGTGTCCCTCAGTAGCATGAAGGTTGCTGGAGTTCACCCTCAAATACAGTCATGAAAGATTTATTTAACCACATTCCTCTTAAGGTTGAAGGGGTTGAGATGATGGCTCGCTCACCCAGACTCTCTTTCTTCACCAGGGTCTTCTTATTTATTTCTCTCTTCTGAGCCAAATTTGAGCTTCTATGAGACATTCTCAGTCAGTTCCCAATATTTGAAGCCACTTTCAGCAATACCATCCATCTCCTCCCACTGCAAGTGGTATTATCTTCACATCCTCCCTCTTTTTATCACTCTGAGCTGCACACGTTTGGTCCCCAACACCCTGATAATGTTCTTTTTGGTCTCTCACAAGTGAAATAATAGATGACCATCCTCCCAGTGTTGGAGATGGAGTCATCCTGCATCTAGATAACCAGGAAAGGGTGTCCACTCTCATTGCTTGCTGTGATTAAGATCTCCCTGGCGAAGATACAAGTGAGATTGCCTTTATAAAATAATACCCGTGCTCATCTCATTTTACTCAGCTCAGATAGCAGCTAGCATCATTTCTTGGGCCCTTCCCTGTACCAATCTGCACTGGCTTTCAAACATATATGCCACCACCTGCCCTGCTGGTGAGATAAGAATAAAAGTATTAGATGGCATATTAAATTGTGCAGCATTTTTCATATTATTCATACAAATGAGATAACAGCTGCAGGATAGTGGGTTTCATTCTTGGCAGAGCTCCCAATCACTGTGCTGCTTGAACAAAGCTAGCTTTCCATCCCAGCAGCGTGGGCGCCTGTCTGTGGTACCATTCAGCAGGGATAGGAGGCTTCCTCTCCTATGTCCACCTTCATGGCCTAATGAATGTCAGTTAATAAGGGATAAATCCTTTCTTCCCAACCAGACTCAGGCTTAATGTGAAGTTCTATAAAGGAGTTAATTCACAGAGTGTCCCCCAAATTTTAGTTACTGAGTCCTACTTTTTTTCCTGGTTTATATTTTTTCTTTGTGATCATTCCATACATGCATGCAGTGTAAGTTGAACAAATTCGCCCTTCCATTAGATCCCCATTCTCCTCTCCTTTCCTTTTTCACATAGTGTTTGGTGATTTTGATCTCACCCAGGTATCACCAAGAATAGTACTTAATACTTTTCTTTAAATTTATTTTAACTACCTATCTTAGCCTTATTTTAACTAATAATACTGAAGAAATCACAAATTTGATATGCTACTTTTACTCTATATCTGTTTAATATTAAAAGAAGTATAACTATTAATACTATTTTCAGTGTACTACGTAAAATAATTTTGAGTGCTGCTCGTGAGTGTTTTACCTGTAGTTCTCACTGGAGTATACTACGCTAATACAGATCATCTATTGGAAGCTGCTTTCCATGGCTGATCCTGTGCCTGAAGAGGGCAGGGAGGAAAATCTATGGATATTAAAAGGCTCAGAAAAGAGATGCTGGCGGGGAATAAGGAAGAGCATTTTAACCCGGCCAGACTTTAGTGAGGAAGATGGAGTCAAGGACATCTTCTAGCCACCTTTCTCTGTGGGATCTGGGACTTGAGGATGCCCAGGCCTTTGGTGAGATGCTGAGCCAGAGTACACAGTCAGGAAATACCAGGCCCTTCCCACCTGGCTCACAGCCACTCCTAGTCTGGGGTCTGACCAGCATCATGAAAAGGATGCAGGGATGGCACAAGATGGCAACCACCAAGTGTTAACAGAGTTGAACTTTTCATTGGGACTACTTTGCCTATAAAAGGAAAGTGACTTGATTATGAAAGAGTTTTAAATGCACAACCACCAACCAAAACCGAACAAAAAATGATCCAGTGAAAGGGATTGGGAGTGCAGGGCTGGGAAGTTCTAGTTTACAGGTAGCAGAGGGCCCTGACAGCTGTCAAAGATACTTCTGCTCCAAGCTTCTCTAGGTGCCTGGACTCCCCTGCTTCTGAGAGTTCATATTAGGCAGTTGTAACCCCTTCCCTTCCACATCAGTGTCTGGCCCTATACTTCCTGGTCACTACCTTGAATAAGGACTACCAGACCCCAAGGTTATGCATGACCTAGCCTGTTCAGGTCAGTTCCTTAGGATTCTGTCAACTTATGATCAGGCTGACTGTCCCAAGCACAGCTCTAAGTGCCTTAGACATGAGAGCCACGTGGACATATAGGTGGCTGATAGGCAGACAGACAAGAAGGAGTTAATCTCTAAATCAACAATGATTTAGTGGGGGTCTGCTAAGCCTGCAGGTTGAGCCTATGGGAACACCACGAGGGAACGGTTAATCAGGCATAATGTCCAGGTGTGGATGGCCTGACTGGTGACCAAAGATTGAACTAAGTGTCTGGGAACAGTTCATGTGTACAAGCCCAAGGCCCAAAAGAGACAACCATCAATCCTTGCTTCATCCTTTAATCCACATCTGTTGGTAACAACGAAATAGCAAAAATTAGTGAGGACTTTTTTTTGTACTCTGGTTAGAGAAAGCACAAAAGCATCTGTGGCATTTTGTAAATAGTATTTTGCTCAGTCATTCGGTGCTGATTAGCCCATGTTTCTCCTCCTTTCCCCAAATTAATTTTAGCCGTCATCCTGTATACCCCTGAAATGTGGTTTCCACGAGGCTGCTGATTGCTGCATTTCCCTAAAACTCAGTAGTGCACCTGGGCTTGCTGAATGGCCTCCCTGAATGGCTTCACTGCTGGTCCTCTCAGTGCCCAATTCTGTTCAGGTTCCTTCACTTGTGTTAGTAGAAAAGGGAAGAAGAATTATTTCAAGGGTTTATACTTTCTTTCTTTTCTATTTAGTAAAATAAAATACTCTTCTTTCTAATTTATTGAAGTCAAATTTGCTCATCTTTCTCTGCCCTATTAAAGAAAAAAAAAGTAAGGAATGAAGTGAAGGAGGAAAGATGAAGGACCAAATTTCTTTTCTTCATCAGAACTCAATCTTTTCCAGCAGACTAAGACTTTCTCAGATGAACCTCTATCCATCAGGCCCTATGTTTCAGAATTTCATCTTTATATGGTCAAGGAATCGGGGGAGGACAGATTGGGGTAGGTTGTGGCAGCTTTCACTACAGTAAGATTAATTATACATGCAGGAAAAGGTAAGATTCTGTGTGTTGGAATTTGAGTGAAGAATTTTCTTACTCATTGACCATTCTTGACAAAGTATGCTTGTGTGCTAAAGGGGGGTAGACTTTTTTTTTAAGGGGGGTAGACTTAATTCTCCCTATCTCAGCCTCCCAAGTAGTTAGGAATATGCTCCTACTTTAAAAATCTAGTTGTAATCCTAGTGTAACACAGAATTTTCTCCTTATTTTTTTAAAATTTAGTATTCTGACATAAGCATTTTTCCTGTTGCTTTGTGACCTTTATAAACTTTTTAATGACTGCACAATGTTTCCTCCAGTAAGAATATAATAATTTATACAACCATTTCTTGATTGTTTTGATATTAAATTCTATGCAATTTAAAATTCTCAGTATATCATTAAAATGTACTGTTCAAGTGTGTGCTTCCTTCCATCCCTATTTTTGCATTATTTTATTAGGTTCCATTTCTAGAAGTCAGATGAGTGAAGCCCATGGACATTTTCAGGTACTTGATTCTTAATTTGAAATTGGATTCTGAAAGCATTTGTCCCTACTGTGTCCTCATCAGGCAAGTTGGAGGGCCTATTCTAGTGTATCTTCACTGCAGTCCTCCTTTGTTTTGTTTCCGCCCACAAAAGCATCCTTTTCCCATCCTTCATAAGGGAAAGAAAGAGCCTTCCCTCACAGATTTCTTGCCACATGTCCCCGACATGAAACTAAAGAGGCGGTCTTCATTCCCCTTATGTTGCTATTGGACATCATGCTGCAGCGATGTCTCTAAAAGAGGGGGTCTTCAGTCCTTCACCACAGCTAAAGTGTGGTAAATTCTGAGGACAGGAGGGTAATAGTGAAAGAAAAGGTTGTGGGCCAACCCAGATTCTAGGAGTTTAGAAAGCAGATGCCCATAATTGATGGTATATAGTTGACCATGATATCTCCAAGGATGATTTCCCTAGCAACTGTGATAGGTATGGTGGGGTATGTTGAGGTAAAGGTCACTATCAAAGGACTTACAGCCTGCTGTGGAAATGAAAGGCCTAAAAACAGAAGGAAGGGCCTGCAGGAACCAGGATTGATAGAACAGGCCAGGTAAGACTCTCTTAGAAGACTGTCTTTCCATAGGCCCCGGGTTTCCAAGCATCATTTTGGTTTGATCAAGGAATTGGGGGAGGACAGAGTGGGATCAGTTGTGGCAGATTCACCGAAGTAGTATTTTTTTATTTTATTTATTTATTTTTAATTTTTTTTCTTTCATTTTTCTTTTATTATTCATATGTGCATACAAGGATTGGTTCATTTCTCCCCCCTGCCCCCACCCCCTCCCTTACCACCCACTCCGCCCCCTCCCTCTCCCCCCCTCAATACCTAGCAGAAACTATTTTGCCCTTATTTCTAATTTTGTTGTAGAGAGAGTATAAGCCATAATAGGAAGGAACAAGGGTTTTTGCTGGTTGAGATAAGGATAGCTATACAGGGCATTGACTCACATTGATTTCCTGTGCGTGGGTGTTACCTTCTAGGTTAATTCTTTTTGGTCTAACCTTTTCTCTAGTACCTGTTCCCCTTTTCCTATTGGCCTCAGTTGCTTTAAAGTATCTGGTTTAGTTTCTCTGCGTTAAGGGCAACAAATGCTAGCTAGTTTTTTAGGTGTCTTACCTATCCTCACCCCTCCCTTGTGTGCTCTCACTTTTATCATGTGCTCATAGTCCAATCCCCTTGTTGTGTTTGCCCTTGATCTAATGTCCACATATGAGGGAGAACATACGATTTTTGGTCTTTTGAGCCAGGCTAACCTCACTCAGAATGATGTTCTCCAATTCCATCCATTTACCAGCGAATGATAACATTTCGTTCTTCTTCATGACTGCATAAAATTCCATTGTGTATAGATACCACATTTTCTTAATCCATTCGTCAGTGCTGGGACATCTTGGCTGTTTCCATAACTTGGATATTGTGAATAGTGCCGCAATAAACATGGATGTGCAGGTGCCTCTGGAGTAACAGTCTTTTGGGTATATCCCCAAGCGTGGTATTGCTGGATCAAATGGTAGATCGATGTCCAGCTTTTTAAGTAGCCTCCAAATTTTTTTCCAGAGTGGTTGTACTAGTCTACATTCCCACCAACAGTGTAAGAGGGTTCCTTTTTCCCCGCATCCTCGCCAACACCTGTTGTTGGTGGTGTTGCTGATGATGGCTATTCTAACAGGTCACCGAAGTAGTATTAATTCTGATGCAGGAAAGGGTAGGATTCTGTGTGCTGGAATTTGAATAGAGGATTTCCTTACTTATTTACTAGTCTTGACAAAATGTGCTATGGCTGAAACTGGGAGGGTGCTTCAAGCTCAAGCTTCCAACTTTCCGTCTGTGGTTCTAAAGACTGAAGAATCATGGTGTGCATACTCCAGGAAAAAGTCTGACCTAAAAGTGGGTTTAGAGTGAGTGACTGTGTCTCAGATTAAGTAACAGAAGGGTCAAGTGGAATCAAGGGGAACTAGGCCTCATTTATTTACAGGCACATTTAGTTCTTGTTACATGATGTATATCTTCCTTTACTTGTGTTTCATAGAGTGATTAAAATTGGAGCACAATCATGTACCACGTAACATTTTGGTCAGTGATAGGCCATGTACATGACCACAATCCCAGTAGATTATAATGAAGCTGAGATATTCTTATCATTTACTGATGTCATAGCCACTGTAATGTCATAGTTCAGTGCATTCCTGTCATGTTCATGGTGCTGCTGATCTGGACAAATCTTCTGTATTGTCAATTGCATAAAAGTATAGCATACATGATTCTGTAGCATACATATTGCTTGATAATGACAAACAACTCTGTTAGTGGCTTATGTATTTATTATATTATACGTTTAAACATTATTTTTGAGTATACTTGATCTACTTATAAAAAAAAGTTTACTGACTAATGGAGTGGCTCAAGTGGTAGAGCACACTGTCTAGCAAGCATGAGGCCCTGAGTACCACCAAAAAACCAAACTATTTACATAAAACTGTATCTGCATCACTTGATTGCATCAAGAGGCACATAGAGTTTGAGATCTGTATAAGTACACTCTGTGATGTTGGATAAAATCACCTAATGATGTATATTCCAGAATGTATCCCCATTGTTAAACAATGTGTGATATATTAGAACAGGAAGTGACATAATCACTTTAGAAGACTCAGGAACATGATAGACTAAGATAATGGATTTGATCATCCCTCTGTGGTGGTTGAATATGTCTCCCAAAGAGTATTTGTTGGAAACTTAATACTGAATGCAACCATATTAGGAGGTGGGGCCTAATGGGAAGTATTTAGGTCATGAGGGTTCCACGCTCATGAGTGAATTAATGACAAAATTAAGGAATCATAACTGTGAGTTTGATCTCTTGCTCTCTTGTGCCCTTTCCTTTCTTTGCCTTTCCACCATGGGATGATGCAACAAGGAGACCCTTTCTAGATACCAGATGCATGATTTTGGACTTCCCAGGCTTTTTTTTAACTCATTACAAATTACCCAGTCTGTGATATTCTTCTATGGCAGTACAAAACAGACTAAGACATCCCTATTAACTTCAAGTACATAGAAATGATGGATAAAAAAATTGAACAAAATTTCATTACTGAGCATGAAAATAAGATAATCTCAGATATAAAGGGAAAGAAAGTGAGATGAAAGCTATTGTGAGGGACTGGGTGGAGAGACCAGTGGCCAAGGGAACTCTTGGTGTTTGGGTTCCATATGAGATGGTGATAAGCCTCTAATGTCTGTATGAAGATTGGTTACGTGGCCCCCAGGCCACTGGTAATTTAGGGAAGTGGAACTCTGTATAAAGCCTAGAAACTCAAAGAGCTGTCCAGCTCATAAAAAACAGACTAGAAAATATTACCCATTGGCCAGGGGAAGGAATATGGAAGCTTTCTATTTGTCCAGAGTCTTAGGTAGAAGGAAAAAAAAGTCATTTGAAAAACTGAATTCCCAGGCTGGAACTATGTAGAGGGATGTGATCCAAATTTATACTACCTGTCTGGCACGGGACGCCAAAGTTGAGGATTTATCATAACCTGGTCAAGGACCATTGAAATCCTACAGGTTCCAGCACAAGCAAATATAAACCTTCTCAGCAGGAATCCTTTCACAATCCAGGGCACATAGAATTCCATGAACCTAACACTTCTGATGAAGAGGAGCTCACAATAAAAAACAGACAAACCTCATGAATCAAACACCATACATCAGAGTCAGGAGACACCATTGACAGGAATTCCTATGGACTACTGGCAGGAGTGTCAAATGCTAAAACTACACTAGAGCTCAATCTCTGAATACCTGGTACATCTGGTGACAAGCAAACACTACAGTCAGCAAGCTCAGGCTTAGGTATATGCCCGAGGATATTCACTGCCCTATTGTTTCTAAAATCAAATTATGATGATAACCAAAAAAGTCAGTCAGAATGAGGATGGATAAGTAAAGTGTGATTTATTCATACACTAGAATACTATCAAATCATTAAAATGAATGAACATATCCAAGTGTATAAATCTTAAAAAAGCATGATGTTGAGTGAGAAAGCCAAGTTTCTTGAGGATAAGTACAGCATGGTATTTATGTAAATTAAAAAACACAAATCAATATTATATGTTATTTATGGACATATGTAAAGGTAACCAAGATATAAAGACATAGGAAAAAAACATCAGTCTAAGAAGAGAGGTTCACTTAGTGTGGGAGGGAAGGTAAAGGACTCAATTCAAATGCAGGTCTGATTCCTAAACCCGTGTAATACTAAAAGTGAATAACATATGGACTCCCTACAAACTAATGCATTTTATATTTCACTATGAAAAAAGAAATCTCTCCAAGTATCACTTTTTTCTACAGATTTAAATAAAGAAATAATGCATTATAGATTCAGCTGAAGCCTCATTTATATATCCATCTTATACCATCTTCTCACCTTGTCTCTGTGTGATGTGTTGTCTCTTCAGATGTAAACTGCTATGGTTTGAATGTGGTTTGTCCCCACAAAAAAGTCACGTGGAAATTTGATTCTCAATGAGGAGGTGGGACCTTTAAGAAGTGATTTGGTCTTTAAGAGGAATTAATGCCTTTCTCATGAAGTTGAGTTCTAACTAAAGTTAGATTGAATTAATTATCACAAAGGGGGGTGGTTTATAAGGCAGGACTGCTCTTGTAGTTTTCCTCTTTTGCATATACCTTCTTACCCTTCCACTTTCTTCCATAGCTTAAGACACTCACCAGATGTGGTCCCCCAATCTTTGACTTTCCAGCCTTCATAACTGTGAGCCAAAATAAACCTCTTTTGCTTATAAATCACTCAGTCTTAGACATTCTGTTGTAACAACAGAAAATAGACCCAAACCATGGGCATATCACACATTTAATTACTCTCAACATACCAGGAAGGAGATGATGGAGGCGAAAGACTATAGTCTAATAAGAAACTTCTTTTTGGAAAAGACAATAGTGAATAGGAGAAATAACATCTGTACTAATGCACATCATTTACCAAACGTCCTGGTATAGAGGGAGCTCCCTTCAGGTCAAGATGGCTAGCCTTGTTCTTGCTGTCCTAGTTTGCTTCCTGTTATAGGGAGTTCTAGGGCATTGGGGCTGACCTTAGGTATTGAGCAATCGCAGGCTTTTATTTTCAGGACTTGAGCTTGGGCCAATTAGCTAGTCAGTTATCTCTCCAGAACCTTCAAGGAATATTAACCAAAGCCAGAGGTCTTAAGCAGTCATGGTCCACAAATTTTGACCCCGCTTTTACAGTGTCTGTCTCTTAGCAACAGGCTTAAGCACCCTGGGTATACCTTTAGCCCTGGGCTTAACTGCTTCATCTTGTCCTCTCAAACAATGGTTAAGGCAAAGCTAATGTGCCTGTCACCCTGTAGCTCTTCTCTAGGGGGGTTATTGTATTTTGGGGGCAGCAAGTGAATTATAGAAGATATTGGAAGGGGCCTTGCTCACTAGACTCACTCTTCATTCCTGGGTAAATTTAGGCCTCAGTTTTCATCACTTCTGAGTTTCACTCCTAACTACCTTCATTTACACTAATTTTCACTTTGGGAAAATTAGTGTAAATAGCCATCTTAGCAAGTGTCTATCTTCTTTCCTTTCTGCTTTTAGTTTGGTCAGTCTGCACTGAAATAACAACTCATTCTAGGTTCATGATATGTTTTTCTCTAATCCAAGGACCAAGGTATAACATGTGACACTTTTGCTCTTTTGCTAACCCATCAAAAGGATTATCAGGGCTGGGGTGGGACTCTGAGGTAGTGAATGGTTAAAGTATTGAAGGCCTTGAGTTTGATCCCTGGCACCACCAAACAGCAATAACAACAAGAATCAGCAGCTTGAATGTGGCGAGGGAAAATTCACATCCTACTTCAACCCCTCTAAATTCAGCCACTTCCACATAGATCTGTAGTCTGTCACTTATAACAGCTTGATTTTATATATCAACTAGGACTGATTTGGTTCTAAGAGAAAGGAAACAATTCAAATCAGTGTATAAAAAAAGCTCAGGGAAGGTACAAGCCCATGTATCCAGTAAGTACAATGGCTGTAGGAGGCTTTAATGAGATTGGATCAGAAGTTCAAGCAGCATTGTCAGGAGCCTGTGGATTTTTATCTCCTAGCTGATTTCTTCCTCAGGACTGGCTTCATTTCAGGCAGACTCTCCAGGTGGTAGAAAGATGGTAAACTGTAGTTCTCAGTGTATGTTGTTCTCTTAGTCAGTATCTGAGCAAAAAAGTAGAATGCCTCTTTCTAATAATTCTAGACCTGGGAAGGATTCCACCAGCCTAGCCTGGTGATATACCCATTCTTTTTTTTTTTTTTTCCTTGTACATTTTTATTTTATTTTATTATTTATTTATTTATTTATTTTCCTTGTTCTTTTATTATTCATATGTGCATGCAAGGCTTGGTTCATTTCTCCCCCCTGCCCCCACCCCCTCCCTTACCACCCACTCCGCCCCCTCCCTCTTCCCCCCTCAATACCCAGCAGAAACTATTTTGCCCTTATTTCTAATTTTGTTGTAGAGAGAGTATAAGCAATAATAGGAAGGAACAAGGGTTTTTGCTGGTTGAGATAAGGATAGCTATACAGGGAGTTGACTCACATTAATTTCCTGTGCGTGTGTGTTACCTTCTAGGTTGATTCTTTTTGATCTAACCTTTTCTCTAGTACCTGTTCCCCTTTTCCTATTGGCCTCAGTTGCTTTTAAGGTATCTGGTTTAGTTTCTCTGCGTTAAGGGCAACAAATGCTAGCTAATTTTTAGGTGTCTTACCTATCCTCACCCCTCCCTTGTGTGCTCTTGCTTTTATCATGTGCTCAAAGTCCAATCCCCTTGTTGTGTTTGCTTGTGATCTAATATCCACATATGAGGAGAACATACGATTTTTGGTCTTTTGGGCCAGGCTAACCTCACTCAGAATGATGTTCTCCAATTCCATCCATTTACCAGCGAATGATAACATTTCGTTCTTCTTCATGGCTGCATAAAATTCCATTGTGTATAGATACCACATTTTCTTAATCCATTCGTCAGTGCTGGGGCATCTTGGCTGTTTCCATAACTTGGCTATTGTGAATAGTGCCGCAATAAACATGGGTGTGCAGGTGCCTCTGGAGTGACCTGTGTCACAGTCTTTTGGGTATGATATACCCATTCTTGAGTGAATCACTGGGTCAGGGGCTGGGGTTCTCTCAAGGACCACTGGTCCAAATCTGATATTTAGGGTGTGAAACACCAATATGACCTAAACCACAGGGAGTACAATGAGTAGGGAAGGTGACTCCTCAAAGATATCCTAGACAGAGAGTCTTGCAAGGGCTCTGTACTGAGTCACCTACCTGGTCTCTTTGTAGGGAGACTATTTGCCATGGGCAATCTTTCTGTGTGTGCATTTTTAGGGCAAAGATTTTTTTATTTATGTGTAAAATAAAAATGTCACAAGTAGTCACCTAAAATGAAGGTGTTTAAAACTTTTAATGTAACTCTCAAACTAGTAACCATAGATTTTGGGAGCACACATACACTTTTGTTTGTTTTAATGGGGATTCAGCCATACATTATTCATTATTGGAAAATACCTCAATGTTTTATGGCCTACCACATGGTCCCCAGTGTTTCCAAGTAAGATCCCTTTTTGACAGTCCCATATTGTGTGGGTCTTCCACAAAGTTGTAATTATACTTATGATATACTAAGACCAAACCATATGACAAAAATTACCAAGTCAGCATTGCAAGGAGCATGATACATCAGTCACGCTTGAAGAATAACAGTAGACGTAGACTCTGGGTCTGGAATTTAATTAGGCTACAGAAAATGTTGGGGCATGTGTAGATTTTTCTGGATTCCTCATGAGATGGTGCTTAAAAGAATTGGACCTATAGGTTAGAGAATGTTAGAGTAGTAAATAATTGAGATTGTGATTCATGCAGGGCACAGTGGCTCACACTTGTAATCCTAGCTACATAGGTGGTAGCAATAGGAGAATCATGGTTTGAAGCCAGCCCAGCCAAAAAAGCTAGTGAGATTCTATCTCAAAAACCAAGTTGGGGGTGGTGGTTCATGTCTGTAATAACCAGCTACCTGGGAGGCAGAGGTAGGAGAATCTTGGTTCAAGACTGGCCCCAGCAAAAAGCGTAAGTCCCTATCTGAAAAGTAACTAAAGCAAAAAGTTACTGGAGAGTAGAGTACTTGCCTAGCAAGCTCAAGGCCTTGAGTTAAAACCCAAGTACCACCAGGAAAAAAAAAGAATATGATTCAATCCCAGGTTTACCACTCATGAGCAGTTTGATCTTGGGTGACTTATTTAATCTCTGTAAATCTTCAGTTTCCTTAAATGGAAACTGGAAATGATCCCACCGTTATTTCCCTGAGGTTGCTGTGAAGATTTAAGATAACATAGGCAAGTATTTGTCAGAGTCTGGGTATGTGGTGGCAATTATTGTTACAACTTTATAGCATAACAATTTACTGTAACTGTCCTTTAAGTAAGGCATTGTGTTTGATGCAGGCATATCAGCTGTCCCTCTGATTGGTGAGGGGATCCTATGCAGATACAAAATCCATGGATGTTACAAGTCTTTTGTATAAAGCAGCATATTTGCGAGCAGTCTGTGTACATCCTCTGGTAAACTTTAAATCATCTCCCAAACATATGATACCTAATACAATGTACATACTGTGTAAATATTTTTCATACTACTTATTGTTTAGGGGATAATAACAAGAAAATGTCTGAAATGGTCAGTACAGTGCAATCTTTTGTGTGTGAATATCTTTGATCCATGTCTGTTTGGATATGTAGATTCAGAACTTGCAGATATGGAGGTCTGACTGCATTCCCAGTGCCTAGCATGGTCCTGGCTCAGGCAGGCTGTGTTTATTATGTGACTAAAGAAATATTGGAAAATTAAACGCAGTGATATAGCTAAATTTTCCAGCTCAGTGACACAGCACAGTTGTTTTTTTGTTTGTTTGTTTTGACGTACTGGGGTTTGAACTTGTAGTTGCATGCTTGCTAGGTAGGTACTTTATCACTTGAATCACGCCTCCAGCTATTTTTCTCTGGTTATTTTGGAAGTAGTTTCTTGCTTTTTGTCCAGCTTGGCTTGGTCCAACATCTTCTTATTTTATGCTTCCCATTGTCACTGGGATGACAGGTGCATGCCATCATACCCAACTGCTTTGCATTGAGATGTGGTCTTACAAACTTATTTTTTTGATCTGGACTGGCCTGGAACCATGGTCCTCCCAATCTTAGCCTCTGAATAGTTAGGATTGCAGGTGTGAACCACCAGTGCTTGGCATGGTACCAACCATGCCATTCTTAAACACACATTTATTCTCTCTGTTGAGGGCCGGTGTTGTAGGGCCTTGCTTTCACTAGCCAAAGAATTGGCCAGTGAGGCAGGTGAATTGACTGGTAAGACAAGTAGGATTTATTAGACAGAAAGGAAAGGCTACAGCTAGAGCAGTGCAGCGGAAACCAGTGGCTCGCTGTTGTTTACATAGAGGGGTTTTTTATTTGGTCCTTTTTGTTGGGGAGGGGAGTTAGGAGTCAGGGGTGGAGTGGCCTTTTGACATATCTTTGTAGGAACATACTCTGTTGGGGAGGGGAGGTGCAGGAGTCAAGAGTGGAGTGGTCTCTTAACACATCTCTGCAGGAACATATACACAGTTCTGTGAAAGCCTCCTGCTTATCGGCATTGTGGCTTTTTGAGGCATCCCCAGGGGGCTGTAACTTGTGAGACCGCATGTCCCTTTACAGGATGTAGGGCTGACAGTGCTCTCATGGGGGATGGAGGCACTGGCTCATTTTTGTCTTCTGATCCCCCAGACCCAACATCTCCATCATCCAGAGTTGGATATGGTTAGTCTAATGGTCCCCAAACTTCAGATGCTTCAAAATCACCTGCAGAGTTTGTTAAAGCAGATGATAACTCCCCTGCCCCACTTGCTTGTCACCAAATTTGTGATTCAGTGGGTCTGGGAATGAGGCCTGTAGGTCTCACCTGTAACATGTTTCCAGGGATGCGTAGGCAGCTGGTCTGGGACCACATTTTGAGGAACACTGACTTGGCCCACTCAACCTTGGCTGCATATTGAAAGTGCTAGGGGAGCTCTTAAAGTAATGATGCCTGCATTCCTCGTCTGGAGACTGTAACTGATTGATCCAGATTGGCACCTGGTCAGTAGTGTTGGGTTTTATTTTAAATCTCCCCCTCTACCAAGTCTCACATAATATCATGTGGTCAGAGGTGCAAATCACTGAACTTATCACTAGAATTACACAACCCAGCTCAGGGCATCAGTATCTGCTGTGGCCAGCTGGAAGCCATGTAGGAACTTTTTTTTTTCTGTTTTTGCTGTTACTTGGGTTTGAACTCAGGGCAGGTACTGTACCACTTGAACCATGCCCCCAAGCCCTTTTTGCTTTAGTTAGTTTTTGATACTGTCTGGCTTTTATGTCAGGGCAGGCCTGGACCTCAGTCCTCCTATTTTTATTTCCTGCATTGGGATGACAGGCATGCACCTCCACACCCAACTTTTATTGGTTGAGATGGGGAGCAGGGGGCGGGGTCATGAACTTTCTACCTGGGCTGGCCTTGAAATGCCATCCCCTCTCTCTTTGTCTCCCAAGTAGCTAGGATTACAGGTATGGGCCATTGCCCCAGCTCCTGTAGGAACTTATCAAAAAGGAAATATCTGGCTTCAGTTAGCCCGGTCTTGAATTTCTAAATTGATTATGTGGATATCACACATCACTCAACTCAGTAAATTGAGATTCTTCATAGGTATGGGGTATTGTTTCTCCTGGGCCAAAGAGTGCTTGTACATCGTAGTGTGACCACCTCATATGCAGTGAACTTGTCAGTTGTTTCTTTCTTTTAGGGTTGCAGTATTTCTTTCATTTACCTGCCCCCCCAATAATTGAATGACAACCCAATTTAACCTCCATAACTTTCAGGTTGTTTCTTATAATTCATTATATAATCAAGGGATTAACTCAGACGGTGATACGTGTGGGAAGGGGGAGAGCTGCTTTTCATTTTCAAAAAATCAGCCACCTCCCAAGACCCCAAATCTGCAGTCATGGGCTCATTAAAAGTAAGTTGCAATTGCAAGCATGTCTCTCTCTCTTGCTACCTCTAGCTGGTACTTTTTTTTTCTTATGAACTTTAATACATGTTTAATGTGAATCTTAATGATTTGATTACAATGACATAATTACATAATTGGAATGTATTGTGCATGCTGGCGGGAAGGAGTCTGGAAGGTGCTGTGTGAGTGACGTTACATAAACAGAATAATAATGATGGTGAAATTGAGAACCAGACTAATGAGAAAATGATTAGAAAAAACTTAGAAGAATTGGACACTTGTGGAAATAAGATAGCGTTTCTTTTGCTTTAACGATTGGGATTCATTTCACCTTGGTGGCTGAGGATTCTGAGAATCGATGACACTGGAAAGAGGGAGATTTCAGATGGTGGGTTTGGGGGAGGCTCCTTTGAAGATGTGTGATAGCCCCAAGCCCTATTGAGGCCGGAAATTTAGGGAAAATACCCAAATCTGGTCATGGGGAACAGATAATCGCATGGGAACAGGAGATCTAGCTCCACCCACAGCCACCCCAAACATCCCTTTTGAAATAACATTTTCATATATATACGCAAACTGGGGCATGTGTGCAAGAGCCTGTAATTACAGCTCATTGATTTCATATGTGCAGTAAATCTTCAAAAGGGACTTCTATATACCACCCAAACCTCCTCCCCTTGCTGACATTGATGTAAATACCCATCCAAACCAAGTCATTGATGCTCTTGAGCTACAGGTGCTGCTCTTAAGCCATGTTGCTCAGAGCCTGCTCCCCCCTTTCCTGGGGAGTGTGCTTTTTCTGCTTTCACTCATGTTCTCTCATTCTCTCATGCTCAGTGAAACTGCTACTGCTATATAATCTGTGTGTCTTCATCTAATCCTTTGTTCAGGGGATGCAAGGACCTGAGTTCTTGATCAGGGTCTTCTGAGACCACCACTGATAACACTACCACTGTTATGCCCAGTGTCTGGGCATAAAGCAAGTTAGATATATCAAAAAGCTCTGATCCACTGCTTCTTAAGATCATTAAGGTAGAAGCAAGCGTAGGTCTCTTTCCCAGCATGGTCCTCATCTCAGAATGTTTTATGTGGCACATTTGCATATCACTGGAACATTGAGAGCACCGTTAATGTGGAGCCTGACCACCTTCCCCTCTCCAGTGCAATTCCTCCATCTCCTGCTGGTAACATATTGCTATGGAAGAGGAATGGCATCTAGCCGGTCATTTTGTGCTCCCAGTTAATGACCACCATTACCATGTCACTTGTGCTGGAGAAACACATGTCCACCTGCTTAGAGCCCTTCCCATAGTAATTGGCCTGTGAGTGTCATCCTGCTCGATGTTTATTGCCTGTTACTATAATCACAGTAATTATTTCCCCAACCAATTTGTACTATTAACATAAAACATATCTGCTCATTGATTCAGCAAACACCAATATTTATTAAATACCTGCATAAGTTCTGGTTGCTATGTGTGATTCAGATAATGGAGGACATAGTGGAAGTCTGACAAGGTATTCATAAAAAGTTAAATATTGCAAATCATTACCTGGCAAGTCAGAGAAATGGTTTAGAATATTTTCTCTATAACAATGCACTCGTTCATCCATCAACTTAAAAAATATTTAATGAGGGCCTGCTATTGTGAACGGTGCAGGGCGAGGGGCAGAAGACTGAGGTGAATTTGACAAAGATCCTGCCTTCAGGGAAACAATATCTTTTGCTATAATGGATGCATTCTGTCATCTGGTATTTCCACATCTTGGTTTGGTACGCTGCATGGACAGACATTCATGTGAACAGAAAGGGCATATGAAATTATGGCAATTGCAGTGTTGTCTATGATATTATGTGCCAAACAATATAAATGCCATTTAATAGAGCATCTGGACAAACTGAGGCTAAGGCCATGCCATGAAAAACTACAGAGACTAAGAAGATCGAGGCAGATCTTTAGGATAGCCTTTTGAATAAAATAGTGACAAGAATAATTATGTATGATGTCATATGTTACATAAAATGAAATGCAGAGGAAAAAAAATAGCACAGAATAATCATACACATTTTCTAAAGGTCACAGATACACATGTACAAAAATGAAACAAAACAAATAAACAAAAAACCCCATAACAACAAAGACCAGAAGTTTGGAAGGCTGTCACCATGTCAATAGCAGTGGTTACCTCTGGATGCATTGAGATGATCTAGCATTGAGGATATTTGTGATCATTACAGCAGAAGCAAGGTCAGTTTAGGAAACCTTAGTTTAACTTTTATTTTTTTTTAAGGAAATATATTTTATTTGCTTTCTTGAGTGGTAAATGCTACAGAAATAGACAGAATCCTATGGGAATTCCCAGTGCCCAGTAGGAGTTAAATTAATGTTTATTGAAGTGAACTAAAGTAAAGAGAGAGAAAGAGCGGAGTGTTTGAAGCAGGGACCATCAGGGAAGGCTTCAACAGGGAGGTATATTTGAACTGGTCCCTCACAAGGAGACGAGATATGGAGGGAGGGGCTGACATGCAGGTTCCACAGCGTGACATAGGTGAAGAAAGTCCTGTGTAGATGATCATGTCATCTATGACTAAAGATGTGCTTCCTTTCTTACTCATTCACCACTTATGTCTATATCTGCATTGTTTTATTGTTTAGGGCATTTACTACAACATTCACCAAAGTAAGGGGGGCAGGCATTCTTGCTTTATTCCCCCTTTTGGGGAAAGGCCTTTGGTGTGTGTGTGTGTGTGTGTGTGTGTGTGTGTGGTGTCCTATATTTCTTTTCATTTATTCATGAATTAGTTTTGAATTTTCTTGACTTTTTTTTTTTTTTTTGGCAGTGCTGGGGTTTGAGCTAGGACCTCATGATTGCGAAGCAGACACTCTTGAGCTATTCCACCAGCCTGAAAAAATTTTTTTTTTGATATAGGGTCTTACTTTGTAGCTGAGGCAGGACTCATACCTGCCATCTTCCTGCTGCAGCCTCCCAAGTGCTGGGATTACGGATGAGTATCACTGCAGCCAGCTTTCAATTTTTTTTCTGTGTCTATTATCATATGGGTTTTCTTTTATATTTTGTTAGTGTGATGAATAATAAATATTTATTTCCTCTTTTCTACATTTTCCATTCCAGTCACTGAGAGTCAATCTGGATATTTTAGCTGGTCTCTTTGGGAGTACTAATCTTTCCTTTGTCAGGGCAGAAGATTGAAACCTATTCTTGGAAAGAGCTTTCTTCCCATATGGATTGGCCCTGATGATGTGGCCCCTTAGGCATTTCAACCAAAAAGAGCTTCCTCTTTGGAGGATGCTGGGGTTTGATCTCCCCTCTACCCTCTGCAGGGTGAATCTACCCAAAGCTCTGTTAGCTCCTTACCCATTACACTCTCTTCTCTGCCCAGCTTGCATTGTGGAAAAATCAGCAAAGCCTTGAGTGGTGTCTAATGTTGAGCTCAGCCCTGTCTTTCTTTTCTCTCTGTGTTCTAGAATGGCATGCCATATATATGTATGGCAAGCCTTAGACCCATTTTTTTTCCTCCCCATATCCATGTCACCCCTCTAAAGGCCCATTTAGCTTCTCAACTACTTAGTAGCTGCTTCCTGCTTGACTTTGAGCATCACTTATAAAATGATAAGTTGCTTGAGGGAAAAATGGATACATTATTAAAATTCCTTCTCTCTACAATCTTAGAATCTTGAGTCCTTCAGTATGAGGGCCTAATAGGTTTCTGGAGTCCTAAAACAGAGGTTCCTCCCTCCATTTATTTTTTAGTTGCTTTTGGCAGGAGGATTGGTGTGTTACAACTAGTAGATGCATCTGTTTTCTTCTTTTTTTTTTTGGAGGGGGTGCAGGAAAATTGGACTTGGAGGTTCAAATGCATCCTCTACCACTGAGTTATATAGTCCCAGCTGTGTCAATCTGAAGTGAATCTGAGGGGCAGTATCAGGCTAAAGTCGTTTCAAGATAGAGACTGGAATTCTGAGTGAGACCAGCTCAGAGACGGTCTCCGGTAACACAGTCCGACTGCTCTTTCAGCAACACTGTTAGTCAGTTGTGTTTCCAGACTTTTCTGAGAGATAGCACGGATGGAATTGCTTCTCAGAAGATACTACGCTTCACATAGCTCTACTGGAGGCTTGTCTTGGAGTCCTAGAGAGACTCTGACTCTTTCCTTTGTCCAGCTTTCAAGTCAAAGCTTGGGTACATTTTGGCAAAAAGCATACACATTATGCTGGTTGAATTCTCCTGTATTTCATGGTTCATCTCTGTAGGAGCAACAGTCAATAAGGGAAGATTTTATTTTGCTTCTTCTATTCTTGAATGTCGGACTTAGCTGAATTATTATTTTCTGAATCACAGACACTTAATTCAATCCTTGGACTCTCAGATCGTTTTTGTTAATTCTGACTCACTATGTTGGACCTTTGAAAGACCACACCATGTGGAAGGGTGAGTGAGTGTGAATATGTCCAGAGGAGGGTTAAGTACAGGTCAAGTACATGGGCCTGCAAACCAGCTAGTAGAGAAGGTGATGCTTGGTCTACGAGTAGTGGAGGATTAAGTGCCTCCCAGTGTGTGGTGGTAGAAGCCAAGAGTGGGAGATTAGGGTGTCTATGTACTCTTTACAAGATGGGGAAGTCCAGAGAGACACCACTGGGTTATTCAAAGCTTAGGACCTCAGCTTTGAGAATAGCTTCCTGGACAGTTGGGAGAGCAATCCTGGGCTAGGTGAGTTTGGAGTCAAGTATTGGGTCAGAGCTGCTGTAGTAAGGTTAAGCCACTTTGCATCCTTAGCCCTTGAACTTTCTTATCATCTTAAATACACCCTGGCACAACCTGTAGCCTTTTTTCTTGGAAAGGCTCACCATTTTCACAGTTGACATACAAGAGCCATGTGAATCTGAACATTTGACCTATTGAGAGTCTATCTGAGGGAATGGTGAAAAGGTTCTAGTATTAAATGTCGCATGGCACTGACAGATCACAAAAGGAGGGAATCCTCCATTATAATACTTTTTTTGGAGTTGTTAGTGGTGATGATGGGCCCTGATAGTTTTTCTGGATGTACATGAAGAGGTTCAAACAGAGAGAGGACTGACAAATGTCATGAGGCAAGGTGATTCTGTTTGCTATGTCAACCTTGTTCAAAACATCAATTTTGGAGGTCAACAACAGACATACAGTGCCTTGTCTTTTATGTCAACAACACAGACACAATGGTATTGACAAAATATCCTAAGATTCTGGAAACCAGACATACTTTTTCCTTCTTAAAATGTATTTCCGGACCCCAAAGACTATGACTGCTACAAAAGGGTGCTGGCATTAATAAGAACTCAGGGAAGACCAGACAGCAGCATTTATTTAGTACTGTCTATGGGTTGGTGTGTACTAGGTACTGTGTGTACATTGCCTTGTTAAACAAGACTAGGTCTTTGCCACCCGTGTTTTCTGTCTGTACCATCTTGCCTCATGCTTTTCTTAAATGCTGCCTTGAAAGAGCTCTGTGTTTTACTCTTTTCAAATCTGTGCATTTCATACATGTGTCTGCAAAATTGTAAGCTGGCTTCTGCAGTCTTCCTGTTCCCCACTGAGCCTGGCATGGACTGGGACTCTTTAAGCACTGAATGAATGCTTGATGAATGAATGGATCTCCATGGTAATGAAACTGACAGTGACAGAGAACCCCATCCTTCTGCCTCCAGCTCTCTGGCCCTTCTGATCCCAATTAGGTTGTGTCTGCAAAGATAAGCACATTGAGAAGGATCTAAGCCAAGTTTTTTTTTTTTTCAGGCACATTCTATCTGCATTGATGTTTGGAGTAACCATGAAAAAGTTATCCTATTCATGTGAAAATCACAAACACTTAAATTGGGAATATAGTTAAGTGATAATAAAATTCGGACCCTATTGTTTAATGCTTCAGTGATTTTCCTTGATTGAACCAAGGCTACTCAAACCTGACCATTAGCTTGGAGACAATCAGACAACCTTCTATTTCATCTTATTCATGAGGTCTGTGAGGGGGCCCAAGGCATCTGTGTTTTCAAAAATGGTACCTAGGAGATGCTAGATAATTCTGAGCGTCAGCCTAATTTGGACCACAGGGTAAGGTAATGCTCCTAGGCGTGGAAGACAAAGTTCTCTATGAGATCTCCTGGTCCACCTCTGTTCTCTCCTGCATGCATGCATCCCTCTCCCTCTAATGCCTTTCTCTCTCTTTCTCCCTCTCCCCACTCCTCTTCCCTCCCTCTCTGTCTCTCTCTGTCTCTCTGTCTCTGTCTCTCTCTGTTTCACACACACACACACACACACACACACACACACACACTCTTGTGTCTTGGGATCCTTTTGCTTGGGATGCACTGCCCCTCCTCCATTCCAAATGTGTCAGCTTGGCAAGGCTATAGTACTCAGTAATTCAATTAAACACTATTCTAGGTGTTGCTGTGATGATATTTTGTGGATGAAGTTAACATCTGTAATCAGAAGATTGTCCATGATAATGTAGACGGGCCTCATCCAATCAGTTGAAAGGCCTTAAGAGCAAAATTAAGGTTTCTTTGAGGAAGAAGAAATTGCATCTATTGGCTGGGCATGCTGGTGCATATCTGTAATCCTAGCAATTTGGAAGTACTTGGGAAGTGGAGATTGAGAGGACTGAGGTTTGAGGTTAGCCTGGGCAAAAAGTTAGCAAAAGCCCATCTCAACAAATAAGCTGGCTGTGGTTGTACACATCTGTAATTCCAGCAGGATTGGGAGACATAAGAAGGAGGATTGCAGTAGGAGGGTTGTAGTCTGACACTGGTCTCAGGCAAAAAGCATGAAATGTTGCTTGAAAAATAACCTAAGAAGCCAAAAGGACTGGGGTCATGGCTCAAATGGTAGAGCACTTGCCTAGAAAGTGCAAGGCCCCGAGTTCAAACTCCAGGACTGCAAAAAGTAAATAATAAATAAAGAAAAGAAAGATGGAGAAAAGGAAAGAAAGAAAAAGAAATTATATATCTGAAGACTGTGGACTGCAGGGTTAGTTTCTGCCCCAGAGTTTCCATCCTGTCAGTCTATCTGATGGGTTTTGCATGATGGACTTTGGGCTTTGCTAGTTCACACAATTGCATAAGCCAGTTCCTCAAATCTCTCTCCCCGCCCCCATTTCTGTATTTGTGCCCTGTTACTTCTGTGTCTGTGGTACAGTCTCTCTGCTGTCTGGCAGTTTAGGTTCCACATCCTCTGAAGCCATCGCTGCTCTCCTCTGCCTTGCTATAGCTGGATAAGTGCCCCTTTCCCCCAGTCACCCTTACCTATCATGTGACAGACCTTGCACCTGTCCTCTGTAGCCCTCTAGCTCCCTGATCTATTTAACCTTTGAGTTCTCAGCTCTTAGCACAGGTGGGTGCTGCCCATGGGAGTGTGGACTGAAGCTGTGGTGAGGCTTGAGTATGGTCTTTCCTCTGATCTACATCCAGTTCTGGGTTTGAAGCACCCTTTGCAGCCTCCACTGCTGCTTGAAGTCACAGGTCTTTGCCATGGGTCCTAACCTAGCTCAGAAGAGATGCAGCCAGGAGCCCCCCAGATCAGAGGGCTGCCTTTCTCATGACCCATCAGTTTATCCTGACTACATGGGAACACTAGAGAATGGTTTTGAGAGTAAATAAACACCAACTGTTAAATATAGTCCAATAAAGCTCACTTCTATGCAGCCCAGTTCCATGCTCCAGGGACAACCTTCTATTAAACTTTTGTGGCTGTATAGTGTATATACCGAAAAAGCCCATAAGCACCCTCACTTGTGTGAACAGTAATCACGTCTAGAAAAAACATGTTTCCAGCAGTACAGAAAGCCCCTTCTTTTGTCCCTTCTAGACACTAACTCAATCAACTTCCCAGACATCAGAGAGGCTGCTTACAAAGAATAGTTTGTAAACAAACTCCAGGTGAATAAAACTTTAATTAATATGCTTATAGGTATATTGTTTTATGTGTTAAATTTAAGCAAGGATTATTGCCTTTTCTAACCAGTGAGGACTTCTTTCACTTTTCTCTTCTCTACCCCTTCTTTTCCTCCCAGAGGTATAATGTGAATGAGTATATGTATATATGTGCATGGGTATATACACAGAATTATTTGTAGAATAAATTAAGTATAAGTGTTAATAAATTAAATACATAAATATAAATTAATGATAGAAATAAAATATTGCTACATTTAAATTGTATTTAAGTGCCAATAGTTATAGCTAATAGTTATTTGCTGGCTTTTTTTGAATAGTTACCATGTTGAATATTGACCATATGTCAAGATATCTTCCAATGGCATTAACTTGTTTAATTCTTACACAACTCTACTAGTAGATATCTCTATTTTATAGATCAGAAAAAATGACAAAGCACCTAAGGTCAGGATTTACACTCAGGCATTCTAACTCCAGAGCCCATGGTCCTAGCCAGTCTGCTATAATTATAAATAATATACTGTACCTTTATTTCTTATTGCATCTTCTTTCTTCAGTATCTTTGAGAGTAATTTCAGCTATAATCCTTTTCTAGAACAACTTCAGATAAGGTAAGTGACTTACTGGAAAATCCATTTGCTGTAGCTCTTCAAAGTTCTAAACTAAATATTAGTTAAAAATGACAGTGATATATGAGTCTAATGGTTCCATTATGAAAATTACTCTAAAAATTTTGCATAATCCTACACTTAGAAGCTTGCTCTTATTTTCACGTTTCTATTTTATAATTTATTGTAAAAAGCGTGTTATGTCTACTTTTCACTCAAGATTTATAGCAGTATTTGACTGTAAGCAATACAATTCTGATCTGACCTTATTAATTTATATTTGGTGCCTCTAAGTGAGAGGAACTCTAGTGAAAATGTACCACCCTGCAGATCAACCTGGCATCTACCCAGTCATTAGTCCCCAAAGACCATGGGTGAGATCCATACCTTGAAGTGACTTGGCACCTAAAGACCTGAAAGAAGAAACAACAATCACCCCAGATGTCTCTGTGCCCAACTCCTGTAGGTTCTGAAGCCACTACTTAGTCAGTGCTCAGTAAGTGAGACTCTAATACAGGCCATGCCTGTGGTCCCCTACCCATTCAGGGACAGGCAAGGGCCCAACATGCTGTCTGCTTCAGTCTCCCAGCCAGGCCTTGTTTTCGCCACTATAACCTGTGCACTTGCCATTGCAGGTTTGCCATCCTTACCATTTCTCTTTGGTATGCTAGGGCATTATCATAGTTGTGTCTCAGACTTATGACGAAGATGCTGCAGAGATGGCCTATTGTGGGGACCAAGAACACACATTGGATTTGACTCTGGACTTTCAGGCTTGATGATGTGGGGTGTTGGGTGGATTCTTTAATCTTGCTGAGCCTTAGTTTTTACATCTGTACAAATAGAGCTGCAGTTTACTTGCCAGGATGTGAGGTTTAAATTAGATTAGTGCTATGACCTGTCACTAAGCACCAGAGAGAATCTCTGACAGTTGATGTCTCGCTCAGCCTGGGAGGGGGTATCAGAAAGTTCTTCCTGAAGGAAATTATACTTAAACAGAGCCTTAGAAAAACAAATATAACCACTAGACCAAAATGTGTGTGTGTATGTGTGTATGCACACGCACGCACATGGTTGGAAAAGAGATAGCTTAGCCTGAGATAAGGAAGACTTGGATAAAAAATTTAATGATGTCTATACAAGACAGCTATGCCTAGGACTGAGGCAGGCTAGAGGGCAAAAGTGTGAGCAAAGCTGGGCGCCGGTGGCTCACACCTGTATTTCTAGCTACTTGGGAGGCTGAGATAGGAGGATCATGGTTCCTAGCCAGCTGGGGCAAAAAAGTTTGAGAGATTCCATCTCAGTGGGAAAAAGTTGGGTGTGGTAGCACATTCCTGTCATCCCAAAGACAGTGCAAAGCATAAAATAGGATTGTTGTCCAGGCTGGCTTGGGCAAAAAGTAAGACCTTATCTTCAAAATAACCAGAGCAAAAAGGGCTAGAGGTGTGGTTCAAGTGGTAAAACTCCTGCCTTTTAAGTGTGAGGCCCTGAGTTCAAACCCCAGTACCACCAAAAAAAAAAAAAAAAAAAAGGGTGAGGCAAAGAACAGTGAGAGATAAACTTGGAGAAATAGCCATGCCTCTAAAGGGCAATAAAAGGGGCTTGAGAATACTCCTAAAGTGGTTTTTTTTTAACATTTAATAAAAAGTGAATTTACTACTCATTTGCACTCATCCAATATCAGAGTTAGGGGGAACTTACAAATGACCTTACCTTAAAAATAGAAAAATGGAAGCCCACAGAGGCCCCTTGTTGACAAGCCATCACCGATTGGCGTGGTTCATGGGGTGCAGCATCTCACCTTTGTGGAGCGGGCTGGTCCCGCCATGTCTGTAACCTGCCTGCCTTCCCCACTCAGCCGCTTTGCTCACACCTGTGTGATTTGCTGACAGTCTTAACAGCCCATGTTCTGCACTCTTTTTCCGTTTGTGTTTCTTTGTTAGTTTTTTAATCAAAGTGATACATGGTCTTTATTTTGGATTATGGAACGTTTTAAATGTGTTAAGTATTTTTTGTCTGATGTTTCTTTTTTTTTTCTAATTGTTGTGCTGGGGATACGTTGTGGCATTTACAAAAGTTCTTACAATGCATCAAATATACCATACTTGAATTCACCCGCTCCATTATTCTCCTATATGTAATACATGGTTTTGGTTTTAAAAGTCAAATAGTGCCGCTATGCTTGTAACGAAACATAGCTGTGAAAGCCCCCAAAGGCTTCAACTTGGCTTTAGGCTAGGGATGTGCTTTCCTCTCAGGTCAGGTGTTCTTGGGGGGAAGTTGAGGGGACACCTCATAACTGAGTGGCAGCACAGTATTTGGGTGCCGTCTCTTGGACCAAATTCAAAGCTCAACTGTCCACTTTCTAACCAGGTGATACTCATGCTTTTCACGTTGGTGTTCTTTTCGCTGTGAAAGGTGATGCAGCAGAGACAAAGAGGGCTTCAGGATAATCCCCTAGTCCTCTCAGGCCACAGAGAGGAGGAACTAAGATGCAGTCATAGAGAAAGGCCCTCATGAATGGGTAAGTGGAGAGAACAGTTTTATTCCTTCTTGGAGTCAGATGAACCAGGGGTCAAGCTCCACCACTGCCCTGTTCTACTGTGACAGATTAGAGAAATTAATCTAACCTCTCTGAGCCTCAGTTTTCCTGTTGAAAATTAAAATAATAAGTAATGCTTTCACTAAATCATCATGAGCATTAAATAAGACAAATGGACGAAAGGAGGAGGAGGTGAAGGCATTCACGATGGGGCGGTGAGACAAGAAAGGGATCTATCTTTAGACAGATTTTGAAAAATTCCTGGAAGATAGAAAGCAGATGGGATCAGATTGCAGAAACATAAGGGCAGGAAAAAAGCCATAGCTCCAAACATAGAAAACAGAAAACTATTGCAGAAGTAATAGAAATTCCAGAAATATTTTAAGCTTAGACTCAACAAATTGAGAGAGCAGGCAGAGCTTTTGGGCAATCATCAGGTTAATTACTAAAGCTTTGTATTCCAAACAGCTGAGCCCTCCAACCTCCTCCTGACCAGAGAGCAGGGTGATGTTTAGACCAGGGATAAAACCTCCAGACAGGAGAAACAACTCAGAGAGGGAGAAAGAAGCCGGAAATAGAGGGGTGGGGAGGAAGGAGAGAGAAAGACAGAGAGAGAGAGAGAGAGAGAGAGAAAAGGAGTCTGATTCATGAATTTGCCCCTAGAATAAACTCTGAGCACAGCTGTCTGAAGCAGGAGTCTTGACCCAGGAAACTGAGGGGCAGTTGAGCCAGAGAGGAGAGAAATTAGTCCAGGTGATTGACGCTCCCTAGGAATGGGGGGAGCCCCTCTGCAGGAGACAAGCTACTTACTTGCACATTCTACCCTCCCTTACCCTCACTCTGAGTCACCCCAGAGATCTGGAAGCAGTACTTACATTCTTAAGCAAACAGGGATTTCAAATTCAAATGCAAACAATGGTTAAGACTGTCCAAACATTTAAGGAAAACAAACATCATTAAAAAGAGCAACCAGAATCAACAAATAAAACAGCTAATGTTCATAGAAAAGGAAAAGAAATTTTGACGTAAGTGTGATTAAAATTCAGCTATGATGTGCTGACTTATCATCAGTTAAGGACAACTGGCATGAAAAGAATCAGTTAGAACTCCATAGTTGCAAATGTTTTTGCACATTTAATAGGTGTACTGTATAGCAGAATGGGTATTGTTGAAGAATAAACTCATGAACTGAGGGGTGAAATAAAGGGGGAGAAGGAGGTACCAAAGAGCACAGAAAAAAGGAAATAAGGAAAGTATAGGGAAGCATAGAGCTGAAAAAACACTCACAAATTTTTAGATTGAAAAGGGTCACAGAGACACACAAAAATGAATGACCAAAAATTTACAACTGAGCACCCACTGTTGAAATCGCAGAGGCTTAAGAATCAAAGAAAATACTTAGCGTTTCTAGAAAGAAAAATAACAGGCTTTCTACAAATGAACAGGAATTAGGTGGGCATTAGATTTCCTTGGTAATCCTGGAAGTTCAAAATCAATGAAACAGTATCGTCTAGTGTCTAAGGGGAAATCAACTTGAAATTGCAATTCCATACTGTGCTGATTCCTGTGGCACTCCACATCACCTCCTGGCTTACCTCTGTGAATGTGTCCACAGGAGCTGACTCACCTAGTCACAACTTCCCTTTTTCCAGCTCCTGGCTCTTCTTTAATGACTGCCTGAAGCTGCCCCCGGAGATAGCCCTCCAGTTCTCCAGTTGGTGATGGGAACTGGTAGACCATCTAGCCTTGTGTCCTTTGGAGTGATAATTCCAGAAGGGCAATCTACACACTTCTGGTAGTGCTCCTTACCCATGGCAGCTTCCTCAAAACATACTCTTAGATGGACTTTCCTCCCATTCTTGTTTGATAATCCCCCCAATTCTTATTCCTGTTTCTGGAAATGGTCTTGCAAATAAATTACCCATACTCAAATTCTTGTCTCAGGAGTGGCTTTTTGGAGGAACCCAAACACAGACTTATGCTACTTAGCTATATTCAAATGTAAGAGCAACATGAAAACACACTCAAGCATGCAAGGAGTCCACGCATACTCAGGTGGCTTGCCTGGTCTCCTGACATCCACAGGTTGATTATTCAACCCTGTCCTTATACACTGGTACCATTTGGAGAAGGAAAGGGGAAGGGAAGAAATGTTAAAAATGGAACATTACTCCCCAAACACTGAGTCATCTGAAACTATGTAAAGTGGAACAGATGGTGGACGAACGTGTAAACTGGTAAGTTTTGGGTTTGGTTTCTCCTCAACTCTCCCACAACAACCCTCACTTCCCTTCCATGAGAAGAACTTTGTGGGAGACAAGGGAGTGCTTCTCCAAGGGGATGATGTTGGTCTTTTGCAGCAAACAGTTCTTCCTTATGCAGGACTGGTCGAGGCGCTGCAGGACACTTAGTGCTTGGAACCCCTGGCACTAAAGATTGGTGGCATCTCCCAGGCATTGTGACCACCATAACTCACAATCTCCACAAGGGAGACAGAATCTTCAGAAACTATCATAAAATTAAATGGAAAGGTTAAATGTTATCCATGCAGTGCACATGGATTTGTGACCTGTTTGCACCTGTCTTGGTCATCTTCCTAGGCTGGCTGAGTTTCCAACTCTCTCCACCCAATAGAAATATGATATTACTGAATGCTGGACACACTTTATGGAACGTAGAGGTTGGGGTGGTTACAGACATGGCATTAAAGTTGTTAGCAAGGGAATAGAGATGATGTATTCTGAAAGCATTCCTTCTCCCCATTCATGTGTTGGAAATTTAATCTCCAGTGCAACAGTGTTGGGAGGTGGGGTCTAATGGGAGGTACTTGGGTGTTAGAACTTGTGTGGGAGTGTGTTTGCTCTTTTCTGTTTTTCTGCTACGTGAGGATACAGCCCATTTGCTCTTCTGCCTTCCACCAGATAAGGATGCATTAAGAAGGTCTCACTAGGCATTGGCACCTTGATCTTGAACTTCTCAGCCTCCAGAACTGTGAGAAATAAATATCCATTGTTTATGAATTTTTCACTCTTAGGATTATGCTATAACTCTACAAAATAGACTAAGATGGGGAGAAGAGTGTCAAGACTATTCTTACCTCTAAGGAGTGAGAAACATCTGGGTCCCCCAGTATGACCTGCCCCATGGCCTGCTTGACTAAGTTGTGAATGAAGCTGAACTGCAGCCTTTGCAGAAGAAGTCCCCTTTGTGTTCCTGGAGAGGTCCCAGGGAGGGTACGGCTGACAAAAGAGTGGACTCTAGGACCTACTCTGAACCTGGATTCCTGGGTCTTCTCCCATCTGTTTGCATCCTGGTTACTGACTGATCCCCTAGAATAGACTTTTCCCTGTCATCATCCCCAGACAAAAACACTCACCAAATGCCTCCTGCTCATGCTTTGCTTTCCCCTGTCCTCTTGGCATAATGAAGCACATACATGTCAGGACCAAGATATATGCCCCTGCATGACTTCTCCAGCTTATACAGGCCACCTCTCTCCTTCCTGAAGACTCATGCCTATGACTTCTAGGCAAGGAAGGTAACCCTGTTATCAGTCAGCTGACTGGGGTCTTTCTGCTCTACTCAGATAGGAACTGTAGGTAGGTGAGGAGAAGCTCTTCCAGTTATCCTAGGGTCTTGGTGTTTTTTGTATTTCTCAGTGAACAGCACTGGCAGACAGCAGCAAGCAGAAGCAGGTGGTACCCTCTAGTATTAGAGTCTTTGTATGGGACCTGGGTTCTGGGATCCTTAGCCCTATGGTGTAAGTGTTACAGTTCCTGTGCCTTGGATGTTGGTATCATAGCACTTGACAGTAAGGGCAAGTGCTAGAGCTCTCTTCTGGCAACCAGGGCCCAAGATTTCTCTTCTTTCTGATTCTTTACAGCTTCTGACTTTCTTCAACCTCTGTTCTCCATTCACTGTCCTTTTCTCTCTACATCTGCCATCTCTTACTTCTGGCTCTACCACTGTTACTCTGCTGCTACCACCTCTGTTATTGCTCCTGGAGTGAGGGTTGCCTTGGCCACTGGTGCCATTTCCACTGCTGCCGCTGCCATTGCCAGCTCTGCTGTCATGGCTGCCAGTGCTGGCTCCTCTGATGTTTCTGCTGCTGCCAACCCACTACTTTTGCTGGGGTGGTTATTGACACCCCCACATTTGTAGCCACCTCTGCTGGCACCTCTTCTATTTGTGCTACTATCTCAGCCTCTCTACTAATGCTAAAAATCAACAGGGAAAAACCACTCAAGAGAAGCCTTTATTGTGTCAAATGTTACAACACTAGGAGGCAGCACAGGAGGGTGTCTCCTGGCTGACTCACAAAGTGATCTAAACAGCCTGCTTCTACAGACAGAATGGGAGTGTGGGTATCTGTACCAATCACAGCAGTCATTCATGCAAGTGAAGAACTGGTTGCACCACTGAAGGCACTGTGTCTTTTGCAATTGAGGGGCCATGCTTGCACCAATCATAGCAATCACTTACGCCAACAAAGGACTATTTGCACTAGCCACATGCCTTTTTCTTTCTCTTCAGGATCAGTACCTTCCCTCTGTCCTGGGTGGAAATGACTGCAGAGTCATTTAGGGTTCACCAAAGCTTATGATGGAATAAAGTCTGGCATAAGGTAATTGAACAGTCATGACTGGGACAGTACCTTTAGGAGGTAGACTTGTGTTTTTACAGCAAGCAGTTGTGGTTGCTGCGTAGCTTCCTCAAGGCATCCCTGGAGTGTTCAAAGCAACTGGTGCTGGCATGAGGGAAGTCCAGATGGCTGTGTGGCTGATGCTTTCATTCAAGGCAGCTGGGACACCAGGGAGGGGGGTCTAACAGCTGTCAATTGGGGAAGCAAGTCTCCTAACCCACAACCTCTTAGCTTATTTATTTAGCTTAAAAAGCATTAAAAGACGTGCTTACAATAAAGGCTTATAATTAACATTCACAGTAATTAAATAGTATTTAAGAGTACTTTGATAATGCTTAACTCCCTTCCCAGTGCTCTAGGGAGAGGTGGATCCCTCTGATCTATCTCAACTCTTGTAAGGTTGGGAAGAAAAGATACAAGTTTCCTTGTATATCAGAATCTAGAGGGAGAAGAGAAAACAAATATACTCCTTTCTACACTGGTAAGAGGGAAGTCAGTGAATTTTTAAAATTTCTTTCTGTTCCACAACCTGTCACCAGGAATTGTCATCTCATATCAGCTCTAGAAACCATTATCCTAAAGGTTATTCTCCCATCTTCCCATGTGGCTCTTTCCTCCTACCCAGAATCATGTGTGGACTTCTCTTGCCATTACCCTGGGCTTCCCTATGACATTCTGAAGTCTGCAGAGAAGGCATTGCAGGGGTTGGAAGAAAAGCAGATCCAATACAATCCCTAGCGGACAGAACCAGAATGGCCCAGGGTTATGAATTTTCTCGTGTTTGTTTCCAAAACTGCCTGTGTCTTGTGCTCCCATGAGCTGTCTGCACAGACATAGCTGGAGAAGATCTGCCCTGAATGCATTAACCTGGGCTCCCTCCTATCCCTTTGGCATCATCCATGAGAACACTGCCCTGGTGGGAAGGTGTGTTTGTCTCTATCTTTGGGCTACAGCAAATTAAAACCATCCTGTTTTACAGATGGTGTTACAAACACCAAAGCTGATTCTTTGTGAGTCTGACTGGTTTTCTGGGCCAGAGGGGGAAACAGGCTCACTCTTAGTGTAGAGAAGAGAGCTAAACATGAGGCTCAAATCTGAGTCCAGCTGCACCTGCAATACCAATGTGATTTTGGGAAAGTTACAAAATGCCATGAACTTCAGTTTTCTCATTGATAAGATGATTTTAAGTATTTTATATAGGTTATTGTGGGGGGGCTACAATAAGGTTATCATTGAAAGAGTTGTCAGATAAAATATAGGATGCTCAGTTAAGGTTAAATGCCAGATAGAGAAACATAATCTTAGTATAAATACGTCACAAATGTTGTACCAGCCATACTTATACCTAATCAATTAGTTGTTTATTTGAAATTTAAATTTAACTGGGTGATCTATGTTTTTATTTGCTAAATCTGACAACCCTAACTACTAATATGAGTAATAATATCTACCTCTTAGTGAAAGTCCATGATGGGCCATAGCACTAATCTAATTTAAGCCTAATATCTTGGCAAGTAAACATTAGCTCTGTTTTCATAGATGTTTAAACCGAGACTCAGCTGTATTAAGGAACTCGCCCAACACTGCACAACACCAAATCTTGGAGTCCAGAGCCAAATCTGATATGTGTGCTCATTCCCCAAACTGGGCTGTCCTTGAAGCAGTGCTAGGTTAGAACAAAACCTGGATGGGAGACTAGGCAGAGGGCATGTTGGCCCTTGTCTGGCCCTGAGAAAAGGAGCACAGGTGTGGGCTGTATGAAGTCCCACTTACTGGGCACTGAGAGGGTATTGGCTTCTAAGCCTGCAGAAGGAGTGGGTACAGGGACATCTGGGTGTTTGTTTCTTCTTCTTTCAGGTCTTTAGGAACCAAGTTCCCATGGAATATGGATCTTACATGTGATCTTTGGTTATTAATTATTAGTAGTATAATTGCTATTTATATGTTCATCTGTCCTGTTAGAACCCAGAAATCACCCTGCAAGTTTCTTGGGAGTACAAGTGAGGATATGCTTTCCCTTATGTCCCCAGCATATAGCAGAGAGTCTGATGAGTAGCAGATGATCCAACCAGTATTTGCTAAACAAATGGAAGGATGAATGTGGATAAGACCTGGTGCATGACGTTTGTCCTTGGGAGAAGGGAGAGGAAAAGAAGTCATGGGGCCGAATGTAATAATTCAAAAGCATTATTTGGGGGAACTGAGGACTCCATCCTGTTTTAAGAGAGGACTGGGAATCACCCTAGATGTGTTTGGAACACACACACAAGGGTGACATTGCTGTGGTAGCAGAAGAGGCTCAGCTCCTGAGTACACAGCCAGTTGGGAGGGAGTCATATCTGTGAGCAAAGCTCTGCAGCTGTGCTTTACAAAGAGATGTGTGTGATGGGGCTGGTGGTAGGGGAGAAGGGAGGCCAGTCTTGACAGTCTTTCTTTTCTTAAGGGATTAGAGGAAGGAAAGAATGGGATTTCATGTCATGAAAGAGGCAGCATCACTGTCTCCAGCTAGTTCATTCCCTTGCCTTTCAGATTACAATAAACATTTATTCATGTTTTCACTGAACAGATATTTTTGTTCTTATCTTATGCAATTATAGGTATTGTAAATTATTGTGACACACTGTATTCCATGCAGTGTTGGCATTTGAGATGTTTTGAGTAAGAGATTATTTTAACTACCTGAAATTTTAGCCCTTTGATAGATTTAAAAAATATGGTTACAAATGCTTTGACCCTTCTCCCATTCTATGTGGCTCTATGGTCCCTCCTGTTTAGTCTGGCGGCTTTGACAGGTATAGTACAGGGGCAGAGATGCCCTGTGACTTATCAGAGTAGCTCAGAAAAGGCCTCACAGCTAAGCTTTTGCCTTGACTGCAGTTTTGAGCTGCCATACAAGAAGTCTTGCTGCTCTAGATCCATCATGCTGGATTGGCCACGTGTAGGCCTTGAGGTCCATAGTCCTAGCCTAGCTCACAAATCTACACCAAGGTTCCAGGCTAGTGAGTGAAACTGTCTTGGCTCCTCCAGACCAGTCCATCCATCATCTGACACCAAGTGACCTGATGATACCTTATGCTGCTGAGAAAGATCACCTAGCAAACCTTGTTTAAGCCCTACTTTTCAAAAGTGTTAGATACAATAAAATGATACATATATTGGGCCAGTAAATTTCAGGATAAAATAGCACGAAACAATTCTGGAAATATTTGAACTTTAGGTGTTTACCTAGAAAATATCCTATGACTCTTTTTGTCCTTCTGTAGCTGTGAGGGTTATGGCAGTGAACCACTGATATCCTTTCAAGAGAAACTTCTGCAGGGAGTGGATCTGACTGACAGGTTTCAGTTACTGCTTTCATGAACGCAGAGGCACATTTCGGATGGACAGAGTGTCCTCCTCCAAGATGCAATTATATATTAAGTTAGAGACTTCTATTTAATGCCATGTCCTCAACAGGAAGGGTACATTGTCTAGGTTCCAAAGAATGAAAGCAGAAGTGGCTCTACTTCTCAACAACCCACTGGGGATTTTGTGTTCCCAATGCCTGTAATTACAGTCAGCGCAGGATGGGAGGTATTTGTTCCCAATGGAAATGCATGCTTTTCAGTGAGAGGGTACCCAGGATTCCTTGCACCCAGGGACCAGAAGGATGGAAGAGGCATCCATTGTCTGGAGTAATTGATCCTGGTTGACAAAAAGGCCGCTTTTATACAACTGGATTGGAAAGAATGCATGTGGGACCCAGGTTTCATTTAGGTGCTTTCTGGCACTTTCTTGTTACACTGTAACTGAATGGACATGTGAAGAAACTCCAGGTTGACAAGGGTATGACTACCAGTGGTTCAGACCTCTCTGGAATGAAGATTTGTGTCATGTCACCAAGGATCACCAAGGATTGCCAAGGTAATAGCTGAGAATGAGGGGACTTTAGAATGCATAGTGTAAAAGGAAAAGTAAGAGTATCACTGTGACCCTGACATCAACTGCTCATCCCACTAATCTCCCTCTTCGAAGTTTTCTCTCATAAATGGAAAATCTAGAGTAGCTAATTATTGAACATGAGTGAGGAAATGAAACTAGGGGACCATAGAATGGCTGATCCTTCAACATGAGTAGGGAAATGAATCTGTGTGGTTAAGGGATGACCTATGGTGGCCATGGGACATACCATTCACATTTCCTTCATGTGAACAACTATAGGGGCACAAGTGTTTGGTAGCCTCCAGCTGCTGCCTCTGGACATTAACTCTTGGCTTCCTCTACTCTGCTCCTAGGCAGCACGTGAGCCTGGCAGACTCCCTCCCATCCATTGTGGAATTATGGAACAGGAATGGTGCAACAGTGCCTGTCCATTCCTGTGCAACTTCATATTACCATGAAGGGCAGGTTTTTTTTTTATTCATTTATTCACATGTGCATACATTGTTTGGGCCATTTCTCCCCACTACCCTCCAGCTCCCCCTTGCTTCCAAGCAGAATCTCTTCTGCCCTTATTTCTAATTTTATTGAAGCAAAAGTATAAGCAATAATAAGAAAGACAAAGTGTTTTTGCTAGTCGAGATAAGGATAGCTATATAGAAACACTCCTAGCATTGCTTCCACGTACAAATGTGTTACAACCCATGTTGATTCATCTCTAACTGATCTTTTCACTAGTTCCTGATCCCTTTCTCATATTGACCTCAGTCACTTTAAGGTTTCTGTATTAGTTCCTCTGCAGTGGGGACATCAAATACTATCATGTTTTGGGTTTCTTATGAAGGGCAGCTTTGCTTGGAGACTCCCATTTGCCTGATGGAGATTTTTCTGATATGAGCTGTGGTCTGAGACTCTTCCAACCCGATACTTCCTTCCTTCTCTCCTTCCCTACATCATGGCCAGGAGGTTCTGCCCCTTTTCTACTTCTCTTCCCCTCTGTCCTTCAAAGACCTTTCCTTAAATAAATTTTTGATTTGTCTAATGTCATCTTGGTATCTGCTTTGTGGGAGATCTGAATCGACACACTGTGTCTCTAGACAGTTTTTGTAACCATCATTTAAGATTTTCATGATGACTTAATGATCATTGTGAATATCAAAGTTACAAATTTAAAGAAATGACTGCATTGGGATAGACATGCACACCCCAAGTTCATCAGAGGCTTTTCATGTTTCTAATGTCTTACATCTTCCTCTTCTCTAACCAGTGAGATTTTCTTTGAGACTCTAATTTGTTGGTAGTTGTCTCTGGAATTACAGAGGCTGGGAAAGCCATTTGAGGGCAGGTTATGATGGATAGAAACAATCACTAACAGCCTGCAAACAGCAAAAGGGAATGTTAGGTAGCCGTGGGAGGGAAGGTTCTGAGTCTTTTTGGTTTCCTAGAGAATTCAGCTTCCTTTTATTTATATAGTATTTGCTCATTTTCTATCATTTAAAAAACTGTCAAACTTTTTTCATTTTGGTAGCACTGGGGTTTGAACTTAGGGTCTCATGCTTGCTAGGCAGGTGCTCTACCACTTGAGCTACTCCACCATGCTTTTTTTTGTGTTGGGCATTTTTGAGATAGGGTCTCTGGAACTATTTGCCTGGCCAGGCTTTGACCCTCAATCTTCCTGTAGCTAGGATTATGGGCATGAGTCACCAGCTTCGGGCTTCAAATTTCTTGTCGTCCGGTTTTGTGTGTGGCTTAAAGAAGCACAGAACTCATTAAAAAATTATACTTTTGTAGTTTTGACCTTTATGTGATAATTTAATCTGATTATATGTGCAGTCATTACTTATATATTTGGATTTACTTTTACATTCATTTTCATGATTTTTGATTACATTATGGTTTTTGTTGGCATCATTGTCTTTTCTTTCTTTATTTGAGAAATAAATTGATTCATTCCTGCCCCCACAAATTTATATAGCTTGTTTCTATTCTTTTGTTGGTTACTCCTAAATTGTAACATGCATTCTTGCTTTAGAAAAGCCTTAAAGTTAATTAGGATTACTACCTCCTTCCCTAAAGATCATAGAACACCTAGCTTGATCATACCTCTCTGATCTTACACATGGTTCTTTTTTTTTTTATTCATATGTGCATACAAGGCTTGGGTCATTTCTCCCCCCCTGCCCTCACCCCCTCCCTTACCACCCACTCCGCCCTCTCCTTCTCCCCTCTACCCCCTCAATACCCAGCAGAAACTATTTTGCCTTATTTCTAATTTTGCTGTAGAGAGAGTATAAGCCATAATAGGAAGGAACAAGGGTTTTTGCTGGTTGAGATAAGGATAGCTATACAGGGAGTTGACTCACATTAATTTCCTGTGCGTGTGTGTTACCTTCTAGGTTAATTCTTTTTGATCTCACCTTTTCTCTAGTTCCTGGTCCCCTTTTCCTATTGGCCTCAGTTGCTTTTAAGGTATCTGCTTTAGTTTCTCTGCGTTAAGGTCAACAAATGCTAACTAATTTTTTAGGTGTCTTACCTATCCTCACCCCTCCCTTGTGTGCTCTCGCTTTTATCATGTGCTCATAGTCCAATCCCCTTGTTGTGTTTGCCCTTGATCTAATGTCCACATATGAGGGAGAACATATGATTTTTGGTCTTTTGAGCCAGGCTAACCTCACTCGAATGATGTTCTCCAATTCCATCCATTTACCAGCGAATGATAACATTTCGTTCTTCATGGCTGCATAAAATTCCCTTGTGTATAGATACCACATTTTCTTAATCCATTCGTCAGTGCTGGGGCATCTTGGCTGTTCCCATAACTTGGCTATTGTGAATAGTGCCGCAATAAACATGGGTGTGCAGGTGCCTCTGGAGTAACCTGTGTCACAGTCTTTTGGGTATATCCCCAAGAGTGGTATTGCTGGATCAAATGGTAGATCAATGTTTAGCTTTTTAAGTAGCCTCCAAATTTTTTTCCAGAGTGGTTGTACTAGTTTACATTCCCACCAGCAGTGTAAGAGGGTTCCTTTTTCCCCCGCATCCTCGCCAACACCTGTTGTTGTTGGTGTTGCTGATGATGACTATTCTAACAGGGGTGAGGTGGAATCTTAGCGTGGTTTTAATTTGCATTTCCTTTATTGCTAGAGATGGTGAGCATTTTTTCATGTGTTTTCTGGCCATTTGAATTTCTTCATTTGAGAAAGTTCTGTTTAGTTCACTTGCCCATTTCTTTATTGGTTCATTAATTTTGGGAGAATTTAGTTTTTTAAGTTCCCTATATATTCTGGTTATCAGTCCGTTGTCTGATCTATAGCTGGCAACTATTTTCTCCCACTCTGTGGGTGTTCTCTTCAGTTTAGAGACCATTTCTTTTGATGAACAGAAGCTTTTTAGTTTTATGAGGTCCCATTTATCTATGCTATCTCTTAGTTGCTGTGCTGCTGGGGTTTCGTTGAGAAAGTTCTTACCTATACCTACTAACTCCAGAGTATTTCCTACTCTTTCCTGTATCAACTTTAGAGTTTGTGATCTGATATTAAGATCCTTGATCCATTTTGAGTTAATCTTGGTATAGGGTGATATACATGGATCTAGTTTCAGTTTTTTTGCAGACTGCTAACCAGTTTTCCCAGCAGTTTTTGTTGAAGAGGCTGCTATTTCTCCATCGTATATTTTTAGCTCCTTTGTCAAAGACAAGTTGGTTATAGTTGTGTGGCTTCATATCTGGGTCCTCTATTCTGTTCCACTGGTCTTCATGGCTGATTTTGTGCCAGTACCATGCTGTTTTTATCGTTATTGCTTTGTAATATAGTTTGAAGTCAGGTATTGTGATACCTCCTGCATTGTTCTTTTGACTGAGTATTGCCTTGGCTATTTGTGGCTTCCTGTGTTTCCATATAAATTTCACAGTAGATTTTTCGATCTCTTTAATGAATGTCATTGGAATTTTGATGGGAATTGCATTAAACATGTAGATTACTTTTGGGAGTATCGACATTTTTACTGTTGATTCTACCAATCCATGAGCATGGGAGATCTCTCCACTTTCTATAGTTTTCCTCCATCTCTTTCTTCAGAAGTGTATAGTTTTCCTTGTAGAGATCTTTCACATCTTTTGTTAGGTTTACACCTAGTTATTTGATTTTTTTTGAGGCTATTGTCAATGGAATTGTTTTCATACATTCTTTTTCAGTTTGCTCATTGTTAGTGTATAGAAATGCTAATGATTTTTCTATGTTGATTTTATATCCTGCTACCTTGCTATAGCTATTGATGATGTCTAGAAGCTTCTGAGTAGAGTTTTTTTGGGTCTTTAAGGTATAGGATCATGTCGTCTGCAAATAGGGATATTTTGACAATTTCTTTACCTATTTGTATTCCTTTTATTCCTTCTTCTTGCCTAATCGCTCTGGCTAGGAATTCCAGTACTGTGTTGAATAGGAGTGGAGATAGTGGGCATCCTTGTCTGGTTCCTGATTTTAGAGGGAATGGTTTCAGTTTTTCTCCGTTAAGTATAATGCTGGCTGTAGGTTTGTCATATATAGCTTTTATAATGTTGAGGTACTTTCCTTCTATTCCTAGTTTTCTTAGAGCTTTTATCATGAAATGGTGTTGGATCTTATCAAAGGCTTTTTCTGCATCTATTGAGATGATCAAGTGGTTTTTGTCTTTGCTTCTGTTAATGTGGTTTATTACATTTATTGATTTTCGTATGTTGAACCACCCCTGCATCCCTGGGATGAAGCCTACTTGGTCGTGGTGAATGATCTTTTTGATGTGTTGTTGAATTCGGTTTGCCATTATTTTGTTGAGGATTTTTGCATCAATGTTCATTAAGGAGATTGGCCTATAGTTCTCCTTTCTGAATGTGTCTTTGCCTGGTTTTGGGATAAGTGTAATCCTGGCTTCATAAAATGTGTTTGGCAGTTTTCCTTCCCTTTCTATTTCGTGGAACAGTTTAAGAAGGTTTGCATCAGTTCTTCTTTAAAGGTCTGATAGAATTCAGCAGAGAATCCATCAGGTCCTGGACTTTTCTTTTTGGGGAGACTCTTGATTGCTGCTTCAATTTCATTTTGTGTTATAGATCTATTCAGGTGATTAATTTCCTCTTAGTTCAGTTTTGGATGGTCATATGTATCTAGAAATCTGTCCATTTCTTTAAGATTTTCAAATTTATTTGAATATAGGTTCTCAAAGTAGTCTCTGATGTTACACATGGTTCTGAATTGTGGTCTCACTTTAGTTTTTAACTCTCCCCCATCACTACAGTTAATATTGTTTCACTGTATTAACTTACTAACCTCACTATTAACACAAGTTTAGATTTATAGCTATGGTTACCAATTCCTTTATTTACTATCCTTTCTTATATCCCATTCCTTCTAGATTTAATTTCCTATTTCCTGAAGTTATACCCTTTAGAATTACCATCAGTGAGGATCAGTGAGTGGTAACTGCTCTGATTTATTCTTATTTATTTTTTCATTTGTGAATGAAATTTGAGAAAGGAAAAGAAAAAAAAAAGCAAGAAGCTCCTAACATCTGGGAACATCTGATTTCACATCTAGGCTTCAATGTTATTAGAAGCTGATCTGATCTTTACTGATTACTGATGATGTAATCCATGCTGTTCTTTTGTTGGACACAGTCTCATAAAATACCAAACATTGTCTGTTTGCTAAATGAGTGATTGCAGTTTTTTTCTGTGGTATTGGGATTTGAACTCAGGGCTTCTCTGAGGACTAGAGCAGGTGCTCTAGCACTTGAGCCACACCTCCAGTCCATTTTGCTCTGCTTATTTTGGAGATGGGGAGTCTCATGAACTATTTGCTTGAGCTGGCCTCAAACCTCGACCTTCCTGGTCTCAGCTTCCCAAGCATCTAGGATAACAGGTGTGAGCCACTAGTGCCCTATGATTATAAATTTTTAAAAAGCCAATTACAGCTTCTCTTCACTGTAGTCTGCCTTCTCTGTAATTATTGAGATATCTAATCACAGAATTGTTTGTACTTCTTGGTAACACCCCATCCAGAATAAATCCCTTGGGTTCTTAGACCCTTCCCAAATTACTCAACATTAACCCAAATCCCATAGATTATTTCCGGTATCCTCTTACTGAGACACAATGTGGGTCCAAAACACCTTGTTCAACCCACATCATTTAATAATAAGAAATAAACTCAACCTGTTCAACTACAGGTATATCCCTGGTGGTCTTTTTCTAGAGAATGACAAA
Organism: Castor canadensis; assembly: GCF_047511655.1. Classification (NCBI taxonomy): domain Eukaryota; kingdom Metazoa; phylum Chordata; class Mammalia; order Rodentia; family Castoridae; genus Castor; species Castor canadensis. The sequence continues at coordinate 56,924,424 of NC_133402.1, read as the reverse complement.
ATTTTGGACCAAGAGTTTATTTTCCTTTATTACTTTGAAAATATTGTTTTATTGTCTCTGATTTCTATTGCTCCTCTTGGAAAGTGGTATCAGTGTACTTTTGCTTTCTTCTATAGGTAGGTAACTTCTCTTTTCTCTCCAGTGATAATAAGGTCTTTATTCTACTATTTCCCCCTTGATATGTGGGTCTGTATATTCATTTTTTAATGTTGATTGAAATAAATTGTGTTTTGTGAGTCTGAGGTGTAATGTCTTTCATCAGTTCTAGACATTTTAAGGCCATTATCTCTTTCAGTCTTGCCTTTCCCCAGGCTTTCTTTTCTCTTCTTTAGAAGTGTATTAGATTCACTCACTCTTTTTCTTAATTACCATATATTAATGCTATAAAATAATGGGTTTGATGGTGACATTTTCATACATGTATATAATGCACTTTTTCTTCTTTTTATTAGTGTATATCAATTGTGCAAAGGGGCTTAATTGTGGCATTTGCATACATGTGTGTAATGTGCTTAGATCAAATTAGCTCCTTTATTATACTTTCTTACCTCTTTCCCCCTTTCAAACTATTTTAGTATATTCATTATTCTTTGTAAATAGAATACTTATACCCCATTATCCTTGCTGATCTTCCTCCACCCTTCCTCTAGTCTCCTTCCTTTCCCCAAATAATCCTCCTTCTACATTCATGATTTTTGAAAAAAAAATCTAGATTATGCATATGAGAGAAAACATGAGATGTATGGGCTTTTTTCTCAGTCTGGCTTATTTCATTTAACATGATGATCTCTGGTTCCATCCATTTTACTATAAAGCATAATTTCATTCTTTAGGGCTCAATAAATGCTCCATTGTGCATACACACCACATTTTCTTTATTCATCTGTTGATGGACACCTAGGCTGATTCATAACTTGATTGTTGTGAAGAGAACTACAGTAAACATGGTTGTGCAGATTTCTCTCTTGTGTGCTGACTTATTCCACGAGTGTTATGACAGGATGACATGGTAGATCTACTTTTAGTTCTTTGAGCAATCTCTAAACTGATTTCCGTAGTGGCTGCATTAATTTATATTCCCACCAACAGAGCATAAGGATTCCTCCCTCTGCCATCCAGCAGTTGTTGTTGTTTGTTTTCTTGATTATAACCATTCTATCTGGGGTGACACAGAATCTCAATGTTGTTTGATTTGCATTTCTGTTATGGGTAAGGATGTTGAATACTTCTTCATGTGTATTTTGGATATTTATATTACTTCTTTTGAGAACTGTTTGATTCATTTGCCCATTCATTAATTGGATTATTTGTTCTGTTGATGTTTAATTTGGGGTACTATTTATGTATTTGGAATATTAGTCCCTTGTAAGATGAATGGCTGGCAGAGATTTTCTCCCCTGTAGGCCAATAGTTTCCTTTGATGTGCAAAAGTATTTTAATTGTATGTAATCCCACTTGTCAATTCTTGCTCTTCCTTCCTGAGCACTTGGAATCCTATTCAGAAAGTCCTTGTCTGCACGTATGTCTTTGAGTGTTTTTCCATGTTTTCCTCTGGTAGTTTTGAGTCTTACATTAAGATTTTTTAATCCATTTTGAATTGATTTTTTGTACAAGGTGAGAGATAAGGATCTAGTTTGAGTCTTCTATGTGGAGATATCCAGTTTTCCCAGCACCATTGTGGAAGAGGCTGTGTTTTCACTAATATATGTTTTTGGCACTTTTGTGGAGAATTAGATGGCTGTGCTGTGAGGTCATACTTTCTGGGTCCTCTATTCTATTCCACTGATATATGTCTGTTTTTGTGTGAATACCATGTTGTTTTTGTTACTATGTTCTGTAGTATAATTTGAAGTTAGGTATTGTGATAACTCCAGCATTACTCTTTGCTCAGGATTGATTTGGTTATTTGAGCTCTTTTGTGTCCCATATGAATTTTAGTATTGATCTTTTTATTTTTGCAAATGTCATTGGAATTTTGATGGGGATTGCATTGAATCTGTAGATCTCATTCTGTAATATGACCATTTTCACAATATTAATCCTACTAATCCATGAACACAGGACGTCTTTCCATCTTCTAATGTATTCTTCAATTTCTTTCTTCAGTGTTTTATTATTTTCATTGTAGCAGTCTTTCACTTCCTTAGTTTATTCCTAGGTATTTATTTTTTTTTGAGGCTATTTCTGACTCTTTCTCAATCTGTTATTGATATATAAAAAAGCTGATTTTTGTATGTTGATTTTGTTGTATCTTGCTACTTTGCTGAAAGTGTTGATTAGGTCTAGGAGTTTTTGGTGCAGTCTTTGGGGTCTTTTAAGTACAGGATCATATAATCTGCAAATAGGGGTTATTCTACTTCTTGCTTTCCTACTTGTATCCTGTTTATTTCTTTCATTTTATTTCTCTAAGACTTCAAGCACTGGGCTGAACATGAGTGGCGAGAGTGGATACCTTTGTCTTGTTCCTGATTCTAGAGCAAACACCTTCAGTTTTTTCCTACAGTGTACTGTTGGCTATAGGTTTGTTATATATGGCCTTCACATACTGAAGCATGATCTGTCCAATCTTAGTTTCTTCAGGATGTTTATCATAAAGGGATGTTGAATTTTGAGGTGAGTATGAGAAATATGCTGCATTAGTTATTCTATTTTATTAGTATATGTTAGATTGTACACAGTAAGAAGTTTCATATAACAATTCCATACATGCATATAATGTACCTTGATCCTATTCACCTCTCTATCACTTTCTTATTCCTCTACTCCCTCCCCCTCCTATCCCCTTCTAGCTCCCTAGTTGTTGTTCTTTTTCATTCATGATCTTGGGTTTCTTCTTTTTTTATTATTATTACTGTATATTAATTGTATAGGAGGTTTCATTGTGAAATTTCCATAAAAGCATATAATGTACTTTAATCAGATTCACACCTTCTATTACTCTTTATTATCTTGTTCCCCTTTAAACAATTTTAACAGGTTTCATTATTCTATTTTATACATGTGTATGAAATACTTTGACCATTCACCCTCCCCTTTCTCACTAGTACTCACCCCCTAACAGGACCTGTTGTACATTCCTGTCCTTCAGTTTTTTTAAGTGTATATTCATTGTTCAGAGGGGTTTCACCATGATATTTCATGTAAGAATATCTATCTATCTATCTATCTATCTATCTATCTATCTATCTATCTATCTATGTCTCCACAATAAGGTTTAAACTCAGGGCCTCTTGCTTGCTAGGTAGGCCCTTACCTACTTGAACCACTCTGCCAGTCTTTTGTGATGGGTTTTTTTTTTAGAGAGGATCTTGAGAACTATTTGCCTGAGCTGGCTTTGAGCTGTGATCCTCCTGATCTCTGCCTTCTGAGTAGCTAGGATTACAGGCGTGAGTCACTGGCACCTGGCACATATGAATATATATTACTTTAATTAGATTAATCTGTATTACTCTTTCTTTCTCTTTCCTCTATCCCTATTTTTAAACAGTTTGTGATGTGTTTTGTTTTGCCATCTTCAGACACAGATGCAATGTACATGATATTATTCACTTTCTATCATTCTCTTTTCTTCTTCCATTTTCCCCTAGTTCTCTCAAACAGTCCCACTATTACAAACATGTTCTCTCTCTCTCTCTCTCTCTTTTATCTTTTAGGTCCAGTTTAGGTTACATATGAGAGAAAACATATGACCTTTGTTTTTCTGAACCTTGTTTACTTCTCTTAACATGATGATCCCTACTTCCACCCATTTATTTGCCATAAACATAATTTTATTCTTCTTTATGGCTGAATTATTCTCCAATGTGTAGATATACTATACTATCTTTGTCCATCCATTGGTTGTTGGCCACCTAGGCTGCTTCAATTGCTTAGCTATTGTAAATAGCGCCACAATAAACATAGTTGTGCTACTGTATGCTTACTTACATTCCTTTGGACAGGTGCCTAGGTGCTGTATAACTGGATCCTATGGTAGTTCTGTGTTTAGTTTTTTGAGGAACCGCAAACTGATTTCCATAGTGGCTGCACTACTCGTCTAGCGAGACTTATTCTTTCCTATATTGTTAGGGTTGCATTTATCTTTTTCTTCTGTGGGACAGATTCCTTTAAGTGTCATCTTCTGTGTTGGTTTACTGGTCTTGAATTGCTATCATTTTTGTTTATTGTGGAAAGTTTTTATCTTTCCTTCAATTTTGAAGGCTAGTTTTTCTGGATACAGTAATCTAGGCTAGCAGTTATTTTCATTCAAGGCTTGAAACGTATCATTCCATGACATCCTTGCTTTTAGTTTTGGTTGGGAAATTTGTTGTTGTTTTCATGCGCTTCCCTTTGTTTATGAATTGGCACTTCTCTCTTGCAGGTTTCAGTATTCTTTCTTTGTTCTTTATGCCTAATGTTTTAACTGTAATATGCCTTGGAGAGTTTTTTTTTCCTGGTCTTGTTGTTTTGGAGTCTTAACAGCCTTCTGTACCTGAATGACCATCTCTTTCTCATGATTAGATTTTTTTTGTTATTACTTTACTGAATATGTTTTCTGTGCCCATTAGCTCTCACTTTGTCTTCTTTTATTCCCCTGATTTGTAGGCTTAGTCTTTCTCTGTTTTTTCCTCAAAAGCATCAGTCATCTTGGTGGATGATGAGTCCTCACCATCCCCTAGAATGGCAAAAACACCTTATTTTTATTTATTTATTTATATTTATTCATTTTTGCTGGTAGTGAGGGTTGGACTTAGGGTTTCATGCTGCTACACATGAGTTCTATCACTTGAGCCACTCCTCCAGCAAGCCTTGATCTTTTAAAGGTGTCCCAAGGGCCTGTGTGTTCCCTTCATACTTAGTTTTTCTCTATCTTCATGTAAATGTTCTAATGCATCTTCAAACCCTGGTATTCTGTCTTAAATTTGTTCCAGACTACTGGAGAGGCTTTCTCTGTTTTCTTCTTTTGGAGTACTGGCGTTTGAACTCAGAGCCTCACACTTGCTAAGCAGGCACTCTACTACTTGAGCCACTCTGCCAGCTCTGTTTCATTCCCTGCTATTTGCTGGGGCTGATTTCAACTTGTGGTCCTCCTGATCTCTGCTTCCCAAGTAGATAAGATCATAGATGTGAGCCACTGCTACCTGACTTGGAGAGACTTTCAACTGAGATTTTTATTTGATTTATCGAGCCTTTTGTTTCCAGAATCAATATTTGATTTTTTCATAATTTCTATATCTTTATTGAATTCTTCTTTCATGTTCTGTGAAGTCTTATTTCATTCAGCTCCTTTATTTCATTCGAAGAGAATCCATTCAGGTATTTACTTGTGTTCTCTTTAACTTTGTTGGTCTTACTTATAATCATTTTTTGAATTCTTTGTTGGAGATTTTATCCACATCACAATTTTTAATGTGTCACTGCAGGGTCCTTGTTTTGAAGGAGTCATTTTGGCTTGCCTTTTCATATTTCTTATATTTCTTCATTGGACTTTGCACTTCTGAGGTCTAGTTGTTGGCTGGAAGTTTTAATCACTTGTAGTTTGTCTGCTAAAGTATTCTCAATATTTCGCCATTGAGTTGGGATGTAGTGGTTGGAATGCGCTTTTGTTTCTCACCACTGAACTGGTGGTGTAACTCAGTAGCCAATAGCTCACTTATATTCAGGGCACTGGACCTGATCTCCACTTAGGGAGACAAAAATAACTAGCTGGATTCTCTTGTAAAAGGGTTATTTGTCTGCTTTTGGGCTTTTTGTATACTTTGAGCTGCTGCTAGCCACAAGGAGCTTTACAGCCTGTGGGTCAGGTGGTTTCCCACCTGCTTCACAATCCCCTATTTATGTACCCAGGGGCAGCAAGCATCCAAGCCTACAGGTAACCCCCCCTCAGATGCATCAGAAAGTGGGGGAAAAACAGAACACTGAGGTCTGCACTGGCATGGGGAGAACGGAAGGATATAGGCACTTTGCTTTTCTTAGTGTTTATAAACCCTGCCCATTCATTCTCCCCATAGGGGAAGGAGATTTTGTAAGTCAGTTGATTTGGAGGGTCTGAGCCCATAGGCCTTAGTTCCTGCTGGCAGCAAATGCAAGCTGAGAAGCAATTCCCAGAGGTGGGTGTCAGACATCCTTGGGGTGGACAGAGGAGGCTGTAGAAATCATATGATTTGCAAGACTTGGACTCAAGGCCCTCAGTCCTGCCTGTAAGCCAATATATGGTGAGTTACAATTGCCAGAGGAGGGTCTCGGTGTTTTCAGACCCTGCAGAGCAGAGCATCATCTTGAGAAGGATGGGGGAGGCTGCAGAAATCTCATGATTTGGAAGGCCTGAGCTTGGGTCTTTCAGACCCTCCTGGCAGCTAACACACACCAGGATGCAGTTACTGGAGGTAGATCTCATTGCTTTCAAACTTTGTCCAGCAGGTCGCCTTCCCCCGAGGATGGGGGAAAGGAGTCTGTGGAAATCACAGTTCCTGAGGAGGAGTTAAAAGTTCTTTAATGCAATTGTTTTATTTTGCAACTGAAAACTCATAGCCAATTCTTTTCACTATATAAATAGTTCACCTAATCCTAGTGTTTAGTATTTCTTCTGATTCTTGCAAATAGTGATATATTTCCTTGTGTCAGTTCATGTTTGGCAGGATTTACGCTGCTTACTAGTTTAGTAGTGTCTTCCCCAAATAGGTTTGTACTTTACTTCTGCAATCTAGAGACTTTTCTTCCTGCTAACTCTTGTAGAAGAAATCCCTTTATATTATTAATGCAAGTTAGACAGCCATGATTCCTCTCATGTTTGGTTTGTCCCCAAACCTTTTATTTCATATTAATTTGGGTGGGGGGCATTTCTCAAGGTTTATAATTGCCTTTTTCTGGCAAAATTAAAAATCATTCAATTGTCTTTAAACTATTATCTCTATTACAAAATCAGATGTACATCTTATTGTTTTTCCTTTGAAGGTAGTCTTTCTTTTCAGGTCATTCTTAACAGAGTCTCTCTCTCTTTCTCTCTCTGTCTGTCTGTCTCTCATCCCTCTTCCCACTCTCTGTCCCATCCATAGTTTTACTATGATGTGCCTGGGTGTACTTTTCTTTGACTTTTTTGATGTTAACAGAGCTTATAGAATCTGTGGATTTTTCTTTCATTACTTTTGAAAGTTTTGGCTATTCTCTATCTTCTTATTTCTTTTCTCATACTCTCCTTTTCTCTCCAATTGCATGTACATGGGACATATCAGTATTTCTCACTTTTTAAAATGACCTTTTATATATTTTATCTTTTTTTCCTTTAGATATTTCAGTTTGAATGTTCTGTTCACCTATATTCCAGTTTCCTAAACCTGTTTTCTTTTTTCTCTCTTCAAATGTTAGTCAGATTTCCTATTTTCTTTTAGTTCACTATTCCTCTCTTCTGCTATGTTTCATATTTTGTCATCTCAGCTAATGTGTTCTGAATTTTGAGCTATTACAATTTCTGATTCTACCATCAGTTTTTAAAAGCAAGAATATTTTAAGGCAGAAAATTCATCAAATATTCTCTCATAAAATTCAAACCCTAAACAAGGCACCATGCAAGATTCTAACAATTTATTCAGTTTAACATTGGCTCTTATTTAATTTTTCTAAATAGAATACAACACCTTGATGAATACATGTTGCCACCTTTCTCCAGAGAGGATTTACCTTCTCCTCTGATAAGGTGGTGGCTGATCACCCTAATAAAATCAAGGACTGTGCTGAGTTGGAATGGAGTTATAAATATGTTCTACTTAAAGCAAACTTGAATAAGAATATTCATCAAAATTACTCATTACAAGTTTTTTAGTTGTTGAATAAAATATTAATTAACACACAAAGAAACAATCCAAATATTTAGGTATACACTAATGTTTTTTATCTAACCACAGCAATTGCAGTCTGTATAACTTGGAGTTTTCTGTTATGCTAAATAGTAGTTGGTTCATATTCAGAATATTCATTTATTCATTACTTCAACAAAATACATGTCGAACTCTAGTACCATGCACTCTTTGAGGCATTGAGTTTAGAGAAGGAAATAACATACATAATTACAATTCAAGGTAAAGCTCAATTAATGCCATAGGTAGAGGTTTCTTTTTTCTACCCCCACCATTGATTTTCACATACATACAGCTGCCTATCATCCTATAATTTTCTCTCTCTCTGTCTCTCCTTCTCTGCAATATTGGGCAATGAATCCAGGTCCTCATTCATGCTAGGCAAGTGCTCTACCACTTGACCCATACTCCCAGCCCTACTATTTGTATTTTATTTTGAGACAAGGTGTTACTACCTTTGGCTGGCCTTGAATTCACAATCATCCTGCTTTTGCTTTTCAAGTTGCTGGGATTACAGGTGTGTACCACCATGCTCAGCCAGCCTACCATTTTCTCTTGCACTGAAGAGAACATACTGGACATAGTGGATTACAAATATTGCAGAGATCATTTGGGAATGCTGCTTGTCTCACAATGGTTATCTGCCTTTTGAGAATGGCCTGAAAAAATGAATGGTCCTTCAGGACATGGCCCCATATCTTGTGGTATCTTCTTGTCTCTGCTTTCTGGATGAAGCCAGACAGTAGCAAGAGAGAAGGTAGCAAAGGAGGTCAGCATGAAAAACACGGAATCTTATTAATGTTTGAGTCACTACTTTCCACAGTTACACAAGATAACCTAGGGTGGTGGCATAAAAACATGTTTTCAAATTATTTTGACTCTCCTGTCACTGAGAGGCCGTGGAACATTGCTACTACCTTGAATCCAAATGGGCTTATGACTAGCCTATAACTAAAACAGTAAAGCAGAGGGGATGTTATGAATCTTTCAGCAGTAGGTCATAAAAGATGACACAGCTTCAACTTGTTAGCTAGAAAACTTTCACTGGAACCCTGAGCCACCGTGTAAGAAGCAGCGTTACTGCAGGGCTGTCATGCTATAAGGAGGCTCGGACCACATGGAGAGGCCATGTGTAGATGCTATGATCGAGAGCCCCAACTGAAGTCCCAGATGACAGGTAACATCAGCCATTCAGCAGGTGAGTGAATAAACCTTTAGATAAATCCAGTCCCCAACCACTGAGTCACCCACAGACCCTGAATCTTCCTAGCTGAGGCCCAGACATCATGGGGCAAAGCCATTCCTACTGTGCCCTATCCAAATTCTTAGCACATATAATTAACAAGCATGAATGAATGTTTGTTCTAAGGCACTAGACTGATATGTTATAGCAATAATGACTGGGATAGTCAATATCCTTCCAGTAAACACTCCTTTTGACTTAGTGTGTGTTAAATTTTTGTCTTTTTGATCCAGCTAGACCCAACCAAGTCAACAAGAGAATGAAATGATCTCATGGTGGAAATAACCTGATTTCCTTTAATGTAATAAAATACATATACTTTAATATTAATAACATTTTTTTCAGTACTGGGGATTGAATTCAGGGTCTTGTGCTTGCTAGGTAGGTACTGTACCACTTGAGCCACTCTGCCAGCCCTTTTGCATTGATTATTTTGAGACAGGGTCCCACTTTACACCCATGCTGACCTAGATCCTGATTTTGCTATTTGTGCTATCTTGAATAGTTTGGATGAGAGGCATGTGCCACCACACTCAACCATTGCATGAGATGGACTCTTGCCCAGGTTGGTCTTGAACTGCAATCCTCTTGATCTCTGACTCCCAAGTAGGTAGGTTTATAGGCTTGATCCACCATGCATGGCCAGTGATAAATACTTTTCTACGTATCTGATAACTAATAGTACCTATTGGTGGCTAGTAACTTAAGTTGAGATCCACTGCTTTAAAGAAGAGACAGAGACGAAGTTCTGTGGGAGACTGGGGAGTGAGGAAGGGTGGTCCTAGGTCTGGAATGGAGGGTTGTGTATTTGTTGTTCAAGCAGTTGGAACACCAAGTTCTTGCCACAGGCCAGCTTGGCTTTGTGTTCAGGCTCATTGTTCTGGCCTGCTCTCCTGGCTCCAACTGGACAAGAAGGCATGTGAGTCCTGCATGTGAGCATCCTGTAGCTGCTTTCATTACTTCTCTCATTAACCTGATCCCTGCATGCAGCTCTTGCTGCCTACATGGTTTCCAAATTGTTCTTTTAGCTGTGATCCTTCTTCATCCAGAAAAGAAGACATGATAGAGAAAAAGATCCTGCTGTATTTTCCTCACTGTGCAAACCAGTCTTTGACCCTTCAATGATCTCCTCCAATCAAGACTGATTTCTTATGAGAACATGCAGTTAGTCACCCACTAGACACCTTTGAGTCCTGCCAGTAACTGAAAACTGTTTGCACAGACTTCTCAGGATAACTAATTGAATGATCCTTAGAGAAGAAGTTTGCCCAAAGCCAGAGTTCACATTGCAATGCTTTCCTTTTGATCTTGACAAAACCATTTTGAATCAGCATGGTCAGACTTTGAACCTGACAGTGTGGTAGTTGGTTTAAGCCTTCAGTGTGGCCTTGAGCTGCCCTTCTAGCATTAAGAGGGTACCAGCCTGGCTTCCCTTGCCAAAACCCACAACACACTGTGCAGCTTTCATAACTTTTATCTCCAGTTCTCACCACTCATTTCTCTATATGTCTTTTTATTTCTAAAATTTTTTCTAGGCCCCCATGTCCTGCTCCAAACTCCTTAAAGGAGTGACCTCACAAGTATCAGGTGTATCAAAGATTTAGATAAGTATAAGGAAATAGCCTGTGACAAGGTCACACAGACACAATTTAGATGGCCTAAATATTCAGAGTAGATGATTTTCAGGTTAGGAAGAGACCCCAGAATTCCTGATGGATTTCATTGGTCAAGGAAGAAGAGACCTATAGATGAAGTGCAGAGAAATAAATCTTTTCTCACCTGGAGGTTTCTTCAGTCTCACAGACTCTCACAGACTCTGGGCTATTGCAACAAATCACATATTGGCACAGATTCCCAGATCCACACATATGCAAAGGGTGAGGTTGGCATTAGGAACAGCAGAGGCTGTGCCCCAAATTCAGATGGCCAAAGGGTCCAGCATATGAACACTGGCAGGGACTGAACTCACACACTTGGAACCCAAGAGGTGGGGCTGGTGGTTTGGTTAGTTCTTGAAGACAGTGGAGAGCGATGGGACCAGTGAGAAATGGGAGAAGGGCTGTGATGGTGGTGGGGCTCACTTCAGAGAGAGGAGGGGTTGTTGAAGGGTCTCAGTCAGTGGAGCAAACTGAGGACGAGGAAATAGAGAGAAGGGATCAGGATGCAGAAAGGGAAAGAGGAGTCAGGATGTGGGATCAGGAATGCCCTGGAAGCTGCTGAGTTGTTCTTCCATGGGAATCAAGAGGGTGTGTCTCTGGAATTTTGGCTGCCCATGAAACCATCCCATCTTTCCTCTTATGGGCCTTTATTTGTGCCCAGAGGATTCTTCTAACCTCTAGCATGGGTCCAGAACTAGCAAGAGCAGGGAGATAGCCATGGATCAAGATCATACTTTGCAATTTGCAATGTTCCTTCAAGTTGGAGGGAATTATCTGCAACTCACAGGAAAGAAAGCAGAGGCCAGACATGTGAACACGTATGCCTTGCTTTACCCTGTTGTGGAAGCACCACAAATCTTTGATTAAACTTTGATTAAAATAAGATTTGTGCAGTGGGTAAGATACTTTTTAGGGACCTTGGGAAAATGAGATGTTCTTAATATATACTTTTTTTTCTTTAGGCAGTACTGGAGTTTGAACTCAGGGCTTTGATCTTGTGAGACAGGTGCTAGACCACTTGAACCATGTCTCCAGCTCTTTTGCTCTGGTTATTCTGGATCCAAGCCTGGCTGGCCTGGATCACAATTCTTCTATTTTACACTTCCCTTTATAGCTGGAATGACAGACGTGTGCCCCAATGTCGAGATTTCTTCTGTTGACATGTCTTGCAGACTTTTTTTCCTGGACTTGCCTGGAACTCTGATCCTCCTGATCTTAGCATCCTGCATAGCTTGGGATGACAGGTACACACCACCATGCTCAGCTCTTGGTTGATGTGGTGTCTTGTGACCTTTTTGCCCCGCTGGCCTTGAACCATGGTCCTCCAGATTTCAGCCCCCACCAAGAAGCTAGAATTACAGGTGTGAGCCACTGGTACCTGGCTGTAGTCTTCAAAATGAAAATCAATGGATAAACTATAACTCTTCATTCAGAAAGAGAAGATACTTACTGAATATTTATATACTACCTGTCAAAATTTTAAGTTCATTTGTATTTTCTCCTAAAGTTTGAGTTTATAAATGAGTTTGTTTACTGAAAGAGTCAGGCTAGTTTTCTTATCATTTTTAAACGTTTCTTCAATAGTTCCAAGGCCTGTTGCCTTAAAAGTGGTAACCTTGAAAAAATACATATACACTTAGAAGGTTAGAGCATTTACTGTAAAACATTGAATTTGTTTCTCTAAAGTTGTAATTTTATGATTGCTACAAGAAGTTGATTTTATTCACCAACCTTGTGATAATTAACCTGTAACCATGACCTTATTGATCAAATTATAATGAACTCAACAAGTATAAAAGATTCTCTTAGAATCAGGAAGGCACCTGAGGGCTTTTCTCTTTGAAAACATTATCTTGCAAGTAAAAAGTAAGAATGTCAGACAGGTTAATTTTCACACACACACAGAATCTTGTTTTCCCATAATACCAACATGCTTCCCACCCTGGGCCCAAGAATGTTTGGTTGCTTCCCTCTCTTCTGCCTCATTCGAGCTCACCAAGGGCACCCATTTCTCCTCTCAAGGAGGCCCTACCTCTGCATTCCTTCAGCATTCTCAACATATGTCTATCACTTTATGAGGTCAGGAGGAAATGATCTGTTTTACACCTCACTGTGAGGTTCCCGAGGATGATGATGGCATCCTTGCCATCTTTGTTTCCTCTGTACAAAGTTCAATGGCCAAGATAGACATAGAACTGGACTGGGAGAAGCACTGGGGCTTCCTGGTACAGTGCTCTTCCCATCCCTGCCCCAAGCTGTCTCTTGAGTTTACAGCCACTGGGGGCAGGGGGCAGAAGTGAGAGAGAGTAAGATAGGGAGAGAGAGGGAGGGAAAGAGGTGGAGAGAGAGAGGGGGGGAGAGAGTGAGAGAGAGAGAGAGAGAGAGAGAGAGAGAGAGAGAGAGAAGAGGGGGGAGGGAAAGAGAAGGAGGGAGGGAGAGGGGGGAGGGAGGGAACATAGATTCACTGAATTTTTTGATAAGACAGATGAGTTTGCTTGACTGGGCACCAAGTGCCCAGTGACCATCAGTGCCTAGTGAGATGAACTCTTCTGATCTTAGTTTCATGGTCGGCACATTGGTTATTACTCCTTGAACTATCAACAGGCCTCCATACCACTGCTTCCCACCATTTATTGATTATTATTGCTCCCCACCTACTGTGCTGCAGGTCACACAGTAGGTGATTGACATTTATGTTAGTTCCAATGTTCTAGCTCCTGCTAATTAGAAAACTAGCCTAATTGGTAAAGCCTAACAAATAAAACACTCTTGCAGACTCAACCTTCACTCAAGCCATCCATTTCCATCTCCTTTCCCATCCAACCAACTCTGAGAGAGTAATATGCCCTTTTCTCCCTGCTCCAATTTGTCTTTTTGTGGAGCTACTAATGAGCAGGGAGAGGCCAGAGGAGGCTGTTAAGTAGGACTGGGGGAAAGAAGAAGAGGAAATGGAGAAGGGGGAGGAGCCGGAAGTCAAGGGCGTGAGTACTCTACAAACCAGGTCATTTATCTTGCACATCCCTGAGTGGGTGTCCCAATTACTTAAGGCATTTTAGGTTCAAAGATCTGTCAAGACACTTTTTTCTAAAGGACCTGCCGTATGCCCTATATCTGTCTTGTTTCTCAGCGGGAGATAATGATGTATGGTGCATAAATCTTTGCGGAGTGCCAATTAATGCCTGCGCTGCTTCTTTGAAGTGATGTGAGGACTGATTCTTCAGGCTAACTTCTGCTTAGAAGCCAGGAGAGGGACTGATCCTCTGGCCATTTGAGCTCCAATCAGCTGAGAGCCAGGGCTAAGAAATGCTACTTTTTTGGGTGACTGACTTGCAGGACAAACCTTCCCTGTCAAAAGCAGGGGAAGCCATGCTGGGTTTTAGTTATGGTTATAGGGAAGGACCCTATTAATCAAGAGCCTAATCAGCTGGTTCTGGGATATGCTGGTGAGGGTGACCATATAATTTATTGTCCAATCTAGGACACTTTGAGACTGAAATGAGAGTGCTATTAATAATTATGTCGGGAGAACAGGTGTAAATCGGGACTGTCCTGGGCAAACCAGGACATATGGTTACTCTAAGGTAATATATTAACTTTATCAATTAATTCTTAGAAGTCCGTGGAATAGGCTCACTCCACAGATCATATTCTTCAGAAGAAAGCACGTCTTGCTTGACTGTCACTGTCCTCCATGTTTCTGCTCTGTGTGTAGAACACATGTTCAGGGTTTTACAGGCTGATGCTTTGGAAGAACAAAAGCTTAAATGCTATTAGACACGGCTTTGTGTCCCACCTCTGTCACTTACTAGCTGACCTTATTTGGTAGCCAACCATCCTGGTTTGCCTGGGACAGCCCCAGTTTTAGCACTGAAAGTCTTATGACCCAGGAATCCCTTTAGTCCCCAGCAAACTGGAACAGTTGGTCTCCATTTTGGCAGCCTCACAGAGCATGGACTGTGGATGTGGAGTCCTTTAAGCATTCAAGTTTAGGATTCAACAAGTGTGGGCCTCCTAAGTAGGATAGTGATGGTGGATTGATACTGGAAGTGTCAGTGATGGGGATCCAGAAGCAAGAGGTGAGAGGACTCCAGGAGGTGGGTGTGAAAAGGAGAGGTGACCTGAGAGTTGTATTAGCTAAGTGGAGTGCTGCCAGCACAGTGAGTGAATGTAGGCAGGATGAATTCTAAGAGGAGAGTGACCCTAACGTGATGACACAGGATTGGAATGGCAGCTGGAGTGGAGGCCAGCAAGATGCACAGACAGCAGTGTAAATTAGATGTGATAATCCCCTCCCATCTGAGGCCACCCATCCATGAGACACAAGATGTAGGCTGAGTTTCTATCATTTGGCAAGAGGGTCCAATAAGCAAATAGATCAGGGACCAACTACTATAGTGACACTCAGCACCCTGGGATTCAGAATATAAGCAGAGTGACTTAAAGGGTAGCTTACTGAGTGGTTGTGTAGTAAAAGTGAATCTATTCTCCTTTCTGTCTTGTTCTGCCAATACAAGGTTCTTCCCATCTTTTCTTTACTTGTTGGTTTTGTCCAAAGACCACATTCAGATAACGATGAAGAACAAAAGAATGCACTTGTCAAAACAATAGCAATAGTGACCACCACTACCAGAAAACCCTTTAGGACACCAGGTAGATGAAACCAGTAAAAATCACCCTAATTCTCCTTTGTCTGTTTCACTTTCTCTCTCTCTCTCAATATGGTTTGAATGCATCCATCCAGGAGTTCATGTGTTGGAACCTTGGTCCTTAGTATGGCATTATTCAGAGATGCTATAGACCCTTTAAGAGGTGGGGAGGGGGGCTAGTGCAAAGTTATTGGATCATTGGGCACCTGATCTCAGAAGGAATTAATGTGGTCCTTATGAGACCCCAGTTATTCCTGCAAGGGTTATAAGAAAGAAGCTCGATCCCCAAACCTTTCCCTGACTTCCTGATTTATTATGTGACCTCCTCCTCTAGGACATTGCTCCTGCCCCAAAGTCATCTTTATTTATATGAGGTATCAGGGATACCCTTGCTAGGACAAGCACCATGCAGCTTGGATTTTTCAGCCTCTAAAACTGTGAACTAAATAAATCTCTTTTCTTTATAAGTTTTCCTGCCTCAGGTATTTTGTGTGGCAATGGAAAATGGTCTAGCACACCATCTATGTGTATGTGTGTGTGTATCAGCTATCCATCTTTGTAGATATTACTGTGCTGTAAGTATTACTGGGAAAGTAAATTTGCTTTTCTGAGATTCTATTAAGTATGTGAATTTATCTAACTAATCCCTAATATTCTATTTGAATCTTAAAAATTAAATGACCAATTTTTTTTGGTAGATTTGGGGTTTGAACTCTGGGCTTTGTACTTGCAAAACAGGTGCTCTAATGTTTGAGCCACAACTCCAGTCTGAATCTTAGAATTTTTCATCCCCGAATTGTATGTCTTCTCTGTGAATTTCAGAAGTACCCTTAATAGGCTATGAGCTAAGGATGAAGGTAAAATGGTGGGCCAGGAGTACCTGAGAACAACTGTGGCATGGAAGAAGCTGTAGGACCACTGCATCCCACAAGAGCTCCAGAGGAATCTCTGGCCTATGGGAGCATCAGAGACACTGCACTTCAGGATGCACCAACTGGACTGCTGCACCCTGGGGAAACAACAGCAGCACTGCAGCAGCCCAGGAGAGCATAGCAAGGATACTGCAGCCCAGGAGAGTGAATATAGGGCTGCTGTAGCTTCAGACCAGTTTAAACCAGAATGGACATGCCGAGTGTAGGAAGCCAGTGTCCTGGCTTTGCTTTCCTATGAGGTTAGAGGGCCTTTCCCCTTCTTGTTCTATTTTCTCCTGCCTTCTCTCATTTTAGTGCTGATTCCCAATGGTGGTGGTGTTTATAGTGAGAAGAGACATAAGAAGTGAGGACAAGGTAAATTAGACAGTCAGATCTGATGGGCAAGAGGCTCTTCCCAGGTAGGCCAATAGGGCAAAACTTTTTGACAGGCTGAGGGAGCATAATTCAAGGCTTAGGACTTTTCTGTCAGAAAGGGACAGCTTCTTCCCACACCCCAATCATATTAGACCCTCTTGTTGAATCCCTTTAACACGAAAGGTAGGAATAAAAAGAGAGAGACAGGCAATGAGGGAATTTTGGTGAAACATGAGTCCTGAAACCTTTTTTGAAAGTCTAATTTTTTGCATCTGCAAAATGAATCACTAGTTCTTAATTTTCTTTTTATCATTTTTATTATAAGCCCCTCTGAAAATTTATTGAAACTATGGACACATGTCCCAGTATAGTACACAATGTGTGTGTGTGTGTATGTGTGTGTGTGTGTTTAGTTTTTCATTTTCATGTAGTGTTAGGTGATTCATAAAGTTTTGGAAATCCATCCATCCATAGTCCTTATTTCTTAAACCTCAGCATTTGGTCCTAATAACTTCATT
The DNA here is from genome assembly GCF_047511655.1 of Castor canadensis. Classification (NCBI taxonomy): domain Eukaryota; kingdom Metazoa; phylum Chordata; class Mammalia; order Rodentia; family Castoridae; genus Castor; species Castor canadensis. Next base: position 56,907,241 of record NC_133402.1, on the reverse strand, counting down.
TCAAATTCTGATATTCCTATAGAGAAAGGTGAGAAGGGAAGAGGGAGGGAGGGCTGCTTGTTGGTGGGGGGCAGAGGGCTCAATCCATTTGATGATGTGTCTGTAGCCAGAACCCTGAGTGTGTGACCCTGGCAGCAGTGTCACTTCCAAAAGAGTTACTGGAATGTAAGAATGCAGATTGATGAGAGCAATAAACCATTTTCAGATTCGCAGGGTATGGGGACAGCAGGTGTGCAGAGCAGGCAGTGTTCTCTGCCAGTTTGGGAGGAAGACCCCCTTGGAGACTGGGCATGCACTGGTGTTGACTTTAGCTAAGCCAGTGGAGACTGCTGGCTTGATTAAACATGCATGGTAGCCAATGAGGTACCAAAGAAGGTTGGGTCAAGTAAGAAAGGAACCTCTGTTTCCCAATTTGCCAAATTGTTGATCAGGCTGGCAAAGTTCTCACATGAATCTACCCCTTAATAAGTTTTTAAGGACTGAGGCTTTGGTTCCTTCTTTTCCTTTGTCCAGATATGTACCACAAGAATCATGGTCCTACTACCTTCTCATGGATTGATGGCTCCTCCTTGATTTGCCTGGCTGACCCAGGGGCACCCTTCTGTCCAAGGAGTCAGGACTAGGATCTACAAAGGGGTGAGGCAGGAGTGAAGTACAGGTAGGGATGGTGCTAGGTGAGAGTAAGGGTCAAAGCTAGGACATGGGGTCAGTGTCAGGCTATCAAGGATAGACACAAATATGGAGACTTGAAGATAAGGGCTAGGAGAGCCTTTGCAATAGAAGACCATGAAACTGCTGGAGGACAAGATCTTAGATGGCCTAGTTGACTTCTCTGAGCCTCAGTTTCCACATGCAAGTCAGGATTAGTAACTTCCACCTGGCAAAATAGTTGTTAGCATGAAAATTGAATGTAAATCATTTAACTCTTTCATGACACAAAGAAGAGGCTCTAATTAATAGTAGCTTATTGTCACAATGTGCTAGTCACCAAATAAGTCCTTAGCAGGGCATGTTAGGGGAGTGATGGTTATGAAAATAAGTAAGAAATACTCTTGGTTCTCAATTTGCTCCTAGCCTCACAATGATCATAGAAGTCAGACTGTGATGAGTGCTATAATAAATGAAATGACTGCTGCTGAGTTTCTCCTGTGACCCCATAATTGCTCGCTTGCAGAAAACCTCTCAAGTGACTGAAACTCTCCCAGACAAAGATATTACAGAATCATGCTTCCAATTAATGTCCCCTAACTTGAATTACAAATATGGGCTAGAATTTCTCAGGGTCACCGCTGGCTGTTTCTCAGGTAACTGGAACTACAGAGTATGCACAATGGCATTCTTTAAGGATGTTTTTAAAAAAATATTGGGATATGTGTGTAAGAGGAACCTTTTCTACTATGGGCCATTGAACCTCAATGGATAAAAAGATTGAGGGCTGCAGAACTGAAGAGTAATTATATGTTATTTCTTTCTCTTCCTCCTGCCCCCTCCAGAGAATACAAAGCTCCTACTCATTTACTTTCATAATTAGGACAGGTTTCTAAGTAAGTTCAACAAATGAGAAAACAGCACCTCCTTATTTATATATAATCAGTTATTCATGGAAATATATAAGGCAAGGAGAGGTAGAGAGAAACCAACCTAGGGAGGGCCAGAGATGAAAAAGTAGAGATAGGCTGGATACTCCAGGACTGGGAGACACAGAGAGAGACTCAGACAAGAAGCAAAGACAGTCATGACACAGACATGGGAGGTCAGGACTCTGTGTGTGTGTGTGTGTGTGTGTGTGCATGCACGCGCACACGTGTGTGTATGGGGGAAGGAAAAGGAAGGGGAGGGAAGGGACATTCTAAGCCATACCTACTGCACCTGGGGGTGGCAAACTTTTTCTGTAAAGGACCAGTTACTATATATTTTAGGCTTTGTGGACCTCAGAGTTTCTGTTGCATTCACTCAATTGTTGTAGTGCAAAAAAGAGCTATATAGACAGTATCTTAATGAATGGGCATGCTGTGTTCCAATAAAACTTTATTTATAAAGACAGTTGGCAGGCCAGATTTAGCTCAAGGGCCATAATTTGTGAACCCTGTTTTAAATCATGCCTCTTTAAATAGTCAATAAGCAGTTACGTCTCTCCTGGGTTCTCAAGGCTATGATTCTCTCAGGTAGCTCTAAATAGCTTGGGAAGTTCTACGAGGATAATGGTTGCTAGCAGGTCTGTACCCCTAGGTCCTTTCCCTCTAGACCACAAAATCTAGTACCATTTCTACCAGAAAGGAGGAGCCAGGAAGGATTGCTTCACCTTGAATAGCTGTGGGACAAATGCACAAAGGCCACCCAGACCCAGTCAGCCAGCCAGCCAAGTGCAAGACTGACACCCATGCTCAGAGCCCTCTGGCTCTTTAGTGACCACTTCCTTCAGGACCAAGGCTTTCACCAGCTCTGTCTCTGTCTTTTGTCCCAGCACATCATGATTCTTGACCTATGGCATTTCAAGAGTCTGCTGTTAAAAAAAAATGTGGCACTCTGGCCTGTCTGTTGTTGAAATTTTGGAAAGAGAAATAAATAATTTGAGGCACATGGTGGATTCATCAAGGAAAACCCTGGGAGAGAAGAGGCAGAAAGATAGCAGAAGTAGGAAAAGGACGAATGCTTCAAGCAGTTATTTATCTTTTTGCTCTTTTTCCTGAGAGGGCTGGAGTGGAGGTGGGGGTGGGCAGCCTGCTTGAGGAGGCTCTGAGACAGACCAGATGTGGGTTGACCTCATGACAAATGCTAGCTCCAGCTGTCTGGGATGTTTAACATTCCTGACGTTTAGATTTATATAACACCGTTCCCCTGCAGAGTTCAAGGCGTTTGGTGCAATATATTGCGAAAACACTATGTTAATTGTTGGGAAATCTGGGACATCATTCTGGTTCTGCTGGGTTTTTGAGGCTGGGCTATGTCTCTAAGTGAGCCCTGTGCATCCTGTAAGGAAGAATACTGTGTCCTGTGAGCCTGGAGGAAGCAATGGTAAGCCAAATGAAGCAGGTTTGTTTACTGCAGTGCCTCTCACAGCCTTTGATGTGCAGATGTGCTTTGTGAATTACCAGTGGTCATGACTGCAGTATGCATGTGCGATGTTGTCTTCCATAGATCCTTCATGCACCTTTCCTCTTGTGAGGTGTCAGGAACACAGTAGTGTCCTGTTTCACCTCTCCTCAGGTCAGAGTTTGTGTCTTTTCCTTCTCTCACCCTCTGTCCAAGGGTGTCACTCGAGGGTTCTAGACAAGGTCCCGAAGGCACTCTGTTCACTCATCCATTCTCAAGGAATCTTAACTCATGACTTCCACACAGTTTAGTTTACATTTCTAGCCTTGATTTCTTGATGGGCTCTATATTTCTGTATTTCCTTGTGTACATTCTTCTAGCCTTTCAACCATGACCTGCCTAAACTCAACTCACAACCTGCTCCTCTTTCTCTCCACCTTTCCCTAGGACCCAGGCACAGGCTCTGACTGCCTCATATTGCATGTTTGCCTTTCCCCAGATCATCTTCTTAGTTCTAGATTTTCTACCACATGACTGCTACATTCATCCTTGTTGAATTCTCCTTTATAATATTTCTTCAAAAATTTCAATGCTTTCTGCTGTGGTTTGGATATGATTTGAGTGTATCCACGAAAGGTTCGTGGGCCAGAAGCTTGGTTCTCAGTGTGACTGTGTTGAAGTAGTAGCACATGTAAGAGGTGTGACCTTGTGGTAACTAAACTATAGCGGCACTTCCTTCAGAAGGGATTTATGCAGGCTTCATGGGACTGGATTAGTATAGGACTGGATTAGTTACCCAAGAATGGGTTGTTATAAGAGAATTTGGCCCCTGCCTTGAGTCTCCCTTCTGTACTTCCTGGTTGCCACTCTCCCACATGCTCCCACCATGTGGGATCTGCTGTGATAATCTTGCCGGAGCTCAGTAGATGCTAGTTCCATGCTCCTGGACCTTCAGAACTTTGGGCTAAATAATCCTCTTTTCTTTATAAAGAATCTAACCTTGGGTATTTTGTCATAACAATACAAAATAGACTAAGACATCTTCCTTTTGTCTACATGTGTAATGTGTACATGTCCTGCTTGGCTTCTTTTGGTCCAGGACTCACACCCTCTGAATGTCCACATGGCCTCTCTGGTCCAGACTAAGATAAGGTTCTCCAGTTTAAGGCCAATTTTGGACCTTAAAAGCTCATTGTGAATCTCTTTTCTTTGGGGGATTCAATATGCGTTATCCCTTCTCTGACTTTCTCAGCAGGATAGAATCATCACACAACTGACTATGCCCATGGTCTCCACAGTGTTCTTGGGTCTTTATGTATGTAGGGAATTGAACACATTCTGCAGTTCTTTCGTGTCCACTGTTAGGTCTAACAAGGATGAGGACATCTAGGGCATCTTGTACATACTTTGAGGTTGATCATACACTTTTAAAGTGACTAACTGTACTCAACAGCATTGAGAGCAGCAAAATAAGCAGAGACATTACAAGCAGCCTCACTCTAGGTCTAAGAAATAGCCAGGCAAAGGTACAGTCCCGCCTCCCTAAGAAGTGAACTTATTTGTCAGGGTTCTTTAGAGAAACACACACACACACAGACACACACACACACACACACACACACTCACACACAGACACTAGCATAGACATGTGTTATGTATTTATATATATGCAGGTATATATAGTAGTTTATATATGTTCATATAAATATACATACATGTATTTGTGTGAGACAGATTTATTTTAAGAAATTGGCTTATATGATTATGGGGGCTGGTAAACCCAAGATCTATCTATAGGGAAGGCCTACGAACTGGAAATAGAAGTAAGTTAATTTAGTCTTGAGCTTGACTTCTGCAGGGCAGTAAGCTGAAAGACAGCATTCTTATGTTCCAGTCTTGAGGAAACTTCTTTCTCTTTTGGAGCCCTCAGTTATGGCCTTCAATGGATTGCATAAGACTCTCCCACCTTATGTAGGGTAATCTGCTTTATTCAAAGTCTCTTGATTTAGTTGGGTGTGATGGTTCACGAGGTTCAAAGTCATCCCAGGCAAAAAGTTTGCGAGACCCCATCTCAACCAATAAAAAGCTGGGCATGCAAGTTATGGAAACAGCCAAGATGCCCCACCACTGACGAATGGATTAAGAAAATGTGGTATCTATACACAATGGAATTTTATGCAGCCATGAAGAAGAACGAAATGTTATCATTCGCTGGTAAATGGATGGAATTGGAGAACATCATTCTGAGTGAGGTTAGCCTGGCTCAAAAAACCAAAAATCGTATGTTCTCCCTCATATGTGGACATTAGATCAAGGGCAAACACAACAATGGGATTGGACTTTGAGCACATGATAAAAGTGAGAGCACACAAGGGAGGGGTGAGGATAGGTAAGACACCTAAAAACTAGCTAGCATTTGTTGCCCTTAATGCAGAGAAACTAAAGCAGATACCTTAAAGCAACTGAGGCCAATAAGAAAAGGGGACCAGGAACTAGAGAAAAGGTTAGACCAAAAAGAATTAACCTAGAAGGTAACACACACGCACAGGAAATCAATGTGAGTCAATGCCCTGTATAGCTATCCTTATCTCAACCAGCAAAAACCCTTGTTCCCTCCTATTATTGCTTATACTCTCTCTACAACAAAATTAGAGATAAGGGCAAAATAGTTTCTGCTGGGTATTGAGGGGGAGAGCGGGAGGGGTGGAGTGGGTGGTAAGGGAGGGGGTGGGGGCAGGGGGGAGAAATAAACCAAGCCTTGTATGCACATATGAATAATAAAAGAAAAATGAAAAAAAAAAAAAAAAAAAAAAGCTGGGCATGGTGGTATGGTGGTTCAGGCCTATCAAACCATACAGGAGGACTGTAGTCCAGGCCTGCCTGGGCATAAATATGAGACCCTAATTGAAAAATAACTAAAGCAAAAAGGACTGGAGGCTTGACTCAAGTGGTAGAGCTCCTACCTAGTAAGTACTCACGGTACCACTTAAAAAAAGAAGATGTTGGTTTAAACGTTTACCACATCTTTTCTCTTCTTTTTACCTATTTTTTTTGTTGTACTGGGGCAGGCACTCTTACCACTTGAGTCATGCCTCCAGTCCTTTTTGCTCTGGTTATTTTAGAAATAGGTTTTTGCATTTTGCCCAGGCCAGCCTGGACTGTAGTTCTCCTATTTTAAAATTCCCACCATGGCTGGATGAAGGTTTGTTGCCATCCAGCTTTTTTCTGTTGAGTTGGGTCTCACGAACTTTTTGGCCTGGGTTGGCCTGGAACTGAGATCCTCCTGATCTCAGTCTTCTGTGTACCTTGTGATGACGGACATGTGCTACTTCGTCTAGCTACTGGTTGAGATGGGGTCTTGTGAGCTATTTGCCTGGGTTGGTCTCAAACCACCACCTTCTTCATCTCAGTCTCCCAAGTAGCTAGGATCACAGATGTAAGCCACCAGCACCCAGCTTGACCACATTTTAAAAAGTACCTTCCCAGCAACATCTGGACTCATGTTTGGTTCAACAAACCACCATAAGCTTAGATAAACTGATATATAAAAATAACCACCACAGCTATTTTGGGAGCCCTCCTCCTGGTCAAAGTCATATTGTATGGCTTTCTTTGAGTTGAACAGAACTTCAGAACATCTGATTATAAGGAGTAGACTGGGGTTCCCTTGAAGGTTCCCTCATGAGCCCTATGGTAAGCCCTGATTTCACTGTCCATAAAAGATGTTAACTAAATTTTCTTTAGCTCTAACAGTCCATACCTGGGCAACCAAGTAAAATAAGCATTGTAATTTCTCACTGGACAGGAAAGGCTTCTTTTAACAGGCACTATTCTACATGCTTAATATGAAGTGACTAATGTAATCTTCCAAGAAGAGAGCAGCTGTTCCTATCCCCATTTTACAGATGAGGGAACTGAGACACAGAGGGGTTAAGTGACTATGCCCAAGGTCACACAGCAAAAGCCAGTGGCAGAGCCAGTCCTAGAACCCATGCAGTCTGGATTCAGAATCTGAGCTCTTAACTACCGCATGGTGTAGTCTCTTCAGACTATTCACAGGGTTGTGGAGGAGAGCAAATGGGTAAATGATTTCCAGACACTCTGGGGACAATTAATGGCTCTAACTCAGCATTCCTATTAATAGTTTGTTTTTCAAGTTCTTCTATAGGCAGCCCTTTGGGATGGGAGCATCATAACTGAATTCACCTGGAAGCCCCCAGCACATTGTCAAGTACACAGAAAACTTAGCTGATGTTCAATGAACACTGAGGCAAGTGGAATGACTCAAGGATGTTCAAACAAGCCACTGCTTGATGAGATCTCAGCTGTGCATCTACTCCCCTGTGCATGTGGATAGAAGAAGTCTACCTTTGCCCTTCTTATCCTTGTGAAATGAATCAGAAAGAACATCTCTCAGCAGTTCATATTTACCTTCTCATGATCCTTGATCAGTTTCTTGAAAAGCAAAGCACTACTTATGTTTTCTTATTTTTTTTATATGCACAAACACTTGAAGTAGCTAAGGGAGCAGATCTCCCTGGTGACAGGAGGCCCAAGTGCTGTTTGAGCTGCAGGGCATGGTAATGTGAGGCTATACAATTGTCCCCAGCAACAAGACAGGAGATGAGTGATCTTCTGTCATTGGAAGGCCTCCCATAATGGCTCTTACAACTCCATGTTTGCTATGAAGAACTCATTCCTGGGCTGGCTGACCCTCAGCTTCAGACATGATTTTGGCCAAATGAGTGCTTTTATGCAAGGGACTGTGCAGACCAAGGGAGGTCAAGGGGAATTTGAGGACCTTTGTTTATTAACTGTGCTTTGGTCTTTCCAGCTGGTCTTTACCATCGTTCATATTTTCCAAGGTGATGCTCTTCCAGGCTGGGAGCCTAGCCCCCAAGAGCACTGTCACTGGACAAAGATGGACAAAGAGGAAATTGCTGGAGATCGTTCCAGCATCTGTCCTCCTGGTCTGTTGCCTTGGTATTCCAGCTCAGCTAGAATCTTCACCAGCGCTGCTGTTTCTCACTGGACAGGAAAGGCCTCTCTGTGCTGATACAGCTGGGTGGGGAATAGAACAGATTTGCAGCTCTGACATCTATGTTATGTTCTATGCTGTCAGGTGGCCGATATGCCAAGATGTACATGTCCAAGCTGCTAAACGACTGCTTATAGAAGTCTTCTTACCTCAGTGCTCACTCTTATTCTCAGGAAGCAACTGTACTTCCAATCTTACCAACATATCCTGTCATTATCCCTATCCCTCATTTACCACGACTACACCCTTGGTAGCTCAAACTTCTATTCATCTGCTCAATATCCATGCTCTTCTTTTTCTTTAAATATACCTTTTCCTTGGTGGTTCTGGGGTTTGAACTCAGGGCACTGTACTTGTTAGGTAGGCACTTTACCTCTTGAACTATGCGTCAGCCCTCTTCTTTACTGACCAATTCCCAACCAATGAGGAGAAATGATGTGTCCAGTTAGCCAAACCCCTTGAAGTTAAAGGTGGTCATGGGACCCAGTTCTGGTCAATGAGATATAAATAGAATTTCCTGACTGGGATTTTTGGGTAAGCTCTTTTGCTAGTCATCAATAGGGACAAACAATCTTCCCCTTCTTTCTGCCTAGTACACAGGGGTGTAACTGACTCTATGACCATGAGGACAAAACTCACAAGCTAAAACTGTGGAAGTTGGACACAACCTGGGTCCTTGAGAACTTCCTTAAGCAGTCCCAGCAGCATTTGGGCTACCTACTTCTGGGTTCTTTGTTGCCTAGGAGGAAGGTTCTATTGTCTGCAGCCAAATAGAATCCAAATTGATTCAACTTCTTTCCTAACACTCCCATTTTTCTTGTTTATAACGACTAAGCTCTTGCTTGCTTCTCAAATGTGGCTGGCTTCTTGTCTTCTCTCTGTACTCTCTTTCCACCACCTCTGAGGGAGCCAAGGTAGGGCTTGCCTGAGGATCCTATAGGCAGCTCACAGTCATTTTTTTTGGGTTGGTGTTTCTTACATTAATCTGGGAGGTGATCAGTAATGTCTAAGGCTTGCAGAGGATGACTGCATTCTGTAAACAGAAAGAGCATCTTGGCTACAAGATGTTGCCTCACTTTACCCAGAAGTAGAAAAGCAAAAGAATCCTTTTCTTAATTAGCCGAACTTTGGATTTTGGAAGTACCTCTTCTGTGTCTCAAATGGTTTGCTTACTGGGTTTGGCCATAAATTTCTGGTTGCTTTAGGACTGGAATGGTTAATACCTGTTTTGTTGTTTATATTACTGTTTTTGTTTTTTGATGCCATGCCATTCTCCACTCAAGCTGAATGGAGCAGAGATCATGACTCAATTGCACTATTCTTTTGAGTGTTTATTCATTTTAAGCCCAAAGCATTTCACAATCTTGCTGGAAACAGTGCTCAGGGGAGTCATTTACTGTGTCTAAGTTGGCCTGCAAAAAGGACACTTCAGTGAAGATTTCTGTGGTTCTTCTAAGAGGTCTTAGGGTTCTTTAGGTCTGGAATGCAAGGATGCTAAGCCTTAGGGCAGCCACAGTACTTCTCTTGGGATAAGACCAAGTTGATAGCTGTTTGGGCAAACCAAAGGAAATGAAGGGATAATGACATTCTCTTTTCCAACTGCCCCTTTTAATCTTTATGTCTAATCCTCCTAAACCCCTATAAGAAAGGGTCTGTGTCTATCGTCCTAAGCTGATGTAGGGAGAGAGATGAGTGGGAAAGGAAGCTGAGGGGAAGCTCATCGGAGACAGACAGCACATTCTGAAGATCGCTAAAAGGGAAGTGTGACAGCCAACTTCTTGGAAGGGGACGGCAGAACTGTAATTAAATTTTCTGATCTTGTTAGCCAATTTCTTCACTCACTGCCCCTGAACCAGAGAACGGGGAGTGAGGAAGAACACTGTTGCATCAGTGGCGGCAGGGAGGGAAATGAGCTTTTCACGGATTATTGGGTTAGTTCCACTTCTCCCACTTTTTAATTTATTTGTCTGCATGTTCTCCAGAGCTGAAAAGGCTCCAAGTCCTTTTCCATTTTCTTTTAATTAGATCTGATTTTGGAGTCTGAGAACTTGGGAGGGGCTCAGGTTACAATAGCAGGATGATAACAGTTGGAAGGTCTTCTTGTCCTCATTAGGTCTTTTTGAACTCTTTTTTCAGAATTCGAGATTTGTAGTGATGGGTTTCTGCTTTCTTTTCATTTCTCTCTCTCTCTCTTTCTTTAATAGTTATAGTACTTTTTGTCCGCTATCATCTTATCCCAGTTCGTTATTTTGTGGTTGAAAGTCATGAATATTCCTCTTAAATTTCAAAAGAGCAGTATGCATGTATTTTCACAGTCTTCTCTTTCATAGTTCCCTTTTGCATACTGGAACACAGACCAGGAAAGTTAGTTGTGGTTGTTCTGGGTGTTAAGAAGGATTAATACTGACTGTATTTTGAAGCACAAAAAAGAAACAAAAGAAAACAAAACAATAATGAATTGGGTAGAAAAAGCCAAACGAGGCTGTGGTGTATAACAGGTGAACTGACAGAGTCTGTTCTGGGATAGTGTGCATGCCTGCTTTTTGTGGGCCTGTGGTATAGGAAAATATTCATTTCATAATTTTTCTAGGGCAAGAGGCATTCTCCAGCATTCTGCCTGATGGTATGGGGTTTATGATGCCACAAGGCATGTTTGGGGTGGTCTGATAAAACAGACTACAAAACGGTTATAAAGAGCACTTCGTGAAGCCCTGTGGATACTTTAAATAAATGGGTAACCATGTTCCAGAGAAGCTGAATTGGGGTTCTAAAGAGGTTTCTCTGATGACTGAGAGAGACAAGATATATATATTCAGGGATTGTGGGTCAAGGGAGAAATGATTCAAATATGAGCTTAAATTGAAAGCCAAAAGGCACAAAATGAATTATAGGCTTTGCTTTGAAGTCAATATTCTTCGTACATGGGCAATCCAGAGTAGACTGCACCAGCATAAGTGGAACAGGCTGTATGTGTGTGCATCTATGATGCTTATTTGTGATATGCATATACATTTTTGCTGATCGTTCACAGGTTCTTGACAACCCCCCAGAGACCCCCTGCTCTAGACTGCCAAGGAAATGCCAACATGTCACAGGAGAGGACAACAGGGAATTTACCTCTTAAGTCCACCAACTCAGCATTGGGTCTAGCAAGTGTCTAAGGGTAAAACTGATTTTTTTCCCAGGGAGGCTGGGTGGGTTCACAGAAGGGATTTGACTTAGACCTTAGGGTTGGGGTGAAGAAAGTTGAAACTTGAGGAAGTGAGGAAGTAGGAAGGCTTTCTCAGCGGAGGGGACTCTGCATGTGATGGCATGGAAGGAGAGAATAGACAGGAGAATGAGGGATAGGAAGAAATTTAGGTTGGGAAGCTTGAGGGTACCTGATGGTCTGTGGTAGGGGAAAGGGCTGGAAAAGTAGATAAGATCCTAATCATGCCCCAAATGTATGAACAGTGTATTTTATAGAGAAAGGAAATATGGACACAGAAGTCTCGTGAGCAGGGAAGAATGGGCCTAGGATTACAGGAAGAACAGCATCTCTGTAAAATGGAGGTACTGGACAAATTGCTGTTATAGAGTCTTTTCTTTCTGAGCTTTACTTCATCTGCTATAAAAGAGAACAAATGGCTTACAAGTTCTGCTATAAACAACTTGCTGTCTTTCTCCCTTTCTGCAGAATGATGAGAGAATGAGAAGGAAGGGGGGAGAGAGGGAGGGAGGAAGAGAAAGAGAGAGAGAGAGAGAGGCAAAATAAAAGGATTCTAGAATTCGTAGATTCATAGACTCAGGACAAAAATCTTTAAAAAAATTTATGGAGAGCAAATCTATAATTGCTTTTGTTGTTACTACTTTTGCTGATAAAAGTGATGCTACCAAAATGATTTTGCTAAAAAGAAAGTGGAAGGAATTCTGGTATTTTGTGTCAACTTCTGGGAACCTGTCAGATTTAGAGAACAGTTGGAATATAGATCTTCTGCAACTCAGCCCTTGGATGGTGTTAGTTACAATGAGCATACCCTTAAGCCCAGGCACAACTGCTTGCTGCTCTTGACCTCACCTCAGCTGCCCCTGCATCTTCTCCTGGCTGCCCCAGCCCCAGTCTATTGGCTATCTGCCTTCTCTTCCCTGACAGAGAGAGAAAATGGCAGAGAAGCCTCTTCATAGGACTCTCAAGTCACAGAATCATAACATTTTAGAGCAAGGGGAAACTTAAAGAGGGAACTATTCCTAGGACTTCAAATTATACTAGAAAAACTGGGGTGATGAGATCCACATTGGTTGGTTATATAACCAATGTGTGAGGCAGAAATAATGTCTGGGTAATAATAAAAATGAGTACTCCTTCCCCTGTATTTTCCCAATGAGTTGTGACCTTACTCTACAACCACCGTGGTTGCAAATGGGATTTTGGACTTGGAAATCAAGTAGAGCTGAGACTCCGGCATGGGGTGAGAGTGGAGACGGTGCTGGGAGGAGAATGGTGCACAGTCTTTCAAATCTGCCCAGTTCTGCATGGCTACTGTCATGCCTGGACTACTGTGAGGCCAATGAACTTGAAGGAGGGTATTATCTCTCCTTTTTCCTCTGGGAAAGTTCTCTCAAGGTCACCTGGCTGGCTTTGTCCCACATTGCTCTGTCTACCCTCAATCCTTGGCCACTTGTTATGTACGAAGATCAAACAGAAGGAAATGGCCACAATTTCCTGCTAGATCAGACCTGGCCATGGAGACATTGCTTGACGGGTCTCAGGGCCTCCTGCCTGTGGATACAGCTCTCTACAGCACCAGACCAAACAGATGAGAAACACTCATTGAAATCAATATGTAGAATTGCCTATTGTGGATACCAATAATTTATTATGGACATTAAGCCAAATGAAAGCACAAGGAAGGGCAACAGTGATATCTGAACAAATATTAAACAAGTACTTTCTGATTTTAGACTGATACATTACAAAAACAGAGCTCAAGTACTCTAGAGCTAATAAAGACGTGTTAGCCTTTCATTAGAACAGATATGAGAACGAAAAGTACAGCTTCAACATATTTTTATACAGTGAAATATAGCACAAGCAGCTGTTCCATTAGGGATGGGGAAATCAAATTTTAATGCCATTGTCTACTTAGAAGTTTTTCTACTGCTCATCAACTCAGCACTCATTTCTAATATTAATAACTCAGCTAAGCACTAGCTGAGTACTAGGCTTTTCACTGCTGAGTTAATACATTTTTCTGTGAATCTTCATTTGATTGATTACATCATAGCAAGTATGACCACGTAAGATGTTGTCTGGAAATATGATTATCTAGTTAAGATGTGAAGAGTACTGGGGATGAACAAATTCTATTTCCAAATTGTTCATGACAATTCTAAGAAAAACAAAATCAAAACGGATACAGAAGTGAGATTGTTAGCAGGTTTTAACAAACAGTTAAAAAGGGTTTTTGGTGCAGATTAGATATGCATTTTAAAATGTAGGAAATATTTTGAACTTAAAAATTCCAATAAAATATTCTTATCTAGCAAGGAAAATGATTATAATGAATAAATTCAAGTCCAAACTGAAGGTAAGGTAGGTCAACTTCTTTGTTCCCATTCTAATCTATGGGTATAGGAGTCAGATGCTGATAATGACCTCAAGAGGCAAGGCTAACAATCATTGGAGGGAGATGGTAGTCAGCTGGGGTGTCCCCAGAGGCATCTTGGATTTGTTCTAAGGAAGTCAATGAAGGCAACAGACTCCTGAAATTTTCTTGTAGGGAGAAAACTTAGCATTAGCTTTTGTCTCTCCCATTTCCCTATAGGCAAAAATAACTATATTATCTTACAAGGGTCCTCAAGTGAAAATGTAGGGCAGGGTCTTTTATTGAAAAGTTATTAAAATAACTGTGAGATTGTATAGGTTGCATGTTCTTGAACCAGTCCTAATTATAAACGAGAAAACTGAAACTACAATGGCTCTGGTGCTCTTTACTTTTCTTACTGGATTTCTACCAGACTTTGAGTGCCAAAAAGTTTGGGTACAGGAGACGAGGAGAAATCACACACAGAAATCACACCATGCCACATTTTAATGGTAGGGCTGATCATGTCCTTCCTTCTTGGTTATCCTTTAATCAGCTAACATGCAGGTATCTCATCTATGACCCTAGGATCCTTTCCTTATGCTTGTAATCTCAATATTCAATGTATATAGTGCCAGGCACTGTGCCAAAAACTGAAGACACACAGATGAACAGGACAAGGTAGTTTGTCTTTGAGAATCTCAAGTTGGTGAGGAAAGAGTCTGACTTTTATTATCTGAGAAATGGCAGAGTTGCAATTGGGAGAATATGAGTTGTTCTTTTCAGATAGAGAAAAGTATTAGCCCAGTGCCTTAGTGTCACTTTATCATTTTCCCTTTTTTTTTAATTTGGTGGTACTAGAGTTTGAACTCAGGGCTTTATGCTTGCTAGGCAGGCACTCTACTGCTTGATCCACAGCTCCAGCCCCTCAGTTTATCATTTTTTAATGAAGTGGGAAGGCATACAACCCTTAGTAAATGAGCCTATCTTTAGGCTCACTATCATGGTTTTGGATGGGCAGAGAAAGGTGACTTGATCTTAGATCAGGATGGTGAGACATTCAAAAGGCAGAGTCTGACTGAAGAGTCAGCTAGGCTTCCTAGAACTTACTAAAATCATGGAGTAAATACCTTGACTTCTAGCAGTGGGTATAAGACCATTTGTAACACAACGGAATGTGGTCTCCTTGATGTGGCTTCCACCTTGTGGTTGTCATTCTCACCAGGTGGGCAGGAATATGTGGGAGGGTAATTTGATGGTATAAGCCTGTCCAGAGAAATGGCCCCAAACCCTGATTTTATCATAATCTGTGTTTTATCAGACATGCCTCAAAAGGGAAATGAGTCCCTTTCGTACCATTAATCACTGTCTCAGTTCTTTTTACTTCAAGAATGCTCTCCTGGGGAGGGAAGTTTCTCCAGGTCTCAGAGGGATGAGCCTCATGGCTGCTGGCTTCAGAACAGTGTGCTTTGGCTTTGTGTTTAGTTGTGACAGAAATTTTCACTTCCCTTCTGTGAATCTTAACTACAAGACAACAGATTCTTTTGGGTACAATTGAAAACATTCTGATTTTCATCTTTCCTGTAAATATTTTGAAGATGGTTCAAGACAATCTTTAAATGCTGCTCTCAAAAATATTTTCCGTCAAACTATGTTTATAACATATTAAACTAAATAAATATTCTAAAGGCACAGATGTTGATTTGCTATCTGAATAATGTCAAATTAAAATGGTGCAGTTGTAGGTCAGAAAATGGTATAGGTGGTTGGTTTGCTGCATGATCTCGTTTCAATGGCAAACCCATCTGTTCATCCTCAACTCATTTCAACTGGGCATGTAGATTTTTCTTCCCTGGTCCTTAGGTAATGTTTTCAGGTTACTCTCAGAATGTCCTCTCATCAGTTCCAGTCTCTAGAAGGTTTCATTTCAATAATGAAAAAGTCATATCAAGTGCCATAATCATATAAGTAACTCCATACCCTTACCAAATTTAAAGCAAGTGTTCCCTCTCTGAGCACATGATTTGGAACAGGAAGCTTAAAACAGGCCAGGGGATGCCAACTGTTCCTTTTCTCCTTGGATTATTGGGTTGCTAATATTATTATTTGGATTGGATTATTGATCTTCTCTCTGCGGTATGCTCTATCAGTGCATTAAAATGAACAGAGTGGACTTTGCCACCCCATTGATTTTGAACTTGACCAATTGTATGATAGTAGGTAGACATAAGCAGAGTTTGATAAGTGCTTGGGTGGTTTGGCTCTGGTCACCACCATCCCTTCAACCAGAACACTGGGCAATCAGTTTTGATGATAGCTTAGCATGCTCTGTGAAAAAGCATTGAATGCTATGTTTGTCATGTGAGGATAAATAACATCAAATGTTTTCTTTTCTGTTAGGACCTCAGGAGGAAATGAGACAAAAATAGTTCCATTTTTACATCCAGATGCATAATATATATTTTCTACTGTGAAATTGAGGAAAAGCATAAAGCCACACTGGGTTATAATTTATATGAAGCACTTTGCACAGTGCCTAGCACATGGTGAGAACTCAATAAGTAGAACTGTATTGTGTTTATTAGTATTATTAGTTGATATCGTCTCTGTAGGAACTGAAGTACCCAAAGACTTCAAAATTACTGTTTTTGAATAAAGGGGATTCCGTGAGTTTCCCAGTTTTGAAAACTTTCTGAGCAATTCAGATGCTTTTGTTTGTGGTTTTTCACTGGATATTAATCCAGGGATCAGAACTGGTTTGGTGAAAGTTCCACAGCTTACTTGTGTTCAGTGCTGCTCCTGTAAGGGTGCTCTTTATTTTTCCCAAGAGCATTGATTAGGTGCCTGTACTGGGTATCCTGTGTTTGTTCCTTCAAATCCTCTGTCCTCTCTTTCCAATTTTGCTCTTTGTAGTGGGGCAGTCAAAGGCAGAGGAGAGAGGAACCAGGCTGTCCACTGCCCTGGCTTCTTCCCTACTGAACTTGAGTTTTCCCTCTAGGAAAGATCATCACTTCTGACAGGCAGCTCTCTTCTCAGAGCTACACACAGGAGGGATCATGTTCTCTAACCACTCCCTCCCTTTCAGGTTTGGGGTTGCTAACAGCTCCCTGATGTTGCCAGTTACAAGCTACTGTATTGTCTCTTATGATTTCTCTGAACCAGGCCTCTCAATCCGGGTTGCACATTAGAATCACTTGGGGAGCTAAAAAAGATTCCAATCTCGTGCTCAGCCTGCAGTTGTGACCAGTGCTGTCCTTCAGAAATATAATTTGAGCCACATATGTAATCTTAAATTTTCCAGTAACCATATTAGTGAGAGAACTCAGGAAAGTACTTTACTTACATTTCCTGACTTCTTAAGAATATTACGAAGGTGGAGATGAACAGCCAGGTTAAGAGGCAAGTAGGGTAAGGTTGAGAAAAGTCCCAAGTAAAGAAGTTTATATCCTGTGGAGTTGGAATATGTTACTTCCCAGTTATTCATCAATCCAGAAGCTCTTCAATTCTCATTCGAGATTTTTTATAGAGCTTAATCTTCAGTTTCCACTTCCTTTCTGGAGGTCTGGGCCAAATCTTTCTGGTGACCAACCAGCTAGAGGCTCTATTCCAAGTTACCTCATTAGCCTAAATTCAGTTGTGCTCAAAAGGGGCTTGCTGTGAATTATAAAAGACTGCTCCTATCACTGGGGAAATTCCAAGGGTTTTAGAGCTCTGTGCCAGGAACCTGAGAGGAAGACCAAACATATTTCTCTTTATGCCACAGGGACAAACTGACATCATGTACCTCTTGATATAACACACTGAGCAGGACACATCTTCAGTTCCATGATTATTTCTGCCCAAAATGTGTATCTTGGATTTAATAATGAGGATACATCAGACATCAGACAAACCCAAATTTGAGGGACTTCTACCAAAAAATTGGCCAAGAATCCTAAAACGTGCCAATGTTATGATTGACAAAGACAAAGAAAGAAGATTAAAGTGTCTCCAACTGAACCTGTACAAGGAGGAGGTGAAATGAGGGTGATCCATAGTCTGTTAGGGAACAGAGAGTTTTACAGTGGAAAGTTCCTCAGTGGCTTGTGGAGGTTATGCCAGCACCAAGTCTGTACCCCTTAGTAGGTCAGTCCCTAGAATGGCAGTGAAGTCCCCATTTGTCCTGGTCAGAAGATCATGCCACAGCAGGCTCAGCCAGTTTCTTTGCCTGGCACCCATGTCCCACTGAGAAACCACCTTTTCCTCCACTCTTAGAGCATCAAGTGGAGACTGGTGTACCTATGTTCCAAGTGTGGAAAAGTATCTCCTGATTCAGAGTCTTTGCACTAGCTTTCCAAAGCTGTCTGGAAAGCTCTTCTCCAGATATTTTCATAGCTTATCCAGCTCAACATGAAATCTTCAGTTCTCAGTGATGTCCCTCTGGTCACTCCATGTAAGATTCAACCCCCACTGTAACGTTCTCTGTTTTCTTTCTCTGGTCTGTTTTTCCCACAACACCTCTAACATGGAACATACTGCAGTTGTTATTCATTTCTTTATTTATTGTCTATCTGTCCTCACCTGAATAGGGAATATTGTATTTTTTTCTTACAGGATTGGTTTAGGGATAGTCATGTAATCCAGTCTGAATCAATAAGAAGAAAGGAAATGTTGCTGGAATATTGAGAGGCAAGCAAGCACATTTTCCTTCTTGGCTGGGTATGAGCTTGTGAGGATATAAGCCTGGCTTTGCTGGGTACTCCAATGCAGCTGGAGAAGAAAGCCTATACTGCACAAGGCAGATCCAAAAGATGGAGAGAACCAAACCCTCAAGGCATCATTTGAGCTCCTGGATCAAGATGGCCCTAAACCAGATCTACACAAATGTATTGTGTGAGGTGATACTTTCTCTCTTTGCTTAAGTGAATTTGCGCTGGATTTTCTGTCTGAAAAAATTTTACCTGATACACAGAGCAACCTCTTGGCTCTGATTTGTCTTTCCATGTCTCTGCTTATAGGAAAAGACAGAAGTCTGGACAGTTGTGAATTGATTGGCCTTTGTGAGGTGGTTGGTATCAGTCAGGCCCAAGATTACCTTTGCAGTGCTGACAGTGTTGATGCTCTGGTCCAAGTATGGGGTATAGACTCTGGGATGTGGAGAATTCATGAAGGACCACAGTGAGTGACATAACTGGAGGCTTTGAGTGGCTATTTCTGTGGACACCTTGAGAGGGTACCACTTTTCCTTAAGATACACAGATCATTTGGAGGCTAATGCTACACTGTCTGCATTGGGTCCAGCAGGGGAAATGTATGGTAGATTGAGTACAAATGGTCCCCATTACTTTCTCCCTGACAGCACTCATTCCTCTTGCAATGGGACTTTGCAGATCCTCCCCTGAAGACAGAGTCTATTGTCTTGTCCCCATGAAAGTTGACGGGCCTAATGACCTGCTTTGGTCAACAGGATGAAGTAGTAGAGATGACAACGTGTCTGTTCCAAGCTGTGAACACACTGTTCCAATGTGAACAAGCCCAGGTTAGCCTCTGGAAGATGTGGGTAGAGGCCCAGTAGACTCAGCCAAGCTTCTCAAACACCACCCTCCAGTCAGACAAGCCCCCCTCACGTGAGAGAGCCCAGCCTTGATCAGCAGAATCACCTCTCCAAACCACAGATAACCACACATGCTTGAATGAGTCCCACTGAGACCAGGAGGTCAATCCAACTGACCTACAGATTCACAAGAAACACTAAATTTAAGCCCCTGAGTTTTGGGGTATTTGCTATGAAATAAAAACTAACTAAAAAACTGAATCCCAGGCTCTGCCATCTGAGACCCCGATACCATTAGACTTTTGTGGGACCCTGGAGTCTGTATTAAGTTTCAATGTTGTTGCCCACACTGGTTCTGGAAGCAACACTTCCCACCTGCAAGTTCACAGGTATATTATATACCCAGGCCCAGCATTTTCAGCCAGTCATTCAGCAACCTATGTTGGGCACTGTTTTATAACAATTGATAAACTTTAGTAGTGGCAGGCTTCCTGGGTGAAGAAATCTGGAGATGTGGGCAGACCAGCAGTTCAGGGAGTCCCTGCAGCTGGAAATAAAAAAGCATCAAGGTTTCTAGACACTCAATTTGAACTCTATTAAATGAAACACAGGTCCTTTGAGAGAGGTGTTTGTTCTGGATTCAGCTGTGTTCCACTCAGAGAATGGCCTGTGGGGACAGATCTGTCACAGGCATGCAGGTGTCTGGTTTAAGACAGAGGACTCCCTCCAGCCTGTTTGTGAGCCAGCCAATTTTGTAATTGAAGGTAAGTCTGACCTGAGCCTTCCTTGGGACTGAAAAGAAGGCCACTCAGCCTGGCCTTTGAGTGAGCTCATGAGTGACAGTTCCTGCCTTTCTGAATGCAAGCGACACTTGTTTCATTTTGCCATTTCCATCTGGCCCCACAAGGATCATGGGATGATGTCAGGGTTCTTCACCTCCATACTGTGTACACAACAAGCAAACAGCAAGCAAATAAACAAACAAATAAAACTAGTTCACATGCTCGAGGTCTGCCTTTCTAGGTGGCAGCCTGTTTCATCTGGATGCAGTTATACCATGCAGAAATTCTTTATGTATGGGACACTGCAGAAGGCACTCCATTAAAGGGACCAGAAAAAAATTATTACTGTTATTTTAGCATTGATCTAGAAACAACAACTAATGCAATTATAAGAAAAATAGGTATCAATATCAAAAAGGAGAAAACAAAATTATCATTGTATAGTTGATGCTGTCACATACAATGGATGGAAAAAGTATTAGAAATACTGAGAGAATGGTAAGGTGGCTTGTTATAAATCAATATATAAAAGTCAATATCTTTTTATCTTTTACCTTTTATTATGAAGTGCTTAATGCAAAAGTATATATATAATTTAAAAAATATTTACAGTTAAAATTAAAGAGTAATCAATACTTCCTGGCCTCATCCCATTCTTCTTTTGATAAACATCCATAGTTAATCATTACTTTGCTTTATTTACTTTCAGTGGTACCAGAATTTTGTGGATCCCTAATTAATGTATTGTTAGTTTTGATTTGCATTTCACTCACCATTATGTCTTTGAATCATCAGTATTGATCACATTTCTTCACTCCGTAGTGAATACATGTGAATTATAACATCCTATCAAAACTCAAACATGTATCTATATGTTTATATCCAAAATACATATTCAAAGTTCAAGCACATAAAACATAGAAAACATGTATGTGTATGTATGCATTGCACATTCAAAATTCATGTTCATAGCTTGTTTCCTTTTGGTGTCCTAATGAAACTATTCCTAGCCTGATGTAATAGTGATAGCTACCTAAATCTTTCTAGCCAAGTTTTAGTTTTAACTTTTACAGTTGGGTTTTTTAATTTACTTGGAAATAAGTTTTGTATATGGGGTGAAGTAGGTGTTAAATTTCTTTTCTTCTTCTTTTTTTTTTTCATTTATTCACATGTGCATACAATGTTTGGGTCATTTCTCCCCCCTATCTTCTTCTTTTTTTAAATAAGAATAACCCATTTCCCCAGCTCTATTTATTGAAAAAAACCTGTCTTTCCCCAGTGATTTTCAGCCTCCCCTCTGTAATAAATTGTGTACAGAATCATGACTAGGTCTGTTTCTGGGTTTCTATACTACTTCATTACTTTATCTCTCCTTGCATTCATTCCATACCGTTAAAATTATAATTTTGGCATTTAGTTCTTCTTTCAGTATACCTCAAATATTTTTCACATAAACTACAGAATCATTTGTCAACTTACACACACACAGACACACACACACACACACACACACTCACACAGTGGGGTGAACTGACATCTTCATCATGTTGACTCTTCCAAACTGTGAATAAGCATATCTTTTTATTTATTTAAATCTTATAGTTTTGTAATTTTCTCCACAGGTGTCTTAATACATTTTGTCAGGAACCTGATTTTTATAATCCCATTGTAAATGGGTCAGTGTCACTTAAAAATTTCAGTTTCTTCCTGATGAATAAAATGGAATTGATTTTGTAAATTGTTCTAAAAAGCAACACAGTTAACAGACTTGATTTAATATAGGTGTATTTAGACCCTTTGCCAATTAATTAAAGAACGCATATTCTTCTTAAGCACACAGCAAGTGTCTATGAATACTGAGAATGTTTTTAGGTTGCAAAATAACTCTGAGATACCAAGAAACTGTATCACATACATCACGTCATGTGCTCATAATTTAAGGACAATTATGAGAAACAACTTGGCATAAAAACTGATTTCTTTTCAAAATGCATGGCACTGTTAAACAGATCAGAGAAAATACCATAAGGAAAGATAAAAATAAAATATAGAATGAAATAATAATGAAAATACTATTTACCAGAATTTGTGGGGTGGCTCAAACAATGCTCAAGGAGAGATTCTGAAGTATTTTTTAAGTATTCTGAAGTATTCTTGAAAGGTTACACGAGAAAAGGCTGAAATCTAATTAGCTAAGTGTCAAATTTAAGGAATTAGAAACACAAGAAGTAAGGAGATAATAAAATTAAAAGCAAAAAAGTAAAGAAGCAGAACCAAATAGATGATAAGGAAGATCAACATAGCTAAATGTTGGTTCTTTGAAACGGGTCCAGAAAGTAATAAAGAGTGTGTGTGCATACACACACACACACACACACACACACACACACACACACGCACAATGAGTTTAGGTGTGATGAAGGAATGATTTATAGGCAAGACATACATGTAAAACCATAATAAGAGAATAAATGGACGGCATACCTATAGTACGAAAACATTTCTGGTACATGCAGAAAATGTAACTATGTAACTAAATGGCTTAATGAATGAAAACAGGAAATAATCTTTCCATAAAGCACAGAACAGCACAAATAGATTCAGGCAGTTTTATAGTTGTATTCTTTAGAAATTTTCCCTTCCTTTTCTCCTTCCCCTTTTTTCTTCCTTTTCCTTTCTTTTCCTTTTCTCTTCTGTTCTTTCTTTTTTGGTTTTTCAAGATAGGGTCTCATATAGTTCAGGATGGCCTTGAACTCACAATCCTCCTGCCTCAGCCTCCAGAGTGCTGGAATTGCAGGCTAAGCCACCATGCATGGATGTACTGGAATTCTAAACACTTTTTAAGTAACAGAAAAGATTAATCCAATGAAAGTCTCTTAGAAAATAATAAAAAAATCAATAGAACATCCCCAACTCAATTTATGATACTAAAATAATCATAGTTCCAAAAATTTGACAGAGGGACTAAAACAATAGTAAATTATAAGCCAATTGGTTCATGAACTTACATACCAAAAAAATATTGGCAGGTTGGATCCAGATAGTATACGTGAAAATATAATAGCTAATGCTGTAAGAAAAATGATCTTTTTTATCAAAGTATTTGTTACCCTCTTAGATTACTTAAAAATTCCTCAGGTCATCATCTTAGGTGACTTGCATGTTTAAAGGGTCCTTGCTTCTTCCAGATTCCTGTACAACTCCATTGTTGCCAAACTGCATGCCTTAACCCATCCTCCAAGCCTTTTAGCCAATTGGAGAAGACTGTGAACCTCTGAACTGGACAAATCCCAGGTGAGGGGCAGGTACAACTGTGTCAGGGACATAGGAGGAGCCACTGCCAGCCATTTTGTGCTTGCGTGTTTGCTCAGCTGGAGTGAGCATGTGCTTGCACCCTCTTGATCAAGAGAAAATTGCCTTGTCAAGATTTTCTGTCTCGTGTGTCTGTTTTGGGCAGGAGAGGGTTATTAATTCCAACATTGGCAACACTGTAACATTCCAGGAATTCAAGATTGGTTTAATGTTAAATAATTCAAAGTAGGGCTGATGGAGTGGCTTATGTGGTAGAGCACCTGCCTTGCAAGTGTGAGGCCATAGTTCAAACCCCAGTACTGCCAAAATAAAAAAAATAAATAAAATAAAAATTAAAAAATAACTGGGTAAAAATATTTCAAGATGGTAGGGCTGAGATTATATCTTAGACCCTGGGTTTAGTCCTCAGCACTGCAAAAACAAAATAATTCAAAAGAAGAAAAGATGATAGTCTCAAAAGATGCAGAAAAATAATTTGATAGAATTCAAAATGCATTCTAATAAAAACAAGTGAATTAGAAGTAAGGGATGGTTTCCGTAGACAGTGCAGTTTACGTGTTTAATTTACAAAAGCCTAATACTGATACCCTTCTAAAACAGTGCCAAGAGTAATCTTTACTGTCTAAGACTCGTAAGTATATTTAAATTTGAATAAACTTTAAAAACCTTAAGACTTTATCATTCTGGGTTTATAATTCAACATTCATATAGATTAATTCTCATTTTTATTGATTTTAATTATCTCCTATGTTTTCAGCCTTCCACTAGAGACAACTTTTCTTTTGCCTCTAGAAAGCTTGCAGTATTTTATCTGTGAGATTTGGCTGATCATGAATTCTAGTAGATTTCTTTCTTTAAATCTTTATTTAAAAAACTTTTTCTTTTGATGCATATTTTCACTGGAATTCTAGATTGATAGTTTGTTTTGCCTTGCAGACTTTTAAATAATCATTCAGCTGAGTTTTGCCTCTATTGTTTCTGTTGAAAAATTAACTTTCAGTTTTATTGTGGCTTTTTAGAAGGTTTTTCTAACATTTTTCTCCAGCTGCTTTGAAGGTTTTCTTCTCTTTGCATCACGTTACAATATATCCAGGGTTTCCTTTTCTTTTTACTTCCTTCTGTTTGCAATTTATAGGTTGATTTGAATTACCTACTCTGTCCTTTCTGAAAGTGAGTCAGGAGATTTTTACTCTTCTGTTTTCTTATGTGCACACAGTACTTTAGAATTAAAGATGTTCACATTAAAAAACACAGCTATATGTTTTGAAACAGAATACTTTCTAAGGCAAGAAGTACAAAAGAAACCTCAGAATAACATGCAAATAATTTTAAGGTTGATATCTAATATTTATTGAGTACTTATTACATGCCAGGAACTCTCCTAAGGTCTTTGAATATATTGGCTAATTTATTTCTCATAAAATACTAAAGAGGTAGTTACAGTTATTGGCCCCATTTTACAGATTTTTAACATTTCTCATACATGCAAATAGCAGAGAACAGAGAAGTTACTGAATTTACTCAAGGTCACACATCTAGGGTTATTTTTATTTGTATTAATTTTTGTGGTATGGGGGTTGAACTCAGGGCCTCACATTTTCTACACAAGCATTCTACCACTTGAGCCACACCCCAGTCATTTTTAAAAATAGGTTTGTTCCTTAGATACAGTTTGGGCTTGCCTTTGAACCTGGGTCCTTCTGTCTCTGCCTCCTGAGTAGCTGGGATTACAGGCATGAGTCACCATGTCTGACTTGCACATAGGATTTAAATGCAGGTATCTGAATCCAGAGTTTATGCAGTGAACTATATTCCTTATACATGACAGATAGCACAAAATACCAAACTGTAACAATGACTTTTTTATGAGATTTGACAATGATTATGATTTGACGTCTTAGTCTGTGTCTGTGCTGTCCAATATGGCAGCCACTAGCCACATATGTATTTAAATTTAGGCTAATTAAAATCAAATGAAGATGAAAATAATTTCCTCAGTCACAATAGTTCCTTCTCAAGTGCACTTGATAGCCGCATGTGGCTGATGGCTATGTTATTGAACAGTGAGGATATGGGACATTTTCATCATTACAGCAAGTTTTGTTGGACAGTGTGCTCTGCAGAGTTAAATAGTGTTTGAATTTTATAATTTGTATTCATGATTTACTTTTGTAATTTAATAAAAAGGATCAATGACAGAAAGGAAAACTGTTTATTCAAAATTAAATTCCCTTCTCCCTGTTATTTGACCATATCTTTCTTCTACCTTCTGGAATTTCTCAGAGAGTCTCCTTCCCCTAGCAATTGTCCCCTTCAGGTATTGAAAAACAACTAAGGGCTTAAAACAGTGACAAGATCATTAAATAAAATTGTTGTGGGTTTCTGGGAAATAAAGCGACATCGACATAGGTTATATTCCTCTTGACTATTTGGAAGTATTTATTTTATTTTTTAAGCTTTAATTTAGTATTTCTACATTCTCATTAATCTTTTTAAAATTTTATTTTTAAATTAGAATACATTAATAATACAAGAGGACTTCATTGTGGTAGTTCCATATATATGTACAATTGTACAATGTACCCTGAACAAGTTCACTTCCTCATTTTATTTCCATTCCTCCCTTCCCTCCTCCCTCCTTTTACAAACACTTTACAAACAGTATTTCTTGGGGAATCATTATTCTGTATACACACACACACACACCTCCATCCTCTTCACCTCTCAGTACCCGTTCCCTTTCCCCTCCTTCCCTCTGAGCTGATCCTCTCTCTAGACAGTCCCCCACATATATTCATTTAAAACATGCATTGTTTCAAGACATGTTAGTCAAATCAATTGCATTTTAAAAAGGCTTTCTTGGAAGCATATTGGCAAAATATTCATAATTTATTTAACTAAAGGTCAAGCTCATTGATTGTATGTTTCTGTGAATTTTAAAGTTGGAAAACTGAGGATGATTTGCTTTAAAACTACTATTTCCATTCTTGGAATACACAAAGAATCCTGGAAACCTGAAGTAAAAAGAATGTCTTCATTCTTCATAAACAGTCAGTTTCAACTTCTAAATATTTAGTCTGGACTTGACAAAATAATACATTTGCCATTGTTCTGACATGCGTTAGTGGCAAGAAAAAATAAGAAAACATGTATTTATAACTAACCATGTCAACAGTAATAAAAGAGAAGTATCTATCCTTCTGAATGCACAAAGGAAGGGCAATCTAACCTAGAATTTGGGGATGGGTGAATGGTTTATGGAAGACATCCCAGAAAATTCCTTAATCTCAAATTGAGAGTCAGCAAGGAAGCAGGCAGATCCACCCCAGATGGAGGGAACAGAATATGCAAAGAAGCAGGTGGACAGTGGTCTGTCTGGAGACAGAGTCAGAGTAGATGGAACCTGGACTGGAGAAAGGAGGACTGAAGAAGGGTGAAGTCAGATGTGGCTTAAGTGGTGACATTGTGAGGAGACACACCACCCATTTCACAAGTGCAGATTTGGGGCCAGCCTATTATTTACAGAGAAACTGCTATGAGCATCATGTGGAAAAAGGTCTGGTAGGGAAGACTAATGATATAGAGAAAAGATATTCATAACTTTTATATTGAGAGAAATCTTAGAAAGCTGGCAGATTGAATATAAGTACTTTTTTTTTAAATCAATCCTGAAACATCACACAAAAGACCCTAAGAAATTCAAAAATGGAGAGAAAACTTTTATAGGGATAAGAACAAGAGAGGAAATAACACCTACAACAATGAGGAGGTTGAGAAGACCTCTGAAAAATGAATGACTTAGTGGCCAAAATCAAGCTAGATCCTAAATCAACAGTTTTGTCCCAGAACCCAAATGTTTCTAAACTAGTACCACTAGGTAGCCCTGGAGTTGAGACTGAAGATGGAGTTAAAATAAGACTGGGTAAAAGTCTAGGTTAAGATGAAATTAGAAAGGCTGAATGTGACCGTACTTGTCTGTAATCCCAGATACTCAGGAGGTGGAGTCAGGAGAATTAATGAGTTCAAGGCCATCCCCAACCAAAAGGTAGTGAGATCCTGTCTCAAAAGCAAAATGAAAACAGAAGGGCTGAGGTGTGGCTCAAGTAATAGATTACTCGACTAGTATGTGCAGAGGCCCTAGGTTCAAACTTAAGTACTGCAAAAAAACAACAACAAAAAAAGGGAAATTAGAAGCTGTACCATACTTCCTCTCCATCCTCTTTTTTAATTTCATACAGCCTGTCAGTAGACTAGAGGCTACAGGTTTACCAATTTGTTCTCTGGAAATATTAAAAACAGAGTCTCTGGACTGAAGTAACGTCAGGAAAAGGTGAAGGTAGGAGCGTCATAATGAAATCAGGGTGACTAAGTGACTCACACTGTGAGTATTGAGATGCCAGCTTCCCCCATCCCCCATCAGCCAGATGTATTCCTGCAGATTATGCTCAGACCAAGAGGAAAGACAGAAAGACAGCAACATGAGAGACAATCCAGGAAATGAGTCATCCAATTTATCCTGCAACCCGTGGCTGGCAGGGCCTCCCAAAGCTTTCATTTGGTTTCTGAGTGTCCGCACTTAAACTTGAATGTTCAGTAGAGAAACACAAGTCAATGGAAGAAATATTTAACATGATAGACCTAAAACTATGAAGAGGAAGTGGAATATTTGACAAACAAATCAGACATTGTTTTGTGTGCCTATAATCCCAGCTATGTGGGAGGCATAGGTAGGAGGATCACTATCCAAAGCTGACCCCGGGTAAAGTGTCAAGATCCTGTCTGAAAAATAACCTAAAGCAAAAAAGGATTGGGAATGACTCAAGTAGCAGAGCTGCTTGACTAGCAAGCAAATGGCCCTGAGTTTAAAACTTAGTACCACCGGAAAAAAAAAAAAAAAGAAGAAGAAGTAAGCAATCCTGTCTTTGGTATTTTGTCATAGCATCCAAGCTGACTAGGATATCCAATCAAACAAGAATAAAAACATTTTCAGACATTCAAAATCTCGAAAAATGTACTTCCCTTACATTTTTCTTTGGGGCAATGGTGGAATTTGTGCTCTCTCAAATTAGTGAATGGTACAGATCCTAGAAACAGGGGATTGAGTACAGTTCAGAGGCAAAAGCACCCTTCTCCCAGGGAGACAGCACAGTGCGGGCAGATCCCAGGACGGTGGCTCTGCTTCAGGAACAGACAGCAACTGGTTCATATTGGAGCAGGTCACTAGGCTTCTGAAGCAACATCTTTAAGTGGACAAAATTGGTACCTTAATATATTCAAATATATGTACACACCCGGGGAAGAGTTTGATAAATGAATATCATGAGTGTGAAGAATTAGAAGCAAACAAACAAGGCAAGTATAAACGAAATGCATAGGAAAGGAAGAGTGCTCATGGCACACTGCCTGGCTCAGTCAGGGATGGCATTTAGACAGTGTTAGTAACACAAACACAGACTGACCTCTAACCCAAACTCAATGCAACTCTATTGGTAGGATGAAGCAGCTAATAGAGGTTTGCAAACGTTTTTTGTAAACAACCAGATAAATATTTTGCAGGCCATATGGTCTCTGTTGCAACTACTCAAATCTGCTGTCATAGATGGGACATAAGTGGGTGTGACTGCATTCATTTCAATAGCATCTTCTACTTAAAATTTTTTTTCTATTAGCATATGTTAGTTGTCGGGGGTTTCACTGTGACATTTCCACGTATGCTTACCATGTACCTTGGATAGGTTCACCCACTCCATCATTCGCCTTCATTCCCTTCTTCCCCATACTTAAAATGATTTCAACAGGTTTCATTGTTCTATTTTCATACAAGTATATAAAGTACATTGACCATATTCATCTCCTCCTTCACCCTCTCCATTCACCCTCCTCCTTCCACTAGTACCCAACCCATAACAGGACCTGTTTTACATTCCTGTCCTTCATATTTTTAAGTGTATATTCCTTGTTTAAAAGGTTATGCCATGGTATTTCAACCGTAATTATATTGTACTATAATCAGATTAATCCCCTCCATTACTCTCCCTTACCCTTTCCTCCCTACTACCTATTATCCAACAGTGTTCAGTGCATTTTGTTATTCCATCTTCCTACACAGACTCAATGTATTTAGATATTATTCACTGTCTTTCTCTTTTCCTTTCCCTCCTCCCCTACAATATTTTCTTTACAGAAGCATGTGGCCCTTGTTGGTGATTCTTGGATAGAAATATGTGTGTAGAGAAAAGGAGGTGAGGTAAAAGAGAACTAAGGCTTCATATTTTATAGAGAGGAAGTTAGCAGTTACTGCTTGTGATTGTAAAAAAAAAATGCCCAAGGTGGTGATCTAAGCCTATTTTTCAAGATCTAGAGATGAATACCATATGCAAATTGAGGTGATGACTGTGGGAGGCTGTTATGCATGATATGAACACAAGCTTTGTAGAACTCTTTATTCTTTAACCCAAATACTTTCATACATTAGGTAAAATAGCTAAATTAGAAATATTAAAATTTTTGTGTGCAGCAAGCTGTAGATCAGGTTTGTTTAAGTGATTAAGAAAGATGAGGTCACTGAGTGTCCTGGGAGGAGGTGGCTAAGGACACTGAAATTTGCTCTGAATTTTCATTACTCTATTCTTGCCCCCTTACCCCCATGCAGGTGGAGATTCTGAGGTACACAGACAGGTGTATGTTTGGAGGCTGACAGCTAAAAACATCCTCACCTCTTATCTCCTCAGTGCTGGGCTTGTATCAGCAGCCTCCTGGTTTGTGACCTGTCAGTGGTGCTCTGGTGACTGGCATACTCCACATCACTTCTTCTGGTGGGCACTTGTGGGTCAAGGCCTTCAGGACTGTCTGACCTGGGATGAACTTCCCTTAGTGTGCACAGGTGAGCCAGGTTGGGAGGTCCCTGCAGGGCAGAACTGGGCATTCCAGAGGCAGCATGGAGGGTGACCACTGAGCACAGTTAAATGGGAACACTGGTGAGTATGGTGATGGTGCTGGAGCCACACCTGAGCTGAGCTCAGGCCAGAGCAACGGGAACATGGAGGAGATTTGTGGGTCTGAAGTACTCCTGAGGCTCTGAATCACAGCAGAGGGCTCACACAAATTAATGATGCTAATTTCTGACTGGAATCATCGTTTGTGAATCATGATGTCTATGTTCATTAAATAAATTGCCAGTGTCTTCCCAGGCATTATGGATGCATTAGAAATTAGGGCTCTTCATAAATAATGTTTCTGCTTGTGTTTAAAGAGTTCTAGGGTCAGGGAAGGAGAGGGAGATGATCAGAGCTCCCCTCTGATCATGACTAGAGGCTGGAGCTGCTGAGGTGGGAAGGAGCAGGAGGCCTTCCACCTCAGGCCTGAGGAGGAAGTGGTTTAACACCCATGTTAGATTTTCCAGCTCTGCCTCCTGCCACTAAGTGGGTAAAGACCCCTTAAGATTGAGCCTAAGACCCACAGTCACCTTATCTGCAGCTCTTTCCCATGGATCCAGTGCTCCATGCACTGGGAGCATGGGCATATGACTTTTCCTATAGCTCTTTTTGGAGTCACCTGCATGTTCCCAGTAGCAGAAGAGATTGGGAAGCCCCTCAGCACACTCTTCTTCCTGATTCCTCTCTTCCAGACCCTTCCTCAAGATCTCTGGCAGCTAGGACCTGTGAGGTAAGGATGCCCAGAGGCCAATTTGCTCATCCCAGGAGTCTTAGATGGCTACAGAGAGATCAGAGGAAGGGCCCAGGAGAAGAAAATGAAGATGGAATGGGAAACAAGTCAAAGTAGGAAGGGACCGAGAGTGAAGAAGCAGAGTCTCCCAGACTGATTCTGGTTGGCGAGGCAGGAATGGTCCCTAACAATGACAAACAGGAGCTGGAAGCCCATGGGGGATGGGATGACACTTTCTCAGTGTTCAGGGCATCTTCTCTCTTTGCAGTCTTCTTCTTCTCCCATTACTTTAGTGGATGTGTCAATAAATCAGGACAATCCTGATGAATAGGGAGGGACAGGGCCTGAGAAGACACCCCTAAAAAGTACATGTTTCTTAAGGAAAAAGTTTGAAATAGAGAAATACTAGAAAGAAGGAAAAAGCAAATTGCCCTAGGGTTTATGACAAATTTGAAAGTAGATGACAGAAGGCTGCTTAATGGAAAAGGAGGACAAAACCCCATAGAATTTCTGCCTCTGAGACACAGGGTCCATAGGTATATAGAAAATGCATTTGCCCCTCACCCCTCCATTTATCCTCTCAATGAATTCTTGTGAATCCAGTGTATATGTTCCTATAGAAATTATGTAGTAAGTAGAGGATGGGTCCCAGGGCAGCCTGTAAGAGCTTAGTGATGCCATCATGTCTCATGATACTTATGAGCCATGGCAATGTGTTCCCAGGACCTGGAAATGCAGGAATCAGGTTACCCTTGAGAGAAGCCAGCACTCCCTAGGAGGACCTGTAAAGGAAACAGATGAAGACAAAAGCTCTTTGTCCTGCTGGTTTCATTGAACATGTTGAATCTGTTTTAGAAGCATTTGGGAGCTTCCTGGTCAACAATGTACTCCTGGATGGAAAGGGGTCAGGACCCACCCACCCAGTTGGGTATCACAGCACTGAGCAGTGCATAGGGGCTGGTGTTCTGTCTACTGGAGTCAATCATCCCTTTTGCCCAAGTGTGTGTGTGTGTGTGTGATATTATGTTTGGGATTAGACATCAAATCCTGAGAACCTCCTCCCTTGGACTTTCAACTTAGCAAATGAATTTTCTGTGCTGTAGACTCTTACAGGAAGTAGTGGTCTGATCAGATGTTAAACCTGTTTAACAAACTGGCTGTGGCATCTCTGGGTCTTCGGAGGCATGGCTGGTGCCCCAAGTCAGACCCACTTGAGGACCTGCCATTGATAGGATTTCCAAACCCTTATACCAGCTTGTCTCATGGAACCCTCGTCAGTGTTCTTCATACCGCAATGCCCATAGTAACAATACCAAGGGAGTTCTGGGAGCAAGGGACCAGCCACAAAACTTGGGGAACAGACAAAGGGAGGGAAAAATGGCTCATTTTCCTTTTCAGGGTGCAAGGCTGGTCTTGATGGTGGCCATGGGTGGTGGAGCACTTTGCCATGCAATCACATTCATTCACACACACACCTTCCCTGATTTACTGAGCATGTGCTCTGCACCTGAGTGCCCACTTTCTCTGGTGCTGACAAGATCCTTATTCTCATGGAGTTTATGCCTAGTATGTGTCTGAGGATGAGTGTGTGTGTCTTGGAATGAACAGAAAATGAATAAGCAAAAGAATAGTTCTGACAAGTTCAAACTGTGATGACTGCTATGAAGAATGTTGATGGGATGACAATGACAGCAGAAGTTGAGTAGTCAGCAATGGCCTCTCTGAAACAAGACACTCAGACAGACTAATTGATAAGGGACTGGTCAGGGAAGAGTCAACCTGGAAAGATTCAGAGTGGAGCATGCAGGCAGAAGGAAAAGCATGCATAGAACGCAAGAGCAGCCCCATGGAGCTAGGGCTTCACAAGTTGGGGAGTGAAATACAATGAGGATGGTGCATTAGTCAAACTTCATCACTGTGACAAAACTAATATCTGACATAAACAATTGAAGGGAAGATTTATTTTGGCTCATGGTTTCAGACTTTAGCCCTTGGCTCTGTTGATTTTGGACCTGTGGTGAGGCAGACATCATGACAGTTGGAGCTTCTTACTTATCTCTTGATAGGTAGAAATGAGAGAGAGAGAGAGAGAGAGAGAGAGAGCTAGGAACTCCCAAAGTTCCAGAACTTCCCAAATTAGTGCCATCAGTTTGGATCCAAGCCTTCACACTTTTTTGGGGACATTCCATATCCAAATCATAACATTCTGCTCCTGATCTAACAATGAAAAATGCAGTCAATGTCTCCCTAAGTCTTCATAGTTTTAACATTTCCAACACGGTTCAGAAGTCCAAGTTTAAAGTCTCCTTTGATATTTAAGGCAAACTTTAGCTTCGAGCCCCTGTAAAGTGAAAAATGTTTCATAGTTCCAAGACACTATGGCACAGAGTAAACATTCCCATTACAAAAGGGAGGAATATAAGAATAGCAAGAAAGAATTGGACCAAAGTAAGACTAAAATCCAGCATTAAATCTTGTGTCTTTGTGTCCAGCATTGGAGCATGTGATGTGTGTTCGAAAGGGCTTGGGCAGCTCTGCCCCTATGACCTGGATGTTTGCAGCTCACTTGGGTGTCTCTCTTTGTCTTAACCATGCTCACTGCTTGAAGACTTCTTTGGGAAGTATTCCACATTCCAGGCATCTCCAACTTCCTGGGGTCTCCACTGCAACTTAGTTATCATCCTCACAGCTTCACAGTACCCTGTCGGGGATCCCGACCCTGCCACATACTGTCACCTCTCAGGCTTTCCTTTGAAATCTGGGTGGAAGCCTCCATGACCCCACATTATGCATGCCTGCAGATTCAGCGTCATGTGGATGATCCCAAAGTGTGCCAACAGCTTGACCAGTAGCAGGTCTGTCTTGGACTGTAGTCACCTCTGAGTGCCTGGATGATTGAATGTGGAGGAACAATTCCCTAGGTGATCCTGTGAGAACAGGGCACCGCAGAGCTCTCCTGTCAAAGCAAAGTATTTCAAATGAGTTAAAGCCTTATAGCCTTGAGCCTTTGATGGGTGAGAGTCCAGCCAAATCCTGTGATGCCCTTACGGTATCTTTCCTATTGTCCTGGTACAAAAGTACTCAGCTTCTTTTAAGTGGCTCTAATTAATCTCTTTAACAGCCACACATTCCTCTGCCCCAAACATGTGTTTATTTTCTAGTTAAACTAAAAGTTTTCCAAATGTTTCTGCTCTGATTTTCGGTTACCATTTTCACTGTAAGTTTGGCTAAAAGCAGTCAGCCAAACCCATGCTGCAGACTGAATGCTGGACTGTCTTGAAATTTCCTCTACCAAATCACCTTTAAACTCAGCCTCCCACAAAGTCTCAGGGTGTGGACAGAATATACACAAGCTCTTTGTCATAATGTAATGTAACGTGAATGGTTTTTAGTACAAATCCCCAAAGAGTCCTTGTTCCCATTGGAAACCGTGTGAGAGCAATCTTTATGATGTTCCTATAAGCATTGCAAAATTTCAAACTCTTACCAAAATCACCCATTTAAGATATGATTCTATTATCCTGGGGCTTCTTTAGGCTGAATGTACAAACTTTTCTAAATTCATCCCACAAGCCAGTTTCAAAGATTCTGAACCACATTGTCAGGTAAAGGCACAGCAACAGCTCCATTTCTCTGCTACCAGTTCTCTGTGTTAGTCAGCCTTTGTGTCACTGTGACCAAATAATTGACAGAAACAATGTAAGGAGAAAGGTTTACTTTGCTCCTGGTTTCAGAGGTGTGTTAGTGCATTATGACAGGGAGGGTACTGTGGAGCAGCTCCTGTCATGGAGGCTGGGAAGCAGAGTGCATCCATAATAGGAAGGGGACAGGGCAAGATGTAGTCTCCAGGTGACCTCCTTCCTCCAATCAAGCTGAACCTTCCACAATTCCACCACACACCAATAGTCTATGCAAATTTTGAATGCATCAATGGATTAAACTGTTCATTAGATCATAGTTCTCGTGATCTAATAGTCTCTGGAAACACACACATAGGCACATCCATAGGTGTGCTTTACTAATGTCCAGGCATTTCTCAATCCTATGAAGTTGAAAATCAAGATTAACCATCAGAATCACATTTATAATAAAAAATAACACCTATGGTAGATCCTTGTTTTTTTGTTTCTTTTGCAATGCTGGACATTGACTTGAGAATGCTAGACAAGTTCTTTACTACTTGAGCAACTCCCCAAGACCCTTTTTATTTGAGGTTTTGTTTCGGAGATAGAGTCTTGCTAACTTTTCTTAGGTTAGCTTCGAATTCACTATCCTTTTGCCTACAGAGTCACTGGGATTATAGGTGTGCACCTCTATGCTCAGCTGATTCTTGATCCCTTATTTATTCTTCTGAACAATACTCCAAAGTAGGCAATGTTATGACCATTTCATTGGTGACAGAATGGACACCCAGAGAGGTCATAGCATAAGGACACACCCTTAGTGAGTGGCAGAGACAGGATTTGAACCCAGGCCAGTCAGTCTCCAGATCCAACTATTTTCATCTCTATACCATCTCTGTATTTGCATTCTGCCTGAAGCAATTTAACCCTTTGGTTTTTGATTGGTTGCACCAGTAAGCAAAGCTTCATGAGATGTGTATATTTCAACCATACAGGCACTTAACAACTTTCAAATCCACCAGTAAGCCCATCTCCAAAACAAGAGAGGATCATAAGCTTCATGGTGACGAGGCTGCTCCAGGCAAGTGCCTCACAGAGAGGCACAGCAAGAGCTTTTGGACTTATTTCAGATCGTACAAGGAGGCTTGTGAAATGGAGAAATTGGGATGGATCTTGGGTACACTTCTGAAGAATGAGATCCATTAGAGTCATTCTCCTGGGAAGGCTGGGGGTGGAAAGCACACTGCTGAGTTATTTAAAAATGAAGTATCAACATTCTTCAGGAACCAGTCCTGTTCTGATGGGTGTGGACAAGATACCTTCATAGGTCATTTTAGTCTCTGGTTTCAGTAAAGACTACTGTTCTTATGGTACATTGAGATTTTTGATGAGTTTCAATTTCTGCCTAAGTACCCAAGAAGTTTCCCAGACTGAGCTGAAAGTGAGTGATGTGTCAGGCTCCAGATATCTGAGAGGAGCTTCCCTCATGGAAGCATTTCTCTGCATTCTTCATCAGAGTTCACCAGGATGTGAGGAGTCCAAGCCCTGGTCAGTGCACCTTCTGGTGTGCAGCACCACAGTAGCAAAGCCCAGCCTCACCTGACTTTGAATGCTATCACTTGAGTACACATCTGTGGTCCCCAGCCAAGGCCCCAAGGTAGCTGGGAACAGTGACATATGCTAAATAGTCTGGCTCCCAAAGAGCTTGAGCAGGCCCCGCTGAGAGACCCATAAAATCCTGCCTGCAAGTCCCTGCCTCCATATGCTGCAGGAGGTGTTTGTTTGGCTAGCGGTACAGAGGGAGCTTGGCTAATGGCATTGTTTGCTGAGTTAATTATTCTGTTTGATCTGAGGCTCTTCTAGGATGCACAGGGAAATGAGGTATTTGGTCAGGGTTTTCTTTGGGAGCAAAGTTTACCTCACAACTTGTAAAAAGGAAGACAGGAAGAGAAAAGGTTGGGGGAAAGGGAGAAAAGGATGTCAATGAAATCTTTACTAGACTGTTCGGGGCTAAGGACTCATGAACTGTGAACAAGTCAAAGCTTGGTTCTGGCTGACTAATGGAGGAAGAAAACCATGTATTTGTGCCTTTATTTATTTATAATGTTTACATTATATATTTCCAAAGAAGATCGCTATAGAAAGACTCCAAAGTGTGCATATGAAATAAGCGACATTGTAACAAAATGTCAGACACAGCACTGAAAATGGGGAGAAATAATCACACTCACACCATATCATAATTTGGCCATGAAAACTAAGTACTAAATTATTCTTGGATATTGGAACTAAAGCTAAGGCATAAATGAAAATACCCAGGAGACTTGGTTTTCACTGCCTAATGAAGGGATGAATAGGATCAGGAGGAGAGAGAATTTATTTCCTGATCCTAAATTCTGAACAGACACAGTGAGGGGATAGTTTTTCCCTGTCATCTCCACCCTATGGGGTTGTGATCAAATAAAACTATTTAGAAGAAGTATTTTCTACAATGTAGCACAATGGTCATACGTATGGTGATCGCTTACTCTTGGTGACAATTCCTTCAATAGCAATTTTGGTTTTGGACTAGCTTCCTAGGGAAATGAGGCAGGGCAGAGCTGCCCTGAATTCCTTCAGCAAATCTAGCTTTATTTGTTTTCAAACTGAATAGTTGGGAGTCTAGGAGCTGAAGGATTTTGAATGGATGCTAAGATCAAAGAACATGTTTACAGAAGAACATACAGTTGAGATTACAAGATGGGAGGAGGAAGCGAATGAAGCCTGAG
The DNA here is from genome assembly GCF_047511655.1 of Castor canadensis. NCBI lineage: Eukaryota > Metazoa > Chordata > Mammalia > Rodentia > Castoridae > Castor > Castor canadensis. The sequence continues at coordinate 56,869,923 of NC_133402.1, read as the reverse complement.
ACAGGCAGACCTCACCTCTGCTTATTAATGACTGTGCCACAGTGCTGTGGCTTGACTTATATCTTATCAAACTGTCTTCACTTTTCATCATTTGTCTTGGATTAATGGGAGCTAATGAGTCATTTACAGTTTTAGCAAATAACATCTTTGCGTCAATGCTCCTGGTAAATTTACCACACTCTAGGCCAGGAGTTCTTGAGATGGACATACAGAATTTGTAGAAGCTAGGGCCTAGTGTGTATGTTGATAAGCCTACCATTAATTCTGATATGCAGCTGGGTTAAAGGCTACTACCCTAGGCCTTACTGTGCAGTTTTACAGTTGAGGGTCAGGAATGCTAAACAGGAAGTTGAGATGGAATTAAATGGAGATGTACTTGTAATTCCATGTTTTATGCACTGTGCATTCAAATTCTTTTCCGGGATATCATTGAACCCAAAGCCAGTGTAAATTGCTACTTTACTACCTAAAATTGTGAGTTTCCAACCACATCCAGGGGCATTCATCCTTGCATGCATCCTACTCATAAGATAATGCTTGTTTAAGATGAGATGGAAAAACTCTTGTCCTGGGCTTCACCATATGTACCATCTAGGATCCACTCCCCAGTTTCCTTCTGAGAAGCTATGGTCACCTCCACTCTGTCTGTGTACAATGGGGGTGTTGAGTCAACTCTCAGCTCTAGCTGTGAACTTCTGACTCACCCTCAAAAATCATTTTCCTTGGCCACAGCTCTTGGTTCAGAGTGAGCATGGATTGAATCAGAGACATAAAGGCACAGTAGTGCTTTTGTTGGGACAGCTGAGGTAGAGATATGCTTCTTGTGGGTTATTTCAGGCAGAAAGGATGAAAGCCTGTAGCTCTAGGAACCAGCCATGAACCACCAGGGTGAGGGTTCTGAAGCCCCTATGGAAGTGAGTGGTGGAAAGCAACCAGGTTCTTCCAACATGGGTTGAGTCCATAGGTCAAGTCATTCCTGAAACTAGATCTTCCCTGGATTTTTTTTTTTGTTTTAGAAAAATGAAACTTTTTGAGCCCTGATTTGTTCATGAGCAAAATAGCAATGCTTATAGTTACCTCACTGGGTTCCTATGAGTGTTGAATGAGAAAATGTAGCACACACTGCAAGGTGCATAACAAGTGTGCGATCATGGTAGTCTCCTCTCACTCACCTCCCACTTTGACAACCTATGGGAGTTTTAAATACCTCCTGATTTCATGGGTATAGACAGGGCAAATGCCATTCAGTTCAATTTAATTTAGCAGGTGTTCTCTGTGCTCTGCCATGAGGTGCTCTCTCAACTTCCTTCATGCTCCCCTGGCATGCCATTCATATCTCTTAGTGCTCCTCTCTTGTGACACCCCATTTATTTTTTTTGCAGCTGGTTGTCTGCCTTCTCTGGAGGACTGTGAGTTCCAGGATGGCAGGGGTAGTACCCAGAATTTCTCCATTATCTACCACGAGTCAGGGACTCTGCTGGGCGTACACACAGCTCAATATGTTTTACTCACAAACTCAGGGGTGCCTTAGGTTTAGTGGAGAAATGCTTGAGCTTTTAAGCCTGGGATTATAGTCTTTCTTGGTGTAAAAGTCAGAATGCTTTTTTTGTGCAAGCACCTGAAATACTATCAACCCGCTGTAACCAAAGGGAATTTACTAGCTTATGTAACTGGAATGGTTAGGGCTAGAGTTGGTTTTAAACATGGTTAGTTGATGATGTTTCTATCCCCAATGAGGAATGTGCATCTCTACCTTTCTTCCCTTTGCTTTTCTTCTTGGATGGACAACTCTGATGTGGTGGCAAAAGCCACTAGCAGCTCTGAGCTTTCTCCCTGCTCCACAATCCCAGCAGGAAGACAGCTTCCCTCAATTCCTGCAAGGCAGGACCTGATGCTCAGTGGTCTGGGAGGGGTCATATGCCCATCTCTGCCTCAATCACTGAACAAGGGATGGGGAATACTCTGGATATTCCTGGTCAAGAGCTAGCTTCAAATGGAAAGGGGACCTCACTCCAAATCTCATGGATAAAGGGGTGAGAGGGTGCAGTTAGTACCAAAGGAGAAAGGCTGTTACAGATGCAGAAGGGTGAGATGCTCTCTTCTCTGACCTGGCCTCCCTTCTCCTCTGCCAGCCCACAGTCTTACCTTGGACTCACTGCAGCTGGGTGGGCTGTGTGATAGATGCCTACTGCCCAAGAACTTACAGCAGCTCCTCAACTGTCATTTAGTGCTTCCTGATGCTGCTTCATTTGCTCCATCTTCAGGCACTCTTTGAGGTGGAACTTTGCATAACAACATCTTATAGGACTTGCCAGTGCTGCATGAACCTCCTGGCTGTCTATAGACAACTGGATCACCTCTGTCTTTTCTTTATTAGCAAATTTTGGTGGCTAGTGGAGATCCTGGGCTCCTGTTCCTCTTTCCTGTGCTCAGTGGGATACCTCAGTTGGCCTAGAGTTGATACTTGGGAAGGAGTCTCATTATCATCACTGGAACCTCTTTCTGTAAGAATTCTATCTCAACATGATTTCTTCTTTCTCTTTCCTTTTTTTACGGTGGTATGGGGTTTGAAATCGGGCCTTGTCCTTGCTAGGCAGGTGATCTACCACTTGAACCACCCTGCCAACCCTTTTTACTTTGGTTATTTTTGAGATACGTTCTTGCTTTATAACCAGGAGAACATGGACCATGATCCTTCCATTTTACTTTTCCTGCACAGTCGGGATGACAGATGTGCTCCACTACACCCAGTTTTTATTGGTTGAGATAGGGTCTCATGAACTTTTCAGCTGGGCTGTCTTTGAACTGGGATCCTCCTGGTCTCTGGCTCCTGAGAAACTAAGATTAACAGGCGTGAGCCATTGTACTTGTCCATCAACATGACTTCTTTAGTAAAGAGTCTGCCATCCAGACACCACCTAGAAGATTCCCCGTTTATCTCTAAGGACCTCAGTTCAGTGTGGAACGAGTTACTCCCTTATTCACAGTGCCCCAGTATTAAGAATCCAGTTGGCAAACTCCATGACAGCAAGTCACAGGGCTGTGGATACAAGCTTGTTAGAGCCCCTCAGGGAGAGAGCTTGGGATCCAGCTAGCTCCAGGATTTAAAGAAATGTCATCGGATGGTTCAATTCCACCCTATCTCCTAAGTGGAGATGCACTGTCCCCAGAATTCTTAGGCAGTTTTGGCTTGCCTGTGGTTATTTCAGAGCTTGGACACAGGGCACATCTGCAAAGGGGAAACAAATGCCTTTCTTGTCTTTGTTAACTCCTTTCCTGATAGTGAACCTTGAACAAGCAGGTTAATATGACGGACTGGAAGACCACATGTGGGGAGCAAAGCTTCTGAAGGAGCAACATCCCCCTCCCACTTTCAAGCAGTCCTGACCTCATTCAGAGAGCAGGCCATCTCCAGTTGTACCTCAGGGTGTACGGGATGCAGAATTTTATGTCTATTTCTTGGCTGTCCTTGCAATTTCAACTAATCGTAGTGGCCCGTGGATGTTCCTAAAGCCTCTCATTGAAGCCTGTCCCCCACATCCCAGTGCCCCCTGCTCTTGGTCCCTCAGCTCCCACCTGAGTGAGCTGCCAATGTGGACAGAACATGGTCTCCACATGCTTGCTTGCTGGGCAACCTCATCTCAGAGGCATATATGAGGCCCGTGTTCCCAGGAAGCATTAAGACACCAGCCATCTGTTTCTGGCTCTTCTCCTCCTTATCTGGGCCTTTGTAGAACTGTGCGCCTTAGAGCGAGCACAGGTATCTGGTGAGATGAGCCGTTGCTGGAGGCTGTGCTTGGTGATGACAAAAACATGAGTGCCTCTCCTTCTGTATAACAAATATATCCTAATAAAAATTTATAAAGACAAAAACATGAGTGCCAGGCCCTGGGGCCTTGCTCCCAGCACACTCCATGTCCCTTGCTGATGGAGGGTGGGAACAGGAGTTGTGAGGGCCTTGCTGTTGGTTCCCAGGATGATTGAGACTGTGGGGCCAGGGCCCTGCATATGATGTAGGATCAAGGCTGTTCCCTTGGTTGGCACAGAAAGGGACTGACCCTGGAGTGTGTTCTTTCTCCCTTACAGGTATTGTCATGGCATTGCTTTGCTTTTTTTTTTTTTTTTTTGAGACAGGATCTTGCTATGTAGTCCAGGCTGGAACTCATAGTCTTCCTGCCTCAGCCTCCCAAGTGCTGGGATTATAGGCATGCACCACTAACAACTGCTTTTTTTGTTATTTTTTTCCATTCATCATCATAATGTTTTATAGCATTTCATACCTTTGACCACTTTCTTCCCTTAAATCTTCTTTTCCTTTGGTTCTGGGCTTTTTCTTTTTTGGTGGGACTGGGATTTGAACTCAGGGCTTTGTGCTTGAAAAACAGATGCTCTTCCACCTTAGCCACACCTCCTGTACATTTTGCTCTGGTTATTTTGGAGATGAGGTCTCTTAAACTATTTGCCCAAGTTGGCTTTGAACTGTGATCCTTCCTATCTCAGCCTTCCGAGTAGCTAGGATTACAGAAGTGAGTCGCCAGCTCTGGGCTGTCTCTGGGCTTTGGTTCTGTTCCTTTTCTCCTTGGTGTCTAGGCAGGGTGACCCCAACACCTGTCTTCATCTCCCCACTGTATTCTTATTCTCGCCTTGCAGCAGGGTCTTGAGCCTCAACAGTCTGAGGGTCATCTCTGTCTCAAATGCAAATGTCAAAGTCACAGTGTCACCTCTCTCCCTGGATCAGCCCTGACCCCTGCTTCATTCTCAGACTCCAGCCCTGGGTGGTGGCAGCTGCTCTCTCTTCTTTTCCTTCCCAGTTTGTTGACTGTGTCTCCCATGCTTGACTTAGCGATTCTGCCAGCGTTTACCTCATGTTCCTGTCCCTTCCTCATCTCCTCTTCCTTACCCTCAGTATGGTGGGCCTGCTTAGGATGTCCTTCTACAGATCGAGGCCATCAGCTGTCACAAGCTGCATTCTCTATTTTCAGTCCCCCCTCCCAACCTTGCCAATCATCACTCTGCCAGGTCTGATTTCCTAATGCCTACCTGGGAGCAAGTCACAGCCTAACAGCCCAATGCCAACACAACCAAGTTGAAAATTCCTAAGTTGGTCCTGCAGACTTCTGTGAGTCAAACTAGCAAGTCTTTGTCTCATCTCTGCTCCATGCACCCTATGTCCCACCCTGGGATCTCAAAGTGGGGTCTCCACAACCACAGCAGCATTACGTGGGGATTTGTTGGAAAGATAAATTCTTGGGTTTGACCTAGACCTACTGGGGACAGGGCCCAGACAACTGTGTTTTAACACAGCTTCCAAGTGATATTTTTTTTTGGGGGGGGAGTCACTACTGGGGTTTAAACTCAGGGGCTTGAGCTTGTCAGGCAGGTGCTGTGCCACTTGAGCCACTTCCAGCCCTTTGCTTCAGTTATTTTTTAGACAGGTACTTGAGCTGTTGCCCCAGTTGACCTTAGACGAGGATCCTCCTACCTACGTCTCCCGTGTAGCTGGGATGACGGATGTGTATCAACATGGAGATGTACCTTGTAACTTTTTGCCTAGACTGACCTCAAACCTGGATCCTCTCAATCTCTGCTTTCTGAATAGCTGGGATGACCCATGTGAGCCATTGCACCCAGCCAGATCACTGCAGTTCCTCTGAGGTTTGAGGATACTGCTCTGGCCTGGAGTCTTCACATCTGGCCATGCACAGGTAGCACCTGGGGAGCTATAAAAATGATGTGTGCCCAGGTTCCATCCGAGACCGACTGATTCAGGATCTCACAGGATGGGCCTGGGTATTTGCAGTTCTCAAAGTTCCTTGGTGACTGTTATACGATGAAGATGTGCAACATTTACTGAAGCCCAGCACAACAGCCAGAGGCTGCTAGAGCAGGACCTCATCATCACTCTTCACTGACCGTTCTCTCTGCCTTCTACCCCGCCATTCCCAATCTTACTCCTCAGTCAAGGGTTCAGCCTAAGTGTCACCTCCTCCATTAACTTCTCTCCAAAGGAAATGATCTTGTCACTTTCAGAAAGCACATGTCTGAATGCTTTGTAAACGTTCAAATATTAGTTACTATGACGGTGTTATAACATACTAATCTTTTCAATCCACTACTAGTCACAGCTGGCATTTATAGAATGCTGACTGTGCTTGGCAATGTGTAAGTGCTTTAAGTGGATTAATCTATTTAAGCTTCTCAAAATAGTACAGAAGAAGAAACTAAATTGGGGCACAGAGAGGTTAATTAACTTGCTCAAGGTCGCACAGCTAGGATTTGAACCCTGGCTGTCTTGGCTCTAGTATTTATGATTTAACCTTTAAGTTCTAACATCTCAATATATGCTATTATATGCAGCGAAAATAGCTATGTGAGGATCAATTTGCATGCAATAATACGTTCTGGTTTATACAGAACTTCTTTCTTTGTGGGAGGAGTATTATTTTTCCTCAATAACTTTGTGAGATAAGAACAATTGTTGTCCCCATTGTTCTGAAGGCCCAGGAGGGAGAGGTTCTGTCCCTTACCCAGAGAGGTTGGAATTGGGGTCCGAGTCTAGGTGGTTGGTTCCAAATCCAGGCGTGCATGATGGGGAGCCTCTCTGAGGTCTCAGTGTACTTCACCTGGACCTTACCTGTTGGGCCTGTGTGTCTCTCATTTTCAGCCTTGCTGTACTGGGCAGGGAAGGACGGCCTTGGCAAACAGGGCCTTGGTCTTGGCTGAGTAAGGTTGCACACAGCTGCGCCTGCCAGGCACAAGGCAGAGGGTGGGTCTCCATTCACAGCCAGCTCAGCTGGGTCACCACCTGCCGGCTCAGGAAGACGCCAGGGGAGACTCTCTTGTGGTTGAGGCAGCAGAGGCGCCTCTGGGAGGGGCAGGGATGCAGCTGGGGGGAAGGGAGTAGAGAGCCAAGGCTGGGTCCATGGCAGGACGAGTCAGCCTGTGTGTGAACCTCAGGGCACATCATGTCCAGAATATACCCTCCCATCTTTGCGTGTGTGCTCTAGAGATAGAGCTGGAAATACTGTGTAACCTTGATTTCTTGGACACGTGTTTCACTAAATAAAACCTATCATGTGTTAACAGGAATGCCTAGCTCATAGAAACTACTGAGAAAATATTTTGTTATTAGGGAAGTAGGACAGGAAAGAAGAGGGAGAGAGGGAGTGAAGACAGAAATCTGGGGAGATGAGTTATAGTCAAAGAAGGTTGAGCAAAGGAGTTGACATTTGATAGGGTTTCACAGGGTGAATAGGAGTTTGTTGCTGGATAAGGAGGTGGGGTATGAATACTGTTTAGGGTACAAGTGGGGAAACCCTCAACTATGAGTTGCCATGATCATTACATAAGGGTAGAGATGACACCCATTTCTACTTTATTGCAATGATTTCCTGTGTTAGACTGCAAAGCCTGTCTTTTTCCTCCTTGCATGTAGTAAGTCTCAATAAATACTTACTGAGGAATAAATCACTTTTTTTCAAAGGTAATATCCCCTACTGCAGAATTGCTGCACATAAAATACATTCTGTACATTACTTCTCATCCTAAGTGCTGGGCGAGGGCCCAGCTTTTCCTGGACAAATGTGAATCTGCCTCTCTCAGAGTTGGTGGCTCTTTACTGTGTTCTGTGACCATTAAGTGCCTCTCTCTGCTATTCCAAGCATCTCAGATGTGACTGTGACAAATGAATGTCACCAAGGATGAGGCTGACCTTTCACTCTAGGACATGAAACTCAGGCAGTTTATGTTCCCCCCTGGTGATGATAACAGGTTGTTAGCATTAAGGTTAGGAGAGATATGTTTGCATCCAGGGTTCTTCAGCTCCAGCCACATCACCAAGTCCCTCCAGGCCCCTGTTGCTTCATCTCGAAGGTGAGAATTTCTGAGTGCTACAGCTCTATGCTCCTGTCTTTTCTCTACCTGGTTAGAGGTTGTGTCTTCTGCCTGCCTGGTACCTATGTATTCTGGTCAGTCCTTTTTATCCCACATTACCACTCCCATTTAACTTAAGCCCCTGAAAAAGACACAGCTAAATGTAGGGGCTTGGCACTAAAATTCTGGGATCAGACAAAGACTAGCTGGGTTTGAATCTTGGTCCTGTCACTTAGTGGCTATGTGGCTTCAGGGAAACGGCTTGACTTCTCTGTGCTTCAGTCCCTTCATCTGCCAAATGGGATCAAGGTTAGTGCTTGTCTCACAGGGTTGCTGTGGAGTTTAATGAGTTATTATGATGCTTAGATTTATGCCTGTCACTTGGTAAATGCTGTGCAAACCTTAGCTATTCCTTGTTTATCCATCCCTTGAGGAAGGAGCTTGTGCTGGGAGAATGGGGAGCCTTCTGTAAGGACCGTGGGCTGCCCCCATGAAGAATGGTGAGAGCCTCAGTCTATCCCAGCCTGCTTTGCACTCTCTGGAGATGTCAGGGCTGTGTGATCTTTATGGCCAGGACAGGTTATGCTGAGGCAGGTGCTGGGAAGGAAAGAGTTCCTGCCTTCTTGAAGGGGGAGGGAAACATGTGAAAGGGGGAGGAATATGTGTGTGTTGTATGTCACAAAGATTTGCTACATGAGACATACGGTGGCATAGTATTTGAAGAATTAGCCAGTGAAATCCCTGGGTCCTCACATAGTCCCTTTTTATGGCCTTTTAGTTGTTAATCTAGGTGAGTATGAGTTTCTTAATGGGAAGGCTTTGATAATATAAAGGGGGAAATGAAGATCCACTTTGGGTTTTGGGTTTCCAAGGCCTAGTTCACAGAGGGATAGAAAGAACTTAGGAGTTGTGAGGCTCTTCACAGCAAGCCAAGCTACTGGCATGTCCAGTCCTGAATGAAGTGGAGGCTAAAGGGAAAGCCAAGAGCCTTCAGGTGTGCAGGGCTCCCAGGGGTTCATGGTGGAGCTGGGCTCCCCTTTCTGGGAGGAACATACCTTTGGATTAGAGGAGTGCAGTTTGTCAAGAACCTGTAGCTTCCATGACTTCATGAAGGATTCACTGCCACACTGACACCAAGCCCCGAGTCTTCCCTGGCAGCTCCAGCCAAAGATGGAGCATGGCTGGGATGCCAGGGCCTGGTCATTTGTGTCCATTGCAGGCCTCCTCCAATGGATGGTCTTGGTGGAGACTTTTTTAGATCTCCATTGTGTTCAAAAGCATTCCCCCCCTTTTATCTTCCTAGGTTTTCCTCCTACAGATCTCTCACAGACCTAACCCCACTTCAGTGTCTGCCCCCCAGGATACTGTGGACACAGTCTCTGAAAAATAGGTGGCCCAAATAAGGGACAAAACCACCCCAGATAGAGTGGGGAGTCTAAGGCAAAGGGAACTTGTATCTCATGGCTGGCCAGAGCCCTGCGAAGGCAGTCAGTCTCCAGAAGAGAAATAGCTTCTGGCTTATCCCTTGCACTTGGGGACTCAGACCTGTTATCGCCCCTCTGCCTTCTGTGGTCTGGTGTGAAGAGGGTCAAGGCACTAGGTGGAGGTGAGCTGGATCTGAAGAGGCCTTAGGACAGAAATCGGGGGAGGGGGGCGTGCAACTGAAGTGACGTGTGGACCAATGACCAAGACCAGATGGGCTTAAAGGATGCCAGCAAAGCTACAGTCATCTTAGCTCTGTGTAAGGAAAGCCCACAGTCTGCTGGGTTGAAGTTGGGGAGAGGGCCCATGGTAACTAAGATTGTTTCTATCTGGAGACTCAAAATAATAATGATGTTATCTCAAAAAGTAAAGACTAAGAGCTCAAATTTCTTGCCCACCTGAGCTCGTGGCCTGAGATTGGCACACAGTCCCAGCAACTACATCTAAAAGGCAAGAGTCAGAACCTGGAGGACCAGGAAGCTGCTGAAGGCAAGGGCACACAGCAGCCCTGCCTCACATTGGTACCACACAGGTCCTTCGCAAGCACCCCCAGACTCCCACAGCTTGCTCTGGAGAGGCTGCCCCTGTGGAGCTGCCAGGCCAGTGTGAGGGAATGGCTGCTGCGTGAAAGCTGGTTTATACCACAGCAGATTGCAAGCAGACACGCCAAATGCCAGCCAGGCAGGAGACTCAAGGACACAGCAGCAGGACCTGAAGCAATGGGACTCTATTCAGGAATCTAGGCTACCGCAGCAGCAGGCAGTCAGGAACGGAGACAGGAGGGCAGAGAGCAGGCTGGATGAGAAGAAGCTTCAGCGGGTCCTGTAGGTTGGCCAGAGGAGAGCAGAAATGAACCAGTCATAGGCGGGGAGGATGTGAGGTCCAGGCCAGCACCAGGCTTTCATTGGCTCTGTTGTTGCTCCTCACACCTCATGCAGAAAGCATCTGGATGCAGAAGGATGGAAGGTGTGTGTTCAATTCCTAACTCCTGGACCAGACCAGCCACTTGGAGCCCTCAATTTCTCTGTGAAATCTGGGGTCAAAATAGGACAGGCAAAGGCACGAACAATTTGCCTTCCAATTTATTCTTCTCTTCGCCACATGAATAATTTCCCATTTCTCTTCACTATCATTGTGTCACACCTCTGTTTAAAGCATGCCAAGACTCCCTTTTGTTTCGAAGATAAAAGTCCAGGTTTCCCAGCCTGGTGGCTCCTGCTTCCTATCCCACATGACTGTTCTTTACCTCCTGTTGAGATTCTGCATGAGTCAGTGGTGCTTACCCTGCCTGACACTGTGGTCTTGGTCAAGCCATTTTCCAACTGCTGCCTTCCTCCCTCTCCTCCAAACTAATCATGTCTCATCTTTAGGACCAACTGGGATTTCACTCCTCCATAGGCTCTTTACGTTCATCTGCCTTCCTGTTCTCCTTCTCTCCCAATCTCCTACACTCCCTGCCCCAAATGCATAAAACCAACCTAATTTTCTTCACTGATCCCCCAAAACACAAAAGAATAACACCACCCCTCATTTCTTTGATTCCTCATGGTCTCCTTTTTTTTTTTTTTTTTGCCCAAAATCAATAACAATGTAATAACCACCAAACACCAATTTTGATCACCATTGGAAAGAATACTCCAAATTTGAATATCTAAGATTTCAAGAGAGATTTCAAAAGAGGAATTCTAACAATAAGGGTAGAGTCACCTTCACCAGGAATTAGTGTGCATCTGGTCATTTTTGCTGGTCCCATTTGAAACATTCACTCCCAAGTAGGGAGAGGAGATTCTCTTTACATTCATGCTACACTGTGCTGGCCATTTGCAACATCTGCAGAGACATCTGGATAATTTCATTTTCATAAGCACGGAGATGTTTGTGGCTGTTTAGACACATTCAAGACGAGGGAGGAGGACATATTACCACAGGTTCATGTAAAAACAATTTGTGTGAGTGACAAGGGACGGTTTTCAATGCTATTCCTCTGGACCCAGGGGCCAGGTGTGGGCTGGGATGTCTGGACTGAGTGGGCGGACAAGGTATAGATTTGGGGTCTGAGGGACCACTGGAGGGGAAAGCTGAGCTCTGATTCTAGGGAAGAGGTATTTGTTCTGGATCAGATTTTATCCATTGTGCTAGATATGAGAAGCCATAGTCCATGTGTTACAGGTGTGAAACTAAACAAGAAGAGCACAGGTATCGGACTGAGTGAGAAGAGAACCCTGCTCTTGGTGGGGAAGTGACAGTGTATGGGATATTCACTCATGCTGGAGTCTTATGGCTTCTGGAAAGGACACTTGGTAGAGGAGAAAGTATGTGGAAGTTACAGCTGCATGAATCTTGAGTTCAAATCTGGCTCCTCCAGGAGTGTGGTTTGAGACAAGTCAATTCATCCTTTGAAGCATCGGTTCAGCTGACTCTAAAATGAGACCAAAAACATCTTCCACCATGGCCGGCATACTATCTGACACATAGTGGGGGCTCAGTAGATAGAAGACCCAGCCCTTGGCAACAGAACTGGATCTCTACAGCACTTTCTTTTGGACCTGACACACCCCTGCCAAAGGCTGTCTCACCGAGAAGAACTGGGGAACCATGAGAGTCCATCCAGGCAGGGGATGTTGGGCCTCTGGCTCTGACAAAATTCTGTTATTTGGAAACTAGAACCTTCCTGCCATTCTGCCGGGAGACGTGCTGAGTTCCTAGACTGAGTTGTCTAGTTCCTTGCCTATTACTGTGTTGTCTGTCAGCGTGGGACCTAGGTAGCAGAATCCAGCCACAGCTTCCACCACCTGACTGCCAGGAAAGGCAGCCACTTCACCTGCGTGAGCTCTGCAGCCTGATGTAAGGCAGCAGACTTACGTTTGCCATGAGAAACATTGGAACTTTTACCAGGAACCCACAGGCTGAGATAATTCCCAGGATTGGTCAGTAAAAGCTGGTTATATCTCATTCAGATGAGAGGAAAACCTCACCATGTCACAAATATAGTCAGGCATGTTAAGTCTCCAAGGGATGCCTTTTGTGGTATAGCTTTGATCCAGAAAAGTTAAATTTGAAAAATCCATATTTTAAATTCAGAACATTAATTCCCATTTTAATTATAAAACTAAAATAGTCTCTATAGGGAAAATGACCCTAAGGCATAATAAAAACACATTAAAAATGTAGCAAACTTGGAGAAACTAATCTAATTAAAATTTTCAGCCTTCGATAAAATATCAATGAAATTATTCAGCGTTGCTGGAATCAGTATTGTGAAAATCCAAGTGTTCCATGTCTGGCTACATGACATGAACACTAATTTCTTTCTTCTCTGGCTCTGAGCACAGTCCAGTTTGCCTACTCTGGCCTCTCCCAGGCTGGAAAAGCAGCCATTGACTTACCCTGGTACTCCAACCATCCAGTGGGACCCTCTGCCCCTGTTCCCAAACCGTTCTCCCATCCAAGTACTAACCAGGTCCAACCCTGCTTAGCTTCCAAGATCAGATGAAATCGGGCACGTTGAGGGTGGTATGGCCATAGACCCCAAGCCGTTCTAACAGGGATTAAATCAGAGTTATGAAATCTGAGCTCCATGACCATTTTGCATCCCAATTTTATCAGGCTTTTGGCTTTCCAAATTTTGAGTTTGGTCTTGAAGCTTTGAGACTAGGCTCATTGCTATGAGGCTTGTTCCCCTGTACAGTCACTAGGAACACAGCATCTGCACTGCTGTACTTGGCCCAGCATCAGAAGGGACCCTAAACTGGGTACAAAGGAGGAATCTGAAGATTTCATTAAGGCTGGAAAAGTTGCCCACCATTCCTCTGTGTGCTGCGCTCACCTGAAACAACAGGACCCCCATTCAGCCAGGCTGAGTGAGGGGGAAGAAGCAGGACTGAAGTCAGGGTCAAGGTAGGAAGGGGCAGAATAGGGACAGCAAAGAGGGGAGGAGGAAGATCAATTCTTCCTTATTTGTCACTTCCAAGAAATGGACTTGGTCCATGTCTGGGAGGGGTTATTAGTAGAGGGAATGAGTTGCCGAGGTACAGATGAGTGCAGGGGGAGGGGGAGAAGAGAAAGGAAAAAGAAACTAAAGAAAAACATTTATTGTTATTGCTCCCAAATACGGTTTGGAACTTAAGCTAAAGTGTAAACAACAATACAACACAACACAGTAATAAATACATCTCTACTCCCACTTTCTCCTCTTGCTCATCTCTTTTGCTCATCCAAGTCTTTAGAAAGAGGACTTCAACTTCTTGTATCTACTTCCTGATCTCTCCTTTACTCATGGTCCATTGGTAACCTGTCTTCTGTCCCCATTTCAACAATAAACCATTCTTCCAGTTACCTCAATAATGTCAAACCCAATGGACTCTTTTATTCCTCATACCTGACCTGTAAACTGCGATGGATGATGTTGATTGCTGTTGTTCCTGGCTTCTGTGACATCTCTTTGCTTTCTTTCGTGGTGGCACCTTTTCATTTTCTCTTATATTGTTTAATTTTTTATTATTACTTTTTGGCAATGCTGGGATCAAACCCAGGGCTTTGCACATGCTAGGCAAGCGTTCTCCTGCTGAGCTATGTCCCAATTCAATCCCTCATTCTCTCTTTCTTTTTTAAATTTCTTTTATTCATATGTGCATACAATGTTTGGGTCATTTCTCCCTCCTTCTTCATTCTCTCTTATAAGCAACTGATTCAATTTCCAGCTGTTGAAAATTGGTGCTCCTAGAACTCCATTCTTGGCTCGCTTTTCTCCAATCTCTGTACTTACCTCTTTTATGTCCGTGATTTCTATTACCATGTATGGATAGTATCTTCAAACTCAGTCTGTTTCCTGGGCTCTGGGTCATTGTAAATCTCTCTTATATATTCCCAACCCCTCAAAAGATACTCTTGTCTCTTGTATTAGCATTCTCTTTGCTAGAATATCCATATCAGAAAGAGAGAGAGAGAGAGAGAGAGAAAGAGAAAGGGGTGGAGGGGAGGGGAGCAGGGAGAGAAACGGTTTCTCAAGCAATAGCCATCTAGAATGACAGGCTGTAGCCTTTATTCAGATTTCAGAGAAGAGCCTGTTACTGAAACACGTTTAAGGATCTGAGTGGCTTCATTCATTCTCAGTGTAGAGAAACAGACCAATGGAACAGAATGAGGAGACTTGATCTACTGCAAATGTCACTGCATTTCTGTGGGGAGAATGATGGCCTTTTCAGAAAACAGAGCTACATTAATTGACTATCCACATGGAAAACAAAGAACACTGAAACCCACCTCACACCACACACAAATTAATTCAAGTTAGATAATAGAGCAAAGCGTGAAAGGTAAAATGGTGAAACTCCTAGAAGAAAACATACATGACATCTTCATGACCTTAAATTTCTTAAATAGAGCATGAAAAGCACCAGCCACAAAGGAAAAAAATTATAAATTTCACTCCACTAAAATTTAAGAATGTCCATTTTCCCAAGGGCACCATTGAGAGAATGAAAAGGCAATCCACATCTTGGCAATAAAAATATATGATTGACAGCATACCCATGGTGTACAAAGAATATATCCATATTGTGCTTATAAATCATCCAGAATATTTAAAGAACTCTTAAAATCAATGTACAAGGGACAAACAACTCATTTGGAAATGGTCAAAAGACTTGAACCTGCTCTTCTCAAGAGAAGTTTTTCAAATGACCAATAAACATGGGAAAAGTTCCTGTCTTAGTCCACTTGGGATGCTATAACAAAAAAGCCACAGTGAGGTGGTTTGCAAACAACAGAAATCTACTTCTTACAGTTCGGGAGGCTGGAAGTACAAGATCAAGGTGCAGGTAGATTACATATCTGGTGGACCCACTTCCTAGTTCAACAGATAGCGATGTTCTCACTGGGTCCCTACATGGTGAAAGGGGTGATGGACCTCTCTCAGGTCTCTTCTATAAGGTCAATAAACATTATATTCTAAAGGCTTCACCTTCATATATCATCACCTGTGGGTTAGGATTTCCATGTATGAATTTTGGGGGGATACAACTATTCAGACCACAGCAGTTCCTCAACATTAATACACATCAGGGAAGTTCAAATTACCATTATAATTACACCCTGCCATGCAGCTCCTGAATGTATAAAATTAAAAAGTCATACAGC
The DNA here is from genome assembly GCF_047511655.1 of Castor canadensis. Lineage (NCBI taxonomy): Eukaryota > Metazoa > Chordata > Mammalia > Rodentia > Castoridae > Castor > Castor canadensis. The sequence continues at coordinate 56,854,431 of NC_133402.1, read as the reverse complement.
TCAAATAAAGACAATGATATGGAACAATTGGAGTTCTCCAACATTGCTTCTGGGAGTGCAAATTGGTTCTACCACTTTAAAAATGTATCTAGAAGTATGTGTAGAAGCTAAACATAAATTTATTCTATAATCCCACAAATACACTGTGGTATGTATACACAAGAAAAATGACTCTTAAGCCCACTGATAGATATGAGAAAGTCCATGTCAGCATGATTTATAATAGCACAAAACTGGAAATAATCCAAGTATCTGTTAATAATAGAATAAATTGTGCTGTATTTATCCAATTAATACTACATAGAATTATAAATGAACAAATTATTGCTATTTGACACAACATAAATGAATCTGACAGACATAATATTGAGATAAAGAAGCCAGATACAAGGATTACACACTGCATGTTTTCATTTATCTAAGGCCTGAATATAGGCAAAATTAACCTATGGTGATAGAGGTCAGAATAGTAGTTACTTTGGGGGGCTTCTGATGGGAGGGGACATGAAAGAACCCTGTGATGTACTGGAGATATTCTATTAGGATTTTCTGTGTGGAAAAGGGGTATGTATACATAACTTAAATTTGTTGAGCTGACACTAAAAATACGTGCACTTTACTTAGTCTGTAAGTTATACATCAGTTAAAAATACAATAAAAATAAACATTTAGTCCTATGGAATGAATGTTGATGATAAAAAGGACCTGAGAAATGTCAAAAGTATTGACGTAATGCCTTGAGTGTTTATTCTAAGCTGGAGCAGGATGCATAAGTGTGGAGATAAAAGTTATCCTAAATGCAAGTGCATTAAACTGCATTGGAAGAATCAGGACTTCTCGGGCCCTGTACCTGGCTCTGGTATCAGAGGATGGCAGGGGCCAAGCTTTGAGGTAAAAATGAACAGATGTTAAAGGCCTAATGAAGATAGTAACTGACAAGGACGGCTTCAATATGAGAATACAGTCCCTTCATAATGTAGATTAACAGACAGAAGGATGCCAGGAGGTCTAGGAGTTGGGAAGGGTTGTGGCCAGGGCTGGGTGGTCAGTATACCTGGAAGTGACAAAGAAGAGCAGGGACCAAAGACTCCAGAGGTAGCTTCATGTTCCTTCTTTTTGGTCTCCTAGGACTTCTATGGGCAGATGTTTCTGGGTGGCCAGTTTGGGCTCTGCACTAGGTACAGCATACCAGGTACAGGCTGGCCACCAGTCAACAGCTGCTTTTGGTGATACCTAAGCCTCCCAAGGCATGTTATTAAAGTAAATGGACAAGCTCTGAATGCTAATCAAATATGCATCACTATCATGGGCAAAAGATAAGTAAATATGATTCGTCAAATGATTTTGGGTCTAATGCGCAACCCTAAAGGCCCCCTCTATGCCACACCCTCAGAATCCTGTATGAAATCAACTTTTATTTTAAAAATAAACTTTATGAACTTATGCCGATGAATGCAAGGAGGTGGTTTATAATCTGAAACAAATCACTGAAGAATAGAAAGTAGAAACAGCATAAGACTTGGCTTCATTGTCATTTTCAAATTCTACTATTTATTATCACTTGAAGATTCACTGAAGATAAATACTCTACAAGACAGATAAGCAAAAGCATGTGACTAGACTCAAAGCAAGATTTTGGGGGACAAGCATGGACTTGACTCACACACTAGTAGAATTTCTTGAAAATCATTTTATTCCTATAAAAAAATAACAGTATTCTCAAATGTTCCCCTTGTAACCTATAAAAAATCACCCTTGCCATTCCAGTATGGGGTCTGAACCACGATGGGGAAATATTTTTCATCCGTTTCTGCTTTGAAGCTTCCATAATGATGTCATAAAAGTTCCCTGTACAATTCTCTAACTCTCCGTGTTCTCGCGTGGAGTCGGTCCTGGGAGACAGAACGAACTTTTCCTACAAATGGGAAGGTAATCAGGGCTGGGATTTTTCTCTGCCTCTGCTGCATCTACAGACTTAGGATGAAGTGAGAAGCCACTAGCTTCAAATATGTCAAATTCCACTTAATTGCATATCAAATATTTAGCTGAGGAAAAGATCCAGTCAGTTTAAGAATTAACAGCAATGGAATAATAAATTCCAGGATTTAAAGTAAAAGAAAGTGGGAACACAGTAAAGTAGAACTGATGCCCATTTAGATATTTTGCCAATATGGCTTCATAAGGGAGAGGATTAAACATGAGAAGTGGATTGGATTGGGAAAGCTACATTGGAAAGAGACCATAATGAGGGATGCATACTAAGTGTTCTTCATTTCCTCTTGCCAGCAGAAATAAAATAAATGGATCATGTAACAGAAGTAATTGTAAAACCCTTTTTGTCAAAGAAAGCAGCTCTAATGCGAGGTCAGGACACCAGCTGATCCTGTCTCTGGCTCAGTTGAGCCCCAGCAGTTTTGCTGAGGTGTTGTATGATACTAAGCAGACTGCAGAATCTGCTTTCAGGCAAAAATTCAGAGGGTCAGATAAATCTTTAAGTACCCTTGAAATGACTTAGAGAAGGAATGAGAGCTACCTGTGCATCAAAGCTACAATTGCTGTAAACCACCCTTACTGAGCACTTGGGATGACTGATTTTATCCATCAACTTGACTGGACTATGAGGTGCCCAGATTAAACATTATTTCTGGGTGTGTCTTTAAGGGTATTTCCACGTGAGATTAGCATATGAACTGTGGACTCAATAAAGTAGATTGTCTTTTCTAGTGTGTGTGGACACCATTCAATCTGTTGGAGGCCTGAATAGAACAAAAGGTGGAAGAAGGTGAGGGGTCATTCCTTTTCTGCCTTCCTATGTGAACTGGAACACCAGACTCCTGTGTTTCAACTGGTATTTATACCACTAGCCCTGTGTGTTCAGGTCTTTGGACTTGGACTGGAATTGCATTGCCAGCTTTACTGGGTTGTCAACGTATAGAGGGCAATGAAAGTCAATTCTTCACAATCTCTCTCTCTTTCTTTTCCTGTCTCACTCTCTCTAACTCCCTGATTCTGTTGTGGACATCTGAACTCATATGTCAGAGGTAGCTGCTGCCTGAGATTTTCTTTCCTGTTTGTGACTTTGCGGCTTCATGGCCAGTAAGCACGTGCTCTGAGGGCAGACCAGGTCTGCTGACTGCACACTGCTTCCAGGAGGAGATGTCCTCAGGACTGGAGTCTGTGGAGCCTAAGGCTAGGACTGCAGCGGAGAAGAGGAGGACTATATTCTCACAGGAGATTGTCAAACCTGCCTGCCAGTGCTATTGGCTCCAGGGGCTGCCGTGTCCATCAGACCCCTGGCTCTCTCCAACTACCTCTTCCTTCTCCTTCCACAGGGAAGGCTCCTGCTTACTTGTAGCCTTACAAGAGCTTCTCCTCTGACTAAGTCAATCACTGAAATTATTCACAGCTTTCCTCTAAGTGGATGAAACCCAGTTTCAAATTTCTTAGCTGTTTCCAGAGGCACAGCATATTTTACTGCTGGGAGGACAGATGCCTGCTCAAGTGTCTGATGAAGACACTTAAGCTTTATTGTTATTTGACATTCATTAGGGAACTATCTTCTGTAGGCAAAACACAAGACATTTCTTTAGACAGGAGCCATAAAAGGACTAATGATGGGTCATAGGCCAGATGGTATGGAAACAAGATGAAATGAGCCCTCAGGCCCTCCAGCTTGGTCTATGTTGCCTTTGAGAACAGCAAGAAATGTAGAGAAGAAACAGGCATGATTCCAGGGCACCAGCAACAAGATACAAGTATGCCATTGTTCATATATGGAACCACACACACACAGCAATATCATCGAAAGCCCTTTGTCAACCGAGGCTTTGAAGAAATGCTTACTGAATGAATGATCTAGTTCACTCTACTAGGACTGATACTTACTTAGTCCCAATTATAGGTCAGAAGACTCCATGGATTCTTATAGTCACCAAAAGAAGAGTGTTGCTTATTTCAGCTCTACATGGCAGATGGATATGAATTTTACCAGGGCACAAATAGGATTTGAGCCCAGGGTGTCTGAGTCTCCATATCATGATAATTTCCATATACCTTTAGGATCCCAAGTCCAGGTACTCATTTTACCTCCATAGAAGAAGTGGGATGTGGAAATAATATAGAAGGAAAAAGATACCAAAACTCATGATTATTGGGTAGGAGAATATAGTCTAAATTTCCTTTCCCTTAGCTATACAATTTGGAGGCTCTTTTCCTGTTTTTTAACTGGTTCATGGGGGTATTGAAGGAGAAAAATAAGAATGTGAGAAGGCAGAGAGAAGGGAACAGGTGCTTGTGAGTATTGGTTCAGTATCCAGGTGAGCATCTTCCACTTAGATGTAGGCAAGAAGAAATGAGGTTGACTTGCTGCAGGATTTTTAAAAATTAGATATAAGGGTGGAAGAGTTTACAGTGAATATTCCTTCCTGACTAAATGTCATTGGTTCCTTTAATTACATTTCCTTGGAAAGCTTCTCTTGCTTTACCAAATGAGGTCACAGATTTTCCAAAAGTAAGGGGAAAATACCTATTTATTAGATGCATGAATTGGGGCAATTTACCTGTAAGGCAGGGGCTTCAAGTTGTCTCCAGACATGCTGATGAAGAGAAGCTAATATTTTTGCACCAACTCAGGTGTTTTCTAACCATCTATGCTTAGTGGTATCGCCTTTATTCATTTTACCTAGATTCTTTTTTCATATTCCCCTCTTACCAGCCCGTCTTTCATTCCAAGCTCACTACATGCCCTTATCGAAAAGGAACATCCCTCATGTTGAGAATTTAATTTCAAGTTGTTAAGGCCATGCTACTTCCTTTATTGGGAAGAAATAAAGGGAAACCCCCTCCCTGGTACCCTTAAAAGAAGGCTGCTCTATTCTTCCTAAGACTCATTTAACTCCATCTGGAGGGTATGTCTTGATGAGTTTTGCCTACCAGAGAGTTTTACCTTGATGCTGGTGAGGATTTCCTACATTTTTTGGGGGGAGTACAAACCTCACATTATAAAATGTGGGGATCACCTGCTGCTCTCTGTCCATAAAACCATGCTGTCAAATTAAGGAAATAAGCAAAGCAGATGTGAGTGAACCCATAACCTCAGCATGGTTTCATTTTAATGCTAACTGTCCTATTTGGAGCAAGAGTAATTAGAAAATCAGCAGCAAGTTAGGGGGAAAAAATTGCTGAGCTTTATAATTACTTGGGGTAGAAAGAGAATCCAGGATCCATTTACTGAAAGTCTCATTAAATTCCCCATTAGGAGAGTCAAGAGGCAGCCACTAGAGCTAGGGAAGAAGAGGATGGGGCAGCTGTGAAGGAAACCAAGGTGGGTCCTGTGGTTGCCTTCACCTTGCCATAAGAAGCCCCAGGTTCTTTGTGCTTTTCCTGGGTGTTGCTGAGAGTCACATTCATGTCTGCCTGCCCAGGGACAGAGAAGATTCAATGTAAGTTGTTTTTTTTTTTTTTTTTGTCTACACCTCCCCTTTCCTTTCCTCCTTGGGGCTTTCTCCAAAATCATCACTAATAGACTCAATCTCATTTTTCTCTTCTCTCTTTTCCTGGATTTGGCTGTATGCTTTCTGGATTTGAACATCTGTATCTCTTATTGGATCATTTGGGATGCAATACCCCCTCTACTTGCGTCCTTTTATAGGTTGAATCATGTCCTCCCATAAAGATATATTGATGTCCTAATCCTCAGTACTTCAGAATATGATCTTATGTGGAGATGAGATTGTGGCACCTGTAATTTTGGGGGACAGTATTTGAGTTTGAACTCAGAGCCTTGTACTTGCTAGGTAAGCACTCTATCACTTGATCTACTCCTCCTCCTTTATTCATTTTAGGTTATTTTGCAGATAGGAACTCATTTTTTTTTTGCCTGGGTCAGCTTTGGACTGGGATCCTCCTATTTATGCCTCCTGTATAGCTGGGAATATAGACATATATGTCCATGCCTGGCTTGTATGTTGAGATGGGGTCTTGCTAACTTTTTGCCTAGACTGGCCTCCAACTTCAATCCTCTTGATCTCTGCTTCCCAAGAAGCTGGAATTATGGGTGTGAGTCACTGAACCTGTCTGTATATAATGTTAAGATAAGACCATACTGGATTGGGGTGGATACTAATCCAATATGACTGGTGTCCTTATAAGAAGAGACACAGAGACACAGACATGCAAGTGGACAGTGTCATTTGATTATATATACAGAGATTATCTTGTAGCCCAAACTAAGGAACCCCAAGGATTTCCAGCAACCACTAGAAGGAAGAGGCAAGGGAGGCATTGCGCCCTATAGGCTTTAGCTGGGGTATGGCTCCAGCAACACTTTAATTGTTTGACTCCTACCCTTAGGACTGCAATAGAATAAATTTTTGTTGTTTTGAGCCACCCAATTTATGGTAAGTTGTCAAGGCAGTGCCAGAATATTAACGCACATCCTTTATAACAAATGGAGGACTTTTTGAGAAGAGCTCATTGTGAGACTCTGTGGGGATACAACGACAAGCTAGGTAAGGCTCCTGCCTTTTCAGTGACATTCAGTTTTGTAGGGAGACTGACAATCAAAATTAATACTCATCAGTAGAAGATATACATTGTATGAGAGTGACAAAAAGACAGTCAGTCAATGTGTCTGGGAAGGCTTTGGAGTTAGGATTGAGCTGGACTTTGAGGATACATGGGCTTTGACAAAGACTTAAAGGTACCATGAGGAAGGAGAAGGAGGTCATGTGAAGGCGTTGAGTATGGGAGTAACAAAGTATACATGGGAAATGGCAAGGGGGCTGCTGTAGTACGAGGGTGGGGTAAGTGGTGAGGACACTTGATACAGATTTAAGCAGAGAAAGTGAGTAAGATAAGGGCACTGAAGGCTTGGAGTGCAGTAGTCATCTGCTTGTATGAGGAGCCATTACTGGCTGTCAATACCTATAGGAGGATTGTCTTCCCAATCTGAAACCCAGAACTTCCTATGCATTTTCCAGGTCACTGGAGGAAGGACTCAGGCAAAATGTATCAGAATGTGAGCTCAGGATCTGAGCTACTGTACCTCTACTGCCTCACCACTTGGCTAATACTCAGGAAGGAAGGCCTTCTTCTTAATCTGGAAGTCTCCAACCAGGTTCTATCCCGAGCACAATTCCACACTGGGATTGGCTTTGGGCAGGAGTGTCAGTGTCCATAAAAAATTAGGGAACAGTGGAAAAACATACAAGGGAGTAATTTGTTTAACTAACTGTATGGGGAATTGCCTAATGATGACATAAGGGAAGCCAAGAACCAGTCAGGAGGTTGTGGCATTAACGAGGCCAGGGGCAGAGGTGGCTTAGGATAGAGATAAGCAGATGGGATGAAGGTGGGTTTTGGAGGTAGAGCCAATATAACTGTTTGTGCATTGGTGGGGTAGGGTGCTGAAGGTAAGTGATGAACAAAGAATTGTAGCCCAAACAATAACTTAGATGGGGATTTCTAGAGATGGAATGGGGCTCAGGATGAAAGTTCAGAGTTCAGTTTTAAGCAGGGGAATGTTGAGATTCCTAAGTTAGATGTCAAGCATAAGTCTGAATACAGGACTTGGAACTCTGAGGAAGTAACTTGGGTGACTTTAGATTGTGTATAATGTCAGAGGAATGGGCAAACCTGTGATAACAGGGGAGTAGGCAAGGGGTGGGGAGTATAGTCAAGCTCCGGGGGACTCCAACATTTTGAAGTTCAGTAGAAGACGATGAGTTGACAGAGGAGATAGATAAACCATAATCAGGAGAGTGGTCTGTTGTGGAATTAGAGGGAAGGGGTTGTTTCAAGAAGTAGGGAGCATCAAGAGTATCAGATATTGCTGAAAAGCCTAGTGAGATGAGCACCTAAGACATTTCTGGGATCTAGAAGTATGGCTTCACGTTTCATGTTGCTATACCTTAGATTTATGGCAACCTTTATGACAGCTGTTTCTTCAGCTTCTGTTTCATCATCAAAATTTTCATCATCAGGTTTATTCAGGGTTTACTATATAGGCAATGTGCATACAGGCATTACTTCACTTAATCCTTGTCATAAATCTGTCAGGTTGATACTGTTATTATTATTGTCCCCATTGTATAGAGAAGGAAATAGGCTCATGATCTTATTTTGCAGGTCTTTCCCATTGTCTTCTGTAGCAGAATCAGAGAAGCTTAGAGTTGGAAAGGAAGTGGAAAATGTTCCAGTCTTCTCTCATTTTTTAAACTGGTCCTGAAGACAGGAACAATTCAGGTTTATTGATCTTCTCTTTTCGTTGTAATCAGAGCGTATACATGTTTCTCATGTAGCCCTCCAAGAACCTTATGAGGTGTTCCAATGAAGAAAGTAGGACCCTGAAAAAAGTGTCCCTGTGTACAGATCATACTGTTAATAAGTAATGAAGTCAGCATTGGAATCTAGGTGACTTCATTTTATCTCAACTTTCTATGCCTTATCACCACCAAGTTCATAGCATTACAGGGACTAGAACTGGACTCCCTGTTTCATACCTCTCCAACAAAGACAGGACTGCCAAAGCCCCATCACCATCTGCTTACTACACAGGAAGACTAGGGCCTTGTCTTTGCCATTTCTCCAAGTGGGCAACCCCTCCCCCAGTTGGGAACATCACACACATGGGCAGATACTTAATTTGACTCTGAGTTTCCTTCTCTACCTTAGCTGACTATGCTGTCAGATGTCCCTTCTCACTATTTTGGGTTACATCTGTAAGCTGTAGTCTCTCTCCCAGCCTGCCTCCTTCATATTCTGTCTTAGACTTTTCCTTATTAGAGCTCATATTTGCTTAAGATCATCCCTAAGTTCTTTTTATCTTTACTCTGAGCTCCTTAAAAAATCTTCCTGGAACTTTGATTGGTTGTTGTTTGATGCCTTTTTCAAAGGCAGCCTGACTAAGTCTTTTCTAGGCTTTTCTGGGCCTGTTCAATTAGAGCTAAGGGTTCAGCCAGCTGTCTCATTTCTGATTTGAGGTCACTCAATGTGTACATTTAGACTCTTAACTCATATATTTCTTTACTCTTGGCTTATTAAGTTTACTTGCCTCAGAAGTATTGCCTTAACTCTTTTTTTGGCAGAAAAATACATCTTTAATATCATTATGGGTGAGCATTCTCTGAGACTGGCAATGACAAGTTCTAGGCAGTTGTATTAGTTAGACTTTGCATTGCTGTGACAAATACCAGAGCAAAACAACTTTGAAAGAGGAATTATTTATTTTGGCTTATGGTGTCACAGGTTTCAGACCATCATGGTGGGAGGGCATGTGCTCAAGCTCATATCATGGTAAACAGGAAGCAGAGAGAGAAAGAGTAAGAGACCTGGGGACCAGACATTACCTTCAAAGGCATGCCTTCAGTTACCCACTTCTTCCAGCTAGGCCCTACATCCTAAAGTTTCCAACACCTCTCAAAATAGTGCCACCATCTGGGGACCAAGTGTTCTGCACATGGGACTGCTGGGGGATCTTTCATATTCAAACCACATGGGAATCCAGGTGCCTATGACATCTTGACTGGCTTTGATGTCACCTGAGCTGCCTGGGAAGGGGAAGGTGGGATGGGGTTATCTTATGCACCTAGCCATTGTGATTTTACTCTTTCCCCTTCTCTTTCTTGTTTCTCTCTGCTCCGTCCTTTTATTCTTCTCCTTTTTGGGTTTCCTTCTTTTCTAGTTTTCCCCAGGGTTCAACCTCACTCCTCTTATCCCCTTTACATTCTTACTGACCCTTTTTTGTGTCATCCAAATTAGATGACGTAGTATAGATGCATGAAGTCAGACTGTTTTAACCAGACTGTTCCCCTGGTGGGAAAATGGAAGGAGGGGAAAAGACTGGAATTCTGAGCAGGGATTAATTCCTTCCTATGTCCTCTACACCCCACATCTAAGATAAAATAGATGCTTCCAGTATGAGGATCCATTTCTTTCTGAAACCTCTCCCTGACCTTCTTGGGTCTATAAAAGAAATTCATATTCTATATGTTCACCTAAATTTTGTTACACTTCTTTGCCAACTAATACCTTGGCTTTATTAAGCTAATAGTGTTCACCCTTTCCCTGTCTGGATTATGTAACAAAGAATTCTTCATTAATTTGACAAGAAACAGCTTAAGGCCCAAATTTGCTTCTTCTTAATTCCTGGATAGAGGAGTGGGGAGTACATAATAAAGTTTCATTTTTTCAATCGTGCCATATAATTCAAATGAAGTTGGTGTGAATACAGTGAAATAATTTCAAATAACACACTGGATGCTAGGCTGTGACAGATAAAGAAGATTTAGAAAAGAGATTCAACCTCTGTGCTCAAGAATCTCAGACTTCGCTAAAAATCAAAACCAAACCAAACCAAAAGCTGTTGGAGCTCCCAGCAGTATCTGCACTGAGGCTCAGAAGTGCCAGCCCATGGGATTGGAGAACATTCTTCAATCAAACTCTCTCTTCTGATTTACATATGACTCAGAAGTTCAAAATTTTGAATTTTTGTTCACAGTTAGGGTTCAGACATCTGTTCATATGCTTATTTGGTCCCCAGTGGGTGCCCAGTAAGCCCCTTGAGCAAGGAGAGGGACAAATATACAGCACCAGAGCCTGTAAGTGGAAGGGGTCACATGGTTCAGGTATAGGTGAGACCATACTTGAACCCATCCCAATGTGCTCCTAGCTGGTGGGAGGTGCTGTGGGGAGGGGAAGACAGTGCCGAAAACTGGAAACTGTGTTGTGCTCTCACCACAAAAGTAAATCATGTTGTAAGTGATGTTCATGACATGTAAACTGAAAATTTGGAGACATGCAAGTATAATGCTAATGGTCTTGGTGACCAATGATTTTAGCAAGGTGAAAGATCCTAGCCAAAAAGTAGAATGACAATAGGAGTGAAACAGATTAGTATGAAAAGAGGAGGTGATTCAGTTCCTTATATGTGTGACAGATCCAGACTGTTCCTAAAGAAGCATTTGGAGATTCCCAGTTTGCATGTGAATCTGATTTGTTTTTAAAAGGGCCACTGGAAAAGTAAATTTGCACACACATTTAACTGGAGAACATATGCATATCTGCACCTAAATTCAGCACCACAGTTCACCAACTTGAGTTCATGGAAAAAAGAGAACCGGCATCAGAAAATTTCATTTAGCTCTTATACGGCATAAGAGAAAAAGAGAATAGTTGCCATATCCGCATAAAAACATTTAAGGGATAAAGGGGGCAAATTTTTAGGTTGCTTGTTTAACTACTGTGCAGACATATTAAATTAACAAGAAAAGCTTATGTGGATTGGGGGAAAACAGGAAAAAAAAACTAGCCTTAGGGGTCCATGTAGGCTTCCTCTAGTTATTTGGACACAGAAGAAGAAGAGTTTTCCCTAGTGGAAAAGTATGAACCCAGGAAATTATGAGGCCACTGTGGGGTACCAATGGAGGTCAAGGAGAGAGGTTGAGTGACTTTGGTGGGCAGCACATTGTGGCACTCTGGGCCATCATTGATGCTATAGCATCAGTTGGCCAAGAAGGATGGCTCGGCTATAGAGGAGGAGGTAGTGGCTTAGACTGACTTTAGACACCTATTTCCCCATCCGACAAATCTTCCAAAGACGTGTAGAAAAGCAGAAAGGATGAGGAGGGCTGTCATTTAGTTAGTGGGACCATTGATTTGGCAGATCATGGTCTATCAAATCAAATCCAACAATGTATAAATAGAATTATACACCATGACCAAATGCGATTCCTTTCCACTTGGCTGAGAGTGAAAAGTTGATTCAACATGAAAAACTCAATCAATGAAAAAATTAATCAATGAAATCAACCACATCAATAGGTTGAAAAAAAATCATGACCTTATCAATTGTTACACAAAAATCATTGGTAAAATTCAACATTCATTTGTGATTAAAAAAAAAAACTTAGCAACCTTGCAATAGAGGAGAACATCCTCAAGTGATAAAAAATATCTACAAAGATCTTTCAGTTAGTATCATTCTTTGCAGAGAGAAACTGAACTTTTTTCCAGGAGACGTCTTCTCTTGCTACTCTTATTCAATATTATATTGAGAGTCCTATTTAGTGCAATAAAACAAGAAAAGCTATACAGTTTATGAAGGAAGACATAATCATTTGTTTACATATAATATGGTTGTTTATATAAGAACATCCAAAAGAATCAACAAGAATACCCAAAAACTAGTAAGTATTTATAGCAAGGTCAGATGCAAGATAAAAGTTCTAAAGCCAATTTCTTTCCATTATTCCTAATAAATGGAATTGAAATAGAAAAATTTATAATGTCACCTCCTTAAAATGAAATACATATCTGTGAATACAATAAAATATGTATACTATCTATATGCAATAAACTGCACAACTCTGATACAAGAAATCAAAGGTTATCCAAATAAATAGTTTGTGTTTATGGATTGGAAGACTATAGTTAAGATGCTTATTGCAATTTATAAACCAACAAGATATTTTGTATATCTTAAGAAGCTATTTCTAAAATTTATATAGAAAGGCGAAAGACCTGGGATAGTCATCACAATGTTGAAGAAGAATGAAATTGAAAACAGATACTAATTGATTTCAAGATTTACTAAAATGCTATAGTACAGCAGTGCAGTAGGAGGTGAATGAGTAGACATATAGATTGATAGGGCAGAACAGAGTGCCCAGAAAGGGACCCCTTCTGATTTAATAAACTGTTTTTTGACAAAGCAGGAAAGGCAATTCAGTAAAGAATATATAGTGTTTTCAGCAAATGGTGCCTAAGCAATGAACATAGATACAGACCTTACACCTTTCACAAAATTTAACTCAAAGTAGATCATAGCCCTAAATGTAGTCTTCTAAAAGATAACAGAGGTGACCTTGTGTTGGACAATAGCTTTTTAGGCGCAACACCAAAAGCACAATCCATGAAAGACTAAAGTGAGAAGTTGGACTTTATTCAAATTAAAAACTTCAGCTCTACAAAAAGCACTGTTAAAAAGTAAAAAGACAAGACACAGACTAGGAGAAAATACTGACAAAAGACATATCTGATAAATAACTTGTATTCAAAATACAGAGAGAACTCTTTAGAATTCAGCAATTGAAGAACAAAGTAATTTAAAAAGGGAGGAAGTTCTGAACAGACATCTCAACAAAGAAGACATACAGCTGGCAAATAAGCCATCAACATTGCTTAACATTATTTGTTGTCAGGGAACTGTAAGCTGAAAAATCAATGGGATAACCCTACATACCTCTTAGAATAGGTAAAATTCAAAATATGAGTAACTTTTGGCTATCAGTTGGTGGGCCAACAGACTTTTATTCATTGCTGGTGGGAATGTGAAGTGGTACAGACACATTGTAACTTGGCAGTTTTGTACAAAGCTAAAAGTTTGACATATAGTCTAGCAATTGTACTCCTAGATTTTTATGCAACTGACTCGAAAACTTAAATCCACACAAAACACTTCAGACAAATTCATTGCAGCTTTATTAATGGTTTCCTCAAACTGGAAGCAACCAAGATGACTTTCAATAGGTGAAAAGACCAACAAACTATGCTGCTTCATGTAATGAATTACCACTCAGTGATAAAAGGGAATGAGCTATGAAGACACCAAAAGACACGGGAGAGCCTTCAATGTATACTGCTAAGTGAAAGAAGCCAGTCTGCATGCAAACTGTATGATTACAATTATATCATATTTTGGAAAAGCAAAAGCATAGAGTCAGTAAACAGACCCTGTGGTTGTCAGGGAAAGGAAAGAGGAGGCTAGAATCAGTATATCTTATGAGATTATTTTGGGGTGATGACATTATTTTTTGTGATAATGTAATGGTGTAACATGACACGATGCACTTATCAAATCCCATAGACTTCACAGCACAAAGAACAGACCTGAACAAGTGCAAATTAAAAAAAATGGTTTTAGAGGTCAGGGTGACTCTAGAATTGAAGGTAGACTGGAGCAAAATAATTTAAATATTACAAATGTATGAAACAGCCTCATTGAAGGGGTGGGAAGATGCTTACCTAAGTAACTTAGTAAATGAGTGAAGACTCTAAGACAAAAAGAGCTATAATAAACACCATGCTGTAGCTGGTAAAAATTTTTCCCCTTGAGAATCCAGGTTAACAATTCTGAAAACACTATACATATATACTGGAATTGGAGAATTAAATAAATGGATGATGGATGGTGGGAGTCAGATTTCTCGATGATGGTGTAGAAGTTATAGACAAGTAAGGGGAGGAAGACAGAATGAGCCAAATGGTACTGGATTAGAGTAGGAGACATTAAGCTGTGAACTCACATTTAGCTTAATATAGACATAGATGGATACACACAAAACATTCTCAGATATGTACATACAAGTGGGTTAGTATATACATATATGTCCTTGTTCTGTCAGCTGAGAGGGTCTAGAACCAATGGCACTTTTGTGGCAACATGCATATCTTGAGCCAAATACTGGTTTCTTTTTTTTTTCTTTTATGGCAGTACTGGGATTTGAATTCAGGGCCCTGAATTTGTTTGGAAGGTGATCTATCATTTGAGCCACACCCCATCCATTTTTTGCTTTAGTCTTTTTTCAGGTTGGGTCTCATGTTCTTGTCCAGGACCTACCTCAGATCACAATCCTCCTACTTAAACACCTCTCATGTAACAGGGATCACAAGCACTTATTGATTGAGATGGATCTCACCAATTATTTTCCCTGGTGGGCCTCAAACCAAGATCCTCCTGATCTCCACCTCCTCAGTAGCTGGCATGACAGGAGTGAGCCACCATGTCCAGCCCAAATCTTGCTCTCTAATACCAACAATAAGAGATCCTCAAGCCATGATTTATTGTAGGGTTGGGTAAGGAAATATAGTATCTGATCCTGGAGTATCATACAGTGTCGTTAAGTTAGAAAGTGCTCAAAAACACACAATGATAGGGTATATGAAAGGGACAGAGGAGCCATCTGAAAGAACTTTCAGTGACTAAAGCAGGAACAAATTGAGTAAGAACCTAAGCAATATTGGATTATAAAATAAATATCCACGGTCTGGATTGACATAAATAAATAAATGGTGAAAATGGATGAATCTCATGCAGAATTCCAAATAATTAATGTAGCTATTCTATTCTTAAGGAAATGACATATAATTCCCCACTCCTTAAGTGTGGGGTAAACATAGTGACTTTCTTCCAGTATGGAAAAGGAGATAAAGAATAACTTTGCAATGGAAAAACCTGGCAAACAGCACTTCAGAGAGGTGAACCAGGTTAATGTCAACAGTGATAAGTCATGCTGATGGCTCATACTCTTGATCTGATGTGGCAAGAGTGGCACTTTAGGGACAGACACAGTGACGCAGGCTTGTAATCCCAGCTACTCTGGAGGCAGATAGGGAGGATTTCAGTTCTATGTCAAAAACAAGCTAGGCATGGTGGTTCATACCTGTAATCCTGTCATGAGTCCTTGGAAGGTGGAGGTAGGAGAATGGCTGGCTGAGGCTGGTCTGGGGAAAAATCTGACCCTATCTGAGAAACAAACTAAAAAGCAAAATGATTTGGGTCATTGTTCAAGTGTTAGAGTGCTTACCTAGCACTATGAGTAATCCCCAGTACCATAATAATAATAACAAAAATAAAAGAAAGGCACTTTACTCTGTAAAGATCTCCTAAAAAATGTCCCAGAACATCAGTCTAATAATGAGAAGCAGATAAAACAACCTAAATTGAAGGGCATGCTACAAAATACTCAACCGGGGCTCCTTGTGTTTTCATGGTAGGGCCATCAAAAGCAAAGAAAGTCTGAGAAACTGTTGCAGTCTATAGGAGCCTCCCAGAGACACGATGGCTACATGCAACATGGTAGCCTGGATGATATCCTGGAACAAAAAAAGATATTAAGTCAAAACTTGAAATATCTGAATAAAGTCTGGACTTTAGTTAATATTGACATATGAATATTGGTTTACTAGCTATGGCAAGTGTACTACATGTTAATTTAAGATGTGAATAGTGGAAACTGGGTGTGGAGTATATGGGAATACTATGCAACGTTTTTTTTTGTAAATATAAAAAGTAGGGGCTAGGAAAGTAGAAATAAAGGGAAGACAGTCAGGCTTGTCAGAATTTGAAGCACAGATGTGTGAGTGTCACCAAAGAAATGCAGAGATCAGGCGATAAAACAGGGTCCAAATCAAAGATACATCCCTGGAGAGCAGCGGAGTGGATGTTCAGTGGGATTGTTATCTTCATTCAATGAATGTGAACTTAGTGCCAGGCTAAACTGCCCTTTCCATGATTTACCCTTTGGAAGACAGTCACTATGTTAATCTACACTTAAACAGTTTCCTTATTGAATCCCTCAACAACTCTGTGAAACAATTCTTGTTTTCTTTGTGCAGATGACACATTGAGATTCAAAGAGGACATGTGTCTTGGAAGCTACAGCAGAGACTGTGCCTGGAGTTTAAGCCCAGCTCTGTTTAAATTTGTGATCCTTGTAGTACTTAAGTGCTTCCATTTGTTGAGCACATAAGCCATCACCCAGGCCCAATGATAAATGCTGTAAATGTATCATCACAGAAAATTCCTAATTTGGGTAGTAGTTTCTATCATTACCTTATCTTTGCAGATGAGGAAAGAATCTTATAAAGCTTAAGTGGAAATTCTTCAATGTTCCACAAGTAGGAAATGGTGGGGCAGACATTCAAAGACAGCCACTTTGATTTCTAAAACCCAAATGTTAAACTACTAGTCTGTATCACTTTACGTGGTGATAACTGGAGATGGCTTTCACTGCATGGTGTAGGACCTTTCAGGCCTTTCTTTGAACTATCTCCCCTAAATCTGGAGTTAACTGGAATGACCAAATGGACTTGGAAGTCTGCCCACTAACTTTGTCTCTCATTGTTCAGAGATCTAAGTTTTGCACGAGAAGGCCGACCTGCTAATGGCATTGCTGAAGTTGTTGTAGGGGCACTGTTCGGCCTCAGTTCAGTGAAGGAGCAATTTCCCAACTGCCAGCTGCAGACCTCTAGAGTAGATTGTGTGATAAGGTTCTCTAGCAACAGCTCAACACAACTAAGGCGCATATGTCACCTTGGCTTCAGATGCTCTGTGTGACCTGCAGTGCAAATGATGTCTATGATACACAGGGTGAAGGCCACTAGTGATGGCCTCCCATACACAGGTGAGCTTCTAACTGCAGAAACTGCTGGCAATTTAAATCTGACAATTGTTCGCGGGTGCTGATCCCGCAGACTGTGTTGCTTGGCAATGCAGGATGTAAGGAAGAGATTCATCATCAGAAGGGACACAAGAAGAAATCCAAGGGCTCATAGCCCATGGCAATGACGTCCAGAAGCTTCCATACCCATATACCTTAGCAGGCTTCAGAAGACAGCTAGGGCTTGCGTCCTCTTTACAGAACCCAGGAGAAGATTCCCCTGGAAACAAAGCTGTCCTCAACATGGCTGAAACATCAGAGACCAGTTAATTCTGGCAATGATCTGCCTGGATGCTTTCCACCAACTTTGTTCAAAGAGTCAGTGAGTCACCTCCAAGATTGTGATGAGTAAGTGGTTAGTCCCGTGCTGTGACTCTGCAGTGTGGGAGTAGTAACGCCATTCTAGGTTGCGACAGATCCATTGTATCCCGCAGACATTATTGCTCTTCCTTGGGAAGTGTTATTGCGTAACAGTGCGGGACTCAAACTGTAAGCTGTAGTAATAGCATATTTAATATGGGGATTAGCTTGTGTTTTTAAAATTTGGGGGATGGGATTGCTGAAGTGGTGCTCTTCTGTATCCTGTTGACCCTCTGGATTTTTGAGGAAATTTTCTTATTTCCATGGGAAGATAGATCAGACCACAGCTGCTAAAGAAGGAATCCAGAGATGGTTCTACTTGGAGTGCTATTTGTCTGGCTGGGGTGAACTGAAAGGAAAGCAAGTCATGGAAAAATATTTTGAAATTTTACCTATATTTTGGAATTTTACCTATGATGACAGGAGGTTGGAAATTGAAATTTTCAGAATGTGGATATTTTTCAATCAACAGGGTTGGATTTGGAAGAATGAGAAGGAATAGTGTTAAATTTTATGAGCCAATTTGGGGCATTCTATTTTGTAACCATTGTGTTCTTTGACTATGTAGTTTTCTGCTGCATATTGTTTAGCACTGTCTGGCAAGCTTGGTTGGACGACGTAGATGGGCGTTATTTAAGATGGGAAATAGGATAGCAGTGACTTCTTGGCTTCCTGCCTGATGGTGTAGTTGAAGTTCCAGATATATCTTGGCATGACTGGCAAATTGGAGGGCTCTCTTGCCAGAGAGCTGTGTTTAATGGAGACTGACGAGCCTCCTGTGTGAACTCATCCCAATGGGAGAAGGAGCCAGGCACATCCATGTGTCCAGAACAAAAACCCTGGTTGTTGGCTGAGAGTCACTGTGTTCTCTCCTAGCCCAGTACTCATCGGACTTTTCCATTCATCCAAAATACTTTTTAGTGAGCCATTAATATGCAACAGTCACTGTGTTGTGTGTAGAATTGTAATGGTGAACAGGACAGGGACAATGGGTGTTCATACCCTATGGACATTAGATGGCGAAGGGTAAATCTGAAAGAGCTGATGCTCTAAAGAGTCTGGCAGATACCACAGCATAAGCAGTTCACTTCCTCTAAAATAGGTGTTGAATGGAGACCAGCCACCCCATCATTCAGAGCTAACCACATTGGTGCTTTGGCACCAAAGTTGACTGAGGCAGGAGAGGAAGGTCATATCCAACAAAAAAACACCTCTGGGCCCAGAAGAGTAGAAGCAGGGGCCATTGTGACAAAGTGACAAAGACCACACTGCTCAGCAAAGATGTAGATTAAAACATAAGACCGGCAGAGGGGTGCTGATGAATAAACAGTTTCTGAAATGCCCAGCGGAGTAGTGGTAAACAACCAGTTTGAGCAGTGTAGAAACAACAATTCCAGGAGGACGATGCTTTGTGAACATATTTCAAAAAATTAGTGGATATTAATTGCAAAAGGAGTTACACCGTGGTGTCTCACACATTTATGTATTGTACACTGATCAGATTAACCCCCTCTATCGCTCTCTCTTACCCCCTCCCTATTTTTCAACAGTTTTCAGTGAGTTGCCTCGTGCCACCTTCATACATAGACGATGTATTTCAGCATTGTCCCCCACATCATTCTTTTTCTCTCCTCGTTCCCCTTCCTTCCCTCAGACAGTCCCTTGATTACAGTCAAGTTTTTATACATATGTGTATCTATCTATCTATCTATCAGGTCTAGATTCTGCATATGAGAGAGATTATATGATCCTTGGAGTTTTGAATGTGGCTTTCTTTGCCTTAACATGATCATCTTTGTTAATGTATTTTTTAGATCCCCTAGAATCACCAGGGACACTGGGGAGATCTTTCAGACCAGAAATCTTATTTGTTTGTTTGTGTTCCTGCTGCTATAACCTCACACACTCACAGGATGCTGAGTGAGGTAACTGACTTACAATAACCATAGGAGAACATCAATGTTCATCAGAGTTCAGGATCTGGGCTGTGGGTTTCAAACACAATTGCTAATAGTTAGAAGGATTGTAAGGGACTTTCTCTTTAGGCCAAGAGGAAGTAACAGCAACCACATTTATCCTTCTATTTGAAATAACCAAAACATGAACAAAAATACATGAAATAACGTTTTTTTACTACATGGATATCAGGCAACAGAGGGAAGTGATACATAAAAGATAAAGAAACAAAAAAGTATTCCTATGGTTGATCCATCTTAGAGGCCATAATGTAGGATCGGGGAACTTGGGCAGAGCCCAGGATCCAGCCTGAGTTAAGAAAGCTGAGAATTGGGCCACATCTATAGTTCCATCTACTCAGGAGATAGAGACTGGGAGGATTGCAGTTTGAGGCCAGCCCAAGAAAAAAGTTAGAGACTTCATCTCAATAAACAAGCCAGATGTGGTGGCTCACATCTGTAACCCCAACTACATAGGAGGCATAGGCAGGAGGATCATCGACCTAGGCTGGCCCAAGGCAAAAAGTATGAAAAATAACTAAAGAAAACTGGGCTGGGGATATGACTCAAGTGGTAGAGTGCCTGCCTTAGCAAGTGTGAGGCTCTGGGTTCAAACCTTACTACCATCAATAAATTAAAAAAAAAAAAGTAAGAAGACTGAGAATCTGGAGGGAGCAGCTCAGTAAGAGTTTGTGGATAGAGTACTAATAAGGACGGGTACATAGAGAAAGAAGTCTGGAGATCTGCAAAGGGTCCCCTCCAATAACTTAATTTGATTTAACTGAGTACTGATCAATATATAAGGATATGAGGGTAATGCAATGGCTAGGAAAAGAGGCCCCCAAAAGGATTAACAAGGACAATGTCCAGTGCTCACACAGGGCTTGGGATATGCCTGTTCTGATGGTCAGACTGGAAAACGCCGGACACAAAGGGCACTGTATGAGGATTTCAGCAGGACTTTTTCTCAGTAGTAAGAATAATTAGCTCTACACAGCTATGGCTTCACTTAAAAAATCTTTAAAATAACACCTGAATATGTAAAAAAATTTCTAAGTGATTAACTGCACACTAAAACAAGTATCAAGGATAAATACAGGATGGGCAAGAGGCATAGCTGAAGTGGTAAACAGCCTGCCTAGCACATGCAAGGCCCTGAATTCAAAAAAAGAATATTTATAGAAACGAAAATATCTATTCTCAAAACGTAACATGACAGTCTCTGACATCCAATAAAAAAATAATCAGACATTTTTTGCCACTGGTGTAGCTCAGTGGTAGAGTATTTGCCTTGCATGTGCAACACCCTGGGTTTGAGCCCCAGCACAGCAAAAAAAAAAAAAAATTAGACATGGAAAAGAAGTGGTACAATAAACTCCAAAATGAAGAGAAAAACTTATCAACTGAAGCCAATTCAAAACCAATACAGACAAAGTCATCAAAATGGTTATTATAAATGTATCTTGTATGTTTAAAAAGTTTAGTAGAGACTTGAAAAATATTAAAAGATCAAAATTGGACTGAAAACAAAACTATAATGGGTGAAGTAAAAAATCCACTGGATGGAATTAATGGGATATTGGACTTTACAGAACAAAAGACCTAGAGTGATCTAAGATGAAACAGAGACTATTGAAATATGACATAATATTGTGTTGCAGTGAAACACACTACAATGTGACGAATCTCAAAATAATCATGCTGAAAGGAAGAAAGCACATACACTGGTACACATTATATGATTCCTCACATAAGAAATTCTGGAAAGTGCACAGTAATCTAGGGTAGAGAAAGGAGAGGGAAGAATTACAAAGGGTATGAGGAAAATTTTGAAAGTAATGTATGTGCTCATTATCTCAGTGTTGGTAATAGCTTCATGGATGCCTACGTATCTAACAAAACCCAACACATTGTAAATTTTAAATACTTAAAATTTATGTTAATAATATATGTTAATTATACCTTGATAAAGTTGCAAAAAAAATTTAAAGCACTAGACAATCTTGTCATGCATATTTTAAAGATGAAAAAAATGATGTCCCACATGGCCCAAGAACAAATAGTTTATGAGGGAGTGACCCAGGAGTCTTAATTCTTTATGCCTTTCCGGGCATCGGATGGCAACATCAAAGCTAATATTCCTTCAATATGACTTGTGAAAATCTTATATTTTAAAATATATTTATAATAAATAATGAACATTTGTTGATGGACCCTGTCAAATATATGCAGTGCTTATTACCCCCAACAGAGTATAAATATATTAATTTGATCTCCCCTTCCCTTTCCAGCCCATAGAAAGTAAACTCATGAGAATAAGGGTTCTGTTTTGTATACTGTTTGTATTGATTTTCTCTTAAATACTACCTGTGTACCTCCTTATCTCTTGTTCTAGCTAATACTTTGGTGACCAAATATTCATGAACTGCAGTGGATTTTACAGAGATGTAATCTGAGACTGGGTATGGTTGTGCATAGCTATAATTCCAGCACTTGGAAGCTGAGGTAAGAGGATTGAGAGTTCCAGACCAGCCTGGGCTACATATTGAGACCCTGTCTCAAAAACAAAAACAAAAAGCCAATAGAGAGACATAACCTGTCACTACCTTGCTTTATACCTGCATCTCAAGTCTCTTGTCTCATTTCCTAGAGTTTCACTATTATTGGTCCTAGCACAAGACCTCATGTAAATGACATATGCTACTTGAAAAGGCAGGTTTCCTACATGAGGTGAGCTTTTCCTAATGGAGGATGTGATTCAGTGGATAAATTCTACTCCTTTCACCTCCTGATGGATGGACTTCTTTACTTCTCAGAGATGACGTTGCAGGGTCAAGCAATCAGACTCAGGTGGCAAATATAATACTCCCATATTTGCTTCCCTTTTTTCCCAGAATGACCTTCATTCTTCCCACCTAAGATCAAATAAGTATAATGAGGATAATGCACACAAGCCCTTGCATCAAGCTCTGTTTTCTGCTTTTGGAATTGATACCAGCAGTGGTCCAAGGAAGCAGTGCCCTGGGTGACATTTTAGAGTTGGGTTACTTGCTGGTTGAATGGAAATAAGAATCCATGTCAGTAATAAGTGGTATAGTAATAACTTCTGGGAGGCAGTGACATTATTGTGACTAAAGTTTTACCTAGGTTTACTTGAGATGAAGCACATGTAGAAAGTAGTTGTTATGATGTCTGGTGGCTGTGGTTCTTGAACAGAATGGGTGCAATGATAATTCTAGGAGCTTAGAGTTGACTAGCTCTTAAAAACTTCATTAGAGTCTTAAAAATGAACATCTCAGATCAGTCAACTGACGATTTATGTTGTTAAACCCAGAAACTTCTAGGGAAGCTTTAAAAAAGACGTTCATCTGTACAGTCATGGGGCAGAGTGTGCTGAGGATTGGTCCCAGTGTCTGATTGTAAGAGTCTCCATCAGAGCTGCTGCAAAGGAGAAAGAATGCACATCTGGACAAGTCCCCCATGTCATGATCCTGTCTTAAATAGTGAAATTGTGGAACCATGAGATTTAGAATAGGATAATTTGAATAGACAACCTAGAGAACCTTGAAACTCCTTTGAGCTTGAATCTCAAAGGATTCTCCCATCCTTCTGCCAGAGGAAGGACAGCAGCCTCCTCTGGGGATTGTGCAGTGATCTCACCTGAGGTAGATACTTCATAATTTTCTTATTCTCCATGAGATTTTTCCTTACTTCCCCTCATTCATTCAAGCCAATAACAAAAAGCCAGATATCAACATGACCAGAGAAGGTAAGTATAGCCCTGCTATGGAGAAAATAGTTCACATTATGAAGAAATTGCAAGACCTATTTGATATGTACTAGCCAGGACCAGATCACATATGTCATGGATTTTGTGTGTGTTGAACAAGGGAGGAATATGACTAGACAGAGAGAATTTGTTGGGATACTTGTCCATGAATTAGGATTCAATGGTTGACAGAAGAGCTTGCATTTGACATTGATGTAATAGTTTGTTGGATGGCCTTTGAAACTTGCATATGATAATGGATTACCAATGCACAGTGATATTCAAAGTGTGGTCCCAAACCAGCATTACTTGGGAAATGTCAATCCTTTACTAAATCAGGAGTTCTGGAGTGGACCTCAACAGTCTGTGTTTTAATAAGCCCTAGAGGTGATTTGGATACACAATCTGTAATATTTCCTGGTAACCACTGCCCTGTAATAATGAGGTAGAGAAGCTAGAATTTCTTTGGCATATTATTTAGGGTTAGAGTTAGGGGGCTCAGAGAGATGACACTGTTAGAATGGGTTTGTTATATAGGCCACAGGAACCACTTTCAGTATGTTCCCTTGATGGTCCCCTTGAATACTCTTTAATTTAAGCCAAAAGAAAGCACAGATGAAGGAGATACTGGCTTCTTTTAAGAAACATTGTGGTGACTGCCTTCTGAAAAATGGGGTTAACTGTGGGTGATGTTGCCAATGAACCTGGGCTCCCTGATGTCAATGGGATTCTAGAATTATGGGGACAGGTGGCAGCATTTAAGGTCAGAGGCAAGATGGTGTTATTACTATGACAGGTAGTACAGCTGAAGTGCATTGGGATGCATTCATCTATAAGACATTTGTGGAAACGACTAAAGATATCAGGGCAATTGTGGGGGCATGTGCAGTGACAGATGGACAGCTGATCCGAGAGTTGCTAAACTTTTAAAAGAATACAGAAGGCTCATTTTGGCTGCCACAATGGAAAGCCACTCCCCTTACCCAATTTCTATTCACTGTCTTAGAGTCTACTGTTTGAATAGAAGACCACATTTACCTCACAGAGACTTCATGGTGTAATTTCACATATGTATGGTAAGTGCTCCACAGACCTTTCCTACAGTGGCCTGTGCCCATTTGTCAGGTTCATTGGATTCTCAGAAAATGGGAATACCTAGATTTGGGGCACTGTTATCTCTAGGGTCTGTGTTGATATTGGTGCCAGGGGACAAATGTACCATGATGATCTTTGAATATGTAAAAATGTTGATCATAGCCATCCCTAATCAGAGATCACAGATTCCCTTCCTCCCATTTCCTGGCCCATGTTCTTCAAGACAATTACAAAAAAATGTGGCACACAATTTCTGCTAGCTTATTTCTTTGTAATGTCTAAAATGATTATTGAGCCACCTGCTTTATCTCACTTAGGTGGGATAGAGTTCTGTAATGTTAGGAATTGAGGTGACAAATCTGGGCTGAGTACCACACAATTATCTCATTCTCAGTATTTAACTAAGTATGACCTGTACTGCTCTTTTGTCCAAATATAGGAAACTGTAATTACCATTCTCTGTTCCTCTTTCCTTCTGGGCAGGTCCCAGGTGTTAGGGCAAAGAGCCTCTCGAGCAACAGGCTACTGCATAGTCCCACACCCACAGCCCTGACCACTGTGAGACGAAGGGCTCAGTTTGACTTTTTTAATACAGCGATAAGGAGCAGTTGACAGACAGCCAAAGTAATATGTCGATTGCCTACACTGAACTCACTAGTTCAGGGCCAGAGGAGAAGATGCAGACCCCAGCATCTCCCAGTCAATGAGTGCTTAGTTGTACGCAAAACCCAAACTCCTTCTCACTAAGGACCCTCTCTTGGCTCTGCTCAGCTTTTGTGTCATCATGACATGGTGGGGGTGTCTTCTTGTCCCTAGACTCCTTATTTGTCTAGTCTGTCTGTTGGATGGCCCTGGCTGGTTTCTTTGTGTGCGGATTGTAACAGGCTTGTGTGATCCAGAAAGTTCCTCGGTATGGCAGATCTCTCATCTCAGTTGATGTTAAAGCAATGCGTGTTGTGTTCTATTGTCTTGAACTTTTCATTCATTGACAGAAAGCAGTATTTTGGCTTATGACTGTTTGTCATAAAAGTGCTTTGAAACATACTTTTATATTTCCTTTTTTCCTCACTGATGAAAGTATTATGAAGAAGAAATCCTATACGCAGACAGACATTGCTGTACATTTTCTCATCCTCCAAATTTGGATGATCACAAACAGAATTTTAAGAGATCTCCTACATACAATGGAAAAATGAGGACTTAAAAGTAGATACTTCACTGTGCAGACTTCTCTGACTTGCTTTCCTGGTTAAGTGCAGAATATAACTATTTATTGGGCATCTTGTGAGCATTGGGGGAACAAGGTAAGGAAGGAGGGAAGGAAGGACCCTTTCTAGCACTTAGGGATCTGGTAGTCTAGTGAGGGATATATAAAAATAGGAAAATAACAGAAAGATGTGCCAGGCATCTGATGGGGGGGTGGGCAAATGGAGACCTCACTGAGGACACCATTGGGGCATTGATCCTGGAGCAAGGTTTGGAAGACAGATTAACGGGGCAAATTGCTGGCTAGAAGAATGGGGCATGACAGTCATAGGAGACAGCATGATAGCTGCTGGAAACTTAAGATGGTTCTGCTGAAGTTTAGAATGTCAGTGGGAAGAGTGAAAGGTAATGAAGCTGGAGAAACAGCTAGAGTCAGGCCACAGGTTGTCTTGAATTCTTAAAAGCACAGACTTTATTCTCTAGGCTGGTGGTTTTCATTTTGTCCCTGGACCAGTGGCACTGGCATCACCTGAGAACTTGTTAGAAATATAGATTCTCAGCATCCAGCTCAGCAAGCCAATGAGGAACTCTGAGGATGTGGCTAGAAATTTTAATTTTAACAAGCTCTCCAGGCGATTCTGATGCACTCAGAAGTCAGGATTTTTGCTTTGGGGAATGAGGAAACATAGTGGGTTCTGAGCACTGGGAAGTTGGTACTTTAGAAAAAGCTTTATTACAGGAATGTGGAAGCTGGATTGGAAGGGCAAGCCCCATGGCAATCACCAATGGGGAGACTGCTCAAACAGTCCAGATGAGAAATGATGAAGGATGGAAATGGAGGAACTGGAGAAAAAAAGGAAGACATTAGAGGTGAAAAGTCAAATTTTGAGACCAGCTGGACAAGGAAGGTGAAGAATGTGTCTGGGCCAGGAAACTTTGCAGATGTAATGGGGTTGTATTAAAACAGCTGAGCATGCTCATTCTAGCTGTGAGAGAAGCATTGTCCAGTGTACCTTGCTCGGCATTCACAGAGATACTCATTAGCTACACCCTTCCCTGCATCCCCATGGTGAAGGTGATAGGCTCTTTCTGTGCTATGGGAACTACTGACATGAAGATGGCTGGAGTCTATACACAGAGAACATCTCAAAACCAGTCCTGCTAATGAAAAGAATGTGTAAATTTTGTGTGTGTGTGTGTGTGTGTGTGTGTGTGTGTGTGTTTGTGTTCAAGGGACCGCTATGGTATGGAATTTCTCTTTTGACTTCTGATTCTTTTGTACCTGCATTTTTATGGAGGAGAAGGTGGAGTGAGGTTATCAGTACTTCACTACATCTGTGTTGATATTGTCTCAGCCTCTCTGCATTCAGACTCCAGCAAAACATACAGATAGGAAAATCTCAGAACTTACCGTTGTTATTGTTGGGAGGTTGAAGACTTAAACATCTTTTGAGAATGTTCTGAATTCTAGGCCATAACCACAGAGTGTGACTATATTGCTCTATTGTTCTAGGATGATGTGTTTGAGGGTTACATTAACAGATTATTTTATTTTCATCAAATGTGATGAGCACATCAACCCAAATGTGCTCATGTGGGTTGAAGATGTGTTCAAGCCCTAACTCACCTGTGATTGTGGCCTTATTTGGAAAGAAAGTCTTTGCAGATATCATCAAGTTAAAATGAAGTCATACTTTATTAGGGTCAGCATTGATCCAATGAAAACAGGGAAATTTGAACATAGATAAAGGAGAAAAATTGTTTGATCATAGAAGGAAAGTTTGGAATAATGCATCTAAAAGCCAAGGAATGCTGAGGGTGAAAACCACCACTAGGAAGAGGTAAGGAAGCGTTCAGGGGCTTTGGACAGAGTCCAAGTCCAGGGGCTTTGGACAGAGTCTTGCCAACACCTTGGTATTGGATTTCTGGTCTCTGGAACCGGGAAACAAAAAATTCCCATTGTTTAAAGCCACTAAGTTTGCAGTAATTTGCTACCGAAGCTCAAGAAACCTTTACCAGGTTTAAGATCTATCTACAATTCCAATCCTCAAATACAAGTGCAAGAACAACAATAGCTGGAGAAGATTTGAAACTTACATGAGACAGACTGAAAATCAGGAGAGTCAGAGAGATGGAAAAGGAGCCCCCTGTGTGTAAAATATGAAGAAAATGGATAATTTCTTTCATCAGGCTGCCTTAAAGTGCAATAGACTCCCTTGTAAGATGCAAGGAAAAATTCTCTGTAATTTCCAGGGAAAATAAGAACAACCAGATAACCCTCCTGTTTGCTGACAGCCTATCACTAAATGAGAGATGGAGAATAATAGAAAAGACAGTGATGATATAAAACGGGTCCCAGACATGGTGCATTGCTGGATTAACTCCAGCAGCATTTGTGTATGTTGTCATGTCAATAAAATTACTGCAATTGAAACCTGAAATTGAACAGAGTGTGAAAGAAAGAAGATATAACTCTGGGGACCGAGGCAGTAAATATTCACATTAAGAGGAGGTGATATCATGGAAACTTGCTGAGCTTTGTGATGCCATTGAAGTCCAAACAAAGGGGGTGTAATTTCATTGTTTCCCTCTGTGGTGCTTTCTGCAGAATGGAGCACTTGGTTATAATGAAATTGGGCTCCTGAGAAGTGAAATCAAAGTTCAGAGATGCGTCAGGAGGATGGAGTGCATATTCATTTGTTCACAAGCCTTGCGGGGCTGCTTTCTCTCAATTAGGGGCTATGAGCTTTCTTTATTTGCCAGCAGGAATCTGATGTGAAGAATAGGCAATGAGTTTCCCATTCTTGGACAAGGAAGGAGGCTGAGACTAAGTGTGACTGAGGTCAGTTTGGCAGCGTAGCTGGAATTCCACCTCTTACCTCACCTCTGCTTGCTCAACTGTAGAATGACTCCTTTTGATCCCTTCTGTATCTATGGGGCCCCATGCCATGTGCCTCTTGCATCTTCTCCCTTCTTTTGTGGCTTTAGGCAAAACCCAGAGTACACCATTCCTGCGGAGGAGTCTGAGGACTGTGGTAGACCAGTATGTTTCTTATCTCTAGCAAGCTGTTTTCACTCCCAGCAGTCTGAATGCCCAATGGGAAGGCACACCTCATGGGGGAAAGGGTTAGGAATTCTGGGACTGAACTGTCCATAGAACAGGATCCTGATTCAAAATATATAGATGGGTTTTCCTGACACCCAAACAACTGCCAATGTTTTTCCTTAGGGATTATTTTTTAATTGAAAGAATTTTCAGCCTGCTTTAAATTCTCACATTGTTATAAAAACAACTCAAAAGGAAACAAAACACAGCATCTAATTCATTATTAGATGCCTCTATAAAAGGCTCAGAGTTGTCAAACAAGCAAGGGAAAACTGTTTTGTCTTTCTTGGGGAAGACATTAATATGGTAAGATGAAGATAATTTGACTGAGTTTTTACAAAGCAATAGGAAGCATTGCTTTGATCTTTATTTTATAAATGGAAACCCAGCCTATGAGATGCTAAAAAATTTGGACAAGTCTACAGAGTTAGGATTGGAACCCAGGTATACATCTCTCTCAAACCAAGTGGTCTAGAGCACTACTATGCCACATTGTCACTCATGGACTGCAGTTTTCAGGTAAGTTGTCAGGGCTGGAGGTTGTCTTAGTCCCTTTGGGCTGATAAAATGAAATGTCATAGATGGGATAGTTTATAAACAATGAAATCTTATTTCTTCTTCATGGTTTTGGAAGTTGGGAAGTCTAAAATCAAGGTGCTGGCAGATCGAGTGTCTGATGAGAGCTCATTTCCTGGCTCATAGATGGTACCTCCTTGCTGTAACCCTAGATAGTAGAACAGACATGGTTGCTCTCTGGGACCTTTTAACCAAGAGCACCAATCCCACTCCTGAGGCTCTACCTGTGTGATCAAAACCACCTCCCAATAGGTCTTGTCTCTTAACACCATCAACTTTGGGGATAAGATTTGAAATATGAATTTTGGGGAGACAAAAACATTCAGCCATAATGGGGCTCATCAAAGCAATTTTCCAGCCACTGATGAAAGCGATTGCCTAGATTCTGACTGCTCACACTTAATGTCAGAAAGTGATATATTTTGGTTCAGATCTAAGCACTTGAAAACATATTTTTTGTTGTCATTTGAGATTTGCACATATATGACTTCTACCTGTGCATTCTAGCTCTTTCCTCTGGGACACACATAATAATTCCAGTGCTTTGCAGAGCATTTGAAGACAGGCTTTACTCTTCTCTAAACTTTTACTTTGTATTCAAGTCTTTGAACAAGATGTCCGAAACTATGGTTTCTATGAAAAAATGTTTTCTAGAAATTTTGTTTTTCTTAGAACATAATCATACTTTGTTAAGGTCTTTTTGTATTTGTGGAGAACAGAATTTGGACACAATAGTCCTTCCGGGTGGGGTTTAGCCAGAAATTAGCAAAGTGAGACTCTTGCATTCTATCTTTCTTTTTAAACCACTCTTGGGTGTTGGGAAGCAATGTGGTATTGACAAAGTTTCACACAAGATTAACGTGTGCACTGCTCTGAGTTACAATTTGTGATTACCCAGGTACACCTTTACTCTGTCAATGAATAGATCAGTTTTATGAGCACAGGCCATGGTGAAAATGTTCAGTCTTTGTGTATCCCATTGACCAACCTTTGTAAAGACATAAACATAGTCCTTGGTTCAAATTGAACTCATTAAAATCCAGCATCCCAACTGGTGTTATAAATGTTGCTGTCTAGATATTTCCCCTATGGCTATTTGCCAGAGACCTTCATATAAACCTATAGATGAGACAATCTTATCAGTTCCAATGCATTGGTTAGGGCCAACATTGTAGGTGTGGTGTACGCATTTTGGACACGGGCTATAGTTTTCTATAGATCATCCAGTTTAGGAGTAAGAACTGTTGTCTCCTCCTGCTGTGCTGAATCTATTGGATAATATCTACCCATTTTTTTCTAAAGTACTTCTGTAAGTTTCGGAAGAATGTGCTAGGTTCTTCTTTTGGCTAAGATATAATCTTAGATATGGTCTCACTTTAAATCACATGAAAAGGCAATAATTAAACATTATCTCTTTCATGCATACTGATTTTCTTATTCTATTATTTTTTTTTCTTCACTCAGTGTTACACACACAATATTAAGAGAAACTTCATCTCATCATTAATTTGGTTACTCTGAGCTACAGCTCTTATAAGAAGGGAAATATAATTGCTTTATATTTCCTTGTATTTACCAGTTATCAGAATAATAAATTGGTTTCCTAATTTTCCATCAGTTCCTATTGAATTTATTTTTGCTTTTGTTATTTCTTTAGTCTCATTTTGGAATAATGGATTCAAGCATATTTAAGATGATACCCACCCACTGAAATGTATTCCTATCAAGGACCAAATTCTCATACCTTTGGATAATGTGAAAATTTTCAACTCGTATATTGAGTCCTTTTGAAAAAAACCCAAGTAGTCCTTAATTGTTTACTTGATTTTCAGTTTACTTGATATCAAGTTTAGTTGATAATTCAGGCTCATCTTATTCATTTCCTTTGTCAGAAATGGATAACTTATTTCTTCAATGAAAGTCCTTTTGGAAGAAATATTTAGAGTCTATAGTCTAGATACTAGGTCTATTCATTGCTGCTGAGTCGGTCATTTTTTCTAAACTTTTCAGCATTATAGAGCCAGGAAATATTTACATTTTCAAAGGACAAAATTCACCATGACTTCATGCTGACAGTTTCAATTCAAATTCAGGATTATGGTATTCCTATTTAACCTCCCATATTAAAATTTAAGTTCTCAAAAATGTCAACACAAATATTAATTTAATTTATCCCACAATACACATAAATAGTCTCAGAATAGCATAACCAACAATGTAAACAACAATATGATAATTAGAAACAGACAATGTATAATGTTTTTGTAGATCTTCTCTTTTTAAGCTTTATTCTACTTAGCATGTTAAGTTGACTGATGTATTTAAAAATAACTTGGAATAATTTCTTTGTGTGATTCTACTACTAGCTTAAGGTTGTTTTGCTTTATTTTAGATTTTTGGAGAATTCCTTTTTTTAAACTTAATTTTGGCTTATTCTATACCAGTGTCTTAGCCAATTTGGGCTACTCCAGTGGAGTACCACAGACCAAGTAGCTTATAAATGACAGAAATTATTCCTCACAGTTTTGCAGATTTGAAGTTAAAGACCACAGTGTGAGCCTATTTGGGTCTGGTGAGGACCCTCTTCTGGGTGGCAGACTGCTGTCTTCTCATCGTATCCTTACGTGGTAGAAAGACAAGGGAACTCTCTGAGGTTGCTTCTGAGATCCTTAATCCCATACATAGGGGCTCCAACCTTATGATATAAGTTCTTCCCCAAAGCCCCACATCCTAATGTTATCATATTAGGGTTAGGATTTAAAAAATAAATTTTAGGAGGACACAAGCATTCACTCCATACCAACTAGTATCTCTTCTTTATGTTAAAGTTTATCTGGAAACTGGTGTCTCTTCTACTTAGCTTTGGATTTAATATTCTGCTTTTCTGAATTCTGAATGTTTGCTCTGTGTCTTACCTACTTTGACCACCATTAATATTTCACACATCTTTGCTTCCAGCTGAAAATCTCCCCAGTCCCTTAAATTCTACCTTAAGTTAGCACTAACATACTTTATGTACACAGGAGACTTCCTCTTAAGGATTGTCTGTGGATAATGGGTAGGGTTTATAGGCAATCGCTTAGAATTGAATATCAGTCATTATACTCCAAAATTAGCCACACTCCCCAATAGGTTCTGGCCTGTTGCCATCTTTCTTCTTCCTGAGCCTTCTATTCTGTTTTCTGGCTCTCAAGGCACAAGCTGTGAACTCCCAGTTATCCTTTAAATTTTTTTTAACCTCCATAAGGAATAGCTTTATTGGGATCATATCTGGAGAAAGCAGTACTTGATATATCATAACAAGTTGAGAAATTCAGATAAGGCATCAATATGCAGATAATGTTATTAGACAGTGTATTCTTTTTCCCAAGCAGACTACAATAGTAAAGGCAACACAGGGCTCTGCTGGGAAACTGGTTTTCTCATCCCTAAACCATTCTACTGAGCAACCATGTCAAAACAATGGAACAACGTTCTTAGTATGCCTCCTTTATTTCAAACTATTTACAAATAAAAGGAAATGTCATATTATCTTAATCTGAAATTTGTCTTACACATTGAGTTCAAAGTATTCCCTGTTTTCCAAAGTTGCTGCCATTCTGAACCTAGTAGCCAACTGAGATGTGTGAGGGAAGTTTTACTGACTCAGTGTCATTTTCTAACTTGTCCTCATCAGTCAGGACCAAGTAACAAGGAGTCTTAGGCTTAGGCAACAGAATTATAGTTCTCCTCATCCCCATCTCTCTCTCTCTCTCTCTCACACACACACACACACACACACACTCACACACACACACACACACTAGCACAAGGCATCAAAGGTGTGATGGAGAACAGACTGGCGAGACTTGTGGGAAGAAAACACAGCCCTGGTACTGGTGTAAGAGGAAGAGGGCTGTTTGCTGGCTTAGGTGCTTCATTCTCCATGAGATTCCTCCATCTCTGTCTTTGTCTCCATCCCCATCCCCATCTCCATCATCTTCTTTTCCAGTCCTGGCCCTGCATTCCAAATTAGTTAGGAATTCACAGCAGAAATGACTGCCGTGGATGTGGAGGGCAGTGGGGAACAGTGGGTGTTGAAGGTGGGGATTAGTAGCCTGGACACCCTGACTGCAGCCTAGTGAAAGGTGGGACATTTGAGGGAAAACAAGATTTCCATGAGGGGCCCTGGGGAGTGTGCATGGGGGGCCAAGTTTGGCAGGACTGTAGCCTTCCAGGGATGCAGAGTTGGAGAACATAGAAGGTTCCCAAGGGCATGACCCTATAACCCTTGCACTGGGATTAGAGTGGCTCAGTCCCCCTTGCTAAATCTCCTCTCTTCAACCCCGACCACGCTGTTGACCTGAGTTCCCATATCCAAATACCTGTCCAAGTGTCCTACAGTCATTAAGCCATCTACTCAGGGTCTGCACACACTTGCAGCTCAATATGGGCAGAGCTTGGAAATCACATAGTTCTTGGTTACCTGGTCATAGTCCAGTTTGTGTCTTCATTTCCCTCCTCCTGCAGTGGGACTTGTGGGATTCTTTCCTTTTTTTTTTTCCTCAAGCTATAGAAGCTCCAGAAAAAATAGAAACTGATGCATGGTCCTGGAAGTATGACACTACCATTGACAAAAGTTGAAATTGATGAGTTTTACTTTGATTTCTCTCTTAGTCCTTTTTTCTGAAAAAAAAAAGATCTCTCTGTGTCTGTCTTAATTAGTATGTCACATAAGAGCTGTCTCAGTTCTGCTGTGGTCTTTTCTCACATTCCTAAGGTCTTGCTGATTCCCACAAACCAGGACAAAGAGATGTTTCTCCCTCAAAGACAGGCAGTTTATCTTAGTGATCAGAAGGACTAATTTGCCATCAAAAACACCCTCCTCCATTAAATACAATGAAAAATGTGTAAATTCAGTGTGAATAAACTGTATTTTGAATAGATAATTGATAAACAAATTGTGTTTGTTCTCCTCTATATAGAGCATCATAATGTCTGTGAACCACAAATCCAACAATAGGGATCTTGGTCATGACTAAACCCCATGAGATGAAAGCCCTTGCTGGTCCAGGATGTTGGAAAGTTGAAGCTCTGGCCTGGACTCATGCTGTCTAGCCTTTACCAATCTTCCTACTCCTCCCACCATCCCTCAGCAACCTGCAATCCTAAGACCACAGACAACTGAGCCATACTTTGGAGTCGTTACTGTCTGGGAAACAAGTGGACCACAAGTCAGATCCACAGACATCAGCCAATGAACCCCCTGGGTCTTTGTCTCCTGGGCACTGTGGGCAGAGTTCCTGCCATGTGCATTGTTTGAGTCTTCTTTATGGAATCAATTTTTGTCTGCAAGGTAGAATAGGTTCATCCACTTGTTTTGCAATTTCCCCACCTATCTCAATAGAGAACAGAGCTCCTTTGGGATTCAGGTCCCATTTGTATCAGTATGTTTTCTTCCTGCCCCCTTCTTCCAGATCCAGAAGTATGCCTTAACAGGGCAGAGGCAGAGGGTAGGAAAAGCCATCACTTAAAGTCCATTTACTTAGGATCCACAGTCTGCCCAGAAATGGTCCAATCTTTTATTTCATGTCTTATTTCTGCAATTCTTTCACCCCAGCATAGCCTTCATAACCATCACATAACTTATTAGTTTGGAGGGTGGAGTGGTAAATACCTGAAATCCTATTTATGTGGGAGGTGGAGCTAGGAAGTCATGTTTCAAGGCCAGCCAGGGCAAAACGTTAGCTAGACCCTAAACAACAAACTGGGCATGGTAGTGTGCACTTACAGTCCTTGCTATGCAGGAGGCAGAGGTAGGAGGACTTTAGTTTGAGGCCATCCCAGGGCAAAAAACATTAGAACCTACCTGAAAAATAAACTAAAGCAAAAAGAACTGAGGTATGACTCAAGTGGTAGAATGCTTACAAGGTCCTGAGTGAAAACTCTACTACCACCAAAAATGCCAAACAAAACTTACTATTTTGAAAATTGTTGAGAAATGTCATTTTGGAGTGTGCTCAGGGAGTGATTGTGACCTTGGTCATTCTCCCACCTGACTGTCCAGAGCATCAATTCCACAGTCTCTGGACTGAGAGTTATGGGCACCAGCATCATCTAGACTTTTTCTGTGCCCTTTTCTTCTTCAGTTGGAAGAACAACATCTGTAGCATCTCCTGGCCTGGGCTGTCTGTCTCTAGGTCTGAATCCTGATCAGAGCCTGGCTCAGGGTTCCTGGGACCCCTTGTATGATCTAATTGGTTTTGTTGTTGTGTTGCTTTACCTCCACAAGTTTTGTGCAATTCTAATTGACTTTATTTTGGGGACGCTAAATCAGAGTAGGCACCTGGCATCTTTAAGTGTACTCATGGAATCTATAGAATAGAGAGCATTGATCAGAATCTGTGGCATATGCCCTTTCCGGCTGGGTCACTAGCACCTGAGTGACAGCCACAACCCCAGTAACAGGACTCTTTGTCACTGTGTTATTCCCTCATATTTCTGAAAATCCAAACTAGGATGCTATTTCTGGGCTTTGCACAGTTAATGGCCCAGATGTCCACATCTGTGACATGTTTCATAGCTGTAAAACAAAGGTATTTGAGTAGAAAACCTTTAATGTCTTCCCCAACTTGATCTGTACTTTTGATTTATCTTTCTGCCTTCCCATATACACTCAAGAAATCCCAAGAATGAGGAAACTGGACCCTAGCTGACCACTACAACTTACCAGAATATAAAATGTTCTCTTGAGCCAAATGCAGGGGATTGGAGAAAGCCCTATAGGAGAGAACTGTGTTCCAGAATTACTCACTCTATTTGTTTTCATTAAAAATAGCATTGCATTGCACTTATGGAAGCAATATTTACAGGATTAGCAAAGATGCTGACCATTAGTGGAAAAATAAATTAAAATTCTGACATTGCCAACTAAAAGAATCATGGCACTCTTATGGGTAAGATTAATGTTATTAAATAGCAAGGTTTTAGAGGAGATCTAATAGGAGACTGTGTCCTTGATACAACAGAGCTCAGTGTACTTCATTGTGAAGTTTCCTGGGAATTGATTTACAGATGAAAGCTCAGATAGCCACAATGGTGGACCACAGAGCTGTCTGCTGAGCAAGTCTGGGGGAGGAGGAAGAAGGGGGATGATATTAGTAGCCCAAAAGCTTCACATTCTTGATGTGAGATGTTCTTGCATAATTTCTCTTGGTGGTGTCCTTTGAGCTCACAGCCCAATAGCTGATGCTTCCTACTAGTCTACTAGATTTTCTTCTCTGGGAATGTATGGTTTCTGCAGTGCGACAGCAGAGAGCGAAGACCATCAAGTAATCAACGTAATGTCCAGAATGAAAATCTCAAGATTTGGCCTTGATTAAATGCACTGCTCATTCTGCCTTCTTGGCTGCTCTTGCTAACAAAGATGGTTGAGTCCACATTTGTCCATTCAACCTGTAATTATTGAGCACCTATCCAGACTGTCTTTGTTCTTGTTGATGTCACTACCTGGCTGGGCTACAGGCAACATGGATGAGAAGTTATAACACAGTGAGGGCAGAGCTGTGGCAAGTTAAACTCAGGATGCTGTGGGAACACAGATTGGGGTCAGTAAGGAAAATCTGGGCAGTCAGGATCTATTGGGACAAACACCAGCACAGTCCCTGAAGGCCATGTCTGCTTTAGAAACAGGGAACGGGAGGAAGTGAACAAGAGAGGTCATTTACAATTCTGTCATTCATAAATTTGTCTGAACCTTTTTGGAAGGCATTTATATTTCCTGCCAGCACCACCTCTTGGGGGTGATGAATTCCAATAAGCTCCAATCCGTTTATTACTCACTGTGAGAGAAATTGCTTCCTTTTATGTCTGGAACCAAACCTGGATCACATTTCACAGGATATCCCCTACTCACAGAGTTTTGGAATTTGGTAAATCTGTGCCCCGCAGATCCTCAACGTTCTTGTGTTTGTGGCTCTGGGTCCCTTCTTCTCTTGGCCTTTAGACTCAAGACTGTCACCATTTACCCTGTCTGATATTCCCATTTTATCTGTTCTTCTCAGACATTTACTTCTTGTACCTTTTGGCTTGAAGTGGCCAGAATATCTCTCAGTCATCCTGTTTAACAGAAAAATAAAAAGACTGATTTTATAAGAGAAGAAAATATTTCTGCTTTCTGTTTCTCAATCAGGACAACTGATTGAGAAACTCAGAGGCGGGAGGTGCCTGTGAATTTTGTGTCCTCACTACCTTTGTCCAGGGCTTGCTGGAGAATCAGTATGTACAGGACCAAGGCCCATGGAGGAACCAAGTGGGCAGACATCCTGAGGGCTGGTAAGACCCTGCCTTCAGTCATCATGAAGGAATTAGGCCTTTTATTTTCTGATTTTTTATTTTAAAATTTTGTTTCTAACCTTCCTAACCTCTCATTGGTTCTATAGGTGTTTCTATAGTGCCACTGCTTTTCCAACAACCTATTAGAGCTTTCCTGATGAGATTACTGTGGTTTTATAATTATACAGTGGAAAATGTTCATTGTGAAGCATTTGGAAAATATAGAAAGGATAAAGTAGAAATTTAAAATCCTCTACAATTTAGCCACACCTCATTGTATTTCTTCCCAGTTTTTTCTATGATACATTAATAATTTTTCTTTTCATTAATTTGGAACCATCCTGAGTATTGAGTATTTCAGGTACCTCCTCCTCATGTGCATTTTTACGTGTCAGAGACTATTCCTTGAAAATATCATTTTATTTATCATTATTATTAGTTTGTAGTACTGGGATTTGAACTCAGAGCCTTGCACTGATAGTCAGGTGATCTACCACTTGAGCTATGCCTCCAGCTCTTTGTTGCTTTTAGCTATATTTCAGATAGAGTCTCATGCTTTTACACCTGGGGCTGGACCACTGTCCTCCTACCTATACCTCCTGCATAGATGGAATTACAGATTGAACCACCTTACTCAGCCCTTGAAAACATAATTTTAAA
The DNA here is from genome assembly GCF_047511655.1 of Castor canadensis. Classification (NCBI taxonomy): domain Eukaryota; kingdom Metazoa; phylum Chordata; class Mammalia; order Rodentia; family Castoridae; genus Castor; species Castor canadensis. Next base: position 56,816,172 of record NC_133402.1, on the reverse strand, counting down.
TTGTTGCTTGGTAGTCTGTCAAATTGGTATGAATTTCCTAGTTACTCTCCTTTGGACAGCTCAACGTTCCCAATGTTAGGTTCTCACAAATATTCTGTTTTTCTTAATATTGTTATATTCTACCATGTCTCCAAAGTGAGATGTGGTCACCTGATATGGAAGGTGATCCTGATTGTGGGAACAGATGTGCTAACCCAGATATTTATTTGTTTTTATCTTATGCTTTTATAACTTCTACTTTTCAATGCCCGTCATTCAGTCAATATAATATCCTGACAGAACAGTATATACATGCAACTTATTAGCAAGTACCTTATTCAGAAGGCACAGGCACAGATTCTTTTAAAATATGGTAGATTACAAAATCATTTGGGGGCTATTGATCTAAGTCACCCAGAAAATTCGTACAGCTTTTTTCTCTTAGAGTTTTCCCAAAGCTCTGGGAGTTTAGCGAAAGCTGGATTACAAAGCCTCTGGGGTCTATGAAAGTCCTATTAGCTTTTCTTCATTGCTGCCAACAGTGGGATCTCTTTTGAGGCTATGAAAAGTCGTGGGATCTGAGAGGTGGTTGTTCTGTTCCTCTCCAAAAGCCAGCAGACAATATTCAGCCTTTGTGACTCCTTATGCTGCTGGTTGCCTCCAGATGAAACTGAAGAAGTTAGATTTTGCTGCATGGAAGCTACCTTCCATTTTTATTGCATGGAGCCTGCTTATGTTTCTAAGTCTCTGCTTTCCTTCCACCTAGGGGCTTGCTTTTTCCCCCACTCTGAAAACTTTCATGATTCCCCCACTCTTTTATAATAATATCTTTATTTTTTTACTATAAAAATTAATTCATTTATGCCAAATAATTTTTATTCATTTATTTTTAATTTCATTTTATTGTTTTTACATTTACTTACATGTGTATACATTATTTAGGCCACCTGCCCCCCCAATAATCTTTTTAAAGGCTTCTTACCCCACTAACACAATAAAATAAAACAAAAAGAAAAGTACACTGTCTCTTTAAATTGTAACAGATCCCTTGTACTTTTATAACTTTTGTTTTGGTTTTTAATAACTTTTTTGGGATGTAATTGATGAACAATAAATTGCACATTTCACATGCACAATTTGATAAGTTTTGATATGTGTATACTCCTGTGAAACTGTCACCACAATAAAATGAATGCATTCATAACCTCCAATGAGTGTCCTCAAAGGGTAGATATCTATTTCTCTATCTGCTCTCACCAACTTCCACGGTCCACAGGTAACCACTGATGTATTTCATGTCATCATAGAGTAGCTGATATTTTCTAAAATTTAAGTAAATCGAACCAATCATGCAGTATATATTATTAATTGGCTTCTTTAACTTAGCACAATCATTTTTAATTCCACTAATGTCTTTAAATCAATAATTCATTATTTCTTATTGAATATTACTGTATGGCTATGTCATAACATGTTCATTCATTTTACTGCTGATGGACACTTGGGTTGTTTTCAGTTTGGAGCCTTTACAAACCAAATTTCTATGAACATTTGTTTATAGGTATTTGTACGGATGTGCATTGCATTTCTCTTTGGTAGACATTTGGAGAAGAATGGTTGGGTCATATGGTGGGTGTAGTTTTAACTTTTGAAATCCCAAACTGTTTCTCCAAAGTGATTGAACAATATTGTATCCTCACCTGCACTTCACAGGAATCCCGTGGCTTCTGCATCCTCATTAGCACTTGAAGTAGTCAGTATTTCTAATTTTAGTCATTCCAACAAGTGTGTAGAAATATAGGTACAGCATAGCTAATCTGAAAACAAGCTCCAAAATCTGAAGCTTTTTCCACAGGTGGAAAATTCCAAACTTGACCTCAGGTGATGGGTCAAGTAATTAAAATATAGATGCAGTACAGATAGTGTATCATAAGATATCTATGAAATAAAAATTAATTTTATGTTTAGACCTAGGGTCCCATCCCTAAGATAGCTCATGATATCTATGTAAATACTTCAAAATTAAAAAAATATGAAATCTTAAACACTCTGGTTCAAAAAATTTCTTTCTCTTTTTTTGTGGGACTGTGGTTTGAACTCAGGGTTTCATGCTTGCAAAGCAGGCACTCTACCACTTGAGCCACACCTCAAGTCCGTTTTCCTCTGGTTATTCTGGAGATGGGGGTTTCTTTAACTTTTTTGCTTGGGCTGGCCTTGAACTACGATCCTCCCCATCCTAAGTAGCTAGGATTAGAGGAGTGAGTCATCAGTGCCCAGCTTGGTTCAAAGCATTTCTAGTAAGGGATACACCCAATTACAATCTTGTTGTAGTTTATATGTACATTTCTCCAAAGACAAACTGTGTTGAGTATCTTTTCAGGACAGCTTACTTGCCATCTGTGTGCCTTTGTTTGATGTCTTTTCAAACCTTTTGCCCATGTAAAATTATTGGGCTCATTTTTTTTACTGAGTTTTGAGAATTCTTTACATTCAGATTGTTCTTGACTTATGATGGTTTGATTTACAATTTCTGGCCTTTATGATGGTACAAAAGTTATATACAGTAATTAGAGACCATATTTTGCACTTTGGATTTTGATTTTTTCTGAGATTGGCAATGCCTGGAGGGATCAGCAAACCTCTTTCCTGGTGCTGGATCATGAGAACGAGCCACAGAAGATCACAAAGATAAACAATCAATATTCTACCTTGTACTGTGTTGCTACATTGTGAAATTAGGTCAGATTATTAAATGAATGTTCAACAGATGATATTTATGATGATACAATTTATATGTGTTCTTTGGGATGTTAAGCCCATTGTAAGTTGAGGAACTGCTGTATTCTGGATATAAGTCCTTTGTCAAACATGGTCTTAGCACAGATTTTCTTCCAGTCTATCCCTTGTCTTTTGATTCCCTTAACAGTAACCTTTGAAGAATAGATTTGGAATTTTGATGAAATGCAATTTATCATCTTCTTTTCTCTTTTGGACTGGGTTTCTGGTGTTATATCGAAGAAATCATTGCCTAAGCCAAGGTGGCAAAGATTTTCTGCTATCTTTTATTCTAGAATTCTTTTAGTTTTAGGCTTTAAATTTAAGTCTATGATCTATTTTGAATTCATTGTTTTTACACAGTGCGTTTTTTGGATGTCGACAGATATCCAATAGTCCTTACCACCATTTTGGAGTGATGATTCTCTACACGGAACTGCCTTCCACCTTTGCTGACAATTAGTTGTCCATATGTGTACAGGTCTACTTTAGAGGTATTTATTGTGTTCTATTGATATAGTTGTCTGTCTCGAAGCCAATTTCACACTGCCTCGATTACTTCAGCTTTATAATAATTCTAGAAACTGGGTAGTTTTAGTTCTCCATTTTGTTCCTTTTCAACATTGTTTTAATTATTATGGGTCCTTTGCTTTTCCATATGAATTTTTATAATCAGTTTGTTAATTTCTCCAGAAAAGCCTGTTAGGATTTGATTTGGATTATGTTGAATTGATAGGTCAATTTGGGGGATTTAATACCCTGACAATATTGATTTTCTGATCTGTGAGCATAGTATATTGTTCTGTTTATTTAGGTCACCTTTAATTTCTTTCAGATTCACTGCATCTTTTACATTTTTGTGAGATTTATCCCTAAATAGTTAATATTTTTGATAGTATCCTAAGTAGCATTGGCTTTTTAATTTCAATCTATGATTGTTTGTTGCTAATATATATAAATAAAATTAGTTCTAATAGCTTGTTTGTAGAATCCATTGAATTGTCTGTGTAACTGATCATGTGATCATTTATCTGTGAATAAATATAGTTTTAATATTTTTCCCATCTGGATGTCTTTAGTTTTTCTTCTTACCTTACCAAACTGGCTAAAACCTTTAGGAAGCTGTTGAATTAACATAGTGAGACTGGATATCTTTATCTTATTGTCAGTCTTAAGTATTCAGTCTTTCACAATTATAATGTAGGCTGTAGATTTTTCATATCTGTCCTTTATCACATTAAGGAAGTTCCTTTCTATTCTTAGTTTGCTAAGAGTTTTTATCAGGAATGGAGGCTTAGTGTTATCAAGCGTTTTTTCTGTATCAGTTGAAACAATCATATACTTTTTCTTTTTTGGTTTATTAGTATTGTGAATTACATTGGGTTTTTAAATGTTAAACCAGCTAAACCTTCCTGGTGTAGCTACTGACTAATCATATATTGTCCTTTTTATATATTTTTGATTCTATCTAAATTTTCTCTCTTTTAATTTCTCTAAGATTTTGTTTAAAACACTTCCATCTACATTCATGAGTTCTATTAGTCTGGGGGTTTTCTTGTCTTTGCCTGCTTTTAGTATGAGGGCAATTTTGGCCTCATCAAAGAATTGAGAAGATTTTTATTATTATTAATTAATTATCCCTTGAATATTTTCACCAGTGAAGAGTCTGGTTTTGGGTTTTGGGTTTTTTTTTTTAATAGGAGAGTTTCAAATTATAAATTGAATTCTTTAATATAAATGCATCTATTCAGGTTATTTCTTCCTGATGAAATTTGATGGGTTTTGTCAGACAGGAATTTTATCTAAGCTGTGAAATTTACTGTCAGTAGAGTGTTCATAGTATACCCTACAATCATTTTAATATCTATAGAATTTGTGGTGATTTTAGCTCTCTTATTTCCATTATTGCCAATGTCTCTCTCTCTCTCTTCCCTCTCCTCTCCTCCCATCCCTTTCCCCTGCCTCTCTCTTCCCTCTCCTCCTCCTCTTTCTTCTCTCTTTCTCTCCCTACACCCATTTTGAGGTTTTATAGGTATGCAGCAAAAACTAGCTTTTAGTTTTATTGCTTTTTTTGACTGTCATTTTTTTCTTTTCCATTGATATATACTCTTACCATCATTTTTTCCTTTCTTCTGCTTACATTAGTTTTAATGTCTGACTTTTATAGATTCTTAGCTGATTAGTTTTAATGTCTGACTTTTATAGATTCTTAGCTGAGGTCACTGAGTTGTGACTTTTTCCTAATAAAGACAATTAATGCTATACATTTTCCCCTAACTGCAGCTTTACCAGCATCCCACATGTGTTTTAGTATGTTTTTTTCCACTTTAAAATGCTTTCTAATTATGCTTTTGATTTGTCCTTTGATCAATGGATTATTTGGAAATATGTTGTTTAGTTTTCAAATATTTGTTATTTTTCCAAGGTCTTTCTGCTACTGACTTATAATTTATTTCAATTTCATCCAGAAGATGTATTTTGTTTTGAATTCAATTCTTTTAAACCTATGGAGACTTGTTTTTTTTGTCACAGAATACAGTTTATCTTGGTAAATGTTTCAATAACACTTGACGAGAATTGCTTTTCACTGCTGTTGACATTCTAAAAATGTCAATTAGGTCAAGTTGGTTGATAGCATTCAAGTTTCATACCTCTTAATGATTTTCTGTCTCCTTGTTCCATCAATTTTGAGAAAGCAGTATTAAAATCTCCAATAATAACTTGTGATTTTGTCTGTTTTTCTTTGCAGTTCCATCAATTTTGGCCTCATGTTTTTTGAAGTTCTACTATTTGGAATGAAAAAACATTTAAGGTTGTTATGCCTTGTGACAAATTGACATTTTACTCACTTTCTTTATCCTTTATTAGGTGCTGAATATTTTGGTATTCCTAGAAATATTCTTGAACTTTGTTCTGGGATACATTTAAGTTACTTTGGAAACAATTTAATCTTTCAGGTTCTTAGCTTTTATATTTGTTAGTTGAAACCAAAGCTTTTTTAGTCTAGGAGTAATTATTCTCAGTATTGTACCCCAGGCCCTGTGATGTTTTCCATTCTTGCTGGTAGGAGCAGGCATTTTCCCCTAGCTTTATGGGAACACCACATGTTTTCTTTAATTTTGTGGTGCTTTTTTTTCTGGACTGGGTAGTTTTCTCACATGCATGTGGCTGATCAATATTCTCTTGAATAAGAAGAGGAATCCTTGCAGATCTTCAGGATTTTCTCTCTGTTCGGCTTCCTTCTCTGTCATATGAACTCTAGCTACCTTTCAACTCTGGACTCTAAACTCAAGCAGTTCATTGGACTCTGCCTCATATCTCCCTTCTTGCTCCATGGTCTGAATATATTCTCTAGGCAGCAAGCTGGGGCAATCATAAATCTCTGCTCATCTCTTCCCATCTCTCAGGGGTCACTACCCAGATACCCATTGTCTTGCCTGATAGCCAATATCTAGAAAACTGTTCTTTCATGGTTTTTTAGAAAGTGCCTTTAATTTGTTTATTTTAGACAAGAGGACAAAATCCAGTTCCTGTTATTCCATCTTAGCCATATGTGGAAGAACTATAAATAATTTTTGGTTCAATTTAATTTTACCAGCCCATTTCCAGATGAAAGCAATTTTCTAGAACTAAAAAATTTATGCAATAGTAAGATAATTCTCAACAAGGTTTTATTTTTAACAATCAATTTGAGGAATAAGCTACAGATAATAACATGCACATATGTTAATTAACCATTTTTATGAGTTTTGACAAATGTATACCTGATTAACCTATTCAAGCTACACATTTCTATCACCCCATCAAATTCCTTTCAATGAATTTTGTTTGTTTGTTTTTGAGGCAGGACCTCTCTATGTCCCATGCTTTCCTTGAATTCACTGTATAGCCCAGGCTGGCTCATACCCATGCGTCAGCCTCTAGAGTGCTGGGATTACAGTTGTGAACTACCATACCTAGCTTCGATGAGCTTTTTTTTTTTTTTGTGGTGGTACCAGGGTTTTGTACTCAGGGCTTTTGCTTGCTAGGCAGGCACTCTACCTCTTGAACCACTCTGCCGTCCCTCGATGAGGTTTTAATGTGAAATTATGAGAAGTCAGCTGGCTCCTATGCATTGCCCTTTGAGCTGGGGAAGGGAGTTCACAGCTGACTGTCTCTCTTTCTTGCTCTGGCTCTGGATTACACTCTACTTCGTTATCTCCTTCATCAAGGTGGTCAGAACCATATGTGACTCCTTGCAAATCTTGCACACTGCCCTTTATAAGGTCCTAAAGTGTCACTGGACTTCATCACTAGGATGGGTTTTTTTGCTGTTGTTGTTGCAAGAAGGCAGTTTTAAATGGGATAAGTCATGTTTCCGGGAACTCAGGGCTCCCATTTGACAGTTGCATCATGCCTCAGACTGTAATACACCTTCTATCTTGAACTCTGGGGACCTTCTTTTCTGAGACTCTCAAGGTTATTACACAGCATCACAATAACTAACTGATGTATGGTGGTAGGTAAATATTGCCATATCATTTTCAAAAAAATATAGTGCTTACATTTATACCAAATTTTCCAAACTGAACATTATCTTTAACTTTTGAGAGCTTAATACACTAAGTAACATTTTTGTTATTGTTTCATTTCTCATAACACTCTCTGAACTTTGTAGGCACATGTGAGCCATGTTGCATGAAGTGTAAACAGCTCTCATTTCCCTTCTGGTAGGTGCACCAAAGGGAACCCTACAGGGCAGCTGCTTGTAGAAGAAGCCAAAAACTAAAGTTGACAGCAAATCCAAAAGCCCCTGGAATTGTTCATTTATTTCTTTTTTGACTCCTCCTACATTATCAGTCCTGTATTTCCAGATCCACAGCTTTTTAGTGTTTGTCGTGTGCCAAGGTCTGTGCTTGCCACATTAGGCACTTCATCTTGTAATAAGCAAAGCCAACTTTGTGTCACTGCACAGCCCTTCTTGTGGTTGTCCCAGGCTCTCTATTGGCTCTCTATTGGCCTCTCTATTGGCCTCTCTATTGGCTGCCAGCCCAGGATTCACATCCTTGTTCTGGTCATTGTGTTGCTCTCTGCATCTCTCCCAGCCTATTAGGGACCTGAAAGCTCCAACTAAAATAATGCTTTGCCTGGCCATTGAAATACACCACAATAACAGGTCCTGCTGTGAGACAGAAGGAGGGGACAACTGACCTTTATCCATCTCTGCTCTCAGTTCTTATGCCACACAACTGTTTTAATTGGCCACGGTAGATATTTTTATACATTTTATTTGCTAGTTAAGACTTTCCTTATATGAATTTTTCTGCTCATGCCCTTCGCCTACTTATTTACTGAGGTCTTGACTTAAAAAAAATCAATTGATATGAATTCTTTATGTAGCAAAGATATTAAACCATTTCTGCAAAGTTTTCTGCAAAACTCTTTCTCTGTCTAATGTTTGCTTGTTACCTTGGTTTGTACTATACAGAAGACACATTTTTTGAGTGTAAGGTTTATACCCATAAATGAGAAGGGCCATATTTAAATGTGTGTACCTTTCTCTTATCTTTACATAACCTATAATATGTTTTCTCAGGCAATGTAATTCTCATTCTGGAATGCTCAGATTAGTGGCCAAGGATGTATTCAGGGGAGGGAGAAATTGGATCCTTCTGTGACAGGAATGTCTAATGACATTTTCTCCTTGATGTGACTCTATGGTCCACTCTTCATTTGTGGATTCTAAAATATTTATTGAACATCTACTCTATGACAGGCTCCACCAGCTAGGACATTCTGGTCCCTGATTTAATGGTCAATGAGATTTAACTGAGGTTTGATGGGATGGATGAACCATACAGTTCATCAATAAAGTTGGGTATTACCTTAACCACATTCTTAGAGTTATTAACTTTAGGGTCTATAGAGACAATCTTGAGTGAACAAGACAGATATAGTCCTGTCCTCCAGAGGTTCACAGAAGATTGGAGAAGGCAGACAAGTAAAAGACAATTATAATGAAGTATGGTAGGAGCTCTGAGGGATGTCAAGGGGGTGGGGATCTTGCAAATACACAGCTGGGTACCTAGCCAGATTTGAGGAACCAGGAAAAGATTTCTGGATGTAGTTGTGTCTAGAGAACTGGAGAGTGACCAAGAATGGCCAAGAGACTGGTGTTAGAGTTTAGACTGTTCCTGGAAAGGCAATAGGTCAGAAAGGTCCTGGAGTGAAAGACAAAACTTGGGTCTTTGAGAATCCAAGGTGCTGAAGAGTATGTCCTAGAAGTGCTATTGGAGAAATGGGTCAAATCTTACCACTATTACCTGTTATCTGATGCCCTTTTCCTTTGTAAAATATGCTACCATTACCATTTGTCAATGAAAAGGGGGTTATCTCAAGAACCAAGAAACTTAGGGGTTTTTTTTCCCCTTGTTCTGCTATGACACAGCATCACACAGATTGGGTGAGTAAAGTCCCAGTCTGGGCCTGTTACTGTTGTGTGAAAGCAGGGAACAAGTCAGGGTCGCACCTAGCATGACTTACTGCAACCACATCTACTGTCTTTGAGGCACAGTTGTTGAATGGCATTAGGTTTTGTTTTCTTTTCATTCATCATGTTTGTGTCTAATGCTCAAGGCTGATGCTTAAACCTGAGACTACTCACAAATAGCCAGAGTCCAAGAGGAGATTCCTCCCCAGACCCAGTGAAGCAAATCTCCCAGCTAGAATCTGAACAGTCTCTGCCCCAACTCCATCAAGCTTTACCCTGTGGACTATTGATTTCCTCAGACAGGAGTCAAACCAATGAGTTAGAGCTCCTGGAGGGCACACGGGCACTGTTGGGGGATTTTCCAAGCAGTGCTTAGTACATTATGGGCCCTCAGTTAATATTCATTGAAGTTTCATTGAGGTTTGATGAGATGGATGAACCATACAATATGTCAATAAAGTTAAGTATTACCCTAACCACATTCTTAAAGTTATTAAAAATGTCAAGAGCAGGGTGATTTATTTCTTCATTCTATGGAAATATTGCAAAGACAGTACGTATAAAAATGCACAGGGCTTAATGATAATGATTTATCTTTCTGGCTCCATTTTGAGTTTAGTATCAGTGACTAGTTCTTATGCCATCGTGTCTTTGAGGTCTTTGGCCTTTTGACACCATTTTTGGTCTTAAGAGCAATGGGAGCTTGCAGTCTAGGTTGGAGGCTCAAAAGCAAATTCATTTCCCAGCTGTCTCCTGTCTGTGCAGAATCCCAAGCATTTCCCTACATGTGACCTTTTACATTTGGCATCATTGACCTTGAGTAATAGGTATCTTAGCAGGGGGATGATAAAATTGTGGCTCTGAGCTAAGACCTGAAAAATGTGGTTCCCACTCTGATACGGTGGGAGAGTTTTAAGCTACAACAGAAGTGCAGGAAGGAGCAGGAATTAGTTATTTGCTCTGGGAATTTGTGTTCATGTTGAAATCACTTGTGGCACAGCCTGCTGTGGAGTGGGGTTTCTGATAAGGACAATCTTGACATTCTCTACAATGGGACTTGGCTACAGCTTCTTAAAGAACATGGGGAAATCTGGAGCCTCAGTGTGTGTATTTGTATGTTGAAGATGCCTATTCCATGGGGACAGGATCTGTACTAATAGCTTTGTACAGCTATGGTCCAGCACTGTGCTCAGAGAACTGCATGGTGAAAAATGACTTTGCTGCTTTGTAATAACTATCTGGTTAAAAACCATGTGCAAAATGACAACAGTTAAAAAGAAATCCAACTTTGCAAGCTCACTTGTAGCCTTAGTAAAGCCTACATTTTAAGCCCCCCTCCCCAGCAGCTTATGGACACCCCCTCTTTCAGGAGATCCCCTTTATGTACACTGCAGCCAGAGGCTTTGTGTGTGTCTGGGGGTCCTCTAGCTTTCTGCCTTCTCTGCCAGCAGCCCATCGTTCCATACCATTCTTGGCCTCAGGGGGGCACCAGAGCTTGCACATAACAAGGTGGCTGCTTCTTGAGACAAAAGAGGAGGATTTTGGTTGCCAATTTGTCTTAACATTGTGTAAGGTCTGTCTCAGGCAGAGGAGGCCATATACAGACCCAAATCAGTGTACATTGTTCTCCTGGATGTTATGGCCAGGGGCTGATGGTGGTCCACCCTCTGAGATGATGGGGAACATGGTTCTAGTGCCTTTTGTATCTCAGAGTCCACCTTATTCAGGTGAGTGACTGGGAGAAAAGGTGCCTGGAGTAAGACCTTATGAAACAGAAGGCTTCCCTTCACCCTTGCCCCACGTGGCCTATGGGAGCCGCCTGCATCAGTGAAACAAAAGGTGTCAGAGAAACAAGGCAAGTGGAGGTGACAGAGAAAACAGCAAAATGACAGGATCAGAAAGAAAGCAAGAAAAAGCAAGAATGCAAACTAAGGGCAAAATCAAGAAGGAGACAGAGAAAAGCTAATGTATGGTGATTGTTCTAACCAGTGTTGTGGGTTTTGGAGCAAAACAATTTGTAGGAAGCAAACTTCCTCAAATGTGAGTACTTAATAAAGAAGAAAACAGAAGGATTGATAATGGAAATTAGGCTAATGAATAAACAAGCTGCTTAAAAAATGGGCTCCTCTTGCAGTCCGTTATTTTTAACTTAGTGGCAATTTGCATACTAGTTAATTTGCATATATTAAATACTGCTCCCCTTCTCCTTCCCACCTCCTCCACTTCAGAATAACATTTCATTACGGTGCTGCTGGGCCCGAGGACTCAGAGGCTCTGGAGAGTTTATTAATTTATCCAACACATGCTGTGTACATTTTTATCACTTGCCGCACAGTGGACCTGGTATCTTTGAAGTCATTAACAAGACAGGGGTGTTCTGCTTGAGGTATTCAAAAGACAGCTGAGAAAAGCCAGCCTGCAAAAATGTACCAGCAAAACAGGGGAAGATCATGTTTGGTTTATGTTCTTTCTAGAAAGACAAACTGAGCAATGGATGACTCTCTCATCTGTATCAGAGAACGTCTGTTTTTGTTTATTTATTTTAATTTCTAAAAGAAAAAGAACGGATTCCCAGTGGGGCTTAACAAACACCCCCAAAGAACTAGACACACGTGGCATTTCTCCCCTGCTGCTACCAATATTGAAAGGCAGGAGAGAAGCATGGCTCTTTGGGGAATCTCCAGTACTGCTGGTGAGAAAAAAGAACCAGGAAGCGAGGATCACTAGCACCCTCTCTTCTGGGCTTGCAGGGCAGGACCTGCTGTCACTGGCTGTGGCCACCTGGCCCATCCTTGGACTACACATCCTCTTCCTCATTCCTCTCTTGGAGTCTTTCCCACCACTGTCTCTTCCCTAATAATTCCTTCCATGGTGGGAACTTCATCGACAGCTTTCAGTTGCTTAATTAAATTATCTGTAATGGGTTTTGCTAACTCCATGGGAAGAGAGGGACAGTCACATTGACTACAATGGGGTTTTAAAAAAATGACCAAGTGCTGGGCACGGTGGCTCACACATGTAATCCTCCCTACTCAGAAGTTAGAGATTGGGAGAATCGTGGTTCAAGGTCAGCCCAGGCAAAAAATTCATGAGACCCCATCTCAATCAATAAAAAAAAAGCTGGGTGTGGTTGTGTGCTCCTGTCATTCCAACTAGAAGGGAAGCGTAAGTAGAATTGTGGTTCCAGGCCAGCTGGGCACGAACATAAGACTATAGTTGAAAGCTGTCTTGAGCATAAAGGGCTGTAGGCATGACTCAAGTGATAGTGTGCCTGCCTGGCAACCACAAGGCTCTGAGTTCAAACCTCAGTACTGACACAAAAAAGTGACCAGGCCTATGTTGGTGGTGCATGCCTGTAATCTCAGCTATGCAGGAGGCAGAAGTAAGAGGATCACAGTCCAAGGCTGACCTGAACAAAAGAAAAACCTACCTGAAAAATAACTCAATCAAAAAAAGGCTGGGAGCATGGTTCAATGTGCCTGAATGCTTATCTAGTAGGTACAAAGCCTTGAGTTCAAACACCAGTACTTTAAAAAAAATGAAAAGTGACCAGGTCTGGCCCACTTGCATTAATCCCATTGTAATTTCCCAATGCTATCTTTCCAGTTTGGCTCTCAGCCTCTTTTTCCACTGTCCCAGATGCTTCAGGTAAAGAGAAAACCATGCATTTACCTAGAGCTTATAAAGTTATCTTCAGATACCAATGAAAATTAAAATCAAGTTAATTTATTCAATCATTTATTCATCAAGCATGTGCCAGACATCCCAGGCACTGGGAATGTGGAATTTATATCCTAGTGGGGAGACAGATAATAAACACATAAATGATAAATAAATTCTGGAGTTATAAATGCTAAGCAAAAGAATGAGTGGGATGATATAGTGAGTGACACAAGGAAGGAGTACTACTGAGCTAAAGCCATCAGGGGCAGTCTCTCTGAGGGCCTGGCCTTTGAGCTATGACAAGCAAGAGTTGAAGGAGGTAAAATTTATTCATTTAAGGTCTTGTGGCCATCTCTGTTGTTAGCTTGGTCCTCATCGAACTTTTGGTTTGATGAATTTGCATTTGGCTAAAATAATTTGCCAATCCCAATGTGTTTGCCATCACTTGGTCCCAAAACAGGGAGTGACTGGATGTTTCTGGCTCAGTGAGGCAGAAGCTCTGGGGACTGTTACTGCATTCAGATGCCCTTTGGTGTAGATGAGCAAGGTTCAGACTGTCTCAGGGAGTAAACTCCTCTGGAGGAGACAGTGATGTGTGGTGCTTAAATATGTCAGACTCTCTGAGTTTGAACATTACTAGGTGACTTTGGCTAAGTTATATAACCTTCCTACCCTTTAGTTTTCCAATCTGTAAAGTGGGTAAAACAAATGTAAAAACTCTGAAATTATAAAAAGATTTAATGAATATGCTTAGGTATAGAGAACGATGTACAGAGAGTTTTTATGTGTGGTACTAAACATATTCAGAGTTGAAAATAATCCAGAAACAGTCTCTAAACAACTCTGGCCTAACTCAAGGAATTAGGCAGGCTTATGTTTAAAACTTACTCCACTAATTTGCCAGCAACATCGTCTTTGAGCAAGTTACTTAATCTGATTGTGACTCAGATTTTCTTTGTAATATGGGGATAATAACACTCTACCCTATATGCTATTGTAAGGATTAATGAGACCGTCTGCAAAGAATTGAATACGTACGTGTTAACTGTTATGGTAGATCATTTCACTGACCTGGCCCATGGAAAGAAGTAGTTTGTTCCCCTTGATGAACAGGAGATGGTTATATTCTTCACATGGTGTGTTAATTTTTTTTCTTGCTAAACTATTCCCAAACTGGCTACCTCACTGTCATTTCAGTGTAAATTTCTTCATCACCAATGCCTCCACCCTAGTCTAAATCATCCAGGACAATTGCAATGACCTTGACTTGTCTCCCCACTTCTATGTCTGCCCTTTGGCAAACTCTTCATCACACAGCAGGAAGGTGATCTCTGTGGAACATACATCAGCCATCCAATAGCTTCTATTCACCCCATGATAAAGTTCAGACTCCTTACCCTGGCCTGTAAAGTTTTAATTGCCCTGTCCCTTGCTCCTTGCACTTTCCTCCATGCCTGACACTCCAGTGGCACTTGCCATTTTGTTCATGAACACACACATCCTGCCTTCAGGTCTTCAGATGTAGCATGGGCTTCCTCCCCGAAATGCGTTTTCCTCAGAGCTTTGCTTGGCTGGTGTAACAGTGTGGATTTCATTTGACTACAAATAGCAGAAATTTCTGGTAATAATGACTTACATATATACAGGCTTATGTTTTTGCCATCCAATTAGAAGTCTGTAAAAGGTGGCATTGTGTCATTGGCTCAAAATCAAGGTTGAGGTCCCCGAGACTCTCTTTGATTCAATGTGGTCACCATCCTGTCCTTCCCTCAGGTAGGAAGAAGGAGCTGGAAGGAAACTTCTATTAGGGAAGTAATATCTTCCCCTAAATCACAGCTGACTTTCTTATTGGCCAGAACATTTTCACACTGAGTATCCCCTGCTCCCAAGAAGACTAGGGTATGTGTGTTTTAGGCCAGTACACTGGGCTGGGCTCCCAACCAAAATTGTGTCTGGGAACATTTGGAAATGGAAAGGTACTTAGGTGGGCAACTAGTGGTGGCTGTCATAGTTGGATTCTATTTTTTTTAATGTTTTGGCTTATCCATTTTCTCCTTCTCTGAATAAATGCAAAGATAAATATTTTTTATTTTATTTATATTTAAATATTTAATTTAATTTATTTATTTATATATTTAAATAGTATCCCTCCTCAACATTATTCTCTATCATAAGTCCTCTCTTTTTCCTTCATAGCACCTTTTTTCCCTGGGGTAATTGTTTAATTGTCTGCATACTTGTTTATCATATATCTAACTACAGGTACCATAAGGGTATGTGTGCTTCGCTTTCCACCAAATCTTTAGGATTCAGCTCAGAGCTGGGCATACAGTGGTTTCTCAAGAAATTATTCATTAAATGAATGAGTGAGTCAATTAGTGAATGAATATAGGATACCTCTAGGGTTTGGAAAAATTCTTTGTTCCTTTCCCAGGCTACTCCAATCAAGGGGATTCCCCTCAATGGAAATGAACATAACAAGCTCATGTTAATAGCAACTTTGTAAAATTAACAAATGCTGGAATGTGTAGAAAATGAATTGCTATATTCTTATTCTCTTATATCACCACAAATAATTTCAGCAGTCATTGGTGGGCAAGTGGGGCAAGTTGCAGAGATGTTCTGAACATGTAGAAGAGGTAGAATCTAAGCTCAAAGTTGTCTTTTGAAGCTGTCATGTTATTCCCAACATGTGAGATAGGAGCATGCTACACAATAATCCTGTGCTCCCTTTGTCTTAAAAAAAGTGAAACAAAGCTGCAATCCATCATTTACTTTGTGATACATGTGTTATCTAATTAAATCTTCAAAATAGCCAAAGAAGGAAACCAAGGTCCAGGAAGTCGTTGGTTAGGAAATGGTGATGAAGACTGGATTTGAACCTTAGTAGGCAAATGTCAGAGCCTCTACACTAGCCATTAGTATGTTATAGTGTCACTACTTTAATGGAATGCAGGATTTCTTTAAGGCAAACTGGTTATGCCAAATGGAAGCTCACTATAACTATGAGTCTTCTATAAATGTCAGCTTTTCGGCAAAAGTAAACAAAATGACTTTTTCCTTGGTAGATGGTGAGACCAAGTGAAAAACAGAGAGTAGGGATGTTTCTTTGGAAGGCTGGACCAGACAAACTCCCTTCTCTTCCAGACTCTAGAATCTATAATTCTAGAGCTATCACCTTGAATTTTAGGGTTAGCTCCCTGCATTGTTCTAATCTGTCTTTTCTAAAGACATACTAACACTACTAATCCAAGCCCTGTGGAATGACATCCCCCCCCCAGAGTATTTCTGCAAAGCATGTCACTTGGACAAATGAGATTCTACAACTAATTTAAGAATGTTGTAAGAAGAAAGCCTGGTAAACAGACTTCTCAAAAGAAAAAAATCCCATTGCATATGAAATGAGCTGTAGAGTTATGCAGACCTGAATTCAGATTCTCGCCCTGCAACTTGCCAGACATGTGACTTTGAGCAGGTGTCTAAACCCTCACATTACTTTCCATTTAATCTCAGTTATTTCCCACTTATAAGGGATTAATAAATGCAACCAGGAAGAAGTGAGGATTTCATGTGTTAATGTATATCAGAGCTCCAGCACAGAGGCAGTCATGGGGTAGGAGTTTATTCAAATGCTTACTCCTTTCCCCTCCTGTCCTGCAAGCCAGGATCCCACTGTCATTAGCATGCCTAGATTTCTAGCCTTCAATACAGTAGAATGCTCACCAGGCAGCCTGATAGCTAGTGGTCACGCAGGGCTGGGGAGGGTCTGTGAGAGGGATACAGAGAAACCAAAAAGGTTGGCAAAGAAGACCCTTGAGAAAAACTGGAGATACTGAAATCACTTTGCCTGAAACCTCAGACCTGCTGTGAAGCTTCAAGAACATTACAAGACCCATGAGTTCAGTGCAGGTACTAGTCAGGGGCAGGAAGACCTAAGAATGACTGGCTCATAAAGATAGAGTTAAGGCAGCAGAGATCCACTAAGTTCCATGGTTACCATGACTATGACCCATCCTCAGGGTCCCAGAAGCATCCAGGATCTGGGTCCTGGCTTGGAGCACTCACAGTCCATAGGCTGGGTTCATGCCACAGCTTCCCATGGCTATGGACCTATTTCAGACTTGGCTCTGTGTTTCTTCTTGACATGGAGCCCGATCTAGAAAATGGAAATTTTAGGGGTTTTTTTTTTCCCTAAAGTTAAACAAATTTGCTCCAGTCCTGTCCCTAGGATTTATACAATAAGAATGTTTTCTCTTCATGTGACAGTGTTTCAGATACTTACATACAACTTGCCTTCATTTGTAATTTAATTAACATGGTTCTTGGCTTCCTTTCCATTTTCTTCCCCTGCCTATGACCCCTTTCCAGTTGGTCAGAGACTTATTTAAACTACAGATCACAGTAGCACTGGTAAGGTCTGGGGGGAACTCCTAAATGCATTCCAAGTTCAACTTCCTCCTCTCTTCTTCCCTTCCTTCTCTTCCTCTTCTTCTCCTTCCCTTTTTTCTAGTCTTCCTTCCCTTCTTTTTAGGATGAATAACTGATTTTATTGCATTCCAGTAATAAAAACTTTTAATTACAATACATCTTACTAAGCAATTCTGAATTTTACATAGAAAATAAAACCATGTTATTTTATTTATTATAATTATTAATGGTACAAATAGTGAATTTCACTATGACATTTTCATACTTGCATACTGTATACTCCAACCATATTCACCTCCTCATCCACCGTTGTTTTCCTCCCTTCCTCCCTCAACTGGCTCCCCCTTCCTTCAAATAGTCCCCTCTCTATTTTCATATGTTTTTTTTTAATCTAGGTTCTGTATATTGGAGGATACTTGCAATATTTGTCTGTCCGAGTCTGCCTTATTTCACGTAACTTGATGAGCTCTAGTTCCATCCATTTTCCTGCAAATGACATAATGATGTTTTTCTTTAGTACCTTCTTTGGCCAGTGCTCCTCACTGTTGCACAAAACTGAGCTGAGACCTAAACTACTTCAAGGTCTTTTTTTCATGAGTTGCTATCAAGGTGTACTCCTCACCCTGTATTTGTGCATTGAATCTTTTGAATAAGATCTCACAGTTCGAAATACCTGTTGTAGCATTATCTGATCAGGGTGAGCCAATACACCTGCCCATTAAAACTGCTTTGACTTGCTGATTCTGCCATCCTCAGCTTCTCCTCTTAGCCATTTGAATGGGGTAGGCAGACTCACAGGGACCAGACTATAAAAGTACTTGATAAAAACTTTGGCTCAGATAAGGCAGAGGTTAAAATTGTTCATTGTATCACAGTTCAGGGCAACCTATTGGATCGCATCATCCATTAATCATCATCTCCAAATTTATTCAGCCAGTTATAAATCCACTGAATGGTATTATCATGAGGTACATATCTGTATAATTTGTTTACAGTAACATTATAGGAAATACCATCAAAGACATTGTTCAAATCAATAGATAGTGTTCCTACTGTGTCTCTTTCATTCTCTACTGTGGTCATCCCACCAACAAGCATGTCTGATGTGGCTTGGCCTTAGTGAGTCTTAGTTGGTCCCAGGGAATATGGTCCTCATTCTAGGAGTTCAAATTCCCTGTATGATACTATCCATTCCCAGAAGTTTTCCTGGGGACACCTTATTCTTTGGAAAATCAGAGCTATCTTTCTTTCCAAAAGATAGCAAGTAGATAAGAATGGGACAAAAGAAATTGAGATTAAACTTTGTCAAAATAACTTGTGTCAGGCATTAAGAATAATTCCCTGGGTGGAAATTGTGCTAAAATTCTAAAAGTGGCTATGATGTCACTTGCTAAAATTATTAATAACTTGGTTATAAATTTGATAATTTTTCTTTGTAGACCTAGAGGTAAGGTACAGATGAGGTCACGCAATAGCCAGGGGATTGTGGCTGTGGAGTCAAAGTCTGAGTTTTGCTTGTGGCCTGCTGCTACACACCAATTTTATTGATATGTTATTCTGAGATAGTCTTTTTTCTCTGAGGCTTCAAAGGGGGATGGGAATACTTTCCAGTCCCATCACAGGGAGTCACTGTGAAGACTGAGATGAGATGCAGCATCACACAAGAGTATGAAGCTTTTATTGTGGCTTCTCGAAGAGTTTGTGTCTCCAAGTGGGAACCATGGCTGTCATATCCATGACTGCAGCTGTAAATACTGTGGGATGTTGGAAGTGCACACTGGGGTTGATCACATTCTCTAATTGGGTGTCACCTTTCATGAGCCAAGCAGCTGCCAAATCTGATTGCCTCTGATTTAGTTTCTTGGAACCGATCAGTATATTGTTTTGTTAACAACTATCTGAGGTTCAAGAAGTCTTCTGAGTGGTACCACTTGAAATACAACAGCTGGCTAGGGGGCTGTCTTGGTAAGCTCAAATGGGACTCATGCACTATTCCCTTCTGTTTGCACAAATGTGATGACAAGCTTTAAAAGGGGGTTCAGTGACTCCCCACTGCTTCTAGTGCTCAGTAAGTAATTTTTATATTTCAATTAGGAAAATATAACCTCAGTTCTTTGTAAAGCAATCTGTCTCCTGTTTATAAATTAATTAGCATACACAAAGTCAAGGAAGAGAGCGAAGACAAGATTCAACATCCCCTCACAATAGCAGTGGAATCTACGTAGTCATTCTTCCATCCATATTTCTGTCTGCGCAAGTATCCATCCATCCATCCATCCATCTACCTATCTCCTTCCATCCTTCTGTCCATCCATCCATTCATACACAAATATTCAATGAATATTTATGGTGCACAAGATGTTTAATGAAACCTAATCCTGCCTTTAAGGAGTTTTATTGGTTTAAGATGAGAAAAGTTACATAGAGTTCATGTTACAAATATTATTACAAGATTAGAGAAAGATTGCTTCCAATTAGATGGACCTAGAAGAGATATTTGGGCTGGACCAAGAAAGTTGGATAAGATTTAGATGCATGGAGATAGGAGATAGGATTCTTTTAGGTAGAAAGACTAGCCAATAGTGAAGGGGTGAAGGAGAACTGTGATAACTTCTTGGGGAATACCACTCAATGTTAAGCTTTGCAGGAGAATAATGAAAGAGGAACTGGAAAAATTGCCTGAGACAGATATGGAGGGCCTAGAATATCAGGCTAAGACATGTGTTCTTCATTCAGGAGGAAATGTGAAGTCATTGATGATTTTTAAGTATTGTAGTAATGTAACCAGAACTGTGCTTTGGAGAGATTATCCCCTTTGCTAGTGTTAAAAGTTGGAATCAATATGGCAAAGCCTTGCCTCTAAGTCTTACCTTCTGACTTTTACACTGCCACTGTTGCTGTCAATGGTAGAGACGATGGACCATGTCTTTCTGAAGAAAGGAGGTGGGCATTGCAGATGTGTGGGGTCCAGTAGGAGCACCTATCAGGACTGACACTCATCTGCTCGAGCCTAGAGTCTTGGCTGCTGCTGATAACAGTCATATCCCTTTCAGCTTGTGACACTGCCTTCCCTGAGGTTATACTCTCTTGGTTGATATGTAGAGTAGCAAAACTGGTCTCCTTGCTTCAATTTGAGGGCAACTCTGAATGTACCTGCAGATCCCAAGTTCCATGTAGCATCATCTGAGGCCTCTGTCTTCCCCAATGCAAGCCTTGAAAAACCTCCTGCACAACTCCTCCATCTCAGAGTCGGTTTCCAAGATCCTGAGTGAAGGCAACAGTCCCCTTCTTCCCCAGCTCCCTCTGTGGTTGATCCCTCCAGGGAAAAGTAGAGTCATCTCTCTTGGCAGGGGTCTGCTTAATTTCCAGACTATCCTGGTCCCCACTTGCTTATTTCATTGTTTATGTTGAATGAAAGCTAAGCTACTTGAGTGGCTTGCCCTTCACTAATGAGTATTTCAGTCCCAAACAACCTCCCAAAAGCACAGCACAAGTGTTCCTTAACCCCTGAGAAAAAGTCCTATTATCAATACACGTGGGCATTGTCTACAAGTCTACCCTCTTGGATACTGAGTATTTGTTTAACCACCCCTTTTATTCCAGGTGAACCTACATAAACTTTCCATGAAAGACATTTTGGAGAACATAACCTGGGAAGTCCACAATCCTCAATAACTAGGAGAAAATCCTAAACTCATGGCAGAATCTCTTAGGAATAGAAGCAATGGTACCCATTGCTTCAGACAAACTGTTACCAACACAGGGAGTATTGGCCCAATGGCCAGACCTCAGATTTCATAAGATATCTATATTTTAAAATTTAAATCTCTTGAGTTTTGATTTAATTTTTAGAGAATACCGTGCCCGTGAAGCAAAATCTATCTGTGAGCCTGTAGCTCTGGTTGTCTGTCTCTATTTTAAACCACTGTACATGCTAGAGAGAGCGTCTGAGGCAAAAGCAGTGAGCACATTTGCCTGTCCATCTCTAGAGAGGGCTCTTCTTGGTAATGGGCCACTGGGAGACAGAGTGGGCTGGGAAAATAGGTGAGGGTAACCATGCCTATGCATACCTGGTCTGAAGAGCAGACAACATAAAACATGCTTCCAAGTGTGTGTTGGGTACTGGCCTTTGTGAGGACTGAGGAAATCTGTAGGTTTTTAAAAAATCTTATTTGCAAATTTACTTATTCCTTAAATTCCTTCTTAAAACATTACTTTATGTTATTTAATCTTCATGAAATCCTTCAAGGATTCCCAGTTGTACAGAGATAACAGTTGGCAGTTAAATCCCTCCATATTAAGATTGCACATTAATTCATTCATTCGTTTAAGTGTGAATTCTTGTATTTGACACACACACAAATAATTATACAAATAATTATCAAATCTTGGTTTGTGCAGGGCACCACCTCAGGTGCTGTTGGGAATATAAAAATGAGTAAGGTACTGTCTCAGCCTTCTTGGCCTCAGATACCAGTGGGTAGAATGGAATGGCAGAGCTCACATTTACTGATCACCAACTAAGTACCTGATACTATTCTTAGTACTTTTTAAAAACTTTGTCATTTAATCTTCATAACAGCCTACCTAATAATGATTATTATTTCTGGCCTGAGTTTGGGGAAGTACAGAGGCACATTGTTTTAGCACTTTGCTCAAGATCAGTGCAATATAGGAGCTGGAGTTAGATAGCAGCCTGGTGTACATCTTCCTGACATCACTTCACCTGGTTACCTGGGGGGAGGGGCTTTGAGTGCCTTGGAGCTCTTGTAGAGAGCATGGCAGAGGTGGTGGATGTTGGAGCCTGAGGAGTTACCTGGGTCTGACAGTTGAAGAGTGGTGCATGAGGGGAAGAAGGTCAGGCAAAGGCCACAAGCAAAGGCTGTATGGTGCAGAAGAAGGCATGGGCTCTGGGGCCACAGGAAGCAAAGGGAAGCAGTACCAAGGCAGTACCAGAGCTGTAAGGCCTGTTTCCATCACAGATGACCAGAGTGGAGGACCCTGAGACCTCGTCAGAGCCTGCAGAGGAAGAAAAATTTCTTCCTTCCTATAGACTCAACAATGTTCATCCTCTTCAGAGACAAAACAAATACAAATCACAATGAAATGCCACTTTTCCTTGTCAGATTAACAAAGATTCAGAAGCCTAATAACACTTGGTGTTGGCCAGGGCTCTTCTTCTGTAAAATATCCATGAGAGAGTCAATTGAAAAAGCCATTTTGAATGCAGTTTAGCAAAATTTGTGTATACACACCTTAAATGTATTCATCTTTTGATAAATCCCCCTAGAATATATACATCAGTTCAGCACAAATGCATATCTATCTACACACACACACACACACACACACACACACACACACACATATACATGTGTGTGGACAATTTTAGAAATAAAATTCCAAGTGATCTTCATCAATAGACAGTTAGGTAAGTGAATTATTATAACACATGGTGGGGAGTGCGTTAGCTTCTTATTACTCTTTAAACAAAACCCCAATGCCTGGCATGATATGATCACTGCTTTCCTCTTCAATCTCATTTCCCAACACTCCTCTCCTCCTCCTCCAGCCACAGGGGCTCTGGCTGTCCCTCAAGGCAGTTCTATCCTCAGGCCCTTTGCACTTGCTTTTCCCTCTTGGAAGGTTCTTTCCTCAGATTTAACTTGGCTCACTCATCCCTTCATTTATGTCTCCTTTCCAATACCAAACCATGGCAGACAGCATCTAAAGTGTTCCTCAAGATCCCACCTCCTGGCCTTCACATCTTGTGAGTCCCACCCCCCACCCCCCCGCCGCTTAGTGTAGCTGGACCTAATGATTTGCTAAAGTGAATTGAGTATAAGAAAAAAAGGGAAAATGCCACTTCTGAGAATTGATTTTAAAGTACTCTCTCTGTCTCTCTCTTTCTCTGATTCTCTAACTCTCCCATTCTCATTGTTTGTTCTCTGATGAAGCAGGCTGCCCTGTTGTGAACTGCCCTATGGAGGGGCCCATGTGGCTAGAAACTGAGGGACGTTTCTCTCCAAGAGCTAGTGAGGGGCAGAGACCCTCTGAGAACAGCCTGTAAGAAATGAATTCCTGCCAACAATCATCTGAGCTTGGAAGAGAATGCTCCCCAGTCGAACCTTCAGATGACTGCAGACCTGTGAGATCGATGTTGACTGGCAGAACACAGCTAAGCCACTCATGGCTCTCTGGCTTACATTAACCATGAGGTAACAAATACTGTTGTTTTAAAACTTTGGGGCAATTTGTTACACAGCAATACATTATTGACACACCCCTAGGAGAAGCCTTCCATGACCTAAAACGGCATTTTTTGTTGCACAATGTCCCTTTAAATTTTTGTTTTCTTTTTTAGCATGTATCTTGTCTGTCATTTAATATATTATCTGTTTGTTGGTATGTTTATTTCTCTTTTCTAGAATTTGAAATCTCAGGAGAGAAAAGGCTTTGTTTTATTTACTACTGTGGCTAGAACATTTGCCATTGTGTGTTCTAGTGGTCAGAACAGCGCCTGACGTTGAGTTCAATATGTGTTTGTGAATGAATGAATAATGTAGTCTATAAAAAGAACAAGTTAATCATTCATAGGCGGGTATAGGAAAGGCTTCCAGATGTAATTATATGTGTGTGTGGGCAAGTTACAAGGCTATCTACTTATGGTATGATCTTCCTTTCATATCTAAAAGTTTTTATTATGTTGGAAAACATCTAAAAGGATACACATCAAAGTGTTAGTGTTGTTCTCTGAAAGATGAGGTTATAGGACCATTCTGTTATGTTAAACATTTCTGTAATTTTTAAAGGCTTTATAATGATCATTCTAAAATAACAAAAACTCAATGAAGACATGCTATAGAATTGGTAAGGCCAACCGCTACTTGCTCTTTAGTGTTTCTGTGTCTTGTCTCAGGGTGACTTGCACAAGAGGCTCCCTGCTGCTGTTCTTAGAGTTTTTAATTTCCAACGTCCAGAACCTATCTCCCTGCACCTCACCCAGCCAGACTTCAGTCTTCAAGAGGCACACAGGAAGAGCTTGTCTCTCTCCCACATGACAGACTGTCAGAAACCTAGCATGTTTTCTGTGAA
Organism: Castor canadensis; assembly: GCF_047511655.1. NCBI lineage: Eukaryota > Metazoa > Chordata > Mammalia > Rodentia > Castoridae > Castor > Castor canadensis. The sequence goes on along the minus strand of NC_133402.1, from coordinate 56,791,763 downwards.
CATTTCTTGGCAATAATTACAGAATAGGAAATAGGGGCTTGAAAAGAAATAAAAAGACAGTATAGCAAAAATAACTGTTTTTTGCAGTTCAGCCTTGAGGGAATAAAGTCCACTGAGGAGCTGACAGATGGAGCCGAGGGCGCTCTTTCTCTGCTTTGTGTGGGAGTGAAGTTCTCATGGGGACACTTAAGGTTGGGCTTTGGGGAGAGCCCTGGGCACACAAGCAGCTTTCTCCTTGTCTTTGCTGAGTGTGCCAGGAAAGTGCCCAGCACTGTTCCAACCAAGTCTCCAGGGTTCCCTAGATTCAAAGCCAGTGTGGGAGACAGAGGGGAAGCAGTCATATCACCCTTCTCACACAGCTTGGCTTGGGCATTTTCTCATCCCTCACCCTGTCACCAGTCTATCCACTCCCCTGCCTGTGTTCCATGTACTCCTCAGGCCTTCATGTGCAATGACTGGGATGGAAGATAACCTTCCGAGAGCATGGCTCCATGTTTCCCCTCCTCTGTGTTATCCTCAGGGCCTGGTCTGTGTGACAGTACAGGTAGTGTCCAAGTGGCATGGTGGACTTCATGAATGACCTCACTCACATTTGCACGTGTCTTTTCTAGAGTGTGCTCAGACATGGCATAACTACTATGAAGTAGAGCAGGATGGTAGCCACTGTCTTCCTACATGAATGGGACCTCTTGTCCTTCCAACCTTTTTTCTGCAGATTAAAGGGAATCTCAGCTGTTATTTCTTCAAATGTCACTTTATAAAGTATTTCAAACATAGCACTATGTGCCTCCCAAAGATTAAGTTGGGAACTTAATCTTCAACGCAACAGCATTGAGAAGTGGGACCTTTTATCCGTTCTATTTTTATTAGCATATATGAATTGGATAAACATTTTCATTGGTATTTCCACACAGACATATTAGGTACTTTGATCAAATACACCACCTTCATTACTCTTTCTTATCTCCTCTTTTGGATTTTACTGGGGTTTTGAACTCAAAGCCTCATGCTTGATAGGCAGACACTCTGTCACTGAGGCCACACTCGAGTCCTTTTGCTTTACTTATCTTTTAGGTGTGGTCTTGCATTTTCCCTCCTGTCTAGCCTGGACCTTGATCCTCCTACTTAAGCTTCTCACATAACTGGGATGACAGGAATGCTCTACTATGCCCATATTTTCGTTGAGATGAGGTCTTGCTAACATTTTTCCCCAGGCTGGCCTTGAAACATGATCCTCTTGATTTCTGCCTCCCAAGTTCTTGGGATTACAGCTGGGAACTAAGTACCTTTGAGGTATGGATTTGAGGCACAGGTAAGCTGAGTTATGTTCTTTAGGTGTGATGGTGGGACTGGAATTTAAATCCAGTTTGCATTCCTTGTTTTATCCAGTTGCACTACAGCCAACTCTTGAGGCCGTAACTGATTTACAAGGATACAGGGCAGTTTGGTTACTGTGAGCAGTGGGATTCAGAGCCATTGAAAGGTTTTGAATGGAAGTGATACTTTTCACACAACACTTGAAATGTGTTGTTAGACTAGAGTATGACAGATTGGCCCAAGTAGGAGAAAGGCCAAGGGCAGGAAAAACACTTGTGCTTTTATAGCTATCATTTAGTGCTTGATTGTGTCTACAGAAATGAAAGTATTCCTCTACATGGGGCTTTCACTCTAACTGGTCAGCCTCTTGCTGACTTAGTCGAGTTGCCAAGGCTCTGTTCATGCTGTTTGCCTGGTCCAGGATACATTTTACTATCTGGTTTATTTAGAATAAAATGTTGTATAAATAACTACAGGTATATTATAGCATTGAGGTCTCACACACCATTCCCTTTAAATACCCATCATCTGGTTTATATACTTTAGATTTAATCCTTTTCCACATTATTTATTATTTCTCACTAGTGAGTCTTTAAGTTCCTCCAGGGCAAGGACTGCATCTTATACTTCAGCATGTTCTGCAGAGCCAAGAGCATCAGAGTTACTCCATAAATGCTTGTGGAATATAAGAATGTATAAATAGTTCTTCCTTTTTTTTTCCCCCATGGGCAAGCTCATTGACAGTAGGTTCCTGGAGTAATATAATTAGGAAGCTCCAAAATAAAATTGTGTTAAAGAACTACTTAAATGCTGTAGAGGAAAGTGGAGAAGACAGTCAATTAGTATCTACGAGCACCCATGATTTCGACATAATAGAAGAAGTCATTTATTGGATTTCGTTGACTTAGGTTCCTGGTTGCAGCCTGTCCCCCAACTCGTTAATTGCTTCTTCCAAAAGGAGGAAGAGAGAAGCCCCGTTCACAGCCCAGTTATAATGTATCCAGACTAAGACACCTCAACTTCATCAGCAGATTTGAGAGTGTGGCTAGAGGATACAGGAGCTGGAATGAGGGTAAAGAACCAACAATGATTGAGCATCTAATGTGTGCAAATGCTATGAGAAACACATTTAATTTTAGTTGTCATCCAAAACCTGCTATGGTAAGTTTTGGCTTCTCATTTGAAATAAGAGAAAGTTGAGTTCTGAAAAGCTATACAGAAAGGCATATAATTTATCTAAGAGTGCATAGATGGTAATAAGTGGGGCAGAGAAACCAATCCACCTCTATTTCATTCTAAAAATGATGCTTTATTATTTACAAATAGGGCCAGGCTACAGCTGGAGATGTGGCTCAAGTGGCAGGGTGCCTGCCTAGCAAGCACTAGACCCTGAGTTCAGTCCACAATATAGACAAAGCAGACAAAACAATAACCAAACCGTAATGGTGGTGTAAGAGTACAGATTGGCCTGAGTACAAGAAAATCATGGAAAGGTTGCAAGTCCTGCTTGAAAACATTCACAATCAAATTTTAAAACTATTGGCAACAACAAAAATAAGTGTTTGTCCTCTGGATTTCACTATTTGATCATCATGTGCAACTCTTATTTTATTAAGGTTCTGTACCAGTCATGGATGGGGGAAATGAACCCCTATGACATTTTTTAAACACTGTCATGCTATTAGCTGGTCATGCAGACCTATAATTCCAATTAATCCTTCAGTAGGGAAAAAGTCTACCTTACAGAGGCTGTGAGAGCAAAGAGGTCATCTAAGGACTCCACTTTGATTGCCTTTTAAAAAGACAACTGGAGCTTTATTGTAGGCACAGACAGGCTGCTGTATAGTGAGAAATCCAAAGGACCCTAGTAAATGGAGTATCGAGAGAGTCTGGAAACACACAGGTCAGCTGGTTCCAGAAGAAGGTAAATGGTGGCCTCAGAGGCAGGTTGGTGACCTACAAGGCTGGGGAGCCAGGTGGAATTTAGACTCAGTAAGAAGACATCAATAGATTTCTGGGAGTTACAGTCCAGAACTTGCCCAAGGTGAGAATGGCCATGAACCCATCCTTGCAATTTAAAAGGTTATGGGTAGCACAGTCTCTGTTTCTGTCTCTCTCTCTCTCCCTCCCTCTCTCTCTCTCTCTCTCTCTCTCTCTCTCTCTCTCTCTCTCTCACACACACACACACACAAAAGCATACATAAGAAAAAGAAAACACAGCTGCCTCTGTCATTATGGATCCAGCTATTAGAACTGGCATATCATGACCTGCAACCCTGACATGTCTGCGGTAAGTGGCACCATTTAGGCCACAAGAAAAGGTTTCTCTGCATCTCTCACTCCTGCTCTTGAACATGAGTCAGTTCATGCAGTTATGTAGGTAGCTCTTGTAATCATTAGAAAAAGACAAGAGGAACTTGACCAGTGGAGGTGCTTACTTATGAGAAAGACAAATAAATATGTCAAATCCTTCCTCTCAGGTAGCCTGAATGCCATAGGTTGTGGCATGATAAAATACATTTTCTTTTTTTTGAAGTTTCACGCACTCTTTTTACTTATACTTTTTGCTTGTTACTATGTTTCAGTTTGTGGTTTTGGAGGCACAAAAAAACTGCTCATGATGAATGAGGTATTAATACTTTGCAATATCAAAAAATTCCATATTGCTCTTAAGTTTATATAGATGTAGACCTAGATGCAACATGTTTGAAATATAGCACTGATTTTTTTTGGCAGGGGGGCTTTTGAGACAGGGTCTCATTATGAAGCCCAGGCTGATCTGGAACTTGTGATTCACCTGCCACAGCTTCCTGAGTACTGGGATTATAGGCATGTACCACCATATTCAGCATAGCACTGATTCTTGATGTGTCAGCTATATGGGCATTGACTGCTCAATTTGCAAATAATATTATTTATTAAGTTTTAATTAAATTTTCAAAAGTTAAATTATGTCAGGCGTGGAGTTGTTTGCCTCTTATCCTGGTACTCGTGGAGCATAGGCAGACAGGAAGATCACCAGTGCGAGGCAAATCTCAGTTTTACAGTGAGTTAGAAACCAGCCTGGGTTACATAGCTAGATCCCATCTCAAATAAACAAACAAAAAGTTAAATTAAAAATTAAGGTAATTTTGCTGGCGGAGCGGCTCAAGTGGTAAAGCATCTGCTTAGCAAGCATGAGGCCCTGAGTTCAAACCTCAGAACCATAAAAAATTAGTGTAACTTAAATAATGTTTGAAAATGTGATATTAATTATATCATATATTTTACCTTTTAAATGAAAACATAACAATATTTTGGAATAATAGAAATAAAATTCTTTGAGAAATAAATTCAACATTATAAATTTTTATTATGAATTGACATCTTAAATGATTATGTAGTAAAATTTTGCATACTTCAAATACAACTTAGGTTTTATTTTTTGCAGACTGAACTTGTTTCATCCTTACATCAACCTTGTGAGGTAAGCATCGCCATTATCCTCATTTGTATCAATTGAATACAAATTACATGAAACTCTTGATTATAGGAGCATACTTAGTGATTTTACTTAATTGAAGGCAAGAAAAATAAATTTCATAGAATATATGTATACATATATAAAACAATTTATGAATTATGTATGCATTTCTTACTTATTTAAATATTACCAGGCTGTCAATACACCACCTAAACAGAAGTCAAGATAATTAACTTCATTTGATCTTGATATTTTAAAATTTTGTCATTATGATGGTATAAGTCTAAAGGTGAACTGTAAGTTATTTCCTGGTTTGTGAGTGTGTTTTATAACTTTTAAATATCTAGAAACATGGAACATAGGTTTAGTAGGCTGAATCATGGCCGCCAAAATGATATATCCAAGTCCTAATTCCTGGCACCTGAGAATGTGATCTTATTTGGAAAAAAAGATCCTTGAAGATGTAATGAAATGAAGTATCTCAAGATAAGTTCATCCTTTCCTGGATCAATTGTGGGCCATAGTCCAATGTTAAGTGTCCTTATAAGTACAGAAGAAGCCAGGTGTGGTTGTGCACCCCTGAGGTCCCAGCTACTTGGGATGTGGAGTGAGTAAGATCATGAGTTCAAGGCCAGCTTGGCAAGGGCTGCTGGTGTGGCTCTAGTGGTAGAATGCTTGCCCAGAACACACAGACACATGGAAGAAAGCCATGTGAAGGAGAGAAGTATCCCCAAACCAAAAACCCAAAAGAAGAGTGAAAGAATTTGCCTTTATGGTTCTCAGGAAGGAGTGTTCCTGATACCTTGATTTCAGATTTCTAGTTCCACAACTGTGAAAGAATAAATTATTTTTTGCTTTAAGCCACTAAGTTTGTGGTAATTTATTATAACAACCCTTGAAAAGTAGCAGAGAGGATCTCTATCTGTACCTTCTTCCAGCCTTGGTGAAAGAATGGGCCTGGCTGCTGGGTAGGCTATCTTGGGGTGGGGGGCAGTTCTCATGTACTGCTTTAGAGATTGCAAAGTCCTTGGCTGCAGGTACTTATCTTTTTCTTCTTCATACCCCTGACTCCTGGTCAGGTGCTAAGTGTGAGCTAATGAAGGAATGAGTGAATGAATAATTGAATGGTGCTAATTTAGAGAACAGGCCCAAGAGCCAGGCTGGACTGGATTAAAATTCAATTATTCAGTGGTTCTTATGAACACCAAAGTGTGGAAAACCCTGCTTTACACTGATATTGGAGTGAAAGCAATGCAGACATAATGAGCTCTTAGTTCTAGTCATCACCCTGTCATTTACTGCCTTGATCTTGCAAATGTTCAACTAACTATCTAGAAACACTAAGATCCCTCCTTTAAAAAATACTAATTTTTATAATGTAAATACTTAGAACATAGCTGATTTCAACAAGCACCAACAAAAGGCCATTTAGCTCAGAGTTGGAAGAGGACTGTGGTGGACATTTTCCTTTCATGAAGCCCTCTAGGATGGCTCCATAGCACTGTTGTCTGCAACTGAAAATTATTTGAAGCCAGGCAAGGTGGGATACATTTGTAGTTCCCAGCACTTGGGAAGCATAGGAGGATCTCTCTAAGCTTGGGCTATGGAGCAAGACCTTATCTCAAAAGAGGAGGAGGAGGGGAGAGGGAGGGAGGGAGGGAAGGAAGGAGAGGGGGAGAGGGAGAGAGGGAGAGAAAGGAAGAAAGGAAGTTATCTGAGATGGAGTGACATTAAGAAGATGACAGAATAGGGGTTTTCTACTATCATCTTCCCATAGTGCACTGACTTTGACAGCACTCACAGATAAGAGTACCTATGTGAAATGTGGGAGTACAATAGAGAAGTCCCAGCATTTTTGTTGGAACAAACAAACAAACAAAACACAATGAAGAGAATAAGAAGAATGATTTTATTCTATCCATGCCACTCCTTCCCAGGGTATCACAGGTCAGGGAAAAAGAAATTCTGTTAATTTATGATTCCTCCCATGAAGAAAAGTGGAAGTGTAATAAAGTAAGAAACAACAAAAGACCATGCATCTGGCTAAATGTTTTGCAGGATCCATCAGGAAGCCTGCCCATGAGCCCATGGGATGTCTTGACTGTGAAACTCCTAACTGGCCATGGTTGTCTTCAGAGCTCCACATGTCCTACCCATGACCCTAGCCAGCCATCATAGGCTCCCCTTGCATCCTCCTCATATGCTATGTGAGAGCCTTTTCAGATGATTTGTGAGCATATGTACTTAACTGGCTGATATCTGTGGGCCTGGGAGAAGGCAAAAGAACTTGACCATGTCAGGGCATCACGTTAGGGAAAACAAATGGGAGACTCTTAGGAACCAGTTTGTCTTTGAAGGATGGAGAACAAGTATATGATCTTACAAATTCCCCTCCCTCAGACCCCCACACCAAAAAGGAGCAAAAGGAGTAGAGCTAAGCCATCCATAGAAAAGGTCTGACAGAGTCTCTGAATCCTTGGCCTGGATAATTGGTGAAGGTATTTTTCCAGGAAGTCTTCCCCACTGTTAGATACTGGAGAAGGTGACTGCTTCTTCAAATGTGAAGATAGCAAGACTAGACTTACACATACACACACACACACACACACACACACACATACTATACACACATTGGGAAACATGACACCACCAGGAACACCTTCATTTTCTAATAATTGACACCAAAGACATGGTCCCCAAAGAAATAGAGGTCTATGAATTATCTGACAAAGAATTTAAAGTATAGTTTAAGGAAGCTTACAGAAATACAAAGTACTACAAAATACAAAGACTACTGTGAACAACTATTTGCCAACAAATTGGATAACTTAAAAGAAATGAATTCATAGAAAGAGATATTACCAAGATTGAATTTTAAAGAAATGGATAATCTGAACACACCAATAATGAGAAGGGAGACTGACTCTATTATCAAAAATCTCACAATGCAAAGTCTTGGGATCATATGGATTTACTGGTGAATTCTACCCATTTTTAAAGAAAAAAATAATACCAATTCTTTTGAAACTCTGCCAATGAATTGAAGTAGAGGGAACACATCCAAAGTCATTTTATGAAGCAAGTATTACCTTGATACTGAAATTAGTCCAGCACATTGTAAGATGATTGCAGGCAAGTATTCCTGAAGAACACAGATACAAGAATTCTCAACAAAATTATCACAAACTGAATTCAATAATACATTAAATGATCATTTACCATGATCAAGCTGATATTTATCCCTGGGATGTGGGGATAGTTCAGCATATGCAAATCAATAAATGTGACATAACATATTAACAGAATAAAGGAAAAAATAATACAATTATCTCAAATGATACAGAAAAGAGATTTGACAAAATTTATCATCCTTTGTGATAAAAGTTCTGAAGAAACTAGGAATAGGAGGAATTTACTTTAACATAATAAAGGCTATATATGACAAACCTATAGTCAATATCATACTAAACAGGGGACAACTGAAATAATTTCCTCTAAAGTCAGGAATGAGACAATGGTGTCCACTCTTCCTGCTCTTAGTGAATATAGTACTAGAATTCTTAGTCAGAGCAGTAAGTCAAGAGAAAGAAATAAAAGGGATTTAAATAGTGAATGAAAAAGCTAAAACAATCTTGACAAAAAACAAAGCTGGATGCATCATCCTTCCTGATTTAAAATTATATTATAAAGCTGTATATAATAATCAAAGCAGTGTGGTGTTGGCTTAAAAACAGTCATATAGACCAAAGGAACTGAACAGAGAGCTCAGAATTAAACTTATATAGTCAGCTTATCTTTGCAAAATTTCCAAGAATAATGGGGAAAAGGAGAGTCTCTTCAATAAATGGTGTTAGAAAAACAAGATATCCACATGCAAAAGAATGAAATTGGACCTTTATCCTATATCACACACACACAATAAACCCTAAATGGATTGAAGACTTAAGCATAGCACCCAAAACTATGAAAGTCCTAAAAGAATATGGAGAGGAAAATCTCCTTGCTATTGTCCCTGGCAATGATTTTTTAAAAATTTTTTATTCTTCATTTATTCACATGTGCGTACATTGTTTGCATCATTTCTTCCCCCTCCCCCCCCACCCTCTCTCCCTTTTCCCCCCTCACTTCTAGGCAGAACCTGTTCTGCCCTTATCTCTAATTTTGTTGAAGAGAAGACATAAGCAATAATAAGAAAGACAAAGTGATTTTGCTAGTTGAGTTAAGGATAGCTATACAGAGAGATTCCTAACATTGCTTCCATGCACAAATGTGTTACAACCCAAGTTGATTCATCTCTAACTGATCTTTATATTGGTTCCTGATCCCCTTCTTGTGTTAACCTCTGTTGCTTTAAGGTTTCTGTATTAGTTCCTCTGGAGTGGGGACATCAAACACTTTCATGTTTTGGGTTTTCTACCTATTCCTATATCTCCCGTATGTGCTCTCCCCTTGTCATGTGACCTAAGTCCAACAACATTGCTGCATTTGCCCTAGATCTAAAGTCCACATATGAGGGAGAACATAACGATTTTTGGTCTTCTGAGCTTGGCTAACCTCACTCAGAATGGTGTTCTCTAGTTCCATGCATTTACTTGTGATTAATAAAACTTCATTCTTCTTCATGGCTGAGTAAAATTCCATTGTGTATAGATACCACATTTTCTTGATCCATTCATCAGTAGTGGGGCATCTTGGCTGTTTCCATAACTTGGCTATTGTGAATAGTGCTGCAATAAACATGGGTGTGCAGGTGCCTCTGGAGTTGCATTCTTTTGGGTATATCCCTTGGCAATGATTTTTAATGATTTTTTGGATATCACATCAAAAACATGTGCAACAAAAGAAAAACAAACAGAGACTGCATCAAATTTAAAAGCATCTGCACAGCAAAGGAAATAACCAGTAGAATGAAAGTGCAACCTACATAATGGAAGAAAATGTTTATAATGCATTGATTCAATAAGGTATTAAAATCCAAAATATGTTAGGTACTAATACAACTCAATAACAATAAAACAAAACAAAATGAAAAACCCACAACCAAGTAACCTGATAGGAAAAAAATGGACAGAAGGACTTGAATAGAAATTTTTTTCCAAGGAAGACATTAAAAATGCCCAGCACATATGAAAAGGTGCTTGATATCACTAAGGGATGTCATTGAGGAAATCTAAATAGAAACCACAATAAGATTTCACCTTATGCCTGTTAGAATATCTAAAATAAAAAAGTTAAGAGATAACAAACAAGTGTTGATAAGAGTTTGAGAAAAGGAAACCCTTGTGCAATGTTGGTGGAGATGTAAATTGGTACATCCATTATGGAAAACAGTAGGAGGTTCCTCAAAAAAAATTGATCTACTGTATGAACCAGTTCTTCTACTTCTGGGTATATACCCAAATGAAATGAAAAGATCCCGTGTTCATTGCAGCATTATCCACAATAGTCAAGATACGGAAATAACTTAAGTTCCTATACTGGAAGAATGAACAATGAAATATTACTTGCTTGAAAAAGGAAGGAAACGCTGCCACTTGTGACAACATACATAAACCTGGAGCAAATTATGCTTAGTGAAATGAGCCAGACAGAAAGACAACTACTGCATGATCTCACTTACATGTGAAATCTGAGAGTCAAAATCAGATTTCTGGGAATGGTATTTTCTGGGAGCAGAGAGTAGAGGATAGAATCAGGAGAAATGGGGAGATATTGATAAAAAGGTACACACTTTCAGTTGTAAGGTAAGTTCTTAAGTTATAATGTACAGCCTTATGACTATAATTAATAATGCATAAATTCTTGAAATTTACTGAGAGTAGATCTTAAATGCTTTACAACAAAATGGGTAACTATCTGATGTAATGTGTATGTTAATTAGTTTGGCTGTGGTAATCCTCTCACAATGTATACCTGTATTAAGTCACCATGTACATATAAATTATAAATAATTTTTTATCATACCTCAATGGAGCTGCAAACAAAATTCAATTACTGGCCATTGAACTGAGCAAAAGTTATATAACTTTGCCCATTTCCCAGAGTCTTCATTCCTCCTCTGTAAATGGGGATAATAGCACTCTTTTTAAAGATCTAATTTGTCCATATAAAATAACCACTGTGAAATAAGCATGAAATAAATGGTAGCCACCACCACCATCATCATTCCTATTAATATTTTGTGATGCTCACTTCACAGCCATCTTCTCTTTGTTTGGAACACACTCCACTCTTTCTTCAGACACTCCTACTCAGGGTCTGGTCTCAGTTTTCACCTTGCTTCTTCAAGGGTGCCTTCCCTGACACCTGAGTTCAGATCAGTGGTATGCTTCAGTGCTTCTGTCTATATTCTCTGCACATTTGTGCGCTCTGAGAGGGTAGAGACTGTGTTGTCTTGAGAGCTGATATAACGGTTTACCTAACAAAGAGTCTGGTGTATAGTAAAAAAAGATAGCAAATGAATAGTTCCATCCTGTCCAAGATCTGATGGCAAGGAACATCTCAAAGGAGGAAGGACACTCTGCAAATAGATTAATTTGTCTTAGAGGCTTTTTGGATTTCTCAACTGCATTAGATTTGATGGCTGAATTCAGGCTCTCTCTGCTCTCACAGGTGCATGGCAACCTGATTTTGGTTTGTGGGAGGTGTAAGAAATGGAATCCAAAATGTTCAGACTTGTAATGGGCTCTATGTCATGTATGAAGAGTCTGACCTTGGTCATGATCTCAGCCTGGATCTCAGGGCATCTGGGTCAGTGCCTGGCCTACTCACTGCAGGAGAACTGGCCCCCATCTGGACTGGAATTAAAAACCCCTTGTATTTGACTGGCAGGGTAGCTCAAACTCTGCCAGAAGCCAAAACAAATGAAAGACAGCATCAAGAGTTGGCTGTGGTCCTGGATCTAAGTTGGGGCACTTAGGGCCTTGCCAAGGGACTAGGATAGGGGTAGCATGATATAATTATGATTAGATGATTAGATGGTGTTTGTGAGACACAAGGTAGATCCACCATCCATAGTGCTCTGTACTGCTACATTATGGAACTGGTGCCAGGGACACAGGCCCCCTCCCTTGCTACCTAATCAGCAATTATGATTTGCCCTGCCTTCTCTAAGGGGCCCTGGATATGAGCCACCTGCTGCAGGACATCACTTCAGAGCTGGGCTGGGAGCCACCAGCCTTCTTGCCACTAGTTTTAAGTCGGCAAAGACAAGCTGCTGTGAAAGTATCACCAGGCAGTCACTGGGGACTTGATTGTGGCGGATTTAAGAATTTAAGCTGAAACAGGATCTGTAACTCCACAGCTTGAAACAATAATCTTAGATGCCTGATTATCTTAGCCAATCTACAGCCATCTTTGAAGAGACATGAAATACGACAAAGGTACAATTGGGCCTGCATCCTATCTCAGCCCTGCTTACAGGAGCCTGTGACTTTGTGTAGGTCCCTTCATCCTTTTGATCTCACTCACATTTCTTAGGGAGGTAGACCAGATATTCTTCAATACTCATTTCATTTTATATTTTGTTATTATATCTTACTCACCCCTGTGCCCCAGCGCCTAGCAGATCACATGGTGCATAGCAGACCCTTAACAAAAATGTGTTAAAATACTCTTTTGCGTATTGGATACTGTGCTAAGCACTTTACAAACATTTTCATCTCAGTGAATTGTCATAGACATAGGAAAATGGGGGCTCAAAGAGATGTAATAATATACCCAAGACCACTTAGCTAATAAGGGATAGAACAGGACCTTGAAGTTAGTTCTTTTCTGACTCCCACGTTCATGTTTTTCAACATCACTTTGTGCTGTGTCTCAGTAAGTAACTTGAAAGGATGCATGAGTGTTATTTATTGAGATAGTCTACAGTTTTGATTTATCTAGAAAATTTCCTTGATTGATTTCTTTGGATTGTTGATGAACAGGTTAATGTAGCATCGTTGAGAAGCAGGAAGTATGTCATAAAAACCAGCACATGGGAAGGTATAAACTTAATTAAATTTCCCAACAGCAATAGTTACTGAAAATTTCCCTCCTGGCTCTTTTGGGGAAATAATACACTTAAGGCACCTTTTTGTCATCCCAGCAATTGACAGTGCCATGTTCTCTAAATCTGGAAGCTTGACTCATCAAAAGGAGATGGGTTTTCAGAAGCAGGACTCTAGTGTGGTCTGAAGGATGTGGCCTGTCTAGTTTCCTTTATCCTGAGTCTGGCATGAATCTTCTCCTTAGTTCAGGTAGAGAGATAAGCAGGAGAGAGGTAATTGGCTCAGCTGTAATTGTTCAGCGAAGCAACAGGCAGGACCACCTTCAGTGCCGGCCTCTGCAAAAGGGATAAAGGAAGGTGGTTGGCTTAGCTCCAGAACACGCTGTATCATGGGAGCAGTGCAGGAAATCAGCCAGGTCTATTGTCTTAGAGACAGAAGTGACATGCAAGGGAACCTACCAGTCACTGAGGTGTCATCAAGAATCTTGATGCCATTTGTTTGTAAATGGGAGCGTAAACCTGAGTGTGGCGTCTTTTGTACTCATAGTACCACTCTGCCTTTCTATAGTGATGGGACCTTGATTTTATTGAAGGCAATTAATTCTTTCTTCTCTGGTTCTAGCCCAAGGGCTTCTAGTAAAGAAAGTTCCAGGCCAAACCAATTGGGAGGGTCATTTTATCCTCCACCCAACCTCCATGGCTGGGGGATGAACACTCAACCCCAGTCGTGTTAGATGGGATCAAGGATCCCCAGTCCAGGACTTCCTTTCCCATTTCAGGAGAGATGACTTTCCCAGACAGGCTAATTATTGTGCTGTGCAATCATCCTCCCCTTATCCATGCTTCCAGTTACCTGTGGTCAGAAAATATTAAAAGGAAGTCATATTGGTCTCTGGGATTATAATGTTATCTGGGAGCCCAGGGTGATATGATTGCTGAATGGGGTGATTTATGACTTTGCTACTCAAAGTGAGATCTGAAGACCTAAGTCCCAACATCATCTGGGAGCTGATTAGATCTATTATGTCAGAATCCCCAGGTGCTTTTTATGAACAATGATGTTTGAGAAGTGCTGGTCCATGTGTACTGACTCCAGCACTTCCTTCAATTCAGCATTTAATGAGCACCCACTATGTTCTGGCATTGTGCCGAGTGCTACAGATATAAAGATGAATAATGCATAGACTTTTGTAAAAGACTGCTCACAATTTATTTACTTCTTATTTCTCTCTCTGATCTCTCCCTAGTCCTCCACATTCTGGCTTTTGCCCTATCTCTTCACTAAAATGCTTCCTTGAAAGATCACTCATGACCTGCTTGTTGTCAAATTCAATTTTCTCCTCTCTGTAGCATTTAGTGCTTCTGATCAACACCTACCACTTAAATGCTGTCCTCTCTTGGTTTTGCTGACACCGTGTCATTTTGATTCTTTCTTTCTTCCTTCTGTCCCCTTGTCTCCTTTACAGGCCTCTCTTTATCTTTTCCAGGGCTCTCTTGGCCCCCTAGGAAACTCAGAACTGCTTATTTAAAATAAGGACCTTGGCCCTCTCTTTAATACAAACACTTTTTTCCCCAAAGAGCTGTCTATTTGCTTTCAGCAGAAAATTCAATTTGAACTGTGTCTGAAATGAGGGGGGATTTTTTTCATGAGTGTTGCTGCTATAACAAATTATCTTTTGCAGCTATAACATGTTCAAAAGGTTTGGTGGCTTAAAACAAATATATTATCTTACAGTTCTGTAGGTCAGAGGTCTGATGTGGATATCATGAGTTTGTAATCAATGAATCTAGAAAACCAGGTTCTGTTCCAGAAGCTGAAGGAGAGAGATTGGTTTCTTTGACTTTTCCAGCTTCTGGAGGTTTCTCACATTCTTTGGCTCCTGGCCTCTTCCTTCATCATCAAGTCAGCAAAGGTAGGTTAAGTCCTTCTCATCGCCATGGGTCTGGATTTATGCAGCTTGGAAAGATTCTCTGCTTTTATGGACTTTTTTGATTGATTGTATTTACCTGGATAATGCAGTATAATCTCCTGGGACAAGGTGCTTAACTTTAATCACATCGCAAAATCCCTTTTGTTATGTATGTTACCATATTCACAGGTACCAGATATTAGGGCAAGCATAGCTTTGAAATCTATTACTTTTTTACTACAGTGTGGTTGGATAGAGTAGAGGTCAGAAGAAGGGGATTGGGAGGGTGGTCCGTTCCCTGTGTGCCTCAGATGGAGCCAAGGTAAAATGAGTTTACAAGACACCTTAGTACCAAAATTGAACAACTGGAATGGGAGTGAGAAGAGGGTGGGGTTAGTTGAGGTGAGATGGGGGAATGCATGGAGATGAAAGATCAGATTTAGTCACTATTCACTGATGGCTTCTGAATCTATCCCCAGCCAAATGGCAGAACAGCACCTCACACTCAAGCTAAACTCATTGTTTCCCCCATTCATGCATTCTTTTTTTTTTCTGTTTCTGTGAATGAGACCACTATTTGGCTTTTACTCAAGGCATAAACTTCATTCATCCTGCTTTCCTCTTCTCTCATCCTGGCTCCACAGGTAACAACTTCTGTTAAGTATTCTTTACCTGTTACTGGCAAAGGATAGTCTACTCTCCTAGACCCAGTGCAGCACCCCAATAGCTGGGAGTCAAGATTCAAATCAGCTTCTGTGCCTCTGTGACTATCTGACGTCAACCCATTCCTATTCTGATGTTGGATGACTTCCTCAAGGACACTTTGAAGCTTACAGACTTCAAAGAGGACCCACTGCCTCAGGATAAGTTCACACTTGGCATGGTTTTCTTTTTTTTTTATTCATATGTGCATACAATGTTTGGGTCATTTTCCCCCCCTTTCCCCACCATCTCCTTAGCCCCCCTGCCCCCTCCCTCTTCCCCCATCCCCTCGCTACCCAGCAGAAACTATTTTGCCCTTATCTCTAATTTTGTTGAAGAGAGAGTATAAGCAAAAATAGGAAGGACCAAGGGTTTTCAAAGGCAATTTATGCAGGCATGGTGGTACATGCCTGTACTCCTAGAATTCAGGAGACTGAGGCAGGAAGACTACGAGTTTAACCCTGGACTACATAGTGAATTTCAGGCCAGTCCACGTTATACAGGAAAACTCTGATTCAAAACAAAACAATAACAACAACAACAACAAAACCAAAACTAACAGTCAATTTAGCTACAATCGCCACATCTTGCCTCATTTCTGCTAAAATTCATCCTGAACTCTACACTCTGGCCTCACCAAATCCTTGCTTTTCCTCAACTGTGCCTTTTCACTCTTTCCTACTTTGACAATGTTGCTCTCTTCGCTTGATCCACCCCATCACACAGGATTCAGCTGAGCTACCACCTCTCTTCATCTCTTTCAGCTGGACTTGAATATGCCTCCATCCCAAGACTTCCTCGGTGCCTTGCACACACTGCCATTGTAGCATCTAGCATACTGCCTTGCCCTCACTCTCCCTCTGTAGACTCACCGGCCAGTGTTGGGAGTGATCCTTTGTTATTGTAGAATTGTGTTCATATATTTTGCTACTTACAAAGGTGTATTGGGACACAGGACTGTTTCCATTTGCCCATGAATCTACACATTCTTAAGAGTGGTGACCCCTCTGCTCGTCTGTGTACTGGTCATTGCTTTGGGTAATGCCTGGCTTGCTCTGGGTGCTCATGTTAAGCAGAATATTACTTCTTTGTTCAAGTCTAAGAGCTAATAAATGAAGTTGCCACTCAACAACTTAGGGGAGGAGGAGTCTTTCTCCACACTCCTCACTCTGAAGATCTATCTTCCTTGGTTGTGGAGTTTTGCTCAGAATATGCCAAGGAGGTGTGGATTTTGATCTTAGAGAAGATCAGGGGGTTAGCTTAGAAGAAGCGATCCTTGAGGTCTCTTTGTAACTTGGATGTTCTGTAGAGTGATGCTTCCAGGAAAAGCTGATATTTGTTTCTGGATACTATTGCTCAGAAGCAATCTGAGATGCACCCACTGTGTCTCCTGTGGCTTTCTATTTGGATGCATTTAACTTCTATTGCTTTTGGTTCATTTAGTTGATCAATATACTACCCTATGTGCTGAGCCCCATGCAAGGCCAAATAGGGAAGAAAGGTGAATCAAAGAAGCTTCTGTCCTCATGGAGTCAAAGCTATGATGATGAGGCTATGCACAGACAGTAGCTGTGATAAAAACTTGCCAAGGTTAGCACTGCAAAAAAGAACAAAGAGCACCATGGAATTGAAGAGAGTACAGACTATATTCTGAAGGCACCAAAGAGGCACTGCATGGTGACATGACAAGGTCAGAGGAAGACTGAGGAAAAGTGTGGAATGAAGTGGCATTTCAGTTTGGCCCAGAAGTTGTGAACAGGGTTTTATGGTTAATGAGGGAGAGTGAAGAAATGATAAGAGGAAAGACCCAGATTTGGGAAAATAGAGTGGGTATTAAGAGGAACACTAATTTTTTCTTTTATGAGATTTGGTGAAACCCCTGCACAACTAGCCTGGAAGCTAAGTTGGTGTGCCCAAATTGCAGCAGCACAGGTTTTCTATGTTGTATGGTCTGTACCTTGATGGGCTCTTCTTGGTTAGTCTACTGAGTGAGACCCTTACCAGAGACATGGGACTTTGTGGTCCTATATGGCTTCTGCTTAGTCTGCTGCTTTGTCACCATGGCAACAGTTACTGCTCGTGCTCTGGGCCTGGCTTCCCTAGAGGCAGACCCATAATGATCATTTATCATTCTCATTCTTCAGAGTAAAGTCTGCAGAAATTCCAGCCACCGTTCAAGAGAGGGGTTCATTTTCATGAACTGGTAGCTGACCTGACTGCTTAGGTGAGTCAATTTTAGGATGAGGAAATTTTCTCATGAAGATGTGGTATAGTGGATATAGGTGTTTTGATTATAACTTCCTTAGAGACAGTAAAGCCATTTCTTGGTTCACATATTCTTTTTGGAAGTCATATAATGATTTTGTTATTCATAGAGATAGTATCGTTTTTTGCTCTAGTTCAGAAGGTGGCACTGACTTAAGAGACATATCCCAAACAGAACTCAGAACTCTCAGTTATCCTGCAGGCAAAAAAAAAGGTGATGAGTTTTTTGGAGATGTAAACCAAGGGCTTAGCCCTTAATTGAAGAAGCTATAGCCAGTGAACCAGGAGAAAGCAGTCGGGAATTACAAACTTTACTGCACAGTGGGTCAGACAATGTCCACCATCTATTATCAAGTGAGGTGGTCTTCTCCCTGGATAGCTCTCATGATTCATTTCACAGATTGAAATTTGAGGGCATAATAGCATTGAAAAGTTAGTTAGGACCAAAGAAAAGTTCTGGCCTTAAATTTCATTCTATTCTTGAATTCCAGTCTTGCAATTTTAATATAAAAAGAGTATGATTTCTCCACAAGAAACCACAGTCACACCTTTGTTGTTAATCAGGTGACTACCTGTGAACATGTCTGCTTCTAGACGCTCCTATTTTGTGCTATCTCTTTAACAGCCATGTAAGCCATATTAGCTTGTAAGTTTTGGTCTTATTTTTTTAAATGGATAACAACATTAGTTCTTTCTATATAAAATTTTGCTTTGAAGTATATTTACAAAAATATAATGGCAAAGCTTACAACTGATCAAGTTTTTACAAAATAAAAACACTCACATATCCACCACTGTTATAAACCAACACACTGAAAGATTCTCCTAGTCATTTATTGAATGTTTGTATTCACTTCTATTAGAGTCATAGAAGGAAACTTGCTAGGTGACAGGACATGCATAAATTAAGCTTTAGTAGATACTGACATTTTCCCAGAGTGGTTCTAACACATCACATGCCATCAGTACTTTGTGAGAGTTCCAATTGCTCTACATTGTTGTGACCATGTGACCATGTCAGTCTTGTCATTTTAGTCATTCTGTAGGTACGTAGTAGTATGTCATGATTTAAATTTGCATTTTCCTACCCACAAATATGGAATAATTTGCCATATTTTTTGTCATTTGGATACTGGACATCCAGTTCAAAATTGTTGTTTACATTTTGCTGGGTTACATGTCTTAAAATTACTTGCATAAAAATGACTTAACTAAATAATATATGTAATTTTATATCTAACCTGCTTGGGATTCTGTGGAGATACTTAAGTATGCAGATTAATGTATTTTGTGTGTCTTGGCCATTTTCTCTTAAAATTTTACATATGCCTCATTCTCTCTCTTCTTTTTCTTTTGGAATCTTAACATCTGAGGCCTTTTTAGCTTGTTATATCTACCTCACTTACTCTTTTCTGCATTTACCATTCTTTTTTCTCTGTTTCAGTTTGTATATTTTTATTATCCTGGTATTTCCAGTCCATTAAAGCTTTCTTCTGCTAAATCTAATCTACTGTTAAAGCCATATATTTAACTATTGATTTCAGTCATTATATTTTTCAGTCTTAAATTTTCTACTTGATTTGTTTCTATAGATTCTGGTAAAATTCACTGCTTGATATCTACTTTCATGAATATATTAACACCAATTATTTTAAAAAATGAATCTAATAGTTTCACAATGAAACAATAGGTTTGTTCCTATTTTTTTCTCTTGGCTTTTTATAATTTCATCCTGACTCTTGTCTTGCCTGGTTACAGTTTGTGAAATGCTGGACAATGTTTATGAGAAATTGTAGAAGTTCTAGTCAATGTTATTTTTCCCCACAGAGGATTAAATTTTCTCCTGGCCAGTAGATAAGAGAAGATTACCTTTAATAATGGATGAAAATATTTCATGGTTTGGTTTCATGTGTGGAGGGCTCATCTATTCTTGATTGCTTTTAAACTTAAGGCAGAACATTTTAAAGGTCTCAACTGAAAATATGCATTGCTTTTCAGGGAGCGGGGCTTCTCTTTGACGGGTCCTCATAAACTAGCATCAGTACTAAAAACAGATTTGATCACCACCCTTCAGCCTTCAAAGTGTCTCCTGTGAGGACAGTTAATCAATCCTCGTCACTAGAAAATACAGTTGCTCGTGAACTTATTCCCACACTCGGGAATTAAATCCCTACCATCATGACTATGGATTCCACCTCCACCCACCTCAATGGAACCATTCTGGACTCCCTCTCCTCAGGTACATGGTAGTCTCATTCTACCCCATCTCCATTTTGTGCCCAACCCTGCGCAATATCCTAAGTATAGCCAAGGAATCCCATTGAATTTACTCCTCCCTATGAGCATTATTAGCTTCAAGGGATCACACAGAGCTCTACTTCCCAGAGGCATAGTTATTCAGGCCAGCTCTTGTGGACCTGCTATCCTATGCGTTCTCTGCTCCTCAAAAGGATGCATTTGGATCACAGTAATAGCTGTTGTTATCCAGCCTCCCCCAATAACTATTAGGACCCATCTCCCAGTTTTCATACTCCATACATCCTTGGTTATAGGCAGTGCCTGTAAAACCAAATCTTCTCCAGACATCCATAATCTCCTATACTCTCATCCCTGAACTATTTTCCACTTCTTTTAACCAGATTCTATCTCTCTCTCTCTATTCTGTGCCTTTTGTAGCTTCTCTGTACAAGTGTGCTTTCTTATATCCTCAGATATCCCTTGCATTTAGGGAACCAGGCAGTTCACTCAGACACTGGAGCAGTGGTAAGCATTTCTGCCATGCCTTGCTTGAGTTCCTGTCCATAGAAGGTGTGAGAATAAGAAATAGGGTATTTTTGGTTTTGTTTTTGGTGTGACTGGGGTTAGAACTCAGGCCTTCCTACTGGTAAAGCAGGCACTCTACAATTAAGCCATGCCTTGGCCCATTTTACTCTGGATATTTTGGAGATGGAGTCTCATGAACTATTTGCCTGGACTGGTCTCAAACTACAATCCTCCCAATCTCAGCCTCCCAAGTAGCTAGGATTGCAGGCATGATCCACCCACATCTCGTTAAGAAGCAGTTTTTGTTTTACACTAATGAGTTTGTGGCTGGTTTGTTACACTGCAATAGGTAAACAAAACAAAGCCCCTCCAGTCACTGGAATAAATAATGGTTTTATATTGAAGACTCCCACATTCATACATTAAGCCTAATCTTCTCTCCTGAGCCCCAGATTCAAATAGTCAGGTGCTTTCTTGACATCTGCATTTCACATCTACATGTTCATGTTGAATTCTCTTGAATTTCTGACCCCAAAAACTTGCTCCTATGCCAGTCCCATTCTCATTCTAGTGACTGTCATAAATATTCACTTTGTCTTTTCTCCTCATATTCAGTCCATTTTCAAGGTCTGTAGATTCTCCATGGTTACTTGCAGAGTCAGGATACCTCTCATTTTGCACCTACATTTGTTAAGAACCTCTAACTGGTCCCCATGCCACAGAGCTCAACCTTTCTACACACTCCTTCCTGCTGCTCACTGGTTATTCTAGGGTGCAAGTCAGGTAGGCTTACTGCTCAGTTCATAACACTTTGGTGGTTCCTCAACTTTTAGTAGGATAAAATTCAAAGTCCTTGTAGCTATGTAGAGGGAATCTCATAACCTGACTCTTCGTGATCTGATCCCAGCCTCCCTTTCTCTATCCTTCATTGCTCTAACTACACAGAATTAGTGGGTTCCCTGAATGCACTGCCCTTTTCATATCACTCACTATTGCCCATACTGTCCTTTTGGCCTAGTATTTCCTTCTCTCACTCCTGTTGCCATATACCTTGAAAAGTCTACATACTTGCAGACTCTGTTCAGGTGATAGGTTTGTGTCATGTTACCTCTGACCTCTAGTACTTCAGATGGAGTTATAGACTTGTGTCATAATACACTTAGAAATAAGAGAGGGGAAAATAAATTAGCTGTAAATCACCTAAAACATTATTTTTATTTGTTTACTTCCCTTTTGTTTTTTCCTATGCCTAGTTAATATGTGGGTGTATTATATACACATACATTTATAATTATAACCTACATGAATAACAGAATACAGGAAGACATTATTAAAAGAATGAAAACTTGAAAGCCATACAAAGATTCAATGACAGGGAATGACTAAGTATATTATGTCCCATTTCTGTCATGATGCCATTAAAATCATGGCAATAATCACATCTATAGGCCAGAGGAAACAGTATTGTTAAAAGGTTAATTATCTTCTGTTGACCTATAGATTGAAGAAAAATCTCAATCAAAAATGGCAAGAGGTTTTTTGTTTTGGCTGAAATTGAGAAGTTGGTTCTAAAATTTGTGTGGAAAGGCTAAGAACATAGAGTAATCAAACCATTTTGAAAAAGAACACAACTGGAAGACTTATGTTACCGAATTTCAAAACTCACTATCAATCTGCAGTCACTGTGACAGTGTGGTATTGGGATAAGGATATAAACATAGATTAGTGCAACACAGGAAGAGTCAAGAACAAAATCCTACACACACATCTAATCAATTAGTGTTAAACAAAGGTGCCAAAGTAATTCAAAGGAGAATGGGTAATTTTTAATAAAAAGTCTTGGAACAATTAGATATCCACATGTAAGTGAATCATGGCTCTCAACTCATACACTATATAGACATTACTTCAAGTTGCACCCGGGACCTAAATGTAAGAGAAACCTAGAAAACTTTTTAGAAGAAAGCAGGAGAAAATATCTGTAACCTGGAATTATGTTATGGCACAAAAAAAGAATCATAAAATTATATTGGAATTCATTAGCATAAAAACTTTTTTCTTTGAAACATGGTGTTAAGAAAACAAATAGACAAGTCATGGATTGTGAGAAAATATTTATGAAATCAGTATTGGATATTGAATCAAGTGTTTATATCCAGAATATATAAAGAACTCTCATCACTCAATAATAACAAGACAATCTCTTTTTTAAAAATGGGTAAAAGAGGCTGGATGTGGCACTGCATGCCTGTAATCCCAGCACTTGGAAAGCTGAGGCCAGCCTGGGACATAAAATTTGAACAGATTTCACCAAAGCAACAGACAAAAAGCATGCAATATTATCGTTGTTCACTAAGTTAAAACCACAGTGAGAGCACTATCGACATTAGAACATCTAAAATGAGAAAACCCAACCCGATCAAGTATTCGTGAGGATGGAGAGCAACTGCAACTCTTATTAATTGCTGGCAGAGTTGCAAAATAGTGTAGCCACCTTAGAAAACAGTTTGGCAGTTTCATATAAAATCAAATAAACATGAGATGATCCAGCAATCCCACTTATAGGTACTTACAAGAAATGAAAGCATATATCATTATAAAGATTTTTATGTGAATGTTTATAATAGCTTTCTTCACGATAGCCCCAAACTGGAAATAATCCAAATTTCTATCACTTGGCAAGCGAATAAACCATGCTACATCTATACAATGGAATTGTATTCAGTGCTAAGAAGGAAAAAAACTGTGGATATGCACAATGACACAGGTGAAACTTGGAAAAATTATGCTCAATAAAAGAAACCAAATGAAAGAAAAGAAAACCCCATAATGTGTGATTCGACTTGTATAAAAATGTAGAATGCTGATCAGAAGTTTCCGGGGGCTGGGCAGGCGACTAACTCTGAAGTGGCTTATGAGATATTTTGGGGTGAGGTGAATATTCTGTGTTGTGATTGCAATGGTGTTTTCATAACTTACACTGTTTGTTACAATTGACTATATTGTGCTCTTAAAATTGGTGCACTTTGTACATCATAACATATACCTTAATAGAGCTAAAAAAACTTTGCACTACACTGAAAGTTATGGAAATTGTTTATTTTTGTGCTACTGTTGTTTCATTTTTTGGTTTGTCTGTGTATTTTAGTCTTGCCTTTTTATGTGCAACTGGTGGTTGCTTGCATACTTCTTCTAGATTGTGAGTTCTTGCCTATCCATCCTTGTACTCCCCAAGGACTTAGCTTGGGCCTAACAGAGTGTATGTGCTCTGTTAAGCATTTCAGCCATTCAATCAAAAACTATTTATTGAAACGAATGTTTAGTGATCATCAGTTCAGCTCAATATTCACTACAGAATCTGACATCCATTGTGGTACACCTCTTTGAGTTTGGTGGGAGCCTGTTCCTTACAGAGTATGTGCCTGTCTTGGTGGGGGCCTTTAAGAATAAGCAATTTTATTTCACTCTGCAAAAATGCACACCGTGCCTATTCTAAAGGCTTTATAAATATTAATTTAGTTCTTATGGTCCCTAAAGGGTAGGTGATATTACCATTATTCCCATTTTATAGAAAAAGCAATTGAGGCACAAAGATGTTAAAAACTTGCACAGTGAGAAATGGTGGAGCCAGGATTTGAACCCAGTCAAGTCCAAGCCCAGGTTCTTCCTACTCTGCTTGGGCATGAGATGAGTCATGATAGTGAAATTTGTCCTACAGAAATTCCTCTGCAGACACTTCTTTGCCTATTCCTGGAAGTGTCTACTATGGACAGTCTTATACCTCATCCTGCTGCTTTCTGATTTCTTGGCATTCATAGCCCTTACCCTCCTTGCTCTCTGGCCTCTCCTCCTCATTCTGTGGACCAGTTCTCTGATAGCTTGCCCCTTCCATGGGATGTCAGGATGTTCTCTGACTTGGCCTCTCGCCTAGTCTGTGGATCTGCTTCAAGGGGCAGCCTTAGTTAGCCTGGCCAATCTACCACAGCCTGCCCATCAACTTGGGCCTATTCCAAAAATCTGGGGTGAGATGGGACTAGAGTCTGGGACCTCATTGCCTATTGTTAGTTAGACCTTCTCTGGAGAGGTTAACAGATGGACTAATGCTGGGACTGTCTTCATTTCACCAGAGCAACAGTCCCTCTGCCACACCTTAAAACTGTGAGAATGAAAACCGCAAAGTTTTCAGATCTCGGCCATGGGGAGGGTAGGGATGGAAGAGATGGCCAGGACTGTTCACGTCAGCATCCTGTGGATTTGGGGAGGTGGTGTAGGAGTGTGCTAGGAAGACTTTGTCTGAAGAAGGGTAATACAATGTTTACATTGTCTGAGGCTAAGTTCCACATGCTTAAAAACGAGACCCAACTTTCTTTGCTTCGTTGTAAGCTGTTGCCACTTTCCTCTACCCAACTCAGAGAGTTTGTGTTTGGGAATGAATAAGTGTTGGTAGGAGGTAGGCAATGTAGATTTGACAATCTGGTAGTATAATAATGGAGTAGACAGATTCAGTGACACCCAATTCAAGTCAGTCATGAGTAAATGAGCAAATGAAGGATCATCAGCACACAAACCCTAGGGAATTCCTCCTGTTTGGTGAAGTAAGGTGTCACAAACAATGGCTAAGAGAGGACTGTATGTTTCAAGTTGTAGGAGTGCTGATTTAATTTTTTTTCAGGAAAAGGATTATAGAAATGTAAAACAAAAATATTTCAACTCGAAAAATACTTCGTAATTATATGTCATAAAATAATTAGGTCACACAAATTAGCACAAATGTTTACAGCAAAATTGCCATGTAAAACATTATCGGTGATATTATGCTAATTGCTTCAGAAGCAAAAGCTGATTATGTTTCGGCAGGATTAAAATTTGCCATGTCTGCGTTTCTTTGTAGCTTCACCAGTTTTCCATGAGAGCACCAAGCCTGTGATTACCATGAAAGCTGAATTGCTTATATTTGTGGTAGCGAATCTGAAAAGGAATCTTTCTGAGGACCAAGAAAGGCAAGATCATGAATGGAGGAGAGAACTTCTGAAAGCATTCTTTCACTCCAAAGGGAACTCACCAATGGTCCCCTGTGGAGACTGAGCATAGAGGAAGGGTGCTTGATGTACTCTGAGGAGCACAGAACACTGGGTCAGAGTGGAAAGGATCTCAGAGGGCATATTTCTCAAACTGACACGCACATGCATCTGTTAAAATGCAGCTTCTTTTTCAATATGTCTAGAATAAAGGCAGGGACGATGGATTTCTAACAAGCTCGCAGGAGATGCCGGTATTTCTGGTTCATGGACCACATTTGGAGTAGCAAAACACTTGAGAAAATCTTGACCAATGTAGCAGATTCAAATGGGTTTTAGGTCAGATAAGCAATGAAGAGTGGGTGGCAGAGATGGGTGTAAGACATCAGGAATGGCAGAACTTGTGATGAATTGGGGGCATCTTGGTGCATTAAAAGCATCCACAGGCAATGGAAGGAAGAGAGGACAGAGGAAAGGATAAAGGAAGTACCGTACTGCTCTCTGGGTCTGTGAATTTAAGACTCTGATCCTACTAACCCAATCCTGAGTAGGCTTGGACCAAGGTAGCAGAAGTGACTTGTTTTGGCTCACATCTGGCTAGTGGGCAGTCAAGATTCAGCTTCTTCTACCTCCCAGTGGCCAGGCAGTCTCTGCTGAACTTTATGGGACTGGGAAGCAAACCCAGAATTACTGGAGGAAGACATTTGCCTATCATTGGCTGTTTCATGCCCTTCAAGGGGGCCAGCCCTTTCTGTTTGTGCAACAGCCCTCAGGATTATCCAGGAAGCTCCTACTACCTCCCCTGGCAAATGGTGTGCTCACATCTATCCTGCCAAGGGCAGAAGTCTTCCTTGTCTTGCTGCTTTGACCTGGTAGAAGGGTCTTGAGCCTGTCTCTTTTTCTCTAAGTCTGTTTTTTTACCCACAAAATGGAACAATATTAAATAGCAGGGGGAGTGATATTAGGGAAGTATCATTGTGATCTCTAAGGGGCTATATCTGGTTCTGGCCTCAGCATCAGAGGATCTCCTGCCACCACTCTGAGTGGGGCTCACTTTCAGGGGTGAGCCAATGCTGTAGAGAAGCCTTATAGCTGGCAGGGTCAGAGCATGGGTTCAGCCTTGGTGTTGCTCTAGTAACAGCATCTAGATTCCTATGTACTGTCCAATGTCCCCTCACTTCACCTGTGCTCAAGGTCTCTGAGTCATGTCCTCAGGCTGCAGAGGGTTCAGTTATCACTTAATGAATGCCCACTCTGTGCCATGAAAGGGCTCTTAGTGTTCTCACAGACAGAACCAAGGCTGAAACTCATTGTTTTTAACTCTGTCATGCCTGTGTCACTATTAAAGTCTGCTTTCCTTTGTCCTCATTCTGCAGGGCTGCAAGTGCCTATTGCTTGGTGTCTGTCCTCCCGTGTAGTCCCCTTGTGCAGTACAGTGCTTAAGTATTTGTCAAGATTGCACAGATCTTCTCCTATGCTGGGCTCCTGCCTTCTTCTAGAATGACTCCTGACATATTCAAAGGGCAGGCCTTTGTGAGAAAATATGTTTATTTTCCCAAGATCAGTCCTCTCAACATATGTTACTATGTAATGCTTCCAGAAGGGCCAAAGACCCATGCAGCTAGGATCTTGCCAGCCTCCTCCTCTTGTTTTTGCACTTTGAGCATAAGATCCACAAAATACAGTCCAACTGTTTCACACTATTTCCTTCTGCTCAGAATCATAACCTTCCCGATTATGTTATTCTTTTTTATTATTTATTGTGTGCCCTGGGGAATTTTCATTTTAACCAAGACACTGGTTCAATTGCAAAATGGCAAAGAATGATTTGTAAGGAGATCAGTGTTGGGAACTTATTAAAACATGTATTTAGGGGATGGTTTGGAATAGCAAAAATCTCTTGGGAGAGGAGATACTTTCAGGAGTTGGGAGGAAATCATGGAGTATGAAGGAAGAAAAGGAAGGGATGGTAAGACAGGAGAAGACTATTTAAGAAATAAAATTAGTAGCAAAAATGGACCTAAATGGAGGAAATAAATGTAAAGTCATAGGTAGAAAAACAAACAAAACTTCTCATAAATGAAATATGACCAATTTAACTTCATTTTGAAACAGAATGATAGCTGTCAAGCTCCCACATGGGTCTGAGTCCTTAAATGGGTTATACAGATTTTTCTTCGCCTGCAGAAACTATTGATATTCACATATCTAGAGCCTGGGTCTAGAGTACAGCAGTCAACCAAGGAGCCTGCAGCCTTATCCTGGGATGAGTGGTCTGGGATCTCTGTCTGCTGGCAGTTCTGAGAGAAAAGCTGTGCTGGGTGGGCTTCACAGAGAGACCTCTCTTGTCCCTCCTCCAGAGCCCCCTCAAGGTGAGCAGTATCTCCTGGAGCTGTGCCACACTGTGGTTTTGTCCTTCCCAGAGATCCCCCTGAGCTGGCAGGGCAGCTCCTTTGTCTCTGGGTGTCTCCCTGTCTCCCTTCTGCTACTGGGACATCAATTCCTGTGCTGTGGTTCCCCAGACCTCTACTGGCCTCTACAGAGCATCTTTATTGTGCTGGCATGATTTATGGGGGTTGGACACAGGGTTTTCCTTCCTGAGTGTGCTCAGGAGGAGGAGTTAAGGAGAGACGTTTCTGCACAGGGAGCAGGAGAGCTTGTTTCAAAAGACTGAGTGATTCAGGTCTCATCAGTAAATCCATATTCAGAGGCCCCATGCAAGGCTGCTGGGGACTGACAGCCGACCAATGCCTGGCCTCTTGAATGCAGTTAAACAGCAGTCAAGCCTGAGACAACAGAAGGCAATTTGTTTTCTCAGACCTCCATTTCTGAAATGAGGAAGGGAGAATTCCTGAATTCTTGGCCTTTCGTGGAGAAATGAATTTGGCAATGAAAAGTCTTGGGAATTTGAAATGCATGTTTTTATTATTGTCATTTTAAATAGAATGCCAGGACCAAGTACTATCTTTTTGTTTTCTGTGGGTGTTGATGTTTTCAGCACTACTAACAGAGTCCCAGATAACCTGTTCTCAAACACATGGATACACACGTGTGCAACGACCGCCCCCAACACACACACACTAATGTTCCCTGGAACTGTCTCCCCTCCTGTGACTCTCAGCTCAGGTACAGCTGGAGCCTCACTTGTGGGCAAGGTGGCCTTTCCTCTGCCTTCCAACCATGAGAGTGTGTGCCTCATCCTCAAGGTCAGTGCTTTTACTTCCTCCACCAGCTCTGGCCCATGAATCTTGTGGTATGTAACATAACGGTTCCCAAAAGATGACCACATCTTTATGTTCAGAATCTGTGCGTGTGTTATCTTATGCAGTGACAGGGACTTTGTAAACACGATTAAATTAAAGATCTTTAGATGGTGAGATTATTCTTGATCACCTGGGTGGATCCAGTGGACTCACAGGGTCATTATGAAAGGGAAGTAGGGAGTTATTCAAATGTCGATGGTCAGCATCATTTGGAGTCCCTAATAAAAGTACAGATTCAGGGTCCTGGGGTGCTTGAATAGCTACTGTCTGCAGTAACTTTTGTACATCAGGTGTGGTGTCTAATATCTCTTAGTCCCAGCACTGTGGAACAGTTGTCTATGACTGAGTGCCAGGCTCAGAGGAGATGTGACAACAAAAGAAGAGGTCAGAGGCTAGGTGCAGGGCTATAGACCACAGAATGAGGGGTGGCCTTTAGCAGTCAGAAGAGATGGGGAAAAAAGCAGCCCTTCTGATACCTTGATTTTCGTCCAGTGAGAGCCACTTTGTACTTCTGATCTCCAGAGCTGTAACATAATAAACTTGTGTTGTTTTTAGTCACTAAGTTTGTGGGAATTTATTATAGTAGCAATATGGAAGTAGTATAACTAGTGCTAACTACTAGAACTTGGGGCTAATGTGGCAGGCACAGGGAAAGGCTCACTTTCCATTTTCTAGCCAGCAAGGTGTAGCATCTCTGTCTGCTCATGGCACACAGAGTCTGGGAAGGGCTAAATCATGCCTCATGAGACTCTAAGAGTTGGAGAATGCTAGGTGTCAGGTGATAGAAATGTGGCAAAAAGCTAGTGCGGTTTCAGATTTAAAACTTGCTGAATTCAGGGTTCAGAGATAACCAATTATTATTAGCCTTGAACCCATGGGGGGAGCAGGCTACCCTGCTAGTGGCAGTAAACACAGTCTAGACAAGCAAGGGGGAGAATGAAACTCTCCCAGACCTCTGTATTTCTACCTCTGGAGTTCACAGGCCTGGTTGATTACCAGTGTCACTTAGGCTCCCTGATAAAAATACAAATTTGGGGTCCTGTCCTAGGGTACTCAGGAAGCTCTTCTGTAGCAACTACTGTGTGTTAGGTGTGGTATCTTATGTATTCCCAGTTCTAGACACAAGGCCAATACTCTATGACTGAGTCCCTGCTTCATATGTTCATTTTTCTCACCCTAGCCCACATCCACCCTAGTCCATTGAGGGGTATTCTGACTTATCCATGTGTTGGTCAGCTGGACACTGTCTTCAGGGAAGACACCTGCTCCATTCAGTTTCCCATCCCAGACCTGCCATCTCAGCATCACAATCTTGTCAGATAGCTGATGTGGTGAGGTCACAGCCCACTGCTCAGTGGAGTATTGGTGTACAAAGACCATAACAGCTTTTTAGTCTCCAAAAAATATCACAGAAGTGAACTTGAGAACCTCGGTCCTTTGTAAAAAATTATTTATTTGTTTATTTATTTGCCTATACTAGGGTTTGAACTCAGTTGAACTCAGGCCCTCGCACTTGCTAGGCAGGTAAGCTATACCTTCAAGCCCTTTATGATTTTAGTCATTTCTTTCAGATAGTGTCTTGTGCTTTTTGCCTGGGGCTGGCCTCAGACTGCAGTTCTACTTCTGTTTCCCTACATAGCTAGTATTACAGGTGTGCCTATAATGTCAGGCTTATTTATGAGCTAGAGACTCACTAACTTTTTTTGACTGGCCTAGCTTCCAAGCACAATCCATCTCTGCTTCCTGCCTAGCTAGGATTACAGGCATGAGCCACTATACCACTTCCCTTATCATTCTTTCTGTTCTTTTCCCACCCTTTCAAACTGGACCGTAAGCCTGAGGTAACTGAGCTATTTTATCTCCAGTAGGCAGGGACTACTGGAATCTTTGCACCATTCTCAACTTCTGTGTTACTTGAAGGTACTCTTGTGTTTACTCCCATGTAAAAATCTATCTATCTATCTATCTATCTATCTATCTATCTATCTATCTATCTATCTAACTATCTATTCATCCACCATCTACCAATATGATTTAATTCTTGCTCTTTTTGAGTCCCAAGAAGCATGACATAGAAATTAAGAGGGAGATAATTTGGTTGAGAACCTTGTGTTAAGAGTTCTTCACTTCTGACCTTGAGCAAGTTTCAAGGGTCATACCATCTCAGTTTCTCCATCTGTGGAATGAGGATAATAATATTAGCTAGCTACCTAGTGCTCGTGCCAAGATAAAATGAACTAATTTGTGTAAAATTCTTAGAACAATACCTGCAAAGTCATATGTGCTTGATAAACATTGAGTGTTACTATTATTATTGATGCTATCCTTGAAGAAGTAGTTTTTTGAGAAAATGACATTATGAAAGATCACCCAAGTTTTATTGACCCCATATTTGAAAAGTTCCTTTTTGCCATCTTGACTCTTCATAGGTCTTCCAACAGGGAATCAGAGGGAGTTAAACTCAGTCCATCTTTCTAGCCCCTCATCCTTGTTTTAGTTGAACAAACAAGTAGGAATAAGCTCAAAAGGCAGAGAGCAGAGGGCAGGAGATGGGGCTGCTCAACTGAGAGAACTGAGTCAGCCCCTGTGAGTTTCACCCTTATACCATCTGTTTGCTGATTTTTCTCTCTGTCCCAGCTTTCAGGAGCAAGATGTTCTGAGCTGGCAGAATTGAGGGTCCTGCAGACAGGTGGCCCCGGCCCTTCATGCCAGAGTTTTCAATTATGATCCCAGTCAATGGGAGAGAGTGGAGGGCGAAAATGAAAATGCAGTATTTGGTTAGCGCTCTGACAAGCCATGAATCAAAACCAAGTGAAATTGCTCTGGGGTTTCCTGGCCTGTCAGCTGTCACCATCCATTCTGCCTGCCCCTGGGCTGTGAAATCCCCATGTAGCCACTGCTGTTCACAGGGAAGCAGACCCAGGCACCACATGGCTGGGCCCTTCTGCTATGCCCCCATGCCAGGTGCACCTCTCGAGTATGCATGGACAGCCTGCTTCTATGGATGAGGGCACAGAAAATTTGGACAGCAGAAAGAAGTGCCATCAACAGGATGAGCAATAATGTATGTCTGACCCCTGCTATGGTGTTGGAATGCCTTTTCTCCTCTCAGGGCCCACTGGGGTGCCCAATGTTTCCCTTCCCAATGGCCATTCATTCTTATTTGAGGAATCTTAGCAGAGACTCTGCACTGCCTATACTTGTGGGAATCAAGGTCAAAGTTTCCTCTGGCCAGTGGGAAAAATGAAGAGCTGCTGGAAGTGTTTTCTCTATCAGGAACAAGGCAACACCTTCTGCTTCCCTCTTTCCATAACAGATCTGAGTGATTTATACCCATCAGGCCAGACCCAGGGTGCACTGGACAGTGAACCCATAAATAACTGGTTTTGATTAAACACATGATTGAGGAAATGCTTGGTGAAGAGGCAGGACTCAATTTTATAAAGTCAAGCTTCTTCTGTTTAATTTCTTGTCACTCATCTTTTCTTTGGTGAGGATTATGACATGATTCCAGCTGTGAAGACCCACGTGGTCTGGGGAGGCTCAGACAGTGAATTGAACTAAAGAAGTCAGTGGGGAGGACAGCCTTGAATTCTAAGAAGTCTTATGGAGGAAGCATGGACCCTATGTGGTCAGTTACTAACCAGGAAAATGTGAGTCAGGGCTGCTGCTCATAGTTATGCAAGGGTGGTCACTGCTGAGGGCAAAGGTATAGGAGGACTAGGTTTTTCTCACTAAGATATATGTCCTGGTTTGGCTGTGTCTGTCCAAAAGAATGGCAGCCTTTGATTCACCCAAGGCCTCAATGGCCCAGAGGCAGCTCTGCAGACAGATAAGTGATTAGATGGTCAGCACTGGCTATCTGGGGTGTAAAAAGGTCAGGAGTTACCAGGAGCCTCTATGGCTGTAGAACAAGGTAGGGTCAGGCTCAGTGATGCCAGACAGAGTCAACAGCACTTGAGTTGGCGAGTCAGAGAAGAATCAGATTCTAAGGGGTCATTCAAGAGCCAAACTATGAGCAGGGATCAGAAAGTGGGGGCAATGACAAAAGTCTATTTCAGGTCCTGTTCTGTGACCAGTCTTTTGGGAAGGCTTGAGGCTATGGTCATAAAGCCCGATGCTATTCACCAGTGTTTCCTTGGCTGCTAGTTTCTGTCCCAGTGATTCCTTCATTAGAGTGGGGGTAAAGAACATGAAAGTAAAACATGCTGGTGGGACTTGGAGGCAGAGCCAAGAGTAGTGGGTAAAAGTTTTGGGAGGTGGATATTTTGCTCCAAGTTGGCTTACTGGCTTTGAACGAGATTACTTTGTGTGGTCATGGAAAGTGTTCGAGCCCTGTTATGGAGCCCATAGAGAGAACTCTTTAGGAAAGTTGGTCTGAAGGCTCAGAGGTACCCTTCTAGCCCCATGTCACCTGAGTCTGCGAGATTTCAGCCAACTGGGTTTCCACCTTGTCAAAGAGGATTGATTGCAGAGGAAGTTAAAATTAATGACTAGCACAGGTTTTTAGGCTTTAGTTGTACTTACTTTTGTCCCTCCTGCTGGCCTCCTCCCATGTCCCCAGTGCCAAATCCATTGTATGGATTCTTGAGTAAATTACTCAGGGAGGGCTGAAAGAGCTATGCTGTCATTAGGCAGGCAGCACCTGTCCATCTTCCCAATGGCAATTTCTTCGATGTGGCAGGACAGATGACCATGAGGCATAGTGAGCTGGCCACATTGGACATGATAGGAGAGGGTAAGAGCCCAGTGTAGGGCCTTCACTGTCACTTCTTCTGGGCTATGAAGTGAGGGCTACATCAAGCCCAGTTTCTACAAGTTGTGTCAGAAAATAATGTTACTAAATATCTTCCATAAGCCAATCGAGAGCTTCTGTTGTTCCCTATTTCTTACGAAATGTTGAGTTTGTATCTCACTGGCATGACTGGTGTCACATGCCCAGCCATAAACCAATTGTTGGGGCCAAAGAGAAGGATACATGGATTGTCTAGACCTTAGGCTTATGTGGGAAGGAGAAAGGGTATCACTCTCTTCAAACCACATGGCTGCTGGTGGAGCAGCAGCAAAGGGGACTGTTGCAAAGAACACTAGGTAGGGGGTGTGTTTCTGTGTCCATGGCATCCATTCTCCTCTGAAGCTGTAGCTTGGTTTTACTTTGGGAAAACACCATGCCCTCCCATCACCACCCTCCCCTGCCAAGGTAGGAGGGATGACACCTCCAGTTGTGCTACATCCAGCTCAAGCTCAATGGTAGAACAGAGTGGGCTTCCTTTCCCATAGGAGAAGCTCACATCCCCAGCTTCTTGGTGCTGGATCATAGAATGTCATTCCTGGAATGACTGGTCTCAGTACTGCCCCATCCCTTCCCAGGAGGCTAGGGCATGAACACTGGCATTTCAAGCACCTTCCCATCTCAGAATATGGATGCTTATAGCTGCATTTTAAAATTTGGAACATTTGGATATTTTTGCTTTACTGCTTTCACACAGTCCGCAGTGAGGACTGATGGTAGCAATCAAATGCACATCAATGATAATGGTTTGCACGGTTGGGCTTTCCCTGCTACTTGGAATACTGAGGCTGGGTAGCACTCTTCTGGAACAATGTACTAATCAGATGTGAAATGACAAAGCTTGGCAAAAGTGCAATCCATTATATAATCATTTATATTTTTCTGTTTAGCTACAATTCATTATTTTCCTGGATATTTCAGCTCACATCTATCAAATAGACATAAAGCAAGATGCCTTAGGTATAAGGCTTGAACCTAAGAGTTAAAATATAATGATGATATTAAAGAAATAGTTATTGTAATAATATCACCCCGGTTTTGTTCTGGAGGCTTTGTTGATCCTATGAAGTAGTTAACATGATTATTTTGCCAAATGAATCAACTGATGTTTGACATGTTAGATTGCTTGTCCACAACTAGTCAGTGCCAGAGAGGTGTGGTAAACCCAGGTCCTCTGGGTTTCAAGTCTGGTCTGCCTCTCCCTGCTCTGACCACTGAGCATTGGTATGCATCCATAGTGATGACTGAGAACTGGTCCTGTCTATGAAGCTGCACTTGAGTGAGGTGCTGTGGGTGCTTTCAGCAGGCAGGGGTTCACCACAAACACCACCAAGGAGCATCTTCAAGTGGGCAATGGTTGCCATTCAAGAGAATGGAGACTTTGCAGTTTAAGGTCACTGTTATTAAATTTTCTCTCTTTTTTTTTTTGGCAGCACTGGGGTTTGAACTCAGGGCCTCATGCTTGCTACACAGGTGCCCTGTTGCTTGAGCCACTCCACTAACCCTCAAATTTTCATTTTTTTTAGCAGTGGAATTCCTTATATTCTTCAACTAATAAAAGAACTTCAACTTATAAAAAGATAAAGTTTGTTTGATTAGAATGAATTGACTTTAAAATTCAAATGTATAGTATTTACTCACTGTAAACCATATTGTCAGAATAATGAGGCTATTTAGATTAACACAAGCTTTTGAAGTTAGGTTTTTCAGATAATATTTGCAATCACAGATCACTCTTGGTGTTCTATTTATGTCTGTATTTTGTTGGTTGCATACTATTGAAAAAAAAAAGCCCTAATTCACACAGCTAAATATTTGTATATATTAATTCCTGAAAGTTTGCTTTAAGGTTTTGGTATTCTTTTACACTAAACTGATCCAGAGATTTGAAAGAGAAATTACAAGATACTTTTGTTCAAAAGTTAAATTTCTTGTGATATCTAATTAAGCTCTTCTTAATTAGTGAATGTACAAACTAGAAGGAAGCAATGAATGGGTTCTTTAGCTAGCCTCAAATAACAACGATATAGTAGAAAATATATCAAATTTATGTTGTATCATATGAGATATGGATCAATATCATCAAAAAACTTCCATGAGTCCTTGTAACTATCTCTGTCATATAGTCCCCAAAGTCTCAGAACAGTCAAGATCATCTCATTTATTCATCCATTCATTTGTTCATCGATTCATTAATTCAAAATTTTCTGTTGAGCATTTATTGTATGTCAGGCACTAGTTTAGGTACTTTGGATGTAGTGATAAACAGAACAGTCCTTTTCCTAACCCTGAAGCATGCATTTTGGGGTTGAACGGGATGGAAGGGAGAGTAGAGTGGAGATAGACAGACAGTGGGCAAAGTGAACAGACAAATGAAACTGTTTGCCAGGTGATGATATGTGATTTTAATAAAAGGGCAGGATTGTTTAGTCTATGATGTTAGAGGAAATAGAGTAAAAAGTGTAATTGAAACATAGATCATGGGGCATGAAGCTCAGAGAGAAGGTAAAGGAAGCTCTTTTTTGTGTCCACTTCCCTCCATCTAACCAAATGGAGTAGATGTTTAGGTTTTCATGAGTGATTAAGTAAATAAATATATTTTTTAATGATACCCTGGCACTTACCATGATGATGAGTCACTTGGGGAATGGATAAGTATGGGTCAGGACTTACACATACAAAACAAACTAGGGACACAGTGACCAGAAAATGGCCCACTGTGGTCATTGGCACTAAACAATGGGTTAGGAATTGAGGGGCTCCAGCTGTAAGGCAAAAAAGACCTTAGGGAATTGAGCAGGGTCATGCATGGAAAAGGTAGAAGGGTGTCTCCTACCTTTGGCTAATTTTCTCTTGCCAAAAGATTTCCAAGTAGAACCCTATCGTTGATTCATATTGGCTACTTGGACTTTGGAATAGGATGTAATTGTCAGAGGATGGCAGTGCTGGCTCCACCTGGCTCTCACTAGTTTATGAGCACTGACTGTACATCACCTCCCAACTCCATATTCAGTGATTGCACATTGATAACTTGAATTCTGTCGTAGTGAGAGTTTTTACACCATGGAAATCAATCAAGCTACAAATGCGGGCATTTTTATCCTGAGGACAGGTTGCTAAACACTGGATTGTTTGGGATCTATTCTCTGTTGACTTCACCTATTGAATAAAGATTACATGTGAAGTTTCCACTCAAACATAGATGTGTGTAGCCTTAGACTTTGCTTTCACGCTATCATGGACTCCCTTGCTACTGTTACGTCCATGGAGTTAGACATGATCCATAGGTTCAAAAGGGGAGGGGGAAGGAAAGGCACTGCACAAAGCCAAAAGATGCTCAGGGAGGGCTGTTCTGTATACTGACTGGCTGGTCCCACTGATTGTTTTCACTTCACTTAGCCAATCTGCCTGGAGTCCCAGTAATGTGAATAAAAGCAGAAGGAGGCAATAAACCACTTAATGTAAGTGAGAGTTTATTCTCTGGGGGAGTGGAGGAAGAAAGTAAATAAATAATTTTGGAGCATGTAGCTTGGGGTTTGGAGATCTGGAGCTGAGGGCAGGCCTGAATGATTCCATAGTTAGTGTTCTCAGGCTTTCAGGAACCAGGAAAAGGGAACTGAAGGAACCAGAGAGACAAAGATGAAGCCACAGATTCTCAAACTTCTAGCATTGGCCCTGCTCCCAAGGAAGAGAGTGAATTTTTTTTCTTTATCTCTCTTCTTCCTTAGCTCATGGGCCCATAGATTAGATTGATATTGTTAGAATTCAAGTTTAGAAAGTTTTGGAGGAATGTATTCTAGTTACAAATCAGCATATAGAGAACAAAAGTTAACAACTGTCTTTAGTTATTTATTCAATCAGTCAGGATATCTCTGAAATTTCATGTAGAACAAGATGGGTTTACTCAACAATTCACATGACAATTTCAGAAATGTCTTATTTTAATTTCTGATTTCTCTGTTGTGGGTAGAAGCTTTTTATCTGTTAGTATATTCTGTACTCTGATCATCCCTGTCAAATGGTTAATGACGTGAAAACAAGTACCTAGATGTACTAGGCCACTTGGCATTTCAATAAGCACTTTCATGGAGAGTGAAACATCCTTCTAAGATTTTGTGGAAGAGAACATGGCCTTGGTTGTAGAGGGGTCTTCAGAGGTTCCCTGCTGCTGCTGCATTACTGCTGTGTAGAAAGAAAAAAAACAACTATGGCTAAATGTAGTGATTTAAAGCAATAAGCATTTTTATTCGATCTCATTTGGAAGATCTAATATTCAGGCAAGGCTTGACTGGCTTATTTCTCAGCTCTCCATAGCATGGAATGAGGTCACTCAATGGTTCTCAGCTACTGGATGGTTATTCTGGATAGTTCAAGACCACTGGAATGTCCAATGCGTTGGTGGGATGACTGAAGGCTGAGCTCTCTGGGGACCACCTGAAGGAGCAGCTATCTGTGGACTGAACCATAGTGGTCTCAGAATGATTGGACTTCTTACTTGCAGAGGGCTCCTCTCAGTAAATGGCACATGGGAACCTGGCAGAAACTTCATGGCCTTTTTCAACTTCAAGTGGAATCTACCATTTCATGCAATTTGTATGAATGGGTCATTAGGATAGTGCAGATTCAAGGGGAGACAATTAGACTCCATCTCTTGGTGGGGGTATGGCAAGATCTCACTATGAAAGAACATAAGATGTGATATTGTTGCGGCCATCTTTAGGAAATACAAGTTGCCCACCATTTAGCTTAAAATTGGGCATCTTTGCCTGTTGGCTCTCATTTTATTCCAAATATCAGCCAGTCTTGTCTGATAGCATTTTCTGTTGAATTAACTAAATGAGACTGAGCTTTAGTTCAGGGTCTGAATTAAATTCAATCTGATCTTCATCCTATTACTATAAATCATGAAATCCAAATCCCAATTCTGCAGTACCCCCAGCATGCTGTCAATCATCTTGAGAGTTGTCATGGCATCCTAAAATATTAACATTAATTACGTGATAAATATTTACCATTTATGCCTTTGAGAATTTCAACATTGTTACAGCTGCAATCAGACAAGCTATGACAGGGTATCAGTCTCAACTCTTAATAAAAAAAAAACCCTGAGAATCACAGATGTGTACCCTGGATACTATGAATAGATAGAATTCAGAGGAGTTATTTTTTTTTATCAAGAGCACATGGGTAAGTTTCTCTAGCTGCAACTCTTTAATTAATTTTTTCTCTAAGAATTGACATTTTTTTCTATCTTGCTAAACGGCTCCTCTGCAGACTGTTGCTGTTCTATTGTTTCTCTCTCACAAGCAAAGATTAGACTGTTCACGTGTGTGTTGATGAGTGTGAATGCTGCCATCACTGGCTGACATGACATGGCTGCATGCTCTGCTCCTGGGGGTGGTTAATAAATCGTATTTGATGACATAACCTTTAGATCTGAAATTGCAGCTGTACTGGACTGTCAGGAAAAGCTCCTTTTGTCATACATTTCTTGGATTTATTAGAAAACATGTATTACTCTTTGGTTTTTTTGAAGTCTTTCTAGTGTATTTAAATAATTCCCTGAGCAAATGTTTTAGGAATCAATTGAATTATTCCTATTGTCTTGACTAAGCTTTTTCAGAATTGGTGTAAAGGTGTTTGATAGCTCAAAAAAGAATAGATTGAACATTTAAATATCTGGTGCATTTAAGTGATCATTTGTGTCTTTTAAAATATATAAATTCTTGGTTAATTTTCTTCAAAAGTCTTCCAACTACAATAGTTCTCTAAAAATACTTGAAGATTTTTATAATTAAATGACTCAAATTTGGTTGTATTCTGACATTCCTTTGTTCTTATTTCCCTGTTATTAACTCACCTTTTACAAATGCCAGTTGTTCAGACCAGGTGGGTTTATCTAGGAACCATTTCTAGGATGCTACTTGGGTATCAATTTTCTGAGATAAGGAAGCCAGACCTGTGAGATATTTTTCAGGACAGTTTAGCTGTGGAATGTTAGCACTTCTCTAACATGAGTAACACTGTGAACTGAGAGCCTCAAGGGAATGTGACATTCAGGTCACATGGGAAAGGACAAAGGGTCTTCATACTCAAGGAAATATGGTGCATCAGACATGACCCTGAACATAGGGCATCCAAGGAAAGGCCTTTTTGGCTTCCTTGGCAGATAAAACTACAGTTCCTTTAAACACCACCAGCAATACACTGGTGTGAAGTTTGCTTTCATTTTCTTTTTTCTTTCATGGTACCAAGGATTGAACTGAGGGCCTCATGTATGCTAGGCAAGTGCTCTACCAATTGAGCCACACCCTCAGTCATGAAGTTTGCTTTGTAACTCATGGGTCCTAAGAATCTTACAAGTGTTTCTTCACTCTCTTTTATTTGTGGGGAGAGGGTGTTATAGAGTTCAAATGCCTAATTTTTTGGCCCAGCTCGATACAGTCTGTGGGACCCTTTGTGTGTATTGGATTCCAACCACATTCTGTATCTCACTTAAATTTTCCTTTGTTCTGATTTCATTATTTATTTATGCCTACTATAGTGTGTATGTATGCATATGTGTGTGTGATTAAGCAACCTCATAATCACTTTGAAATGAGTCCAGTAACAAAGAAAGAAAGAAATCTTATGATTGTGTAAATGTTTGTGGTGTTAAGCTGTTAAATAGGGGAGAGAAATGTGAGGGCTGGATTGAAGGGAATAGGAAGAGTGGTGTGAGATACAGCACAGAGGAATCAATTCTCAGGTAAGTCAGACATGTAGAATGAGAGGAGTCCACTGAAGGCCGGGAGGCCACTTGTTTAGCATGGCGGCTACTCTGGGTAAAGGTGATTACTCTGTTTCATGCTCCCTAATAACATCTTTCTTAGAAGAAAAGTTTTACCTTTCTATAAAGTCTAATTCATTTCTTAAAATGGATTAAGATTTTGGTGTCCTGTATAAGAACTTATCTAATTTCAATACATGACCATGGTATGGTTCTCTATTTAGATAACATTCGATTTCCTCCATCAGTATTTTGTTGATTCCAGTATATAGAATCTACATGCTTTGTTAGATTGATACCCAAGTATTTTGGAGTTATTATAAAAGTTATTTAATTCATTAGGTTTTAATTGTTCATTGTTAATGTATAAAAAGATTGTTGTATGTATTAATATTGTGTTCTGTGTCTTTTCAAAACTACTTGGCCTTAGGAAATTTTGTTTTGCAGATTCCTTAGAATTTTTGGTGTAGACAATGATGTCACTTATAAGTAGAGGTAGTTTTATTTCCTCAGTTTCCAAACTACTTGAATTTAATTTATTTATTATAGTACTGGGGATTGAAATCCCTAATAAGGGCTCATACTCATGAGGCAAGTGCTCTACCTCTTAAGTCATTCTCTAGTCTTTTTGCTTTTAGTCTGTTTTTCAGATAGGGTCTCATGCTAACTTTGTTCAGGTTGTTCTAAAATGCAGTCCTCTTACGTCTGACTCCCAAGTAGCTGGGACCAAAGCATGCACCACCTTACCTGGCTTGTTTTTAAGGTGGGTCTCACTAGTTTTTGCTTGTATTGGCCTCAAATCACAATCTTCTTGTCTCCACTTCCTAATTAGTTGGGATTATAGTTACTTTTTCTTGACTTGCATTCCATCAGCAGTGCCTAAAGGTTTATGGTGTCCACTTTGTCCAGAGCATGTTATTTTCTCCCTTTTTGATTCTATCTACATTGATAGGTATGAAGTTGTGCCTAATTGTGGTTTTGTGTATATATTTTTTGAGCAGAGGTGTTGGAAGATTGAACCTAGCTAGAGTCTTGTGAATGATAGGTAAACTTGCTACCACTAAAGCCAGATCCCCGTCCCTTTTATTTTTATTTTGTGTATTTTGCTTTTGAGATAGGGTCTTGCTATCATTTTTTTGGTTGGCCTTGATCATTAGATCTTTGTGTTTCCATCTCTGTGTACACCACACCTGCCTCATTGTGGTTTTTAACTTGTATTTCCCTGGAAACATCTTTTCACGTATTTATTGGTAATTGGTTTACAGATTGAGCCAACCTTGCCTTCCTGGTATGATTCCCATTTTCTCATGATGTATAATCCTGTGTATATAATACAGGATTCATTTTGCCAATATTTTGTTGAGAGTCTTCTATTATTTTCTAAGCAATATTAGTCTTCAGATTTTCTTTTGTGATTTCTTTGTCTGGTTTTGTTATCGGGGCAGTATTGGCCTCATAAATTAAATTGATAATTGCACCCTCTTCTTTTTTTTTTTTTTTTGGATGAGCTGGTGAAGTTTTGTCACCAATTATTCTTTAACTGTTTGGTTAAATTCATTGTCAATGCCACTTGGGACTGACTTCTCTTTGTGGGTAATTTTCAAATTACTAATTCATAACTTCACTTGTTATAGTCTATTCAGATTATCTATTTCTTTTTTATTTTATTTTATCATTTTTACATTTACTCACAAGTGTATACATTATTTGGGCCACCCTCCCCCCAACTTCAAGCAGAACCTGCTCTACCCTGTTGTTTTCTGATTTTGTTGAAGAGAAAACAAAAGATAATAAGAAAGACACAGTGTTTTTGCTAGTTTGAGATAAAGATAGCTATTTTTTTTTAGATAAAGATAGCTATGCAGAGAGATTCCCATCATTGTTTCCATGCACATGTGTATTACAACCCACATTGGCTCATCTCTACCAGATCTCTTCACTACTTCCTGGTCACTTTCCCATAGTGGTTTCTATTAGTTTAAGATTACTTTATTCAAAGAGATTCCAAGATGGTGGCTAGAGGGAGGAAGCAGAAAGCGTGCCTCCTATAGTGAAATCTTAGAGAGATGCTGGAGACACACCTTGCAGGCAAAACCACTGAGAAGAGGCAAAACTTTGACCCTTCCACACCTCCAGCCAGCACAGAGCATCTCCACTTCATGTTAAATGGAGAAACCAGGAGGGCCCCCAGGCTGCCAATCTCCTGTGCCCAGATGACTTAGGAAGACATGGACTTCACTAAGGTGAGCTTAGCATTTGAACTTGGAGGTTTTTTTTTTAATTTTCTATTTTTCATTTTGTTTTATTTTATTTATATGTATATATTTCTTTCATTTACTTATTTTTTATTTTTATTCTTATCTTTATTCTTTTTATTTTTTATTTTCAATCCTCTCTCTGTCTCTCTAATGCCTGTTCAGCTTACTGTTGATTAGTACACTAATGCTCCCCGTTTATACCTTTGAAACTTTTTTGTTTGATTCCTTGTTTTGTTTTTTCCTTCTTGTCTGTTTATTTGTTTTTCCCTTTTCTTTAACTTCTTGCTTTCCATGTCCTCTCACCCTTCCATTCTAAATATTACCATTGTTATTATTACAAGCTAGAAAATACTTCATTGCACACAGTACAGGGACAGTAACAACACCAAGGGCAATGATGGGAAGACAGAAAAAACAGGGAAACCAGTTTCCCCACAGCAAAAAATTAGTACAGGAACCAGAGGAGAATGAAGAAAACAGATACTCAGATCCAGACTCCAACAAAATGAAGATAAACTTGCCAAAGAACCCAATGAAGCCCACAAGAATAATTTAAAAGAAGACGTACTACAGGTACTCAATGAGAATTTTATAGAGATGATACTGGATATGGTCAACCAAAATGTACAAGGGACACTCAAGAAATTCCAAGACAACAAAAATAGAGAATTTGAAAAAACAAAAGAAGAAATAAAGGAAACCATAGAAGCACTGTATAAACACCAAAGTGAAACAGAGAACATGATGAATAAACAGATAAATGAATTCAGGACAAAAGTAGACAACATTAAAGAGGAAACCACCCAGGATATGGAAAACCTCAGAAAAAAGAACGAAACAGAATTGCAAAACAAAATGAAAGGCCAATCCAGCAGAATAGAACAAACAGAAAACAGAATCTCACAACTTAAAGATGAAATGGTAATTAAAGGAAAAACCGAAGAACTATTAATTAAACAACTTAAGACCTGTGAAAAGAAAATGCAAGAACTCACCGACTCCATCAAAAGACCAAACTTGAGAATCATAGTCATTGAAGAAGGAGAAGAGGTGTGAGCAAAGGGAATGCATAATATATATTCAACAAAATAATAACAGAAAATTTCCCAAATCTGGAGAAAGACATTCCCATACAGATGCAAGAGGCCTCCAGGACACCAAACAGACCAGATCAAAATAGAACTACCCCACGACATATCATCATTAAAACAACAAGTTCAGAAACTTGCTAGAAAGAATATTGAAGGCTGTAAGAGAGAAAAACCAAATAACATACAAAGGCAAACCCATCAAAATCATAGCAGACTTCTCAACAGCAACATTAAAAAGCAAGAAGAGCGTAGGGTGAGATCTTCCGGGCACTGAATGAAAATAACTTCAACCCCAGGATACTCTACCCAGCAAAGCTATCATTCAAAATAGATGGAGCAATAAAAGTCTTCCATGATAAGCAGAAACTGAAACAATATGTCACCACAAAGCCACCACTACAAAGGATTCTTCAAGGGATTCTGCACACAGAAAGTGAAACCCAACTTAACCATGAGAAGACAGGCAGCACTGAACCACAGGAAAAGAAAAAACAAGAAAGTAGAGAGTAACCTCAACTTAGGTACACACAATCAAACCTTCAAACAACTAAGACAACTAAATGACAGGAATCACCACATACCTATCAGTACTAACACTTAATGTTAATGGACTTAATTCACCCATCAAAAGGCACCACTTGACGAAATGGATTAAAAAGGAAGATCCAACAATTTGTTGCTTACAGGAGACTCATCTCACCCACAGAAATAAGCATAGGCTTAGGATGAAAGGCTGGAAGAAGATTTACCAAGCCAATGGCCCCCGAAAACAGGCAGGAGTAGCAATACTTATCTCTGACGAAGTAGACTTCAAACCTACATTGA
Source organism: Castor canadensis (assembly GCF_047511655.1). NCBI lineage: Eukaryota > Metazoa > Chordata > Mammalia > Rodentia > Castoridae > Castor > Castor canadensis. The sequence goes on along the minus strand of NC_133402.1, from coordinate 56,747,337 downwards.
TCAAAAGAGATAAAGAAGGACATTCCATACTAATAAAAGGGGAAATAGACCAAAAGGAAATAATAATCATCAATCTGTATGCACCCAATGTCAATGCACCCAATTTCATCAAACATACCCTGAAAGACCTAAAAGCATATATTAACGCCAACACAGTGGTCGTGGGAGACTTTAACACCCCATTATCGTCAATAGATAGGTCATCCAAACAAAAAATCAATAATGAAATCCTAGATCTAAAATATACAATAGATCAAATGGACCTACTTGATGTCTACAGAACATTTCATCCAACCTCTACACAATATACATTCTTCTCAGCAACCCATGGAACCTTCTCCAAAATAGATCATTTCCTAGGGCACAAAGCAAGCCTCAGCAAATATAAGAAAATAGAAATTATACCATGCATATTATCTGATCAGAGTGCAGTAAAAGTAGAACTCAACAACAAAAGTAAAGACAAAAACCATGCAAACAGCTGGAAACTAAATAACTCATTACTTAATGAACAATGGATCATCGATGAAATAAAAGAGGAAATTAAAAAGTTCCTGGAAGTCAATGAAAATGAAAACACAACCTACCAGAACCTATGGGACACAGCAAAGGCAGTCCTGAGAGGAAAGTTTATAGCCATGAGTGCATATATTAAAAAGACTGAAAGATCCCAAATCAATGACCTAATGATACATCTCAAACTCCTAGAAAAACAAGAACAAGCAAATCCCAAAACAAATAGAAAGAGAGAAATAATAAAAATAAGAGCTGAAATCAACGAAATAGAAACCAAAAAAACCATACAAAGAATTAATGAAAGAAAAAGTTGGTTCTTTGAAAAAATAAACAAGATCGATAGACCCCTGGCAAACCTGACTAAAATGAGGAGAGAAAAAACCCAAATTAGTAGAATCAGGAATGCAAAAGGGGAGATAACAACAAACACCATGGAAGTCCAGGAAATCATCAGAGACTACTTTGAGAACCTATATTCAAATAAATTTGAAAATCTTAAAGAAATGGACAGATTTCTAGATACATATGATCATCCAAAACTGAACCAAGAGGAAATTAATCACCTGAATAGATCTATAACACAAAATGAAATTGAAGCAGCAATCAAGAGTCTCCCCAAAAAGAAAAGTCCAGGACCGGATGGATTCTCTGCTGAATTCTATCAGACCTTTAAAGAAGAGCTGACACCAACCCTCCTTAAACTGTTCCACGAAATAGAAAGGGAGGGAAAACTGCCAAACACATTTTATGAAGCCAGTATTACACTTATCCCAAAACCAGGCAAAGACACCTCCAAAAAGGAGAACTATAGGCCAATCTCCTTAATGAACACTGATGCAAAAATCCTCAACAAATAATGGCAAACCAAATTCAACAACACATCAAAAAGATTATTTACCAAGAGCAAGTAGGCTTCATCCCAGGAATGCAGGGGTGGTTCAATATATGAAAATCAATAAACGTAATAAACCACATTAACAGAAGCAAAGACAAAAACCACTTGATCATCTCAATAGATGCAGTAAAAGCCTTTGAGAAGATCCAACACCATTTCATGATAAATGCTCTAAGAAAACTCGGAATAGAAATAAAGTACCTCAACATTATAAAAGCTATATATGACAAACCTACAGCCAGCATTATACTTAATGGAGAAAAACTGAAAGCATTCCCTCTAAAATCAGGAACTAGAGAAGGATGCCCAGTGTCTCCACTCCTATTCAACATAGTACTGGAATTCCTAGCCAGAGCAATTAGGAAAGAAGAAGGAATAAAAGGAATACAAGTAGGTAAAGAAACTGTCAAAATATCCCTATTTGCAGACGACAGGATCCTATACCTTAAAGACCCAAAAAACTCTACTCAGAAGCTTCTAGACACCATCAATAGCTATAGCAAGGTAGCAGGATATAAAATCAACATAGAAAAATCATTAGCATTTCTATACACTAATAATGAACAAGCTGAAAAAGAATATATGAAAACAATTCCATTTACAATAGCTTCAAAAAAATCAAATATCTAGGTGTAAACCTAACAAAAGATGTGAAAGACCTCTACAAGGAAAACTATACACTTCTGAAGAAAGAGATTGAGGAAGACTATAGAAAGTGGAGAGATCTCCCATGCTCATGGATTAGTAGAATCAACATAGTAAAAATGTCTATACTCCCAAAAGTAATCTACATGTTTAATGCAATTCCCATCAAAATCCCAATGACATTCATCAAAGAGATTGAAAAATCTACCGTGAAATTTATATGGAAACACAAGAGGCCACGAATAGCCAAGGCAATACTCAGTCAAAAGAACAATGCAGGAGGTATCACAATACCTGACTTCAAACTATATTACAAAGCAATAACAATAAAAACAGCATGGTACTGGCACAAAAACAGACATGAAGACCAGTGGAACAGAATAGAGGACCCAGATATGAAGCCACACAACTATAACCAACTTGTCTTGGACAAAGGAGCTAAAAATATATGATGGAGAAAAGACAGCCTCTTCAACAAAAACTGCTAGGAAAACTGGTTAGCAGTCTGCAAAAAACTGAAACTAGATCCATGTATATCACCATATACCAATATTAACTCAAAGTGGACCAAGGATCTTAATATCAGGCCCCAAACTCTAAAGTTGATACAGGAAAGGGTAGGAAATACTCTGGAGTTAGTAGGTATAGGTAAGAACTTTCTCAATGAAACCCCAGCAGCACAGCAACTAAGAGATAGCATGGATAAATGGGACCTCATAAAACTAAAAAACTTCTGTTCATCAAAAGAAATGGTCTCTAAACTGAAGAGAACACCCACAGAGTGGGAGAAAATATTTGCCAGCTACACATCAAATAAAGGACTGATAACCAGAATATATAGGGAACTTAAAAAACTAAATTCTCCCAAAATTAATGAACCAATAAAGAAATGGGCAAGTGAATTAAACAGAACTTTCTCAAAAGAAGAAATTCAAATGGCCAAAAAATACATGAAAAAATGCTCACCATCTCTAGCAATAAAGGAAATGCAAATTAAAACCACACTGATTCCACCTCACCCCTGTTAGAATAGCCATCATCAGCATCACCACCAACAACAGGTGTTGGCGAGGATGCGGGGAAAAAGGAACCCTCTTACACTGCTGGTGGGAATGTAAACTAGTACAACCACTCTGGAAAAAAATTTGGAGGCTACTTAAAAAGCTAGACATTGATCTACCATTTGATCCAGCAATACCACTCTTGGGGATATACCCAAAAGACTGTGACACAGGTTACTCCAGAGGCACCTGCACACCCATGTTTATTCCAGCACTATTCACAACAGCCAAGTTATGGAAACAGCCAAGATGCCCCACCACTGACGAATGGATTAAGAAAATGTGGTATCTATACACAATGGAATTTTATGCAGCCATGAAGAAGAACGAAATGTTATCATTTGCTGGTAAATGGATGGAATTGGAGAACATCATTCTGAGTGAGGTTAGCCTGGCCCAAAAGACCAAAAATCGTATGTTCTCCCTCATATATGGACATTAGATCAAGGGCAAACACAACAAGGGGATTGGACTTGACCACATGATAAAAGTGAGAGCACACAAGGGAGGGGTGAGGATAGATAGGGAAGACACCTAAAAAATTAGCTAGCATTTATTGTCTTTAATGCAGAGAAACTAAAGCAGATACCCTAAAAGCAGCTGAGGCCAATAGGAAAAGGGGACCAAGAACTAGAGAAAAGGTTAGATCAAAAAGAATTAACCTAGAAGGTAACACACATGCACAGGAAATCAGTGTGAGTCAACTGCCTGTATAGCTATCCTTATCTCAACCAGCAAAAACCCTTGTTCCTTCCTATTATTGCTTATACTCTCTCTACAACAAAATTAGAGATAAGGGCAAAATAGTTTCTGCTGGGTATTGGGGGGGGAGAGGGAGGGGGTGGAGTGGGTGGTAAGGGAGGGGGTGGGGGCAGGGGGGAGAAATGACCCAAGCCTTGTATGCACATATGAATAATAAAACAATTAAAAAAAAGATTACTTTATTCACTTCTCAACAGTGAATCACATCAACCACATTCAAATTTTTGGTTTCCTATTCCTCCTCTGTGCGTCCTCCCCTTAGTGTGTGACAATGTCCAATAATATTACTGCATTTGTTTTGGGTCTATAATCTGCATATGAGGGAGAACATACAATGTTTGGCCTTCTGAGCCTGGCTAACTTTGCTTGAGATGATGTTCTCCAGTTCCATCCATTCACTTGCGAACGACAAAATTTCATTCTTCTTTGTGGCTGAATAAAATTCTATTGCGTATAAATACCACATTTTCCTGATCTGTTCATTGGTAGTGGGGCATCATGGCTATTTCCATAGCTTGGCTATTGTGAATAATGCAGAGTGTCTAATCTTATTTAGTCAATATTGTGTGTCTTTCTAGGAATTTGTCCATTTCATCTAAGTTATCTAATTTGTTGACATACGTTTTTTCATAGTGTTCCATTATAATTTTGTTTGTTTCCTATGACTGATGGGCCTCTCCTTGCTTTCATTCTTTTTTTGCGTGTGTTTGAATCCTCCCTTTTTCCTCAGTTAGTCTAGTTAATGATTGGCAATGTTGTTGACTGCTTTAAAGAGCCAGCTTTGACTTCATTGATTTTCTTTTCTATTACTTTCATTAATTCCTGCTCTAAACTTACTTCGTTTGTTTTCTATGTGTTTTTCTAGTTTCTTATGGTAGAAAGTTAGGGTATTGATTTCATAGCTCCCTTCATTACAACTCACAGTTTTAAAGTAGCTTAATATTGGCATTTATTGTTATAAATTTCCCTCTGCACACTCCTTTAGAAGGATCACTTCAGTTTTGATGTGTTGTGCTCTTACTTTTGTTCATCTCAAGATATTTTATAATGTCCCTTGCAATTTCTCCTTTTATCCACTGAGTATTTAGCAGTGTGTTCTTTAATTTCCACATATTTGTGAATTTAAAACAAATTTTCTCCCATAATGATTTTTAAATGTCATTTAATTATGGATGAAGACCATACATTTTTTTTCCTTTATTCATATGTGCATACAATGATGGGTCATTTCTCCTCCCTTCCCCCTGCCCCCTCCCTTACCCTTCCATCCCCTTCTCCCCGCCACCCCCTTGCTACCAGGCAGAAATTATTTTGCCCTTATCTCTAATTTTGTTGAAGAGAGAGTATAAGAAATAATAGGAAGGATCAAGGGTTTTTGTTAGTTGAAATAAGGACAGCTATACAGGGAGTTGACTCACATTGCTTTCCTGTACATATGTGTTACATTCTAAATTAATTCTTCTCGAACTAACCTTTCCTCTAGTTCCTGATCCCCTTCTCCTATTGGCCTCTGTCACTTTAAAGTATCTGCGTTAGTTTCTCTGCATTGAGGGCAACGAATGCTATCTAGTTTTTAGGTGTCTTACCTATCCTCATACCTCCCTGTGTGCTCTCGCTTTATCATGTGATCAAAGTCCAATCCCCTTGTTGTGTTTGCCCTTGATCTAATGTCCACATATGGACCATACTTTGTATGATTTCAGTAACTTTAAATTTCTTGAGGCTGACTTTATGACCAATACATGGTCTATTCTGGAGAGTGTCCCATGTGTGCTGGAGAAGTATCTATTCATCTATTATTGGGTAGAGTGCCCTACCAAGATCTGTTAGGCCTTGTTGATTTATAGTATTGCTCAAGTCTTCTATTTCCTTGTTGATCTTCTGCCTACTTGTTCAATCCTCTATCGGAAGTCTGTCACTGACATCTCCAATGAATATTTGTGTATTGTCTGTTTGTCTCTTCAATTCTGTCAATTTTTGCTCCACATATTTTGGGACTCTGTTGTTAGGTGCTACTAGGTTTTTTAAAAAGATGCTATTTTTCCTGTTTATTTTCGATTTTTTTAAACATTTTAATCACACTCAGTATATCATTTCTATCTTATAGCTTCATTATCTGATGTTCTTGAATATCTAATCTTACTGCTCATTGCATCTGTTGCTATCGTGAATCTAATTTTTTATATCATTTTAAAAATCTTTTACTATGAGCTCAGGTTTAAAAGATTTTATCTGTAGAAAACTTATGCAGATTGAATTTAAGTTATGTTGGCCTTAATTGATTTTTCCTTTGCATTTGTCAAATGGTCCAAAGCTGTCACTAGCTGGGACCATTTCTCATATATACTTGCGATGTCAGGAGGTCCTGTAGAAAGCTTGAATTTGGTTCCTAAAATCATGTGAGCATCAGTCAATGCATCAGTTTTTATGACTGAGAGCCCACTAGGACAAACAAACTTCCTTTGCTTTCCTTATGCTTTTGTTTTGATATTTTCTAATCTACCCTTTTGCAGAATATGAAACCTTTCAGAAAACCAGCTTTTATGTAGAAGTCTCACTTCTATTCCTCATCATAAGCAGGATCAAGACCTCATTTCACTTCCCTGTGAAGTCATTAAGACCAATATCCTTTAGTTACTGAAACCCAAAAATAGCCTTAGGCTGTTACAGGATTGGCTCAGTTTTGTTTGGTTTTAACATTGCCTTTGTTTTTGTCACCTGGGTATTTCCTTTCTTGGGACCTTGGCTGTGCATGCACTAAGATGCATGTAAATATTTTCACCAACATTTGTAAAGGGGTTTCAGGCTATCTAGTCTGGCTACTTCAAGAAATAAGAGTTCCTTTCTTTTCTGAGAAATAAGGTTGCCTTAATAAAAGAAATATAATTCAGAAAGAAGCAAATAGATAATCCTTTAATCATTATAGTGGTAATCACTACAGGCAAGATCCACTGATAAACACCCATCTAAAGTTGGAGGGGTCCACCAAAAGATGCTTTGCTGACAAAGAAGAGACACTCCACATTCTGTTCATTCATTTCCCCCTCTCCCCTTGCAAATAAGTACTTTCTGCAAAACTTCTGACCCCTTTGAAGTTTCCTAGCTCTTACAGAATAAACAGAGTGCCTATTCTCTTTCATTCACCAGGAAGACTATAGCTTTGGACACAAAGTTTTTTCCTTATTACCATCAGAGAAACACTCACAACCAGCTCTGTTATAAGCCAAAATTCTTCTTTTACTTGTGAACAAGACATCATAGATACCAATGGCAAAAATTTCTGACTTCATGGGCATGGAGGTGTGTCTTATGTTCCAGGTCCCATGAGACATGATCCAGAGTTATTCCCCAGGAAGCTGAATGTGACTATTGCTAACAGGCATGTCACTGGTATATGTCTGAAGAGATGATGATGAATAGGTCTCCCAAATGACCATCAGCTACAGAGAGCTCCAGAGAAAGACATAATGTCTCTTCCTGGAGAAATAGCTATTGTGAACAAGGCCACGACATATAGACAGTGGCCCTTATCACCATATTTATAAATGTCACTAAGATGTTTCTAGAGCCAAAGTTTCCTAGACAGCAGGTGAAGCAAAAGGTTCATTGAAAGTCATGCCCCAGAGTGTTCTGTATGACTGAGATGGTTTTCCCAATAAAATCAAGGAATGCTACAATTCCTTTGGGGGTCCCTCAGTTTGTCGACAAAATCAATGAGTACTGCAGTTCCTTTGGGGAGGCCAGATTTGAACAAGAAGGCTCATTAGCAAGAACAATGCTAGTAGTCATACTCATGGTGTCTTTTTCCGGTTAAATATGTTCCTTCTATTCCTTGTTTCTAACAATTTAATTAAAATTGGAGGCCATTAAAGTTTGTTGGATTTTGTCAAATGCTTACTCATTGTGTTGAGATGATCTTCATTTTCGTACTAATTGTGCATCTCCAGAATACAGTTTGGTTATAATGTAATGATCTTTTCTGTGTGCTTCTGTAATAATGTTATTAATGTTTTTGGATCATTTTCACATCTAAGTCATGAATGATATCAGTCAGAAACTTTCTTCCTCAGACTGTTCTTCTTTGGTTTTGTTGTCAAGCTTGTACTAGCCTCATAAAATGAGTTGTGAAAAGTTATTTTCTAGATTGTAGAATTTAGAAATAAGACATGAAAGTAGAGGGGAGACAATTAGAGAATGATAAAGGGACCAGTGGGATGAGAGGAAAGTGTTTAAGTGTAGGTAATGGGAGGTAAATATGATCAAAGTAATTTACATATGTATGAAACTGACATAATGAAAACCACTACTTGTTTAATTAATACACACTAATAAAGTAAGTCAATGATAATTATCATTTTATTGTAGTGAACAATAGCAATTTCTTTGAAACACTTCACCACTAAGATACCTATATCTAAGTAAATAATGACTGGGGTCATAGGTTAGGTTTGATATACCTAAAATATTCACTACCAATTCTTCATAAACCCTTCCAAAAAAGGAGAAGAGGAAGGAAGAAGAGGAAGACCACTTTCCCATTCATACTGAAATTGGTATTATCCTAATGCCCCAACCAGACAAAAACATCAGAAGAAAACTGTGGACTAATATCCCATGTGTATGGATACACAAATCCTCAACAAAATGCTAGGAGTCAGAATCCGGCAATAATAAGAGTCATATACTATGATAAAGCAGGATTTATCCCAGGAATGTAAGACTGATTCAACATCTGAAAGTCAATTAATATAATATAGTAAATCAATACATTATAAACAAAAGCCATGTGATCATCTCATTACATGCAGAAAAAGCATTTGACAAATTCTAAAACTTTTTCATGAAAAAATAAAAAGCCACTCAGCAAACCAGGAATAGAGAGGAACTTTCTTAGCCTGGTGAAGATCACCTACAGAAAACCCCACAACTAAGACAAGATAATGATGTCCGCTTTCACTGTTTCTATTCAGTGTTGTACAGGACATTGTAACCAGAGAAATTAGGCCAAAAAAATCACGACAGAGATCCATATTAGAAAGAAGAAATAAAATTATCTTTAGTCACAATTACAGAAAATGTTCGGGACTCCACTGCAAAACTATTAGAACTGATAAATAAGTTCTTTTTTCCTGAAATATATCCTTCTCTTTAGTCAGTGTTCATAAGTAGTAAAATATTTTCATTAGTGTTTGTCTTAACATTCCTTATTTCTCATGTGTAATTGCATGATAATTCTACTGAATATTAGGGTCCCCAATTGACACTTACTTTGTCCCAGGATTTTAAAATATTAGGTTGGTTTTCTGACTTTTTCTTTCCCTCAATAAATCAACTGTTCTTGTATTGCAAGTAATCTATCTGTTCTATTGGGCTGCTTTTACTATCTTTTCTTTGTCTATGCTCTGAATCTATACTAAATTTGTTTTGATTTCTCTTAGTTTATCCTGTTGGAAGCAATGAGATTTTGTGAATCTCAGCATTGGTGTCTTTTGTCAAGTTGTGGAAAGTCTCAGTCTCTAATAGAATAATGCCTTTCCTTTATTATCTATGTAAGCTGCATCACAAGCTATACTTAGATATGTGTTGGAACTTTTCACTTGCTACCCCATGTCATTTAACCTTTGTATTTTCTTTGACTTTGTGCAATGTTTTGGGAACTAAGTTTTTCAATTACCAAGTTCACAAGGATCTCTTCTGCTCTATGTATCTTTCAATATAATGTCTTTGCAGGTTTAATTTCAAATTTATTTATTTATTAGCAGCATTGGGATTTGAACTCAGCATTACACTTGCTAGGCAGGCACTCTACCACTTGGCCCCTACCCAGCCCTTTTTGCTTTGATTATTTTTCAGATAGAGCCTCACATTTTTTGCCTGGGCTAGCCTGGACCACAATCCTCCTTCTTTTGCCTTCTGTGTAGCTGGTATAAGATGCTCACCAGTACACACAGCTTATTGAGATGGGGTCTGACTAACTTTTGGTTTTTTGACTTGGGCTAGCCTTGAGCCATAATTCTGCAGATCTCTGCCTCCTGAGTAGCTGGGATTATAGATGTGAGCCACTGTGCTTGGCCTTAATTTTATTTTTTTGTTTTCAGAAGCTTTAGATGATACTCCAAACCAGATTTCTTTGTAGTCTTTCATTCCTTCCTCATGCTTTTAATATTTTCTTTTTTTTTTCTTTTTTTGTAGTGCTGGGGTTTGAACTCAGTGCCTCACCTTGAGCCACTCCATCAGTGCTTTTTTATGATGGGTTTTGTCAAGATAGGGTCTTATGAACAATTTTGCCTGAGCTGACTTTGAACTGTGATCCTTCTGATCTCTGCCTCCTGAGTACCTAGGATTACAAGTGTGAGCCACCAGTGCTGGCTTAATATTTTCTTGTTTCACATGAAATATTAAAATTTTTAATTCAAGTTCTGATAGTTCCAATATTTGCTATATTTGCAGGTATTATTCTGCAGTTTGTTTTTTATACATTTTTTTACTCATGGAAACATTCTTCTTGTGCTTTTTGTATTTTTATTACAAATGCACAAATGTTCTTCAGGCATGCATTTAAAACTTTTTAAAAAACAGATTATCTTATGTTTTATATAGTTTGTGCCAAGAGCATTTCTCTAGTTATCTAGTTTTAAATAGTGTTAGAAATAGAAGTCCAATTATTCCTTTATTGTAAATGTTTAATGTCATTTTATTTCAGGTATGTCTTTTGTTAAATAGCAATTATTTGCATTTTTCATTTAATGTGTTGGAGATGCCTTAATTTACCTCATTCAATGTATAGTGATAAATACTGTACTTCTAATATTTTATACTTCTAGTATTTTTATGCTTCCTTATTTTTCTTTGGCTAACTTTTACACTATTGCTTTATTTCTTCTGGTATTGATGCAGTGTATTTTGCAAGTTCATATTTATTTTATTCAATTGGTATTTAATTTAATGATGCATATTTCTCTAAATATATTTAGTGTCTTCTTTTTTTTGGCAGTGCTGGGGCTTGCACTCAGGATCCTTCATTCACTAGGTAAGTTCTCTACCACTTGAGCCATTCTGCCAGCTCCCTTACTTTTATCCCTTAAGGCAAGCTATATATATACACACATATATATATATATATATTTATTTATTTATTTATAATTTCTCTGACTACCACCATACCCCATGTTTTCATAGACTAATATAGCCTTTTAGATTAAGTATTTTGTTTTATTTTTACATATATCTTTCATTTTTGCAGTGCTAGGGATTGAACCCAGGGCCTGAGGCATGCTAGTCAAGTGATCTCACATGAGCTATACCCTCAGTTCCCCCTCCCCCAAGAATTATATTTTAAATTTGCATTAAGTGTTACAATTACATTATCTTTGTTTGGGCACCAACTCTATGTTTTACTGGATTTATCTACTCATTATCATTAAAACTCCATCCTTCTGCTGCCAGGGAATTTGCTACTTACCACTCAAAGCTGGGATCCTCCCCAAGCATTGCCCACATCCCAAGGTTATACCCTCCCTCCCCCAGAAGGAACCTGTGATATAGGGGTACAATGTCCTGGTCTTTTTGACACAATTTAAGCTACTTCTGAAGGTTGCCCTTGTTTTAAAGCTCCCCATATGATTGCCTACACTCTCAGTTGCAACTATAGCTCAGTTCTCTTTTCCCCTCTACATATTTCTGACTCTCTTCCTAGCCTTTTGCTTAAGAGAACTTGACAATAAGCCACCTGCATACACTCCTTAGCACTTCACTCCTATAACACCAGGGCTATCCCTAGGGTATTCAGGGTCCTGAGCCAGTATTGTCTGTATAATAATTAGATTAAAGTTTATATCACAAAATTCCATGTAATGTAATGTCTAAAAAGTTGCAAATGCAGATTTAAACTCTTAGTTAAAAAAGGAGGTACTTCTGTCTCTGTTTGCTGACCAGTCAGTGTGGATGAAGGCTCTCAGTAGTGTCCAGGAGTGCTTTGTTCCCATTCAGGCCAAACAACACCTCTTCCTGGTCTTTTTTAGCACTCTATCTATTGTCTAATGCACAGTGCCTGTCTTAATTTCATGTATCTCGCCAGAAGAAACAGTTGTGACTATGTTATTATACACAAAGCCATGGCTCTCTGAATCTGTTTGTATTGAGACAACGTAGAGCTTCCTGACTCTGAAGTCCCCGAATGCCTTTGTTTAAGGCTGGTTACATTGTTTCTCCTGACAAAGTCTGGCTACATTTTTACTCCTGCCTCAATATCATCCAAAGCTGCCTCTGAATACTGGTTTCTAAGGACTCTCAAAGGCTGTTACTATGCTTTGTTTTTATTGCCCACAAATGAAAGTCTTTCTTGGAGTGTGAAGGAAAACGTGAATGATAATTCATTTCCTGCTAATGTTAAATTTACACTTTGAAATTTTATAGCATAAATGTAGACTGATGCATCCTCCAACTCTGGCTTCTGAATTCTTTAAATTATAACTATTAACATTCCTTGAATGTAACTTCTTTCAGTGTTGACAGAATCCTTGCAGCAAGCAGAGAGGGCAGAGGAGGTGTCTGTGGGCAGAGCAAGAAGAGTTCTCCCATCCCCCAAATACTGTGTGTCCTGTATTCATTATAGTTGAAGATTGATGCATAGCACAAGGTCTCTGTGTCTATCGTAGACAACAAAGGACAGTGGAAGGGACTTTTGACATACTTATAGAAGAACAATGGTCTCAAAAGCCCTCGGAAGAGCTTGACCTGGTCAACCTCAAAGGACTGTAAGAAATGTGGTGCAGAACCTATAGAGGGGTGGCATGACCACCCTGGGGTTGTGCACACAGGATAAAGGACCACTGCCTTTATCCCACTCCTTTCTGGCGCTGTAGTCTGGATGCAGCATGCAGTCAGACATGGCTAGATGGGTGCCAATCCATACTCACCCACATATAGACAAACCAAATGGTCCGTGGAGTCCAGAGACTACACTCTTATGTGTCCAATAAAAATGAGAGTCACTAAGATCAGTACTATTCTGATGGTTCAATTTCATTCCACCCCATGAGAGACACACTGTGCTGGCCAGTGGCAGTGATCTGTTAACCAGGCTGTCCTTGGAGCCAGGGCCTGGCCTCAGGGACCTGGGACAACTCCATAAGGCACTGTTGTCAGGGCAAAGGTTTTCTTCACTAACTGCTCATGGCCCCTCCTCAGTTCTAGACTCTATTTCTGTGAGCTGGCAGAATTTAGGGATGTGAAATTCTGCTGGAGAACCTTGTCCACCTTAACTTTCCAAAGAAGATTTTACTTAGTATGCATTGGATTAAAAACTGGTGCCTAATTCTTTCATTTGCCCCATCTATGATTAAAATGATTAAATTGCCTTGAAGATTTTCTCTTTTATTATCATATTATTGTTGTACTGGGGGTGCATTATGACATTCACAAAAGTTCTTACAATATATCACAGTTGACTTCACCTCTCCATCATTCTTTAGTCCCTTCCCCCATTCCTGGAATAGTTTCAACAGGTCTCATTTTCCATTTTTATATATGAATACACAATATTTCTACTACACCTTTTCCTTATTTTCTTATGGGGATTTTTTTTCTTATTGTTTTCATCTTCTTGAACATTCCAATGGGAATTTGGGAAAATGGAATTAAATTCATGGGATTAAATTGTAATTAATGACTGCAGTTTCTTATTTTATTGAAGAACCCATTGTATTCCTATCTGAACTTTTAGGGGTTCTGGAGGGTTTGTCACTTTGCAGTAAACACTAGATTGCTCTTCAAACTTCAGCAAAAATCTGCAGACATAGATGCTTATTTTTTTTTGTGCTATCTGCCCAAATGTGGGAGTCTTCTTATAGTAAGCATCCCAGACTGACAGGTGATCCATGGATCTCAGAATTTGGGGATTCATATCCATGTTGGTTACCAAAATGGAACCTCTGATCATTCAGAACTCATTAGAATGATTGGTATACATTCTCACTTCATAAATTGCTCAGGGTTCCTCTTTGAATATACTTCCTTCAAATGCACTTCCCCTACACCTCTGTTACTATCAGAGCTCAGACAACCTCCATGAGGTTACACAACTCATTGAATGGAAGGTAACCTGGGCATGGTAAATAAGCTTGAGGAACTCAGACCTTTGACCACAGAAAAACAGGTAAGTCCAAGCCTCCTTGTACCTTTGGAGGACTGGCTCTTTTCTGGGGAAGGATCTGACTGTGCTTTTTGGGCCTTCCTCAGGAGGCAGAGTTCATCCAGCCAAATCTTTTCTCTCTTCTCCCTCCAAGTCACAGAGCCACCAGCCCCTGCAGAGCATCATAACAGATGGTCCAATTATGCTTTTGAGCAGTTGTCACTGCCCCTAGCTCATGGCTGTACCTGATTCTTACCTTCTGACATCCTTTCCACTCACTCTGTCAAGGTCTCTGACATTTAAAAATGTTGCGCTCTGAGCTTCTCATCATTAGTACGCTATATTAGCATCTTGATTAAAAATTCAATGGAACTTGCATTGATTTGTCTGTGGGGCCTGTCACTGGGGCCAGGCAGGATAAAGGAAATCTCTAAGGCTGTCCTGGTATGAGGCAAGGATGTTCAGCCAAAGATGGAGGCAGACTGATATCACAGTCAACCAGCACTCACTCATGGCTCAGGTCACATGACTGGCAGTGTGTAGCTCTGAAAGAGGGGTCTTTCCATAGTGCACAAGCACTGACCCCAGAGGATCCAACCCAACACTGACCAACTTTGTAGGCAAGCTTACTTGTCAGGGCACCTCTATAATGTCCAGACTGTGACTCCTTTTCATTAGCTGTACTATATTCCACTTTGCAGAGGTACCATATTTTTTTTCTTATTTCTGGTTACCAAATATTAAAGTTTTCATGTTCTTCTCCTTCCTCTTTTCCTCATTTTAAGCAGCATTATCTGAGCCCCCTTTTAACCATTATCCTTGATTATGTATAAATTCATAATGGTAAAAAATACTGGATTATAGTTCCTGAAAATTCTGTTTTTTAAAATGCCAAATTATCTTTTAAATGGCAGATTAATTTATATCTCTGCCTGCAGTGCATAAGAGTTCATTGTGCCAAATTTGGATTATTGCCTTATCCTTCTCTGTGTCTGTGACTTGCTAGAAAACTAGCCAGAAAAATATGGCTTTTTGTTTTTGTTTTTGTTTTTTTGTCTTACTAGGAATTGAACTTAGAGCCTCATGCTTGCTAGCCAAGTGCTCTACCATTTAAGCCAGGCCCCCAGCCCTTTTCACTTTAGTTTGTTTTTTAGATAGGGTCGTGAGCTTTTGCCCAGCTAGTCTAGGACCTCTATCCTTCTATCTCTGCCTTGCAAGATTCCAGCCATGTGCCACCGCACCCTGCTTGTTTTTGAGATAGGCTCTCACTAAATTTTTTTTTTTGCCTAGGCTGACTTTGAACCTCAATACCCTTATAGCAACTAGGATTACAGGCATGTGCCACAAGGTCTATTCCCTAATTTGCATTTATGAAGCCTTGAACATTTTTAAGTGATTTTCTCATGTTTTGTGTCATGCATGTTCATGTCCTTTAGTTTTCCTACTCCTACATTCACTCAGTCCTCATCAATTGGTTTAGAAGAGCTTCTATATATTCATGATACTGCTTCTTTGTCATTTTCTATGGTTTTCTTCAAAGATTTTTTTGATGTGTCAAATCCAAATTTTGATTGTATAAAATTAATCCCTAAACTTACTTTTAAAAATATTTGACTTATAGGAGTGATTAAACAGGCAAGGGCCTCCATTATTGGTGGAGTTACACAAGGGACAGAATATGTAAAATGTCAGAGAACAATAAGCACTAAGAAACCAAGCAACACAGCACAAAACCACAGAGACAGCTGGGGTGCTGCTTGAGTTGGGGCAGCTGGGGATGATTGCACCTTCTGAGCAGGGACAGAGAGCGAGCTGTAGGACTGTTTGGACAAGTGTTTCAGGCTTCTGTGATTTGGTAGGAACAGCAAGGACTAAATCCTGGAGGTGAAAGAATTCTTGGATGTGGAAGGAGAGCAAGGAGCCAGTGTGGCTGGAGCGGAGCAAGGTGGAAGAGGAGGAGGAGAATGGGACATGAAGCCAGGCAGGTGAGCTGGAAGTTGCTCTCACCTGATCATGAAGAGCTACTTGGAATTTTATTTTTAGGAATTGTGCCATTTAGTCATTAAACATACTTGGTATCAAAACTTAAATTATGTAAACTTAAAATTAAGTACATTGTATCATAAATTGAAAGTAGTGACTTTTTGTTTTTCTACATCAAGTATCTCTGCTATCAAGGTTAATTGCATCTATTTTATCTGTAAGGTGGAAATGCTAGATAACTATGTGTTCCTGTGCATCTCTGTGCTCTGAGATAACTTGGCATGTTGGTAGTTGGAAGTCAGCTATGAAGAGCAGTTATGCTACAGAAATCAGCAGATACTATAAATCCAGGGCGTCTTTTATTGTTTGGTTGATTGTCTAGACTCAAAGTAATGAAGACAATGTTAATTAGACTAAGTTAAGTGTATGTCATGTTGCATTGTGAATAGTGCAAAAATCGAGGAAATACTTTTAACATTATCCAATTCAGCAAAACCTCATTTGCATCACTGATGAGTGAGGAAAGTTCCACCATATGTTTTCATTGTTTCACTCTTTTTCTCATTAATATAAAGACATACTGGTCACCATTCATTTTAGAACTACACTCACTTATCAGTTTTTAGCCATTGGCTTACTGTGTGGCAAAACACCGTGAAGTCATTTCTGAGAATTGATTGTCTATATGGAATTTACACTGAAGAGTACTATATAGTTTACTGCTATTTGCAGATGCTATACATCCTTTTATATCACTGAGAGTTAAAGTAAACATGTATTTTAAAGGTAGCTAGCTATTGAATAGTTACCAGCAACCAAGGCCAGAACACATGTGGCCTTTATGGACCAAAGTAAGGATTCTGAATCTTTATTCCAAGTGTAAGTGGAAGCTATTGGTGAACTCTGAGCAGAGGAAGGACATGGCCAATTATTGGGTTTATGAGAATCATTCTGGATACATACAGAAAATTGACTGAAGGAAGTCTGAGGGAAGCAGACAGGACACTAAAGTGGCTCTTATGACTTGAGCTGGAGCAATGGGACTTGGGGTGGAGAGGAGCAGAGGAATGGTGAGAGGTGGCTGTTTTCAAGATATAGTTTGAAAATATGTCACAGGCTTTCCTGAGAGGTTAGATGTAGGGTTTTGGAGGAAGAGAGAGGTCAAAATATCTCAGGAGGGTTTTAAAAATGTTCGTTAATTAAAAAAAATAGTAGACATTTTTGTAGTGCCATGTAATTTGATACATGTATAACATTGGGTAATATTTAAATCATGTTAGACGTATCTACTCATTTCTCATTTCTTTATGATGAACATAAAATCCTCTCAGCTTTCTCAAACATTCAATATATTATAAATCACCTATAGTCACCCTATAGTGCAAAAGAACACCAGAACCTCTTGCTCAATGTGTTAGCTTTCCATCACTGTGGCAAAACACCTGATAAAATCAACACGAAGGAGGAAATATTTATTTTGACTCAGTCCATGGTGACTTGGCTCTGCTTTTCTGTGTTGTGGTGGGGCAGAGCATCATGGTGGAGAACATGTGCTGGAGCAACACTATTTAGCTCATGGTGGTTGTGAAGCAGAGCGAGAGAGAGGAGGGGGAAAGACAGGCCAATGTCCCAATATACTCCTCCAAGGAATGCCCCTAAGGACTTACTTTCTCCAACTAGATCCCAACTTCTAATATTTCTACCACCTCCTAACAGCACCATCAGCTGAAGACTAAGCCTTTAGCACATGACCACAGGGGGGACATTTAAAATCCAAACCACAACATTCCTATCTAACTATAACTTAGTACCCAGGGCTCAACCTTTCCTCATCTTTCCTTTCCTCCTTCTCTCCCAACCTCTAGTAGCCACCACCATTGTGGCTCAACTCCTATTAGATCAACTTTTTGATCCCACCGATGAGTGAGACCATGTGGTACTTGTCTTTCTTTGCCTGGCTTATTTCATTTAATGTGATGTTTTCCAGTTCATCTATGCTGTCATACATGTCAGGATTTTCTTCTTTTCATAACCAAATAGTTTTCCATGGAGTACATGCACCATGTTTTCTTTATCGATCATACGCTTACATGTTTATTACATCACTGTTTGCAAAAGCCAAAAAAAAAAAAAAAAAGGAAACAACCTATGTGTTCATCACCTGAGGGCTTTTGATGAGAGCAACTATAAGGATGGAGGTGCCTATTCCAGAGAATGGGGGACAAGGAGAGGAGATGTTTTGGTGGGGAAAATGAAGAATGTTTTGATTTTGGATGCATGGCATTTCTGATGCTTCAGATCCATCCACGGGGCAGGTGAAACAAGTAAATAGGCAGGCTAGACTGGAGTTGCAGGAGAACTAGACTGGAAATAAATGAACATGTGTTCAAAAGTGCAAAGAGGTACTTAAAGTCACAAATGAAATGAGATCACCAGGGTCAGGGGTGGTGGCACACACCGATAATCCAAGCTACTCGGGAGGTTGAGATGGAGGACCATGATCTGAGCCCAGCCTGGGCAAATACGAGCCAGATATGGTGGTGGTGCTTGCCTAGAATACTGTCTAAGGGTGGAAGGGTTGTAGTCTGGGGTTGGCCTGGGCAAAAAAGCGGGAGACCCCATCTACAGCTGAACTAAATCAACAAGGACTGGGGGCTGTGGCTTAAGTGACTGAGCAGCCCTGATTTTAATTCCAAGTATTGCCAAAAAGAAAAGGAAATAAAAAGGGAAAAAATCAAGATACGACAGTAAGAAAGCAGAACGAGTGCCAAGGTGGATCCCTGGAGCACTTAACTCCTATATGCTACAAACACAAAGGGGACACAAAAAAGAACCAAGAAGGCATGATAGTCTTCATTCCCTTATGTAAATTGCCACTGGTGTCTACTTTTTCCAACTATTCCCGAGGAAGTAATAAATCATTTTAATTCCAATTGTTTTATGATAAGTTTTAATATCAGGTAGAATACAGCCCTGTCATTAGTTTTCATAATTTTCTTAGCTAGTCTTCTGTGTTTATTTGTCTAGACAAACTTTTAGACAGTGACATTTGTGTTAAAAACCATTTGATGACTAACTTTTAAGTCACTTATGATTTCATTGGTACTTTAATGATAGTAAGTTTTATGTCCTAAGCAAATGTTACTTATTCAAATATACTTTTATGTGCCTAAGTTTTAATGTCTTCTTTATAAAGACCTTAAATAACTTTTGATAAGTTTATTCCTACATATCTATTTTTTCCTCTATAAATTGAATGTATTCTCTCAGTTATTTTTCTAGCCTGTTGTTGCTAGTATGTAACAAGGTTATTCACTTCTGTATCCCCACATTTTTATCCACCAACTTATTGAATGCTTTTCATTATGAAGAATTTTTGGTTCATTTGAGCTTACCAGAATGATCACCATGACAATCATTCAAGTAATAATAATGTTAGATATTATTTTCAATTATTTATGTCTTTTTTTCAGAGTTCAGATGACTAACTGAGCTAAAAGCACATTTCCTTATATTTCTTTAATGGTGAAAATTGTTATTTCACAGTTAACTATGCAATTAGCTAATTTTATTGAGATTACTGGTTCTTAAACTTTGGTGTTTATAAGAATTGCTTGTATTTTTGTTGCAAATACAGAATATAGGAATTCATTTCCAGAATTTAGCAGTCTAGGGTGAAGCTTACCTTTCAACATTTTTGGCATGCAATGTTATCCATCCCATGATATTTAGGGCACTCTGCCCAAGAAATACCCTCATTATATTAAAATAACATTCTTCTATGCTCAATTGAATTTTATCAAATACATTTTTATCCCCCATCAAATGTGATTTTTTTCCTTTTGTACAATACTATGATAGATTCTAATCTTCAAATAAGTTCAATTAGATTATTAAGCTAGTCCTTTTAGTTGAACTTAAAATACTTTGTCATCTTTATTCAAAAGGAAGCTTGGTTTATAGTTTGTAGATTACTTGGGACAGGATTTTTTTTTCAAAAGCAGACTTTTCTAGATTTTCAGAAATCTTTCATCTATACATCTGTGGTTTCTTATAAAACTGTATATGAAATGATGTAAATACATAACAAAATTTTATGCAACATGGAGGTTTTCTTAAACTTTGAAATTCCTTTGCTTATAAAACTCTGTGGGCTTGATTTTGTTATTGAAAGGAACCAATTCAGTTTTTCCATGTGCCCTGTGTTATTTATTTAGTTAGATTTTCCTCAATTTCGAGTCAGTTTTGGTGATTTACATTTTTCTAGAAAATCATTATTTTAATTTCTGCCCTTTGAAAATGAGTACAGAATGTTACACAGGACTTTTTTTTCTTTTGGTGGGATTGGGGTTTGAAATCAGGGCTTTGAGCTTGCAAAGCAGGCATTCTCCACTTGAGCCAAAACCTCAGTCCATTTTACTCTGGTTATTTTGGAAATGAGGATCTCACAGACCATTTGCCCTACCTGCCCTTGAACCCTGATCCTCCCAATATTAATTTCCTAAGTAGCTAGGATTATAGGTGTGAGCCACAGGCACCCAGATACATAGAAATTTTTAAAAGTCAGGTTATGCATATTTCTCATTCTTTAAGTATTTGTTGATTAACTATTTTATTTATTGGATTATAATAAGCTTTGGGTTTATTTTTATTATTTCTACAAATTTTGCTTCATAATTTACTAGTTTCTGTTTTGCTTCAGTAAGTCTTTAGTTTTTCATCTTATATTTATTAAGGATTTCGCTTTTTAATTCTTTAGTTAAAAGTGGGAGGTTTAATTATTTTCATTCATGTTTAATGCTGAAAGCATTTGAGATTCATTAGATTTTCTTTGAGATTAGTTTTGGACTCATCTAATATGTATTAACCTGGAGTCTTATTATTATTGTTGCTTTCCAAGTCATATGCAAACAAAAGTTTTATTTTTTCTTTGCTCTAAGAATTATTTAGGGGAGTGAATATTAAAATCATTTGTAGAGGTTGGGACATTTTAATCTAAATTGTGAAATTAAATTTTACTGTACCCAGTGTGACATGTGCAATTTCTATCCAGTTCTTTTTTGTGGAACTGTATATGATACATGATCAGAATTATTGAACTGTGGCATGACTATAGAAGACAACTCTGTAATCTTTGCTGGTGGAGTACAGATTTCAAACTGTAGAAAGTACAAATATGCATAAGTGCATATGTATAAATATGTATGCAATTAATAGACCCTTGTATTGAATTCATTCACAACACCAATACCCTTCATGATGTTTATTTGATATGTCCAGTATTCATAGAGCTATGTTCAAGTTTCCACCACTATTGTGCATTTTAAAATTTATTCTTCTGTAAATTTATAATAGTTTTTCTTTAATATTTATTATATTTTATATTATATTAAATATATATCATATACAACATATTATATATAATATATTATATTAAGTATATATTTTATACAATATATTATTATATATAATATTTATATATAAATTATTAAATATAATATATTATTACTTTTGGTGGAACTGGGATTTGAACTCAGGGCCTCATGCTTGCTAGGCAGACACTAGCTCTTGAAGCACACTTCTACCCTTTTTTCTTTAGTTATTTTTTGAATAGGGCTCCTATTTATGCTTAGGCTGACATAGACCATGATATTCCTATTTGTGCTTCCCATGTAGCTGCAGTGACAGGCACATGCCACCATATCCAGCTTTTTATTGGTTGAGATGCAGTCTCCTAAGCTTTTTTACCTGGGCTGGCTTCAAACCACTGTCCTTCTGCTATCCACCTCTTGAATAGCTAGAATTACAGATGTGAAGCACTGTTCCCAGCCTGCTTTACATATGTTAGTGCAGCATTTTTCAGAATACAAAGGTTGGTAACTCATACTATCCTTTCAGTGTAAATTATCAGTTTATCAATGTAACATTCCTGTCTCTCACCATATTATTCATTTTTAAATTTAATCATGAATATTAAATCATCCCTCTTAATATTTTAAAGTGCTGTTTTGGCCTCAATTTCTATTTTTTAGCTATTAATATTGTAATACATTTTAAGATTTATATTTGCTTATGTATCTTTGCTCATTTTTCTGCTTTTCAACTTTTAAAAAACTTGTTAGCAGGTACTATTTGTACAGAGGGATACATTGTGATATTTGCATATATGCTTACAACATGTCTTAGTCAGATTTACCACTCCCCCACACATTGTTCTCCCACTTCCTCCCTTCTTAGAACAATTTCAACAGGGTTCAGTCTTCTACTTTCATATATGGATACAAAATACATCCACCATATTTACCCTCATTCCCCCTTTCCTTGTGCCCACTCACCTTCTACTGGTACCCACCCCCAGAAAAGACCTATTTTACCCTCCTGTACTTCATTTTTAAAGTGTATGCTGATAGTGCAGGGGGTTTCCCCTTGGTACTTCAGGTCTGTATATACGGTGCTTTAATTAAATTAACTCCCCTGTTATTACTCATTCTTTATCACCATACACCCCTAATATTCAACAATCCACAGTACAGTGCATTATGTCCTATTCACATATACAAGGGTGAATATTTTTCACTCAACGTTTTCTTTCCTTCTCCTGTCTCCATAGTCCCATCAGACACTCACTAATACAATTTTGTTCTCTCTCTTTTACTATATATACATAATTGTGTGTGTGTGTATGTCATATTTGTATCTATCTATCTATCTGTCATCTATCTATCTAATGTATAGGTCTAGCTTCTACATACATATGAGGGAAACTACACAACCTTTGACTTTTTGAGTCTGGCTTACTTAGCTTAATATGAAGTTCTCCAGTTCCATTCACTTATCTGTAAACAACATAACTTCATTCTTTATGGGTGAATAAAACTCCGTTGTGTATATACACCACAGTTTCTTAATCCATTCATCAGTCGTGGGGCATCTGGGACACTTCCAAAGCTTGGCTATTGTGAATAGTGCTGCAATAAAATGAGTGTGTAAGTGCCTCTATCATATCCTGGAGCACATTCCTTCAGATGTATGCCTAGGAGCAGTTTTCTTGGATCATATGGTAATTCTATTTTTTAGTTTTTTGAGGGACCTCCATATTGCTTTCCATAGCAGTTTCACTAATTTACATTTCCACCAACAGTATAGAAGTGTTCCTTTCCCCCACATCCTTGCCAGCATGAGCTGTTATCTCTGTTATTGATGATAGCCTTTTTTGACTAGGATGGGGTGGAGTCTCAATGTAGTTTTGATTTGCATTTCCTTTATGGTAAAAATTTGAGCATTTCTTCATATATTTATTGGCCATTTGTACTTCTTTTGAGACTTGTCTGTTCAGTTCATTCGCCCATTTATTCAGTGGGTTGTTCCACTTATTTTTAAAATTAATGTGTATTAATTGTACAAAAGGGTTTCATTGGTATATTTCTGTGCGTACATATAGTGTTTAACTCCTGTACTACTCTTTCTTATCCCAAAGCTCCTTTAAAAAGCAATTATTAAAGGTTTTCACACATGCATACAAAGTACTTCAATCGTGTTCTCCACCAAATCACCCTCTCCTTTTCCCTCTCCTCTTACTGATTCTTCCTCAAATAGTCTCCCCTTGTACATTTAGTTTTTATAGGTTGAAGTTCTGCACATGAGAGTGAAAATGCAATATTTGTCTTTCTCAGTCTGGCTTATTTTTCTTAACATGATGATTTCCAGTTCCAACTATTTTCCTGCAAATGACATAATTTGATTCTTTTTGGTTAAATAATACTCCATTGTGTCTACATACCAGAGTTTCACTATCCATTGATGGGTACTTAGGGTAATTCCATCATTTGGCTATTATGAACAGTGCTGCTATATACCTGGGTGTGCAGATGTCTCTGTTGTATGCTGACTTACATTCTCCCAAGAAAGGTACAGCAAGATCACATGGTAGTTGTATTTTTAGTTTCTTGAGGAAGTTCCCGACTGATTTCATAGTGGTTGCACTCATTTATATCACCAACAATGGTATATAAAGGTTCCTTTTCGCTTCATTCCTCTCCAGGATTGTTTTCTTGATAGCCATATTGACTAGGGTGAAGTGGAATCACAATGTCATTTTGATTTGCATTTCCTTTATGGATATCTTTGTTTGAACATTTGTTCACATATTTATTGCCATTTGTACTTCTTCTTTTGAGAGCAGTCTGTTCAATTTATTTGCCTATTTATTAATTGCATTGTTTGTTCCTTTAGGTTTAATTTTGGGGATCTTTATATATTCTGGATATTAATCCTTTATCTGATGAGTAGTTGTCAAAAATTTCTCTCCCATTCTGGAGGCTGTCCTTTGATTCTGGTAATTGTTTCCTTATCTATGCAGAAGCTTTTTAATTTGATGGAATCCCATTTGTGAATTCTTGCTCTTCTTTCTTGAGCAATTAGAAGAGCTGTCTTTTTTTCCCCTAGTGTATGTGTTTGGTTCCTTTGTCAAATATTAGGTGGATGTAGTTGTGTGAGCTTGTTTCCACTGGTCTGTGTGTCTGTTTTTGTGCCAGTACCATGATGGTTTTGTTACTATGTAGTAACAATCTGTAGTATAATTTGAAGTCAGCTCTTGTGGTATACCCAGCGCAGTTCCTTTTGCTCCTGATTGCATAGACTATTCAGAGTATTTTGTGCTTCCAAATAAATTTTCTATTTCTGTGCAGAATGACATTGAAATTTTGATGGGGACTGGATTGAGTCTGTAGACTGCCTCTTTAATAATTTGTGTTAATTTGTGTTTGGAAAAATAGATATCCATATGTAGAAGACTGAAACTAGATATTTCACCCTGTACAAAAGTCAATTCAAAATGGATCAAATATCTTTATGCTAGGGCTGAAACTTTAAAACTTCTCAAGGAAAACATAGGGAAAAATACTTGAAAATAGGGGCATACATACTGACTTCCTGAATACAGTTCTAATTGGCTGTTTATTTTCATTTTACTAATTTAAAAGAAAGTCATCTCCTCTATCTCTGCTACCAACTACTTACCTCATCATCTTCGGCCTCAATTAACACAGAGGCTTATTGGCTTATCTTCCTGCTTCTAGGGGTGCTCATCTCCAGCTTGAAAGCCTGGAGAGTGCAGAGCTCTCCACAGGACCCCCATGCTCCAGACTCTCCATGACTTCCCTCTACTTGCTCACAGTGCTCTAACTCCTCAGCAGGCTTCACAACCTGATATGCCCTTGCCCAAGTTCTCCTGCAATTCCCACCTCAGGGACACTCTATTATTACTTTTCTCATTACTCTGGCAAAATACCTAACAACCTAAGGGAGGGAGGATTTATTGTGGATCATGGTTTCAGAGGTGTTGGTTCATGATGGTAAGGAATGCATGATCAGGTACAGCAGTTTACATAATGGCTGCCAGGGAGCAGAGAAAAGGGGATAGAGGAAGGCATGGAAAGGACTCCCTAAGGATTTGTCCCCAGTGACTTGCTTCCTCCAACTAGACCCCACCTCACTACCCTTCGCCACTTCTCAATATATCATCAATCCATCAAGGAATTAATCCATTGATTAGCTCAGAACCCTCAGGATCTAATTATCTTTGGAAACGCCTTCACAGACACCACCTGAAGTGTGCCTTACTAATATCCTAAGTTGGCTTTTTTCTTTTTCTTTCTTTCTTTTTTCTTCCTTCCTTCCTTTCTTTCTCTTTCTTTTCTCTTTCTGTTTTTCATGTCTTTCTTTTTCTCTCTTTCTCTTTCTTTTCTCTCTCTCTTTTCCCATGTTTCTTTCTTTCTTTCTTTCTCTCTTGCTCTCTCTCTGTGTCTCTCTCTCTTTCCTTCCTTCCTTCCTTTTGGCGCTGGGGTTTGAACTCAGGGCCTTTCACGTGCCAGGCAGGTGTTTTACCACTTAAGTCACTCCCCAGCCATTTTATGTGGAAATCTTTTGTGTTGGATGTCTCCTGTCACTAATATGCAATATTTTCATTATAAAATTCTTTTGGGCAATGCTGGGGTTTGAAGTCAGGGCCTTTGTGTGTGCTAGGCAAGCTCTCTATCACTTGAGTCACACCCCCAGCCTTTTTTGCATTGATTGTTTTTCAGATAGGGTCTTGGAGTTTTGTCCAGGGCTGGCCTAGATCAGGATCCAGCTATTTACACTTCCTGCATAGCATGGATGACAGGTACCACCATCACTGCCTGACTTACTGGTTGAGATGGGGATTTCACTAACTTTTTTGTCTAGGCTGGCCTCAAACCACAATCCTCCTGATCTCTGCCTCTGGTGTAGCTGAGATTACAGGAGTGAAACAACACCTTGGATTCTCCTTGTTCTTTCTTAATCCAATCAAGTTAATAACCAGATAAACCACCACAGACCCTCTCCAAAATTCAAATTAATATTTTGAAACCAAGTCTGGCTTCATCTTTCTAGAAGTCATTCCATCCTCTTCCCATTTTAAATAGGTTGCTCTCCTTTTTTGTATGCCCCCATATGTCCTGCTTTCATCACTATCACTGTTCTGGCCACATACTGCTGTAATTTCCCATTGATGTCTTATCTCTCACTATAGACTGCTAGTTCCCAAGTGATGAAATAGTATTATATTCAACTTCATCTTAAATGTTTGTTGAGTGATTTCAGAATAGGATGTTGTGCCTGAAATTGAAACTGGATTGGCTTCACACATTACTGTGTTTCATCTTTTCTTCCTCCAAGCCTGTTAGCTGGCTTCTTCACTGTGAATTAGCCAGACCAGGTGAAGTAATTGGAGGGCCCAGAGTGCACACGATCTGCTAAATTCTATAGAACTAGAAAGTGGAAAAGGGGGGATTAAACTCTGGGCAGTAAGGATGCTTAAATCCAAGGGCAGTTTATTCAAAGCTGGGTCCCACCCCTGAGCCAGTTGATGTTAAAAGTTTAGTCTGAGGTCTTAGTGTGCAGGGGCAGAGAGCACCATCTGCTGCCTGCCTCCCCCACCTCTGTTCAGTAAGAGCCCTGACAGATTCTGGCAGGGAGAAAGAAACTCCTCCATGTGCACTCACT
The DNA here is from genome assembly GCF_047511655.1 of Castor canadensis. Classification (NCBI taxonomy): domain Eukaryota; kingdom Metazoa; phylum Chordata; class Mammalia; order Rodentia; family Castoridae; genus Castor; species Castor canadensis. Next base: position 56,720,318 of record NC_133402.1, on the reverse strand, counting down.
GGAGGAGGTGGGCAGAGGTGATGGGGCCTCCACTGTAATGAGCAGTGGGCTGAGCTGAGCACTGGGAGGGTTAAAGGTGATTTCCCAGATGGTTCCACTGAAAATTCCAATTCACCCACTTAATTCAGGTAGCTCGACAGGCCAAGTCAGACTGGAGCAATTACAGCCCATGGGTGTCCCTTAGGATGGTTTAACAATGCAACTCAGCAAAGATTACTCCAGAAGCTCCTTATTATGCCACCTCCAAGCCTCAAGGAGGGATAGGCTTTGTTCCAGGGTAATAGTTTGCACCCTCTATCTCTAAACCGGAAACATTTGTTGGCTCTTGTTTAAAATAATAATGATGACAATCACAATAATAATGATGCTTTTGATGAATTAGAATAGAATAACTTTACCAGAAGCTATAATTGGTTTTAATATGGTGTTGAGTTTTGATTCTATTTGGCAGCTACTTTTAAGTTACTAAAGATGCTCAGACGATTAACTTTTGGGAAGATTGGAGGGAGGGCTGTTGAATTAATGACTTGCCATATAATAAGAACTCACATTTGAATAGCACTTTGCTGTGATATGTATTAACTTTTTTTCATCCTCAGAACATACAACAAAAGTAGACTGTAAAGTATTGCAAGACTTAGATTAAAATATCTGGGCCAAGGGACACAGTGATAACACTCATAGGTTTCTGGACATTTGTTTAGGTTTGAGCCTAGCTCTGCCATTTTATATCCGTGATTTGGGACAAGTTACTCAACTACATAGGGTCATTATTTCATCCTCTACAAAATGAGGATAACAGAATTACAACTGAGCTTGAATGAGACAATGCCTAACTTGCAAATAAATACTCAATGAATAATATGACAAAGTAAGCATCCCTAATCCAAAAAGCTGAAATTTAAAATACTTTAAAATACAGAACTTTAAAGTTTTGGATTTGGGAGAATTTTGGATTTTAAATTTTTTAATTAGAGATCTTCAACCAGTAAAGTCTATCCAAACATTTCCAAATCAAAAAAAGCCCCCAAAACAACAACAAAAAGCCACCTCCCAAAATCTGAAACACTTCTGGTACCAAGCATTTTGGATAAGGGACGTAGGGATGTTCAACCATCCCTACATGCCAGGTCATGTAATAGTAAGCGGTGAAACTGACATTTGAACCTGGAGTTTTGATTCTAAGGAGAGACAGAGAAAGAGACACCAAAATGTGTGTAATCTCTCAGGGTCTGTGATTGAGGCCTGCCTGGGATGCAGTGGATATATTGAGTATGTTGAAACCAAGTCACTGAATTGTAGCTATTGGCTCAGGCACAAGTATCAAAGCCAGAACTGGATTTTGAGGGATGAATGGGTGTTTGGTAGTTATAAGGGATGAGGAATAAGAATGGTAGGTATGGGTGGAAGAGGCTTTCTTGGCAGCAGTGGTGATGTGGTATAAGGTGTGCTGGGCATACAGGATAGGGGTGTCTGGGGGCATAGAGGGAGGGAAAGTCATGGAGGGTGTGAGGCCAGAGGCCTAGGGAGACCACAGCATGAAGATTCTCCTATGTCTTTTTGCATTTGGCTCCATAGAGAATGGAGAAACATCAAATGCATTTTAATAGAGTAGTGCCATTATCAAATTAATGTTTCATCGGGTTTTAAAATGAAGGAATGTGAAAGATGCATCACAGGGTGGGTAGACCAAGCTAGAAAAAAGATCAAGAGGATCAATTCCAAGCAGAGTATGCTGGGCCTCAGAGCTGAGACCACCATTTCCTGCTCTGGGATGCAGCCTCACAGGGAAGGATGGGAATGAAGGGTAAAGAGGCTGGAAGGCATCAGACTTTGAATCAAGGGCTGGGATTTTAGGAGATCATAAATGGGAGAATCATAAAACCCAGGGTGGGACCACAGAATGTGCAGTGGAGTGTGAGGGAACCATGTTGCAATCATTGAGAAGAACAAGGGAATTTGAGACTACAGGTATCATTGACAGGCACCTTGAAATCACAGGGCAATAATGAACATGAAGTGAAAATTCAGGATGGAAGCCAGGCCCCTTTCTTTTAATATTTTAATGACAGTCAGGTCATTAGACAACAAAAGATGAAATTAAAAGTCTTTAATTCCATCTCTGGATCCAAAGTGTATTGTGAGGTGGGGAATGAGATGAGCTCCTTCCCCTTGAACAAACCTCCAGGAAGAGATAAGATATATATCTGTATATTTATCTATGTATCTATCTCTATCTCTATCTATCTATCTATGGCAGTTACTGGGGTTTGAACTGAAGGCCTCATGCTTGCTAGGCAGGCACTGTACCACTTGAACTATGCTCCAAGCCCCAGAGAACCTATATTTTTATAAGAAACTAGAGGTAAATGTAGAGACATAGATTTTAGTTGAAGCAGAAAATGAGTAGAATGACTATAAAGAGGTTAAGACTAGGCTATTTTCATAGTAAATTTCGGGTTCTGGAGGACTCCCTAGAAGAGCTAAAGGGAAGCCAGTCGTTAGAGCAGAAAAAGAAAGATATTCCTTCCCTTCTTTATTTTTTTGTCATGGCCCTTGACCTACTTTAAACTGTTGCATTTGACCAGTGTCACCCTCCTTTTTGAAACACTTTCTTACTGTTGTCTTCCTAATGCTACTCTCTCCTGGTTTATTGTCTGTCTCTCAGGCCGAGTCTCATTTATTTTTTATTCACTAGGTATTTATTGAAAAACTGCTTTGTGCTTCCTGGCCTCTTCTCCACTCTGCTCATCAAAAATGAGGACTCTTCAATTCTTTTCACATTCATTGCACTGGCTCTCTTGGATACTGCAAATGTTCTCATGGATTCAAGTCCCACTATATATATGAATTGCACACCAACTCAGACCTCTCACTGAGCCCCAGATTCCATGTCATGCCTTCTCACCTACATGCACTTGAACCTCAGGTGCCAGGTAAACTACAGGGTTCTAGAATTCTCCACACTGCCCATCAAGGCTGCTTTTCCTAAGGTGTTCTCTCTCTTCATGCATAGTTCACACTAAAGCATGAGAAAGATACAAATTCCAAGAGGTCAGAGATTTTATACCTTGTTCACTGGTACACCCACAGTACCGAGAATGTGACAGGTGCTCAATAAATGTTTGTTTAATGATGAAGGAATGAATTGATCCTTGGCATGCTTTTCCATCACTGCTCACATCCAATCACAAGTTCTCTTGGCTCTGCCTTGAAAGCTATGTCTCCTTCTTGAGCCACCTGTCCTTACATAATTCAGATTGCATGGTTCTCCTCCTACAGTGCTCACCTTTCTGGACACCCACCAAACATCTCTGTTGTATCTGCACTCCACAATGTTATCAGGTTTTTTTTTTTTAAATAGCACTTGCTTCTCAAAAACCTCTGAGACTGTAGAGCACCTGAAAGTAAGTACTATATTGTCTGCCAAATGCAAAATTGTTTTCTCCTTAATAATCTCTCTCATCCAACTTTGGCTTTCTTTTGTTAGACTTTATTGGCATTCCTCACAGAAGATTCTGCAGAATTGAAAGTTCACTCTGGAAATGAAGTTTCCCTGATTTGATGAACCTAGAAAGATGAAATGCTTGATCTTTATCTTGAGAAATCACACTGCATATAAAACTATCAAAGGAGCCAGCAATTCCTAAAGTAAAAATTAAAAATGCTTAGCTTTGTTTAATTCAGCATTTGCCCTGGTTTTTTAAAAACAGAAATTCTTTTTCTAGATAATGTCAATGAACAGCCAACAGAATTAACACTCTGTGAAAAAATACTTAAGAAATGGAGAACTATACTGTTTGAAAGTGGGTCTTGCCTTTATCAAAATACATTAGATATTTTTAGAAATCACACTTTGGCAGAAGAAAGTCATAAACATAAACCCAACTACCAGATGCAAGATGAGGTTGGCAGGCCGAACAAAGCTGTTGATTCTGGATGACAGCTGCACACCTTAGCTCCTACTAGTGATTGTTGACCGAGAGGCACAGCATGCTCTAAAGTTTAAGGAAATGTGATGGGAGAGGAATTTGAACTTTAAAAAAGAATTGCACCCATTCACATACTTGTTTGGAAAGAGAAACACTGCATCGTTTTTTGAGCTCAGTGGTGGATATCTGCCTGAAAAATTCAACAAATTATTACACACTTAGTGAGAAAGCAAGTACATTAAAATGAAGATTAGAGCATGCCCCTAACATGCCAAAAGCACACACTGTGGCCCTTAGCCTTTGGTTTCCCGTTTCCAGAGGACTCAGCGGTGCTGAAGTCTGTCACTATGAATCTGTGACTGGGTGGATGGCCATACTACCCTAAATGCACCTGATCTCATCTGAATCTGTGACTGGACCATCACAGCCCCTGGCAACTGTGCTGGCTCAGCTATCTTGTCATAGCTCTCTGTCCCCAAGATGTTGCTGATTGTCCAGGGCTGGAAGTGAGAGTAGCAAATGAAGCTTTCCTGTTAGATGCTAATGGAGTGACAGTTTCAGGGTCTCACATGAGACCTTTCCACATTCTCGTTCCATATAGTCAGCAGTTCAACTATGTGTTCGATTTACACCCAAACTGATGCTTTTATTTTCCAAGCTGCGGAGAAGATACTTTGAGAAGGGCCATTCTAAATTTCTCAATTTGCATAATTTATTACAGTGTTTTTAAACCTAATGTCTTTGGATCCTTGGTTCCAAGTGATGTAAGGCTGGGTGTCTAAGAATTATTTCTGAATTTCAAAAGGCCAAATGATTCATCATACATCGGCAGGTAAAGAAGTCACATGTGGGTCCCCTATCAAGACTGCCCTAAGTTCACGCTTGACCTTTGATATCCCCATTACTAATAAATAGCAATGAAAAACTATACAACAAAGGCCCCCAACAGATGCAAAGACAAGAGAAAAATCTCTGTGGATCTCATATGAAACAGTCGGTGAAATGAGCAAACTGAAGGCACATGCCTCCGTCTCTGTCTGCTGCAATGTAGGGACAGTGAGTGCTAGTGGGAGCTAAATCACTGATCTCATATAAGTGGAGTGCAGAATAGTGTCACCAGAGGCTAGGAAGAGCAAGGAGAGGGAGGATCGACAGACATTTGATAATGGGTACCAAAATGTACCCATTATTAAAATGTAGTTAGAGAGAAGGAAAAAGTCCTCGTGTTCTATAGCACAGCAGGGTGACTATACTTTACAGCAATTTATGACATTTCTCAAAAGAGTTAGGAGGGAGGGTTTTGAATGTTCCCAGCACAAAGAAATGACAAATGTTTGAGGTGGTAGATATACTAATCATCCTGACTTGATTTTGCACATTGTATACATGTGTTGAAATATCACATTGTATCCCATCAATAGGTAAAATTTTTTTTAAAAAGGAAAGAAAGGATAGAAAGTGAGTACAGCTACAAGTAAGTAACCTATTGCATAATGGAGCTAAGGAGCTCTATGCAAGATGAGAGCCCAGAAAAAGCTCTGAGGAAAGACATCCTAGCTAATTAAAAAAAAAAAAAAAAAACAAAGAAAAAACTGCCAGGAATACACTGGAGTGGTGGCTTCGCCAACTTGTGAATCTGAGGGGCATACTCACTCATCCTGTGGCCAGAAGGGGATCAAGCCATCCGTCAGTCCTGTGGCCTGATTTCTTCCAAAATGGACATAAATCTGGGGTAATGTCCTCTGAGGTGTCAATATAAGACCAGCATTTCTGAATTGTCCCTGCTCCTGAAGCCTGCCATAAAACTGCCAGACAGGCTGCAAAAAACTGAAGCTAGATCCATGTATATCACCCTATACCAATATTAACTCAAAATGGACCAAGGATCTTAATATCAGACCCCAAACTCTAAAGTTGATACAGGAAAGAGTAGGAAATACTCTGGAGTTAGTAGGTATAGGTAAGAACTTTCTCAATGAAACCCCAGCAGCACAGCAACTAAGAGATAGCATAGATAAATGGGACCTCATAAAGCTAAAAAGCTTCTGTTCAGCAAAAGAAATGGTCTCTAAACTGAAGAGAACACCCACAGAGTGGGAGAAAATATTTGCCAGCTACACATAGACAAAGGACTGATAACCAGAATATATAGGGAACTTAAAAAACTAAATTCTCCCAAAATTAATGAACCAATAAAGAAATGGGCAAGTGAACTAAACAGAACTTTCTCAAAAGAAGAAATGCAAATGGCCAAAAAACACATGAAAAAATGCTCACCATCTCTAGCAATAAAGGAAATGCAAATTAAAACCATGCTAAGATTCCACCTCACCCCTGTTAGAATAGCCATCATCAGCAACACCACCAACAACAGGTGTTGGTGAGGATGCGGGGAAAAAGGAACCCTCTTACACTATTGGTGGGAATGTAAACTAGTGCAACCACTCTGGAAAAAAATTTGGAGGCTACTTAAAAAGCTAGGCATTGATCTACCATTTGATCCAGCAATACCACTCTTGGGGATATACCCAAAGACTGTGACACAGGTTACTCCAGAGGCACCTGCACACCCATGTTTATTGCAGCTCTATTCACAATAGCCAAGTTATGGAAACAGCCAAGATGCCCCACCACTGACGAATGGATTAAGAAAATGTGGTATCTATACACAATGGAATTTTATGCAGCCATGAAGAAGAACGAAATGTTACAATTCGCTGGTAAATGGATGGAATTGGAGAACATCATTCTGAGTGAGGTTAGCCTGGCCCAAAAGACCAAAAATTGTATGTTCTCCCTCATATGTGGACATTAGATCAAGGGCAAACACAACAATGGGATTGGACTATGAGCACATGATAAAAGCCAGAGCACACAAGGGAGGGGTGAGGATAGGTAAGACACCTAAAAAATTAGCTAGTATTTGTTGCCCTTAACGCAGAGAAACTAAAGCAGATACCTTAAAAGCAACTGAGGCCAGTAGGAAAAGGGGACCAGGAACTAGAGAAAAGGGTAGATCAAAAAGAATTAACCTAGAAGGTAACACACACGCACAGGAAATTAATGTGAGTCAACTCCCTGTATAGCTATCCTTATCTCAACCAGCAAAAACCCTTGTTCCTTCCTATTATGGCTTATACTCTCTCTACAACAAAATTAGAAATAAGGGCAAAATAGTTTCTGCTGGGTATTGAGGGGGTGGGGGGAGAGGGAGGGGGTGGAGTGGGTGGGGGCAGGGGGGAGAAATGAACCAAGCCTTGTATGCACATATGAATAATAAAATAATAATAAATAATAAATAAAGTAAAAAAAAAAGAAACCTAAAACTTAAAAAAAATAAATAATGTCTATTAAAATAATAAATTACAGAACAAAGTTAGTAAAATGAAATAGGAACAGATGCATACAGAAAAAATCAATTATGAATAGTAGGAAAAGAAACAATAGTTCTTAAGATAAAAAACCTCATGGATGACAGCAATACTGAACTGGATATATTTGAGGAAAAATAGAATGAATTAGGAAATAGCACTGATAAATTACCCAGAATCCAGAAAAGGGAGTATGAGATACAAAATAGAAAAAGGGAAGCTAGAAAACATAAAGAATGGCTTAGAACCACCTAACAAACATCTTGTAGAAATTTCAAGAAAAATGGAAGTCATAGTGGAGAAACAGTTGTTAAAGAGAAAATTGCCAATGTGGAATTTGGGTTGGAAGAATTGAGTCTGGTCTCAAAATGGAGAGATATGACCCAAAGGAACCAGAAAAGCTGAGAAATAAGTTGTTTATTGGTGGACTGAACTTTGAAACCACATGTGATAGTTTGAGAGCACCTTTTGAGAAATGCGGCACAGTCATAGAGAGTATGATAATGAGAGACCCCCAAACAAAATGTCCCAGGGGTGTAAGCTCTGTGACTTACTGTTGTGTTGCAGACATGGATGAAGCAATGTATGCTTGATAACACAAGGCTGATGGTCATGTAGTTGAACCCAAGAGAGCTGTTTCTAGGGCAGATTCTGTAAAGCCCTACACTCACCTGACATTGAAGAAAATTTTTGTTGTTGGCTTTAAAGAAGATACAGAAGAATATAATTTGAGAGACTACCTTGAAAGTGATAGCAAGATTGAAACCATGGAAGCTATGGAAGACAGGAAGAATAGAATAAAAGAGAACTTTTGATGATCAAGATACAGTTGACAACATTGTTCAGAAATAACTCACTAATCATAGTCACAAGTATGAAGTGAAATAGGCCCTTTCTTCTGCTTTTTTTCAGAGATTGACATCCTTTTGCCTTGCATACGTTAATAATACAAGGGGGTTTCGTTGTGACAATTCCACATATGCATACAGTGCACTTTGAACAAGTCCACCCCGCTATCATATTTCCTTAACTCCTCTTTCTCCTTCTTCCTTTCTTTTTCAAACAGTATTCAGTGGCTTTCACTATGTTATTGTCATATATGTGTGTGTGCAAGTGTGTGTGGGGGTACTTCAATCTTCACCCTCAAGACTCTCTCTTTCACCTTTTGCCTTCCCTCTTCTGCTGGTCCCCTGACAACTCTCCCTTATATTCATATCCCATCACCATTGTCATCACAATCATCACCATAATTTTAGGTCTAGATTCCATATATGAGTGAAAGCATGCAATACTTGCTTTTTTTGAGCTTGGCTTTCCTTGCTTAACATGATGACCTCTTCAGTTCTGTCCATTTTCCTGCAAACAACATAATGACCCTTTTCTTAAAGTCTGAATAATAGTCTATATTGCATATATACCATATTTTCTTTATCCATTCATTGTTGGTCACTTAGGCTGATTCCACAGCTTGCCTATTGTGAGTAGTGCTGTAATAAACATGAATGTTCAGGCATCTCTCTTATTTGTTGATTTGTACTCCTTTGGATATAGGACCTAGTGTGGCATGGCATGGATTTTAATGAACCTCCACTTTGATTTCTACAGTGGTTGCACTACTCTTAATTGTCACCAACAGTGAATGAGAGTTTATTTTTTCCCACATCCTCACCAGCATTTACTGTTACTTATTTTCTTAATGATTGCCATTCTGACTGGAGTGAGATAGACTCTCAGGAAAGTAATGATTTGCATTTCCTTTATGACTATGAGTATTGAATATTTCTTCATGTATTTATTAGCCACTTGTACTTCCTCTGAGAACTATCTGTTCCATTCATTTGCTCATGTATCAATTGGATTGATTATTTTTTGGAGTTTAATTTTTGAGCTTTTTATATATTATGGATATTAATCATCTATCCATTGAATAGCTGGTAAGGATTTTCTGTCATGTGGACTATCTCTTCATTCTGGTAAGTGTTTCCTTTGATGTGCAGAAGCCTTTTAATATACGCAATCTCATTTGCTAATTCTTGCTCTTAGGTCCTGGGCAATGGGAGTTCTATTCAGAAAGTAATTGCCTATGTCTGTATCTTTCAGTGTTTTTCCTACAGTCGTTTCAAATCTTACATTAAGATCTTTGATCCATTTTGAATGGATTTTTGTATAGGATGAGAGACAGAGGTCGGGTGTCAAGTCTTCTGCATGTAGATAACCAGTTTTCCCAGCACCATTTGTTGAACCCAGACTGTCTTTTTTTTCCCAATGCATATTTTTGGTTCCTTTGTCAAAAATCAGTTGGCCATAGCAGTGTGGGTTTATTTCTGGGTCTTCTATCTATTCCATTGGTGTACCTGTCTGTTTTTGTGCCAGTACCATGCTGCTTTTGTTAATACGACTTTGTAGTATAGTTTAAAGTCTGGTATTGTGATATCTCCAGCATTGCTCTTTTTCTCAGGATTACTTTTGCTATTTGGTGTCTTTTATGTTTTCATATGAATTTTAGAATTGATTGTTCTATTACTTTTGCTATTTGGTGTCTTTTATGTTTTCATATGAATTTTAGAATTGATTGTTCTATTGTCATTCATTTTAGAATGACATTGGGATTTTTTTGGGAATTGCATTGAATCTGTAGATTTCTTTCAATGGTACAGCCATTTTCACAATATTAATTGTGCCAGTTCACTAACATGGGAGTTCTTTCCATCTGCTGGTGTCTTCTTCAACTTCTTCAATGTTTTCTAGTTTTCATTGTAGAGATATTTCACCTTCTTAGTTAAGTTTATTCCTCAGTATTTTATTTTTTGAGGCTATTAGGAATTAAAATTATTTTCCTGACTTCTTCCTCAGCCTGTTCACTGTTGGTATATAGAAAAACTGCTGATTTTTGTATGTTAACTTTGTATCCTGCTACATTGCTCAAAGTGTTTATAAGATCTAGCAGGTTTTTTGGTATAATTTTAGAGTCTTTAAGTATAGGATATATCATCTTAAAATATGGATATTTGACTTCTTCCTTTCCTATTAAATCCATTCAATTTCTTTCTTTTGTCTTATTGCTCTAAGAATTCAGTACTGTATTGAATAAGAAGCTTATTCCTGACTTGAGCAGAAATGATTTCAGTTTTTCCCTGTTTAGTATGATGTCAGCTATAGCCAAAAAGATCCTTTCTAAATAAGAGATACAGTCCGATGGGTCACAAAGAGGTCAGAGAGATAGATCTGGTAACTTTATGGGTTGTAGAGGTAACTTTGACGGTGGTGAAAACTTGGGTGGAAGAGGAGGCTTTGGTGATGGATGTAGTGGTAGCAGAGGTAATTATGGGGCAGGTGAGGATGGATACAATGGATTTGGAGGTGGCATCTATGGCTGTGGTCTTGGCTGTAGTAGCAGAGGAGGCTATGATGGTGATGGACCAGGATATGGACCCCAATACAGCAGATATTATGGTGGTAGAGGAAGATATGAAGCTTGCAATGAAGGAGGAAATTTTAGCAGCAGTAACTGTGGTGATGGTGGGAACCTTCTAGAGGCTCTGAGAAAGCCCACTCCTTGTCTATCTTCTGCTTCTGGGGTCTGCAGGCTCTTCTTGGTGATCCTTGGCTTGTAGCTGCAGCACTTTAATCTCTGCCTTGGTCTTTACTTCACCTTCTTCTCTAAGTATCTGTTTCTGTTTCTCTTTTGTCTAATTTCCCTCTGCCTTACACTTACAAGAACACAATTGTTATTGTATTTAGAGCCCAGGGTGATCTTGCCTTGAGATCCTTATTTATATCAGAGACCCATCATTTGAATAAGGTAATATTCACTGATTCTGGGAACTGGGATGCTCACATATCTTTTGGGGGACCATCATTCAGCCCACATTGCTCACATTTTTTTTACTTCTCAACATGAGGCAATCCTCATTCTTTCATGCAGATACAGCTATCCAGCTGGTGTTAGTCCTTCAACCTGAGGAATTTCCTTTCACATTTCTTATAGTGCAGGGCTGCTGGTGATGAATTCTTTCAGCTTTTGTCCATCTGAAAGCATCTTTATTTAGACTTTGGATTTAGAAGATATTTTCTCTAGGTATATAATTCTACATTGACAGGTTTTGCTTTTGGTACTTTTAGGGCATTGCTCTACTGTCACCTGGCTTACATCATTTAAACTAGAAGTCAGCCATTATTCTCTTCTCTCTTATCTCTATATATTCTCTCTCTCTCTCTCTTTCTCTCTCTCTCTACTAGAGCTCAAACTAGAGTGCTAAAAAAGTGTTTACCACTTGATCTATGCCCCCCATTACCATACTCTCTTTTTCCCTTTGGCTGTTTAAAAAATTATTCTCTTTATCACTGGCTTGAAGCCATTTTATTACAAATTTGCCTTTGTCTTAAGTAAAGAAGGATTTCTTGTGCTTAGGCTTCAATAAACACATAGGTCTGTGAATCTAGACAATTTTGGAAAAAAAGAAGATGGAAAATCTGTCAGGTATTAAGGCTTTTTGACAACATGGTGTGTTTTTTGTTTAGGAATATGCAAATAACTGCTTTTTGTCCTCTTGACCTACCTTGTACAGAAAGACTGATGTATTAAAGTTTCCTACAGGTAGTGTGCTTATTTTATCTATCTTTCCTGGAATTTCTTATTGCTTTTGCTTCATAAAGGTAATTGCTATGTTATTTCATGACTATTTCAGTTATGTTATACCCAGTTATGTTATACCCATAACTGTTATACCCTCATTGTGGAATGTCTTTTAATTTGTAAAGTAGTCTTTTTTTCCTTTTGCGTAATGCTCTTTAGGTCGAATTCTATGTAGCTGGCATCACAATCACAATTCCTACATTCTTAGTGCTTTTGTGCACTTGGCAAGTATTTGTGCAGCCCATTATTTTTTGGTCATTTTGAATCACTGTGTTTTAGGTATGTCTCTTGTGAGTTTGCTTGATGAGACAATTTTTTAAAATCTTTTTCTTTTAGTAGTTGAGCTAAACCCATTCACATTTATTAACATGACTATTGTGTTTGGTCTCAATTCAGTTACATTATTTTATATTAGAATTACTATGTATGTCATATTTTATCGCATTTAATTATTTTTATTGCTGCATATTCTTTTTGTTCTTTTAAATTTCTTTTAGTGATTAGAAAGATCTGCTTATTTTTTTGTTCTAGTAGCTACCTTTATAATAATACTTGCAACCTATCCTTTTTTATGTAACATTTTACTAGCTGGCATATCAGTTACAAATGATATTTCAACTCCCATCTACTAACTATACAACAGTTAATAAAAATATTCAGCTCAGAAATAAACTTGTTCAATAAGCATAACAATTTTCTAGCCATTTGAAAAATTAGATTCTTTCCTCACTTTGTCCCCTAAATATGAAACACAAAATTCTGCTACTGTTAGAAGGAAATACATAAAATAACTTTACAACCTTGAGTAAAAAAGGATTATTTTAAATTAGTCATAGCAAGTTTAAACAAATAAGTACATATTAATTATTTCCACCTTAAAATTAAAGTAAATGATTTGTTAATAACAATAAACATACGAGATGGAGATGTTTTCCAAAGTCAGGAGACTGAATCCAAGTCATAGGTCACATCTTTTCTCCAAAGCACTGTGAAAAGTCAAGTTGGAGACTGGACAAAGATAAAAGAAATTCAGATTAGTGGGGAAGAATCAGTAGGAAAAGTGTATAAAGAATACCAAACTGATGAGAAAAATGGACAAAATATAGGAAATTTAGCAAAGTTTTGATTGGGAAAATGATAAATAAGCTACTCAAAGTCAACAAGCAGGAAGATACTCAGCTTCTCTAAATACTCAAGAATAGACAAACTAAAACCTTAACACAATTCACATTTTTAGATTGACCATCTTAACTCTGACAAGAAGACATGGTAATAATCAGAAGTTGTTGGTGAGAATTTGGCAACAGCTAGTAAGTAAGTATATCCAGTAATTACTTCCTTTTATCAGAAAGCATATATAAAAGAATATTCCTAGTATCATTTTCATAATAGAGGAAAATGAAAACAAATTGACTTAATCGACAGGAAAATGGAAAGATAATTTTCTATGTTATGATACAATGAAATACTCTATAGTAGTTGAATGATATAAATATATATGTATATACATGAATAAATCCTAAAAACTAATTGTGAATGACAAAGAAAAGTGGCAACAAAATATATTGCATATGAGGCTATTCATAGGTATGTAAAAAGACTGTAAAATACTATTTATATTTATGGTATAAGATGTATAGTATTAAAATATAGATCAAATGCCAAATACATGGTGATTGTTAAAAGTCTGCAAAGGTAAGAAAAAAATAAAATTGTGCACAATTCCATTGTATCCTTAACATGCTTTATTTCAGCCGTTCACAGTGGCACATGTCTATAATCTCAGCAACTGGGGAAATGAGACAGGAAGTTTGAGCATTCAGGGCCAGCCTGGGCTATAGAGCAAGTTTCAGGCCAGCTTGTGTTTCATAGACTCGGTCTCAAAAAAAAAGAAAAATAAATAAAAGAAAAAGAAAAATGAAGCAAATACTTCAAAATACTAAGATTTGATAAAGTTGGGTGGTGAACATATGGGTGTTTATAATCTTATTTTATGTGTTAAATATTTAAAAATTTATACAAAGTTAAGTGTCCTGTGGTAGAGCATCTGAAAACCAAAAGTGATTATTTTGAGGAAAAGGAAGAGGTCCCATTTCTTGTCCTTGGGCTGGAATGGTACTAGCTCAAGGGGTGATTCTTTGTGTGAGCCACACTGCTTTGGATCCAGGCAACCTGGGTTCGTATCCTGGCTTATAAATTAACCCGTCTGTCTTCTGGTCAGCTTCCACCACAGGGTTTGTAGATTAAATTAGTTGATTCTCCTTTAGTGCCAAAGCCATGGTAAGTTCTTCATAGGTAATAGCTGATTCCAAAATCATGGCTCCTTGTAGGGAACCATGGGAATAATGGTTCCTTGAAGCTGGTCTGTAAGTCAAGAGTGGTCACCCTGTACTTTCTCTGAGCAGCTTAGTCCTGGGCTCCCACAGAAAGCACAGAGCTCACTTCTTTGTCCCCTTACCTGTGTTAACTGCACTTTTGGCTTCTAGTTGGATTTGACTAATGGGGACCCTGACAGGACATCAGTGGGATCAAGAAACAAATTTTTCTTCCCTGTGAGTTTTCTTGGACTGGTTGTGACCCCTGGTTGAAAGTCACTGTTACTCTTAAGTTGATTGGCCTATGTGATCTTCCATCCCTCAGCCATTTGGAAACTTTTCCCTCTCTTTGACTTTCAGGGTGGAAGCAGCTCTGCTGAGAGCATCCCCAGCTTCTGCAGCATCTCCAGTGGTTCCCTACCCCTTGCTCAGCCCTTCACAACCAGTCCTTGCAGCACCTCCCTCAGTGTGCATTGTGTCCTTGGGGCACCTTAACTGGACAGACAGGTATTGTGTCCACCTTACTCCTGACACACTGCAGAGCTCCAGTGGAGGAAGTCTTCCAACTCCCTAAGGAGAAACTTAATCAAGAAAAAATGTAGACTAATTTGTCAGTATCTAATAAACATCTCTATCCTATCCTATCTGGTTATCTTTTTTCTTTCTTTTTTTCTATCTATCTGTATCTATCTATCTATCTATCATCTAGTAAATCCCTTCTTGTATCAAAAACCAAATATATGGGGCTAGACATATAGACATATATCTGTAATCCCAGCTACTTGGGAGGTAGAATTATGGTCTAAGATTGGCCTAGGCAAAAGCATGAGACCCTATCTGGAAAGCAACCTAACGTGAAAAGGGCTGGGGGCTTGGATCAAGTGGTAGAGTACCTAGCAAGTGCAAAAGTGTGAGTCCCTGAGTTCAAGCCCCAGTATACATATGTACATATGCATATGCAATATATATTCCAAAGTCAGTAGACTGAATCCAAGCAATAGGTCAGCTCTTTCTTCCAACCTCTTCTGAAAGTTTGTTTCTGATGCTAATATTTCTCCCTCACTACATTTATTGTCTGCCCAGTGTTACTCATGCTTCCATTTCCATTTATATTTTGAGGGGGAGAGGAGAGTACTGAGGTTTGAACTTGCTCTTACAAGTGCTCTACTGCTTGAGCCATGCCTCCAACACATTTTGCTCTGGTTATTTTTGGGATCATCCCTAGCTCAGATGACAGGCATGTGCCATCACACCCAGTCTTTTCTGTTGAGGTGGGCCTCTCCTGAACTCTTTTTTGTCTAGGCTGGTCTCAGACTGTGATTCTCCTGATTTCAACCTCCTAAGTAGTTAGGATTAGAGGCCTGAGTCACTGCATCCAGCTCATTTCCACTGATTTTAAAAGGAAGTGTCCCTTAATATTTTGGCACTTACATTTTTCTAATGTTCACTATACAGTACACAGAGCTGTAGAAATGCCTGGGGGCTGTGAGGATTTACAGAGATCCCTGGGCAAGATCTTCTGTAAATTAGACACTCTGCCTTCCTTTAGTTAGTTTGTACAAGGAGAATTCTGTAAACAGAGTTTCCTTAAAAGCAGGGTCCACCTAGACATCATTACTCATAATAGAGCTGTCAGATGCATTGAATCCTTATTGGGGAAGACCACTGAACTGGGTGAATTTGGCGGGTGTAATTAGGTCTGGCTCCAGCTGTGAATCCCACAGAAGTTTAGGGAGGATGTCATCTTACTGCAGCCCCTCCTCCCTACCCTCACTTGCTTGGGAGACACGAGCAGAGCCAACCAGGAACTCAGCACAGAGAAGAGTGTTCACAGACAAGATCTGAGACCCTTTAAACATCCTGCATCAATGGAAGGAGCATCTCCTCTAACAGGCAGGAGACACAGGACTGGTAGGCATGGAGAGACATCAGAGAAAGGACTCTCCCCTGTGATGAGGGCATTTGGGAATGGAGCAAGGGGGAAAGCACACTTGGAGGCACTGTGGATGCCTGTCTGTTACCCAAGCCCAGGCCAGCAGCTTGAGAGAGGCCGGTCAATACTTTGTCTTATGTGGTCATAGGTCACATAGTAGGTCAAGCAGGGCAGGGACTCCTTTGCATAGAGACATAAGCTGAGTTTCTAAATAGGATATTTTCTCTTGTTTCTAGTCTCTGATTTCAGTCTCCTGCTGCTCAGATCTCTGCACCTCTGATAACCCAGTGTTAGGACAGAGAGACCTACCTCTCTGTCATCGGGAAATTCCCTGCTCTTTTTCCTCACCCTCTTCCAAATTTCCTCTCTCTGGATTTGTATTGGCCGGTGTCCTGCTCTGGTCCTAGCATCCTATTGATCTTTGGATCTCTTCTGCAGCAATGTGATGGGGCGCACTGGGTGGAGGGTGGCAACTTTGGGTTTGCCCTGGAGGTTTGGGCAAAGCACCAAAATAAAGACACTTGTGTACCATGAGGCTGCTCTTGATCATTGTCCCTAAGTCCTTCACCTTCTCTGATAGCCTCTGGACAGGATCTGCTCCCTGGTCCTACCCAGCACCCATCATGATACAGTTATAGACCATGCATATCTGACTTGCTATCCCCCCCTTGCACAGAGACTTCATAACATCTACAGCGGCATTGATTCTGTTTCTACTCACAAGAAAGCTAAGGTTGTCAGTAGGGTTTATAAAACCCTTCTGGACTCAGGACTGTTGGTCTCTTCTGCTTCCACCCTCACCCTGAGTCCTGGATTAGACTTTGTCCTGAGGATACACTGAGTCCTCAAGTAAACTTTGTCCTGAGATTGCTTTGCAACCTGTATCCATATCAGTCCCTATGTCTGGACTTCTCTGCACCATCCCCTTCATACATCTCTACCTCTCCTCAGGTCTCAGTTATAGCAGAGCCAGGAGGCAATTTTGCTTAACAGACTCTACAGATGAGAAAACTGAGTCCTGAATCCCAGGTCAGGTGTCTGACCTCACAATCAGACTGTGGTCCTTTACACTCAGATGCTGTACGCATCTGCAGGAAAACTCTTGACCCTGACTCCAGTTCCCGCCCCCCTCTCCTTTGTTTTTGACTTCAAGTTGCCTGAGAAAGAGGTTTTGAGGTTGTCTGAGCCACCCTAGCTGGTGTTCTCTCACTGCCCAGGGCATTTGGTGGGTAAGGATGTCCATGCAGGTCAGGATTTTTTCTTCTCAAAAAACTTTTCTTCTATCAATATTTGATGAGGGCAATTTCAAAGACTTGTTTAGTATGATCTGCACATAAGGAGCCCTTCGGAGTATTTATCACGCCCGGGGTATAATTACATTGAAATCCTGAGACACTGTTGCTAGGTTACTGTTGCTGGAGGTTCCTCTGACTTCCACGCTTGAAGTGCCCCGCCTCCTTCTTGTGATATTAGGGGCAGGGGACCAGAAGGTTGGGGCTTACATTTCCCTAAATAAAGGTGACACTCTAGAGTCTCTCATGTTGGACAGAGTGAGACAGAGAGAGACAGAGATAGAGATAGAGAGAGAGAGAGAGAGAGCGCGAGCACAGGGGGCACTTTGCATACCTCCCCAGGTGGGTCCTGAGCTGTGAATCACATCACATGTTCTTTGCAAGCAAGATTAAAGGGGTGGGGAGGGGATGAGAAGAGGGCAGTTGCTGCCTGAGAGACCCCAAGAGGAAATCATCTCTAAGCCTTCCCTTCCGCTCTGCATTCTCCCTGAGAATGGAGCATGCATCCTGCATCCTCCAGGGCCCCAGGAGGAGTTCTGTTCTTTCAGCAGGAGGCTGCCCTTGTCCAAGGACACAGGCAGCATATGAGGGGAGAGCACCTGCCTTCTGAGCTGAACAGTACTGGGCCCCTATCAAAGGAAAAAACCCTGGATGCAGAGCTGAAGGCCAGACCCTGTCCTGTGAGACCCACCCTCCCCCAGTAGTTACTTCTACTCACAGGGTTTTCTGAGACTTTAGGGAGGAGACAGCTGAAGTTGTGGCCTGAACTTTTTTCAGTGATGCCTCTGGGATGTAGTAGCAGGGACAGGAAGCCCTTCATTCAGGCCTCACATTAAAAAAAAGTCTTAAATGGAGACTTTTAGTATTATTTCCAAATAAGACTAAATTTACAATCGGCACTTTTCTCTCTTTCACTACCATTAAACAAATCAACTTCTTAAATGCACACCTTTCAAATATACCACATATTTATAACTCTGCTTTGGCAGTAAATTTTTTTCTAGTCAACAAAGACCTCTAAGCATAGGAAGTGGCCTGTGCCCCTGTGTGCCTCTAAAAACCTGGTTTAATTTCTCCCTGCATGAGCCTGGCCCCTTGCAGTAGACTGCTAGATTTCGGATGCTGCCTTTGTGGCTACCCATTGATAAATTGCTGGTCAGGCCTGAACCACACATTTGTGTGTAATGCACTACTGAGTCAGCACCCCTGGCCTTGGAGAAGAAAAAAAGGAAATAAAACCTAGGCAGATGGATTCAGGATAGAGTTTAGCATTTGATTTGCATTTTCTGACTCTGCTGTCCAATCTATTTCCCATTGGCCTTTAGAATTATGCTAGACTGAATTGTGTTTCCTACTACAAATTTTAAATAAGGTGGATGATACAGTAGACATTACTATCTACAATCCCCCTGGGGATAGCTGCAAATACGCTTTCAAACCTCAAAGCAATTTCCCCAGTCATCACACAAGCAATAATTGCTATTAAAAAGAATATATACCCAAGTACACAGGCAAAATGCTTGTAGCTCACCAGAGGGGAGTATTGATTGTTGTCAATTTGTAATGCAAAAAAATAATTAAAGACTTAGCATCTGTTCAAAAATATTTACAAACAGCTTTACTATTAGTGTTTATCTTCAAAACCACAAGCAAGATCTGGAGATAATTCTTTGAGACATCAGCTGGGCAAAACACATTCTGTTTCAATATTAAAAGTTTGCAAGCTTTTGTATCAGGAGGCACTATGGACCGTGCATTTTCCCAGTCTGGAAGAATGTTTGCTAAGCTGGTGAAGGTCAATTCTGTACAAAATGGCACCAGATTCTTGGATTCTTTCTAAATGACATTGAAGGGTGAGAAAGTGAGGTGACCTTGGTCAATCATGAGTCTTTGTTTTAAAGAATCTCTTCTGATCTTTTTCAAATGCTTGTGTTTTCCACTAGCTTGTTATCAACAAAGAGAAGAGACACTTTGTGTTTTGCTGGATGCAGGCTTTGGCTGGGTTCCTCCTCAGGAAATCTTCCTCACCTTGAAAGAGAGGGCAAGACAATACAGAAGTCACAATCTATACCAGGCAGGAAAGCAGAACCCAGACCAGATAGTTCAATCAAGGGATTTTGCTACTGTGGAGTAGGTACAGCTAGTTTGGAAGAACTAAGCACCATGGACCGGGAGAATGGGAAGAGAAATCCTTTCCCCCCAAGAGACATAGTGACTGGAGCCCCAGGGCTGGGTCTGCCTGGTGGGAATGGAAGGTAATTTAGGCACAGCCCTTACTAGGCAGCAGAGTCAGGTGAAAGAAATTATCCGAATTCTCCTTTCTTTCTGCATTTAGAGCTCTCGCCCATGTCTCCCCTGGCTGGAGAGACCCAGAAGTCAATGGGCACATGCTCCTGAGGAATGTAGTTTGCAATGTCAGACCCTGAGCTACACAACAGAGAAGTGGGAGGTGAGGGGTGGATCTGCTGGTAAACTGGCAAAAAAGAAAAAAAAAGTGGCACAGTAACGCAGATCACACAAGGAAAAGGAAAGGGAAAGGACTGAGAGTGGAGGACAGAGAGAGGAGTTGTACTGTGGTGCCTCAGCCAACCACCAAGGGGGCTCTGGAGTTGAGGCAAGAGAGCTTAGCCTTTATACCTTTGCATCCACTGGCCACTATGGATGACTCAGGAGGAGTCATGAACCTAGATTAGACAACTCTTTTGTCAAAGACAATTCCCAATGAGGGCTAGCAGCCCCAACATCACTTCTATCAACTGAGGAATGAAGTCCTTCTGTCTCTATTTGGGCAATACACCAATGTCCATTACCAGAGTTTGATGGAAGGGAAGGAAAAATCATGTTACCAGATACCTATGCATCAGACAATGCATTGTCCTTCACATATATTACTTTACTTCTAGAGAATATTCTGCAAGGTTATCACTGGCCTTATTTTACAGAACAGGGAGCTGAGGCTCAGAGAAAGTATGTATGTTACTTGATGTCCCCAATCAATAAGCAATGGAGACAGGAATTGAACCCACATCAGCCTGACCTCATTCCAGTAGGAAAAGTCCAAGTTCTCCCAGGCAGAGCCTCTAGTCTCTGTAAAGAAGGAACTGAGGGCATGACCAACAGTGAGGAGTCAGTGGCGAGGTGGAGGATGGTTTGTAGAGAGCTGGAAAATACCAGAAATAGCAACTGAGATTCCTGCAATAGGAAAACAATAAATGGGTTGATTGCCAAGGATCAGAGAGGCCCAGGTGAAGTTAGACTGCACAGATGTTTTCTGTCACATGCTGGTCATTTTTATTCCTGTTGGCTGCTTGGTAAACTGAATGTTCTTACTGATATCAAAGACTTCCCCATCCTATGAACCCAGGTGGGAGAAGCTGAAGATGGCAGGTGGTCACTTTTCCAGCTGCCCTGCATCTTAGTGGGTCAGCTGCATGGGCCTGAAAGCTCACACATCCACCCACTTTGATGCCACAGGTAATTGGAAAGTGCAGATGGTCAGGAAGTGGCTCTGGCAGCTGCACTGATGGGCCTGGTCTAGCTCCTAGGCTAGGGAGCTGGCAGCATCTAGGGTGTGGCTGTTGCACTGGATTCTCATTGGTCTATTTCTTAGTGCAATTTGGAGCACATTTTGAACAATGCCTTTAGCTAGAGAGTCCTATGTCTGTTTCTTTAGCCCTTTGAACTACCTAACATTCTTTTAAAACCTTGTCTTAAAATAATTTCACGCTTATAAAACATTGCAAAAGTAATGCAGAAAATTCCCATAAATTCTTCACCCAGATTCCCAAAATGTTAACATTTACCACACTTGCTTTATCATTCTCTCTCTCTCTCTTTCTCTCTCTCTCTCTCTCTCTCTCTCTCTCTCTCTCTCTCTCTCATCTATTGCACGATAGTAAGATTGTTTCAGGGTTTTAGGTAAGGTTCATCAATGGATGATAAATTAGTGGCTGGAAGAATGGGGAGAAATAAGGTATTTACATAGTCTCAAAATATATCCTTTCAAGAGAAAGGAAGAACTTCACGGTAAAGAGACCTGGCAGACACCACCCCCAGTGATCAAACTTAACATCCTGAGTAATGGAACAAATCAATGCCAGGGGCATCTTGGTAGGACGCATTGAGCTGGACACACTGTCACTTCTTGGCATCCCTGCAAAAACACAACCTGAATTTACTTATGAGGACACATCAGAATGAACCAAGCTGGGCTTCATTCTACCAAATAGCTGGAGTATTTTCCCTAATATCATTTTAATTTTTCTTCTTCTTGCTATTTTTCCTGTAATCTACCCAAGTGTTTTGTAATCTGCATAACAATATAAGAGCATTCTCAAAGTTTTGGCTATGACAATGAGGAGGTCCATGCTGATGAGGAAAAGGCTGGAATGGGGCACTTTATTATATTTTTAGAGACCCCCTAGAAACACCAGGTGGACTGAGGGAGCAGAGGCAGGTGAGGGATGTTGGGACAAGGATGCTGATACAGTGCTCAACACTGAGCCATAACTGGTGCCTTTGGGTTTCAGTTCTCCACACTTCATGTTCTGTGACTATAAAATTATGGGCTTTTTGTTCTTTCCTTTTGTGAAGCAATGATGGTGATGCTTGGTGAAGACACAGAGAGCCAGCACTTTCTATGTGCCTGGTGCTGAGCACTCTCCCTATGATGAGGGAATTGAGCGCTCAGGATCTGAAATCAGTTTCTTTATCTGTAAAACAGGAATAATGATAATGCATGGTTCACAGGCATGTGAGGATTAAATGGGATATTACATATACAGTGTTTAGCACAGTGCAAGCAAGGCCCACCATGAATAAATGTTGGTGATGGATGTGACTAGAAAGCCTTAAGGTTAATGATGTGCTTGAGGTCACCCTGGCCTTGAGAAACAAAGCAGATTAAGCCTACACTTACACATTACATACAAACATTCCTCTCTGGTGTAAAGCACAGAGAAATGAGGACTGGCAGGAATAGTTTGAGCTGGAGATCAAATGCCCATTTCACAGACAAGGAAGTCAAGGGTTGGGGGAAGAGCTTTGGAGCTGTGCCAGATGCTGCTGTAATATTGCCCCTCCTCTTTTCCAGGCTTCTCTGTCACCTCCACTTGTGCTAACCTTGGTGTCCAGGGAGGTGGGCAGGGAGCTCATAACTCGGTAATTGCCTTGTGGATTTTATGGGGCCATATAACAGTGTGCTATGCAAACTTTTATGAGTATTTATTTTACAATGTCTACTGGAACCATTAACACTTTCATTAGCCAGATTCAAAGGCTATGAGAGGCTTAGTTTCCCTACTAAGATCCATTTCATCTGTAGATTTTAAATAAAAGTTTATGAAAACATTTCATGTTCCTCCCCAGGCGAGCAAGTGTTCTCGGGTCTCACAGACCCAGATGAAATCAGGAATCCACGATCGATTATTTATCCTTTTCAGTTTGGCACAGACTGGAAGGAAACAAGTGGAGATTATCAGACCAGTCAGGGAACAATATTTATTATATCTCCTTGAAACCTGCATTTCACCAGCAAAGCTGATCTCCAAGTGACCTTGTGGCTTCAGAGATTGCACTTCGATTTTGGATTCTGTAGTCTGGCAGGTGGAACAGGGGCCTTGGGTACCAAAAATGATACAATAGAGTTTTTAGTTCCTTTGAAAAATGTGACTGTTCATTATAGGTGACTGTACCTGGTAAACTTAGGATACTGTTTTTAATGTACTTCAAATCTATGGTAAAAGCTCAGAGTTGTTTCTCAGATTTTTTTTTTTTTTTGTAAAGCAGTTCTGTGAGTTGTTAAAAGATTTCTTGTGCTTAAGTGACGATTTGCAAGAAGTGATCGGGTTGAAAAGCCGGTTCCTGGGAGTTTGTCTTTAGTTGGATAAGTTGAGGACATAGAACGTCTAATTTTCTCAGTGAGGAGGTATGTTATGGAATGTACCAGGTTCAAGCACATGTACTTTTTGTACATTGACTGATGTTCCAGTGATGCATAAGGAAATGTCCTAAGTACTACGAAAAAAGATGCAAAAGTGAATTGAATCTTACTTGTCTGGGACACAAGTTGTTTTTATTGTTTCTTAGTTCTTTGTGGAGCTTGCTGTCAGAGATGGAATCTATCCTCCTCCTCAATTCATAGCCCATTTATCATCACTGGTGCATACCAGGCCCTTCTCTTCCTTTATTTAGTTTTTCTTGTTTATTCCTCCATCCCTTTCCTATTCCCTTCTCCCCACAGGCAACAGTGTTATTGCATTTGATGTCTTTTTGCTTGCTTAAGTTTTCATAAAATGTTTACTGTTTTGCTGAATGTATTTTAATGTACGTAAATGGTATTGCGTTATATAATCTCAGTTCAATTCTTACTCTTCTCACAAACAATATGTTCTTAAGACTTACTCATGTTGTTATGCTTAAATCTAATCTGGTCCTTCTAATTGTTGCACAATGCTCCATTTGGATTTTATTTGTGTGAAAGGGTAAGCTATTTGAAGGAAGACGGCTATCTGAACTTTGGAAAAGTTATTCTCCTGATTTTAGAGAGAACAGATTGGAGTCAGTAGGGAAGAGAGCAGCCAGGTAGCAATTTTAACAATCTGAATGGAAGGTAACCTGGGCCTAGTATGGAAATGGAAAAAAGAATGCACGCTAAACCTATATAGGTAGCCGATTTATTTTGACTATATATTGTATAGAAAGAGTGAGGGGGAGCAAGCAGTTTAAAGTTATATTAGGACTTAAAGCCTGAGGGATGAGGTGGTTTTGATTGAGGGAGGGAGCATAAAAGAAGTTGTGTATCCATTTGGGGAGAAGAAGGGGAAAGAAGATGGCAGCCAACTTTAATATTCAATACTCCTTTGGTTCTTTTAGTCAACATTCATTGAGTATCTGTTGTATGTCCAACATGGAACTAGACTGCTAGAAAATCAGGCAGGGGTGGGGTATGTGATAATCTTTACCTTCAATGAGTAGAGAAAATAGACTTTGACAGATAATCATGAAGATGAAAGCATCATAAGAGCCATGGGAGGATGAAAGGCCCAAGATTTAGGGGACATCACACTTCTGCTAAAACCCCTCAGATGAGGGTGAGGAGAAGGCATACAACACTGAGGAACAACTGTGAGACAACTGTGAAGCAGAAAGGAACTCAGCACAGTGGAGGTGCTGGTGCTCATGTGGGCTAGATCCTGGGGGATCTCCTGGATTGTGTTCAGCCCTTAGAACCTCATCCCAAGAAGAATGGGAAATATTAAAGAGGATTAACTAAGAGTCTGTCATGCTTGACCAAACAGATAAAAAAAATTGCTGTGTAAAGAAGGGATTTTAGAAAGGCAGTGGGGGGTGGGGTGGGAAGAGCTTTGTATTTTTTAGGAGGCAGTATTTAGGTAGACAGATGGCTTTGATGGTGGGAAGTAGTTTGTCCTGTTGGAGGGGCTAAAAGAAGTGGAAACAGAGTTCAGACCATGTCGGGGCTGATAGGTTAAGTTATGGAGTCTGGGTGCAGTTTTATAAGGAAGCTGGTGGAGGGCTTTAGGCGGGGAGGGAACCCATCTGATGTGGGGGGATAGGGATTAAAAATCTCATTCAGGCTTCTTCTATTTGTGCAGCACAACTTGGGGAATGTGTAGGAAAACATTCCTCCAGACTTGCTTTGCAGATGAGGGGTGGAGGTACTTGAATTAGGGAGTGGAAGAAGAGGTGGAGCGATGGAGATTGATTTGAGAGGTTTTGAGGTCAAGTTGACTAGGTTCAATGATGGATTGCGGGGGCGGGCACTGTGTCAGAGTTGGTGAACTGAGCTTGAGCTGTCTGTCAGACATGCAGGTGCAGGTGTCCAGGATTGCTTGGATATGACATTTCCATATGTAGAAAATGGATTGAGAGCAGGAGATTGACTTCAGAATCATCTGTGCTGTGGGGAAAGGGAAGACCATGAGAACAGGTAAATATCAAGGAAGACTGTGTAGGGACATAAATTGGAAAATGCCTATCTGGAAGATAAATTTTTATTGGAGATTTTAAATTTTGTTATTCATTTTGAGACTTTAAAAGTGCAGTAGCAAGCAAAGAAAATATAACATAATCTCATATTCCCATCATCATGAATATATTGGTCATGTCTGCTATATTGAAAAAAAATAAATTAAATATTACAACGCTCCCCGCAATTGTTCAGGGTGGCAGGCTACTTTTTTGAGATACTGTCTCATTGTTTTTCCTCTGTGTTTTTTCCCTGATCAAGGCAGGTCACAGACCATGCCTGCATGCCTTATGAAACAGGGCTCTGGATGTCTATGAGGTCAAGACTGTCTGAAGATAGGATAGCATAGATGTGGTTGAAGAGAGTTAGTTCCTGAGAAAGGTCTGGGTGGAGCAGCAGACTGCTTGCCTATTCCAATAGTCTGAGCACTGACAGGATCTGAGTGAGTCCATGGTGCCCAGACTGCCAGCCTAGACAAAGGTTCCATGAAGAAATTTGGCAAGAAAGGAACAAGGTCATCAAGGCCATAGGGCCTGTGGCAGTGGGATTCTCAGTAGTGATCTAGATTAGACAAATGTGCTGTTACCAGAGTGACCTCCCTTGGGCCTCAGGCCTTTGTCCAATCTTAGGAACGTGGAATGATTCCTCAGGGGGAAGGAAGAAGAGAAATCCTTTGAAATGATGGAGACTGAATAGCTTACCAACCCAGTGGGATGGGAGCTCAACGTTGAAATCAAGTTGATTACTAGAAAATACATGAACTATTTCTTGACCATCTGTCTATAGAGAGAAATCCAGATCTAATATGGCTCTACTTAACAAAAGGAGACCATGATGAGGACTGAGTTGGAGGAGTTAAATATGGAGGACAAGAACCACACATTCATAAGAACAGGCAACTGAAGAAGAGGTAGTGGTTCACTGTGTGCTATGGGGCAGACAGGCCTATGATGGAGTGGAGGGTTGGATCTATAGGGAGAGGAAGCCTTGAGGGATGGGAGGCATATGGAAAGGAGCTGGAGAGACAAAAGGAAATGAAACTGGTATAGGATCCACTCAAGAAGCTTGTTAGTGAAGAGGAAAGTATGAGGTTTAAGAAAATTTTTTGTTTAGGTGTTGGGGAGACTTGAGGACATTTCTGTTCTGAGATAAGAGAGAAGTAGGAGAGTCTGAACAAGAAAGATAAGGTAGATAACTAGTAGAGGGAGGTACCTGAGCTTATGGCAGCTGGGATGCACTGAACAGTGAGACTTGGCCTTGTAAAGGAAACAGACAATTCTTCTGGACCTGCAAAGGGGAGGGCTGGTGTAGCAACTGATAGAGGGACCCCAGAAGCATAGGGGAAGCACATAGTGGATAGCCTTAATTTTTTTTAGCAAAGAATGTAGAGAAGTCAATGTCTGCCCATAAAGGCCTTGAAAATAATAGAAATGTTTTAGGATCAATACAAAGAAGAATGCAATAAGGAATCCTCAAGGTTGAAAGAAAGTACAATTATAATGAAGTCACTATTATAATTACATCTTATATGGCAGGCAGTGTTCTATGCCTACTACTTAATAATGTATATAACTCTTAGACATTATTTCCACTTTCTTGATGAGGGACTTGAGGCTTTGTTAAGTTAAATAACAGACTCATTAAATAATATAACTTTTCATGGCCATATCTCAAGGAAATCACAAAACCAGGGTTTAGACAGAGTCTACTAGACACTAGAGTCAGTCAGTCCCTTGTCCTCTGCCATACTCAAGAAGTAGCATTATAGGCTCTTAGGCTGTGAAAGGGCTTTGTTGCAGGATGTTCTCTAGCAGCTTGGAGTCAGGAGGATTAATGGATGCTGGGTGACCTGAATTTGGAATCCCTAGACAAGCTAATTCTCAAAACATCTGGGTCAGGGTATGAGTATGACGGATAACTGTGAAGACCTGATAGTCTGGCTGAATAAATACTATGAAAGAACTGGAGACCAAAGCCAAAGATAGATTTCAGTTTTTTGTGTAAAGATAGAAATGAAGCCCAGAAGTTAATGAGTTGATTGAGGGACAGAGTTTAGAGTATGGGGCCACAACCATCTGGGGCTGAATCTGGAGAAACTCTAATATCACAAAGTCAATGAAAGGAGAAACTTGCAAAGAATACAGAGAAGCGGTTGCTGAGAAATCTAGGAGTGGGCAGTGATGTGTCACTAGAACAAATAGGAGTAGGATGTTTCTGATAGGCCAGTGTAATTGACAGGTGCTTGATGCAGGCATGAGTTATTGCAGTACAGCAATGGAATGTAAAGCCAGCTGGGACTGAGAAGAGCGAGGAACTATAACCAGGAAATATGGATCCCCTTTTCAGGAAGTTAGGTCTGAAGGCCAATAACAAGTGCTTTCCAGACCAAGAAAAGGCCATTTTGAAGTGAGTATTTAAATCTGATTGGAAAACATCCATTTGAGAGGGAACTGGAAAAAGAAGATATGGCAGATAATGTACATTTCCTGAGAAAGCAGGAGAAGATGGATATTAAGCTATGGGAACAAACCAGGCTTGGTTGGTGGGTGGGAGAAAAGGCCAGGGAACAGGAGGGAGGTGGGTGGGCTGGTGTGCTTGGTGGTAGGAGGGCAAGAGACTTCTGTGTAATGGACTCAGTGTTCCCTGTGAAGAAGGAGGCAGGGTTTCCTCATTTCCAAGAATGAGGAAGGAGGTGGAGAATCAGAGGTTTGAGGAAGGCAGATTAAAACTGAGTGTGTTACAGAGGTGACGAGAGAAACGTGGCATGTGTGTTGAGCAGTGTTGGGAGTCCACCTGAGGATAGTTATCATGCACACATGGTGAAATTGATCTGCCCTATGCTGACATATTCCCAATAACACTCAGTAGCTTGTGTACTTCCTCAGAGGAAGAGGAAAGTTGGGACATTCAGAGCTGCATTTTTGCCAGGGGTATGTGCGTGTGTGACAAAAAAGCAGGATAACATGAGTTTATGGTTCTGAAAACAGTTATGGAGTGTTAGCCCATAGAATCTAAGCACAATAAAGACAGAAAAGAGAAAACAAGCTGCTAGATTGGCACTGAGTGACTGGGGTTAATTGACTAAAGATTTCAGTTAGGTTCAAAATCCACTTGGGAAAAAGTTGAACAAGCTAATTGGAGAGGGAGTGAGACCAATGCACAAAATGAATCATGATGACAACATTTAGGTGGCTTTGGGAGTAGATAAGTGATGTAGAATAGAGAAGAGGTTCATGAGGATGAGGGACCCATAATGTCCAGTGGCCATCCACATGGACCCTGAAGTCATGTGATTCGGGGGCCAAGGCTGTCTATGAACGAAGATGGTAGGAAGATGGCAGCAGTGAGAGAAGAGGGCAGTACAGTCAGCGGCTCAGGGCAGGGCTTTATGCCCAGCTGGAAAGAATGGAAGTTATGCTTTGCCT
The DNA here is from genome assembly GCF_047511655.1 of Castor canadensis. Lineage (NCBI taxonomy): Eukaryota > Metazoa > Chordata > Mammalia > Rodentia > Castoridae > Castor > Castor canadensis. The sequence goes on along the minus strand of NC_133402.1, from coordinate 56,691,427 downwards.
GAAATGCAACAACTTGAGATTCCTTTTTTGACTTAAGATATTGTCCCCTTTAAATTGCAAAGGTTCTGAGGAGGAGTAATGCATCAAGCCCTGTGAATCATTTACACCGTGGTATAGATGAGTTTTTCAGTCATTTACAGAGAATACTTTTTGGCCAGGAGAACTAAAAAGGCATATGGAGTGAGAGGAAATGGCTAAGCCTAGAAAATGTCATCGCAGTCAATCCTAGGAACCAAGATAGGGCAATTGGCTTAGTGAACCAGGAAAGTTGTAATCAGGCAGGTGGAGCTCATGAGGCCTCATGACAGCCCTTGTGAGCAAGCAGGGAGCACCACGAGACTGGATTCAAGGCTTTCCAACTTCTTAGCTAAACTAATGTGAAAGAGATCGGGGAAGATATAAGGATCCTGAACCAATCAAAAGGACCACAACCTGCACCAATAAAGACAATTTCTGGGATGCTGGCTACTGATTATACAGCTGTAGACATTCTAATAGAGAGGGGGGAGGGTTACTGCCTTAGTTATAATAGGTTCCCTTTCACGGGAAGCAGATCATGTCATTACTCATGGTGCCTATCTATCTATCATCTATCTATCTATCTATCTATCTAAAATCAAACATTTATTGATTAATTTCTATTGATTGGTGAGGCATATGCAGAGATGAATGTGACATGGGCCCATTTTTCAAACAGATCACCATCTTGGCAAGGGAGAGAGAGATAACTTACAACAATTACCATGCTCTTTGATAAATTCCATACTAGTGGAGTGTACAAAATAGCTGCAGAATGCAGCAGAAGAAACTAACTAGCTTTGTATACAGTTTTGCTCTAAATTAGAATATGGGTAAACTGAAACACTGGTCACATATATCCTAGTGTAATCAATGGCTGTTTGAGTAGGAACAGGGTATAGTATGCCTTCCCAAAATTAGTAAAGGCAAAGATTTCAAAAAGTCCTAGCATCTGGACAATTGTCCTGATGGTAAGATGAATAGGACAGGTTTTGCTGTGGTTTTGAGATGAACAATTGTCTAAATTGAAAGCAGAAGTGTTTTGTGAGTTACAGACCCTGTATGATAAAGAGGATCCAAGCAAAATAATTTAACCAGGGTTTACTTCCTGCTTGGGAGTGTGCCAAAGTGTCTTTGAGGCTGGTGGAAAAAGGATCCCAAATACTTCCTTGTACTCTGTATCTTCAGCACATGGAACCTGGGATCTCAGCAGGGCCTGGAAATCTGGAAGCTTCCCTACCTGCTCCATTTGTATTTCATTTATAAAACACCATGGCTTTCAGCCTAACATCAGAACGCAAGAGTGTATAGCCCACACGTAGAGTTACTAAAGTAATTCATGCAACTCCCAGCAATAATTTCAAAGTTATTTCTATGATAATAAACATCTCACCTACTTATATTTGAATGCTATTTTTTTCCAGTGGCAGAGAAAGGGGTACATTTTCAATTTTGGAAGGAAATTCTACATGGTCTACTCCTTATTTTATTTCCATTACATTTTTCCCATCATGAGAAAACATTACTGTTGAGTTAGCAACTACCATGGATTACACTGGAAAGGCTCAGTTTTGGATACTTGGGGACTGGGATGCCTCCTCTCCAGGTGTAAATAGCTGATGTCTCAGTGATGGTGCTCATAATCCAACCAGTCATGATTCTTCTATAAAAAGAAAATTGATGTGCATTAATTAACTTCACCCCATAGGAGGTGAAGGAGTTAACGGTTTCAAGGGGATCTAGAAGGAAATAGAATGGTGAGGCACGGATTGGTGCCTTTGAATGTGAGCTTTCATTAATTGCTGCTTGACCTCAGGTTTTCCTCTTATCCTCCAAGAATCCTTTCAACGCTCCCTCCAGCTCCTGCCTGTCCGTAAGCCTCTGGCCCACATCCCTGCTCCTTCTGGCTTGCCTCTTGCTTGGGATCTCTGCTTCTTTCTCTCTCTCCAAGCCCATTTAAGAGACAATTGACTTTTTGTTTCCTTTCCTTTTGCTGTGAGAGTACAAAGAGAATGGAAAGCTCCTGTGGTTCACAGTCTGGTTCTCTTCCAGTCAGGTTGTGGTTACCTGAAGACTGAGTCACTGAGACAGGAAGTTTCAACTCTCTGCCCCCTGCCCGGTTCCCTCCGCCCCTCTGCCCTGTCTTTTCTGATGAATAGGCTCTGAGACACACTAAAGACTGGGCTTCAGAGCCTGCAGTGTGCAGTATTGTGCAGCCTTCTTTCTCACAACCCTTTTCTTAAAGAAGCTAAACTCTTTGTGGCCTTTCCAAACTTTAAAATATAGCTTAAATATGCCAGAGCATGTGTTAAGCAGAGCTGCATAGTAGTTTCCCTATATCCAACTTACTAATTTTCTGGGACCTGCCAACATTTCCATTTTAAGCTTGTAAGATTAGAAAGAATAATTGGAAAATATGTCACAATTTTACATTTTCCTCACAAATCCATGGGTAGAGATTTTTGAGGGATGAATTTTGAGGATCCTGGGCAATTTGTCTTTTCTTCCCCTTGGGTTGTCTGTCACCTTTGTCTGTTCATGTTTACTAGAGGATGAGGAATACATAGAACAAACTCATGGCAATATGCATTATCTTAGCAAAGTGATAAAGCTGAAAAGAGTAGGAGATGGGAGGTACATAAAACCATGGAGTACTTCAGGTTAACATTGCATAGAAGAGGCTTTGATGGTAAATAAAGTGTGTAGAGAGAGCAGATGTGGACAGTGCCTCCTTAGTTTGTCATAGGGGAAGACATGGCCTCTCTGGAAAAGGGGTCCCCCCCCTACTCTGTTCTTAACTTCTTCCCTCAGACTCTCATTCATCAGTGTTTTCCCTGTAACACACAAGATCACTCATACCCCCTCCACCTAAGACATACCCTCACTCTTGCTCACTCACAATCTAACATACAGATGCATATACACACATACCCTCTCACTTCTACCCATACCCACTCACGATCACTGACACAGATGACACCCACATATGCAAGCACACTATCTCTCACACACACTTAGGCACATATGCATATGTATCTCTGAAGTATGATCCAAAGGCAGGGTATTTTTCTTTAGTAGAGTGGAGTTGAGTCATTTGACTAGGAATAGGAAGCTCTGACTAGTTAAACATTGAGAAGGCTCTTGGCACCCCTTTGACGCCTCCGTGTCCCAACCTGGAAAATTAGGCCTGAGACTTACATAATGTCGAAATTTGCTCCCAGACATAGAGGAACAGGAAGAGAATCTTTTTTCCTCAAGACGCACTCCCACCACCCCTGTACCAAGGGCTCTTGAAACCCAAAGAGGACCCTAAAATGGTTAACAATGGAACAAAGAGGTACATCTGTTTCATTCTTCCAGTTAGGTAATTTTTAAAACCTGCCGAGCTGGTCTGGCACTTGCAGAACTATTATTCAGAAAGGTTTTGGTCTATCTATTCCAGTCTTCCCAAATAATCCCCTTGACATGGCACTTTTGCTCCATGGTGGGCTGGGAGCTGTGCTGGTGGCCAGCACCTTGCTCTGGAAGTGGTGGTGAGACTCTGACTGTAAATACCAGAAGAGTGAGTCACCTTGGGGCACTGACCTTGAAGGGAATGTCACCCATGATTGCTTTTCTGTCTTATAGAGGCCCAAGATGCACACAGTTTCTCCCTTTTTCACAGCATTTTGCCACAGGCAATGCATGTTCACACCTATTAATTACTTCATTTGGTTCTTACAAGAGCTCTGAAATAAGAGAGTTCAAATATTATTATTGCAATTTTTGATAAAAGATTAAGTGACTTGCTTTACGATCACAGCTAATGAGGAGCAGAGGTGAGACTGACATGGGTGTTTTTGATTGACAGGCCAGAGTTTTCTGGAGCTTTTCATCATTTTTTAAGACTGAGGATTCCTGAGACCCATCTCTAGTGGCCAAAGGGCTGAAGTCTCAGGATGGGAGATGGGCACCTAGCTTGTTAACTGAGTCCTCAGGGGGTTGTATGTCTTCCAGAGAAGAAGGTGGGCATGGAAGTTGTGAGGTACAAGGAGGAACTTTGTGAAGCCTGGCTTGGAATCTGTGTGACACTCCATTCACCCTCTAACACTCCCAGTCTTAGCCTCTGTACTAGATCATGAGGAAAATGAAGCCTATCTTGATATCATTTCCTTTGCCTTCTCTTATACACGCTCACACACGCACACACACAGAGAGAGAGAGAGAGAGAGAGAGAGAGAGAGAGCTCATAGAGGCAAAGTTTGCAAAAGTTAATAAGGGGTTGCATTACATGGCTTTTGTGGCAGTAATAAACAGGCCCAGTGGCTTAAACCTTACTCACGTTCCCTGAGGGCTGTAGGTTTCTTACTCACGTTCCCTGAGGGCTATAGGTTAGTGAGGCCTTTCTGGGCTCTGTTGGATTGTACTGAACTGGGCTTTATGTGGACACAAAAGAAGTAGCTACTCTCTAGGACATGGTGTTTTCATGGTGCATAAGCATAGGGTAGGAACAAGAAAGGCATAGCCAAATCCCACAAGTGCATTTAAAACTTCTATTCAAACATGACTTGCATCACATTCACATCCTGCTTTCTTCCCAAAGAAGTCTATTAGCCAAATAAAATAAGTGGGATGGAGAAGTATATACTTCACTAACAGCAAACATGGCTTTGTTGTAGAGGGATGGGTAATCATGGCACACAATCCAGTTTTCCAGGTGTTCTGACCCTGCTCACAGTTACAGAGCTCATGAACTTCAGCACCAGAGGCTGAGTCAAACTCTCTATTTACTGGTCAAGTAATTCTCTTTTAGTCTGAGTGGTATTCATTTTACCCTGGCAGCTATCTCTGTCTCAGTGTCTCTTGAAGATCCTTATTCTTCTCCATTTTCTGCTCCAGCATCGTCTCAGAGGAAAGGGTCTCTTCTTCAGGAACCATGAAATATAAATGCAAACAAGGTGAGACAGTTTTAAATCCCAACACCCTTCTTGAGTGATTGGCATGCTTGTCACTCACTTGTCATAGGCAGATGTACTTATATTTATCTTCCACAAGAAGGATACCTGAAAGGTGAGTGACCACAGAGAGAGAAGGGGCCAGCTTTTCTGAGAGGCCAAAAACTTGCAAAGATTTTTGTGAGAAGAAGATAATTGCCAGGATAACTTCTCCTGCCTACTGTTTCAAGGATGCAGTTCCCCCAGAATGGGGAGGAGGCCCCATGCCTGGGACTCAGAGCACTTGTGGTTACTGAAGGAGGACTGAGTTGGCCCATGCTCAGAGCACAGTGAGAGGTCTTTTGTAGGGGATCTTAGTATTCTGTAACTAGCCCTACCCTTGTGTGCCAGTGTGATTCCTTCAATAGACTTCATCGCTGAGCATGTTGTTCTTGAACAAACTCGTATCCTATATTCTGTATATTCTTATTGAGTGGGGCTCATGAGGCTGCAGCCATGTTCAAGGACCTGGAGATAAGCCTCACCCCCTGACCTAAAGGGGTCACAGTCCACCTCAATACAAAGCAGATGATGCCTTAATCTTAACAGAGGCCCAATCAGAGAAATGTGTATCATTCAAGGGTTGTATAGAGAAGAAGTTCACTTCTTCATCTTCCTTGTCTCTATTCATACAATAACCATAACAACTAGCAAATCTGGAGCACTTCAATATCTGTATTTCATTTTCTCTATACAAGCAACAATTATGTTAACATACTCAGCAGTAGAGCAGTATGAGAGGTAAACAGTCCTGAAATTCACATCCTGACTCTGCCACTTATTAGCTGGGTGACCTGGTGTAAATCATTTAACTTCTCTGAGACTCATTTTGCCAAGTGTAAAAGTGGGATAGTAATGTGTTTTTCAAGGGTCTTGTACAGATTAGAACCAAAATGTATCACTGCCTAGCACAGTCTCTGGCACAGTCTTTTTATGGTAACCTACTCTCAAAGTGTTGCTATTCTAAGTTTGATCACTTCTCCACAACCTCTCTGAAGCATCCTTTCTAGTTAAGTGAATGTTAGCTGCCATGACAAACAAACCTCTTGATTTCAGTGGTTTAACACAATAAACACTGATTTTCCTCTCATATTAGAGTATAACATAGGTTTCCTGATTGGCAAAAACCTTTCCTTCATGGAAGCTTCATGTACTCAGGCCACTTTTATCCTCTAATTCTTCACAGTTCGCTGATTATAGCAGAAGGGCAAAGAAAAGGAGGAGGGGACATGTTGCTTCCTGACCATTTTGGTCTGGAAGTGAACACATCTCTTCTATGCTGACAAAAAGGAAAATAAAAAGTCAATGACCACATCTAATGATAAAGGAGATATCTCCTTGTGAGGCATGGGCAAAGGAGGTTCAGGTGGTCTCCCTCAGACCACTGAGAAACAGCCATCTGTACTCATACTCATCCCAGTAGGGATATTTCCATGCTGTGGCTAGAGGGATCTTTTATTTTATTTTTGAATTATCATACATTAATAATCAAAAGGATTTCATTGTGATAATTCCATATATGTGTACAGTGTACCTTGTGACTCCATTATATTTCCATTCCCCTCATCTTTCAAACAATGTTTGATGGGTTTCATTAGTTGTCTTCATATGTATGTAGTAGTAGTAGGTACTTCCAGCCTCTTTAACCCTTCTGTTCTTTTCCCCTTTCCCCTGCTAATCTTCCAAAGACAGTCCCCCATATACATTCATCTCCCATTATTATTATCATTATTACCACCATCACCACCATCATCATTTTCAAAGTGTGATCTGTGTTATGTTATCCTCCTCTTGAGAAATTTTCATGTCTTGCTATGGACCTAGGATGAAATCGAGACTACTCACCATGGTCAGTAAAGACTCCACCCACCTGGACCTGCCTATCATTCTGGGTCTCTCATCTCCTCTTACTCTGCTTTTCACTCACCTTGCTCTACTCCTATAGACCTTCTTTCTGTTTCTAGAACATCTTGGACTCATTAATAGAGGCATTTGCACTTGCTCCTTGGGCCTGTGACAAACTTCTTCCTTCTTGTTTCTTCAGTTCTTTGCCTCCTTGGAATGGCCTTGTTTGAGCACTGAGCCACCCCTTACCTTCTTAAAAATTAGAAAAGAACATGTTGAAAACACAAAATTTTATAGAGAATAATCAAGTGAACATTTATATGGTCATCCAGCTCTATCAAAGCCTAATGTATTAAAATGAAGATCTTTATAATTCAGTTTTGACTATGGCCCCAAACCAATATGGTAAGTGCTAAGTAGCTCCATATTCCAAAGCAAAGTGGTGGTGTTGACTGCTTGCTTGTTTTCAGCTTATGGGATCTTCGAGGTTGAGAGAACTGAAGAGAGTTTCTGTGGGGGGAATGGCGGGAGGGGTGTGGAAGAGAGAAGCATTTCCTTCTTTCCTTCACCTAAGAGATGATAGCATTACAGAAACCACACACAGGCTTGTCACTGTCCCTGGAGCTGAGGAAATTATGCAAGTGGGAAAGCCTGAGGAGAAAACCAGTATTGAGCTTGCAGCCAGGCAGCAAAGCTGGAGTCTGTAAAGAGGGGCCTCTGCAAGGTGACCTGAACATCCAGTGACTGTAGGGGAAGGGCCAGCGTTTTCACAATCAGTTGCTGATCTAAAGAAAAGAGCCTTTCTCAAACTTCCGTTTCTACTTCTACTGTGGAAGTTCATGCTTCCTGGCAACCATCTGGCTGGGCAGTAGGGAGTGGGGGCTTTGCATTGCTTCTTCCTCTGCTGGAATCTAAGTCCTTTTGGGTGGTGGCTTTCTCAGACAGTTCTCTGTTTAGTCAGCACTTGATGACTTAAAACCTGGACTAGGCTCTTTATTACCCACTATTATGGTTTGGATATGACATGTCCTCCACCCCCAAGGCTGGTGTAGTAAAGGCTTGGTCATCAGGTTCTGGTGCTATTAAGAGGTGATTAGGTCATGAGGGTGCTGACTTCATCAAGGAATTAATCCTTCGCTGAGTTCATAGTTGAATAGACTTAGGAGGTAGAGGAAGTAGGTTACTGGGGGCCGGCCATTGAAGGGTATATCTTCTTCCTGGGAACTGCCTCTCTCTTTTTTTTCTGCTTCCTAGCTGCCATGGGGTGAGCAGCTTTGTTCCACCATGCACTCATCACCATGACTTTTGGCCTTGTCCAAGAGGTGAAGCGATCATGGGCAGGAATCTCTGAAAACATGAGTCAAAATAAATCTGTCTTCCTTTTAAGTTGTTTATGCAGGTATTTTGTCACAGCAATGGACAGCAAACTAACACACCCACAGATGAGGCTGTTTTCAGGTACACACCTTAAAAGGTAGAGTAGCAGAGGGGCAGGCTCTCCCCATTAGAGAATAGCCCACCATGTGTCTACAGGTGGCCCCCACACTTATGTCTGCAAGATGCTAAGAGAATGAGGGAACCTTGTGCTAACTGGCCCTTTCCTTTCACAGTCTCTCCAGTGGTTGAATATATTATTATTTAACATATGTACATCCTCACCATGTACAGAGTGGGCTTCCCATTTCACTATGCTGGTTTTAAGCAAAGGCCATAGGAAGGATTGCCAGACTCTTTCTTCTGCCTTACAAATATCATGTTCTGCTTAAGATCCTAAAATATGGAACTGCCACGGTACAAGGCCACGCCATAAAATACAATGCATGGAAGATATGATAATTGTTGTATGCTGCTGAGATTGTAAATCTGTCTTCTACAACTTTGTTGTAGCAACTCATGACTGGTACTAGTTTGCCCCAAGTGGCACTTGCTGATGCTCACTTGTGGTGACTGGGGTAAGGACGTAAGGAATTGGAGACATACAACCTAAGGGCCAGAATGTTAGTTGTATGTTTTCCATAAATACCCTTTCTCAGATTGAAGACATTCTCTTTTTTTCAGTTTTCTACCAGTTTTTATCATGATTAGGAAAACAAAAAAATAAAACTGTGGCACATTCAAACAATAGAATACTGCTTTACTACTTAGCATAAAAAAGAATAAACTACTAATATATACAAATCTCAAAACCATATTGAGGAAAAGGACAAAATATGATATTACAATCTCATTTTAATGTATAAGTTGAGTATCAACTTATCTGAAATGCTTAGTACCAGAAGTATCTGAGATTTTGGATTTTTTTCAGATTTTGTAATATTTGCATATACATCATGAGATATCTTGGGTATAGGAACTATGTCTAAACCCAGATTTCATTTATTTTTCATGTGCACCTTATAAACATAGGTTGAAGATAAATTTGCACAATATTTTGAATGCACTTGGACTTTGACTGACCTGTCTTATGAGGTCAGATGTGGAATTTTCCTCCATGGTATCATGTCGCTGCTCAACAAGTTTTAGATTTTGTCCCATTTCAGATTTTTGATTTTGGATGCTTAACCTGTAGTTTGCCAACAGGCAAAACTAATTTATGGTACTAGAAGTTGAACAGTGCTTGCATCTGAATGGGAGAATTGACTAGAAAGGGGCTGAAGGAACTTTCTGGAGTAATGAAGATGTCATCTATTTTGTTATGGATTTTGGACACATTGATATATACATGTGTCAAATTTTATTGATAAATCTGAATTGTGTGTGTGTCTGCAAATTTATTATACTGTCTCTAAGTTTGGTTTTCTTTGCATTAAGGCTTCTTGTGATTCACAATATTTCCTACATCTTAAACTTGATGTTTGCTTCTATATTTGAAAGCTCTCTGCCATTATGCTCTCAAACACTTGCTTCTGTTCAAATGTCTTTCTCTTCTTCTGAATCTACAATGGTACAGAGTGGGGGTGGGGCATTCTCTCTTGGCCTAAACTATCGCAGTGCCCTTTTCAGCTAGTTCTTCCTGTGGCTTTGGGGAGCACTCACACCTTTACTCCTTCATTCTAGGGCTGAAGGATTTTCAGAACAACAAAAATTATTTTTTAAGATTTGTTTCAGGGTAAAGATTCACATATGATTATCTATCTTCCTCCTTGTGCTGTGGAGAAACTGCTTTATAACAAAAAATTCTTGAGCTTCCAAGATGTTAGGACCCAGGGAGATGTACATGAACCGGGAGACTTTCAGACGCCCTATCAATGAAAGTGAGCCATTGGGTAGGGACAGTACAGCTTGTGGTCTCTTGGCCAGCTCATCTGTCTTCTTCCTTTGAAATCTGGTGTCATCATTTCAGTTAATAAAAACAGTGTTGATACATAAATTTTATGGTTCAAAAAATAGTTCCCCACATACTTTATATCATTCAGTGTTTAGAAAGCATAAAATAAATATCCTTTCTAAAAAATAGATGTCTAAGGCAGGGCTCAGCACCTTAGAGATATTACCTTATCAACTTACAAAGAGACCTGTGGACAGGGGAGCTGTCTCAGCCTGCTCACACCTACCTAGACACTTGGAGAAGGGCTCTGTTCCTTTTCAGGCCTAACACAAAATCCATGACTATGTCACTTACAGATTCCTAGGGTTACAGGGTTGGTAAATATTTTTTTTAAATTCATTCATTTACATGTGCATACACTGGGCCATTTCTCCCCACTACCTCCACCCCCTCCCTCTCTCCTCCACCCCATTCTTTCTACCCCCCACTCCCCTTTGCTTCCAGGCAGAACCTGTTCTGCCCTTATCTCTAATTTTGTTGAAGAGAAAACATAAGCAATAATAAGAAAGACAAAGAGTTTTTGCTAGTTGAGATAAGGATACAGAGAGATTCCTAGCATTGCTTCCATGTACAAATGTGTTACATCCCAAGTTGATTCATCTCTAACTGACCTTTTCTCTAGTTCCTGAGCCCCTTCTCCTATTGACCTCTGTCACTTTAAGGTTTCTGTATTAGTTCCTCTGCAGTGGGGACATTAAATACTTTCATGTTTTGGGTTTCTTACCTATCCTGATACTTCCCATATAAGCTCTCCCCTTATCATGTGACCCAAGTAGGGTTGGTAAATAATTCTAACCAAGTCTGAAAGGAAGGTTATTCTATTCCAAATATCCCTCCTTTCTTTCTCCTAATTTCCCCTCAGTTTTATTTTTACTGAGAAAAGATTTTTCCTTATCTAACAATAAGGAAAAGAAGCAAAGGAAAAGAAGGTAAATTTATGTCTAATTCAATTACCATAAGTCAACTTTCAATTTCCCTGCTTGTATTTTATGATCCTTTTAATCATATCCTAGATTTCACCCTGGATTTCTCCTCTTGATCTGACATCATGGGTATGTCTCCATGTTGTAGTGAGATCTTCCATGTACCATGCTTGGTGGTGGAAGACTCTTCTGGTAGAATCACAAACTTCCTCTGTTCCCCATCTCCCTACTTAGTGACTCCACAGCTGGACATTAGACTTCAAGATGAAGGCTCTGTGACCCTCTGTGTGTTTAGAAGGGAGTGAATTACTGAGAAATTTCTTGTCTTAAAACCTCAAATTTGAGAATCAAATATACATGCTGTTAAAGCAGTGATTTTTTTTACTAGGCCAGCTCATCAACAGGTGAGTCTATGCAAATCTTCACTTAAAATTGCTATATTGAAGTCCAGGAGGAAATGGAAGGTAATGACTCTCTAATGCCTTCATTTGCCCAGACATTCAGCAGGAATGGCAATTTCACTTAAGGGAAAATTTTAGCAGGAATCAATTTTTCTAAATCAAATTCAAGGGTCACTGATTGTTAAGGCAACCATGGGTATACTAATGATGCTATTTATAGTTTGGTTAATACGTATGCATAATAAGAGAAAATTATTTACAGAGACTATGAATTTAATATTGGAAGTGAAGCAGATTTACAGCCTGGAAAATGTAATTGCTTTTTGATATCAATTAAAGTACTGTTTCAAAAATCAATAAGAATTTTAAAGAATAGCGTTAGCCTGAATGAATGATAAGTAACTTGGAAGCAATTTAAAAACCTTACAGTGAATAATTCTCTTGAGCCCCATGAAGGACTTTATGGGCCTTTGAGGAATAAGGTAAGATTTTTTAAAACTTTCACTGATTCAAAAATGAAAGCAAAGCTTGCACACACCACTGAACTGATACTTGTGTCGCCACATCAAACCATGTTGGATACAGAGCTCTGGCAGTGATGAATCAGAGGGAAGGAGAAAGTTCAGGATAGGACGCCTGATAGGCTGGAACCAGACAAAGGAACACCTGCAGAGCCTGGGGAGGGAAAAGAACGTCTAACTGGGGTTTGGGGAGGAAAGAAATGAATAGTTCTCTAGTTCTAGAGCTAAGCATTGGAAGAAGAGGAGTCCAAGAAATGTGAAAGAATCAAAAGCATCAAGTTTAATCATTCCATAGACATCTACTGTGCATCTCCTGGGATCTTCTTAGTGGTGCTTTGGTGGGCTCTGCAGAGCCTGTCTGGAGGAGAGGGAAGGTGTGCTGATGGCAACGGGATGATGAAATGTATGTCCCCATTTGTGGAGAACTTACTATGTGACAGGCAATGCATGAAGGTTTGGCATAGACTATCTTGCTGAATTCTCACAGGAAGCCTACAACCTCCATTTTATATATTTTCAAAATGGAGGCAAAAAAGTCAAATAACCCATCCAGTTAGTAAATACAAAAGCTTGAAGTCAAATCAAATCAAATCAAATCAAAGCATTCTACTGTTAAAGGAAATAACACTGTTTCCAGCAAGGAAACATGACTCTCTGGCACCCAACACAGAAATAACAGCCACAAGATCAAGAAGAAGCCTACCATGGAGAAAGTCCAGGTCTGGAGGGCTAGCCAGGAAAAGAGATTCACCATGCTGGTTGAATCTCCCAGATGCAATGACACTTGACCAGCTCTTTATGGGTTTGGCAGAGAATGAAGGGAAGGATATTTTGTAAAGACAGAATCAAAAAACGTGCAAGGAGGGGAACATGGGCCATACAATAGTCCTACTGCTTGCAGAAAAATCTTCTTCTAGGTCATCTCCAACCAGGAGTGCTAGCCCTGTTTTTTAGTGATTCCCCAAAGGCCAGTGACAAACCATTCTTGACTGCTCATCTGACGTTACTTGACTTTCAATGGAGTACTAGCTTGGGAATATGAAGGCCAGTAGGTATTGTGCTACTTCCTAACTTTGAACAATGGGTAAGTATTCAAGCTTGATAAATCTCAGTTTCTATATTTGTCAAATGAGAATGCAATACCTACTTCTAAGTTTTTTGTGAGGTTTAATATGCAATATGAATCTAAAGTGCATGAGGCGGGACCTTATACAGAATAAGACTAAATAATTCTGATATCTGCAACTGTATTTATACCTATGTTTGAATTTATCCTTTAATACTTGTCCCCAGGTAATCCTGCTTGCCATGACAAAACCATATAACATCTTACCAACTGAAGTGGAGAACCACAGGTTCACACAGACATTGAACTTGGGGATATTCTGAGAGCTGTTAGGGTTCAGCTTTCAAATGGTACTAGATTCTTAGTCAAGCATGTTTTCTAGCCTACCATATTCTAATACGTAGCATCACACGCAGTTGCGACAAAAGGTTTTAAATAATGAAAAAAAGGTAAATACATATATATATATATGTCCTGAGTTGGATATAGACTAAGTGTCTGCCAGGGCTGGATCCCGTGTCTGTTACTTCTTACCTATGAGAGTTTAGAAAGCCTGGTAAACTCTTGGGGATATACCCAAAAGACTGTGACACAGGTGACTCCAGAGGCACCTACACACCCATGTTTATTGAGGCACTATTCACAATAGCTAAGTTATGTAAACAGCCAAGATGCCCCACCACTGACGAATGGATTAAGAAAATGTGGTATCTATACACAATGGAATTTTATGCAGCCATGAAGAAGAACGAAATGTTATCATTCTCTGGTAAATGGATGGAATTGGAGAACATCATTCTGAGTGAGGTTAGCCTGGCCCAAAAGACCAAAAATCGTATGTTCTCCCTCATATGTGGACATTAGATCAAGGGCAAACACAACAATGGGATTGGACTATGAGCACATGATAAAAGCCAGAGCACACAAGGGAGGGGTGAGGATAGGTAAGACACCTAAAAAATTAGCTAGTATTTGTTGCCCTTAACGCAGAGAAACTAAACCAGATACCTTAAAAGCAACTGCGGCCAATAGGAAAAGGGGACCAGGAACTAGAGAAAAGGGTAGATCAAAAAGAATTAACCTAGAAGGTAACACACACGCACAGGAAATCAATGTGAGTCAACTCCCTGTTTGGCTATCCTTATCTCAACCAGCAAAAACCCTTGTTCCTTCCTATTATGGCTTATACTCTCTCTACAACAAAATTAGAAATCAGGGCAAAATAGTTTCTGCTGGGTATTGAGGGGGTAGTGGGGAGGGAGGGGGCGGAGTGGGTGGTAAGGGAGGGGGTGGGGGCAGGGGGGAGAAATGACCCAAGCCTTGTATGCACATATGAATAATAAAAGAAAAAAAAATAGAAAGCCTGGCAAACTTCACTGTGTGTTTCTTCAACTTTAAAAGTGGAATAATAATTGTACCCATTTAATAAGATTCTTGGAAAGATTAATGAGAAAATGTACATACATCTTCTAGGACAATTATTGCTCCCAGTGTGCCAAAGATGTTCATTAATTTTAATATCAAAATACCACTAAGTTACAACAAGATCTTTACTTCTTCCAGTGGGTTGTGAATACAACCAGTGTGATCCTATCAGTCCAGCTAAAATTATTTGGGTAATGGACTGGTATTTTCAGCTATAGGGTTTGATCTATAGTCTGTTTTCCTTCTGGTCTTCAGAACAGGACTCCTATTGATTTCAAACAAATTTAGATAAATTGTATTGGTTCACGGATTGATCTTATGTGAGTGTTGGCTTGTCTCCCACTGTGATATTACCAAGAAGAAATCAGCATCATCTTGGGATAAGGGAGGCACAGAAGGATCAATCCTAAAGCGGCTGTAAAGAAAATTCAGGAATCAAGCTATGTTCCGGAGCCTCATTCATCTGAGAGAGCTGATCTTACAAGGGGTTATGTGATTGAATTCTGGATGTATTGTGGAAAGGGCACCTTGCTTTGTTCTGCCTCGGGTACGTCATTCACATACAATGCCTAATTCACAGGTTTGTTGTAAAGGTTAATTACTTATATTTATAAGCTAGTAAATGCTGAATGCTCATCAGATACCGTTAAAAACACATGGGTCAGGTACAGTAATGCAAAAAAAGGAGTTCCCTGGTATAGAGGCAGGAAAGAAGTCGATAGGAAGTTTTATTTCTTCACCTGTGATTTTTCTTACTATGCTAAAAAATAACACATGAAATAGTGTATGCCTGTAATTCCAGCTACATGGGAGGGATAGGTAGGAGAGCCAAAATCTGAGGCCAGCCCAGGGGAAAAAGTGTGAGACTCTAGCTGAAAAACAAACAAGACAAAGAAGGTCTGAGGGCATGGTTCAAGTATAGAGTTTAAGACCCTGAGTTCAACCCCAGTGCTCCCAACATAAACAAATAAATAAACAATAAAAGCACATGTGAGTTCAGTTCCTTGCAAAAAGCATTTTGTGAAGGCTTGCTATGGGCCTAGCAGTATGCAAGATTCTTGTGAGAATCCATGAGGAGAAACAATGAATGCCAGGCATCATTTCTGCCTCCTAGAAGTTTTTTGTCTGAAGGGAGAACAAGTCTAAGCAATGTGTACTAGTGCAGACATTCGGGATTGCGCTATCAGGCAAGGAGAGGAAAGACTGGATGTAAAATCTGCTTTAAACAAGGATCCATGATGGAATGTCTAGGTAAGAAGACATCAGAAGCAAAATCAGAAAAGCTACTGTGATGGGTTGGTGGGCTATGGGGAGACCAATCTGGCTAGAAGAGTTCACCTTAAGGACTACTGCAGATAACATTGTCAGCTGGGCCACAAGGTAGGGCCATGCAATCTGCCCCACATGCTGTTATCAACCTAGGACCACCATCTTCCCCAAATCTCCAAACACCAGAGCTGAATTAATGCCCAGCTGAACAGAAGGCTCCAGGGCCAGCTTGCTCCAGCCATATGGCCAGCGTCCATTTTGGTTGGTCAGTGGAAGTACATCCCCTCTGTCAGTGCACAGAGGACCTTAAGCATCAGCTGGAGGGATTAGACTTTATGGTGGAGACCACAGAGATCCACGAGCAGTCTGCCATCTTTAAAAATTCTCTTTGCATGTGCTGACCATTTATACTTCTATTGAAAACTGTTCAATTCATTTGCCCATCTATTGATAGGATTATTTGTTCTTCTAGTGTTTCATGTTTTTGAGCTCTTTATATATTTTGGATATTAATCCCCTATTGGATAAATAGCTGGCAAAGATTTTCTCCTATTCTGTAGGCTGTCTGTTCACTCTGGTAATTGTTTCTTTTGCTGTGCCAAAACTTTTTAATTGGATGCAATCCTATTTGTCAATTCTTGCTTTTATTTCCTGAGCTCTTAGGAGTCCTATTTACAAAGTCTTTGCCTATGCCTGTATCTTGATTTTTCTCCTGTTTTCCTTCAGTAGTTTTAAACTTTTAGGTCTTGCATAAGATCTTTGATTCATTTTGAATTGATTTTTTGTACAAGGTGAGATACAGTGATCTAGTTTCTGTGTTCTAAACTGAATATCCCAACACCATTTGTTAAAGACCCTGTCTTTTCTCCAATACCCATAGAGAAAACGGCAGACCCATGTTTATTGCAGCATAATTCACAATAGTCACATTATGAAATAAACCGAGGTGCCCAACAATGGATGAATAAGAAAGTATATATATATATATATATATATATATATATATATATATATATACAACAGAGTGACACTCAGCCGTAAAGAATTGATTTATGTCATTTGCAGGAAAATGGATGGAACTGGAGATCATCATGTTAAGTGAAATAAGCCAAACTCAGACAAATATCATGTTTTCTTTCATATGGGGAATGTAGACTTAAAAACAATAAACAAACCCAACAAATGGGGTGTTAGGGATGGAACCAGCTTGAGGAGGAGAGTCAAAGGAGGGTGATGTGGGGATAAATATGTTCAAAGTGCATTTCATCAATGTATGGAAATGTCATAGTATAAGCTATTATCTTGTAAAATAAAATTAAAAGAACAAAAGTGGAATGGGGAGACTAGCTCAGCAGTATAGGGCTTCCCTAGCATTTTTGAGGCCCTTAGTTTGATCCCCAGTACTGAAAATAAATTAAAAATACATAAAAGAGTAAAAGAAGAAAGCATTATACTAAGCAAATGCACCCAATTACAGAAGAGTGCATGCTGTGTGATTCTGTATCTACTAAATTTTAGAAAAGGTGAGTCACAGTACAAGAAAACAGGCCAGTGGTAATTTGGAGTGGAGGGAAGGTAGGATTGGTGAAGAGATGTCTACCCAGGGCTGGGGCTGGGGGAAGTTCTTGAGGTGATGAAAATGTTTCCATCTTTATTTTGTCAGTGATTTCACAAGTAAATATATTAATTTGTCAAAGTTTAGCAAACTGTAGACTTCAAATGAGCATACTTTGTTGTATATAAATTAATCCTCAAGTTTGATTTTTTTTTAAAGTACTGAGGTTTGAACTCAGGGCCTTGCACTTGTCAGGCAGGTGCTCTACTATTTGAGCCATGTCCCCGGCTCTTATAGTCATTTTCAAGATTAGGGTTTCATGCTGTTTAATCAGACTGATCTTGGACCATGTTCCTCGTACCTATGCCTCCTTGCATAGTTTGAATTATAGATGTCTACCACTATGTCTGGCTTGCTGAGATGGGATCTCACTAACTTTTTGCCCAGTCTGGCCTCAAACTGCAATCCTCCCAATCTCCATCTCCTGAGTTACTTGGATTACAGGCTTGAGCCACTGGAGTTGGACTAAAGTTGATTTTTTTAAGAATAAATATTAAGAAGAAATCTTTGGAAAAATGGGGCTATTGAAGGAAGGGGAATGGGGAAATGGCTTGGAGAAACCAATGCCATTTTATTTTCATACACCCAGAAAAGAGCTTCTTTCCTTTAAAAACAATCCCCTTTGTCATACAATGACCCAACTGGGTAATGGCCCAAGTTTCGGTAGCATTTGCTCTCCCAGCCTCAGTAACAGGCTTGTGTTCTCATCCACAGCTTTTCCCATGGGCTCATGGGATATGCAATGGATGTCCAGATCTAGGTCCCCAGACCCACACAGGACCACGGAGCTGTTCAGTTGTCCTTCCTCTGATCCCAGGTTTGTCCCTGTGATGGTGATGGTTATGCAATCACGGTTCCCATCGTTTAGGAAGGATATGGGTGGTCATTTTGACTGTTTTTGCTTTTTGCTTTCCCTATGCAAATATTGGTTTATCCTGCCAGTTTTTTTTTCAGCAACTTCCTTTATGTGTTTTCTCTCTTCTCTCCCTAGTTGCAGGCCTACCCTTCTCCCTGACTGGCTCCCTCCAGAACACTGAATCAGTCAGAACAGCCTCTGTGGGTGAATCTGCCACTCGGATTTTGTCCCCTAACCTCTCTGGGGGCAGGGTGGGAAGAGGAGATACTGGTTAATTCTAAGTGGACACACCTGTTGAGGAAACGAACAGCCCCATGGAAATGCTGATGCACCCAAGAATGGCCTGGGCCAATTGGGAAAGCTTCCTTGAGGACAAATTAGACATTGATTTCTGATACTTTCAAATTGGAAGAGGGAAGTGCTTCTTGTTTTCTTTAAATAATTGGCAAGTCTGGGTAATTTTAGCAAGGAGGTTGATTATATTGGAAATTTTGATTGATTCAGGCACATAATTATTTTAATTCAGAAATATACAAAATTTTATTGGTTAACACAATCATTTTTCTATCTTGGGTTTAAGTAGATTATAGGATTCTTTGTTCTGTTCTCTGTAGATGGTTATTTAGCAAAATCTCGATCACCCAGCTGCTAGATTTACTTTGTTTTCAGACTCAAAGCACAAAAAATGATGCTGTTCTTTTTCTCTCAAGCACATTAGGGAATGGAGTTAGAAGTACAAAGTATAACTTTCTGACAGGTCCTCTGGAGAACCAATGAGAGGATGGCTAGAAACCATCTCCCCTACAAGCAGAGGTCCAGGGAAGAAGATGAGAAAGGTCTATGAGGTTGTCTTCTTATTCACCAAGCCTGAAGTTTTCTGACTCTATCATCTTCTCCCCATTATCTGTCACCTTCTCAACCCAGTGACCATCACCCAAGTTTAGTTTGAGCCTCTACCAGCACTCTCAGCTACTCTCCCAATATCAGCACCCACATTTTCCTATATGGTAATCATATTACTCCAATTTACAACTTCTTGAGGTCTTGGAACCTCTCTCCTACCAAAGTCCTGAAGAAAGTGATCCACAAGTCCTCAACGAAAACTCCCTCATTCAGATTTATACTACTTGAAAATGGTCCATGTCCAAGGAAACTCCATCCAAGGAGATTGAATTACTGTGGCTAAATAAGTAGACGACTATCTGTTTTGGCTTCAGTTACATTGTTTGGTTTGTATATAAGTGGGTGACTGAAGTTGGGATCCGCACATCCATTACTTTGGAAAGCCAACTTTGGTAAGCTGAGGAGATGCTAGGGAGACGGGACTGGGAACTCAAGGAAAAATCCTGTCCAGGACAGAGGAATGAGGCAGAGTGGTCCCCAGTTGTGAGCTAAGCCTCAAGGTCAGGCTGTTTGCATTTGAATCCTGATTCTTCATTGACTTTCTGAGCGAGGTGATTTGTAACCATTCCTTTGCTTGGTAGTAAATAATCAAAATTCATGCTGAGCATAGAGAACCCAAAAGATTTAAAAAATACTGCTAAAAGGTCCTTGCAGAGGCTCCTCGGGGATCCAGTCTCCTAATAGCCAGAAACGGGTTGTCCTCTTACTTTGTGAAATCACTTGAGGTCTCTTTAACAAACTGCAGAAAGGTGTTTCAATGTGTTTATGTGTCTTGAGGATTACCTGCACATGGTTTTTATTTTTATTTATTTATTTTTTAAAAAACTTTTATTATTCATATGTGCATACAAGGCTTGGTTCATTTCTCCCCCCTGCCCCCACCCCCTCCCTTACCACCCACTCCGCCCCCTCCCTCTCCCCCCCACCCCCTCAATACCCAGCAGAAACTATTTTGCCCTTATTTCTAATTTTGTTGTAGAGAGAGTATAAGCAATAATAGGAAGGAACAAGGGTTTTTGCTGGTTGAGATAAGGATAGCTATACAGGGCATTGACTCACATTAATTTCCTGTGCGTGGGTGTTACCTTCTAGGTTAATTCTTTTTGATCTAACCTTTTCTCTAGTTCCTGGTCCCCTTTTCCTATTGGCCGCAGTTGCTTTTAAGGTATCTGGTTTAGTTTCTCTGCGTTAAGGGCAACAAATGCTAGCTAGTTTTTTAGGTGTCTTACCTATCCTCACCCCTCCCTTGTGTGCTCTCGCTTTTATCATGCTGCACATGGTTTTTAGCAGACGCTCTCTTTAGAGGTGTCACGGTGCAGGAGAAGGACTATAGAATAGGAGCCAGGAGACAGAGAAGTCTATGTTTAGACCAGCCTCTCAAACCACAAAATCCCTCCCCAGTGCAAACGGATCTCTAAGATCTCTGTTAAAACCGCACAGCAATTAAAGCAGCACACTTTTCATCACTCTAAAAAGTTTTCCTCTGCCTTTTTGTTATCTCCCATTCCTCTACTGTCATCTGCAGGTAACCACTGGTCTATTTTATGTCACTCTAAATTATTTTGCATTTTCTAGAATTTCATATAAATGGAACTATGCATTATGTACTCTTTTTTTTAAGATGTGGCTTCTTTAAATTCAGCATAGTTATTTTGAGATGTATCCATGTTGTATGCATTTACAGTTATTAATTTTTTATTACTGAATAGCAATCCATTCTGTGACTACACCACATTTGTTTAGCTATTTATCTGTGGATTGTTATTTGTATTGTTTCCATTTTTTTTTAAATTTCAAATGTGGTTGCTATGAACATTCCTATGCATGTTTTTCAGTGTTTTCATTTTCTCCTGAGTAAATATCTAGGGGTAAAATGGTTGGGTCATAGGTTAGGGGTTTTATTTAAGAAACTGTCAAACTACTTTATTCCCATTAACATTATATGAGAGTTCCAGTTACTTTCTCTCATCTCCAACATTGTGAAGGTTGGTCTTTAAATTTTAGGCTTTCTAGTGTGTTGCTAATGGTATTTCGTTGTGGGTTTGATGACTAGTGATGTTAAGCATCTTCACATTCCCATTGGCCATTAGACATTTCCTTTCATTCTTTTATTATTGGTCTGTTTTATTATTGAATTATGAGAGTTATTTATCTGATGTGGATTAAAGTTCTTTGGTTGATGTGTGAGTTGAGAATATTTCGTCCCCCACTATGTGGTTTGTCTTTTTGTTTTCTTAATGATAAACTTTCTAAGAACAGAAAATGGAGGTTCCTCAAAAAATTAAAAAATAGAACTTCCATATGATCCAGCTATGCCACTCCTGCAAACATACTCCAAAGAATCAAAGTCAGCATCTGTAGAGACACCTGCATGCTTACATTTATAGCTGCACTATTCACAATAGCCACTTTACAGATCAGCCTACATGCCTATCAATGGATGAAGAGATAAAGAAAATGTGGTGTGTATACACAATGGACTTTTATTCAGCACTAAAGAAGAATGATACTATATCATTTGCAGGAAAATGGATGGAACTGGGGATCATCATTTTGAGAGAAATAAATTAGTCTCATAAAGACAAGCATTACATGTTTTCTCTCATATGTGCAATCTGGAGGGAGGGAGAAAAGACATGAAAATAAAATGGGGATTATTAGGAATGTGTAAGTGGAAAGGGGGGATAAGAAAGGGTAAAAGAGGGGGGAATATGATCAAAGTCCATTATATTCATATATAGGTGTATTATAATGAAACCCCTTACTTTGTACAACTAGTATATGCTAACAAAAATCATGCTAGAAAAATAAAATATTAATTAAAAAACAAATATTAATTTTAAAAAGAAGGTTTTAAAATTTTTTATTAAGTTTGATTCATCTCTTTTTTTTCTTTCATGGGTCATGATTTTGGTGTTCTAAGAAAATTTTGCAGACAAGGTATGCACCTGTCATACAAAGCTAATCCAGAGGCTGAGATGGGGAGGATTGCAATTCCAGACCAGCCCTGGTGAAAAAGTTTGCTAGACCCTACCTCAATGGAAAAAAGGATGGAATGGTGGCACATGCTTGCTATCTCAGTATAAATAGGATTTTAGCCTAGGTTATTCTGGGAAGAAGGTGAGACCCTATCTCCAAACTGAATATTTCTAAAATAACCAGAGCAAACAAGGCTGGAGGTAGGTGTTACTCAAGTGGTAGAGTGCCAGCCTTGCAAGTGGGAAGCCCTGAGTTCAAATTCTACAGCAATCAGAAAAAATCTCCCAACTTCACAAATATATTCTCCTATGTTTCCCTCCAGAAATTTTATGCTTTGGGGATTTACATTTTGATTCATTTTGAGTTACTCTGTATGGTGTGAGGGAATGATCAATGATAATTACTTTCTTAACACATAGCTGTCTGGACACCATTTTCAAAGAGTCCTTCCTTTTGGCATTGAATTGCCTCGCCATTGTTGTCAAAAATCAAGGGACTGAAAATGTGTAGTGTATGTCTGGGCTGTATTCTGCTGCCTTGTTTTATATGTCTTCAGCACTGTCATGCTATCTTGGCTATTGAAATCAGGTAAAATAAGTCTATAATGTTCCTATTAAAAATTATTTTGGGGAGTGAGGGGAATAAGAAAGAGTAGTGAAGGGGGTAAATTTGGTGAAAGTCCATTATATGCATGTATGGAAAAATCACAATGAACCCCATTTGTGCAATTAGTATACATTAATAAAAAAGAAAATAAAACACATGCATCCTTAAAACTTGCTTTAGTTACTCTTAGTACTTTATAGTTCTATATAAGCTTCAGAATTTACAAATAGAGTTGACATATAAATTTTAAATTCTGAATTTCTACAAGAATTTTGATTGAAACTTCAGTGAATATGGGGAGAAATATCTAGTAATATTGAACCATAAAAGAAATCTAATCCATAAAAAGAAAATAATCTCTTTTCCCATTTATTCAGATCTCTTAACTTTTCTTAACAATGTTTTACAATCTCTGAATAGAGGACTTTCACCTCTTGTTAATCGTTTTCCTCCATATTCTAAATTTTTTTGGGCTACTCCAAATGGATTTTAAAAAATTTCACATTCTTTTAGGTTGCTGTTTATTATTAAGAATAAAATGTATTTTTGCTAAGGGAGGGGGTGGGGTAAGGGGGGAGAAATGACCCAAACATTGTATGCAAATATGAATAAAAAATGTATTTTTGCAAAATTATCTTGTAACCTATGACCTTGCTAAATTCACTCATGAATTCTAGTAATAATTTTTATGTTAGCTTCCCTGGGATTTTTCTATGTAAACAATTATGTCATCTGCAAATAGGAGGGTCTTACATGTTTCTTTCCAGGTTATATATTTTTCATTTGCCTTAATACAATTGCTAGAACTTCCAGAAAAATACTAAGTAGATGTGATAAAAGTAGATATTTGTTGCATATCCTGATCTCAGGTGGTAAAGCATTCAGCCTTTCACCACTAAATATGATGTCAGTTATGTTTTGTTTTGTTCCTAAATATTGATGCCCAGGTTGAAAAAGTTCTTTTCCATTCTTAGCATCATGAATGAGTGTTCAATTTTGTCAAATACTTTGTCAAAAAGTGCTTTGACTATTAAAATAATCATATAGTTTATTTTCTCCCTTGATTTTGTTAACATGGTAAATTGGGCTGATTGATTTTTCCCATGTTAAATCAACATTGCATGCTTGGTATGAGCCCTATTTAGTTATGAGGTATTATCCTTTTTCATACAGTTGAATTCAACATTGCTATTATTTTGTTAAAGATTTTTGCATGTGTATTCGTGAGGGATCTTGATCTGTGATTTTCTTATTTTGTGATGTCTTCGTTACGTTTGGGTACAGAAAATGAGTTAGGCATTGAACTTTTTTCTATTTTTTCAAAAATTTGTGCATTATGCTTTTTTTTATTGTATGATATAATTTACAAAGGAATTTGTTTGATTTAGTTTCTTATTATTTTTATAACAAAGTTCCAAAAACTTAGTGGCTTCAAAGCACAGAATTTAGAACTAAAGGTGTGGCTCATGTGTTAGAACACCATGGCCTTGAGTTAAATTCCCATTACCACCAAAATCACCATCATCATCACCATCGTCATTTATAACATTATAGTTCTGTGGTCCAAAATCCTGTAATGAGTCTCACTTGGCTAAAACCAATGCATAATATGCAAGGCTTTCTGCAGAAAGATGCCAAGGAAGAATCTGTTTTCTTGCCTTTTCTAGAGTTTTTAGAAGTTGCCTGAATTCT
This sequence comes from Castor canadensis, assembly GCF_047511655.1. Classification (NCBI taxonomy): domain Eukaryota; kingdom Metazoa; phylum Chordata; class Mammalia; order Rodentia; family Castoridae; genus Castor; species Castor canadensis. Next base: position 56,667,007 of record NC_133402.1, on the reverse strand, counting down.
TTGACGCATGGTCTCTTTGGTTTCTAGAGTTAGCAGTAGACCTTGAACTGCATCACGCAGACACTGACCCCTGTCTCCCTCTTTCAGCTAAGGATCCTTGTGATCGTGTTGGGTTCACCAAAATGCTCTCCCATCCTGAGGCCAACTGATCAGTAACACCAATTCCATCCACCATGTTAATTTTCTTTTGGCATAACACATTTACAAATTCCATGGATTAGTTTGTGGTCATCTTTGGAAAGTTATTTGCCTACATACCATCTCAGCCTAGAGTTTTCTTTGTTGAGTGGATTTTTTTAAAAAATTAATTTCCTTCATAATTATAACAATATTCAGTTTTTCTGTTTCTTCTTATGTCAATTTTGGTAAATAGTATTTAAAAATATCCTCTATTTCACCTAAATTGTCAAATTTGTTGGCTTAAAGTTTGGGTTTACTTTGCTCTTCTTTTTCTCATTTCTTAAGTTGATGTCTTAGGTAAGTGATTTTAAGTCATTCTATCCAAGTACAACTTTATCTGCATCTGACAAGTTTTGATGTGTTTTATTTTTGCTCTTTTTCAAAAAAGCCATTACATCTATTGGATACCATGGATTATTAAAAACCGCAATCTTGTTGGCTGAGTTTTAAAAGCTCAGAGGTAGAGTACCTACCAAACATGTGTGACGTCTTGGATTTGAACCCAAGCACTGCAAAAAAACCCAAAAAACAAGATAAACATCACTGGGATCTGAAAATGGGAATATTTTTGTACACAAAGTGATTTTGGAATGGATCTATTCCCTTGAATTACAAAACATTGGACCTGAGACCTGGCTGCTATTTTCTGGTCCCTAATAACTTTTGAGAGAGAAATAACTCTATGATTGTTAAAGGTATGCTCCTGTTCTTGATTTTCCTATCCTGAGTTGGCTGGAAATCCACACCCTGAATAATTTATAATGGTAAGAATCAGTTTTATTCATGTTTCCTATATGCATTGGTCTCCAGCTCAACTGCAACTGACTTTGTTTTTTCCCAGCACCTATTTGCACTTCTTCATTGTGCTAAGTGGGGTGTACATGGCCTCCTGAAGTATGGATGTGATGGGAGGGGATGTAGCAAAGTAGGGCGCATAAGGCAGAACTGTGTGAGTAGATAAGGTATAAATTAAGGGAAAACATGTGGGGCAAGACTTAATATCTGGATTTTAGCACAGTTGTGACACAGTCAGGATATGTAAGAGCAAGTTTGTCCTTCTCTCTAGTCTGTCTTGCAAAGAGCATGGACTTTGTGGTCCTCAGAATAGAGTGTGGGTGTGAAAGCCTAAAACATGCTGGGTGACTACTATCTGGCATGACTCCTTGCTTTAACCTTCCCACCCTTGGCCTCTATTTCTGCAGCATGTCTCACTTTCTTTCTACATGCAGGGCTGGCTTTATAGGCATTTGACCTGAGCGACTGCACAGAGTTCACACTCAGAAAGGTCCTTGGTTAGTTTAGTGCTCTATTGGCACTGTCTCAAAATTCTTAATAAACTTTTAGCAAGGGATCCACATTGTCATTTTGCACAGGTTCTCACAAGGTCTGTAGCTGATCCTATTTATTTGAAAAAGTCCTTGAAGACAAGGTAGTGGGCAAGTAAATGGTACATAGGCTCCAGAGATAACGCTCATAAGTGAACAAAGACACAGCAGATGCCACCTGGGATGCTGATGTGTCACATTTTCACATCTTACTAAAACAACTTCCAACAGTACTGCCCCTCCCATATCTCCTTGTAAGGAGAGTTTTTGGAAGGCTAAATTATATTTTGCCGGATGTTCCTCACTCACACACCTGCCCCAACAACTCCCCCAGTACTCATTCACATCCAGCAACCCAAGAATCAACAGCATCCATATGGTGCATCCTCCATAAATGAAAGCTCTTTTAATTAGGGATGGGACACCTCAAATAATTCCAGCAGATGCTTCCATTTCACGAAAACAGGCACATATCTTTGCAATTGGGCAATATTGTTCTAATTATATCATAGCCTGAAGCCCAACTGGGTCCGTCTCTCAGGCAGTCTTCCAGAGGAAGAGGATGTAGGTTGGGGGAGATCTATTTTACTTATTCGCCCACGCACACCCTGTATCTCTTTCCACCATTTAGTGTTTGTTAACCATACTCTGTTGTTTTTTTTATTATTATTTTTATTTCCAAGTGCTTTATACAGTCAAGAAAGGAGGAATGTGAAGGACATAATTATTTGGCACTAGAATGAATGAGAGAAGGCTCTGGAATTTTCCTTCTTTTTATAATTTCCTTAAAAAGAATTGGGTCTACTGTTTCAAGGAGGCTATAGAACAGACTGAGTGACGCAGTGATTCCTTTCATTCTGCCCAATATCTTGAGATCCTGTGACGAAGATGACAGGGCTGTTTGCTGTAATTAAAGCTCCTCTACAAGGGGGGAGAGAGGAATGTGGTCTCTGAACAGACTTCTATATGGAGGTATAAGCATGGCTCTGAATAGTACTTGGTGATAGGTCCTGGTAGGCTTTCCATACTTGGGAAAAGTGCCTTGTCAGGGTCCATGAGATGCTAGGTGTAGTTGTTGACTGAATATTCCCAGCTCATCCTTCATCCTTTGGGCACATCTTTGGTCCATTCTTCTGTCCTTCTTTGAAGTTCCCCAGGGATGTGTAATGTACTTTGGCCTGTGAAACATGAGCAAGCAAGAACTGTGCCCCTTCCAGGTGAAATAATTTTAAGAGTCAGGATTCCTTTCTTCTGTTGTGGTCATCAATGGAAACAACTATCAAGAAGAAGCCTCTGTCATGCTGCATCCTTCAGTGTTTCCTCTCAGCAGAATCCAAGTGGCCTAAGACATTTGATGTGCTAGGCCGTAGATGTTGAGGTTTTTGTTGGTGGTGGTAGTGGTGGTGATAGTAGTGCAGCATAATCTAGTTTATCCTAACTAATCCACTAGTAATTAGAGCTGTCCCAGATTTACCTTCTGTTGAGTTCCTACAGGATGACACTGTGCTGGGGCAGAGATGACTTCCTGAAGGAGTCTGGAGATGAGTAAAGTCAAAATATACCAGAGAGGGTCTTTAATATAAGCCCATTTTAGGCACATATCTCTTCCATTCTGGAAGCAGGACTAGCTGTCTAGGAGACTCTCAGGCTATTTTGGGCAAGAAAGACCAATTGGACTGTGGGGTAGGAAGACTCATACCAAGTTGAGAAGCAGGCTAAAAGAATCTGTGATGGACTTAACCTCAGAAGAACCTAGTCTCTAGGGACACCTGACAGCCTTGCTCCCCTGATGAACAAGGGCAGGTCTTGTCTTTCATAGCTTGGCACAGAGCTCAGGCCAGGGTGTGTTGAGGGCTCCAAGGACAGCTGAAGAATGTACTCATATGTCCCCACCTGGCAGAGGGTTCCCATGGATGGCCGTACTTGTTTCCTTCCTCTTGGTTGTATATGTCTTTGGTTTCTTGGTGACTAGTCTGCCCATCTGGTAGATCCACTTGTTTTCCTGGTCATCCTCTGGTGACCCCAAGATCCAAAGGCAAACTCAAAGTGATACTTTCTCATTTCTGCCTCACCTTACCTGAGGTTGCTCTGGAAACCACTATCAGCCATGCCTGTACTTACAGCAAGTATGATCAGGTCTCAAACAGCCATTCCAGATGGGGAGCCTTGTGAGGACTTATAATATTCCTCAAATGCTTCATTTTTTTAACCAAGGCAGAATATAAACAAAAATGAAAGCAAATAAGAGAGAAAGCAAGCTTCGTATTTCAAGCTTCTTCCCCCACCCCACTTCAATCTACTTTATTACCAAGATAGTAAAAGTAATGGGGTTAAATTTAGATAAAAGCAAGGAGACACAGTAACTTTTATTTTAAGTAGCACATAACATATTTAAATTGGTCTCTCTGGGTAAATACTCTAGGCTGAATCTAGGCCTAGCCCAGAAAGCCACTCATTTTACCCACTGACAGTGGGATGCTGAGTGGATGAGTCTTGCATGCACACTGTTGGACCACCATCAGCATCTAATCTGTATCTGCTCCATACTGACTTAAGGATACTGGTAGATTCCTATAGATGGGGGTGTAGAATTGTCCCCCAGTCTTGCTCCCAGACTCCAAAGATGACCTCCAAAGGGATCTTCCAGCCTAAGTGAATAATGCATAATTAGGATAAAATGCAGGGAACTATGGGAATTTTAACTTACATTCATTTCCTGTTTAATTTTGTACTTAAAAAATAAGTTAGAGCCATGTCCAAATGATGAAAAACATTTGGAATGTGTGTGATAGGGACACACACACGTGGAATGTGTACAATAGGGACACACACACATGGCAATAGGGTTATAGAACATTATTGCCACTGAGTTTATTTTGCATCTGCCATTAGGGGCTCACTAACTGGTGTGGGGAACATGGCAGACAAATATACTTCAAAACCAAACAGGACTATGTTAGGGATGCACAGTTGCTTGAAAGTGCTGATGCAGGGAGACTCCTCCTCAGATGGGTGGTCTCAGTGTAAGTCTTGAAAGAAATGGGAATTCAGGGTATGTGAGAGCAGCACCCGGTACTGCAAGTGCTTTGTCCTGGCAGGATAGGACCCTGCAAGGAATGTGGCCCTAGGAAAACTGGAGAGGGCCAGGATCAGATCCAAAACCTGAATCTGCCAGTGGAGGAAAGTAGTTTTCATTGATTTAGCAGTATGCTGTGGAAGGATTTTAAGAAGTCATACTGGGGATCTTTCTCCAGCTCTGGATGAAGAATGGCTGGAGGAAAGTGACACTGGGGGAGGTAGTCCTTTAGGAACCTCCTTCCTAGATCATGTGAGAGATGAGCAGATCTGAGAAGAACAAGGAAGCAGGCACCAAATGTGAGGGACCCAGGAGAAAGAATGGGCACATCCTTTTGCCTTTGCTTTTTCTCAGGGAAGAAGCACAACTGGCAAGCCCACTAGGGTCTCTTCTGGATGAGCTTCCCCATAACAGATGTGGGTTTGTTGGGAATCAGCTCACCTACACCTAAGATGGTTGATTATAAATGCCTCTGGTCCATTTACTCACTGTGCGTGCAGTGGCTTACTCTTGACTGAGCGACATCTCCCAGAAGCCAGGACCTTGGGCTTTCCCCATTACCCACTAGGGTCTCTAGGGCCCACTAGGGTCTCTGAGCAGCCCACTAGAGTCTCTGAGCAGTGGCCCCTGTGCTCTACTGATGTTCCTGCTTCTACTCTGAGTGACAGCTTTCACTCTTGGATCTGGGAGATCACTTTGCCCATTTCCAGTCTTCCTGGTCAACTTCCCAGAGGAAGCAGCAAAGGGAGGAGCTGAATGAACAAACCTTGAGATTAGGAAACTGACTGCCCTCCCACAGCTTCCCCTTTCCTAAGGCCTTGCCTTTTCATTTCTGTGAAATGGGAGCTCATTCTAATGTTCTCAGAAGGCCCTTTTTATTACAGTGATTCTCAAACTGGAGCATGCATTTGATTCATTTGGGCTTGGCTGGGCCCTACTCCCAGAGCTTCTGATTCAGCAGATCTGGGCTGGGGCCTGAGAATTTGCATTTCTACCAAGCTCCCAAGTGATGCTGGTGCTGCTGACTGGGGAGCAAGCATTGAGAACCAGGCTTTACCCATTGCAATTTCTGATACAGCAGTTGTTAGTCATGTCGTCTGGATGACTCGAGCCCTTGAGAACAGAGAGAGCAGAGGAACTCTCTATTTCCATTAGTGAAGGCAGGGTCCAGGTTGACTCTTGCTCATGGATGCTAAGCTAAGCTTCTGACTCTTGGGTTTGGGAATCTCCTAAACAAGGTGGGCATGGCTGGGCCAGATAGGAATCAGGGGGTTCAGGACTCATGTGAGCCTTGAGGTCTCCTGAATTGACCTGCAGAGCTGTGTAGTCATTTTGCTTTTGCATACTCTTCCATTCTCTATTTCGTGTCCTCTCCTGATATGTGGAAAAATCAATGCTTGCAAGGAATTAGAAGGGCCATCGAATTGCCCTTCCTTGCCACCAGGTGACACCTGATATTGATTTAGCTTATGAAAGTGATTCACAGGTTTGCTGAAGCCTGGAAAAGATCAAATGTTATGAGCCTCATGATCCCATCTTCCCTTCCCTGCTCTCAGCTAACACCAGAGCAGGTAATTGGGAAATAATAGACTGAAGAAGCTTTTTTGGTGTGCTCACAAGTAGAACAAAATATAGGAGAATCATTTCATTGGGAGAGAGGGATTTTAGTATCATTCGTTTTTATTAAGGGCAATTTTCTCTTTAAGTGCAACATTCTGCAGACATGACCATTATAGAACAACAATTTTAACACAACCACTAAATCAAAGAAAAAATTACTGTGGAGGGAAACTCTTTAGAGATATTCCAACAGTTATATACCGGGCAGTCAGCTTAGAGTTGAGAAAGGCTGGCATCTGCCAGGGAGACTACACTGGGATTGCCTGGCCCATTGAAGGAAACAATCTCTCTCTTTTAAGTAGGAGAAATGCTAGTAATAAGACAAAGAATTACTAACTTGTGACTTCAGGCAATTCCAACCTGTCTGAGCCTTGATTTATAATAATAAATAATAAACTTCTTTGGTAGGGTTTTCATGCAAACTGAGATCATGAAAAGTAGCTAGGGCCTGGCCCGAAGCAGAATGGTGTCAGGTTGCTTTCATTATTGTTACAGCTTTGAAAGTAATACCAGCAAATATAGAAGTAATAGTGAGAGAAATGAGTTTCTATTTATTCAGTGCTGTGGTACTGCAGCGATATGTGGTCCCCATACTGTTTAATTTTTCTTGAACACACAAGAAGACCACATGTCCCAGCTTCCTTTGCAATTAGTTTAGAACCATGTAACAAGGATTCTGGCCAATGGGTGATGTTATCAGTTGGTTCCAGACTGGCACAAGACACATTTTACAAATGCTCCCAAAGCTTTCTTTCCTGGCTGCATTGACCTTGGAGTTCACATGTTCTGTGTGTCATAGCTACAAGATTGAGGAGGGCTACATGACCTACATTATAGGTTATGTGAGTGATAAATAAGCCTGCTGAGACTAGGACCCTGGGATGTGAGAGTTTGTTACTGTAACATTGCTCATACTTTCTTAACAAACACGAATGTCTACTGTATGTTAACTAGTAAATTCAACACATGAATAAATAACATGACCTCAATTAATCCTCAACAAAACAATGAGAGTTTGCTGATCCGCTCATCTGTTGGTTCATTGCCTCAACTTCACTCTGTAGATCTGATTTGTGCTTGTACATACTATATTATTTAGTTGAGAATGAAATATTAACCATATATTACTAAATTATTATTTAATAGTATGGTATATATAATATACTATATAAGAAACTATGATTGTGAAGAAAGCAGGGTTTCTAAAACTGGCTACTAGTTTTCTTAAAATTTCTTTTCCTCATTAGTAGAGGACAAATGTGCCTTCATTTAATCATTAAGGAATTTTATGTTCTTAATCATTCAAGTTCCATAATGGAATCTCATTGGATAGTTCATGACTGCTAGTCTCCTTATTTTGCTGTGATGTTTTATATGTGAGTTTATTTCTTGTTTTTTGTCCATATCTCCTTGCTATTAGAATGTGTACTCCATGCAGGCAGAATATCACCTGTTTTTTGTTTCTCTTCTGTAGATATATCCCAGTATCCAGAACTGTGCAACACACATATTAGATGCTTGGAAACAGTGCACTTGTTGGTGTAAGCCTTCTAGCCTTTTATTTTAAATGGTTATGCCTTATTTTAAGTATGGCTCTTATTAACTTTGACATATTAAAATGTGATTTTAATTAATTAATAATAATTGTAATTACTTATATATTGAACTAATTGTTACCATATTTGTTGTTTAATTGGGGAAACTGTAGGTTCAGGTATAGTTTTTGAAAGGTACGTGCATGTGAATTTTATTAGGTAATGCTAAAGTGTGTGTAGAGAAGCTTATACCAAGTTACATTCTTGCTAACAATAGACTAGAGGTCTCATTTTTCTTTTTTTTAAATCTTTTATAACATTAATATAATTTTAAAACACAAGGCTCTTATTCTCTTCCTCTCCCTCTTTTTACAATGATCATAGAGTAATTGTACAAAGGGGTTTCATTGTGGTTTTCCATATATGTATATAATGTGCTTTATTCAAATTCACCCCTTCTAAGCTAGGTGTCTGTGCCTCATGTCTGTAATCCTAGTATTGAGGAGGCAAAATAAGGAGGACTGTGGTTTGAGGCCAACCCTGGGCAAAAGGTTCTCCAGATCCCCATCTCAACAAATAGTTGGGCACAGTGGCACATCTGTCATGTCAGCAACAGTGAGAAGCACAAAGTAGGAGGATTGAGATTCAGCCTTTTTTTGCTCTAGTTATTTTGGAGACAGGTTTTGCATTTTGCTCAGGCTTCCCCTGGTAGCTGAAATAATAGGCATGCACCACCACTTCTTTTGTCCGTTTGAGATGAGGTCTTGCAAACTTTTTTCCCCCTGACTGGCCTGGAATTGTGATTCTCCAGATCTCAGCCTTCTGTCTAGCTTGGGATGACAGGTGCACACCACTGTGCCCAGATATTGGTTGAGATGGGGTCTTGTGAACTCCCTTCTGCTGCTGGCTTCAAACCACTGTCCTTGAACCACAAGGCCAGATCCCAACCTCTCAAGTAGCTAGGAGTACAGGTGTGAGCCATGTGTGCCAGCTACCATTTTTATTAGCATTTTAGTGGGTATGAGGTACTATCTTACTATAGTTTATTATTATATTTATAATTTATTATATATTCTATTATAATTGCATTTTCTTACTGGCAATGATGTTTAGTGTCTTTTCATGCAATATTTTTGGCCATTTGTATAGGTATCTATTCAAGTTATTTGCTCATTCTTTAATTGGGTTATTAAAGAATTGCTTAATTCTTTTGCATGTGGGCATTTAGTTGTTTGAGGACCATTTGTTGAAAACACTATCCTTCCTCTATTAAATGGCCTTGTTATCTTTGTTTTAAAAAATGAATTGAGCACAGATGCATGGCTTTATTTCTGGCCCCTCAATTCTATTCCATTAATCCATATGTCTACCCTTATGCCAGTATCCCACTGTTTTGATTACTCTTAGCTTTGTAATAAATTTCAAAACTGGGAAGTGCAAAGTCCTGGAACATTGTTTTGCATTTTCAAGATTGTCCTGCTTATTCAGGGTGCCATGGAGTTTGATATGAATATTAGGATCAGTTTTTCCATTCCAGCAAAAAAATTACAATGGGATTTTCCTATGGATTGCATTGAATCTGTAGATTGCTTTGGGGAGTTTTGTGATCTTAACAATATTTAGTCTTTCAATCCATGAATACAGATGTCTTTCCATTTATTAAGTTTTATCTAATTTCTTTCAGAAGCATTTTATCATTTTCAGTATACAAGTCTTGTGTCTTGGTTAAATTTATTCTGAAGTATTTTGTTCTCTTTGATGGTATTATAAGTGTAATTGCTTCCTTAATTTCCTTTTGGAATTGTGCATTGCTAGTATGTAGAAATATAATCTAATTTTGTGTGTTGATCTTGAGTCCTACAACTTTGTTGAATTTGTTTATGGCTTTTTTGTGGATTCATAAGGATTTTTGTACACATCTCCTGTTTGGAGATAATACGATTGTTCCTTTCCAACTGGAATGCCTTCTATTTCTATTCCTTGCCTAATCACCCTGGCTGCAACTTCTAGTACCGTCTGAATAGAGTTGGGGAAAGCAGGTATTTTGTACTGTTCCTCATCTTAGGTGGTGGTGGAGGGATATTTTATTAGGCATTTACTATTGAATATTATGTTAGCTATGGATTTTTCATTCATGACATTTATCATATTGAGGGTATTCTCTTCTAGGCCTTTTTTTATTGTTTTCTATCATGCAGTTGTGCTGGATTTAGTCTCTGAATCAATTGAAATTTTCATGTATGTTATTTCTTTTATTCCATTAGTATGGTGTATTGCTTTGATAGATGTATTTGGTTTTTTTAGTGTATCTCTTGGTATAGTTTTCATAGTGTTTTCTCTGGTATTACAATACAAATATGCAACATATAAGAGTCTGCTGTGTTTCCTGTTTCCCACTATTGCTATAACAAGTTGCCATAAGTTTAGTGCCTTAAAAGAGTGTGAATTAATGCTGCTGTAGTTCTGGACATACATGGTCTAAAATCAAGATATTTCAGGGCTGGGTTCCTTCTGAAGACTTCAGGGGAAAATTTGTTTCCTTTTCCAGTTTCTAAAGACTTTCTACATTTCTTGGCTCATGGTCTTTTCCTCCATCTGCCAAGACAGAAGACTAGCACCTTCTCCTTTCTCACCTCACTTTCCATCCTTTTATCTTCTCTTTTTGATTCTGATTCTCCTTTCTTCCTCTTCTAAGGACACTTGTACTTACATTGGGTTGACTGGGATAATTCAGCATAAATAATCTTCCCAATTCAAGATTCTTAACTTAATCACCCCTACAAAGCCTCTTTTATCTATAAACTCATACCTGTTCTGGGGATTCAGACATGGGGATATGGGCACCCTTTGGGGGGCATCATTCAACCTGCCACAACTGGTGTTAACATTTTGCATTTTTACCAAACTGTGGACACTTTACTTTTATTTAGATCTCTTTCTCTCCTCCATTTTTAAGTGTCATCGGCTTGAACACATCAGATGGTGCTATGGTTTTTGTTTCAGCTATCAAGTTTATAAATGAGGAAAAGGTCAGTCTATGGTGCATGTGTATGTGTATATGTATTTACATATGTGTATATGTGATATATATGTATATATGTGTATACATACATCTCTCTATAAACTTTATGATGTATGTTCTTTCCATTTTTGCTTCTTCATTCTGGAAACTACAAGATTCCCTTTTTTGTCATTTTCTTTCCCTTTGAAGCATTTTCTTTAGTTAGTCTTTAAGGATGTATCTGCTGATGTTGTGTTATTTTATTTTATTTTTATGTTTTTGTGTGTCCTACATTCCTGAAAGACAGTTTCACTGGATGTAGAATTGCTATTTACAATTCTTTTCTTTTCATACTCGAAAAATATGCTGTTTCTTTCTGGCCTCTGACTCTGTATGAGAAATCCATCATCATTCCAGTGGATAGTCCCCAATATATAATTCATTATCTGACTGTTTTTAAGAAATTTTAAAAAATCTTTAGTTTTTGGAAGTTTAATTATGATGTATCTTGACACTGATTTCTTTGGGCTAATCTTTTCGGGTTTTTCTTAGCTTCTTGAATCTGTAAGTTTGTGTCTTTTGTCAAATTTGAGTACTTTCGACAATTATTTCCTAAAATACTCTTTTGGCCTGCTTTCTTTCTCCAAATTTTGGATGACAGTCACTTAGTTAGATTTAATAAGCAGACCTTGGCCTCTGTTTATAGGCTGAATCCAAAGGTAGATTAATGTTCAAAGTCTTTGTAGTGTTACGTTGGTTTGCTCAATTTATCTGGTGCCACTGGGGCTTCCGTTGGTTCTGGTTGGTGTTTCCTTAAGGGAACAGAAAGGGCTTCCTCAGGTGTGGTCACCATCAGTCCCTCAATAAGGGAGGGATGGAAAGGATCCCCACCCTTATATCTTCGCACATATTCTTAAAGGGTCTTGGTTGAGGTTGAGACTCTAGAGTCAAGGGGACAAAATGGCTTTTGGAATCAGGCTTCTTGCTGTCAATGGGTTTCTTGCCTCTTTGGCCCAGTGTCTTTGAGTGGGAGAAGAGTATTCTGAGCACAAGAGGCTTCCCAGATCAGGCTGTGTGCTGCATTTCTTCTGTTGGCTGCACCTACCTGCCCCTCTAGTTCTTGTTGGAAGAGAAGACTCTCAAGTCTAGGGGATGTGTGCCTACCTGGCTGCTCCTGATCAATTGCCCTGGGCAATGGTGTTGGCTTCACCTCATGTGGTTAAAGGGACTTCTGTTGGAACCAGGAGAAGACTGAATCTATTTTCCATTGCCAGATTGGGGGCTGGAGATGCCTTTCTTTGTTGGGTGTGAGGATTCGAGACACTCTGCCTCTCTGTTGTTGGTCTAGTCTTGAAGCCCCAAACCAATTCACCTTTTTCTTACCACCTTTTAGAATTCTTTGGTTATTTCTAGAGTTTATAGGAGGCATAAGAAAGAAAAACCAGGGTTACCTCATATGACTAGATGGTCACCATTTCTCTTTGAGAATATCTTTATTGTCATGGACTTTGGTCTCTTCCACTGAAATTATTAGATGGATTTTGGATTGTTATCTTTTCCCACTTCTGTAGTTTTTCTTTGCTATCTTCCATTCACTACTTTGGTTTTATTTATGTTTAGTCATTTTATTTTCTCTGTCCTGCTATTTATTACTTCAATTTTCTGATTTCAAATGTTTAATCACTTTCTCCTGTCTGATTGCTCCATTTTATTTTTTTCTTAAATGACTCTAAGAATCCAAATAAGAAGTAGAATTTTTAAATTGCTTTCATTTCTTTGCTTGCAGTTCTTGATTTCTTTATCATCATTGTTTTGGTTCATCTTGTGCTTTCACTTTCATACTATTGATTTTCCTTAAAAGTCAGGTGATACTGGCTGACTTTTCACATTCATGGATGAAAAAGGACAAGGCTGTTTGATAGGCATGGTCATAAGATACCCTTTGCCATTCTGTATGTGGTCTTGGCAGAGGGTTGAGATTGAGCACAGGCAGACAAGCAGATTCATGATTACCTCCAGTGCCTGAATAACTTGGACTTGACCCTGGTAATCCATATTTTATTTTACTTTTAAATGCCATTGCTCCCAGTTTTGCTTTTGTTGCTTTGCTTAGGAGGCCAGGAGATACCCTAGTCTCTTCTCTCTACTTTCCTCAATATCCAGACTGAGGGTTTCAGGCTCCAACTAAAAATGGATGCTTCATTTGGCTTCTTTGAACCCCAAGAAATATGGGATCAGCTAGCAGAGGAAAACACTAGATACCTGGATGCAGAGAATGTTAGTAGGGGTGTTTTCCCTTAGGCATGAATAAGTTTATCTAAAAAATATTAGAAACATTGTTGCATGAATTTTTTCTAAAATGTGAAAGACATTAAACCTGAATAGTTTTAATTTATGAAAATTTTCATTCCTGAGGTAAGGGTATGGGTTCCATAATCCACTTATTTGTCTTGTAATGAATCACTGTTTATATCTTCTTGGTTAAGGGATTTATGGATAATACATTCCATTTAAAAAGTCTAATCCTTTTGAAATTGTTAAATGATAAAAAAATTTTGGCATAAAAATGTGAATCAAAGATAACTTAAAAATGCCAATGGTAGTAAACAATTGGAGCATAGAAAATCAGTTACTTCGATCCTTCATTTGCCACATTCTGTGATGCAAATAGCAAGTAGTTTAAAATCTGGTGAAAATTTTGCACTTAAAGTTTCCAATTGCCATGAAGACTATTTGGAAATTAAGTTTTCATTTGTGATCACTAATGGTTTATCTCACCCAAACATAAATTATATTTGCTAATGAGTACATTTATATAATTTATGAATAAATAAGTTTACACAATTGTAGATGTGATTGAAAAAAAAAGTATGAATCTCGAAACAATCAGAAGCTGCACTGGGGTAGATAGTCCTCCAACTAATGATCCTGATTTTCACATATAGCCAAATCTAAGCTGGGAGATGCTCTTGGAGCCTTCACTCTGGTGTATGGTGAGTTGTGACAATTCTATCATACTGGTATTTTACTACATATACATATATATATATAATGTTTATCATTTCTATTCCATTGACATTTTCCCTCATATTTAAGTGCTGCCATAGATTTATTCTTTTTGGCCAAGTGTTATGGACACTTCTGCAGGACCTCATGAGCACAAGGTGCAATGAATATGCATAAGTTACCATCCCAAGTCAGAAGTCAACAAGTTGCTGTTGAACTTGGAAAAAAAGAAATTACTTACTGACTGAGATTTCTTTGAAAATAGCATTTGCTTTTTATTTCTAGTTGCTATTTGGTAAAACAAAAATCAAGATAAACAAAAACACCTTGAATCAGGAACCAGGTGATAGAGTATGCAAACTTAGATTTAGTAAAGCAGTAGAGAACTCTTGGGACCAAGAAATGGCCATGGCATATTGTCCAAGGATAACACGAGACTCCTGGAGGGAAGGGTAAGTTTTTATTATCACTGGGTGATTTATTTAAAGAAAAATAGGAAGGTATATTTCTTTCCACCTAGAAAAATCTCTCCCACCAGTATGTGGCGAATGCCAGAATAAGAACCAATCATCCTCCACCCAAACCAACTCCAACTACAATAAGAGTCACCTTCTAGTGCCCTTGCCTGCTACTATCCTTGGAGGCTCCCCTGTCTGCTTTTAATGAGAGAAGTTGTTTCTTTACAAGGAGGCCCTCCTATTGTTTGGCTTTCTGATGAACACACTGCCTCCTAAATATGTCATGTAGCACATTCAAAATGAAAATAAATTTAAGGTAATTGAGTTTGAGATCCCTTTTTTGGAGAATTTCACCAGGCTTTTTGAAATAACAGAAGTGTCACAAACATGGGTTGGAATGCAGACATCAGGTACAAAGAATATGCTAGAATATGATACAGTTGTCAAATAGGTATTTTTTCCCCCCTTCAGTGACAGGTGGCTCTGACAGCTCTGGTTTGTCAGCAGGCAGACATATGAGAATGAGGGGATCAGAAATGAAAGATGCCAGTGAAAATAATTCCGTCTGTGGCTATAAAGTGTTCATGACATAGCTGTACCAGAATACAGCACCGAAGACAGGATCAAAATGAAATCTCCCAACCTGCAGCAGAAATTTCTACCTGATAATGCCCTCACTCCAACCCTTTCTATATTTACTGGAGTACTGTGTGGGTGAATGAGAAGGGGAAAAATTGAGGACATGATCTGCCCATGTTCATAGATTTCTAGAGGGTGGAAGCTGGTTTAAAAAGGGGTGTGATTTTCAAACTCGTGTCACCTGAGGAATGGTCCCAAGGAGAATTGTCCAGCAGGGGGGAAGAACTACCTCCTGAATCAGGAGGCACCTGCTCTTGGTGTGACAATCCATTTGAACTGAGGCCCTTCTTCGTCTTTTGAGGATTACAAATTGTTGGACGGGTGTTCATTTTATTAAAAAGGAAAATCTTAGTGAAAGACTCTCTCCTCAAGGTGTGTGGAAATAGCTGATGGTCAGTATAATTACTCTAACAAGTGTATAGGACTGTGTGTTCTGAGAAAATAGAGCCCTAAATAAGGTGACCTAGACACTGGGATGCTTCTTCCATTAACCAGTCATAATGAGGGATAAACAACTTCCTGGGTCAGAGTTGAGGTAACTCTGGCCAAAAGCCTTTGGAGTATCAAGCATTGTATACTTAAAATTTTGCTCAAAAGGTAGATCTTTGGCTAAATGTTCTCATCACAAAATAATAACTGAAGAGAGTAAGAGAAAACTTTTGGAAGTGGATATATAAGTTTATAGCATATATTATGGTGACAGCTCCATGGGCATAGACTTATCTTCATACTCATTAAGTTGTATACATGTAATATGTACAGTTCCTTATGTCAAATCTACCTCAATAGATTGGCCTTTAAAAAAGAATAAGTATAGAGGGGAAATGGGATTATTTCAATATACATAGAAAATATTTGACAAAATTCAATAACTATTCATGATTTTTAAAAATTCTCAGAAACTAGTAAGAGGAAATTGCCTCAGTCTGATGGAAATATCTGACAAAAATCCTTTCACTAACATCACACTTGATGATGAAGTATTGAACACCTTCCCTCAAGAATAATAATAATGAGGATAGTCTCTCTCACCACTTCTATTAAATCTTGCATTCAGGTTGTAGCGATTATAATAAGTTAAGTTATTGAAGTAAGGTCACACAGATTGTGAATTAAGAAGTTTTCTTCTTTATTATTTATGGTCATTCACAGATAGTATATTTGTAAAAATCAAAAGAAACCCCACAGAATCTGATTTATAAACTTGACAAGATATAGAACATAAAGACAATATATGAAATGAAAATATATTCTCTATCTATAGTATAGCAATGAACAATTGGAAAATAAAATCATAGCACAGTATATATAGGATAATCCAAATTACAAGACAAGGTAGACAGAGGATAGATAGATAGATAATAAACACATGGATGATAGATAACAGATTATATAGGTAAGAGATATTGTATGATAGAGGGAAAACTACCACAGGTGTGCATTTGAACTTTCTCCCCAAGCACAGAACAGCACCTGTCTCATCATAGTTTTTGTTGTCATAACAAACAACATTTCTGTGTACCCAGTCAAGCCAGTCAGAAGCCAGGAAGTGATTCCTGACTCTACCTCCTGCTCAAGCATCTCATCCAATCACCAAGTTCTGTTAATCCTTCCTGTAAAGACAGTTTTAATCTGTCCACTTCTCTTCCTCTGAGTTGCAATCACTCTGGTCCAAACCATTATCATTTCTCACTGGGACTGCCTCCTAAATCCTTTCCCCAAATCCAATACATTTTGGGCAGAGCAATCATAGTGATCTTTTAATAAACTACACTGGGTTGATGTCTCCTGCTTAACGCCTTCAGAGGTTTCCAATTGCCTCAAAGTGACTGGAAATACTTCCCCAAGGCAGAGAGAAAGAGGGAGAAATCCCCAGCCTTTCCCTCTCTCCCTGTTCCAGCGTCTTGTCAGCCCTGCCATGGGCTGAAACCTGCAAGGCCAGTGGATGAGGGCAAACACCTCTGCAACCATTGGTGTCCACATGTTCCCTAATCCCCAGGATACAAAATAACAGGGTAAGTGAGGAATGGAGCCCAGGATCTACTTTATGAGCTCCAGGGGAGAACAGCATGGGCAGAAAGGCAGAGAGAATCATGGGTGGGAAGAGGAGCTGAAAGAAAAGCAGTAGAAGACATGGGGTAGAGTCTGGACTCCATTGTAAGTGGCACAATCTGATAAACACCCTTTCTGGCTGCTGTGTGGGAGTGGATTGGCCCCAGGTCAAGTGAGGAGACATAGGGGTGGATCCTGCAGCCATCAAGGCCTTAAGGTGCAGCAGAGATGAGAACTGAATGGGCTGAAGGTATATCTCCTTTACCCCTTGGCCTAATGAGGGCCAGAAGGGGTCCAATACTCCTCGTGTACCTTCTTAGTCTGAGAACAATTTCTGTCCTGGGCCTTGTTCCCTCATAGCCATAACTCTTTGCTATTCATCCTGAGAACTCCTGGGTTGGAGCTGGGTAGTTGTGCTACTCATGGATTCATTGGTCCTTTCTCTAAGCTTCCTGACTGTGGGGCCTCTTCCTCTAGAAATTAAGGCAAAAATTAGCCAATGGTCAGAGACCACTCATATCAATTGCATCCAAAGTCAATGGACTGAGAGGAGAAATAGAGTACCCAAGGAGGGCTGGGCTTCTCCCAACCTGGCCCTTGACTCATTCATTTTCCTTAACTTTCTTTACAAGCTGCCTATTTTTTCAGCTCATTTCATCTGCTCTCTTAGGACCTGGTTAGAAGGAATGGGCTCCTTTCTAGCCTGACTCTGTGTGTTTGCGATTCTCATATCATGGGCAAAGCAGATGATGGATGATTGTCCTCCTAACTCTTGTGTCTGTGGGTGGAGCCCAGACCTCATCACCCTGCTCCAAGCAGGAAGCCTTCTATCCATTTAGTCTTCACAACTCCCAAAGCACCATGAACAATCTGCTCACCAGACCCCTTCCCCATTTCTTGGGCTAGCCTTACCTCTGCTCTGTTTCTAGCTTGAGGCTACAGAACATTCACTGGATTTTCAGGGAAGTGACTATCATGGTCAAGAAGACATTGCAAGTTCATCATGAAGGAATTGGGACAGAGCTAGTTTATTACAGCTGAGGAATGAGGCCAATTTGGAGGCCACAGATGGCTTACGGCTGATAGTCATGTTGACTCAGCGTACTATCCACATATTCAGGGAATTTTTTGGACCCATCCTTGTTCTAAGTAAATAGAACATAGAACTTTATCTCAAAATAGGTTCTCACTTTTTACATTCTACTTAGGAGAACCAGTCCTTTATTCATTCATCAAACAGCAGGGTCTTTCCTTCCTAGAAAGTCCTCCTGCTCCCCCATTCTCAGTGAAATCATATCTCTTTGTAGCTCAGGCAGAAATAAATTCAAAGGAATCCAAGAGATTGCCAGGGTCTGGGCTATCTTGGACAGATAAATGAAGAGGAAAAATTTTGTCGGCTCCAAATTAGAATCCTGACTTAATCTTATTTAATTCCTCCTGACATGATTGTTCTTATAGCATTCACCAGCAGTGGCTGCCTGGGCACCTTTTTTACCTGCAGCATCAGGTTTGCTGTCTGCCAATGTCACTCATTTTGTGGGTAGTAAGCTTTGTCAGAATATTCTGTTTTATACTGGGATAAACTTGCTTTCCCGAGTGTGACGGTTGCCTTCTCCACTGGTTCAGAACAAACTAGTCCCTCCTGGCATTAAGACTCTGGCATAAATGTGCTCTGAGCTCAGCCACTCATGTTCTCCAAGTCTCCTTCCTAAAACTTGGTTTGCAACCCCCTCTCCCTACCATGTTGGGGCTTTTTATGGACATGCTCCCTGTGATGGGATCAGGGCCCAGAAACAAACACTGGGCTCCAGATCAGTGTGAGATCACTAAGGTCATCGGTCCCTCCCTAGGACATTCTGGTTTTGTTTCTTATCCCTCTCTGTACTTCACTTTCCTGATCTATGGAGGGGGATAAAATTTGCACTTTCATCTTAAGGTTCCTTGAGGGTTAAAGCAGATAATCCACTTACAGTACTTAACACACTGACTTATTCAGTTAACCAACTTAACCTTGGTTCCTTCTGGAGTTACAGACAAGGGCTTTAAGACAGAAAATTTATTTAGGGAGGAGAAGGCAGAGTAGGAATATGGACTTGAAGGATCGATCATATTGGTGCTGGGAAGAGTGAAGTAGAAAGGAGGAAAGGCCAAAACATGGGATGTTCTTGAGTTGGTTACCACTGTTAGCAACTGGGGCTCAATTCTTCTGGAGTCCTCTGGAAAGCGGTGTATCTCGAAATTGTCTACCTAAGGGATGGAAGAAGAAAGCCACTCTTTATCATTACCAATCCCTATGTGTTAACCTCCTCACACTTTCTGACTACATCTGTAAGCGTCTAAAGATTCCAAGACATCCCACACTGAGCAATGCGAGACTCTCTCAAAAGGAAGAGACAGATGTAGCTAAAGCAAGGTACCATCAGGTTACACTCACATAAATGTGGTCATCCCAACAAACTCTCCACAAAGATATGAAATAGGGAACAAGAGGTGTCCAACACACAGTACTCAATAAATCTTTCTTATTTTTCTCATTACTATTATTATTATCATCAATGTCCATGCAAGATCAAGGTCACCTTCACTCTTTGCCAGCCTCATGTTGGAACTGGTCATTCTGTTTCATAGGGCCATGTTTCTTCAGTGACCTCAGTGCAATACATAGTACCTCTAATGTCTGTCAGTACCAACCTCATTAACTTGCACACTCAGCATAGCAGGCTAATCCCCATCACTGGCAGACTTTTGTTATGGCATAAGTCCCTTATGCTTCCTGACTGAATCTGAGTTTCCAGGCCTACAACATGTGTGAGTAGGGGTAAGAAGGGGTGGGTATCACAGAGCCTTCTTCTGGGTTGGAAGAAAGTGCTTTTCAAAGGTGCCTGCATGGAGCAGTAATGGAGTAGTCTGTCACAAGAGAAGAGGGGGCACCTTTCATTTTCTAGTGGTCCCCTGGGGATACAGAAAGTTTGGTAGTCTCTTTGGATCACGGAGAGAATGAAGGAGAGGCCTCACAACTGCATAGGTTGACACCAAAAGAAAGGACAGCACTGTCAGGAAGGTATTGGGCACATTGAACTCTGGTTGACACACCCCAGAGGCAGGACACGCCTTTACTCAATGCCATGTGTGAAATATGGGGACAGTGAGAAAATAGACTACACCCTCTTTTCCTTTATGTCAAGTCTCTGTGGCTAAAGCTTGGCCTATAACCAGGAAAGGAAAATCTCAGTTGTAATCTAGCCTGGAAGTGACAAGATGGTCCAAGATAGACTTAAAAGATGGGAAGGGGAGATCTGAAAAAGCACAGCTAAAGGCAGAATTCAAACAGTTCAATCAGCCAGCTACATTTTTGTAGCTGTGGGCCAGAGGATCTCCATTGGAAGCCTACTTCCCAGCACATCCCCATCTTGTGGCTTGCTCTCCTATGACATAATCCTTGGAGGGGGAAGGCTCAGGACAGCCTTCCTGCCCAAATCAGAATATTAGGCTTGAGTGTCCTCATTCCTTCTCTGGAAATGATGATGAATAAGAATCAGATGGAGACACTGTCTCCTATTTTTCTGTAATTTCACCCAGGAAGGCGGCTGGTCAGGGCATGGTAATTACCCCTGGACTTCCCATCTGTGCTGGAGATGAAACCTGGCACTCAGCCACGGGTGCTCCGATCTCTGCTCCAGGCAAAGGAACTCCTGACAAGCAAACTGACACTTCCACTGCTCTCATGCCAGCAAGAAGCACAACTTTAATTAAATTGGGTTGCTTAAAATTTCAGCAGAAGAGCTGAGGCTTAGACAGCCTCTTCTTCCTGTATGATGTCACCCTGCTTGCGGGTGCTCCTCTGGAGACTAGTCTTCCTTGGGACTAGCTTCTCTTGGCAGCTGCCTTTCTTTGACTCCAGACCACTGAGATTTCTTTAACTTCTGCCTTCGAAGACTTCTGCAAAAATAAACCAGGAGGCTAGAGCTGATGGGGTTGTAGACAGAAAAGAGCTCTCTCTCTCTCTCTCTCTCTCTTGTGGGTCAACTCTTTGGATTCGTTCTGACTCTCTCTGCCCAACCTCTACTACCGTCTGGTTGTACATGTTTAACAAGAGTAGAAATGTGAACACCCTATCAAGCATTGAATATTGTCTAAGAGGTATCCAATTTAATACATTCCATAGACACAGATATGCTCTATGGGAAAAATAACACATATCTCTTGGTAACCACATGGCCATAATGGCCAGAAGGGCCCAGAGAGTCCCTCAAGGTAGAAATGAGGGGCAAGTTTGTTTCCTTGGGACCTTGGGAACTTCAATCCCAACCACCTTTCTCAGCACAGTGCTTGGAGCAGAAAGGGCAGGAGGTTGGGAGGAAGACATTGTCACGTCCGTATAGATGTATCCAACTTCCTGTTGGCTGACTTCTTGGGTATCATAGACAGGCAATCTTGCATTGCTATTCACTGCCCACTAGAATCTAGACCTGGCTTTATTTATGTCTGAATTTAGTTGTTTTAAAAGGGAGCCTTTCTTTGCTTACAAGGGGATGTCTCTTCCCTTGAAGTGTGATATTGTGATTCTGCTCTGGCTTCTTGCGGTTGATCTTTTATAGGCTGCCATATTTAAAGGAAGGATAAAAAAAAACAAATAAATAATCTCACTGTGCTTGACAGCTGAGTGTCAGAGATAGATAGAGGAAGATAAAGGGTTATTCTTGTTGAGTTATTCTTGGTTTGAAATTTATAAGGCTATGGAAAATGTTTAATCAGAGGAAACGTCAGATGAAGGCAGGCTCATTGCATCTACCTTCTGCATTGTGCCTTTGTCTGTCCCTCTTAGCAGATTTTAATTTTTAAATGCATTAAGACTCTTTTAAAATAAAGTGAAGAGTTCTGAAGCTTTTTTTTTTTTAAATAACTGTGACTTGACTAAAAGTTGGATTGAGAACATCATTTTTTTTCCTCTGGAAATTTCCCCTAGCCTTTGAAGTACTCCCAACTATATTCTCCCTTCAGAGAGAAAATGGTTGTTTTGAAAGTTGCCTTTTAAGCAGCAACGTTGTTTTTCTCTACTGAGAGCTGCTCTTGTGCACTTCAAAAGCAAAGCATGTCAGCCTTCTCCACCCTGTTTCTCCCCTTTGAAGTAAGTGTGGGGGCAGTGGCTGTCTCTTCATCACACTATCTCGAATTTCCATGGCACTTTACAGTGTTCAAAGCTCTTTCAGAGCCATTATCTTATTTGATCCCCACCACAACCCCTGAGGTAGGCAGGGCAGGTATCTTTGTCCCCATTTCACAGATTAGAAACCTGGGGCTCAGAGAGTTGGAGATTTACCCCAAAGTGACAGGACCTCTAAACTATAGGTCACTTCAATGTCTACCTCAGGTTTCTTTCCACCAACTGCACCTTCTTGATCTACTCCCATTTGGGGGATCAGGCATTGGGAAATTGAGGAAGTTGGCATAGGTGAGGTTGGCTATGTCCAGTGTAGAAGACAGATCTCTGAGCCATTCTTCAGGAGGTTCTGGGGTCTAAGCTAGGGATGGGCCTATAAGAAGACTTTCCTCACTACAGTGGAGCAAAATGAAGTCCAAAATAAAACTGAGAATTGACAGATCTTGTTCCTTGACCCCATGCTCCAGAAATGCCAGCAGCCGTGCTGACTTAGCCAAGGCTGGACCCTGGGAACAGGAACATAGGATATTGTCTCCAGATCATGGCTCAGAGTCTGCTGGTCCAACTAGTTCACGTAACACTGGCTTTCAATACTTGAACTTCACCTATTCTGAACCCACTCCTGTGCATTATTAATTTTTGTCCAGAGCTTAATCCCCATATCGAGGGCAGAATTTACCTCAGTATTCCATCACAAGCCAACATCTTTCTTACCTGTACATCCAGCAACTAAAATGTATAGAAATTTCCTTCAGTGAAGACACTCATGCGGAAAATTCCAAGATGGCGGCTAGAGGTAGGACGCAGAAAGCGAGCCTCCTATAGTGAAATCTTGGAGAGACGCTGGAGACACACTTTGCAGGCATAATCACCGAGAAAAGGCATAACTTTGACCCCTCCACACCTCCAGCCGGCGCAGAGAATCTCCACTTCACGTTAAACGGAGAAACGAGGAGGGCCCCCGGGGAAGCCAGTGGCCGGCGCCCATACGGCTTGGGAAGACGCGGACCAGTTTTGTTCTACTTTATGCATCCCCTTTGATGAGACAACTACAGAACAACATCTGAGGCACCAACTCCAGGACTGGAGATTAAGACGGACATCCAAATTATTAAGACTGAAATTGCATTGCATACAAACTTGGAAGTTTTTTGGTTTTTTTTTTTTAATTTTCTATTTTCCATTTTATTTTAATTCATTTTTATATATAGATATTACTTTCATATACTTATTTTTTATTTTTTTTAGTTTTGATTTTCAATCCTCTCTCTGTCTCTCTATTGTCTGTTCAGCTTACTGTCGATTAGTACACTAACACTCCCTGTTTATACCTTTGAAACTCTCTTGTCTGATACCTTGTTCTGCTTTCTCCCTCTTGTCTGTATATTTGTTTTCCCCTTTTCTTTAACTTCTTGCTTTCCATCTCAGCTCACTCTTCCATTCTTAATGTTACCATTGTTATTATTACAAGCTAGAAAATACTTAATTACACACAGTACAGGGACAGTAACAACACCAAGGACAATGACAGGAAGACAAAAAAAACAAGGAAACCAGTTTCCCCACAGCAAAAAATTAGTACAGGAACCAGAGGGGAATGAAGAGAACAGAAACTCAGATCCAGACTCCAACAAAATGAAGACAAACTATGCCAAAGGACCCAATGAAGCCCACAAGAATAATTTAAAAGAAGACATACTACAAGTACTCAATGAGAATTTTATAGAGATGATACTGGATAGGGTCAACCAAAATGTACAGGAGACACTCAAGAAATTCCAAGACAATAAAAATAGAGAATTTGAAAAAGCAAAAGAAGAAATAAAGGAAACCATAGAAGCAGTGTATAAACACCAAAGTGAAAGAGAGAACACAATGAATAAATAGATAAATGAACTCAGGACAAAAATAGACAACAATAAAGAAGAAAACAGCCAGGATATGGAAAACCTCAGAAAAAAGAACGAAACAGAACTGCAAAACAAAACGGAAGGCCAATCCAGCAGAATAGAACAAACAGAAGACAGAATCTCAGAACTTGAAGATGAAATGGTAATTAAAGGAAAAACAGAAGAATTATTAATTAAACAACTCAAGACCTGTGAAAAGAAAATGCAAGAACTCACTGACTCCATCAAAAGACCAAACTTGAGAATCATGGGCATCGAAGAAGGAGAAGAGGTGCAAGCGAAGGGAATGCGTAATATATTCAACAAAATAATAATGGAAAATTTCCCAAATCTAGAGAAAGATATTCCCATACAAATGCAAGAGGCCTCCAGGACACCAAACAGACCAGATCAAAATAGAACTACTCCACGACATATCATCATTAAAACAACAAGTTCAGAAACTAAGGAAAGAATATTTAAGGCTGTAAGAGAGAAAAAACAAGTAACATACAAAGGTAAACCCATCAAAATAACAGCAGACTTCTCAACAGAAACATTAAAAGCAAGAAGAGCGTGGGGTGAGATCTTCCGGGCACTGAATGAAAATAACTTCAACCCCAGAATACTCTACCCAGCAAAGCTATCATTCAAAATAGATGGAGCAATAAAAGTCTTCCATGATAAGCAGAAACTAAAACAATATGTGACCACAAAGCCACCATTACAAAAGATTCTGCAAGGGATCCTGCACACAGAAAGTGAAACCCAACTTAACCATGAGAAGACAGGCAGCACTGAACCACAGGAAAAGAAAAAGCAAGACAGTAGAGAGTAACATCAAGTTAGGTACACACAATCAAACCTTCAAACAACTAAGATAACTAAATGGCAGGAATCACCACATACCTATCAGTACTAACACTTAATGTTAATGGACTTAATTCACCCATCAAAAGACACCGTTTGGCAAAATGGATTAAAAAAGAAGATCCAACAATTTGTTGCTTACAGGAGACTCATCTCACCGACAGAAATAAGCATATGCTTAGGATGAAAGGCTAGAAGAAGATTTACCAAGCCAATGGCCCCCGAAAACAAGCAGGAGTAGCAATACTTATCTCTGACAAAGTAGACTTCAAACCTACATTGATCAAACAAGATAAAGAAGGACATTCCATACTAACAAAAGGGGAAATAGACCAAAAGGAAATAATAATCATCAATTTGTACGCACCCAATGTCAACGCACCCAATTTCATCAAACATATCCTGAAAGACCTAAAAGCAAAAATAAACGCCAACACAGTGGTTGTGGGAGACTTTAACACTCCATTATCATCAATAGATAGGTCATCCAAACAAAAACTCAATAAAGAAATCCAAGATCTAAAATATGCAATAGATCAAGTGGACCTAGTAGATGTCTACAGAACATTTTATCCAACCTCTACACAATATACATTCTTCTCAGCAGCCCATGGAACCTTCTCCAAAATAGATCATATCCTAGGGCACAAAGCAAGCCTCAGCAAATATAAGAAAACAGAAATAATACCATGCATACTATCTGACCACAATGCAGTAAAAGTAGAACTCAACAACAAAAGTAAAGACAAAAAACATGCAAACAGCTGGAAACTAAATAACTCATTACTTAATGAAGAATGGATCATCGATGCAAAAAAAGAGGAAATTAAAAAGTTCCTGGAAGTCAATGAAAATGAAAACACAACCTACCGGAACCTATGGGACACAGCTAAGGCAGTCTTGAGAGGAAAGTTTATAGCCATGAGTGCATATATTAAAAAGATTGAAAGATCCCAAATCTATGACCTAATGATACATCTCAAACTCCTAGAAAAACAAGAACAAGCAAATACCAAAACAAATAGAAGGAGAGAAATAATAAAAATAAGAGCTGAAATCAACGAAATAGAAACCAAAAAAACCATACAAAGAATTAATGAAACAAAAAGTTGGTTCTTTGAAAAAATAAACAAGATCGATAGACCCCTGGCAAACCTGACTAAAATGAGGAGAGAAAAAACCCAAATTAGTAGAATTAGGAATGCAAAAGGGGAGATAACAACAAACACCATGGAAGTCCAGGAAATCATCAGAGACTACTTTGAGAACCTATATTCAAATAAATTTGAAAATCTAAAAGAAATGGACAGATTTCTAGATACATATGATCATCCAAAACTGAACCAAGAGGAAATTAATCACCTGAATAGACCTATAACACAAAATGAAATTGAAGCAGCAATCAAGAGTCTCCCCAAAAAGAAAAGTCCAGGACCTGATGGATTCTCTGCTGAATTCTATCAGACCTTTAAAGAAGAACTGATACCAACCCTCCTTAAACTGTTCCATGAAATAGAAAGGGAAGGAAAACTGCCAAACACATTTTATGAAGCCAGTATTACACTTATCCCAAAACCAGGCAAAGACACCTCCAAAAAGGAGAACTATAGGCAAATCTCCTTAATGAACATTGATGCAAAAATCCTCAACAAAATAATGGCAAATCGAATTCAGCAACACATCAAAAAGATTATTCACCACGACCAGGTAGGCTTCATCCCAGGGATGCAGGGGTGGTTCAACATACGAAAATCAATAAACGTAATAAACCACATTAACAGAAGCAAAGACAAAAACCACTTGATCATCTCAATAGATGCAGAAAAAGCCTTTGATAAGATCCAACACCATTTCATGATAAAAGCTCTAAGAAAACTAGGAATAGAAGGAAAGTTCCTCAACATTATAAAAGCTATATATGACAAACCTACAGCCAGCATTATACTTAACGGAGAAAAATTAAAACCGTTCCCTCTAAAATCAGGAACCAGACAAGGATGCCCACTATCTCCACTCCTATTCAACATAGTACTGGAATTCCTAGCCAGAGCAATTAGGCAAGAAGAAGGAATAAAAGGAATACAAATAGGTAAAGAAACTGTCAAAATATCCCTATTTGCAGACGACATGATCCTATACCTTAAAGACCCAAAAAACTCTACTCAGAAGCTTCTAGAAATTATCAATAGCTATAGCAAGGTAGCAGGATATAAAATCAACATAGAAAAATCATTAGCATTTCTATACACTAACAATGAGCAAACGGAAAAAGAATGTATGAAAACAATTCCATTTACAATAGCCTCAAAAAAAATCAAATACCTAGGTGTAAACCCAACAAAAAATGTGAAAGATCTCTACAAGGAAAACTATACACTTCTGAAGAAAGAGATTGAGGAAGACTATAGAAAGTGGAGAGATCTCCCATGCTCATGGATTGGTAGAATCAACATAGTAAAAATGTCTATACTCCCCAAAGTAATCTACATGTTTAATGCAATTCCCATCAAAATTCCAATGACATTCATTAAAGAGATTGAAAAATCTACTGTGAAATTTATATGGAAACACAAGAGGCCATGAATAGCCAAGGCAATACTCAGTCAAAAGAACAATGCAGGAGGTATCTCAATACGTGACTTCAAACTATATTACAAAGCAATAACAATAAAAACAGCATGGTACTGGCACAAAAACAGACATGAAGACCAGTGGAACAGAATAGAGGATCCAGATATGAAGCCACACAACTATGAGCAACTTATCTTTGACAAAGGAGCTAAAAATATATGATGGAGAAATAGCAGCCTCTTCAACAAAAACTGCTGGGAAAACTGGTTAGCAGTCTGCAAAAAACTGAAATTAGATCCATGTATATCACCCTATACCAAGATTAACTCAAAATGGATCAAGGATCTTAATATCAGACCCCAAACTCTTAAGTTGATACAAGAAAGAGTAGGAAATACTCTGGAGTTAGTAGGTATAGGTAAGAACTTTCTCAATGAAACCCCAGCAGCACAGCAACTAAGAGATAGCATAGATAAATGGGACCTCATAAAACTAAAAAGCTTCTGTTCATCAAAAGAAATGGTCTCTAAACTGAAGAGAACACCCACAGAGTGGGAGAAAATAGTTGCCAGGTATACATCAGACAAAGCACTGATAACCGGAATATATAGGGAACTTAAAAAACTAAATTCTCCCAAAACTAATGAACCAATAAAAAAATGGGCACGTGAACTAAACAGAACTTTCTCAAAAGAAGAAATGCAAATGGCCAAAAAACACATGAAAAAATGCTCACCATCTCTAGCAATAAAGGAAATGCAAATTAAAACCACACTAAGATTCCACCTCACCCCTGTTAGAATAGCCATCACTAGCAACACCACCAACAACAGGTGTTGGCGAGGATGCGGGGAAAAAGGAACCCTCTTACACTGTTGGTGGGAATGTAGACTAGTACAACCACTCTGGAAAAAAATTTGGAGGCTACTTAAAAAGCTGGACATCGATCTACCATTTGATCCAGCAATACCACTCTTGGGGATATACCCAAAAGACTGTTACTCCAGAGGCACCTGCACATCCATGTTTATTGCGGCACTATTCACAATAGCCAAGTTATGGAAACAGCCAAGATGCCCCAGCACTGACGAATGGATTAAGAAAATGTGGTATCTATACACAATGGAATTTTATGCAGCCATGAAGAAGAACGAAATGTTATCATTCGCTGGTAAATGGATGGAATTGGAGAACATCATTCTGAGTGAGGTTAGCCTGGCCCAAAAGACCAAAAATCGTATGTTCTCCCTCATATGTGGACATTAGATCAAGGGCAAACACAACAAGGGGATTGGACTATGAGCACATGATAAAAGCGAGAGCACACAAGGGAGGGGTGAGGATAGGTAAGACACCTAAAAAACTAGCTAGCATTTGTTGCCCTTAATGCAGAGAAACTAAAGCAGATACCTTAAAGCAACTGAGGCCAATAGGAAAAGGGGACCAGGAACTAGAGAAAAGGTTAGATCAAAAGGAATTAACCTAGAAGGTAACACACATGCACAGGAAATCAATGTGAGTCAATGCCCTGTATAGCTATCCTTATCTCAACCAGCAAAACCCCTTGTTACTTCCTATTATTGCTTATACTCTCTCTACAACAAAATTAGAGATAAGGGCAAAATAGTTTCTGCTGGGTATTGAGGGGGAAAGCGGGAGGGGGTGGAGTGGGTGGTAAGGGAGGGGGTGGGGGCAGCGGGGAGAAATGAACCAAGCCTTGTATGCACATATGAATAATAAAAGAAAAAAAAAGACACTCATGCTTAAGATACTTCTTCATTTATTCTTTTACCAACTAGTTCATCCAACAAGCACCTTATACGTGGTAGCTTTCCTGAGACTTTGGAAGAGAAATGAATGAGTCCAATGCTTCAAGGTGGAGGAGTAAGAATGCCAGGGGTGGGATGAGCAAAGATACTGAGGTATCTCAGTACAAATCTGGGAGTCAGGGAAGTTTCCAGGGAAGGAAAGGACTGATTGGGCTCTTGAACAGTGAATGCATGTCAGCCAGACAAAGATGCCTTGGAAGGGGATAGGGAGGGAACAGTGAGAGAGGACAGGCATAGAGGAAAAGCAGCATGGAGAAATGCCAGAAGGTGGGGGAGGATCCATTGGGGGGCTAAAAGTAGCTCAGCTTGACTAGAACATAGAGTCTGGGAAGAAGAAGAGAGGGGTAATAGATGAGGCCAGGGCGTGAGGGCTTAGTCATAAAGGAATGAATTAAAAACCTTGGACTTTTTCCCGAAGGCAATGTGCAGCCTTTAATAAGGGTTTTTAAGTAGGAGAATGTCATGCTCAAATTTGCATTTTAGAAAGATCATTCTGGTTGCAGTCTAGAGAATCCAGCATAAATAGACAGACACCCAGCCCTTCCCACAGGCCTGCTCAAGACATGGGCGATTTGAGAGAGACAGTCAGAACAACATGCTAGTTTCCCATTTTCTTGGATCCCCTAAGCTCTGTCCTCTTATTTAGCAAGGTCATCAGCATCCAAAATGCTTGGCCTGAGCTGTTTTAATTCCCTGCAGACATGCCATTGCAGAGCTAGGATTTGATGATATTTCATTTATATAAGAACCATCCATCTGGAAAAATGCTCTGTTTTCATCAAATTGAAATTAAAGACACTGTCCCTCAAGTACACAATATCTTTTATTTGAGGTGCCTCTCAAAATGGAGCTCCCTTTTATTCCGCACCAAAAAAAAAAAACATTTTCCATGACTTTCCTGTATGTAAAAGGGGGGGTTGGGGAAGGCTGACCATGACCATGTATGTGAAAGTCCATGGATCCTTGGTTACTTCTCACAATCTCTACATAATTTTTAATTATAGGAGAGTTATAGTTTAGGTGTTGAATGTTGCACAAAGTTCTCTGTGATGAAGGCTTGGTCCCCAGCATGGTGGAATCTTTGAGTGGTGGCGACTGTTAAGAATTCCTTAGGTCATTGGTAGGGAGTGTTGGACCCCATTGGTCCTCTCAGTCTCTCTCTTTCTCTTTCTCTGTCTCTCCCTCCTTCCTTGCCATCATAAAAGTACTTTGCTCTGCCATGTGCTTCCGCCATGATATGCCATCCTTGCCAGAGTCCCAAAGCAAAGGCACTGCCTGCTCTTGGACTGGAACCTCCAGAACATGACCCAAAATGAACGTTTTTTTTTTCATAAGTTTGTTGCCTTGGGTATTTTGGTATAATAATGGGAAGGTGACTATTACAAGGAGGTAGTGGGCTTGGAACCAAGTTGATTGAACACAAATCCTGGCTGCACTACTTTTTAAGGCTAGAATAATGAACAATGTATTCAAATTCACTGAACTCTGTTTTGTTCTTAAATTTTGGGAACTAACCTTTTCCCAGCCAAGATAGTCAGAAAAGTGAATTAAAATAGTACATGGAAAGTGCTTGCCACATAGTAGACACTGGAATGAATATTGATGCTTTTTTCCTTCTGCAAACAAACCTGTGGGCTTCATTTCATCGGAGCCTGAGCTATATAAATCTGCTTGTTTCTCTTTCCTTCCTCACTGTCAGGAAACTTGGAGCTAACTCACAGCTAACTATAGTCTTTTGCCAGCATCTATTCCTGTGGTTCTTTTTAAATGGATTTCTATTTGTTTTCATTTTGTGTCATTCTACTTTGTATGTATTTATGTTTTGTGATCACCTCAATTGCTCTTTTGAAGTTTATAAGTCTATGATGGATTTACTAAGTAATTTTATTTGGTTATTAGTATTATGATAGTGAGATTTAGCTCCAGAAATCCGATCCTAGTATGGAGAATAGACTTTTTTCTGGTCCTTGTTCATAAGCTTAAAATTTAGCCTTGGCTAAATTTGGTGGAGGGAGAAATTGTGGATGACCTCTTACAGAAATAGCCATCCATCTTGTAACTGATCTTAACTATTGGGTGACAGTTCTCTGGAGCAACTATTGAGTAACTACTAAAATAAATAGTGCCCATTAGCTCATCATCAAAAAGGGATTCTATGATTGGCAGAATGCAAATGTTTGGGGACAATGCTGGCTTTAGCTTGATTGGTGCTCATACAATGTCCCTGGAGCCAGATTGTCTTTGTCTCAACTTCAATCTCTTCCATTCGTTGACTTTATGCTTAGACTCAAATTCCAGCGAGATACTTATGGGTCAAACCTACAGGTTTTCAGGAACACCCTTGAGCTTTTTACTGCTCTTGTCTAAGAACATTTAGGAAAGTCTTTGTGCATCTTATTTCCTCTGTTGAATTTTGTTACATTGTCTCTTTATTCCCTCCTCATCGAGACCAATGTGAAGTAGTGTCCTGACTAACTTAAACCATTTTAGGCTCTCCTCTGAAACTGGGCACAGGTAATTTTATCTCAATTGCATGGACTGAGAATAACAAAAGGATGGCTTCCAAAAACATTAATGGTATTGTTTTGTTTTTTTTTCCCCAGAAGATGAGTAGATTCTATGTAACAAAATGAATCAATAAAATAGTACTGGGGCCATGCACTGTCATCCAATTATTCAGCAGCTGTGTCTCACTTCCAAGGGTGCTCTTTTGTTCTTTACTCTGTGACCCTGGGGCTGAAACTCTGCAAACTGAATTTCCCAGGCTTCCTTGTGAGCTGGCTTTCTATTAATTCTGCCAGTGGGAGGCACTAGAGGAAGTCTGGAAAAAAGAAAATGGAAATGGGGATTTTCTTGGTTTTCCACTTTCTCTCATCCTTCCAATAACAGTAGATGGTTACTCCAGCCTCCAGCTTCTGCTGGCCTTTCTAGCAACATCCTTGCCTGTCCTGTTGCCTCCAGTTTTTCATCCTTATTTTTTCTAGACATATAACTGGAGTTAGACTACTCACATTCCAGAGGACAGATGCAAAGTCTGTCCCAGAGGGAGATCATTTATATTCCCAATAATGGCAAGATTTTACTAATTTACATAGTCAGAAACCTGGAAAATAGTCAGGAATAATTTATAAGGTGACAGATCAAGAAGGATTGTCTACAGAAGTGGATCAGACTGAATTTATTGATATGGTTGCTTGGTTGGTTGACTGAAACTTGAGCTCAGTGATGTTGACGTGCTTGAACTTCACTGACATAGAGAAAAGAATGAAAACGCTTAGGGAAAATAAGAATATTGAGGAAGATTTATCTTGTGCAACTTTCACACTCAGCCCCACTAAATCCACTGAAGATGTTCAGGCTTCACTTCCTTAATTAAGGTATTGAGAAGAGTGTTAGTGAGGGGAGGAATCTCAGATAGTTTTGTAGTGGCCATCTGTAGGCCTAGAAATGCTGCCACTGGGAAGGTTTCTGGATTTCAGTAGCATCAATGGAATGTTGAGGTAACAGAAGAGAAATGACAATGTCAAACTTCCAGAGACCAAGTGGGCATAATTACCAATAATGAGCAGGAAGAATAAAAGTGGCCATCAAAATATTTTAACCTACAGAAATCTTTGTGAGTTGTCTACAATGTCCTTAGGAATGGAAACATTACATAACTTACTTAACAAGAAAAACTTGAGTCTCGTAGTCAGAGACGAATTGAGCTGCCAAAATTGAAAGTACTGGTTTCCCACCCAGTTTTAAGGCCAATGACAGTTCACAGGCCCAAGATGCTGGGTTCTTCTGGGTAGGTCTCTGCAGTGCTACCTCTACATTCTTCTCTATGTCTTCTGCAGAGGAATCTGAAGCTGTTTACTAGGATGATTGTACCCTGAGGATAAGAAATACCCAGAACTCTTAGAAATTATTAGACACCATTCCTGGATCCAAAATGCTTCACTATTCCAGTGAAGGCCTATGGGAACTTCAAGATGCTGTTTCATTATATCCTCAGTGGGTCTATGTGTTTATTTTCTAAGTTCTTTAATGTATAATTAGAATAGTCCTACTTAGCAACTAGTAGAACCTCCACATTTGCTCTTTCATCTAAGAAAAAAGGTTTTTATAGCCAGAAAGTTCTAATAGAAGTTTCTGGAACTTTCCCTTCTTTATAGGAGCCCCAAACTAAACCATATCTCAAAAGAAACTGCAGAGATTAAAGTCCTGGAAGATGCTGGGGTGGTGATTCTGCCCATATCCCATTTAATTTGGTTTGCTTCATTTGTGCAAAAGATGAATGGATCTTTGAGAGTGACTATAGAATATTATAAATTTAATGAGGTGCTAACAGCAGTTATACCTGCTCTTGCAGATATGGAATCAACCCTGAAAAAGTGACATGAACCCTAGAGATGGTTACACAACTACTTGTATAGTAAACAACTTCAGCAATATGTCAAGGACCACAAGAAGCAGTTTGCTTTCACCTGACAGGGGCTACAATATGCCATTATTTCTCTGCATAGACTATGCCAACTCCTTTCCTTTTGCAGAGATTAATCATGACATTCCACCATCATTTGGT
Source organism: Castor canadensis (assembly GCF_047511655.1). Lineage (NCBI taxonomy): Eukaryota > Metazoa > Chordata > Mammalia > Rodentia > Castoridae > Castor > Castor canadensis. The sequence goes on along the minus strand of NC_133402.1, from coordinate 56,633,228 downwards.
CATTGCTGAGACTGAAGGAACGAAGTATCCTGGAAGTTTTAGAAAGATACATTAGCCAGATGACTGGAGGTAAATTCCAGACAAATTTCAGGAGCCAGCTTACTGCCTTAGTTACAAGTCTATTTCTTCTATGATCTATATCATGTAAGATATGAAACAGGGAATCATATTGGATATACCCTTTAATGTGAAAGACAAATTTCTTCACCTTGTACCATCTACCACTAAGAAGATGAAACAACTTTTCTGGGGCCTCTTTAAATCTGGGAAATAACATATATCACACTTGAGAATGATGTTCAGATCCATTTATCAAGCAAACAGAAATTTTTGAGTGGATCCTAGAGAAAGATAAAACTCTGTTGGAAGTCCTATCTCCTGGGCAAGCTGCTCTGCACTTGGTTCCTATGACCCAAAAGGTTCAATATCAGGACCTGCCAAGATGGCTGCTGCACTTTCAGACATTGGCCATAGTTACTACAGGAAGAAATGATAAAGGATATTCCATCTGGCTTTATCATTAATCAATAAATCAGCCTTCTAGAAAACTTTTGATTAACCTTCTTTGGCCGTAGCTGTGTACTATGACCATCTTTAGCAGTGACAGAAGATGCCAAAATACTTCTACCTTATCATCTTCAGTAGTGAAAGGTGGCAAAGGAGAAGGGGGTTGAGAATGGCTGTTGAGTCCACCGTTCAGCAGTGACTGCCTTAGACATACTCCCTGGGAATGCTATACCATCCTCAGACAAGAGATACTGACCATTTTTTTCTCTGCTTCAACCAACAAATACAAATTCAAATCACCTAAAACTACCAGGAGAGGCCAAGGACACAGATATTTTTTGTGTCACTTGGTGATTTTGTAAAAAAGAAAGGCATCCCTGGCAGTCTGATTCGTGCTTTTAAAGTCTTTGAAAGAGAGTTAAACAGGCTTGGGTCAATAATGAGGTGTACAACTTAGACCAGGTTTGATTCCTGCCTATGGTATAAACAGTTGATGAAAAGATCAATACATGCTTCCATGTCTTAGGTTATCTTTTCTTGCATTTCCAATTAGGGGAGATGGAATTTACAGAGTTTTTTTTTAGATTAAAGTACCTAGGCCTGCAGCATCAACTCTAAGGCTATACTCAATGGGATGATGGATCGAAAATTTGGGGGAGACAGCTATTACCTTTTCTGGGTTTATGAGATAGAATTGGGGGATCATATCTGTCCAATTATATGGGATAAAGTGTTTTGCAAGGACCAGAGCCTATAACTCAGGGCAAGTTTAAGGGAATCCTAGAATCAGAATTACTTTGGCTTCAGGCATTAAGTACATATTGTGTCATCCTTGGGGAAATTCTGTATTCAATTTGTCATTATGTTGCTATTTCACTGCTACATATCTAGGAGCCACCTATCATCCAGACATTTTACATGATCACTATTTGGAGGCTTTGCCATAAAACCCTCTTTTCACATATATTTGTGGCAATGTTTTAGCAGCATATTTTAAATTGAAGTACATAATATACATATAACCAAGAACAAATCATAAATATATGGTTTGGTGAATTTTCATGACCTGAACATTAATGTGTTACCTGTACCTGGATCAAGAAGCAGAATATTACTAGCATCTCAGCCACCCACTTTGTGTTCCCTCTTCCTGTTACTCCTCCTCCTTCCAATAGTGACCACTATGTTGACTTTTGACAGCATAGATGTAATTCACTTGTTTTTGAAACATAGATGAATAGAACCACAGAGCATGTAGTCTTTTGAGCCTGGATACATTTTGGTTGGGTGAAATTTCTGTGTTGTGGAGTATACATATGTTCAGTTTCAGTAGATAAAAGCTACCTCCTACTGTGAATCAAGTCATTGTTAGCTCTCAGGGCTAGGGATGGACCTTCCTCTGAAAGTGGTAAGGTCTCTGGATTTTTCTGGGGAAGGAACTTCCACTAAAAATACAGTTTAAGACTTCTCACAAGTTTCTCCTAAGATTCCATGTTGTTAATTTTCTTAGATGTTTCTTATTTCTAAATGTTTTCTGGAAATTCTTACTTAACCAGATCCTTTAACTGCTCATATTTGGGACAGTCACATGCATACCATGTATCTGGCCCTGTTAGGCGCTCATCCTATTTTACTCAATGTAACATCATGTAAGTCTGCAAGGAAGATTCACTGTTTTATAGGTGGTAAAAACCCATGTCCACAAAGAGGAGTTGTGGAACAAGTACTGAGACCCAAGTCAGTCTGCTTACTTCTTTCCATTGTCCAATGTTGTTTTTGAACTTATTCTGCTATTTGACTTTAACAAATTTGTAATTTGCTATAACCTCTTCTCTCAACTTGTTATTCTCTGTCACCAAGGACAGTGTGAAAGGACCTGGTGATATTGCCAATAGAAAGTTAAAACTTTGAGACTATTTGAAAATCTATAAAGTAGCACCAGAGAAGGCTCTAGAAAGTTAGTGATGCAGACAAAATTTTGTTGAAGAAGTGAGTCTGTGGTTGTGCACTTCCCTATATTGTGGCATGGGTCAGGGAGATGTTCTGAGCACACAAGATTGTAGGTCTCAGAATGAAGAGATGTGAACAATATGGTGTTGGCCTGGAGGAGCTTAATGTATTGGAGAAGGCAGTGGTTAAACAAATAATTGCACAAAAATGTTAAAGTATTTTAACAGAAATATGGCACAGACGGGGCACAAAGAAGGGCCAGTTCTCTTGGGGGAAAAGGCTGAAGATGAGATTAAGAAGGCTCTAAAAATGATAATTTTGAAAAAATAAATAATGGATGGCACAGGAACCAGGTGCAAAGGGTAGAATAAAACTAGAGACTAGACAAAGACCAGGCATGAGGAAGGGAGGAGCCATTGCAGACTAACTGTTTCAGGTTAGCATTATTTCTGGAAGATAACATGGCTCTGGCAAAAAAGATGGATTGACGTGGGGAACAGGCCCTGTCCTGTGATAAGATGGGCATTTGGTCAGGATAGAGTAGGGCTGCTATCTTCCAAAAGGATCTCTGGAAACCGACAGGACTGTTGGCTATAGACAGTTGCTGGGGACCACCAGGATGGCTTTCCAAAACTCCTTCAGCCTGATATACAAAGCCTTTTCAGTGTTTGTCCTTCAAAGCATAGTGCTCCCTGGAGACCAGTTCTTCCTGTGCTATGTCTGAGGGGATGAATATTGACAGTGAAGGGAGCATTCACACTTTCAGTGAGGAAATGTGATACTAGCAGTGAACTCTAAAGGGGTCAGTCCTCCCAAGAGAGGCTGCTGTAGGTAATGGACTGAAAGTGTTCCCTGGGTAAAGCCTCCCTCTTGCCAAGTGATCATCTAGGGATATTAATTACACACGGTGGAAATAGAGAGAATGGTATTCTCCTTAAGGTCTCCCAGTGTGGATGGAAAGGAGAGAGCCTGAATTTCTGCCCCTGCATACAGAAGAAAGGGTTTTCTCCCCTTCTCTGGCTCTTGTGGTATCTGAGAAACTTATTCTAGAAATAAAGGCTGGAGACTGATGAAGAGATGTTCTGGGGAATTCCTTTTGTGTATGGCCTGGACTAGTTGCTCAAAAGTCCCTGTGATAATGGGCTCAGAGATGCAGGCTTCCCTCTAAATGAAGGACCTTCTTGGAAAGTACCTCAACATTATAAAAGCTATATATGACAAACTTACAGCCAGCATTATACTTAATGGTGAAAAACTGAAATCATTTCCTCTTAAAATCAGGAATGAGACAAAGATGCCCACTATCTCCACTCCTATTCAACATAGTACTGGAATTCCTAGCCAGAGCAATTAGGCAAGAAGAAGGAATAAAAGGAATACAAATAGGTAAAGAAACTGTCAAAATATCCCTATTTGCAGACGACATGATCCTATACCTTAAAGACCCAAAAAACTCTACTCAAAAGCTCCTAGACACCATCAATAGCTATAGCAAGGTAGCAGGATATAAAATCAACATAGAAAATCATTAGCATTTCTATACACTAATAATGAACAAACTGAGAAAGAATATATGAAAACAATTCCATTTACAATAGCCTCAAAAAAAATCAAATACCTCGGTGTAAACCTAACAAAGGATGTGAATGACTTCTACAAGGAAAACTATAAACTTCTGAAGAAAGAGATTGAGGAAGACTATATAGAAAGTGGAGAGATCTCCCATGCTCATGGATTGGTAGAATCAACATAGTAAAAATGTCGATACTCCCAAAAGTAATCTACATGTTTAATGCAATTCCCATCAAAATCCCAATGACATTCATCAAAGAGATTGAAAAATCTACCATTAAATTTACATGGAATCACAAGAGGCCACAAATAGCCAAGGCAATACTCAGTCAAAAGAACAATGCAGGAGGTATCACAATACCTGACTTCAAACTATATTACAAAGCAATAACGATAAAAACAGCATGGTACTGGCACAAAAGCAACCATGAAGAACCATGGAACAGAATAGAGGATCCGCATATGAAGCCACACAACTATAACTAACTTATCTTTGACAAAGATACTAAAAATATACAATGGAAAAAAGACAGTCTCTTCAAAAAAACTGCTGGGAAAAGTGGTTAGCAGTCTGCAAAAAACTGAAACGAGATCCATGTATATCAGTCAATATTAACTCAAAATGGATCAAGGATCTTAATATCAGACCCCAAACTCTGAAGTTGGTACAGGAAAGAGTAGGAAATACTTTGGAACTAATAGGTATAGGCAAGGACTTTCTCAGTGGAACCCCAGCAGCACAGCAACTAAGAGATAGCATAGACAAACAGGACTTCATAAAACTAAAAAGCTTCTGCTCAACAAAAGAAATGGTCTCTAAACTGAAGAGAACACCCATAGATGGGAGAAAATTTTTGCCAGCTACACATCAGATGAAGGACTGATAACCAAAAGGACTGATAGGGAACTTAAAAAACTAAACTCTCCCCAAACTAATGAACCGATAAAGAAATGGGCAAGTGAACTAAACAGAACTTTCTCAAAAGAAGAAATTCTAATGGCCAAAAAGCACATGAAAAAATACTCACCATCTCTAGCCATAAAAGAAATGCAAATTAAAACCACACTAAGATTCCACCTCACCCCTGTTAGAATAGCCATCACTAGCAACACCACCAAAAACAGGTGTTGGCGAGGATGTGGTGAAAAAGGAACCCTCTTACACTATTGGTGGGAATGTAAACTAGTACAACCATTCTGGAAAAAAATTTGGAGGCTACTTAAAAAGCTAGACATCGATCTACCATTTGATTCAGCAATACCACTCTTGGGGATATACCCAAAAGACTGTGACACAGGTTACTCCAGAGGCACCTGCACACCCATGTTTATTCCAGCACTATTCACAACAGCCAAGTTATGGAAACAGCCAAGATGCCCCACCACTGATGAATGGATTAAGAAAATGTGGTATTTATACACAATGGAATTTTATGCAGCCATGAAGAAGAATGGATCTTATCATTTGCAAGTAAATGGATGGAACTGGAGAACATCATTCTGAGTGAGGTTAGCCAGACCCAAAAGACCAAAAATCGTGTGTTCTCCCTCATATGCGGACATTAGATCAAGGGCAAACACAACAAGGGGATTGGACTCTGATCACATGATAAAGTGAGAGCACACAAGGGAGGGGTGAGGATAGGTAAGACACCCAAAAAACTAGATAGCATTTGTTGCCCTCAACGTAGAGAAACTAAAGCAGATACTTTAAAGTGACAGAGGCCAATAGGAGAAGGGGACCAGGAACTAGAGAAAAGGTTAGTTTGAGAAGAATTAATTTAGAAGGTAACACACATGCACAGGAAATTAATGTGAGTCAACTCCCTGTATAGCTATCCTTATCTCAACCAGCAAAATCCCTTGTTCCTTCCTATTATTGCTTATACTCTCTCCTCACCAAAATCAGAGATAAGGGCAAAATAGTTTCTGCCTGGTAGCAAGGGGGTTGGGGGAAGAGGGAGGGGTTGGGGGGAGGGGAGAAATGACCCAAACATTGTATGCACATACGAATTAAAAAAAATAAATAAAAACCTTTACTAGGGAAAACAAAAAGCTGACCAATAATAAATAAATAAATAAATAAATGAAGGATGTTCCGTTACCATCTCTTTTCCCTACTCCAAGCATCACAAGTTTGGTGGGAAGTAAGCTCATGAGAAAGGGAGCTTGGAAGGAGCTTGAGGCTCTCTTACATACACAGACACCCATTTCTTCCTCTTCTGGTGGTAACAGACCCTGACTCTTCTCAGGACTGGAAACCTGGTCCAAGCTGGAGCAATCGCCCTAAGCTGGGTTAATTACAAGACTTGGAGAAAGGAAGAGGAAATGTTGGTATGAGTCATTTGATAAAGTCTTGGAGTTCTTGCTGCAGCTGAGATGCACAGAGCAGCCCTGCCTCTGAGACTCCAAATCCCAAGGCCAGCTTTTCATTCCTCAATTCTGTGAGCTACCTCAAAAGCCTTCCGATTAATTGTACACAGACCTCCCCCTCCTGATGGTTTTGTTATTTCTCCCTCTGCTTAAAGTCAGGCAGAAATGCTTTCTGTTGTTGCAGCAGAATCTTGAGTGACATAAAAATTGTTTCCAGAAATTAGTTGTAGGCAGCAGGCCCTCAGGGCATGAGGAATTGGTCTTGGCCCAAATGGAATATGTAAGTACACAGAGAAGGAACAGCTAATGCAGCTACCTGTTGTGCTCACCTGAAGTGACACTAGCTCAATCCTAAGGTGTGGGGCTGGAGACCAGCAGCTGCTGCCATAGACCACAAAGCAGGCGACACATGGGGAATGACGGGTCTTTCTGGTAGCCTAAAGCAAGTAACCAATGTTAATAATCTCTCATCACTTATGGCTGTGGGACTGATATTCCTTAGAAAATTTCACAGACTGTCTTGTGAGTGACAACATTAATTAACTTACAACCTCATCAGCCAGGGATGGGTGGGTGGAGCTTAAGACACAAGTATGGGGACATCTTTGAGCATTGGTGGACTTGAGGACCCTGCCTTTCCAATCTCTCTCCCGCCCCTGAAAAACTGCCCCCTTATCTTTTCTTGCCTGCAGAAGTGACTTCTGGATTGGATGGGTGTTCAGAATTTCAAAGGAGTAGGATCAGAAGATCACTCATAAGAGATAAGCTCTCCAAATGGGTCCCGAGCCTGAAAATACTCACTCCGAGGAAAGGTGAACTAGAAGGCCCTAGATTTTGCCCTTCAAAATCCGGAAGCAGAATAGAGAGCAGGAATGGCCTGTTGATGATTCCATTTTTGTACCAGCTGGGAGCTGACACTCTGCAAGAGTTAGGCACTATCCTACAATATGTGGTCCTTATGCTGTTTCTCTTAGATTCCAAATACTTGGGTCCAGGAACCACAAGGATGGCACTGCTTACAGTTCCTTAGTTTTATTTTTCATCCGTATGACTCAAAGCATGTGTATTCTGTCTTTCTCTCTCTCTCCACTTGCACAGAGCAAACTCTTTGTCTGTCTCTCTCTTTCTCTCTCTCTCTTTGTGTGTGTCTGTGTGTGTGTGGGGGGAGAGACAGAGAGAGAGAGAGAGAGAGAAATTCCTTTTTGAAGGTATACCATTCAATGAATGTCATTTATCTACCAACACGGTCATGAAACAGAATTGCTCCATCACTCCAGATTTCCCTCATGCTGTCCCTTTGTTCCTCTAGATGTTTTATGTCCAAAGGAGGAATGCTTCCACTAGACAACATAATAATGGTTCTGCGACTGACCTGGGCCTGTGATAGGACTCTTCTTTGTGCTCATGCTTTAGTCAGTCTGAATAAACCTTACTTTGACCAAGCCTGCTATCCACCAGGAATCCAAAAGCCTGAGAAATGATGAAAGCAGCTCACCTATCATTCTCTTCTCTGATGGAAAGGACTTGGGAATACAAAGGTGTATGAGAGTGGGCTGCATGTGTCGAGAGTGAGAATGGAGAAAAGAAAAGGAATGGACCATGTTGCTGAGGGTGGCTGAGGGTAATGGGAACTCACAGCTACGCCTCATCTCCTGAGTCAAAAGACTCAGCAAGAAAGGCAGCCTGCAGGCAGCTGAGCTTAGGAGCCATTCTGTTAAGGAGCTGTAGTGAAGGGCCTGGCCTTCTTCCCAGGCTGTTGATCCCACAGGATCTGTGACCACCATTGTCTCAAGTGCACCACCTTTTCTCAGCCAGAACCAAAACCACAGCCAGTGGAGCTCACAGACCCTCCCCATACTCTGCCCACAAAGGCATCATCATTTAGCCCTATCACAGCTCATTGGACCACTGCAGGGGTGGAGGAATAAGAAACACCAAAATGAGAGGGTCTCAAGATGAATAATTAGCTCAAATCTGACAGCCACAGGTCACGATTGGACCTGGCCCAAATAATGCTTGAAAATCTTCATTCTAGTTGCATTGGAAAGTATAGAAATAAAGGAGGAGAGATGCTTAAGGCTCGGGTGGTGGAATTGGTGTGTGTGCGTTGGGTAGAAGCTCTCTCTGTTTCTCTGTTTCTCTCTCTCTCTGTGTGTTTGTGTGTGTGTGTGTGTGTGTGTGTGTGTATAGGAGACTGAGCATGTGAGGATGGCTGGGGCAGGACAGGAGGATCAGGAGGAACTGAGATGATGTGCAGAAGCAGCTCACCTCTGGAAAGAGGACCCTGGCAGAATACTCTGGTAAGGATACTAGCAGACTTAATGTGACTTCTGGCCTACAGCTCAGACTGCTGTCAGGCCATGCACATACCCTGAAGGTCCTCCAGCCCCAGGGATAAAAGTCTGGCACCAAGAGCATGGAGCCTGGGACAAGCTGCTGGGAGGTCATGACATTGTGGTGTGTGCTGTCTGCCAGCTCCTGAGTGGCACCTGCTCAGGGCGAGAAGCAAAGATGGCTGGTCCAGGTCAATTGGAGATTGATTTACTTGACATGCCCATGTTATATGTCTATTGGATTTTCACAGATGGCTGATCTTCAATTGATATCACACCAGACAGAAGGAGAGTGACGAGATGGGCAGTCTGTTCAAGTACTGGCTCTTGCAACCTTTCCCTGTAGCTGGGCTATTTAACCCTCACCAGCAGATACAGCCCTGCTCACCTTGGGTACCATGTCAACTTCTAAGCAAGATCTCTGTAAGGAACCTAGGATCTGTAACTTGCTGGCTCAGAGTTCATCAGTTGGGTGTGGTTCCATCTCACATGGCCTGGATTACAGAACCAAGGTACTTTCCCTTTCCAGGATCACCCATCTTCCTTCATCTTCATTTATTCTTGTGGGAACCTCTTGTGTTAAAACCCCATCTTTGAGCTCTAACTGAACTATAGAAGGCTCTGGTTGACATCAAGTTGTCTGGAATTTGTCCTGTCCTGTAGGGGCCCTGACGTCAGTCAGAATTCATCTTGTTCTTTGTCTTTGTCCCCTCATCCTTACTGACTTGAACCTGCAGGTTCCATCCCATCTTTGAACCCAGTCACTGATACCCATCAATGCTGTGCACACTTGCAAGGAACCCCTGAAGCTTCAGACATGACCCCTGGAGCTCTGACCTCTAGTAAATGTCTTCTCAGACTACATATGGGATGCTGTAAACACTGACATGTACTTATCTTCCCTATCCTTAGGCCTAGGATCCCAGCTGTTAGAGGGTAGATTCAATGCTACCTCCTTCTGTTGGTCCACCTGCCAGAGAAATTGGCCAGATCTCCTTCCATCCCCTGATGCCTGCACTGATCCCATAATCCCATAAAGTTGGACTGTGCTCTGTGTCTGTGTGTTAGACCCATATCCTCTCAATGCAAGACTGTCCCCCTGGATAGTCACTTGGACACCATCTTTATATAGGACAGCTTGGGAGGGGATACCACTTGCTTCTCTGGAGGTCCCAAATTTTATACTAACAAACCTGACCAGATGCTTTGGGTTTTAAGGAATGCTTTGAAGGTTTCCACCAAAAGGGTACAGATCAGCCAGTAGGAAGGGCTGGACCAGGAGCTCTGGAAATCAACCCTATTTTGTAACTCATTACCCGCTGAAGTCATGTCACAAATGTTTCCAAATGTGAGTAATGAGCGTTTGCTTTTATTCAAGAGGAAGGCAATTTCCTTTTACCACCCTGATTGATAATTTTTAATTGCCTAATTCTTGGTTAATCTCACTGACCAAACTGCTGTCTGGCTCTTCCCTTCATCTACTAGGTTCCAGCTCTGAAAGATGCCACAAATCGAGTCATACATATAGAGTGTGCAAAACCTTTACTTTTATACTCTCCAATCCTTGAAGATATTTTGATAATGCATTTAAACCTACCATAGCAATCATGTAAACTAAAGGGCTTCATAAATGTTCTGTTAATCAAAACAGGAATAGAACTGTAAGTGTGTGTATGTGTGTGAAGGAGGTGAGGAGATAAAATTTAACATAGTCCCAAGCAGAGGGGCGTCAAACTGATGCCCAACAGGGAATTTGACTTTGCATCTCCAGTTTTATCCTTTTTATACATCCAAGCTGGACCTTTTGCAACTTATCCCACTCAATACTAATTAGATGTTCATGTAAACTATCATTTTCACACCCTCTCTTCTTTTATCCAAATTAAGCATTTAATTGTCTAATCAGAGTGTTTGTAAGATAATCAAAGAGAGGGAGATCAGTGCCAGACCTGGGAGGGTTGGAGGAAGGACTCAGCACCTAAGGAGAAAGAGATGTGCAATGAGATATTGATGAGCCTCACCCCACCATCAGTGACCCGTGTGTGACCACCACCAAGACTCAAACCAGACTTCCGCCTGCCAGCACTCAGTCATGTTCAGCACACAAGGTCAGCTCAGAATTCTGCCAGGCTGAGTAATTAGATATCAGCTGGGGATCACTCTCCTTCTCTCTTTTCTTTTGTCTTTTCTCCTTACCCTGGTAGAAATGAAGCAAAGGAAAGGTTTTCATGTTGTTTCTCACTGTTTTCTCATGCTTCACATTCATTCATTAGTTTACATCAGGTGCATACTCTGTTCCAATGATAATGGCTATGTGAAGGTGAATAGCTTTGAGCTTTGGGTTATATAAATTTTTTACCATATGAGCAAGTTAGAAGAAAAGAGCATATGGTCAAGAATACCTTCAGTTGATTTAATTAATGTCCCTATACTTTGAGAAGTAACATTCTTCACAATGAAAAAGAAGGCTCCCCTGTAAGTTGGTCTGCTATTGTGAGGGTGATGGTATTTACCAAATGCCAGAGCCTGGGTTGGAGAGTTCCTCACTGCTATTTCCCTGTCTCTTTCTTACTCTTCCATTCTTCCAAATATTCAAACATTTCATATGTGCTTATTGAGGACCAGCTTTGTGTGAAGCTAGTCCCAGGGGATACAGGCAAACAGGAGACAATATCTGCCCTGAGAGGCTCACCACAAGGTGAGAAAAGAGATAAAACAGACAGGTCACCTAAGCCATCCCTGGAACAAAGCAGAATGGTGTGTGATGCTTCCTGTGTTCTGGTTTTACCTGTCCCTCACAGTAGTGTCTATGAACCATTGTTAGTGTGGCCTTTCACTTTCCCAACACTGTGTGTCTTCTCATTACAGTGCTTTACCTTACACAAAGAAAGCTATGAGTCTTGAGTTCTAATTCTACAAAGCATCTCACTAACCTTCATAATACAACAAAAAAAAATATTTGGGTTTTGTCCCATTTTCTTGTCACACAGCTCCTAAAATCCTTGGGATCTCAGGATCTTAGAACCTTAGTGATATGAGAAGTCTTTTGTGTGCTGAAATGACTGGTGATTGGTAGCCCCTGGACAATTTTAGGATGGTACCTTGTTTCCAGAAAGACCAAAGCAAGTTAAAGGGTTAGAACTTTTAACCAACCTTCTTGGCCTCAAAGGAAGAGAGGGGCTGGACATTGACTTAATCACCAATGGCCAATGATTTAAATTGAGCCTATACAATGTGGCCTCCTTAAAAATCCTTGAATGATAGGGTTTGCTTCTAGGCTGTTAATTACATCAGGGAGCTGGGAGAGCGCTATGCTTTGGAGAGGGCATGGATGCTCTACACCATATCTCATACCTTAACTTGTACATCTCTTCTATTTGAAAGTTTCTGGGTTGTAACCTTTATAATGAACCACAGTGATAAGAAAGTACCTTCCTGAACTCTGTGAGCCATCCTAGCAAATTATTGAAAGTGCACAGGAAGTTTTGGAACCCTCAGAATTTATAGGCAGAAGTAAAGGTGGCAACCTGGCACTGGTGACTGGTGTCTGAAATGGGTCTTTTACGGTTGAGTCTTGAACCTGTGGAGTCTGTGATAATGCTGGGTAGCTAGTGTCAGAATTAGATTGAATTGTAGTGTCCTAAGATGGGAGAACTGGTTGGTGAGGGAACCTCATTCCCCACATTTAATGTTAGAAGTATTGTGAGTAAAAACTGTTCACCTTGAACTTGTAGCAAAATGACCAACAGAAGAAAAGGCTCTGCCTGGTAGGTTTCGTGCTGGATTGAGGAGGGAGATGATTCCAGAATTGGGGTAAGAGTTGTGTCTCAGGACAAGAGTGGTCCTGTTGTAGGATATCACTGGTGAGAAGGTCTTCCCTCTGCCCCAAAGCCAGATTCTATGACTCTAGACTACCTCCTCCCGCTCTTCCTTCATAAACACTACCATCCACTCAGTGCCTTGGCTGTTCTGGAAACTTCTGTGCATCCCATGTGCTTCCCCTCTTTTCTTTGCCCTTCAGAAGCTGCCTAAGGACCCTGGTAACACTCAGTTTCCAACCAGAACTGGGACAGGAAATCTGGTGCTCTTCATTTCCCACAGATCCACAGCTGTTCCTGCTCAGTGGGTGGAGAGCCAGGCCCACCACTTAAAGAGAGGAGAGAACTTAGGTGCCACTAATTTGTGCCAGCAGGACGGGATGCCTACATCCCATTGAAGGACATGCCCAGATCCTTCCTGGCCACGTGGTGAGCAAAAATCTGTCACTAAAGTCTGCTGTGTTGGCAGTCGACAGGCTGCAAGTTCATAGAGAGACCAAGAGCCAAGAAACTGGAGTTAGAAAGCAGTGTGACTTCAGGCAGACCGAAAGAGTCTGACACTGTGAAGAACTCATAGTCAGAATGGTCCAGCCATGAGGCAGGGTCTCTCCACACCTACTAAGGACACCAGAGCACCCAGCAAGATCCCAGAGGGGCATGAAGAATATGATGGGAGCTCAAGGGCTCCTCCCAGACTACATTCGCAAGGCTTGTTACCTCTTGATATCCTTTCTTAGAACATTTTCTTCAAGCTGCCACTGCATGTTGGGGACATTTGATTTCATGTTCTCTTGGCTTTGCTGAAAGGTGTTAGCTCTGCCACTAGGGTAACCAGCCAAGCCAACGATGCTACTTCACAGACTCTAAGCACTGTGGAGATACACTGAAACTGTAAGAAAGTTCTTCCTTATATCAGTGGAAATTTTACCTCTTTGGAATTCCTACTCATTAATGTGAATTCTGAATTTCCCAAGAACTTCTCCTTTATGTGACAGTCTTCCAAGAATTTGAAGGTGTTTAAGAGACACACCATCTTATCTTACCCATTGTTTCTCTTGTTATTGTTTCTAAAGCCCTCTTAATCCTCCTGTTTTCATTAGGTGTTTATAAATGGTTACTGAAAGAGTGATCCACAGACCAGCAGTATTTGAATTACCTGGGAATTTGCTAGAAATGTGGCCTTTCAGGCTTCATCCTAGACCTCCTGAATTGAAATCTGCATTCTAACAAGGTCCCCGGATGACTTACACACACATTAAAGCTTGAAAATTACTATTTCATGACATCTTTATAGCCACACATGGACACACATGTATGCACACACACATACACGTTTATATGTAACCTTTATGCCAAACAATTGGGGAAAGATTAATTAAATTATGACATATCCAGGTTATAAGGTATTATGCATTACCACAGAAACAATAAAGAAACTACATAGACACCTGGGGAAGTGCTAATAATAACCTAAACATTAGTTAGATAATAACTAACATTTAAAGAGAGAACTAACTATACCCTGGATTCTGTTTAATGCATATTATTGATTCCCTCTTTAAGTCACCACAATAATCCTACAAAGTAGATAATATTGCCAATTCCATTTCAAAAGTGGTGAATGAGACCAGTAAAGATGAGCAACTTTGTATGGTTCTACAGCTAGAGCCCAAGCAGTTTAATTTCAGAGTCTATGCACCTCACCATTGCTTAAGTCAAACGATAATGCTACAGTTACAGAATTGTGTATTTGCTGTGACTGTAACTATGACGATGAATACAGAGCATTACCTTATGCTGTCATATTGTGTTATTACAATAAAAATAATAAAGAAACAACATGCTCCAAACTGACTACAGTTTTATCCAGTTCCAACAGTGTTTCTATCACCTCTCTTACATTTTCTTTCAATTTAAACAATGTTTACAATATAAAAAATAATATAAGACTCATGGTAAAAAAAATTTCATATACATAAAAAGATACAAAATAAGAAGTAAAGAATCTCTCCCCCATACTCCTGTTTCACTTTAAGATAACCAGTGTTAACAGTTTCTTGTCTATCCCTCCAAAAATGGGTTCTGCACTTCAATGAATACATACAGAGGTACAAACTAATATAATACACACACATTCTACTCTTAGCTTGGATACATCTGTGAAAGCAGCCTTGTGATTGGCTCTTGTTTTATTTATGATAAACTCAAACACCCAGATCTTTCTCACATGAAGTGTTATTAAGTTTTCATCTCTCCATCTTGTGCAGTATTTTTTCTCACCTAAATGTAGGATATTTTGTGTCTTCTTATTGAGTTTCATGTAGCTGGTTGCATTCTAGCATTCCAGTAAATTTAATTTTTTTTCTGATTCAAAAGCATGGAAGTGTTCTCTTTCTTAGGGCTAATAAACATGTTTTGATTTTCCAGGCCTGGAGGGCATAACTGCAGGGTGGTGGGGAGGGTTTATGAGGGTCATTGTAACAGTGAAGCAAAACAATCGATCAAAATGTTAGTGATGCTATCTCTGGATTGTGGGATATTTATTTTTACTTTTCTCTATTTTCCAAATGTCTAATAATGTTAATTTTGTCACTTAAAAAGAATAAGGACTGGGCACAGTGGCTACTCAGGAGGCAGAGATCAGGAGAAGCACATTTTAAGGCCATCTGGGGCAAAAAGTTAGTGAGACCCCCATCTCAATCAATAAGATAGAATGATACATTGCTGTCATCCCAGCCATGAAGGATGTAAATAGGAGGTTCATGGTCTAGACTAGCCCTAGGCAAAACCACAAGACAATATCTAACAAATAACTGAAGTACAAAAGGGCTGAGGGGGTGACTCAAGTCGTAGAGCACCTGCTTAGCAAGGAGTTCAAACCCCAGTTCTTCAAAAAAGGAAAGAATAAAAGGTGGAATTTTACAGACTGGATATTGTTTCCACAACTTCATTGCCTTCCTGAAAGAGTTTGTTTATCTATTAGCTTTGCTATAAAACTGGAGCACCTTCCAGACATGCCTGGTCTACTGATGTTGGGTTTGGACCAAGGTTGCTTCTCTGGGCAACATAATATGAGCACATACTATGAGCACATAATATGAGCAGAGAAGTTTTAACTTGGTTTTGGCTTGTCTTGGTCACTGTTCTTCTGATGCCCATTGACCACCATGGAAAGAACATGCCTTAGAGACAGCTGTTAGCTTCTGAATTGAAAGTCCTGGAACAGATAGGAGTTGTCTGAGAAAAAGAGGCTCCATCTCCCCTCAACCCACAGAACTCTGAGTGAGGAAAAGAAATGTAATTTGAATGACATTATTACATGAATAACAGATTAGAAGGGAGAGTCAGCTACTCCAAGCTGACTGGTCTACCCTGACAGCTGCCCTCCAGCTGTTGCAGCTCCCCTCCTTGCTTTGTGTCCTCATCACCAGTCACTGCAGCTTGTGCCTACCCATTCCACCCCTTTAGTCACCTTCCTCCTACCATCACCCACATGGATGATCAAGAGGTAGAAGTCATGCTCCATAACAACTCTTTTCTCCAAAAGGTCCTGTATTATTTGTTGAGTAGTAAGTGCTCTGTCCCTCAGTTGATTATGAGGTGGTATGGGTTGCATTGTATTTCCCTTAAATTCATATGTTTAAGTTTTAACCTCCCACTGAATGTGACTTTGTTAGAAAACAGGGTTCTTAGAGGTATAATTAATTGAGTTCATAGTGGAGTAGGGTGAGCTCCTCACCCATTATGACTGGCATCATTATAAAAAGGGAATTTTGGACACAGGTGTGCACACTAAGGAACACAATGGGAAAAAGAAGGCAGCAACCAGAGTGATGCTTCTATAAGTTAAGAAACACCAAAGATTGCCAGCAAATCAGCAGAAGGTACGAGAGCACATGGGAGGGACTGACTGTCTCACAGCCTCAGAAAGAAGTTTGAGCTCATGCTTCCAGAGTCCAGAACTGTGAGACTCAACTTCTGTTGCTTAAGTCACAGTTTGTGGTGCTTTGTTACAGCAGCCCCAGGAACTAGTGCATGAGGCCACAGAATATCAGAGCCCTAGTCTTCCCATTCTTTTCAGTGCCCTTCTAGGAACAACTCTGTCACTACAGCTCCCTCCCCTTAAAGCTGGATCCTATTTCTCCTGAGGTTGAGTGGGTAGGTGAGGTGTTCCCTTTCCTTTCCTTCCCCTCCTTCCCAGACAAGATGCTGTGACCACCCCACCTCCTGCTACCATTCAAGGAACTCAATCTTGTTGTCTGGGGTCTATTTCCACAAGCCCCTTCGTTGTGCTTCTGGCTAACTTTCTGCAACGTGAATCCTAAATACCTCTCTGCAGCCAGTAACAACAGAGATGAACAGTGTACTGCCTTCTTTCCACATTGCACTAAGCACATGAGTGTTCACCCACCAGCAATTAGTGTTCACCCACAAATGGGGCTATCTTCCAGCTCATCCTACCATGTGGACAGTCACGAAAGTCTGACCCTGCACAAATGCCCTGAAGCACAAAAAAGGCAGAGATCTACAGGGTATCCTTTATCTTCCAAGCCAGAAAACTTATCTAAATGTGAAATAAACAAAGTTCAAAATAGCATATTTGAAATTTGGAGCTGAAAAAAAGCTCCAAATCTAAAGCCTCCATTTTACTGATAAGAAAATTGAAGCCAAGAGAGGAAATGACTTTGCCTAAGTGAGTTGTTGACAAAGCCAAGACCAGAGTACAACTTTTGCACTTCACCTTTCTTAAGATCACATTGGAAAGATGTTTTTTGGCGTGGGGAGGAAGCAGAAATCTCTGGTGGCTCCAACTAATCACAGCTTTATTTTCTAATTGTTTGCTTTATGTTTTATTAATAAGCAGTTTACACACTGTTGTGCAATTTCACAATGGAAGGTGACATCTGAGTTGTTCCCCTTCAACCCAAACACGGAAGTTCCTCTCCCTGGGATTAACCACTTCCTTGGGGTAACCACTCAAAACCTTTTTGTCGTTAGATTTCCTGATGGGTACCACAAAATAGCATGCTTATCCTCCTTTATGTTCTGATAAATCAGCATTCGTTTTAGTCCTTTAAATTATCAGCCTGATTAATAAAATAATCAAAAACCCTGGTAGTATAGGCCCATCATCTCAGCACTAGGAAGACTGAGGCAGAAGGATCATGATTTCCAGACCAGCCTGGGATACATAAGCAAGTTCAAGGTCAGCCTCAGCTATATAGCGAGACCCTTTTTCAAAATATATTATATTATCATAATATACTTATAGATGCATCCAAATATACATCTGTCATTCATCTATCTATTATCTATCTATGTATCTATCTATCTATGTATATGTGTAAAACTTCTCACTTTTTTTATTCATATGTGCATATAATGCTAGGGTCATTTCTCCCCCCTGCCCCCACCCCCTCCCTTACAACCCACCCCCCCCACTCCCTCCTACTCCCTCGATACCCGGCAGAAACTATTTTGCCCTTATCTCTAATTTTGTTGAGGAGAGTATAAGCAATAATAGGAAGGAACAAGGGTTTTTGCTAGTTGAGATAAGGATAGCTATACAGGGAGTTGACTCACATTAATATCCTGTGCGTGTGTGTTACCTTCTAGGTTAATTCTTTTTTATCTCACCTTTTCTCTAGTTCCTGGTCCCCTTTTCCTATTGGCCTCTGTCACTTTAAAGTATCTGCTTTAGTTTCTCTATGTTGAGGACAACAAATGCTATCAATTTTTTAGGTGTCTTACCTATCCTCATATCTCCCTTGTGTGCTCTCACTTTAATCTTGTGATCAAAGTCCAATCCCCTTGTTCTGTTTACCCTTTATCTAATGTCTGCATATGAGGGAGAACATATGATTTTTGGTCTTTTGGGCCAGGCTAACCTCACTCAGAATGATGTTCTCCAATTCCATCCATTTACCAGCGAATGATAACATTTCGTTCTTCTTCATGGCTGCATAAAATTCCATTGTGTATAGATACCACATTTTCTTAATCCATTCGTCAGTGGTGGGGCATCTTGGCTGTTTCCATAACTTGGCTGTTGTGAATAGTGCCTCAATAAACATGGATGTGCAGGTGCCTCTGGAGTAACCTGTGTCACAGTCTTTTGGGTATATCCCCAAGAGTGGTATTGCTGGATCAAATGGTAGATCAATGTTTAGCTTTTTAAGTAGCCTCCAAATTTTTTTCCAGAGTGGTTGTACCAGTTTACATTCCCACCAACAGTGTAAGAGGGTTCCTTTTTCCCCACATCCTCACCAACACCTGTTGTTGTTGGTGTTGCTGATGACGGCTATTCTAACAGGGGTGAGGTGGAATCTTAGCGTGGTTTTAATTTGCATTTCCTTTATTGCTAGAGATGGTGAGCATTCTTTCATGTGTTTCTTGGCCATTTGAATTTCTTCTTTTGAGAAAGTTCTGTTTAGTTCACTTGCCCATTTCTTTATTGGTTCATTAATATTGGAAGAATTTCATTTTTTAAGTTCCCTATATATTCTGGTTATCAATCCTTTGTCTGATGTGTAGCTGGCAAATATTTTCTTACACTCTGTGGGTGGTCTCTTCAGTTTAGAGACCATTTCTTTTGTTGAGCAGAAGCTTTTTAGCTTTATGAAGTCTCATTTATCTATGCTATCTCTTAGTTGCTGTGCTGCTGGGGTTCCACTGAGAAAGTTCTTACCTATACCTACTAACTCCAGAGTATTTCCTACTCTTTCCTGTATCAACTTTAGAGTTTGGGGTCTGATATTAAGATCCTTGATCCATTTTGAGTTAATCTTGGTATAGGGTGATATACATGGATCTAGTTTCAGTTTTTTGCAGACTGCTAACCAGTTTTCCCAGCAGTTTTTGTTGAAGAGGCTGCTATTTCTCCATCGTATATTTTTAGCGCCTTTGCCAAAGACAAGTTGGTTATAGTTGTATGGCTTCATATCTGGATCCTCTATTCTGTTCCACTGGTCTTCATGTCTGTTTTTGTGCCAGTACCATGCTGTTTTTATCGTTATTGCTTTGTAATATAGTTTGAAGTCGGGTATCGTGATACCTCCTGCATTGTTCTTTTGACTGAGTATTGCCTTGGCTATTCGTGGCCTCTTGTGTTTCCATATAAATTCATGGTAGATTTTTCAATCTCTTTAATGAATGTCATTGGAATTTTGATGGGAATTGCATTAAACATGTAGATTACTTTGGGGAGTATCGACATTTTTACTATGTTGATTCTACCAATCCATGAGCATGGGAGCTCTCTCCACTTTCTATAGTCTTCCTCCATCTCTTTCTTCAGAAGTTTATAGTTTTCCTTGTAGAGGTCTTTCACATCTTTTGTTAGGTTTACACCGAGGTATTTGATATTTTTTGAGGCTATTGTAAATGGAATTGTTTTCATACATTCTTTTTCAGTTTGTTCATTATTAGTGTATAGAAATGCTAGTGATTTTTCTATGTTGATTTTATATCCTGCTACCTTGCTATAGCTATTGATGGTGTCTAGGAGCTTCTGAGTAGAGTTTTTTGGGTCTTTAAGGCAAATTAAAACCATGCTAAGATTCCACCTCACCCTGTTAGAATAGCCATCAGCAACAACACCACCAACAACAGGTGTTGGCGAGGATTCGGGGAAAAAGGAACCCTCTTACACTGTTGGTGGGAATGTAAACTAGTACAACCACTCTGGAAAAAAATTTGGAGGCTACTTAAAAGCTAGACATTGATCTACCATTTGATCCAGCAATACCACTCTTGGGGATATACCCAAAAGACTGTGACACAGGTTATTCCAGAGGCACCTGCACACCCATGTTTATTGCGGCACTATTCACAATAGCCAACTTATGGGAACAGCCAAGATGCCCCACCACTGATGAATGGATTAAGAAAATGTGGTATCTATACACAATGGAATTTTATGCAGCCATGAAGAAGAACGAAATGTTATCATTCGCTGGTAAATGGATGGAATTGGAGAACATCATTCTGAGTGAGGTTAGCCTGGCTCAAAAGACCAAAAATTGTATGTTCTCCCTCATATGTGGACATTAGATCAAGGGCAAACACAACAATGGGATTGGACTATGAGCACATGATAAAAGCCAGAGCACACAAGGGAGGGGTGAGGATAGGTAAGACACCTAAAAAATTAGCTAGCATTTGTTGCCCTTAACGCAGAGAAACTAAAGCAGATACCTTAAAAGCAACTGAGGCCAATAGGAAAAGGGGAACAGGAACTAGAGAAAAGGTTAGATCAAAAAGAATTAACCTAGAAGGTAATACCCACGCACAGGAAGTCAATGTGAATCAATGCCCTGTATAGCTATCCTTATCTCAACCAGCAAAAACCCTTGTTCCTTCCTATTATTGCTTATACTCTCTCTACAACAAAATTAGAGATAAGGGCAAAATAGTTTCTGCTGGGTATTGAGGGGGGGAGCGGGAGGGGGTGGAGTGGGTGGTAAGGGAGGGGGTGGGGGCAGGGGGGAGAAATGACCCAAGCCTTGTATGCACATATGAATAATAAAAGAAAAAAAAAGGCATAGGATCATGTAGTCTGCAAATAGGATATTTTGACAGTTTCTTTACCTATTTGTATTCCTTTTATTCCTTCTTCTTGCCTAACTTCTCTGGCTAGGAATTCCAGTACTATGTTGAATAGGAGTGGAGATAGTGGGCATCCTTGTCTAGTTCCTGATTTTAGGGGGAATGTTTCAGTTTTTCACCATTAAGTATAATGATGGCTGTAGGTTTGTCACATATAGCTTTTATAATGTTGAGGTACTTTCCTTCTGTTCCTAGTTTTCTTAGAGCTTTTATCATGACATGGTGTTGGATCTTATCAAAGGCTTTTTCTGCATCTATTGAGATGATCAAGTGGTTTTTGTCTTTGCTTCCTTTAATGTGGTTTATTACGTTTATTGATTTTCATATGTTGAACCACCCCTGAATTCCTGGGATGAAGCCTACTTGGTCGTGGTGAATGATCTTTTTGATATGCTGTTGAATTTGGTTTGCCATTATTTTGTTGAGGATTTTTGCATCAATATTCATTAAGGAGATTGGCCTGTAGTTCTCCTTTTTGGAGGTGTCTTTGCCTGGTTTTGGGATAAGTGTAATACTGGCTTCGTAAAATGTGTTAGGCAGTTTTCCTTCCCTTTCTATTTCATGGAACAGTTTAAGGAGGGTTGGTTTCAGTTCTTCTTTAAAGGTCTGATAGAATTCAGCAGAGAATCCATCAGGTCCTGGACTTTTCTTTTTGGGGAGACTCTTGATTACTGCTTCAATACTTCTCACATTTAGACATTATCCTTTCTCCGTAATGAATGGGGAAGAAATGGGCATTCATTTGTCCTCCTGCATTTTTTGCATGGTCAAAATTTGTAACATTTTTATTCTATAACCATGATTTAGTACCATTAGTAATCACCCATAAGTTAATTCCAAAAATAAGTAGCAACTGAAATATTATGAATATGTAAATATTATTCGTAGTACATCCCAAAAGTGTGCCTTTCCCATCACAATATTTCCTCTCTTTTGCTACTAAGGAAGATTCCTCAGAAAGCGAAAGCCAAATGTTTTATCTTTGCTTATTCTCCTTCCAGTTCCTAACCATGCCTCATTTCTAATTTGCTCTTAATGATAGGACGATGTTTTTCTTGGATAGCTTTCATTTTTCCTAGATATCCTAAGTTCCTTTTCACATTTGACTAAAAAAACACCTAAGTGTTCCGGTCATGCTGCTGATTAAATGAAATTCCCTATTCTCTGCAACCTGCACTTTGTGGAAATCTCCATCCTGTCTGTTCCTATGATATGGAGTAGTACTGCAGCTACCTCATTTTCAGAGCCCGTGTTTTCTTCTTTGATTTCCTTTGTGGGTATCTGTAATCCTATCCTTGAGCACTTCTGTCCAGGAAATATATGTGAGTGAAATGTACACTTTCTGTTTTTGTCTTAATTTTGCTGTCAGAGTTGACTGACCATTAAGATTGGCATAAACTTCCTGGTTCAAATCATTGTACTTCAGAATTTTGAGGACATGTCTCCTTGACCTTGTAGAATCTAGTAGCACATGAGAAGTCTGGGTCCATAGAATTTTTTCTTCTTTTGAAGCAAGCTCTTATCCTGTCTCTAGGAAGTTACTGTAGGACTTTCTTTTATTCTTTGGGCTTCAGAAATTTCACAAAGACTTCTCTCAGGGAGAGCTTTTGTGCCTTAATCCCCGTTGGCCTTGGGTAGAGCCTTTCACTCAGAAGAATCCCTTCTTTCTTCAGCACCAGAGCAGTTTCTTCTAATATTTCCTTGATAACTTGCTTTTTCCTTTTTCAGTTTTCCCTGTAAGTCTTTTCTGTCTGGATATTGGACCTACAGTATCTCCTTAACTTTTCATATATTTTTAGTTTTGTTCTATATTTTGAGACATAAGCATAACTTTATTTTGTCAGAGGACCAACTTTGTCTTCAGCTGTGATTTTATTATTCAGAATGCAATTTAATTTTGTAGTTTTGCAATCATATTTGATTACTAAGAGCACTTTTTGTTTTCTGATTTTGCTTTAAAAATTATCCAGTTATTCTTGGGATACAATTTTCCATTAAATTCTTATTGTGTATATTAATAAGACTTATCACTACGCACATAGTGCTCCAAACTTGCTCTTTTTTTGCCTGACATTGTGTCTTGGTAATTGTTATATTAGAACCCATAAAATTGCACTAGTTCTTTTGATAGCTACACTATATTTCATTTTCTATTTTACATGTGTGAATTTAAACAAGTCCCCTAAAATGGATATATGGCTCTAAAAAAAGAACTGATATACAAACGATACTGCCATGATATTCCTTGTATGAATGTTTTTGTACATTTATTATTAGTAGTTTAGTAGAATATATTTCTAGATATAAAAAGTGCTGGCTTAAGGGTATACATGCTATCCATTTGAATATATATTTTAAAATCACTATTCCATTAAATTTGTGTTTTGTTCCACAAAAAGTGAAAGAGTTCTCTGTCTTTCCTGCTGTCCAACAAAGTATACTATTAGATATGATCCACCTGATCAGTGAAAATGGAGTTTAGTGTAGTCTAATTTTCATTTTTCTTCTTATGAGTAATATCGATCAGATTTTTATATGTTGGAAAGTCCTTTGTAATTCCATTTCTGTTAACTGTCTAGTTACACCTGGAGTACATTTCTACTATGTTATTGATATTTTAAAAGTTTTATAGGAATTTTTATGTGTTAAAGAAATTGGCCTTTGCTAGCTCATACTTTAAAAGCACTCACTTTGACATATTCATGGAGATTTTGCCATCCTAAAACTTCAACACACTTTTCAAAGTTAGAATACTTTTAGATTTTAAGAAAAAGTAAAGAGAATACAGAATTCCTACACATGCCAGTCCAATTTCTCCTACTGTTAGCATCTTATGTTACTGTGGCTCAATTGTAACAATTCACGAACTGATTTTGATATTTCATTGTTAACTAAATCCCATACTTTATTCAGTTTACATTAGCTTTTACCTAGTGACTTTTTCCATTCCACAATAATAGCACCTTACATTTAGTCACCACGTTTCCTTAGACTACTCTGGATTGTGACAGTTTCTTAGACTTTCTTGTTGTTAATGATCTTTACAGTTTGAGGACTAATGGTCAGGCATTTTGTACAATGACTTTCAGTTGGGGTGCCATTTTTATGATTATGAAATGAAATTATGAAATAATGATTATGAAGTAAACACACTATAAACCTGACTTACCACTGCTGATGTTAACCTGGTGGAGGTAACATTCATTTGTGATTTAAAAACAAAATAAAAAGTTCATTCATACTAAGAATAGAAGTGAATTCATCAGTCTGATTAAGGGATCTAGGAAAACTCTACATCTAACACTGTACTTAACGACAAGAGACTGTGCTTTCCCTCTAAGGTCAGGAACAAAACAAGGGTAACTACTCTCACTATTGCTATAACATTTTGCGAGAGGGTCCATCCAGAGAAGTAATACAAAAGAGAATCCAGACTGGAAAAAAAAGAATGAAACTATTTTAATTTGCACACTATATGAATGCTTATGTGGGAAATCCTAAAGGATGTGGAGAAAGGCTACTAGAAATAATAAGTAAATTTGGCAGGTTAGTATAAAAGAAAATTGTATTTCCATATACTATAGATGAGCACTTGGAAATATAAATTTAAAAATTCCACTTATAGTAGCATCATAAACATGACATATTAACAAAATATATCCCAAGATTTGTATGCTGAAATTATAAAATATTAATGAAAGCTATCAAGTCAGCCCTAAATAAATGGAGAGCTATATCTCCAAATATATAAATTCAATGTAACCTTATTGAAAAATCCCAGCAGGCCCTTTTAAAGATCAGAAAGCTGATTCTAAAATCCATATGGAAAAGTCAAGGAATTAGTATTGCTGAAACATTTTTAAAAGAACTTAAAGGAGTACTGCTCTCTCACTTTAAGACTTACTATAAAACTATAATAATTAAGACTGTAATATTTATGAAAGTTTAGACATTCTGATAAATTGAACAGAAAAGAAATAGCAGAAACAGATCCAAACATTTATGTGCAATTGATTTTCAGTGATGGTGCCAATGTAATTCATTGGATATAGGATAGCCTTTTCAGCAAATACTGATGGAACAGCTGCATATCCATCCATATGCAAAAAAAATGAGTAAATAAATGAACCTCAACCAAAATCATATGCAAAAACAATGCAATATGAATTAGAAGCCTAAGTATAAAGCACACAACTGTCAAATTTTCCAGAAACTAAAAGAAAAAAATTACCTTTAGCTACACAAAGATTTATTAGAGAGAACAAAAGAGTATAAAATCATAAAAGAAAAATTTAAAAAGATAAATTAGATTTAATCAAAACTGAAAATTTTTTGTTCTTGGAATGTTAAGAAAATAAAAAAGAAGCCATAGTCTAGATGAAATTTTCTGCAAGAAAAAGATCTGATAAAAGACATCTATCCAGAATATATATATACACACATATATACACACACACACATATATATGTGTGTATATGAAACTCTCTTTGCTGTCAGAAGCCTTTCAGTTTGATGCAGTCTCACTTGCTTATTTTTGCTTTCATTGCTTATGCTTTTGTTGAGGTAGCCAAAAATTCCCAGTAAGACAAACATCAAAGAACTTTCCCCCATGTTTTCTTCAAGGAGTTTTTTCAGGTCTCATGTTTCTATCTTAACTTTAGTTCGAGTTGATTTTTGTGGATGATATAAGATAAGGGTCTAGTTTCATTCTTTTTAATGTGATTATATAGTTTTTCCAGCACCACTGAAGGGGACTATCCTTTCCCTATTGTGTCTTCTTGATGGTCTTGTCAATAATTAGTTGACAGTATGTGCTGTATTCTGTTTCATTGGCCTACATATCAGTTTTTATTCTAGTATCATTCTGTTTTAATTAGCATCACTGTGTATCATAATTTGAAATCAGAAAGCACATACATATTAGCGTCCTCATCAATGTGATAAAAATACCTTAGAGAACAACTTACAGAAAGGTAGATTTGGCTCATGGTTTCAGAGGCGGTCAATCCATAGTTCCTTGGCCCCATGTACTTAGGCAGAGCATGTGGCAGAGGGAGCATGTGGTGCAGAAAGTAGAGAGAGAAAACATAGGAAGTAGCCAGGGCAAGAGATAGACCCCAAGGACACACCCCCAGTGAATTACTTCTTCCAGGTAGGTCTTACTTCCTAAAGTTCCCAGAACCACCATTGACTTACGGGCTAGACAGTGATTTCCCTTTGTTCTAGACTGTCTTTAAAAGAATGTTTGCATAGTGAACAACCTTGATGGTATCTCTATAGCACCATCTGGAGAAAGGTGCAGGTCTATCCCAATGATAAGGGTAATATCCCCTTCTGAAGCAAAGGGCAAACTGACTGTTGGGAAAGTTTAGCTCTACTACAACATCCTGGATGTTCATGTGTCAAGCAGGCCTTCATCATGGAAACTGGGGCTCAAGTAACTGGCTTCAAAATGATGACACTTTTGTTACTGCTATTGCTGTGAGAGCTAAACTGTCCATCTCCGAGCAGGAGTCTTGTGTCTTCTATCAGCTTTCCTGAAAGATTGGCAGGGTGACTTGTTATTTTTCAAGTACTATAAAATCTTTTCTACCACAGTTTTGACTCTTTAGTAGTGAGGATGCTGATAGAGACATGAGTTTCTGGAAGAAGAAGGATGAAGATCTAGTGAGTTGATTAATGGGATTTAAGGAAAGCAAACATATTGACTAAAGAGTATGTTCAACCAGACAATAAATTGTCCTGCACTTTGTTGCCCATTAATGAGAAAGAATTGGGAGGGGGAACTGATTAAAGGTCAAATACTAGGAAATTGGTTCAAAGACAGCAGACTAATATAGGCTTTGGATGTTACAACACTCCTCTGGTGTGGGGATTTCTTTGCCAGTCTGGTGTTTAGCTTCAAGTTCACACTCCATCATAATAAGTAATGTAGAGAGTTTTCCTGAGAGCAGAGTTCTGAAATAATTGTTGCAAAAATTCACACCTACACTTAGCATGAAAAGGAGGGAAGTTTATGATTACAATGTGCAGAAACCAGGAGGACTGATAGAACTTCAACTGACTTACTTGAGAGATAAAGGGAACAGGAATACCTAATCCTTGCTAAGGAGGATTGGAACAACTGGACCATCTTATGGTTCAGTGCCTCCAGCATTCTGTACCTTGGAGATGAGAGTAACGGTTTTAAGGTTTTTTTGCAGGGAGTACTGACTACTATAAGAAACCTTTCCCTAAACCAGATAAAACTCCCTTGGAAAACCATAAATGAGTCATTGATTAGTATTCAGGGTCTTACAACCTTGAATTACATTTACAATAATGATGAAAGTGACCCACTGCAGAGTAAGAACCTCCCCCAAAGAAATCTAGATAAATTTTTGCTGTCAGTCCTGCCACCTTGGAAAATTCTCTTAGCTTTTATGTGGAAATCAAATGAGAATGTAGGAAGTGTTTTCTTAATAATCGGAAATGATTTTCTAGGTTAATGTGGGCTCCTCAAAGGTTACACCTGTGGCTGGTGAGTCATGGAGTTCCCAAAGGTGAACTTTGTGTGTCAGCCAGGAGGACTTCACCGTTCCATACCAGGTTGAGCTGGCTGAAAGCAATGCAAGTTCATTTGGCTGAGTTGCCAGTAGATGCTGCACTGCTCAAAATGGAAAGTAAACGAGCCTGTTTGCTGGTGTGGAGAAACTCTTTCTCCAATCCCTCTGATTCCTCTATCGCTCTCTTCCCTACTTCAGCTACTTTAACATCAGGGATGATGATTAGGATTGAGACTGAGGTAGCCCTTTGTCCCTTAAGAGTACTAGAGGCAATGTGTCCCTGAGTATGCTAGGGAAATTCTGGGAGAAGAGGGTCTTTAGCTCTTATGGCTATGTTGAGCACAAGTGCTCAAGTCACTGTCCTACTCATTGACTAGAGTCAGCTAGAGTGGTACTGGCAGGTTCAGAGGTGGTGGAAAGGATGTTAATACGCCCTTGTGGGTAGAATCTTCTTGGTCAGTTGAATGCACTTAAGTGTTCATTGCTGAATGAATAATTGCTACAAAGTCTTCCTTCATTTGCAAGAGTTATGTTATCACATCCCTTGTGGGTAACTGAACCATTGATAAAACTGAATTCTATATCCAACAGTATGTTTTTTTCTTGTATGTAACTAGATAAAGTTTAAGTTATAAATTAAACACAGTGAGAGATTAACAATAACTAAGCATAACAATAACTAACAAAACAATATGCTGTCATAAAATTTATGCAGATATGATCTCTCCTTCAAAATATCTTGTACTATACCCACCCTTCACTTTTTGTAACATGAGGATTTGAACTCAGGCCTTCATGCTTGCTAGACAGGTGTTCTACTGCTTGAGCCACTTTGTCAATCCTGTTTTGTGTTGGGTATTTTCAAGATAGGGTCTCATGAACTATTTGCCCAGGCTGGCTTCATATCATTTGGATATCAATTACTAAGAAAACACCTCCTATGTTCTCATTTGATTTCCACATAAAGGCTAAGAGAATTTTCCAAGGTGGCAGGACTGACAGCAAACATTTATCTAGATTTCTTTGGGCCAGGTTCTTACTCTGCAATGGGTCACTTTCATCATTATAACAACTTTGTAGTAACTCTTCATGATTTTAACATAAGTGTCTCTACTCCCTTATGTCCAAAACCTTAACTATATAGAAGATGATGTCAGAAGCCTGAATCTAAATGGTTCTGATTGCAGTCAGAACCTGTATAAGAAAGGGTGGCTGATAAACCATGACAAAATTCAAGCCCCATTCTTCAAGTAAGGTTTCATGGGACTATGTGAATGGATTAACCATGCTCAGACACATCCCTTTTGAAAAGCCCCTATTAGCTTGCACTTGTTGAAGTCCTTGGTACTTTCTGTGCTGATATTCTCATTTTGTGGTTGGTGAACTCATGTTCAATGATTAACAAGATGGGAATCATTCACCAAGTCTCTTTGTCAAATGGGAATAGTATGTTTGAGGACTCACCCAGTTTGGCCCCAATAGCATCTTACATTTAGATAAAAAGTTGTCAGCTGTCCCTTTGGGAGAAACTTTACCTCTCATTCTACCACTTTGGAAAGGAGTTTAAAGTACCTGTTAAAAGCAACACATACAGTTTCCCATGATCCAGCAATTTCACCTAGATACACATTAATAGAAACACATACATGTGTATATCAAAAGACATATACACCAAAAAACATATGTGAGAATATTTGAATTACAATTATTCTTAGTAATCCAAAACTGGAAATAGCACAAATGTACATTTGAGAAAATAAGAAAATTATAGTATATTCATACAAAGGAATATTTCATGCTATTAAACTGAATGAATAACTATTATAAGAATATGAATGAATTCCAGAAACATGATTTGAGCAACATAAATCAAGCACAGAATAGTATATACTCCATTATTCCAATTATATAAAATTCAAAAGAATACAAACTTAGCTAGGGCTATGGTGGCCAAGAGGGGTTTTGATGCCAGGGCTTTCTCATTTTCAATCTAGTGGGTTGTCACATGTGTGTGCTTACTTTTTTGAAAATTCTTCAAGCCATTGATGCATAATTTGGACAATTTTCCTCTTTCATACTTTAATTTAAATTGTTATTAAGATAATCAGAGCCACTGATAATAAAATACTGAAGAAGCTAGTACAAATACACAAACAGGAAAACTTCATACTAATCATAGCATGGGGGCCATATTCTCACGTAAATTTGTAGCATACCAGACCTATCAGTAAATAAAAAGCAAAACATGCAATGATGAAGTAGGGCTTTGGAAATTCAAATCTGATTTTAATATTTTGTCTTCACTGTAAAAACTAAAATATACTTGAAAAAGTAAAGCAACCATTTTAAATGGTAATTCTTAGTAAAAGAAAAATAGACACTACCTTATTTAAATATCTCTATAATAGCACAATCAATGTCACAATTCATTGTGAAACAATAAAGGTATTACCACTTAAGTAAAAAAAGATAAATGTGTCTGCCAATACTATTATTGAATATTTTTCTGAAAGTTCTAGATAATACAGTAAGGCAAGTAAATTAAATAAAAACATTGGCAACTTGGAATTAGTACTTTCTTTTAATATGAATTGCATTATCATATGCCTAAATAAAAAACCAAAATAATGAGCATCATCATAGAACTATTTAATAATAGTAATATTTCCCAGTGTGTTGGACAATTGTAAAACACATATTTATAAATGATTAGAAAGTATAATGAAAAAGAAGAGTCTTCTGAATGAATATAAATTACAAGAATTTTTAACAAGGAATAAATAGCATCTGTAATAAAAGTATGAAACTCTGCTGAAGACTGTAAAACACTATGTGATGAAATGTTGAGAAATGCCACACTTATAAATTAGAAGAGGTGACTGGTAGGATGTCCATTCTCTCCCATATTAATTTAATACTTACAGCTATGTCAATAAAAATACTGGTATTTTGGAATTTTGCAAAATTATCTCATGATTGACCTGGCAAAATATACAGGTGAAAATAGTTATGATTATTGTGAAAGTGAATAAGGATGGATGACTCATGTTACACTGTGCAAAAATGTGCAATGAGGCTGCAATAATTAAGATAGTGCAGTCATGGAATAAGAGTTGGCAGACTAATGGGGCATCTCAGTTGTCCACAAACATGCACACATGTGAATCTGCTTTAAAGGCACAAATGAAGAAAGTGGGAAATGGGTAGATTTTCCTCCTGCTCCCCAGCCATAGACAACCATTCCATTGTGTTCAATGCAGAGACTTTTGTTTTACATACATGAATATATAAACTATATGTATATGTATAACACATATGTATAAACTCTTTTTTAAACTTTTGTGTTATTTGTAATATGGGGGGTCGTTGTGATAATCCCATAGATGTGTACAGTGTACTTTGAACAAGTTCACCCCTCCATCATATTCATCAGCCCCCCTTCATCTTCCCCAACTTTTCAAATAGTGTTTGGTGAGTGGGATTATGCTCTCTTCCTATGTGTGTGTGGATCATATGTAATGAACTCCAATCCTCTTCACCCCTCAGAATCCTTTCTCCCCCCGCAATTGACTCCTCCTCCTAGCTGGGCATTGCCTTATTATACATACCCATCATTCTCCTTTTCTTCTCACTCAATCCTCCGATATCAGAATCCACACAGGTTGCTACATGAAAACCTAGTAGTCCGTTACCTGCCATACAAGCACTTCATGTTGTGTATCCATCACATTTTGGCTAGCAACTCCTCCAACAATGGCACCATATTGTCCTCATCCCTTACTATCAGACAACTTAGTGGGAGAGTCTGTGACACCAGTCATTTGGGCCAGAAAGATTTACAATCACTGGGGATGACTGCCCTCTGCTTGATTCTTCTGCTTCTATCTAGGATTTGTACCTCTCTTTTCCCTTGGCTGAGTGTGTCCCCCTTTTCTGGGGGTTAAGTAATAATCGGTGGGGTTGGCCTTGCTGTACAGTCTGTACCTAATGACTGTGATGTCTCCTTTGTCTTC
Source organism: Castor canadensis (assembly GCF_047511655.1). Taxonomy (NCBI): domain Eukaryota; kingdom Metazoa; phylum Chordata; class Mammalia; order Rodentia; family Castoridae; genus Castor; species Castor canadensis. The sequence continues at coordinate 56,601,510 of NC_133402.1, read as the reverse complement.
ATGGCTGGACTCTGCATCCCATTTGTGATCAGCAACCCCACACCCACCTTTACACACTGAAAATGACATGTGTTTTAGAATCATTTCCATCGATTGGAATCCCAGCTCTGCCACCTACTATCTGAACAACTTTAGGCAAACCTTCTTAAACCTTCAACCTTCCTGAACCTCAGTTTTTAGACTTGTGAAATGCTAATACCATTACCTATTAGGTAATGGTATGGGCATGGTAAGGCTTAAATGAGATGGTGTGTGGAAATCTTCCTGCTGATCTTTGAGCGTATCAAGTTGTTTTATTGAATATGCTAAGTCATAACTCCAGTGGATTTTGCTTGAAAGACCCTTCCATTATGGTTAGTGAACCTGAAAGACTCTTCCAGGTTCCTTACCTTGTGCAAATACATGCTCAGATCCCACCTAGTCAATGAGTTCTTGTCCTCATTACCTTATTCTGAATGCTAAACCACTTTCAAATTTTTCTTCTTTCCACACTTTTCACCTTCAAAGATATTAGATAATTTATGCATTATGTTTATTGATAATGATCTATCTTCCCTTGCAAGATCCAGTTCAGTACACTGATCTATGTTTTGTTTACCGATGGGTCCTGAGTACCTGGAAATAGGTACTATTGGATTAGATTTTCTACTGAGTAAACATTTGTTGAATGAATGAAGGAAGGAAGGAAGGAAGGAAGTCTGTACTTAGTAATGTCAAAATCAGAATAGTTCTGAGAGTCTTCTTAAGATACTTCCATGTGACCACTTGAGAAGATCAGAGACTCTGGAGAAGACAAATACTAGTCTGAGATCTGGGTAGGGTTGGGGTCTCCCAGCAGGAATCCTTATCCACAATCTTTACCTAAGAAGCAGCAGTCAGGCCACAGTCACCGCTGCATGGAGTAGATACTTAGTCAAGGTCTATTGACTGGAGTTGATGAAGGCTTGCATTTTTCAACTTTGAACATAGGGACAACTATTCTCTTCATGCCAAGAACTCCATGACCAAATGGGAAATACCTTAGTCCCTTGTCCATTGGCCTGACAGCTTGGAAAAGAGCTCAGCTTTTATTTAAAATTCAGTCGGGGATCTGATAGCTTCTGATAGCTGAAAACAAATTTGAGTGCCCATTGGAAAGGGTTGTCCAGGAATCTACATGGGCAAGAGCAAAGTGCACATCCCCTTTTTCAGACCAGTGAAGTGATGTTTCATCTGTCACTGGTGTCAGAAGAAGCATGGGATAGCTGGGGATCTCTGGTCACTTAGTGTCCAGATCTGCCCAGAAGCCTGTTGGTAAAGAGAGGCCCTAGATAATGAGACAGGATAGTGTGGGGTCCATGCAAGAGATGCCTGGTCAGGGGAGGGATTGACAAGAGTGTAGAGCTCACAGACTCATGTCCACTTTTCTCTTCTTTTTTATATTTCTCTTTCTTCTCCTTTGTTACCATCTCATTCTCTTCACCGCTCCACTCTTCTTCTTCCTCAGCTCTGAGATATCAGTGGTCCCCACAGTTTTGTGAGCATCAGAATTGGCAGAAATGCTTACGAAAACCCAGATGAGGGTCCCTCCCCCAGTTTCTGGTCCAGTGAGCCTGGACTGGGGCCTGAGAGTGTGCATTCCTAATGTGCTCCCAGAAGAGGCTGATGCTACTGGCTTGGAGTCCACACTTTGGGAAGTACTGCTTGATTACTTGCTCATCTTCCCTACTCAACTGCTCACTGTATTCCTCTACGTACCTGCCTCTCTGTTGCCTTCTCTCTCATTATCTTTGTTTCTCTCTTTCTCTGCCCTTTCTATATCTGTGTTTCTCCTCTTCTTGGAGATCACAGATTTCTCTTCTTGTAAGAGAAGGAAGTCTCCAGTCCCATTAGGTAGCATTGTTTGTCCCAAGCAGAAATTCTCTTCTCTGCAATACTCTTCTGAAGCCTTTTGTGTTGTCTCCTTGCCAGTGACTGTGATGCCCTTCTAGACAAGGTGGGAAATGGAGCCCCAGGTCCCTGCACACGACAGGCTGTGCCTCTGCTCCTCTCCCCCACAGAGAATGCCTATGAATCTTCAAAGACCACAGAGGTGGGGGAGAGAAATGAGAGAAAGTGAATCCATTAAGAGGCGTAAAAGCTGACAGTTTCAAAAATAATGATCTGGGTTTCCTCTTATTTAAAACTACCCAGCTGCCCTGCTGCTTTCATAGCTTCTGCAACTGACACTTGGCAACATTTGGAATTAAAAATACATAAGTGTTTTCTGAAAAAGCTGCTAATTTGAAGGTCATTAGCAGCCAAAAACATATTTCTTTTATTTATAAAAACTGCATGTAATAAAGTTATTAATATGTACCCTTATCCCCCGGCTCTTCTGTGCTGAGTCCCTCCAAGGGAAAAGCTGGGAAAGCTTCCTGCCTCACCTTGTCCCCTGCAATGTGCTCTCCTCTTGGCCTTCACTTCCCCACACCTGCCCTCTCCCTGACACTTGCCTGGTGACCTGCAGTACCCAGAGGAGCCTGTGACTCACAGTGGCCTGGGATGATGTAAATGGCCATTAGAGTTGGTGAAATGGCCCTGTCTTCCAGGGAAAGGGCACTTCCGGCAGTTAAGTGCTGATGGGTTCAGAGGCACTTGCCTTGATAATGAGAACATTTGGGATAATTTCCCCTGTGGGCTATAGTGTGTGTCCTCAATCCCTTAGGTCTGTGTCACAGCAGTCAGGCAGGCACATCTCCTCCTGGGGCCTGTCCCACCTTGCTGCTTCTCTGCTGTGCCACTTGGATAGCCACCAGCCAGTGTTCACAGTGGGCCCTCTGCAGGGAGCTTTCCACACCTGTTCAGTCCTGGGGGCCCAGGTGGATTTGACTTTGTAGGGCTGTCAACTGCTGTATCTGATGACCCCTTCTTTGTGTGTGCACTACATTGGTCTCACTTCCATCACCATCCCCTTGTGGTTTCCTTCAGCTGGCCCTTCTGGACAGTTCCAACTCCTTCTTCTCAGCTGTTTGTTTTATGAGGGAAATCACTGGAATCCCAGCCTGTCAGCAGCTTCCTTGCAAATCCTTTTTGCAAAAGGGTGAGGGGGGTTGGGAGAAAAGTAAGGGGAAAGAAGGCAATGAGGCTGGGGGTTGTGGTTGCCATAGAAATCTAGAAGTGGGACTGACAGCTGAAAAGCACTGCACAGAGCAAAGGAGGGGGGAGTGAGAGAGGTGTGAGTGGAGTGAGCCTGCATGAGGAGCAGCTGACCCATGGGTAGTCACGTGAAATACATCTAGAGAAAGGGCCACATGGAGATAGGATGCAGGCTCAGGATTTTGGATCCTGCCAGTGGGAGCAGGACTGGGAAGAGAATGCAATCATGAAGCCTGGAATTAGAGAGAGAGGTAGCAGTATCTACAGAAACACACCAGTCCTCAGGGAATCACTCACATCCCAGCACTGTCCCCTCAGAACCAGGGTCACCAGCCTTCCTTGTCTGGCTGGGGCAGAACCCTGTGTCATGAGGCCACCTTTGGATCCCTTCTGCAACAAGGATGTGAAACTGAGGGGGCACACTGTATACTCTGTCTTCAGTCTGCTTCTTCTCTCTGAGATTTATTCCTTCATTATAAAAAAGTCATTTTGGGCTTACTTAACCAATTTTCTCCCACTGCTCCTATTTTTTCTAATTATATGTGTGTGGCAGCCCATTATGACTGCTTCTCATCATAGGATGGAAAAGGACGATTTTCCCATTGTCTGTGGAGTGCTATAGATCCTACTCCTAGCCCTCAGGAAAACTGGGGCTCAGAGGGTACAGTGGTGGGTGAAAGGCACAGCACGGGGTAGGCAGCATCTGGATCACCGAAGAATTGCATTCAAGGCCAGTGGCAGAGAGTAGTGTTGGCAGCTGGAGGCCAAGCTTGCTAAGTGAGCTCTTCCTTGGAAAACCCTATACTTCTGCCAGTTGTGGAAGCTGGGGGCTACCTGGAAATGGCATTTTGCTTCTGACCAGACACCTATCGGAGAAGTTCCAAACCTTCATAAATCAGCCTCCTTTAGGATGCCTGCCTCTATTGCACCACCTATAGTACCATTTTTAATTTACTGGCTTATTCTCCTATTAGACTGTGAACTCCATTAGAGCAGAGACTGGTCTGGCATTCATCCAGAATGAGTGAGTAAATGAATGAGCAAATGAATGTACACCTGAATAAATATTTTAACTTCCTGAATACTGTGCTATACTGAATACTGTGCTTCCTGAATACTGGCTTTCACTGCCAACAGTCTCTCCTCTACTTTCCTGACTCCTGCTGGGTCTCCAGAGAAGGGAACACTATTTGCCAAGGAAACAGATTCCATGGTTGCTGGCTGTAACCTTTCCTGGTGTTTTACTCTAGGACTACTGTCCTTTTAACACTGACTAAGGGGCTTGCTTTGTTTCTATCTTTCTACGGTAAGAACCCCCATGATAGTACAATCAGAATCAGCTTTCAAGAATGACTGTAAGACATCACTGGTAAGGATTGCCTGACAAGGTTGATTAGATAGCCTCAGGATCTGAATTTAGGTGGTGAGGCTTTTACAAATACTTTGGATTCCTGACCTTTACTTCAACCCTTTTAACCTTCAGGCCATTTCTAAGTTCTTACCAAGACTGAGCAAAGTACAGCCCACATGACATAGTGGCCCTCAACTGCTTTTACAAATAAAGTGTTATTGAAATACATTCAAACCCATTCATTGAAATATTGTCTATGACTGCTTTCGTGTTACAATGGCAAGAGCTGAATAGTTGCAAAAGGGATCATGTGGTTTACAAAGTCTAAAACATTTACTAGATTGCTTTATAGAAAAATGTTGCCATCCCTTCTGCAGTAGAGTCTAAAAAAGATGCTAGATTTTGTTGTTTTCTTTCTTGCCAGCTGCAGGATTCAGAACCACAAACAGTTAACTAAATCTCAGCACCATATGACAGTTTGCAAATAAGACCAAAGGAATGATGTTCACTCAAATGAAATCAGCTGTGCAGTAAAGCCCCCTGGGCCAGACAAGTTAATGCTTGGCAAACTGCCCTTTCTGTGAAACATCCCAGCAGGAGCTGAACCCCATGGTGGTAAAAAAAAAAAAAAAACAATAAAAAATTGTTAATTGTTAAATTGGATGTCACAGAGAATAGCTGTCTAAGTTGCAGTAGACAGTTTGCATTTGGAAAATATCAGATTGTGACTAAGGCTGAAGGTCACCTATAGGCAAAGGGCAAAGTGGATGCAAAGTTGGTGCCATCTGCTTCATCCTACAGGGAGACCCACCACCAGGTGACCTGCCCTGCTGCACCACAAATGAAGCCAGGTGAGCAAGGAGGTGTTCTGAAGAGTTGTAGTGAACATAGCCCAACCTGGAGCTAGGGAAGAAGTAACTTCAACAAAAATCAATGTACCAAGTCTCAACTATCCCCCTGCATCTGCTGGGCACTGGTGACTCACACCTTAATCCTAGCTATTTGGGAGGCTGAGATCCAAAGAATCAGTTCTATGCCAGCCTGGGGAAATAGTTCATGAGACCCCCATCTCCAAAATAACGTGTGCAAAATGGACTGGAGGTATGGTTCAAGTGGTAGAGTACCTACTTTGCAAGCACAAAGCTTCAAATTCAAACCTCAGTCCCACCAAAAAAAACAAAAAATCACTGAGAATGGTTAGTCCTTTGATTGCTAAGTTAGAGGTGACTGATGGCAAAAAATACATGGATTCAAATATTAGTTCATAAATTCAACAGATTGCTGTGTGTGTGTGATGACTGTGTCTTAAGCCTGACGATTCAGCCGTGAATGAGATCTGCCCCTTGGCATGGGGAAGGTTCCAGGGATAAAGACCTATGAACAGACCATTATAAAACAGAGAGCTAAATATTATGAAAGTGAGAAACATGAGGTGCTGAGAAGAGACAAAGAAGAGGTAGTTGACCCAAGTGAGACCTCTGAGATTTCTTCAAGTAGATTGGAGACTCCAAGGATGGCCAAGAGGCAGCCAAGTGAAGGGAGGGGGTACAGGATAGGAGTGATGCAATGTTGGCCCTGTGGGTGCCACAAGGGTGGTGTTAGAAGTAGAAATGAAGGTGGGAAGTTTTCATAGGCTTGCAAGCTTCTATTTTTCAATTCTCTCCACAAAACTTTGCCAGACTCATAATTAATTGTACTATTATTTAGTACATTTAGTTATTATTTTTCCCTAAAGCTAGTAAGACACAGTTTTACTTGGATAAACTGATTTCAAAAAAAGACTTCCTAATTTCTGCTGCTAGATAATGTATTCATTTGTATGTTATGTATATTTGTTTTTCTTTAGTGTACCTTAAAATAAATATATATTGTAATATATATGCATGTATACACACATCTATATATTACAATTTTAGAGAATTTGGACATATGTACTCTAAAACTCTCTTGATCACTGACGGTACATTCAACACACTCGTGGGAACCCAGGAGGCTGGCCCCTGAGGACTGCTTGGTGGTCATGGCAAAATTTCTGAATAGTCATTTAGCTGGAAAAAGGTGTTCATATTGACCTATAGGCCCAGAAATTGGGCTTTAAATAAAAGTGTTGGTTTAGTACCAGGAAGGAAAGGCCACTGGCTTGTTAAGTTGAGTGAGCAAGGTGCCTATACCACGTACTGAAAAAAAAAATCCAGAATCCAACCATGGTCCAATGTGACAAGCAGCCTGGGAATCCACCCAGAAGCAAGGCAAAGCTTGAGTCCAATCTCTGCAAACATGAAAGGTGAAGGGCAAAAATGATTAAGATGACAGATACATGCAACTGTGAAGTTCACAAAATCCCCAAATCCACAGAGGTTAAGGATTGACCTTTATCAGAAGGCAAAAAGATTTTTTACAATAAACTTCAGGCTCTGTTTTACTTTCTATTTTTAGATCATGTTCCTAAACCATTAGAAGTAAAATAAACTAATACTAGTCATAATTTATGGAGCATTCCCCATGAATCTCTGACCACAGCCAAGAGATGTTCATAGGAGGATAAGCTGATTAGTGGTCCGTTCCCTGAGATCTCTGATCAAACAGGGGAATCCCAGTCAGCATGCCAAACCCTCCTGCCCTTGGGAGTCTGGTCCTTGTATGCTCAGCTTCCTGGGTCCAGATATCTAGCACGGGGAAGAAGGGTGTTTCAGAGAGTCCACACAGAGCCATAGCAATTCAACAACAGGTAGACTAACTGCTCAGACTTGGAAGAGGTCTGTATGTCCACAGTTTAGACACTGGACACTTTGTGGGGCTTTCATTTCCTGCCCAGGTACCTAAGGTAGGTTGAGAGTCCCAAGCTTACCCATATGTACATGCTTGTTGGCTCACTCAGCAGATTCCACAGCATCTGAGCAGGCAGAGATTGCTGCGTGCTTCCGGGATTGTGTTCAGCAGTAACAAAGATTTTCCTATGAACCACTTTACATCTGTACCTTACCTGACGTGGTTGTTTCTTTCCTCTGTGAGTGCTGGGAAAGGCAAGGGTGAAGCAGACTAATGGCTGGTCCAGTACACATCACACTTGCCTGGAAAAGCCAAGCTCTCCCTGATCTGCCTTCCTGGCCCATCTGCTAATGGGCCATGCTGCCCTCTTCCTTCTCTTGTCTTGTGACATATCATAGTCAGAGACATAGTAATTGCCTGTCTCTCCCTATGACTGAGGCCTTGGCCTCCACATAGGCTTAGTCTTGCCCTTCCAGGCTGTCTTCACTTTGAAGGCAATGCCCTGTTAGCTTCATGACTTTATGGTTTATACCCAGCACCCAGAAAACCCCAGAGCCCACCAGAAGCCTCATGTATGCTTGCTGATGAATGAGTAGGGTCCTGCTTTACTGCTACCAGGCTCAGCTCCCTATCCCCCTACCCTAGTTCCTGAGAGTCTAGAGTCCTGACCCTGGGTTCTGCCCTATGGCTAAGAATCTAATCCTGATGAATATATATTCCAATCCCACAGTCTTCCCAGCAAGTCCTGCTGTCATGCCCTCCACTCATTAGGATGTACATGAACTTCCCCTGGGCTGCCCATGTTTTTCACTACCTACAGAGGCCTCTCATTGCTATCCTTGCTGGACCCGTGAGCACACCTTCCATTTTAGGTATCTGGGGCTCTCTCTGATCTGGTTCCCAGAAGCTGTCTATTTCTTGATGCCAAATTTCCCAAACTTGCCCATTCTTCTGGGCATAGTCCCTCTTGACTTGGCCATGCTATCCTCCTGTAAATATTTATATAGGCTCTGTATTGGGTGTCAAAGACACAGAAATAAATGTGATCCATTTTCTTCCCTCAAGGAGCTCACAGGTTAGGTGGGACAGATGAGTTAAATTTCATGAAAATAAGTATAATTGGGTAGGAGACAGAGAAGGAGGGGACTGTCTGCAGACTGGGCCATCTTCACAAGACACAGAACATTTGAGTTGATCTTGTAGGATCACAGGCTGGGGAGTGGAGAGGATCCTAGCAGGGGGAAAGCTTTGAGTACAGCACAGAAGTGGAAAGGGCTGCAGGCAGATATCACACATTGCTTGGTGGGAAGTTCGCTTGAGAGAAGTCCTGTCCATGACTGGGAATTTAGACTCCTTTCCATTGATTGTGGGCAGCTATTGGGGTGATCTGGGTAGGAGAGGGGATTTAATGCTGTATCATTCTTCCTCTCTAGCTTCTTTATGTCATTCACCCATTTCATCCAAAGTGGTAGCGCCGGTCTCATCACTTCTAGCAGTGCTGCAGCAAGGTCCATGAGTTCAATCATGAAGTCTCCATTGAAGAAGCCAGGAGAACTAAGTGATTAGATTGTGAGGAAATGGGAAGGTGAGCTTAAGTTCTGCTAGGAACTCATGTCATTCCTCATTTCATTTATCCTCCAGACCAAATTAGAATTGCTTCACTTGAAGCCATGCCATCTCTCCATCTGTACTCCCTGTCTTCTTGAGGCCTGACCTCCTCAATTACCCTCCTTCTCTTTTCCTCTCTGTGTAGATACTCTTTCATTAGCTTTTAAACATGCTCGAGTCTTTCCCATTAAGAAGCAATAAAACAGCAACAACCAGAAGTCTCCTCCTATAGTTACATCCATATTTTTCTTCTCCCTTCATAGATAATCTTCTTGAAAGGCTATGCTACTCCCTCTTTCCTAGATCCAGACAGCATCTTTTGCCACCATCTCTCTGCTGAAACTGCCCTTAACCAAGGTAACATTCCTGTAGCTATACTCAAGGACACTTTTCAATGCTTACCTCATGCTGGCCCTCACATGGCTGTGGGGCCAGTAGCCTCAAGACTGCTGTTCCTCCCTGAAATGTTTTTCTTTGCATGGACACTGCAGGCTTCCAATTTTCATTCTTCTCTTCTGATGGCTCTATCCAGATTCTTCCTTAGAGTCTTTGCCTGGGTAACTTTTAAGTATGGCTGTGTCCCAGAGTTCCATGCAGGCTTGCTTCTCTGACACTCGAATTTCAAACAATAAATTCTTCTGCCATGGCTTTAATTACCATCCAGAAAAAGATGGTCTTCAAACCTCTGCTAAATTGTAGACATTACTATGTAATTGCCCAAAGGCAACTCAAATTGACATTGTCTCTCCCTATCCCCAAGTCCCAGTTTTTCCTTCCCTTTGTATTCCCAATCTCAGTTGATGATATAAAAATCCATCTAGTTACCCACACCAGGAACTTAGAGTGTCACCCTTGACCTCTCCCTCCTTCATCCCTGACAGCCAATCCACCTACCCCTTCTGCCAATTTTGCCTTCTTCACATTTTCTGGATGGGTCTTCTTTTCTTCACCCCCACTGCTACTTCTATATCTCCATCCAGGTCACCATCATCTTTTCCCAGATCAATCCACCATCACCTTTTCCCAGATCATTCCACCAACCTCCTGACTGATCACCCTGAATCAAGTCTAGTTCTTGGCATTCCATTTTCCATTTTATTGTCACGATGATTTGTATGAAATAAAATTCTCTTCCATCAGCCCACTTTCCACCTCTTGCATTCATAACATCCAGATTCCTTATCATAAGGCCCTTCATGATCTAGCCCCTGCCTACTCCTCCAGCAACCCTGCCTCCAGCACTGTGTTCCCCAGCCTTATGGAATTGTATGTGACCCTACAGACATGTCTACCACTTATATTTTCCCCAACTGAATAGCTCCTCCACTTCTCAGATTCTAGTTTAGCAGACCCCCTGGGGGATGTTTTCTTCTGCCACCTGGGACAATGGAGTTCCATTTCTGTGCTCCTGCAGGGTTGTTCATTTCCCTGTTGAAGTTACTTACAATGTTGAGTTCTGCTATAAAGACCTTAGTTGTAACTTACTTGTCATCATATTCTGTGTCAGAAACCCATTTCCAGTATTATAGAAATTGCTCGTATACATGCAAATATAGATTTCAATATTATCAGGGAGGAAATCAAAGTTTTTGTGGGGTGAAGACAGATTCTCTATTTTAGAACAGAATAGCATGGTCTCAGTGGCTTAGAAGGAGTTCATTTGCTCATAATTTTGTTTTGTTTTCTTAATTTTATTTTTTCTCTTTGGTAAACTGTAGGAATTCTCAGAGTAAGGATAGATTTAGGAAGGTTGAACAACTCTTGGAAGCAAGCCTTAGTGTAGAGAGGCTATAAAAACATCAATGAAGATTTCCTGGCCAAAGAAGCCCTGCCCAACCAAATGTTACCTGGCAGTGAACACTTCCTGGACTGCTCTCAGAAGGATAGGTTGTCCTCTGCCCCTATTCCTCCCTGCCCTTCAGATTTGGCTCCATTTTATCAGGAATGACATCAAATTTATTTCTCCCTCTCAGGGCCTTTGTGCAGTGACTGACACTTGGTGGGAGGCTGCTGTACCCCAGGCTGGAGCTCTGGGGAAGATTGTAACATCGTGTTAAAGATTCAGACAGGGTTGAAAGGGAGTGTTTTAAACTTCACAAAACTAAAATTAGGGTAGGCTACGATTGATAGAAGTTAAGAGTAATTGAGAAAGATTCCAACAAAATACCCAGGGATTGATTTATTTTAAAACATGTCGTCTAAGGTCATGGTGAAGTAATGTCTTGTTAAACTTTCTTAGTTCAAACTAATTTCATTCACTAAAGATTTTCTGAGCAACTTCCATTAGTCAGACAATGTGCTGAGGATGGGAACAGAGATGAGGAAGTGTTCTATGTCCATTCTTGCTCAGGGAACCACCAGGAGGTTCCTGCTGGGATGCTATTGGCAAGTCATGACTCCTGGCAGTACTAGAACTCATCAAGAACCTGTGATGACAAGATAAAACCTGGAGGGATGAAAGTATGTGATGGGGCCCATCCATCACTTGTACAGGAGTCTGTCCATCCCATCCATCCTTGGTCAGGTCTGACGTCACATTATCCAACCCTGCCATAGCCTATACTCTGCCAGAGACCGAGTGCATTCTCTAACATCTGTGCACATGTTTTCTTTTGGAAATTACTGGTCTCAAAAGACTCCCGGATGGTGAACACAGTCACTTTTAGATCTCAATGAGCTTGAATGACCTTCCAGTGTGACTAGACACTCCTTCCCGTTTGAGAATCTTTCTGTGACCTCAAGGATTCCTTTCTACTCTTGCCTGTCCTCAGTTCCCCCACTGGTTTAACAGACAATGTAAAATTTCAGGCTGCTTTTGAAAATGATCCTGTAACTTCTGTGTGTACTTCAAATTGTAATTGTATGCAGAGCTCATCCTGCTACCAATCTTCAGGTATCCTTTGGTGTTGGGCATCCTTTGAGAATGCTGGATGGTGCCTGATTGCTGGTGATCACCTGTCACAGCTGTGCCTTCCCCTCACTTCACTTGTCAAGGATCTAATCATGACCTCAGCCCAGTTGGAGACAGAGCCATTATTATTTTTTAAATGATGATGAAATTCCCAGGGTAGCTCATAAAGGCCTTCTTCGAACAAAACAGAGCTGACAGGATCTTGAATTTTTAACTGATCCTTTGTAGATTCTTCCTCCTGTCCTCTGCCTCACTCTTCTTGTGGTTCCTGATATCCCTGTAGTCCTCTTCCCCCATCCTCACTATTTTCTCTGGTCTCTTCACAAGTCCTCACTCCTTTTTTTGAGTGTTGTAGGGAGCAAGAAGGAGGCACAGGAGATGGGTCTAATCCCCAGGACTTCTCCACACCAATTGTCTCCATTCCCTAAACCATGACCCAGGAACATTAATTAAACACCTCCAGCCTCTCTGTGAGCCACCTCTGAGCTTCCCAGATGGCTGCAAATTCCATCTTGTTAGTTTGGTTCTTCAAACCACAAGCCACTGATCACCATGCAAAATATGTTTGAAGGAAAGGTTCCCATTGGATTTAGCCCTCCGCGGGATGGTGAGGCAGCATGTGTAACTGAAATTTACAGGGTTGCAGTCTTGCTGCCCGTGAACATTCTCCACAGGGAGCTCTTTTGAATGTGTGAAGGAAGTTCCCCAGAGCTGAGAACAGACTACAGGGCCTTCAACCTCTCCTATCACTTCATGCCCAGGAGGTCTAGGATTTTATTCCTCTCCTTTGGGGTATCTCAAGAACCTCAATAACTATCATTTCCTGAACCATGGGCTACACGTCTAATAGAACGAATTCCCAGGAAGATAGGTTAGTGTGATGTGGTGGCTCTCAAAGTGTGGTCCCCAGATCGGCAGCATCATCGCCACCTGGCCATTTGTGAGAAGTGTGAATTCTCACTTCTATTCCACACTTACCGAGTCAGAAGCCCAAAGGCGGGCACTGTGATCTGGGTTTGAACAATCCTTCCAAGTATACCAGTGCAGGCTCTGGTGTGCAACCCACTGAGGGTAGTGTTAAGAGCAGGGTGTCAGATGCCTGAGTCAAAATCCTACTACTATGTGTGATCTGGGAAGGGTCTTTGTCAGTTTCCTCATCTTAAAGTTGGGTACAGTTAAGTATCTGCTACCACTTCACACAGTTATGGTGAGGAAGAGCACTGAGACATGGAAAGGACACAAAAAAGTGTCTAGTGCAAGCAGCCAGTTGGGAATGTTTGATAGCCTTTATCAAAGGTAGGTGTTGTTTTCCTATTATAACAGATGAGGAAACTGAGGCTCAGAGAGACAAAGGACTGACTCAGTGCCTCAGAGTCTCTCTCACTTGTGCTACTCCTCAGTCTCTATATTTCCTGCTTTGTATTCATCCAGGGGTAGAGGGGGGCAGCTTGGAATCTGACATGAAGGAAGACAGCTGTGGGGCACAGTTAGGGCATGGCTGTGCCACTGAGAACTGGCTTGGGCTCTGCTGACCCTTTGGGCTTTCTTTTAGAACTTAGGGTTCTCTTCCTCTCTCCTTTCTGGGATCTTCTGGTGACACCAAACCAAAGGGATTGACATGACCTTCGCTTGGACCCTGCTTTCTCCACAGTCAGAAGTAATGCTGGCTTTGGTGGAGCTTTATAAAGAATTTGGGTTAAAAGACATTGCCTGAGGAATTTGGTAACAAATTAAAACTCATTCCTGTGGAAAATTGAGAGTAGATTAGTCGAATTGCCTAGGCTTGTAAGACACTTCATGGATTGAAGTCTTTGGGGTAATTAGTAAATTGTGCATGAATTGGCAAGCAATTAATAAGGGGAAGTTTTGTCTTCTGCCTGCCTGGTTGGACTGAGGCCCTTTGCAGCTACATTTGAATCTGCTGAGAGGAGCTCTGTCCATTTCCCCCATCCTTCAGGGGTCAAGTCCATGATGAGTTCACCTGGGTTCAAGCCTCTTTGAAGGAGCTTCCTACTAGAGTGAATCTGGGCTGGTGACCTCATGTCAGAACCTGTAAAATCATAGTTAGCAAATATGAAGGGAAAAGGATGATACTGCCTTAAATATGTATTCAATTAACTACTTGAGAACAAGAGTGCCTGTTTCTGCCTCATGTCACTACAGCCTCACATTCACAGACACCATGAGTGAGCAGTCCAGCACAGCCTTATCAAACACAGTGCATGAGCTTCTCAAATACAGTGTGTAAACTAAACCCAGTGTTGATGGGGTATTAAGAATTATTGTTTGTGTTTATTAGCTGATGACTTCTTTTACCTCTCATCTGTAGTTTAGAACCTCATATTTATTCAGTTTTTCCTTTGGGTCGCAGAGGTGACACTGAGTCTACTATATTCCACTTCTTAGGAGGCAGGAGGTCAGGAATTATTCCTTCCCCTCCACATTACAAAGAAGAAGGATAGTTACTAGGGATTCTCCCCTATCTTGGGGACAACCCACTGGGGTCCAGGGACATACACTCTGACACCATTCTACATAAACCCAGACATGCTTCTGCTCCTTTTAATTAGACAGATAAAATTAGCAAGGAGATTAAGGTAAAAGGAGAAATCAAAAATATTTAAATGTTAGGTGGAATTTACAAAAGTGAATTGAACAATGAGGTACAATAAGGAATGTAAAGAGAAACACAGACACAATTGAAACATTCCTTGGATGCCACAGGGCTTAAGCCAGTCCATAGGTAAGGCAAGAAGAATTCTCCCTTGCCACCTCTTAAATTGCAGATTCCAGGGATGTGGAAGAACATTCTCCAGAAACACTTGCCTTCTCCTTTTCTTCAGATGTTATCAAGAAAATTAATCAGTCAGTATCATTCCAGAATGGCCCACACTGCATCCAATTCAAACCACTCACCTGTTTCCTGTATGAATTTGCAAACTCTTGAGAGTTTTAAATTTTTTCTTTTCATTTTGTTTATTTTCTCACTCCTCTACTCCCTTTGAGCCAAGAAGCCACTGGACCAACCAGAAAGCCAAAGCAACTACGTATTCCAGCCCCTTTGAATTTCCCAGGGGTAAAAACTTCCCAGTTCTTTTTCTTGTTTGCATCTGTTACGAACAAGCACAGTCATTTTATAACGCAGACATACATATGTGTGCTCTTGCACACGGAAACAGGTTTTTCTATTTTTTTTTCCAATTTGTGGTTTCTTTTTCCTTTTTGCAGAAAATGCAAACAAAAGAAAAACAAGGTTTTCAATTGAAGGTACATCTCTTCTTCAATATGAAGACATTAATTGAATTGGTTGGATCCCCATGCAGTGGTCAGCAAAGTCCTTTGGCAACTGACAGAACAACATCTGGAGACTCAGGAGCTGGGTTTGTTTGAAGTAACTTCCCTACACGAGTCATGAGCAAAGGGAAATGGATGTGGGAGAGGGAGGGACTCTCGGGGAGGAGGACAAAAGGAGAAAAGAAAAGAACGTCATTGGTGAGGAAGAAAATGGAACACAGCTTGTTTCTTCCTTCCACCTCCTTCCCTTCTTCTTGTAGACAGGCAACTCTGGCCCACTGAGGGTGGGAGCTGAGTTCACTCTTGTTCTCCGATACACATGATTTTTGTCCCCACTTCTGTAAAATATCACCTTTCTCTATCTTTATTATTATGTATTTGGTTTCCTGCGGCATCTTAAACATGCTTCTGTCACTGAGAAATGAACGTTGCCTATTGAGCAACATGTCCAGTTCATTCTTCACTGATGGAAACGCATTTCCCAGCTGAGAAGCCCAGGTCTCCAGCATTTTCCACAGCGGTCACATCTGGTTCCCCCTTGACACTGGTCCTTTTCCTTTCTCTCCTCCTCCAAGAAAACAAGAGTTGTCATGCCATTGCTGTTGGTGACTGACTCATCTGGACCCTCATAGAATGAATGCTGTTCAGGATCTTCTTCTGATGGCCTGCCAAGGTGACCCCTATTCTCAGGAGGTCCCTATGAGGGAAAAAGCCACAAAAGAAGTCACTTCACAGATCAAAACCCATCACTAAAGGTAAACTCCTGGAAATCAGTGAGTAGGCAAATAAAAGTATTTAAAATCCAAGTAGCCTAAATTAACCCAAGTTTTTGGCAAGCTTCCAATGAACTATATTCCTGCTTATGATGTTGCAATGGCCTTAGTTTCCAATGCCTCCTCCAATCTGAAAGGGTTGTGCCTTATTCCTCCCTTATTTGTTCTGCGTTAGTCCTTTCATTGTATTCATGACCCTCTGGTTGACTGGAATTTTCCTTTGCTGTTTCTTTTAGCACTCCCAGTACACACTCTATGGGACTTCAGTTATTCTGTGGAGCTTTCTGCCTAAATTAGTGAACACCCACTGAGATTGAAAAGATGTGGGGCTTGCCTGGTCTTCTGATGTTTTCCCCTGACTTTTCAATTTCTAACTCTGTTTGAATTTTAATGTCATGCATTTTTAAGAAGGGTGATCTCAAAATAACTTTAAAATATCTGCCCAAGCAAGAATCCAAAGACTATGTCTGGAGTAGGGTTTGGATTGGATTCATCAATGAGCTGTGAATATCAGTATGAACAAATTCATGGCTTAAATTTGACCTTAGGGAAACACATGCATCTCCTTAGTTAATAATTAGGATATATGACACTGATTGAGTGCATGTTCTATGCCATATACTATCTCAACTAAGCCAAAGGAAAGCATTTCATTAAAGTTGACAAAACACTGCAGAAATAAAGATAATAATAATTTCACAGCAACCATTTCTGTTGTGCATCCTAGGGGCAGGTCAGGCACCAAGGTGCTTTGCGTGTGCTCTTCTGTTTGTCTCACACAAGCCAATATGATGGGTACTATTATTATATTCACATTTACAGACAAAACAAATAGCATTCAGAAAAGTTAAGTAATGCATTCAAGTTAACACAGCAGGTAAGCAATGGTGGACTGAGGACTCAATAGAAGACAACTTAGCAACTGGTCCCCCAACAGGGCTCCCCTTAGAAATCTGCTAATGGTCTTGAGTTGTTTTTCCAAAGCCCCTGACCACAGCAAAACAAATCACTTTGTACACTGCCTAGCCTGGTAGACTCTGGAGTGGAGTCTGGTCTGGATCTGCATCCATAATGTCTTAACTCTCCTGCTCCATTCCTCTTTTACACGGTCATCAATCCTTTACAGACTGTAGCTAGTTGGGAAAGTCAAATTGCCCATGGCTTTTCCCAAATACTTTTGGGAAGCCTGCTTGAAGTTTGAATTCACAAATTGCCCCACGATCTATTTTATTGAGTTGCTCATTTTCCTTTTCCACCTTTTATCTCTCAAGAAATAAATTGAATTGCTCCACTACTACATGGACGTGTTTTACTTTGAACTAAGTCCCTTAATTTTTAGTTTGACTTTTAGTCTTCCCCTAGTTCTTTTTCAAGTGATTATTCCCAGAATGAGAGAATTACTTCACTTGATACCTATAGACTATGGGGAGATCACATGACAACTACCCCCATGTATAGGCGTCACAGTGGGAAAGTAAGAGCACCCTTGTCTTTGTGAGCACCATTTCTCTTAGGTCTTCTGATCATTTAGAGGTGTCCATTTTAGCTCTGCAGGATGGGGAGGCTGGTTTTCCCATGGTGTGTTTTATTTTAATATTATTTTTGTTTTTCACTGTCCATTTGGTAATCATTCAAGATGGCAGGGCCTGTCCTTTCAAAGCATCATCAGTAACTAAACCTTTAAAAAATTCTTATATTTAGTGGATTCAAGGCCAGAAGCACATTCAAATGATTTACTTGGAACAACTGGAGCTCCATTATTTCTGATAAGAATAAACTACACAGAGTGGTTGACACAAAGAGGTCAGAGTGTCAGGAAGCTGTCCCTCTGCTCTAGAGCTTAAGTGGTAGGGTAAGGCTTCACCCATCTCTCCCGGACTCAGCAGATGGCCTGAGTAGGAGGACTCTCCCAGAGCCTAGCACTTTGCCTGGTTTATAAAAGGTGATAAGTTAGTGTATGTCAACTGCCTGATGGATTAATGGATCCTGTACCACAGGAAATGTGTTTCACAGGCCACCAGAGCCTACCTGGACACTTTTAGTATATACTGTAGCTCAGGCAGTTTGTGAGGTCCTTTCGATGTGTGTGTGTGTGTGTGTGTGTGTGTGTGTAGGGTGGGGGTACGTTTGACTTCCTAGATAGTATTATCTGAGCTTCTGTGAGTGTAGAAGGCAAAATTTGAACCTTGCCCACTGTATTACTGAGGTTGCCAAGCTTTGCCACACATTATAACTATCTGAAAAGCTTTAACAAATCTCAATACTCAGGTCTCACCATCTACCTGTTAATCAGAAGTCTTGGAGTGGGCCCAGGCATCGGTAGTTTTTAAAGATCCCCTGAAGATCCCAGTGACCAGCAAAGTACAAGAACCCCTGTGGCATGGGGGTGGGGTGGGGTGGGTGGGAAATAGGTAGCTGGATATAAAGAACTGGCAGCCAGAAAAGCAGTCTTCTGCCCCAGCATTGCCACGTGTCAGCACCAATGTCACATCATTTCAGAATCTGCTGCACGGGAAGAGTGAAACTAGATAAATATTTCCCAAACTGCAGTTCCATAAAAACCTGTCCTTCAAAAATATGGTTTTAGGGTATTTAATAATTTTATATGTGTTTCTTTATTTCAGGATTTCTCATGGCCTTTATAATGCTAATATGAGCAGTGAATCTCCAAGAGGGTGATAAAGTATGCAGTATTTCCCAAATTTATTTGACCATGGGACCTTTTTTCCAAGGAGAACCTATTAACATTTCCCACAACTGGTGCTACTCAGAACATTCTGGGGGAAATGATAGACCACATGGATCTTTAAGACCCTTTCTGGCTCTCATCTTATTTGAATAATTTTATTTTGTGTATTCCACCAAACTCCTGTGGGAGCAGCAGACTGGTAAATAATTTGTGGGGGATAGAAATGTGTGCTTATTTACAGGAGCTGCCTAAGTGTAAGGCTCCCCACACAGCATGATTGTTGCTGAATCGGTGCAATGCCTTTCCTGCTATGTTGTTTAAAGTGCTGGCTGGCTGTGTTCTTTCCATCTGGATACTCTCTTTGATGGGTTAAGTTTATAAACTTGTATGGGGAAGAGACTCTCTGTGATTAGGCAAATGACATATGGCTATCACTTCGAAGAAATCTGATTTGGATTCCAGGATAGATCTCCACTTTCTCCCCTATCTCTATCCGGCTCACTGTTCATCTTTCCATGGCATTCCCCTTGGGCTTGGTTCTATCAGAGAAGGAGTGGGGATGATGACCGCAGAAAGTCAACCAACATCACCTGCAGTAGCAAGGTGAACCCTGTGAACTGGACAGAGGGGACTGTGCACTTACTCTGATGTCATCTGGGTGACTAGCTGCAGGGAGGTGAAGCCGGCGGTGAGGAAGCTGTCCCTGTACTGGACCATTTTGATGGCACTGAGCCAGTCATCCACGGTGGTAAAGGCCGTGAAGTCTGGGATGGAGCGGTCGAGCAGGGGCTGGGAAGGCCTGACAAGACAGAGAGGAACAATTGATTCCATGATTTCAGAGACACTTGAGCAGAGGTACTCTCTGGACTGATAGCAGATATTATGGACAGCAGCATCCCTGATGGTATGGAGCCTTCGATTCTTCATTCCTTATAGAATCTTAGATTAGCACCCCTTCCAAGGCCAAGTGGCTGGTCCTCTTGCTTCTGGGCACTGTCTCAGGTCACTCAAAACAGACTGGTACAGCATTCAGTTGAAGTGAAGTAAAGACCCCCTACTCCTTTATCAACTGAAATCTAGGAATCTGACCATCTAAGCATGTGCTTCTTTTAAAAAATGTGGTATGTACAGTTCGCCACAACCTCCCCAAACCTGTTGCTAACATTTTTTCCATGCTGGTGTCATCCTCTGCTACAAGAAAAAAAATGGAACAGAGAAACCCACCACTGACCTTCTCTGGTACAGACTTAATGTAGACATATAGGCACCTGAATCAGAAACTAGGGCGCCATCTTGTCATTGTCCAATCCCACACCCAGTCCTTCACCAAGTTACAAAGAGTTTTTTTCCCGAATTTCTCAGATTCATCCACTTTTTCGCACAGATATTACTCTGGTTTATGATCCTACTTTCTCTATCATTACTTGTGAAATTTTCTCCTATGTATGGTCTATACTGTACCCATAAACTCTTCAAAATGCAGACAAAATCATGCCAAAAACCCTCACCTTGACTCTGATATATGTCAAATCCTTTAATAGGTGCTCATTGTTCTGAATATCAAGCCAAAGTTCTTAGCATCACTAAAGGCACTGAGTATTCTTGACTTTTCCCACCTCACCAGTCTCAGCCCCAGCCAACTATACTTTCAACACACTGACTCTGCCTTCTCACCATCTGCACATGCTGCATCCTTATCCCTCACTCCCATCTCCTTTTTCATCCAGTGAATACATCCTAGCTCTCAGCTGAGATAACAGTCATCAGGAATACCTCCCTACTGTAGTTAGAGGTGTGTGCTCAGTGCCCTGTGCACCTTCCTGCCCCAGTGGCCATTAGGGTGTCAATTTTGCATTTTCATGATCATCTGATTAATGTTTGCCAATCCTAAATGATTTTCAACTCTGTGAGGGAAGGAACAATGTCTTACTTATTCTTATAGTACCAGTACTGAGTCCAGTGCTTAGCCTGTAGCCACTTTACAAACTTTGGTTGAAAAGAGAAATTAATAAATGAGTTAACAATGTAAACACAGCTGAGTAATGCACAGCTAATAGTAGCTGAGAGCTACTTTGTGCATTCATTCTTATCAAGCCCATTTGCTCTGTATTTCTCCAGCCCATAGCAACTGGGGCCTTTACCTGCCAAAATGTTAGCTAAGGTTCCAAGTCTGCAGCTCCACCTGCCTAGAAGACTGATATAGTTAACACAAAAAGTGCCTTCTAGAAACAGGATTGTTGAGAAGTGGGGCATACCAGTCGGATCAATATAAAGCCCAGTGCTGAGTATGCTGGAAGCCAACAGACAGTAGAGACTCAGTCAGAACTCTTAACAACTGTCTGTAGCCTATGCTAGAGGTAGAGAATATGGGAATATTTTAGAGAGATAGAATAGAAAAAGAAGGAGAGAGTGTTTGAATTTCTCCCTTTAGCGGATAAGCGCTGACATCCCACCCTTGCTCTCCACATAATAAAAGGCTGCCAGTTATGCCCTTGACCGTGAGAACACCCACTCCAGGAGTCACTCTTTTTCACTAGACTCACACGGCGGTGACGGTTGCCACAGTCTTGAGACTTGCCGGGTTCCGGATCATCTTGTCCAAGGTGTTGACAATCTCTGCAAAACGGGGCCGGCTGTTTCGGTCCTTCTGCCAGCAGTCCAGCATGAGTTGGTGCAGAGCAGCTGGGCAGTCCATGGGAGGGGGCAGCCGATAGTCCTGCTCAATGGCATTGATGACCTGCAGTGGCACACAGGGAATAAGTATGACGGGGAAGGAGCCACCAGCTAGTCATTCAGAAATCAGCCCCAAGGCAGAACTTCCCTGACCAGGCTGACTCAGGTGCCCTCTCTGCCACCATATATCTCCCGTAAGAGACTTTCTCTGTACTTGGTTTCTTCCACTATACTGTGGCCTCCTAGAAAGCAGGGACCACATCTTACTGTCCCTTTGTGTTGCTAGCATGTAACACACACTAGATCACTGCAAATGCTTTTTGAAAACAGAGCTGGTGAACTGCCTGTCTCCTCTTTAAGAAAATATGGGTCCCAATTCTGCCTTCCTGAAAACAGGTGATACCAGGGTTGATGAAAGTATGTTATATGGAAAACCTGGTGAGCTTATTATTTATACAGGACACCCTCAAAGCCTGTGGTGGCCTCTTTCCTTCCTAAGAGAAAAGAAAGGGAGGAGAGGGATCAGCATTGATGGCCCCTACTCCATACCAGGAACCCTCCAGATACCTCCATGTATCATTTGCCTTAGTCCTCATGAGCTGTCAACATGAAAGGGACTGAAGATCATTAGGTTAAACAAATTGATTCAGTACAATGATAACAGTCAAAATAACAAGGTGGTCCAACAATATGAATATCTTCAATTAGGTTTTGATAATTTTCACAAACTCTGAGGGATACTTTTGTAAAATTTTTGGAATCTTTCTGTACTTCGTTTTTCAGATTTTTGTGTTTTTCATCCTATACTTTTCAATTAACAATTCATTTAAAATAATTGTACCTGCTCTGTGCTTTCTGTATAAAAGGAATTGTAAATGACCCAAGTGCTTATGAGTTTATTATGGTACAAACATGGTACAAGGTAAAGCCCTGCGTCTAACATAGCCTTTAAATTGATGTTGCACACAAAAAAATGTATCCATTGAAATTGAAATAAACTCACATTTATAACATTAGGCAAAAGAGCAGGCTATATAACTGCAGATATGGCATAATCTTGCCTTTATAAAAAAACAACAAAATTATTACAAAACCCAACAATTACACACATGCCTAGAAAAGACCTTGGAAGGACATGACTGTGGAGTTAATGGTTGCTGCTGCTGAGCAGGTAGAGGCATGAAGGTTCTTTCTTTTTGTTTGTTTTTAGTTTTTATTGTCTATAATAATCATGCATTGATTTTATATTAAAATAACCAGTTAAAGTATTCTAAA
Source organism: Castor canadensis (assembly GCF_047511655.1). NCBI lineage: Eukaryota > Metazoa > Chordata > Mammalia > Rodentia > Castoridae > Castor > Castor canadensis. Next base: position 56,579,050 of record NC_133402.1, on the reverse strand, counting down.
CAACAAAGGAAATAATTTGGAGTTCAGGGACTTTTTGGTATTTATATCTCTCCTTAAAAAGACCAGATTAATTTCAACTAATTATTCTTTTCTTTTTTAACTCATATGTTGGTTAAAAAGTGCATATTCTCAATCAGTTTATATTTTTACAATTTCTATGCATCGTATACAGGACATGAGATGGAGCACGAGATATTATAACCTGAAATTACTGGAGATAATCAAGGTATATTATTTTGTCCATTCAATATGGTGAAATACAAAATTACAAACCATGCCAATATTATCAGTGTATAAAAAGACCGGTAACTGGGGACATTCACTTTTGAACAATGTGTCAAACTGACAAATTTTTATCTCCTCCAGATTTGTCGATCAAATTCCCTTCTATCCTTTAGGAGAGCATTTTGGTCCCATTATCCCCATGAGAAAATGGAGGCTTGAGGATTGAAGTTATCTTCCCAGAGGCACATAGTTAGCAAGTGATAGGGCTGGAAAAAAGCACAAAGGATACCTGATTTTAAGTTTTAAATACCTGGAAAGCCACTTTCCTTAGGCCTCTGAGGGCTACCATCGTAATTTCAGCCTGAAGATCACCCCCTGGGGCTGGTCAGTGTCTTCCTGGCATGAAACAGAAGTGTGGTGCTAAACTAAGTAATCCATCATTCCTATCAGCCTGGTTTGCTAACTAACCTGAGCCCTTTTCCAGCTCCTTCCACGCAACCAGATTGAGGGGTCCAGAGTCTCCCACTCATTGTGGAGACAGGTGTAAGAGAAGACATGTGGGATTACCCATTGAATGGCCCCAGGGGCTCTTTCTACGTTGCCCAGTGGCAAGCTAGGAGGGGCTAGTGTCCACATTCCACTTCTCAAGTGATTAAGGGGCCCCAAAGTGTTCTAGTACGAGGCAGCTGGTGTTAGCGTTCCCCTAAACTGCTGGTTCCTCTGCTCAATTTGTTTGATTAGCTCAAAACACTAATTTTCTCCACTGATGAGGTGATTCTTCTCTCTGCCCTAGAAAAAGAGCACTGGGATTAGAGCCCTTCTGCAGGAGCATAGCACCACGGTGCACGGCTGATCTGAGTACTCCTAGCGTAGCAGCAAGAGAACGGGGCACCCATTCATGTGCCATGTCTTCTGCCTATAAGCTCACAAAGAAATCGCCATGTCCCCCTTGTTATCTCTTCTGCATACCACCTCGCGGGATTTTGTTGAAGACTGTCTTGGCGTTTGTTTTTGTTTTTCTTCTGTTTGTGCTTACTTTCTTTTGAAGAGGACATCATATAGCTACTAGTTCCTCCTTCCTAAGCAGGTCAGCCAGAAACACAGACCCATTAAAAAGATTGTATGATACAATGAGATGATGCATGTCAACACCACACAGATAAGTAGTAGAAAGAATCCTCCTCACACACAGGGTTTCATTACTGCCGTGTCTGCTGTAGTGGACTTCTGCTTGGCAGACACGGAGCTACTACTGCTCATTGTGGAGGGCTCAGAAGATAGTGTTTGAAGTCACAAAGCCCAGAGTGAGGACTTAGTAAATAACACATCCCATCCTCACCTTTGGAGATAGAGGTTAATCAGGAGAACATTCTTCCATGTTCATGTTTGCAAACTGGGACATCACTTCCCACTTTATGCTATTTCTTCTAGAAATATATATATATATATATATATATATATTTGCTGTTACTTAAGCTGATACTCTGGGAACATTGATCCTTCTGGCATGTAAAAAGTCTTTACCCTCATTATGTTTTGGATCCATAATGTCCCCCAAAAGGCCATGTACTCAAGGCCTGATTAGCAGCTTGTGGTGTTATTGGGAAGTGATGCAGCTGTTAGGAGGTGTGATCTCATTGAAGAAAGCAGATAATTGTGTGCATGCCTTGAAGGGGATATTGGGACCCTGGCCCCTTTCTCTTTTTTTGTTTCCTGGCTTTCATGAGGTGAGGAGACTCCTCTGCCACAGGCTACTGCCACCATGATATTCTGCTTCACTACAGTCCTAAAAGCTATGGAGTCAGCCAACCATGAATGAGACCTCTGAAACCATGAGCCAAAATAACCTTTCTTCCTTTCAAAGTCTTTCTTTCTGATATTTTGTAACAGCAATAAAAATCTGGCTAACACAACCCTGTACCTCAAAGAAAAAATACTCAGGCCATTAAATGTTGTTGGGTAGCATTTATACACTTGTCTTTGACTGAAGTACTATAGGTTTGAAGATTTTTATTCTCTATTTAAGCACTGGGTGTTTTCTAATTCTCAGTGTATATAACTTACAGTCAAATTAAAATATCATGATATTCAAAAAATAGTATTAGTCCTCTAATGGGATTTTGAGATCATTCTCTGTCATATTTTCCTCACTAGCAGGTGTGTAAAACAGGGAGAGGTTGTGGAGAAACATCTGAAGTCTGGCCATCTGACTGCTCTAAATACCAGTGACCATGTTTGAACTGTACGGGAAGATGTGACCTAAGGTTGGGGGTACAAGGTGACCTGCCTAGCAGGGGTGACAATTGGAAGGAATTCTGGGCCCATTCCTTGGTGTAGCAGGATTAGACATATGGACACTCAGAAGAGTAGAGATTAGAGTGAGATCAGATGGCATTTCCAGAGAGGAAGGAGAGTGAAGGTGAGTGTAGTGGGGATGAGCGAAGCAGTTGAGGTGACTGGACCCTGTATCTCACTCTTGGCCATCCTAAGTCCAGTGTACATAAACATCCTGAGGACAAACTGAAGGTTCAGAGATAAGAGGTGGGAAGACACTGCCTTTGTTCATCTGACCCCAAAGACAATAGGTATAGGGCAGGGTGGGGACCGGGTGCTGGTGGTCTAACTCCATGTGCTCTTAGGTACTATATGAGGTGACCGGTGCATCTCTGGGAAGTGAGCAGGGCCCCTCCCTTATCCTCCCTCATGTTCCTAGGGAGGGCTCCAGGCTGCCTTTTGACGTGTGTTTCCCATTAGTGAGCTGGGTGGCAGGTGCTGCCTACTCGACCTTGCACTGGAGAGAGTGAAGTGGAGGAGCTCAGAGCTGTGGAGGAACCAGGGCAGAGCGGGTTAAGTTGAGCTCTGATGTTTCAATAAAACCACAGCTCCTCTCCACAGACACTGCCACTCTCATTATCTCTGTCAATCAGATCCAAGCAGCAGAACTTCCAAGTTGCTCTGTCTGGCTGACAAACTCTCTCTGTACATGTTCAAAGACCTTCCTGGGCTCCAGAAGCCCAATTACCAGCACTCCAACTTGCCTCTGCAATTCTCTTCCTTAAAGCCTTTCAATTGTCATCTGTAAAATCCTTTACTGCCACCACCTCAGAGGTTTCTGATGAGTGAGGCTGCAAGCTGCAAGCCCAGCCACTGGGAGTGCCCCCCACTTCCTGGCTTTCTCCCAGGCCAGGTTGAAAAGGCTTTCTGAATGGGCATAAAGCCACTTCTCCTCTTGCATTAGAAGCAGACTTGAACTTGGAACAGTGCTTACGGGTTTTATTTTGGAGCAATCCAACAAAATGAGAATAAACTGCTACTTTACAGATGTACTTATTTCCTCTGAGACCTAGCTCTAACATCAAATATCGGGAAGCTCCCTTCCTCCAAATGTTCCCACAGCCCTATCTATATATCACTGGACTATAAACTCCTCAAGAATAGATTCAGCAAGCACAATACTTAGTCACAGTTACCATGCAAAGGCTGTTTGTTGAATGAATAATTTGAAAATCTAATATCAGAAATTGTATTTGTTTTCAGCAGAGGTGAATGAATTGACGGAGAATATCTTGAATGTCACATCTTGCCTGTCAGTTTTGTAATCCATTCTATGTGTGCTGAATTGACCTTAATCGGATTAAGGTCTCTGGGTGGGACAAGACGGGTCTGCTTTGTCTGGCTAACATTTCTTACGCAGACATATGGATGGAACCTGTGTGCAGCTGGTTTCAGAAAAGCAGCCTTGGCGTCAAGACTGCCACTTACTGATTGGACACGCTACAGGAGCAGAGGCGAGGCATGGATAATCACAGATAATAGAGGGCCTAGATCCACCCAAGGTTGGCATCAGGACCTGGTTAAAGATGCAGCCACTTCACCCACTCTGGGCGGGAACATTGTTCCCACAGCAACAGGGAGTACTGTCCCAGAAGTGCCCCAGCTCCTCTTCCCACATCACATTGGGAAACTGCCTCCTTTCTCAATCTTCTGAGGAAATGCCCAAGGCTCTAATCCTCAGGCTGGACAGGGGGATGGCTAAAGGCAGTCTTCACAAGTTTACAAGGGCTTCAGGGTCCATCCAGATATGGAGGTGCTTACAGTGTGCTTGGTTGCTTGAATGACCCACATTTGGACCAGGGACAGCCCTGTCTCCTCCAGCCTGGAAACTAGGAAAGTTAAGAACTTCCCCTCCCTGTGGTGATGACAGAAAAAGCAGAGGTCGCAGGTATTGTAGGCTTTGCAAACTGTAATTCTCTCAGCTCCAAGGGGGGAGGGCAGGTGGTCAAAGGCAGTATTGAAATCTACATAGGACTTTTGATTGGAGCCTTATCAAAGCAAATCATCCTAAAAAGGGCATCCTTACCTTTAGTAATATTGAACAAAGATTCGCATCTGAAACACCACCAAAATACCTTTGCTTACAGCATCTCTGATGATGCTTCTCTTTCCTATCCTTGTCTCTTAAGAGGAGCCTAGAGGGAGGTTGAAGAACCCCCCTCAGACAAGGCCCCCTGCTTCTGTGGCCCCCATCTGAAGTTAACCAGTCTTGGGAAGCTTTTTCAGCTTCCTATTCACTGATAGTAACCCAAGCTCTGAGAAAAGGGAGTTCTCTTGGAAGGAGAGTCTTTTGCAGCAGATCTCTTTAAAGCTGAGGATGTGAATCCCAGACAGAAACTGTCAGAGGCAGAACAGGATCGGAACCCAGGCCATGACCCAGCACTCCTTCCCTTCATGAGTATGACAGAGGAAAACAGAACCTAGGCTCTAGGTCCTAGGGTAGAATTTCCTGCTTAGTTTGGGCCAGATCTATTCATGGTCCACAACTGTTCATGGCCGACTCATTGTCTCTGGAGTTGGAATCTATGGCTTGGGCACCATTTTGGGACTGTCGTCTTCCATGCTGGGCTCTATGATTAACTCAAACCTTCATACCAAGGGTGTCCCTGTATCCCCTGCCCTGAACACTTCAAGTTCAAGTTATGAGACCTTGAGCTGAAATCAGATAAGAGGACTTGTTATCCACTGCATATGGGGACCTTGGATGAGTGTTTGTGGTAGGTGGGTGCTGCTGACACTCACATCTTGGTTGGACATATCCCAATAGGGTCTCTCTCCAAATGACATGACTTCCCACATGACAATTCCATAACTCCAGACATCACTGGCTGATGTGAATTTGCGGTAAGCAATGGCCTCTGGAGCTGTCCATCTCACGGGGATCTTCCCTCCCTGGAAGAAAGAGAAACCTGGTCAGTCTGCTCATCAGTTTTCTGGTTGAAAGCATGTGAAAAGAAACAAACCATGCACGTTACTCCCCCACTCCCATATCTGTTAAGTTAGGACAACCAGTATAGTCTTTGACCCATGGCAGGCAACATTGCTGGGCCTATCCACAGGAGTTTAAGGGTGTCAGCATGGCCCATGCTAGTCTCATACCATATGTGGGCACACCACACACAAGAGAATAGCAAGTACTGGGACTTTATCCTCCTATCTCCTACATACTTATTCTAATGTCATTCTTGGGGGCGGAAGGGGTATAACTGCCCCAAATGCACTAAAACCACATGACATCAGCTACGTAAGAGGCCAGTTGTGGTTTCTTTGTCCCATAGCAATACAAAAGCTACATCATTTGGCTGAGGAGGAAACAGAATGAAACCAAGAAGGAAGAGGAGTGATGCAGCATACCTCCCAGGGATCCTTCTACTGGGATTGCCTCTGTGCCCCATTTCCATTTGCTTCACTTCTCAGGGAAAGATTTTCCTAACTCTGGAGGCTGCACACAGAACTGGGCTGCACTGGAGTGTGATGGGCCCAAGGCAGTGGCCTGTCCACATGCTGACTGTCCTGCCTGCTCTTCAGCTGAGGTCAGGATCCAGGAGGCTGGAAATCCATGATTCTAAATGGAGACCCTTGGGTCTCCATTTTGTCCACCAGCCTTGTACTGGGCATATCTAACTTGGCTCTCTGCTTGGCCTTGAGCTTGGCTGCCGGACTTTGGCTAGTGTTGTTTCCCTAAGGAGCAGATACCCATCTACTTATTCATTCATCCTATCAGCAAATAAGCACTGAGCACTGCTTTGAGCCAGGCCCTATTTGAGGAGGAGCTGGGGTCCCACAGATGAGTTACCAGAGTCCCTGCCCTCAAGCTGCACAGGACAGTGGGATGGCAGAGAACAGGGACTTCACATGTAGTTAATACAAGTGAAAGGTGAAGATGAATGTGACAACAGGGAGTTCTGAGAACTGGAGGCAACTCCAATCAGGGGACACAGTCAGGGTCAAGGAAGGTGGCCAGGAGACATCAGAGAGACAATGTCCTGTGGTGGTTAAGAGCTCCTGGAGCCTGTAGATGACTTTAGGCACAAATATTGCCCCTTTCCACCAGTGTGGTCAGGGCAAGTAGCCCAACGGCTCTGTGCATGCTTCACCTTAGCTCCTGTATAGAAAGGTCATGGTGAGGGTTGACTGGCTAATAGCTATATAGGTCTAGAATAGAGGGCAAGTAGTGAATATGTGTTAACTCTTATTTTTATCATGTTCATCCCTAGAGAATGAGTAGAAGTTCACTAGGCAAATTGAGAGGAGGAGGAAGCAATCCAAGGTGGCAGAAGCACAGGAGTCCTAAAGGGGAAGAAGAGGGAGGTGAGCAGAAGCAGGGAATGGTAAGGTCTGCCAGGCACTGGGCTGCTTATAGGTGTTAAGGTGAGACCCTTGCCAAGACTGCCTCTGAAGCTCGTCACTCTTGGACAAATATGATCCTCATTTTCAATTCTTCATGCCAGATACCAGGATTTCACCCCCAGAGCACACATTCTATGCCTGCACTCTGTATTATTCCATAATCTATGACACCTGAAGCCACTGGGCAGTGGTGACTGCCCAGAGTGTGCACAGCAGCTCTCTCTTTCCTTTCCTCCCTGGCCTCATGCCTCAGCTGAAGGAGGCTATTTTTAACCTGACAATTCTTACAGGCTGTCCAAACACCAAAAACACATGGTGGATGTTAGCAAAAATATCTTAAAATGTATAAATGGTTAATCTGATGGGAAAAAAAAGAGCAAATCACAAAGTGCATATTTATCTGGTTTCCTACCTAGAGCTTAGGAGGAATAAAGGCAACCTGGCCTGGACCTCCCCAGGCACACATCCAACTCTCTGCAAAGGAGACAGTCCTGATTTCCCCTGAGGATGCTGGCAGGCTTTTGTGGTGGGAGATGTCCTCAGCTAAATGCCAGCAATATGACAAATGCCTGGAGGGCAGGTTTGGGCTACTCCGCAACAGAATGCTTGGCTCTCACCATCCCCCAGAAATGAATGCGCTTACTGGCTTTATCAGCATAGTGCTCATGGTTGAGAAGTGAGATAAAAACTCATCCAGTGAACCAGGAATTCTCAAACACCTGGAGGTCAGTGTCTGGTAGGTCAAGGGACTCTTGTGGTATGTCACCCTTAGGGGAGGACTTGTTACCAAACCTTGAGATGGTCTGGGTTCCCCCAGAGGACCAGGTTTTGCTTTTGTTTTTGGCAGTACGGTTGAACTCAGTACCTTGTACTTGTTAGGCAAGCTCTCTGCCCCTTGAGCCAATCTGCCAGCCTCTTTTGTGCTGGTTATTTTGAGATAGGGTCTCCCTTTATTCCTGGGTTGGCCTGGACCACCATTCTTTTATTTTTGCTTCCCCAAGTAGCTGGGGATGATAGGTGTGTACCACTGTGGCCAGACATTGGTTGAAATGGAGTCTGGTGAAATTTTTGTGCAGGCTGGCCTTGAACCATGTTCCTCTCAGTCTCTGTACCCTGAATAGTTAGGACTATAGGCTTGAGCCACTGAGCTCAGCCAGGAGAGGGGATTTTTGCTTTCTCAAAATATCTGGGTTAATTTAAGTAGGAGAGAGCAAGAGTTTAATTAGTATGACTGTGTGTGTGTGTGTATGTGTGTGTGTGTGTGTGAGAGAGAGAGAGAGAGAGAGAGAGAGAGATAGAGAGAGAGACACAAAATGAGATTCTATGTGAGTGAGAACTTATCAGTATGTGTGTGCAAGACTGAGAGACAGAAAAAAAACTTGGCAGTATATGTCTGTGAGTAGAAGAGAGTTGGGACTTGCTTATCTTTTGTGAGTGTTTGTGTGTGTGTGTGGGGTGGGGGGGAGATGAAAGTGTAGTTCTTCTGAATTTCAAAGAGCGATTTGGGAGTCTGGAGGTGTCCTCCCCTGCCAAGTCTGGAGCAGACCCCAGGGGCTGTCAGTGACAGCTGTTGAGCTGCTCCCTCTTGCATGTAAAGTGGCAGTGCCAGGTCCACTGGCGAGGAGCCTCAAGCCCTCCTGCCACCTTGCGCTGTTGGGCCTCACTGAACACAGAACTTGGCCTGTCAACACCAACCCCTCTATCCCAGCAGGTGGCCAAGCCTTCCAGAAGATCCACCCTGGACAGGCAGGTGACAGCTTGTCATGGCCAGCTTGCCTATTCAGGTGAACAGTATAGGAGCACTGATCTCTGAGGCAGAATAAAAGGAAACACAAAGTCAGGGGAGCCCTCGCTTTCCTTCCTGGGAATTTTAAACTCTCCTTCCTTCTTTTCAAACATCATATCAGCAGTATTGCCTTCTGATGCTCAGAGATAATTATGATGATGATAATGACTATTCAACTTGTCTTCAATTATATGGCAGGAAATCTATTAAGTTAGAGGATGGTGACCAGCCCTGTGGAGGGGACAGAAATAAAGGAGGGAGGGTGATGCTACAGGAGGCAGGGTGTCTGCCAGCCAGGAAAGTCTTGCTGCTGAAAGAGGAAGTTTGCACCAGAAGTCAAGGCCAGAACGTTTATGTGACTGCAAAGAGTTCTAAGTGTTCCCTGCTTTCCAATGCAGGCATAAAGAGGGGGCATGAAGGAGGAGTTGTTTGCTCTGATGGGTGGTAAGGGAGCATGAGGGATCCACAATGAGCTGAAGAAGGGTTGGGGCTCTTGGGAAGAAATCTGCATCCACTTGAGCACAGGTTTTGCAAAGCTGCTAATGAGTAACTTCCTCTAGGGATGCTGAGAGCACAGGTCTGCATTCTGTAGTGAATGAGTTTCTCCAGAGTTGCCACAGGTGGTGGAGTGTGGGGAGGACAGAAAAGGAAAGGAAGGACAGGCACCTCAGTACCATCAGGACCCTACTAAGCTCCCTACAGGATGTCATACACTGACTTTCCACATCGAGCCTTGCATTAAACGGTTGTGCTGTCAAGAAATTATTCAAACTTTGGAAAACCACTGCTTCAGAATAATGATGTCTTAACTGACATCTTAGATTATGTCTGTGTAGGGGAAAGTGGGATGTGTGTGTATGTATGTAGAGTTTTATGAACTAAGACAAGATATCTGGCAGTGGATTAATCCTAACCCAGCCATCATCAGGATCCTTTGCTAACCTACATCACACCTTTGAGCAGGTGTGATGCCAACAAAATGTGTGATGCCAACAAGTGGAAAGTGTCATTGGAGGTACCCTTTAGTCCCTCAGCCTCAGCCAGCGTGCAGCAAGCATCTAAGTGCTCACACTGAACCTAGAACCTTATTAAGGACACGGCAGTGATGAGCTCAGCTCCCTTCTCGAGGGTCAATGGCGATCCCTAATGCTAACCAGCCAGTTCACTGACTTATCACGGTGAGATAAGACAGGTACAACACATAGCCTTGGTTCTGCAGTCCACCCAACTGTGATCCAGGCCAAGGTCCAGGCATAGGACTGATTCCTCTTGCTAATTACTTATCCCGAAGGAACCCATTGGATCCTATTGCTGTGTGTCTGGGCACTAATACAGTATCTTTTTCTACTATCTTGTGTGAAACAAAATCTCAATGGGAATATGGTAGGAATCCAGGCTCTCGTGAGTACTGAGTGTGGTGATCCTGGACTTGTTTACCAATCATATTGCATGCATCCCTTGATGCTTAGAAGTAATAGGTTTATGACCAAGAGCATCATAAAATGGCTCTTGATTTCACAAGCCCACTACTCCAAAATTGTTTTATAATATGTAAAACATATTGGGATTGTGAAAACCCAACAAAAGATAGTGATTATTATTACGGCTAAACAAGAATTTATTGAGTGCTGTGGATTGAATTATCTTCCCCTAAAAAGATATGTTGAAGTCTTAACCTGTGCATGTGATATTATTTGGAAATAGGGTCTTTACAGACATGCTCAAGTTAAGATGAGGTCATATGAGATCAAGTTGAGTCCTAAATTAATGTCTATTTCCTTATAAAAAGGCCAGGTGAAGATACAGAGACACAAAAGGGAAAATGCCATGTGAAGATGGAGGCAGAGATTGGAGTGATGTATCTATAAGCCAAGTTACAGCTTCTGGGAGAGAGGCATAGAACAGATCCTACCCTTACAGCCTTCAAGAGGAGGATGGTCCTGCCAATACCTTCTTCTCAGACTTCCAGCCTCCAGAGCAGAGATAAAATAAATTTATCTTGTTTAAGGACACCTAGGTGATAGCTATAATGCTTTGCTATACCAGCTATAGGAAATGAACACATTGAGTCCATACAATTGTATCAGGCACTAGTTTAAAAGTACTGCTGCTAAGTTCTTAGGTGGTAGAACTATTGTGGGCTACTATTAGGGGTAGTGGGATTTGGGAGTGAGGGATACCTCCAACATTTTATATTGAAGCCTATCAATTAACCACAAAGCTCCCTATCATATTTCTTCAGTGTTGTTGTCCAGACCTCAGCCACATTCCACACTTCGGAAGCACGCCTGGGGGAGAGTTCCATCCTTACTCAACCAACAGTGTCCCCAGACCATTGTCCCCTCCAGGTAGAGGTAGATACAGCAGAAGTCCATCATACTAGATGAGGGCCAATACTCCTGCACATATCCCAAAAGCCTAGACCAGTTTTCGAGCCCACTGGAATCACTCAGGGGAACTCGTCTTCATTTTCTTAAATGTCATAGGTATTTTAACTTACTTGGAGTTTCTGGGAGTGGTGCAGAAGCAATGGTAGGTTTTAATCAATCACTGAAGGCACTTGGAATCCTTGGTAAGCAATTCTAATGTGTAATCACTAGTTACAATGGCTGACTGGAGCAGTGGTTCTCAGAATTGGGTGTGTGCTGCAATCTTCTGGAAGGCTTGTAAAGCTGACCCCCACCTAGATTCTCAAGTTTCTAAGTTCTGTGACAGGATCTGAGAAATCTGCATTTCCAACAAATTCCCTGTTTGGTTGTCACACCCTAAGAGCTACTGGCATAGACAAACTGGACATAAACCATATATTGCATTAGGTTTCATACTAAATACCAACTCTAGTCATTGTTAGTAGCTGGGTTGAGAAGGAGTCTGAGGCTCCACCTGGGCTTAGCAAGAACTGTAACCAATGCCAACATGAATCACCTGAAACATGTTCAAATCTACCTATGCTTAGATACCACTCTTAGAGATTCTAAATAAATTAAAATACTCATGGCATTTTAAAAAATCCCCCAGATGACTCCCATGGGCAGCCAAGCTTCAGAAGCTCTGGACTAGGCCTTCCAAGTCTACAGAAAAGAAGGCCCTGGTCTTCATGAGCAATGTTTGCCACCGATGGGGGCACAAGTGGCTATATGCACAGAACGTATTTTCCAACATTGCACTAAACCTCAAAAGATCTTAAAATGGTGACAAAGGAAATGAAGGGTGAACTCAGATGAAATTTACATTGTATATCAAGAGTCACTTTGGAGTTGGCAGATTGGACACTCCCCCTTGGGGCAGTGACCATCCTGACTGCAGTTGACCAGCCTGGGTGAGGCAACTGACCATGAGAGGGGCTCAATGCAGCCCTTTGTAGACAAGTTAAGACACAGATGGCCTTGCTTTCAGGGTGTCTCCATATGAGACGCCCCCTCCTGTTCACTGGTCACTCTCTACTGCACTGGACCAAGAGGTTTAAAGTAAGCTGTATGTACTAAATGAGAAAGTTATTTCAGAATGAATGTCTCCACTTAAAAGCACTCTGAAAATACCTTCAGCCATTTTCCTTAACCTAATCAGTACAGTGATTTTTTTTTTTCTAGATAAGAACTGTATCACCCAAGAAGGAAAGGAAGTTTCTGCCTAAAAGGTTATCTATCTCTTAGCATTACAGCTTCTAACAGCCAGGGGAAATGGCTTCTGGCTGAGGAATTGTTAACAGAGTCTATATAATAAAGAGGCTGTTCCCAGTTCCCCAGGATGCCAGGAATTTGCATGAAAACAGTCTCTCTATCTTCTGAGAGTTCATCTGGCCCCGCTGCTTACTTCTTTCCAGAAGCCACAATCTTGATGGTGACACTATAATTTATGACTGTGCCAAGGATTATGATGCAACATACAGAGAGGAGGACAACTTTGGGTGGGAGGCAGGCTGCAGGGACAGGTAAGCTTCAGGAAGGGTGGCCTCGTTTGTCATGCAAATGGCAAACACAGTTTAGCAAGAGGCCAGGAGAAAAGACAACTCAGAAAAAGACACACAGCATCAGGGGCTGCAGAAAAAATTGTTTCTAAACAGAATGTTTTTCAAAGCCTTTCTTGAAGCATTAGTTTCTCCTTCCAAATGAATGACACAATGTCTTTTGTACTAGTAATAAAGTATGTGGTTTGAATAACTACAAATGGAAAAATTTACAGTCAGTGGGCTCCTGGTTTAGTCTCCCCTGAGCTTTGTGTGTACTGAAACCCTTCTCTGAGATGCTGCGAAAGGTAATTGCAGCCCAAACATCAGTTTCCAGCAGCTCGAGAAAGGACTATTTGGACATAAATTAACTAAAAATATGCGAGTGATAGTGTGTATTTCATGTGTGAAGAACAGAAAGGCCACTTGGTGACGTTTTCCAACTGGAAAAAAAATCCTGTTCTTCCACCAAACAATCATTTCTCTGTACTATACCAGCAAGAGAAACAGCTGTCTTTTACAAACCACACCCAAAACAGCCCCCGATGATGCTGGGATGTAAGCATCGTTATTTTTCATCATACAGCACTTCTGAGTTTATAATTAAAAAGAAACAGTGGAGAGACAAGGGCTAAATAATTCACTAGCTGCCTTCATTCATTTGACAAGGAGGCAGATGGTAACCTCTCTGGGCCAGAGCAGGGTCAGAAGAGGGGAAGGGGAGAACATCACTTCTGCCCTGAGAAAGGTGCTGTCCAGGGAATCTGCTCAGAAATGGTACAGGCTGGTTCTCTCCAGCACAGTCCCTGAAGCCTGGGCCCTCCTATCTGTGTTCCTAAAGTGCTGCCTCTGGAGAGAGCAGTTGGACTAACTGCCCAGTGGGCTTTTGAGTCTCTGTGCTTTCAACTTTAGCAGATGGTGAATTGCTCCTTGATAACCTAGGGAGGGAGCCAGCTGCCCATTAGGGGTTCAGTGAGCAGGGATGTGCTACCCTGCTGAAGAAACAAAAACACTCTCAGCGGGTGGGGACCATGAACCTCCAGGCTCTTTAAAAGACAGGTGAGCATGGAGGCTAAGGGAGCAGGGGACAGGAAAGGTTGAGGAGGAGACTCAAAGGTCACCCTCTTGTCCACTTTTCCCTTTCTGGGCCACATCCAGTGTGTTATCTGTTGCTTCTCTGAACATGACAGGAATTGGCTTTCTCCTAGAGCCCATCTACCTCCATGCTTACTGCTGTATACCTCAGCCCACCCTAAGAGACAGCTTTCGATGTCCTTTTTCAGTCAGTCCATGTGCTGCACCAGTGATCACTGGCCATGTCCATATGACTTGGTGGCTCCTGTCTATCAGGAGGCCAGGACATTCCTCTCATCTTCAGTCTCCCCACTGACCCTAGTCACTATTCTCCCATGCATTCCTACTCCTGTGTCTGGAGTTCCTGCTGCCTGATGGCAGGGCTGCCTCTTCTAGGTCCAAGCAGCTGATAGAGGCTCCCACAGCTAGTACTAAGAGGAGGAGTCTACTGGGTCTGGTGGATTCTTTGTCTCTGGAAAAGCTGGGGCTCTCACATGGAGACTGGCCTCTGCTTAGCCATCTTGGAGACCTCTGCTCAGCTCTGTGGGTAGCCTGTGGAGTTTATTTTGTTGTCCTCACTGAGTTTATCATAGCCTTCAATATTTTCCCTCTTCTTTACACTGCATAAGCATCTGACAAACTGTCCATGGCAAATTATTGTAGTAGATAAACTACATCTGTTCTTTATTTGCTGTGTATTTTTTTATGCCTTACTAGTGTCCACCTCTAGTACCACCCTCCAGCAGCTATTTTAAAAGTTACATTAAACAGCTTAAGCTCTTCTGGCCCCCTGATCTGCACCCCTTTTTGGCACAGCTTCCCCCTCAAACAATCCCAGCAGTTGTAACCGAGTCACTTAACCACTCTTGTCTTACTGTCTCCACCTGCCAATAGGAATAATAATGCTTAATTATCTCAGAGGGGTGTATGAGGAGCTGTTAGCTAAGGCTGGCAGAGTAAGGAAGTGTGCTGGGGAGACTGATCCACCTGCCTCCCTGCAGGAGCCCTGTCCTCTGGGCTGCCTGTCCTCTGGGTAGCATTAAGCATTGCCATCTCCAAAGGCCACTTAGGGAGGTCAGTTCCTTCCTGGGTATCTGCTACACTGGTGACCTGATCCAGGTATTCTGAGCTTTGTTTTATAGACACTAAGAATGGGACAGCCATGGGTCCACACCTGATGAAAGGTGAAGGGGGCACGGAGACTCGGTCTTTCCATTGCAAATCCTGCCCAGTCTCTTGCTCCCACTGGATAAAGGGAAAGAAGAAGGGAAGATAAATGGAGAGACAGGCTCCTGGGTACGGAGGGTGAGTGGCATCTTTTCTCTTCCAAAGGAAAACAGGATCCTGTTTTATTTTCACAGACCATGGAACCTGTAACCCTCTCCCAAAACATGTAAAGCTTTCTTTTTTAAAAAGGAAGCATTATCAAGTACAGTGTATAGATTGGGAATAAGTTAATGGCCTCCTATGTGAGAAAAGGGATGTGGAAATGGAAAATCTGACAGACTGTAGTAACAATATAAATTGGCAAAAGGCTTTGGAAAATAAACTTCTACCAAAATTTGAAGCCTGCAAATTCTTAGCATCACCATGAGGTGCAGGTGGACATCACATGCCTGGGGATGTGACACCCTGAGAAGGACACACTGTCACTTATGTAATGCATAATGCATGACCTGGATCTAATCATGAGGAGATATCAGACAAACCCAAATGAGGGTGGTTCTATTAAAAATATATGAATGGTATTTTTTAAAAATGTCAATATCATCACAAAAGACAAAAAAAGATTGTGGAAATGTTCCAGATTAAAGGAGACTAAATCAATAGGAATTAAGTCTGATCCTAGACAAGATCCTGTAATAGCAAGAAAAAAGTGGTAAAAAAGACTTTTGGGGAGGTCAGTTAAAATTAGAATACAGACAGCAGATTGGATAAAAGTATTTTGTCCATGTTGAATTACTATAGTTATGTAAGAGAAAATCCTTATCCTTAGGAAATATAGAAATGCATAGAACAGTATGTGAGGACAAAAAGTCATGATGTAGACAACCTACTTTCCAAGAGTTCAGAAAAAAATCTTACAAAGGTAGAGAGAGAAAATAATAAAAAAACGGGCTCTAATGATAACAATGAGTGAAGAATCTGGGCACAAGTTTTTGTATGAGTGTTATTTGTATTCTTAGACATTTTCTTTACGTTTAAAATTATCTTTAAGGCTGGGGCATTGGCTTAAATGTAGAACACCTGTCTAGTAAGTGCGAGGCCCTGAGTTCAAACCCTAGTACAACGAAAAAAATGCTTAAAACTTTAAGTGTGCAAAAATTATTCAACTCAGAAATTTCTCTTCTTGACATTTACTTTGGAGAAATATCCAAATGAGTCTGCAGAGATGTCTGTAGAAACATTCTCTGAAGCACTATTTGAAACATACCAGAAGCTACCTAGATGACCATCCAAAAAGAACTAGTGAGATAGCTCTCACAGTTCATCTATTTAAAAGATGTCTGAGAAAAAAGTTCATAGGGACAGCAGCAAAAGGCCTCCAAGGGCAGGAAATAAGGGACTGGGAAGGGGAAAGGTCATGGCCAGGGTACATAGTTAAGTAACAAAGAATGTCCATGAACTGACTAGTCTAGATAGCAGGAGACCATAAAATACACACACACACACACACACACACACACATAAACACATACACACACACACATATAAACACACACACACACACATATAAACACATACACACACGCACATACACACATACACACACACATACACATATAAACACACACACACATACACACATACACACACATACACATATAAACACACACACATACACATATACACACATACATACACACACATACACACACATAAACACATACATACACACACATACACATACACACACATACACACATACACACACATACACACACATACATACATACACATACACACAAACATACACACACATACACACACAAACACACACACATAAACACACACATATAAACACACACATACATACACACACAAACACACACACACAAACACACACATACACATACACACACACATACACACACATACACATATAAACACATACACACACATATAAACACATACACACACATACATACATATAAACATACACACATACACATACACACACATAAAAACACACACATATAAACACACACATATAAACACACACACACATAAACACACACACACATACACACACATACACACACACATACATACCCATAAACATACACACACACACATACACACACATAAACACACACACACACATACACACACATAAAAACACACACACATATACACACACACATACATATACATAAACATACACACACATACACACACACATACACACACACACAAACACACACACACGTTAGGAAAGCAATAGATCACACTACTAAGATAATAACTTCTGGAAATTTAGAAACTTGAAACATATTTTTACTTTTCATGTTTTTAAACATTTTTTTCACAAACAAAACTGCAATAAAGTTTTAAAAAGACAGCATTCTGGAGACTTCTTTGGGCTCCTTTCTTAAGATCCAACTTGGATCAATATGCTCCTTTTCTCTGCCTACTCTGGGATTAGTCCTCCTCAGGGGTTGACGGAGGAAGTGTGGGGTTGTAACAGCCCCAAATCTGATGCATGGGGTTGGTTCTAACAGACACTGTGGAAACACCGGGAAAGGGTCACATTCAGGGCTGAGAAAGCAAAAACCAAAGGGTCTTCTCCCACTGTAAGAAACCCAGCTACCTTTGGGGCAGCCCAATTGCATCCTGGGTACACATGCTCCTGCCCATTCTACACTGGCAATTGTACTTGCCACCACAGAACTCCAGTGACATGTTTGCCACTCTAACTTATTAGTTCATTCTTCTAATACTCATTGAACTGCACATGACAGCTCAGGGACACTGTGATGGGAGAGGAGCCAGGTCAGCTCCTGAGAAAGAATGCAGTGACTGAAGATGCTGTGAAAGTTTTGAAGAGCCCCTGAGCAAGATGGAGGAGGGAGCTGATGTGATAGTGGGGACAGGTTGTGAATTCAGTGTTAGGGCATAGTGGAGGCTGCCCTGTGGGCCAAGCTCTGCAAGGTTGTTGGTCTGCTCAGGCTTGCACTATAGACCCCTCCCTTGGGAGTACACTGGGGGTCCCAGCTTGATTACATTTTAACAGGGCTGCTTGAATCTCATCTCCTTCCCCCCTTGATTGGTCTATTTTCCAATCTGCTTTAGGATTTACTTCCTGCTTTTACATTCCTTAGAAAACTAACCCCGGGAATTACTTCACATTCCCAGACCTAACTTTCATTGAATTATAATGGATTCTTAGAAACTGCCTTTGCTAAGAAGCTCTGACTCTTTTCTTGACTTCACAGGTTAGCTAAAGGTAGGATAAAAGCCTGGCATTCCCTATCTTCATTGTGTGTCTCTCTCCCTTGTCTTAAATCTTTGGACCAGACTCCTACTTAACTCTGCACACAGGCATGTTAGTCACTCACAGCATGTGTGTCTAAAAACTGGTGATACCCCCTGTTAGAATAGCCATCATTAGAAACAACAACAACAACAGGTGTTGGTGAGGATGTGGGGAAAAAGGAACCCTTATATACTGCTGGTGGGAATGCAAACTAGTACAACCACTCTGGAAAAAAATTTGGAGGCTTCTTAAAAACCTAAACATTGATCTACCATTTGATCCAGCAATACCACTCTTGGGGATATACCCAAAAGAATGTGACACAGGTTACTCCAGAGGCACCTGCACACCCATGTTTATTGCAGCACTATTCACAATAGCCAAGTTATGGAAACAGCCAAGATGCCCCACTATTGATGAATGGATTAAGAAAATGTGGTATTTATACACAATGGAATTCTACTCAGCCATGAAGAAGAATGAAATCTTATCATTTGCGGGTAAATGGATGGAACTGGAGAACACCATCCTGAGCGAGATTACTCAGACCCAGAAGACCAAAAATCATATATTCTCCCTTATATGTGGAATTTAGATCAAGGGCAAACACAGCAAGGGAATTGGACTTTGATCACACGATGAGGCGAGAGCACAAAAGGGGAGGTACGAGGACAGGCAAGAAACCCAAAAAAAACAAGATAGTATTTGATGTCCTCAATGCAAAGGAACTAATGCAGATACTTTAAAGTGACAGAGGCCAATAGGAGAAGGGGACCAGGAACTAGAGAAACGGTTAGTTCGAGAAGAATTAATTTAGAAGGTAACACACACGCACAGGAAATTAATGTGAGTCAACTCCCTGTATAGCTATCCTTATCTCAACTGACAAAAACCCTTGGTCCTTCCTATTATTGCTTATACTCTCTCTTCAACAAAATTAGAGATAAGGGCAAAATAGTTTCTGCCTGATAATGAGGGGGTGGGAGGGAGAAGGAGGGGGTGGGGAAAGGGTAGAGAAATGACCCAAATATTGTATGCACATATGAATAAAAGAAATTAAAAAAAAGCTGGTGATACCTAACCCATCTCATCTTCCTTCAGGGGTTAAGGCACAGAGATAAGAGTAACTGAAGTATCTTACAGTCATCATTTAAAACATACTTTTCCAGACTCCCCAAAAGGTACTGGAAAGTCTTCAGTCATTTTCCTAAGCCTACAGTCATCTTTGAGTCCAGGAACAGCAGAGCCTTGAAGACAGATGACACCATGAAGAGATCACTTCCAAGCAGGAACAATGACCTAATGGGACCTAGATTGTCCCTTCAAGAAATAAGGACTTCTTCAGGTCATCTTGCAGAACCAGAATTGAGATAATGATCAATCAGACCACACTTTGACCACTATTGCTAAATTATGCATACTTCTCGCCCCTGCGCTAATTCTTCCTCTATTTAAACCTAATGCTCATGTCAGTATCCCAAAAATGAGATGTTATGCTTACTTTCCACCTTCCCAACATAGCTATGTTGGTTAAATCCTTTCTTGCCTTTTCACCATTCCTTCTGTTTGCTTTCTTTGTTTTTGAGGTGAGTGGCTAGACCTGACATGTTGGACCCCCTGGATTTAGTCCTGTCACTTGGACTCTAGTTAAAGAAGCTGCTGGTCTAGACAACTTGTCTTCACATCCTTGCATGTCTGCTATGGGACACAGAAGCATAGGGAATGAATTAATATATTGCTGTTCCAAAGCCAGACGGAGTCTTCTCAAAGACAGGAAGAGACCATTTGGTTCCTAATCTCCCAAACCTGGGATTTACCTTTTCCCTGTGACTTTTAGTAGCTCACCAAACTTGGGGTCTTCCCAATCCTGCCACAATCAAAAGCTCTGTCTAGAAGTGTGGAGCTTAGAACTGTGAATCATATCAACATCTGCTAGAACTCAAAGACTTACTCTTTTCAGAACCCATTTTATCTAGGGCTGATGAACTGTGAACCAAAACAATTTCCATCTCCATCAGAGCCATGGTCTCCCAAGATTTGAGAAGCCATATTCATTGTATCAAACAGGCCCAGAATTTCTCAGAAGACAATCCTTAGCAACAGTTCAAGAATGGCCCAGGGAAGTTCCCAAACTCTGTGGCCTATCCACATAGTAAGCAGAATATTTGCCATCTGACTTTTGTTGACCCTAGATGTTTTTTTATCCTGTAGGGACATTTCAGAATCTCCCAACTATACATTTTCATCTTTATGGGCCCCTCAAGGGCTATATTTTACTGCCTACATGACAAAGAATGGGTGAGATGAGGCCATCTAGGGGACAGGGCTCTGAGCAGAGCTGGCATGATGACTGAGAAATAGGATTGAAAGGCCAGCAATCTGCAAGTCAGAGAAGAGTTGTTTGCTTGCCATATCATCCTGTTGTTTTTAATCCTCCAAGTAAATCACAGATAGACAGACTTCCCATGAAAGGTGTGAGCAGAGTGGAGAGTGACAGAAAATGACCACATCTGAAAGGCTATAGCCTACAGCAGGGGTCAGCAACCTGGGAACACATGAGAATCTTAATACTATTGGCTGAAGGTCATTTCAAGACTTCCTAAGCAAAAATGAAAGAGAACATGATCTTCAGAATGTTATTAGGTTGAGTTTCCAAGGAGAAAAAAAGGAACATTTGATTGGTTTACAGAACCATTCAAATATCTTCTTGTGTATGACAAGAGTTGACTGGTAATTGGCAGCTAGAGTTGGAAAACATCGTGGCACAGCTATGATAATGAAGATTGATTCAGATAAGACTCACCAATGGATGCTAAAATCTGGGGAGAAATTTTGATAAGAAGCATCATATTTGCATGGCCTACATAGTATCTTTCCATATAACAAAACCCATGTAATGTAAGCTGTGTGTAACTATACACTGGAGAAACTGTACAAATCTTGACCAGGTAATCACAATTCACAACTCCAGTGGGGGGTAGGTGGACATGATAAGTCTCTAGATGCTACAGAGTATGAAGGACACAGTTTCACTTATATGGACTCGTGGCTAAGGGTTAGAGAACCTGAATCTTATTATGGGAAACACAAGAAAAACTCAAAAAGAGGAATGTTTTATTAATTTAAAAAGTTGATGCATTCTTTAAGCAATGTCAAGGTCATAAAAGACAAAAAGAAACACAGTGGAAATATTCCAGATTTAAGGAGACTAAAGAGCCATGAACACTAAAAGGAATAGTTGCTAGACTGTAGGTTCCAGAGGGCATTGACTTAAAATTAAAAATCTGATCCATGGTATACATTTCCTCATCATTTTTTTTGGAAATATGATCCATGTAAAAAAATTTTTTTTAATTCCCTTGTCAACTGCTCAGGTATCTGAAGGAGGTATCCAAACAATGGCATTCCATTTTGAAGCTATTTTTGTAAAGATGTCAATGAAGAGAGCTCAAAGTCATTTCTATCATGACTTCAAATGTAGACAGTAAATAAAATGTAACATGGACAATCTCTTAGCTTTGGAGCTCCTAAAGTGAAAAAAAAATGCCCCTGAAATCTTTAAAAACCAATAGTGGTCAGGAGCTGTAAAGTCTCCTCTTAGCCTAGAACAAGTGTGATTGGGAACAGATATGTTGACTTTATAAAATCACTATTATCAGCATGCTTGACGGCCTGTTCTGTTCAAATAGTGAACTTGTAGCAGGAAAACCCTTGTTTGAAAGGAAACCTTGGTGAAAGTGCACTGTCTTCACAAAGTACAAGAGGAGCTGTGATTGTTGAGGCAGGGTGGGGGTCTGAGTCCAGCCAGGTCTTCCCACCACCCCAGCGTGCCCTGATTCATTCTATAACCTTAGGGCATGGATAGAGGAACACTGGCTACATTTCACACATGGGCAGACTCAGATACAGGAAGGACTTATTTTTTTCTTTCTTTCTTTTCATTCAGGCAGATGTGTTAACATTACTACTTTAACTTTGGTCTTGTTGAAAACTCTAAATGTTTTCTCTGTCTCAACTGGCTAGGCCTACTGATGGAGCAATTACTTATTTTGCCTAAATGGAATGCATGCCTCCTGAAGGTGATTGGTTGGCTGGACTTTAATTCCATAAGGCATTTCTGTTTTAATATCATATACACATTTCAAAAAAAAAAAACCTTCAGATTCTGAAGAACTGAACAGTAAAATAACAGAACCTATGGGGAGCAAACACAATTGGAGGAGGAAATGTGAAGTCTAATAAAAGACTCAACAATTTTAATAACAACAGCAGCACAGGTAAAATTACGACCTGAATTTTTACCCAGTATATCGGTCTGCAGATTCTCTGCAGCTTTAAACCCTGGGTTTTGAGCTCATCCTGGAGATAAGGTCCTGGAAGGGCACTCACATCTTACAGTGATCAGTTTAATTCAAATTAAGTCCAATTCAGAATGTGGACTCTTAGGTAAAAAAAAAAATTAAAATTTAACACAAAGGAAAATGTGTTCAGTTTCCCCAGCTTCAACAGGTAATGGAATAGAAAATAAAATGGTTCTAGAAACCAGTAACCTAGTCACTATTTGCACTAAAGAGAGAAGCTCTGTAAACATTCAACTTTTTTTCATAAGGTCTTCTCAAAAGGTTTTCCCTTCTGCAAGAAAGCTTGCATTTGCATGCTTCAAGACATGTATACCATGGGAAAAGATCATGTGACAATCACAGGTGTCAGCACTACACTGACATCCTCCTCCCATTTGCCCATCTGTGTTGTGTGAGTTTCCATTGAAGATATAGGCACTGTAGGAAACAGGTGTATCTGCAGTGATAGCTCCTCTCATATTTTATAAGGCACCTCAGAGAAGGCAAGAGCAAATGGACATCTATCAAGTCCCCACTGTGCTAACTGCTCTGTTGGGCACTTTATATATTCAAAATGATCTGATTTGCAGTCATACTAAAAACCAGCTCCATATTCCCATTTTACAGATTAGAAAACTGAAGCCCAAGAAGTAAATACCTCTTTAGTGGAAGAGCCAGGGTTTAAATTTAAGTCTCAATGACATGCAAGTTTGTGCTCTTTGTAACTCAGTTAGAATGTATATTAGGATCCTTACTGCTTGCATTATTATTATATTGAAAGGAAGTAGCTCCATTCATTAGTGATTATACTTGGCATGTCATATATCGTTGGGATTGACTTCTCCCCCCCAAAAAAAAAGCAGGTAAAAGTATCCAAATCATTTACTAATGGTCTTATTTCATCAACTTTATAATAACTTACTTTTGACATTTTTATAGGACTTTAAAGGCATATTAAAGCATTCTGTCCTACTTCTCCTTTGATCTTTACAATAGTCATGTGATACAGACCAGTCACATTAGTCCCATTGGACAGATAATTGGGCAGTGCCTCAGAGAGCTGGGATAACTTACCCCAAGTTAATGACTGGTAGACCCCAGACTCAAAAACGATGTTTTCTGGCTCAACATTCATCTTGTTCTGAGAACTGAAGAGGAATCCCTCCCCCTTCAGAGTTACTAGCTGTAAGTCTTGTGCACCAAATTGTCATTAGAGCTGTTAGGATTTGTTATGCTACAAGATTGGAAATGTGGTGAAAACATTAAAAAATAGAACAAGGGGAAAATGAGTCTATTGTGCTCATTATTGAAGATAATGATTAGTGGTAGGGTAGTGGGTATCAAAATCCAGTAAAAATAAAGAACCAAAAATTGAATAATGAGCTTTAAATGACAGATCCTTATTTACTCACTAAAATAATTTTCTAATACTGAGAATTATTAGAGAATGGTAACATTGCAAATAACTATCATTTCAGGGAAATAGAATCATAGTATGTACATTAGGAAAAAGTAAGTTAGGAAGAACATAAGCTGTCTTACAGTGATGCTAGGGGATCTTTCCTCTATTCTCCACCCCTTTCCTCACCCAACCTGTACCCTTTTAATTTTTCCAGATAGAATATCCTACTACAATACCATTTTGTTCCAATTTATTGGGGGTGTTGATTTAAAGCACCTGGACTCACATTGTTTAAATCCTGGGTTTCTTGCCATCTTCTGATCCTTGGAGGGCCAAAGTCCTTCCCAAAGAGAATCTCTCAAAAATGGTGGGGCCTGGACTGGGCATGGTGATTCATACCTATAATCCCAGTTTTGTAAGAAGCATAGACAGGAAGATCATAATCTGAGGCTGTCCTGGGCAAAAGTGTGAGATCCTATTGAAACAAACTAAAGCAAGAAGGGTTGGGGGTGTGGCTCAAGTGGTGGAGTGCTCACCTAACAAACATGAGGCTCTGAGTTCAATCTGCTGAACCCCCAAGAAAAAACATGGTGGGCCTATAGTCCCATACCCTGAAGCCCATGTCCAAAACATGCACTTTTAATAGAAAGTAAGAAAAATCTGAGGGCTGAAGCAGGTTTTCTCATTCCCTCTGGTATGGGAAGAGGCAAGAGGTAGATCTGTTGGGGTCAGCTCTAGGCATATGTGGACTGCAGCTTTGCATTTTAATAAAAGACTCTCAAAAAGGATGATGAATAGGAGGTCAGCCTTGCCTTGTCACCTGGGCCCTCTCTCCTTTCTTCTCACTCTTTAGCTCCTTGGACACAGGGGAATAAAGTGACTTGACAGGACACTGAAAAGACAGTCCATTGCTGACCAAGGAAAAAGAACAAATATATATTTAAAAAAAAACTGCCTCCAACAGAGGAAAATCTGGCCATGAGAAGAGGTGAGCAGTTTGCTCTCCCAAGCAGAATCCATGACTTTGAACTTGTCTTTATACTTTTTTTCTTTTTTATCAAACACCCAGATGGCGTGTGTTCTCTAAGTGAGCAGTATTAGAAGAAGTCTGTGTGGATCTGTTCACTGAGAATTTCTTTCCTGTTTCTTACTCTCTGGCTTCTCACAGGAAAGGGTTTACTTGGATGCCTTTGTGGAAGATTAAAATGAAGTCTTCACCTCTAAAATCCTCCCTGTATATTCCCCCTGCAGCTGGAGTATCTTCTGTAGCTCAGAGCAGCCTTTGATCAGCTCTCCTGGTCTTGCCTTCCGCTTACAGCTCTCTCCCTCTAGCTTATAACCTGTCTCGCTCTTTCGTTTACCTCCCCACCTGCAAACTGTATCAGATGAGAGTGTCCTGGCTGCCTTCAGATTTTTGAATTCGATTTTCCCAAAGGAAGGGTAATATGCTCAGCCTTGATAGCACTGGTTGTGAGTTACCAGGGCCTTTACAAATCCCTCTTGCTTCTGTCTCTCAAAGTGCTCAATTGATTGAAAATTCTAGTTTTCTTTTCCTGGATAAACAGTTTCCCTTGTAGAGATTTGCTAGACTGACAGGTCTTTCATGGGGGAAGGGGCTCTGCTCTGTGAAGGGCCCATAGACCAAGCCCAACCAGGTCCTGCAGACTTTATAAGGCTGGGTACTCTGGACAAGCATCCCACCTTCTGTATCAACATCTGTAATAGTGCTCAGCACTTCTGCAGAACTAGACAGGTTTGCAAAGTCTCCTGCAATGCCGGTCAGGGCTTTCCAAACCTGAGATGTTCCTATTATTTAACATGCTGTGAGCACAGCTCTTTGAAGGCTGTACTCACCCTTCCATCCAGAGAGCTCAATAATCAAGAGCTAGAAAGTTTGCATTTTACCTTTTTCTTAAATCTTAGGCCAGGTGGGATGTTCAGTGGGTCCTTAAATTCCTGGATAAATTCCAAATAGACATCCAAGACCCTCCATGCTGTGTCTTACCCCTTCATCCTTTACAGTCTAACTGCCCCACTCATTGCACACCTGTCCTAGATGGAGTTGGTTTATTAAGACCTGCTTTGGGTTTGATAGGAATGATCTAACATAGTTGCACAAAATGTGTGGCTTCAAAAACAGAAATTTATGGTCTCACAGTCTTAAGTCTGAAATCAAGGTGTCAGCAGTTCCTGGCTGTCTTGAAACCTTTAGGGGAGAATCCTTCCTTGCTTTTTCTAGTTTCTGGTGTTTGCTAACATCTCTTAACTCTCCTTGGTTTATAGAAGCACCACTCATCTCTGCCTCTGTTATCACATGGCCGTCTTCTGTCTGTGAGTCTCTCTAAATTTCTTCCTTCTTATAAGGATAACAGCGGTAGGATTTAAGGCATACTCGATTCCAAAATGATTTTATCTTAACTTGATTACATCTTCAAAGACCCGATTTCCAAATACGGTCACATTCCAGTTGTGTGTATGTGGGGGGAAGGTGGGCAAAAGGACTCCAATGTATCTATCCTTTTGGGAGAGACACAGTTCCATTGAAAACAGGGCCCTTCCTGGGTAACCCACTCTTCCTTTACCCTCCCCAACACGAGCCTGTTCACTGTCCAGTGGGCACACACAGATGCCTTCTAGTCTCATCTGACCAGATTGAATGCTCTCTCTGTGAAACTCTCAACCTCTGGGCCCTCATAACCTTGTCTGCGTACCCATCCATCCACCCATTCACCTGTACAGTTACTGAGTGCCATCTATGAGCTCAATTCTCCTCTGCGAATATACAGCATCCTTCTCTCATCTCAGCTACATGCAATCTCTCTTTCCCTAAGTTTATGACTCCACACTTATGGACTCCACACTCCATACTTTTATTAAGTATCCAAATGGGAAAAGAAGTAAATTCACTATAGTAAATGATGTACACATACAACTGCCAATCAACATATTAAATATGAAGTTTAATTTTCTTCTCTAGCAGTGTTCTTACCTCTTGCAAGAAATCAATGATCCTTGATTGATTGGTTCATTGACTTATTGCCTGGCTCTCATTGGGAACTCAGCTGAGAAGGTGGGAACCAGATTTCACCTTCTCCTAGAAGTGCTTCAAACCATGGGGCCCTCACAATCCATGCCCTATTTTCACAAAGGGCTCCAGAGTCCAGTCCCTGAAGACTTTCCTCTTATGCCCAGTTGTTCATCCTTTCCCAAAATCCCAAGACCAAATGTTGGAGCCAATCCACCATGGCCCACTTTTGGCTACTCACACAGCACCCGACCTCAACATCAGCCCACTTCTATGTTCATTTCTCTTAATGGCCCCCTTTGACTTGTTCTGTAGGACAGTTTCTTTACCCCATCTGTGCTTAAGCACAGGCCCCTTGCGTCTTCCTTATTCTGTCGTCACTAAGCAAGACAGCCTGCATCCAGCTCTGCAATAGACCCCTAGCTAGCTCCTTTCCACCTTTAGGTCTCAGCCAAGAGGTTCCTTTCTCAGAGCCCAGTGATACACACTTGATATATGCTTCCCCACCATCACACCCAACAATTCTAACTATGTAACTAATTGCAAGATTAGTTGTTTAATGTTTATCTTTTTTTCCCAGAACTTCAGGCTCTCAGGAACTATGTTTTACTACCTGCTATGATTTGCACATGTTAGATGCTTAACCATCGGCTGGAGAACAACAAGTAGAGGCTTGCTAGGTTGCATTTAGGTGGCTGCCATTCCCACCTGAGGATGCATATGAGGTCAGGGATTTGCACACTGGACTGCACACACCATATCCCCACTAGACCACATAAGAGAGAGACACTGGTGAGAAACCTGACCACCCCTTGTTCCAGTCTCTGGGTATGGGTTGGATCAGGCTCTGAAATTCCATACTGATCTCATCCAGGCTAATAATACACAGGCCTTGCTAAGAATAATTATTGCTGAGTCTTTCTCAAAAGGGCACTTCAGTCAGGTCCTGCTATCCCTAACTGAGCTTCTGCTGATAAAGTGACCTGGGGGAGATCAGAGGGAAGAGGAGGCAGAAATGTCTGTGGAAGAATTATTTGAGTGGCAGAGCATGGGGCAGAATGACATTTGAATTATTCTTCCCTAGGCTTAATTAATGCCAGAGAAGAATTTCCAGGGGACCAGGACTCGGTTTTATTCTGGCTGCAATTAAAGGGTCTTCCCCGTCTTTTACTTGCTTGTCTTCATACTTTTCTATTTTTCATCTACCCCAGGAGGCTGAGCTGCTTCTCAAGCCCAATGATTGAAAGAGGAGCTAGAATTCATGCTTTAAAAATGGCCTCATGGGGAAGGTCATGGATCAGAAAGGGAGGTGAAGTATGATTTAAATGTAAAACCGTCCTGAACTGAGGGTTGTTGGATAGAAAGCCAGCAAACCTTGCTCTTTCTGAAGAATGCAGGTCATAGCTTGAGTCAAGATCTGTAGGCAAAGAATCAGCCTACTTAGTAGCAACTTCTGTGTGTGTGTGTGTGTGTGTGTGTGTGTGTGTGAGAGAGAGAGAGAGAGAGAGAGAGAGAGAGGAGAGAGAGAGAGAAAGAGAGAGAGAGAGAGAGAGAGAGAGAGAGAGACACTCACTATGTAGCACTGACTGGCTTTGAACAGGCAATACTCCTTCCTTAGCTTCTTGAGTTCTGGGATTACAGGCATTCACCACCATAGTAGTGCAGCAACTAGTGACTTCTTAAATAGTACAGAAAAGTGCACATGGAGGGGGCTTTTTCTGAAAATCTTGCAGGAAGGATTATCTTTGAGATACTTTTCTGCTTTCTTTGCACCTTTGAAGTATTAAGTATCTAAGTACATTATAAGAAAAAAAAAGAGAATAAAACCAAGTACTACATCAGGCAAATTCACATCTCAGCAGTAATGCAAGGTAATAACCCAGCTTTACCTTTTTACTAAGTGTTGCTTAGAATGCGGTGTCTGTGTGTGTGTTTCTGGGTAGCCCTGGGTGCATCTGTGTATTTCTTTGGGTGTCACATGTCACTATGTGTGTTTCTGACTATGCTTTGTGATATGTTTGGGTGAACATTTAAGAGCCCAACCATAACAACTACCTTCTTTTCTTAAGCACAGATTTATCTAAAAAAGATAATGGTAAATAAATGCAACGCAAGGGAACTCGTTACTTGGCAGTGACTCACACATGACAGCGAACATGGCCCTGGTGTTAATTTGCATCTTTTTGATGCTATGGTCTAGAAGACTTTCAGGATTGGGAGTGATCTTTATTGGTCTGCTCCCAAATTCTTCATACCAATCTCCAGGATCTCCAGGACTGATTTAATGAGCATTTATGTTTTTTTCAGAACTGCCCTCTAAAGAGTTGATGGTTGGGGGCAGAGGTTCAGAGTGGAAAATGGGTAACTAGGTGGGGGCAAAAGTGGCAGGGTCAGAATGAGGTCCCAAAACTAGAGGCAGATGCTCTGTGATGGAGACAGAAGGGGCTGTGACCTCACTGTCTCCTTAGACAGAGGCAATAGCTGGCGGGGGGAAGGGGGAGAGAGTTCGAATTATAGGCACAGGCACCCCCAACCCATGCAAAGACACTGGAACCCCAGTGAGACCCCAGTGTTCATACTTTTAGAAGAGAGAAGTTCTAAGATGGTCAAAACTACATTTCCTTTTCCTAGAAAAGATCCAATATCAGATTTACTTTGTCAATAAGGTAATTAATATTTCTTGCAATGCAAATTTGTGAAGTAAATGTATGCTTTCTAAAGTAGATTCAATGCTGTGAGTGGTTCTCCAAGACTGTTCCAAGACCAATGGAGTTGGCATCATTTGGGAGATTTGTGAAAGGCAAACTCCTGGGCTCCCTCACAGACCTGCAAATAGGAATTCTTGGGTGGGGCCCAGACACCTGTATCTGCACAAAATCTCAGGGGACTCTGATGCACTTCTAAATTTGAGAACTACAAGTGCCTATGGACACAGCCTTAGTAGCCTTTTCCTTTCTGTCTCCAGAGAAGATTTCTTTAAAATTCTTCTATAGTAATCCTGTCACAAGCTCCGTCAGTTTTCCTTTGTGAACATGGGCTTTTCTGAGCTTCTTGGGGCTCTCTGTTTTGTCATTTGTTGTTGTTTTGCAGTGACTAGAGCTAAGGAACATAACTGGATCTTTTTACCAATCAGTGTTGACTGTGCATATCTGGGTATCTCTGGCTGAAGGACAGAAGACTAGTCTTCTAGTCTGAGAGATTAGAAGGCATTCATGACAGCTGCCACAGCAATATCATACAGGCTGTGACGAGGGAAGAGCTTGCGCTACAGATTATTACCTGGTTATCCCAGGAGTTCTTACAAACCTAACATAATCTTGCAAATCCCATTTTATGGATGAGGAGACCTAGACCAAGTTCACAGAGGACAGTGTGATCCAAATCATGCATTCTTCGTATCATCCCAAAGAACTACTTTTCCATACCAGAGCGGGGGAGAACGTACTAGAAAAGATATTCTCCCCACCTTCCCAGCCCATGCAGAACTCATCAGAGATGGGGTCTTTGGGAGGTGATAGGATCATGAGGGGTCCAAGCTCATGAATGGACTAATTCACCTCTAGGTTCATAGTTTAATGGGTTTTGGGAAAATGGTTTTGTTATAAAAGTTCTTTCTCTTTGCTCCTCCGATGCCATGAGGTGAATGGTCCTGCTCTGCCATGTGCTCCACATGGTGATGTCCTGCCTTGCCCCAGGGCCACAGTGATGGGGCCAAGGGACCATGGACTGAAACCTCTGAAACTACAAGCCAACATAAATATTTCATCTTTACAAGTTGTCTCAGGTATTTTTTCATAGCAACAAAAATCTGGTTAAAACAATAGTAAAGACAGGTTACACCTGAGATAATAATGAATGAGAATGATGGGTAATGTTGAGGGGAGTGGGATCAAGGTGGGAGGGAGGTGCTGTCTACACCATGACCTAGGATGGCTAAAATTCATCACAGGGAAACAAGGGCCTCGGCAGAATACATGAGGAGTTGACCATGGCACCAAATGCCCACAGAGATTACCCTTAGGGACAGGGTATCCTTTGTCCCAGAAAGAGGATGAACCCTTACAAGTTTCGATTCTAGAGCAAGGACAACCCCAATGTGTCCAGGCAGTCTTGTTGGGCAGCAACAAGAAGGACTGTGTGTGAAGAAGTGCTGGCAAGGGGATGACTGATGATCAAGGAAGGACACAAGCAGCAGGCAGAGTCTGAGAAGATGGTTCCTGCTTCCCATCAAGAGCAGCAGATACCCCAGGAATAGTTCTGCTTATGGTTCAGAGAGGGGGACAGACACGGGGCAGAAAACATCAGCTGACATGAGAAGAGAGAGGGCAAGGAGGAAGAAGAAGTGGCAGGGTTGCAAGGAAGCAAGACTCAGAATAGCAGAAACACAGATTGTGGGAGGACTGGGAGCTTGAGACAAGAGGAAGGAGTGGCAAGGGTAAAGTCAAAGGAGATGGGGCTGAGGGGATAGGTACCTTGAAGCCTTAATACAATTCGTGATAAAATGGGGGGAGGCCTGCAGGGAGTGGGACTGTATAGAGGACAGGAAAACCGCAGATGTCTTAGAGAGACAGCCCTGGGGCTCTGTAGGTTGGGGATGTTGACATAACTTTACCTCACTAAGTACTAAGAAGGAAGATTGTGCCAACTAGAGAACAGGATGGGCCTCTTCCTGCTGTTCAAAAGAGAAAGAAAGTCATGCTGGATGGGGTAGAACTTTTGACTTAAGTCACATAATGCCCCTATCCAGAGGTTTATGGAATCCATTTGGAGATCTGTCTACCAATGTCAGCTGATAAAGAGAAAAGATCAGGTTTGGGAATGCGTATGTGAACTCCAAATACAAAGCATTAATTAAACATATGGCCCCTTTATTGGTATGTGTAGAACTTTTCCGTTCTTGTTAACATTAGGCAGACCAATAATAATGAGGATGTGGCCTAAGAGGTCAAACATTGAGAGTTTGCCTGTAACAGAAGCAGGGGAGTGTTTGTGTGAACACCCATAACAGTACTGAGAAATATATTTGCCAAAAGGAAAGTTGTGTGGATCATATAGGTGTTCAGAGCCCAGCCCATCTCATTTTTCTGTCCCTCTTGTAGGGCAGGCATATTAGTAGCAGCTCAGAACTCTTCCTTAGGTTAGTGAGTTTATTTCAATTATAAGGCACAAAGGAACAAATTTTATCTGTTCATTATTGCAGGTGTCTGTTGGGAAGGAAATTCTCCTGGGGCTAGAAATTGCAATTTAAAACGGAGAATGAACACCTGGAGAAAAGAAATACGGTGGAGAACTACGTCACAGTGAGAGATGGTAGATGAGGGCCTAGTAGGAAAGACAAGAAAACTTTAATAGCTATTAATGAGGTCTTCACTTATAAAGTAAAGCCAGGTGTATTAGAAGATGCAGTGTTGAAAAGATCTTGAAAGAACTGCATGAAATAGGAGACGTATGGGGGAACAGCGAGATCTCAAAGATTGCCTTACAGAATTGAAATTAAGGGCACAAAGCTGTAAGTTCCACTTTGGGTGTGGAAGAATAGGTTTCTAACAAACAGACTCACTAGAAAATAACGACAAGCACAAGAGAAAAGAAAAGGAAAACTTCTTGAAGTTCTAGAAACTGAACAGCATGAAGCTTTCTTTATCTTTTGTAGTTTTGCCCTATGGGTAGCCACAGTCTCTGCAGTCTGCTCAGTGCTAGCACTCCAGTAGTGGTGCCTACCATCTTTAGGGCTGCAAGAAGCAAGGCAGAAGAGTTTGGGTTATGGCCATCAGGGCTGCTGGACAATAGGAGGCCCAATTCTCTGACTAACTCGAAGGATGCTTGTATGAGACAGAGATGCTGCCCACTACAGGTTGAGTCTAACCAAGTTAATTTCTTGATAAGTCAAGCAT
Source organism: Castor canadensis (assembly GCF_047511655.1). Classification (NCBI taxonomy): domain Eukaryota; kingdom Metazoa; phylum Chordata; class Mammalia; order Rodentia; family Castoridae; genus Castor; species Castor canadensis. The sequence goes on along the minus strand of NC_133402.1, from coordinate 56,546,197 downwards.
ATCAGCAGTCTTCGGAAAATTGTAACAGAATCTAAAATCTTGGCATCACAACATTCATGATGTATAAAATCTTAAACTACAAGAAGTACAAAGAGCCAGGGAAATGTGACTCACCGTCATAAGAAAAGAAGATCCAAAGATGCCAACCTCAAGACAATACAGATGTTAAAACATCAGATAGACTTTAAAGCAGCTGTTATAGCTGTGCTCAGTGAGGTAAACAAAAATATGTTTGTGATGAATAAAAAGGTAAGACACTCCAACCAAGAATCAGAAGGTGTAACAAAAGTTTTAATTAGAAACTGTAGAACTAGAAAAGACATCAGAAAAATGTCCCAGGAAGGGTTCAACAGCAGTCAGGGTGGGGAGTGGGGGAAATGAAAGAATCAATGAACTTGAAGACAGATCTTGGAAGAGAAGAAAAAGTCAGGGAAAACAATGAACCTCAGGAACCTGAGGACAATTTCGGAATTTCTCCTCCAGGTAATTACAGACCTGTAAGGAGAGAAAAAGGAACAGAAAACAGTATTTGAAAGGACAGAAAATAATATCCAAAAACTTTTCAAATATAGTGAAAGACATAAATTTACAGATTTGTGAAGGTTGGAAAACCTCAAACAGGATAGATTTGGTGGGATGGGGAGATGCATGTCCAGGTCTATCACAGTCAAGCTAAAGAAACCAAAGATAATGAGAAAATCTTGGAGGCATCCAGAGAAAATGACAGTATATATGTACTTATGTATGTGACAATGTTTGAAGATCATAGGCTGGGCATTTAATAAAATGTACAGTAAGCCCACTTTATTTATGGATTTATTACACAGGGTTTTGACCAAATGCAGCAAAAAAAAAAATACAAAACAAAAGGAATTTCAAATAAAAAATTTAAATTCCCCCACATACATTATGTAACTCAGTTGATACGGAGAAGCTCTCAGTCAGTCATGCCTTGTTGTTAGGTGTGTTTAAGTTGTTTGATCCTCTGAGTGTTTCCCTATCCTTCATTTTGAGGAAATATACATCCCAAAAAGCAAATGGTACCCACAAAGCAAGGTAAAGGCGATGAAGGTCCTCCCAAGCTGAAAAGGGCATGTAATGTGCTTAATTTAAGTGACGAAGTGAACATTTTAGATTTGTGGAAAGGAAGTATGTCTACTGGAAGTTGAGCAGCATTCTGGGAAAAATAAATCAAGCATCCTCAGTGCAGCACTGAACTCTATTCATCCTCAACTTTCACGGTGTTTTCCTCAGGGGTGGTCTCCTGGAACCATATACCCATGGATACCAAGGGTCTGCTGTAGCTCACATTTATTGGTCTGATGTTTCCTCATGATGAGACCCATGGTACATATTCTAAATAGAGAATCACAAATGCTATGCTCTTCTCTTTGCATCTTACAAGTGGCACATGATGACTATCCTCCTGTTACTGGTGGGGTAAACTGTAATCACGTGATTCAAATTATATATACATATATATGTATACATGAACAATGATTCAAATAACTGTGGGACTTATTCAAATAACTATGAAACCACAGACACTAGAAAACAATGAAACACCATCTTTATTAAAAGTACTAAAGAGGAGGAAGCCTTATAAGCCCAGGATTGTATATCGAGCAAAATTATATTTCAGGAATGAATGAAAAATATAGACATTACTCCAACAAAAAGAGAAACTTGGAAAATCTGTTGCCAGAAGACCTGGACTACAAAAAATGTTAGATATTCTTCAGACTGAAAGAATGGTAACTAAGGGAAATTTGGGTCCTCAGGGATGAAGGAAGAGCGAGAGAATGGTAATTATTTTGAGTTAACATAAAACGTCTTCCTCTTAATTTCTTTAAAATGCATATAACTTTTTAAAGCAAAGCTTATAACATTATCTTTGGGACTTTTAATGTACATAAATGTAACACATGGGGTGGAGGTGGTAAATGGACAGGTATGATTTGACAACATTTTATGTAAAGTGGTGTAATATAAACCTTAAGTAGACTGAGAAATCAAGGTTCTACATATATTTATAATGAATGTATGTGTTACATAAGAATTCTAATTCTTATGTAAGAATAACCATGAAAAAGTAAATGTAAATAAATGGAGCTAAAAATCAATAGATAAAGTTAATAGCTTGTGTACCTCTGCCCACGGATGGGGTGGGGAGGGATGCAATATGGCTTGGCCTCTGTATGCATCATTCAGAGGCCAGCAGAGCCAGTTGGCAAAGATGACACCTTATTTGGACAATACTTTGCTTAGCTTTTGGGAGGTCAGCTTGGAAAAATAAAGACAGAGAACTAGGCTTTATGGGACATCACAAATATCCAAAGATGGGCAGAGGGTCTGGTATACTGTGGGACCAAAGAGGGAGCCAAGGAGTCCTGAGCACTGGGTTTGGAACCTGGAGACCTCGACTAAAGGGCAGTAACAAGCTATGTGACTGAATAAGTCCTTTGAACAGTCTGGGCTTTAGGATCCTCCTCTGTAAAGTGAGGGAGATGGACTTACAGAAAATTCTTAGCAATTGTCTCTCTTGAGGCAGGGACAATATCCCGTGTTCCTACCTATATTTAACTGAATTGTAAATGCTGGGCTCCTTCATGCTCAGAAAGGGGACTTCTCTGGTTCTATCCTCTTCCACAGAAAAGTACAATTATCCCCACTGTTTGGACTCCGTCTTAATACCGAGGACTCACAAATACATATCTCCATTTGGATTTCTCCTCCATGCTGTAAAGCCATGTTTTCAACTACCTATTCAGCATCTCTACTTAGATATCCTACAGGCACATAGAAATCAAATGTTCTAAACAAATGCCTCCCAAAATTTTGTAGGTATCAAATCACCTGAGATAGCATAGTAAAAATGTAAAAGTCCAGACCTTATCTTACTTCAATGAAACTATGCCTCTGTGTTCTTTATTACTTCTCCAGGTAAATCTGATATCCTCCAAAATTTGGGGAATACCATTATAGACCAAACCTGCAATCTATTCCTAACCCTTCTACTCCTCCAGCAGTTCCCTTCCAGTGTCCTCAATCTCCATCTCCTCCATCTGGAGGACCAGGTTGGAGTCTCAGAGTTATCTTTGAAACTCTGTGACTTTCATCCCAAGCACCATCCACCTTTGGAACATTCCATGCTACCCCCACTGAGCCTTCTGGGCTTCCTGCACTGTGTCCCACCCCCATTCTTCCATAGTCTCCTGGCACATTTCACTGCTTCTACTACTGCCTTTTGTACCCATACTCCACACTGCATCCGGGGTAAGTTAAAAAAATATTTAGGGATAACATCAAATCTCAATAAAAGTTGCAAGAACAGCACAAAAAACACTCTGTTCCAATGGAATGTGTATATTCTACTCCAATATCACATTCTAACTAGCAATAGCTGTCCAAAAAATGTACACACATCAAACCTAGTAATCATGCCTCTTAATCTAGAACAGTTTTGCAGTCTTTTTGACTTTCATGACCTTGACAACTTTAGGATATTACATTTAATAAAATGTACCCTATTTTAATTAGTTTGGTGTTTCCTCATGATGACAGCCAGGTTATACCTTTTGAACAGAGTATCGTAAATGCTGTGGTTTTTTCTCTGGGTTCTAAAAGTGCCACACAATGTGTTCTTTCCCTATAACTCGTGGTGTAAATTTTAATCAACTGATTCCGATGGTGTTTTTCAAGCTTTTCCTCTATAAAGTTACCTTGTTCCTTTTGTAATAAATAGATATTTGGGGGCAGATACTTTGAAGCTGTGCAAAATCCTACTCCTCTTCTTATGGCCTCCCCAAGTTTTAGAAAGCATTGATGTTTCTTATTTGGAATTAACTATGAATTTGATGGTTGCCAAATAGCTTCTTGTAATATTCCTTTTTAGTATAGGAAGAGCTTTGCCTTGTTTCCATTTCATTATTAATTTATATTCATATCAGGCTGCACTCAATAGTTCTATCTTGTTAAATGGGTTATAATCTATTACTAAGTATGTATTTTGGAGTTCAAGTTATCCCATATTTGGACATTAGGAGGCACTTTAAAAATAGCCATCATTCTTTGAGTCCCTTCTCACTTTCTTGCACAAAAAGGTAAGCTAACCTCACCTTATTTTCCCTGTTCAAGCCATGTAAGGGACACTTCTAAAATGAGTCCTGGTTGCTTTAAGAAGAGTATTCAGAAATCAAGATCTGAGTGCCAGGTGTACTCTTGATACATTGCTTCAAGGGACTCTCAGCCTGTATTTATTTCTGTCTCCACAAATTCACACTGATAACCTCCATTGCAATTAAACACCACACAATTCATTATAGCTTTCATGCAATCTGTATTTATACCCTCTCTTCGAACAGCTCCTATTATCCCCAATATATTTCTTAATCTGTCCATGTATACATGTTCTCTTAATCCCACTGGGCTGGTTGCCCCTTCACAGGTCCTGATCTCTGTAGGATTTGCTTCCCTGGATCAGGGTAGCTACCTTTGTTGGGCCTGCCAAATGATTTTTGGTGAAAGAAAGCCAAAAATTGTTGTTGTTAAGAAGGAAAGTGGACTCTGGAAAGAAAAGGCAAGAGAAAAAGCTCCTATTTTTCTGAAATGTGATCTATCACCTCTGGAACATCTGCATACACACACACACACACACACATACACACACATCATTCTAAGTCTATAAAGTCCAACACAAGAGTCTGGGAGATCCTACATGCTGTAACTGGTGCTTGACTTTAGGCACTTTCCCTCTACTTCTCCAAATGCCGGGACTGAGGAGGTCTCTCTTCAGTTCTCGTCTATCCATCTTCCCTCTTGCCAAGGGGACTTTGCTTGTGTTGCTTCCTGCCTTTTTGGTGTAACCTGCCACATTTATTTTGGGCGAAAGAATGCTGTAAACTGAATATTTGTGTGTCTCCAAATAATAAGTTAAAACCCTAATCCCCAGTGGATGGTATTTGGAGACTGGCTTTATGTAGTTACCTCCATAAAGGGTTACAATTAGGCCATGAAGATGGAGACTCTGTGATGGCATTAATGCTCTTATGACTTGAGGAAGAGGCATAAGATCCCTTTCTCACCCTCTCTGCATGAACAAATAAAGCAAAGGCCATGTCAAGACATAATCAGAAAGAGGGTCTTCACCAAGAACCTGACTAGATTGTTACCTTGATCTTGGACTTACCAGCCTCCAGACCAAGAGAAATAAATCTTGTTGTTTAAGCCACCCAGTCTATGGCATTTATCAAGCTCACAAGGACAATGACTTACTAAATCTCTGCAGGGTCACCATCTCCTCTTCTGAAAGTCCTGCTTAATTCCCCTAGAAACAGTCAGGCCATTTTGTTATTTACTGTTTCTAGCTGGCAACTGTGCACTCATTGAGTATGTGTGTCATTAATGTCCCCAGTCCTTGCTAAATTGTACACTGAGTGAGAGCAGTAATGATATCTCTCTTTGGTCATGATTATGACATTAGTGTGTGACCCAGTATTGGCACATAATAAGTGCTCAAAAAGTATTTGTCATGTGAATAAATTGAATTTTAGAAGCATAATTTATATTAGAAGCATAATTTATTTAATCAGCAAATGCATTCATTTTTAAATGGCATGGTAAATATGGTGAGGCAAGTGATTGTATGACTGCAAAGACCCTGAAAACTCTTAGGTCTAGAGTATCATCTAGAAGAAACACTTACAAAATCGCAACAAAGGTCTAAATAAATTGTACAGGAAATTAATATGGGAAACTTTTACCTAAGAAGCTTTCACTATAAAGTATGTGCAAATTGTTTATTTGGCTCTCATTATTATTAGGTGATTCAGGATCATCAAAATATTAGTCCTTACAGATAGGATTGTAAAACATGTCCTGTGAAGGGCTGGGGACTTATGGGGGGAGGGAAGGTGAATGGAGAGGATAAAGGAGGGTAAATATGGCCAAAGTGCTTTGCATATTTATGTGAAATAGAACAATGAAACCTATTGCAATCATTTTAAATATGGGTAAGGGGTGAGGGGAGAGAGACGATAGGGGAAAATCTAACCGAGGTACATTGTAAGCATATATGGAAATGTCACAATGAATCCCCCTTGTACAACTAATATATGCTAACAAAAATGCTTTGAAAATAAAGTCTTAGTCCATCCAAAGGTACAACAGAGTTCCATTCAAAGTCTAGATGTGAAAGCCAGGTATGATGGTGCATACATACTTGTAATTCCAACACTCAAGAAGCTGAGACAGAATTGTAAATTCCAGGCCAGCCTAGGCTACATAGTGAGATCCTGTCTCAAAAGAAAAAAACCCAAAAAACTAAAAGCAAAATCAAAACAAGTCCAATGTGAGCACATATGTAGGCATGTTTTGGAACTGGACAAGGTAACTTTAAATTTCACTTAGAAAAGATTTTTGAGAATAGCTAAGGAGTTTATTTTTAAAAAGAAATATGAAGGATAACTTGTTTTACCCAAATAGTAAGACTTTCGCTAAAATTATTATAATCAAAATAATATAGCCAGAAAATCTTTTACTATAATCAGAATAATATGATTAAATACAAGAATAAATAGATCAATGGAAGAGAATTGAGATCGAAACAAAGTTCATATAATAACTTAATGTCCAAGATGATATGTGAATTAATAAAAAGTGAATAATATGTTAATAAGTAATGTTGGCATAACTGTTCACCTGGACAAAATGGTGAGAATATACTTTCTGATATTAAAAATGAATTCCAGAACACCCCTGGTATCTGTCAACAAAAAAATGGAAGAACAAACAATAAATTCAGCAATAACTAGGAATATAAATTTCTGTGCCTCACAAGAACATGAGTGATTCTGTCACACAAAATGCTAAGTGAAAACAATCAGAAACAAAAGAATCATTGTCTGTGATCCCACTGATATGAAGTTCTAAAAAATCTGTCGTTGAAAAGAATCAGAAGAGTGGTTGTCTCTTGGTATGAGTATTTTGCGGGGAGGGTGAGAATTAACCTAGAAGGAACATGAGGGAATTTACTTGGTTGATAACCATGTTCCTTATCTTGTTGGGAGTTTGGGTTACGTGACTGTGTGAATTTGTTAAAACTCTAAATATACACTTAAGACCTGTGTATTTCATTGAATGCAAAATGTTCTTGAAGAAAAGAGTATAGAGTGATGGATGTACAGAGGTATGGACAGAAGTTCTGTCAAATTCTTTCAAGATCTCTGTATGCTTGAATTTTTTTAAAATAAAATGTTGAAAAATAAATAAGTAAATCAAAATTAAATAAATTTTAATTTAAATATAGAATAAACCCCACAATAAAATAGCACAGAAAATTTTAAGAAGCATTTATCATCTTTGAGTGAAGAGAACAAACCAGTTATCCTAACAAGATGTGGAAGTAAACACAGATATTTTTGACTACTTTTGACTGTTAGGATATTAACTAGTTTTCAAGCCAAAGTATAACCAAGACAATTAAAATAACAACAAGTTGGTGGGGATGGAATAATTGTATCATATATGACAAAGGGTTAACATTCCCAACATAAAGACCAACAAATAACCAAATAGAAAAATAGGTAAGACATCTATAGACAACAGAAGAAGAAATATGAATTGTAGTAATTGTGTGAAATGATATTAATAAATCTAGCAGTCAGTTGAAAATGCAGTTAAAACAAAATGAGGTAACCATTTTTAATCATTAGATTAGCAAATTGTTAGAAGTTGATCACCAAAAGAGCTGGTAACAATGCTAGAAGATGGGCACATTCCTGAAGGAGTATGACTATTTACCAAGTTTGAAAAATCAGTCTGGCAGTAATGTCCAAGACATATAAAAGAATGCAGAGATACAGGCATTATAAGGTCTTCATTTCATAGAATTAATATCTCAAAGTTGTTTTTTTTTTAACAAAGAGAGAAATGTGAAAGGGGACAGCTATCTGTTGAGAAAGATGCTTCAGGGCAGATTGGTCTCATTGTTAAATCTGGCTGGTCTCATTTTTTATAGTCCATGGGCTCAGAATGATGTGTATAACTTTTTAAAGGGTTACATCACAAATGGCAATATAATTATTTCATAATAAACTCCATTTTGCCTCTTGGCCAGCAAAGCCTAAGTGACTTACCTTTAAGAAAATGTCTGCCAATTCCTGCCTCAGGGAAATTGTAAGTTATCAGTTATTCTTTTGCTACTTCCCTCTATTGTTTTGATTCTTATAAAGCACATTTGCAAGTTTAAGGAAGATAGGTATTCAGGGAGGGAGGTCGACCAATCACTTTGGATGCTGTTGGAAATGGCATAAGGAGACAAGTAGAAACCAGGAATCCTAGTTAGGCAGCCACTGTAACAATCCAGGCAAAAGAGAATGGTGCCTTGTAATGGGGTGGTGGCAACAAAGAGGGGGGAAAAGAGATAGATTCCCCAGGAACCTATAAGAGTTACTGAGGGATTGAAAATGAATGGTGAGACACAAGGAGAAATCGACGATGACTCCTCACTTTCAGGTTCTGATTAAGTGGTGCCAACTACTGGGATGGAGAGACTGGGAGGGGATATTGAAAAGCAAAGCCAGAGGTCTATTTTGAACTTGGTAAAGTTCTAAATGGAATTGTGTGAAGGAGGTAGTTGGATCTAGATGAGGAGAGCTGTTCAGGATGTGGAGGGGGAGCCTGAGCAGGAAATTCAAATTTAAGACTACTCATCATATAGCTGGTGCTTAAAGCTGCCTGGAAGCAAGATACAGGAAAAAGCAAAGGGCATTAAGATTCAATCTGGTGACACAGTGCCCAGCCCAACTACAGAGTGAAATCCTTAATCATACCCAAATCCTGCTCCCTGATGATGGATGTCTCTGCTGCCACTGTCCACCTGATTGAATTCTCCAAAAGTTTCTTCCCACTAGTCAAGGAACACCGCTCATTAGATTAGACAGGGCACCTTCCTCACAGCCTATACCTGAATCCTTGCCTGTGTAATCAGCTGCTGTTGCTTCTCATGGATGGATGGTCCTCCCATTGTCTGCTTCCCCAGTGGGAAGATCAGTTCAAGTTCCCTTCCAGTATGCTCTGCTACAGGTGCCCAGCCATGTGCAACCATCTTGTATTCACGCCATGCTTTTCCAGAGAAGACCAAGAAGGACTCACCAAGGAGCTGGTGTAGGTGGGGTCTGAAGTGTCATCCTGGAGGTAGCGGGAGAGGCCAAAGTCAGACACCTTGCACACCAGGTTGCTGTTGACCAGAATGTTCCTAGCAGCCAGGTCCCGGTGCACATAATTCATCTCAGACAGGTACTTCATGCCAGCAGCGATGCCCCTCAACATACCCACCAGCTGGATCACTGTGAACTGCCCATCATTTTGCTGTGATGAGACATAAAGAAGGGTCAGAATCAAGATGGGCTTCAATGGATAAGCGGGAGCCAAGAAGCCATGCCAACTGCTTGTCAGCCTCTCTTAGCACAAAGCATGCAGCTCACTGCTGCCCCTTCTTCTTCCTCCCCAATTCTTATCCTCTCCTTGAACACTTCACTGTCTTTTTGCCAAGCCCTGTCGATTTCATTTCTAAATTACATCTCAAACTCATCCACTCCTCTCTCTCTCCACTTCCACCATTCCACCCAAGTCATGGTCATCCATCACCTGTTACAGCCTCCTGCACCAGCACCGCCCTACAATCCATTCTCTCCACGACAGCCAGAGTCATCTTTTAAAGACATAAATCAGGTCATGTCACTCTCTGGCTTAAACTCTCTAATAGCCTCCCATTGCATTAAGGATAATCTCCAAACTCATTAGCTGAGTCTATGAGACTCCATGGGATCAGCTACTGCCTTGTGTTATACCATAGGACCCCTTACTGCTGTGCTAAATAAAGCCACAGTGACTGGCAACCTCTCAGTTCTCAACTGAAGCTCTCCCTGCCTTAGGGCGCTTCCATGTGCCATTCCCTACGTTTTTCTCTCACAATTCACAACTATTTGCCTTTCAATTTTCTGCTGAAATGTTCCTTACAAAGAGGACACCCTTGTAATTAACCTCTCATTCCCTCAAATATCATTAGCACTTTCTGGCTACTATCTTTTAGTGCATGCCTTTATTGTTCTTCTTAGCACATATCACAAGTTTTAACCTTGTGTATGTTTGTGTGTGTGTGTCTTTCTGTCTGTCTCTTCTGCTTGACTTTAAGCCTTTTGAGGATAAGAACCCCATCTCCTGTGGTCACTACAATTATTAGTGCTGAAAACTTTAACAGAGAAGGAAAAAAACTCAATAAATATAAGTTAAACGAATGACTCTTCTTGCTTCCAAAATTCAATGTCTAAGTCATCTTCTGTGAGTGATTTCAGACCTGTCAGTCTTTACCCTGGGATAACTACACTCACTCATGGGGAATGGGGCAGAAGCTCAGACATGGTGTCTGGCACATGGGACTCTGCTAGTGTGTGGGGCTGCTGATGCTCCTCCTTATAACAGCCTGTGATTCCCTTTCTCCAATCACTAGTGGGCTCACAGCTGCTTGGGCAGGTGCTCTCCCTCTGTCAGACTCTTCAACAAATGGACTGTGGCTTCCTCTTGCCAACCCAAAACTCTTGGATCTTGCCTCTGTGCACAGTGGTTAAAGCAGTGGGCTCATGCTGTCAAGAACATATTTTCTCATTTGTTCTAGCCCATTTGCTCCCCAAAGAGCCATGAGTTGTATCCTGCAAGTAGAGCATGGTCCAAGCACTGGGATGCTGAGACTGGAGAAGATGTAGAAGGAAGCATGACATTGAGGGTCAAGACTGCTGAACAAGGGCTCCAGGGAAGCCAGCCACATCCTCTTTCCTAGAGTCCTCATGTGAAACAAAGAAAGTATAAACACTGTGAGGTGTTCCCATTCATTGGCCATGTTTTCAATGCCAAATGTTTCACAATGCACTCACATACATGATCTCATGTAATCATGTGTGGACATGCCTTTTTATGCATTCGCTCCTCCAAAGACAGTTTTCTATGCAAAAAATAAGTAAGGAAACATAAAAGACTTGTTATAAAACATCTTATTTATTAGAGAACACACCAAGACCAACAATCAAGAAGTCTAACAATGAATGCATGAATTGTTCAAGACTGTTCCTCATGCAAGATTTCATGCCGGGATCCATCTTTGGGGGGTTATGCCCTGGGATCAATTGAAGCAAATTGCTATTCCTTCTTCCTTCCTAAGACTCTGCCAGAAGAAGGGTCCCTAAATATGCTGGGTTTGACATACCCCACATCTCAGGCTGCTTGTAACTCAAATCTTTACCTCCCAACCTGCCCAGATGCTTTTCCCTATAATATTTTTATTTCTTCTAACTAGCTCTAAAAAAAAGTGCAGGACTGCTTTTTAGAAACTCTGATTTTGAGCACATGTTGCCCATCTGTGAAAGCTGGATGCACAGTAAGTGACGCAAATCCTCCTCCTCGCTAATGAACTTCAATCAACACCTTCTCAAGAAGTTAGCCAGCCCTTCCTTAGCACCCTGCCTTTGCTCCAAGCAGGTCTCTGGGGGGATTTGCCTCCTCAGAAAGTTGCCACACAACTTCTGTAGACTATAAAAAAATGTATCTCAGCTACAAGTCATATGGGTTGTGTTTTTTTTTCAGTTCAGTTTGTTATTTCCTTTCTGTAAGTGCAGATGATGTGGTGAAAAATTGATGTTTCCCTAAAGAAGTTGGCATTTGGATGGGGAAGGGCACTGGTGGGGTCTGTAAACAAGGTCAAGAAAGTATATGCAGCAATGTGTCTCTGTTTTTGCTTTAAGTCATTGCAGTCTTCCTGTTTTATTATCTTATGTGTCTTAAAATTTAGTCCAGGCATCCTTCATGGGTCATCAGAGGTCAAGAAGTGGTTAAAAGTCTGAACTCTGGAGCCAAACAGACCCAGTTTGGATCCAGGCTGTGCCATTCGCTGGTTGTGTAAGCTAGGGCAACTTAAACTACAGAGCAGCACTTTCCTCATCTGTAAAATAAGATTGTAGGGTCCACTCTTTGTAGGGTTTTGGTGAGGTTTAATGTAAAAAGGCTTCACTCGGTGCCCTGTGGATGCTAAGGTGGAAGCAATGATCACTGCTACTTCCAGCAAGGCCATAACATCTTCCAAGTCAGCTCTACCCTTTGCCTCAAATGGGCCTGGTGAGAAAGACTGAGGACACCTTCAATCAGGACCCTGCATTCCTCTCAGCTTCCAGAGTGCGTGAAAGAGAAATCCTAGGGTCACTGCCCTTGGATAACCCCGTTCACAGTGTATTTGGAACTCAACAGGTAACAGGTAGATATCTGTAAAGCTCCCTGCCACCCATCCAACTCTAGTAGTGATGAAACCTTGAAGTTTGGATCAATTAATTGACAACCATCGATTTCTTTCATTACCTGACTTTTGAATGGCAACTCATACTTCCCAGAACATATTTTAGGCCTTAAAACTGGTTCTGTGAAGTAGGTAAGGCAGGCGTTGTTTTTATAGGCAAGACAAAGAGGTCCAGAGAGTTTACGTGATCAGTGTTAAATCATTCTGTGCAAGTTTGAGTTATAACAGAAATCAAAATCCAGAACATCAAATTGCTTCTCCACTGACATTCTGTCCCTGATCCACCAGTAATGGCTGCTGCACATGCTGGTTGGAGAAGCTGTGCATAGCTTTGCAGGAAGAACAGCCATGACTGATTAATGATGCTACTCTTATCTGCTCTTTTAACTCCTGCCCAGTGTCCACTGGGATATGCTGATTTTGCAATGGGTGGTGCATTTCCTTAGGGTCTGCAGGGGACCACGTATCACCATAGGCAGGTTCCTGTCTTACTGAATCCGTAATCTTGGTGAAACCTAAAAAATAAACATATTAAGATTTTCTGACATGTTCAACTGTTTTTTGGGTCCAGAGATAAGAACCAGCATACAAAATAAGTGAGACCAAAAAACAATAACAAACAGACTTCTTAGTGACTGGGAAAGAGCGTGGCTCCACGCTGAGCATATTGGTAAAAACACAGTATAGAGAAGAAATACTGGCTTGGATGGAGTGATTTAAAATTTCTTCCCTTCATGAAGTGCTTTCTGCTGAAATTACTTTTCTGCAAATGCACTGAAGCCACTTGCTCGCCCTTATATTAGACAGGAAGGATTTAGGTATTTCAACTTTCATTGACAAATCCACTTCAGGAAATGAAGCCCTTATTTGATTTGTTTGAAGAGAATGAGTCATAGATTTTTTTTTAACTCAAAGAGAACTTTCAAGCTCATCTAGCACACTGCTTTTAGTTTATAGATGGGAAAACTGAGTTAACAGACTTGCTCCAGGCCATAGGGTGACTCATAGCAGAAGCCAAGGCATTGGCTTGGACTCAGGACTTCCAATCTGGTGTTCTCTAGCTGATATCTGGGCAGCTACCTTCTAGCTTCAGCCCATGAATGAGCTTCCCTGGTGAGAAGTCTCCTCATTTGACATGACTCAATGACTTCCAGGAGTCTTTGACTTACGACCATCTGTGAATGAAGTAGTAGAAACCACAAGGTTGCACTTTGCAAGAAGCCCTTATGGAACATGTCAACCTTCTTAGCTAAGACACACTACATTCAGGAATTGTTCCTAAGATTAAGGAAGAGGCACTAGATTGACTCCCTGGATTTAAGCGCCAAGAAGGAAATATTTAATTATGGATGTGCATGTAAAACAGCCCATGGCTCAGTCATTTATAAAAAATTGGTAATAATGAACCACCTGCTGAGTGTGTGGTTAAAGAATAACAATGTTTACAGTCCTTCTAGAAGATGAACAATTCTACATTTTGCAATGAGAGAGGAACAGTAAGAGGGTGGTTAGAAGCTATATCCAAAGTACTGAATGGATCTCCAATGTCCTGATCCAGGGCTAGAGCTGCCACCACTCTCCAAAGCTGCTACATCCAGCTTTGGAGAATTGAAGGAGAAGAAACAGTTGCACGAATGGAAGGCTAACCCTTTTCTTTTCTTCTCTGAATGGTGATCCTAAAATTCTTCTTCTTCCCAGAGGATGGACCCTGTAGAACTGAACTGATGACCTATTTTTTTTTTCAATTTTATCAAGCAGCAGATACACCAATTAATGTTGCTATGCTCCAGGGTTCGGTAGTAAGGCTGAAATTAGATTTATAGATTACCTGCCTCCACAAGGTACGAGCAGTCAGAAACGCTTCACTTCCCCTCTGCTCCTGGCACTGTCTGCTCTCTCCACTCCCTTCTTGCTGTGCCTTCTTCTCTGTTTTCTTCTGCTTCTCTCTTGCCACTAAGTTTTCTCCTACTGCACACCAGGCCTCATCATCATGAGAAAACCGCTGGTGTCCAACATACCTCTGTGCACTGGTATGTTCCCAGATAGGAACAGACCCCGGGAGAAGCAACAGTGTATGTTTGCAGACCCCTGAGAATGAACCTTCCTGTCTCCTAATTTCCCCAAGAGTAAGTCTTAATCACAGCTCCCAAATCTTGTGGTGACTTTCTGGAAGTACAATAAGAGTAGAAAATAAACAACTCCTGAAAGGGTCTTCAGGCTGGTTTGGAAAGTACTTCTCCTAACATTGTCTTCTCTTCCTGTTTATTTGATTGTCCCTATGTGATCTGTGATTGCAAATGAATCACCCAGGAAAACATTACCCTGCCATACTCTGATGTGGTTACAAGGACAGTGGCTGAGATATGACATGCCCACAGGACTACTAGATCTCTCCTGCCACACTCTTATATCTTGTTCCAGAAGGAATTGTTCATCAGTTTCATTCAACCAGCATTTACTAGGTGCTCACTATGCTAGATACCTGGGTTTCAAAATAGAAGATGCAATCCATTTCTTCAAGGAGGCTGCACTAGGCACAGTACATGGGCCCCCAATCTGCATCAGTTGTCTTAGTCCCCATTCCCAACAAGAGGACCTACTGCCTAAGAACCCAGCCGAGGCACCAAGCATGAGCTGCCCTGCAAAGGTAGCTTCAGTAGTGTGCAAATGCAGCTTCCAGGACCCTCCTGTCCTATAGCCCCTAAGCTTTGTTTCTGGGTATTGAAGCTTCCAAGATGCTGCTGTAGATTACCAAACAGAGTTGGCTTACTTTGGCTTCTTCATACACGGTTTGACTCTTCCATCAGTCCACCTGCCTACTCTCCCACCTGTCTGGTCAATTCCTCATTCTTTAGTATCAGAGAAATTCTCCCTTCTCCCTGACACCTTTCCTGCCTTCCCAGGAAGATTTAAGTCCTTCTTTATGACACCTTTGTTCGCTACTTTTGGAAGATGGGTGCTAGAAGTTTTGGGCACTCAGATTCTTGAACTTCACCTGTGGCAGATCTTAGTCTATGAGATAGACATAGTATCTCCCATCTCTTAAGCAAAACAAGATATTGGGTTGTTGTCTTTTTATCAAAACATGGGCTGTTTCTTCTCCTAGGATCTGGGTGGGCCTGTCACTGTGGTGGAAGTCACACTACATGGCTTCTAAGGCCAGGTCACAAAGGTGACCTCCTCTTGAGATGTTATTCTTGGAATCCAGCTTGCTCTAAGTGAGCGGTGCTAGTACCAGATATACCAGTGATGGAGCCTTCAGTCAGTTCCAAGTCTCAGTCCTTGATCTGCTGCAGTTAACTCCACATGGAACAGAAATTCTCCTGCATCCTTCCCCTAAGCCCCTTACCTCAATGTCAGGTTCATGAGCATAATAAATTGTGTGGTTGCGCTAAGTCACTAATGACTTGGGGTGATTTGTTACACAGCAGTACAGCAATATTTCTTTCATCTCTACAGACCCAGCCCCCATCAGTGTTTCAGCTGTATGAATGAATGATCCTTTGATCAGTAGCCACAGCTACTGCCTGGTAGCCATGGTGATGTGTGTAGCCTGCTCCTGGGTATCACCCCAAAGTGCTTGCTCTGACTCCTCTGGCCATTCTTTGCCTCCAATCCTCTGCTCTGACTTCCCACCTGTCCTAATTTAGCTTCTTGGTCTGAGGCAGGTCCTACTCCCAGACTGGCTTACCTGGCTTCTACTCCCTAGACCCCAGTACCTTGATCCTTACCCTACATGGTTTTGTAATACCGATATAAATGAAAGTGGCTCCACTGTAGGCCTGGCAATGAACCTTTAGTAGTCCTCCAACCAAAAGGCATTCACGCACCCCTCCCCACCTCTGCTGCAAATTGATTTGGAGTCACAATTCTTCAATATTGAAAAAGACTTCTTGATGTTTGTGACACAGTCTTCCCCTTGCCTGCCCAGAAGTGCTTCCTCCTAGGGCAGGTGGCCCATGCATTTTCTAGAAAAGGGCAATCTATTTTATCTCTGAATTGCCAATAAAGAGGGCTGGCAGGAAGTGTGGCTGTGCGGCAAAAGGCAGAGTTAGCCGCTGGCGTCTGCATGAATCACACAGGGCTACAGAGCCACCAAGAGTCTCTTCAGTCTCTGTGATTCATGCAGATGCTTTTGGGCCTTCTTTGCCCCTCTCTCATTTTATTCATCCAACAAGCATTTATTGAGGCCCTCCTCCATGCCATCCTCTCTCTGAGGAGTCTACCAGCACTGCTCTGTTCTCTCCTTTAGCAAAAATCTCTGCTCACCTTGCTAATATCTCCAACACCCACCCATATGTGACGAGCTGATTTCTGAAGGCAGGTAATGCTCTCAGAACACTTCTGTTTCCAACAGTACTGACATTATCCCTGCCCTTGAGTTGCTCTTACCCTAAGGAAAGAGTCCAAAGCACCATTCTCCATGAACTCCGTGATGATCATGACTGGCCGACTCTTTGTGACGACACCCTCTAGGCGAATGATGTTGGGATGGTCAAACTGACCCATGATGCTCGCCTCACTCAGAAAGTCCCGACGCTGCTTCTCTGAGTACCCAGCCTTCAGGGTCTTGATGGCGACATAGATTTCCCTCTTGCCTGGCAGTTTCAAACGCCCCTTGTACACTTCTCCAAACTCTCCTGCAACAGCAAGAATGCAATTAGTATCCTTATCCTTCAGCTTATGGAGCCACAAGGGGAGGCATCTTATGAAGAACAATGGTGCTCAAAGTGGAATTGTAATTAAAGTAGCAGAAGTGGAAATAGGGTTCTCTCATTGTGACTATAATGTCTTAGCTCTAATCAATTCATGCAAAACACAAAAGGAATACTAAAATACATCCTTTATGTCAGTTCTTAGAAATAGTCTGAGTGACCAAAGCAGAATTTCAGAATACATATGAGTTTGCTTTTTCCCACATTAAGTTTTTCATTTGCATCCCAGCTGAATAATTGAAATGAAATGGTCAGTTTCACTTTGGCAGAATCATAATTCATTTTTAGGCAGAGCTTGGTGCAAAAATGTTCAGGGGATGAGGGATATGCTTAGGTACTATAGCCCCCTGGATGAGATGTATACTGTTTATGTTCCCAAATTCTCAAATGAAAGCATTTGTGTCTGTTGTGTCCTGAGACATCAAGAAAGTAAGAGGTTTATATGTGAAAGATAAAAGGGAGACAGTCAGGATTAGACGGAAAGAGCCCCAGATCACAATGAGATGTGGTCCACGCAGACGTGGTAAAGTCCTGCCAAACCTAATGGGCAGCTCCAGTAGAGAGATCTCTCATTCCAGAAACTTCCAGGCCCTAACATCCCCCTCAGACTCAGTCACTGATTGGGGGCTGCTTGGAAAAGCTAGGCCTCTCCAGAAAAGCTGAGGGAGACCCTGAAGATACTGCAGCTGGAGGCTGTGAGCTAACTGCACCCCTGGCAGCTAAGCAGCGGTTGTTTCTCCAAGTGGGTGCAAGCTGCACACCTCCCTGGCTATCACAGCATTGAAACATTTTTGCAGTAAAATCACCAGGAGTAAAAACAATTCTGGTGACACTATTTCATAGCTGCCTAAAAAAAATCTGTTGAATCCTGTTTAATGTGCTTTCAAAAGTTATTTTATGATTTCACTTGGTTTTGTAACTTCCATTTCTTTCACGTGAAGCAGTTAAGTATCTACTTGTAAGTGCATCGCTGAAATGTGTGTCAAAAGCCTGTCAAGAGAAACAGCATTTTCTGCTGGGAAAACTTTTTTTTTCACTTTCAGCTTCTAGAAGAAAATGATGGAGCAAACTGTGAGCAATCAAATAAATGACCGGCCACATTAGGAAGGTAAGTTAACATTGCTTCTGTGGTTTAGTTGGGAATTCTTTTGTTTTCTACTGCAGGAAAGATTGGAAGGAAGCTGCACAAAAAGACTTTTATGCAAAACTGCTCCAAAGTCCACTGAACTTGACAGAATGCGGTACTGGAGTAGAGACTGGCTTAAGCACCATTCGGAAGGTTTCAGTATAGATTTAACACTAAGATAGATACAATTTGTAACACTGGCTTTGATACTGAATCATATGCTGTTATGAGAGTTTGAGGTCAGACTGAGACCCTCACATTCTGAGCTTGCACATCTACTGGAGCGCCTGTTATGTGGCAGGCATGCCAATAAAAGTTGGTGTGTCATATGTATTGCTATTTGTTTGGCCTTCGCCTTGCCCACTCTTGAGTTATAAACTGATGAGATTTTGTCACTGTTTTATCCAAAAGAAGTAGAAGTACCAGAATTTAAATTTTTATGTAAAAGAATGCTCAGTGTTGTAGCATCTGCTGTAGACAGACATTGGATGCCTGTACTAGGGAATGATCGGAAAACAGCATCCCTATCTGAGGAGTACCCTGGGCTATTGAAACTAATAAGTGCCTGAAATGTGGTGACTTAAAAAATGTCTACATTATACTGTAATATGAAGAAGAGAAGAAAAGCAAGTTATAGAATGTCATATGCCATGTGTGTCCATATGCAATGTGGATGCAAAAGAAAAAATATGGAAGCTACATATCAAATTTATTTTTAACTTCAAGTTATTTTAAGATTGGTTACACTAGAAGGATAGGGATGAGAGGAGGAAGTAGAGACTAGTAATCTTAATTTAGTTACTTTTATTTTGTTTGAGTTGTTATAATCAGCATTTAACTACTTAGTAGTTAAAAATGTATAAAATTTAAAGAAATATATTGAACAATAGGGATCCACCATATATATGATGCCATATATGTGTGTCTATATATATATATGCATGTATGTATATATGTACACATATGTGTATGTCTACATAGGTATGTACATATGTGTCTACATATATAAATCTATATATGTAGCATGCACATATGGAATCTATCTTCTAACATCTTGACCTAATAGATATTCAATGACTCAATAACCATGAATACAAGCTGTATGTTTGTTAGGTACACTAAATGAATGATATTGGCTAGTATTTCTTCCTTGATGCCATAATGACTTCTATCTTCTTTCAGGAAAAATGTACAGTTGAGAGTTGAGGGGAAGGAGACAGTGCACAAATATTTATCTACTGACCACTTTCTAGGCACTTTGAATATCTTATCCTATTCAATCCTCATGATACTTCTGCAACTTGGATATTAGAACTCCCATTTTACTACTAAGGAAATTAATAAGGAGACACAAAGAAAACAGGCCCCAAGTCACAACCAAAAGTTGGAGCCAGGGCTGGGGCCCATACCCATCTCTTTTACTACCATTCTGTCTCTGGAAAAGCAATTACGATTCATGACTCAGCTCTACAGGTCAACAGTTCCTATGTAGTGACAATCACAGCAACACAGTGTCCAGGAAAGAGCAAAAAAGGAGTGTTTTGTTTTGTTTCATAGACAGATATCATTCATCTAAGATCCCTGCTTGGGAGTCAGGTAGAATAAGAATATTTAGGAAATAGGGTATTCATTTATTGGTACAAATCAGTATACCAATTTGGAAAAATGCCCCAGATGAATTTGATGCCCCCACAACATGCACAGAAATACCCCAGTTGAGAAATTCTGTTCTATACTAGTGGTTCTTAAATTTGGATCACTCTTGAAATCACTGGGGCAGCCTTACAGAGTACAGAGACCTGGCTCTCACCTGGAGATTCTGATTAGTCGGTCTGGGTGCCTACTGGGCATTGACATATTGAAAAGCTGCCTGCAAGACCAGCTACATAATTTGTAGCACCTGGAATGAAATGAAAATGTAGGACTTCTTATTAAAAAATCGTGAAGAATTTCTAGACAGTGACAGCAGAGCATTAAACTAAGTGTGGGCCTTTCTGAGTATGGGGTCCTGTGCGGCTGCCCTGGTGGTTCTGCAGTGCAGCCAGAGCTGAGAACCACAGCCCAAACTACACCCAGCATGTTACAAACAGATTACCAAACTGTCCAAAGCCCTGTGGTATGGGATTTTATCTGTGTATCTTGTAATAGTTTTGAAAGCAGTGCTTGTCTACAGGCTGCTTCAACTATGCAGGGCTCAGTGCCCAGTGTTTGTTTTATTAATACAAGTGGAGAGAAATAAGAAAAGAAAGAATGTGTGGCCCTGAAAAGTTGTATTTCCATTGAACGTTGTAGATAAAATTACTTTCCTGATGGACAAATGTGATTCCATTGTTAGAAAATTGTGGCTCACTGGTCTTCAAGTGCAGTACTTCTAATTACTTTTGTTTTAAATCACATTATCTGCAGGGTCTCAACACGGTCTTTAAAAGTTATAAAACAAAAGCATGCTCTTCTTGGGTAGGTAAGGAGGGCTTTGCAGTTGGTGTCTTTGGTGGTCATGGTGTCACTACCCTGAAAAATCCTCTCTGCAATGGTGTAAAGAATGCTGATTCTACAAAATTAGCTCTGTTCTTACCCAGCAAAGAAATGACTTCATCTTCTCCAAGCCAGGAGTTTTTCATTTTTCAAAGCACCAACTGCGAAGGAAGTCACAATATATACACCTGCCTCAGAGGTGCCCATGTAATTGGCCCCCCAACGGCAGGAAAGCCAGAAGTGAGTAGACGAGGAGGCTTCCTGTCTACTTCAGTTAACCTTGGTTGGGTCCTCAGTTCTCCAGGACTCAGCTTTCTCCTTGCTATATACTAAAAGAGAAGCAATAAACTCTTATCTTCCTAACTGGGTGTTGAGAGGAGTCTGTGAGAAACTGTTGCAAATGAGAAACTGTTGAAGATGTACATGGGAGTAATTTTTTTAAAGACAAAACAGGGATAAAGTGAGGGGATAGTGGAGACACTGTGAGTTCCAGGGTGGGCAGTGGAAAAGAAAAGAGAGGAAAAGTAGTTTCTGCAGTCTTGTAGGACAAGTGCCTAATCCAAGATATACCAGGTTCTTTACCCAGGGGTACTTGGGCATGGAGGGTGTTCCAGGCAAGATTATGGTGCTGAAGTCTGGGATCTCTGGCCCTTTCTTACCTCCACAGCCTCATGGGGTGGTGGGAGTCAAAGGGCACGTCGCCATTGTTTATAACAAACAAAATCAAGAATTTGTACCATCTCCCATCCTAGACACTTTTATCACCTGTTATCTTTGACTTCAGATTCGTAGACTAACTTCAAGGAACTATTTTTTTGCTTTGTGATCATTTCCCCATAGTTAGAACCAGGACTTGATGCCTGTGGTGCCATGATTTGCCAAGATCTGAACTCTTCAAGATATTCCTCTTTGATGAGCTTCACATCATGGTGATTTTTAATAAAAATGCCTGATACCTAAAAGTAATTCAACAAATCAGGTATTAACATATTTAAAGTATGAAATGATTCTGTTGGGATAGTGGTTATGGTTGATTCTCTTCACAGAGATTCTTACTAACAGTAAATGCAGCTAGCCTATTTTTGGTCCTTCTGAACTTTAAGTGGCACACATCTTTGCCACTGACCTTGAGTCCCCTTCATGCCAAAGATCTACTTGGTCAAGACCAAACCTCAGTTCCAGGCCAGTCTGAGGACCAATGACACTCAGCAGTGGTTCTCAAAGTGTAGATCTTTCCTAGTGATATCAGAATCAGCTAGAAATTTGTCAGAAAAGGCAGATTCATGACCTGATGGATTGGAAGCTTAGTAGATAGGAGTCTGGGATCCGAGTTTTAACATGCTTCTCCATGATTCTCATGCCTGGCTCAAGTTTGAGAACCACTGCCTTCAAACCTGTCAGCTGAGGATAATCTACCTGGTTCCTATGATTGTCCTCCCAGACAGCTGCTGAAATTATTCCCTACAAGTTCAGCCTTGCCAATACCTGTTTCCTACCTTCTTCGACAAATCAGGAAGAGAGAAAAAGTGGTTCAGCAGTGTTAAGTGCCTCAACTATTATATATAAAATCAGAAGGAAAGAATTTTCAATTTTTGAAAATCCAACCTGCCAGCAGGTATTTCAAGCAGTAGCTGTTGGCTACGTGCAGTATGAATCTGCACACACAATTGCACTCTTTTTTTTTTAGCAGCATTTTGAAGTCATAAACTGCCTTGAGGGAAAAAAGGAAAGCAGAACTCCTAGTTACTAATTCAGGCTTACACCAGATATGGAACTTATAAAGAATAAATTTAAACTAGGTTTAAAGAGTGATTTCAAGCAAATCTTAACACACTAGCCTGTGCAAGGTAAGTGGGTTATGGCTAAGCCAGGAATAGATAATAGGACCATCTACCCATCTCCTGACCCTGCATGGAGGACAGACATTACCAGTTGATCCAAGCCATCTTTACTCTTTTGGCAGAATTCCTCAGATGCCATCACCCAAGCTAGTGGAGTCAGCATGTGAGATGGAACCTGGTCAATAGCCACGGTGTCCACAATACCCAATACTCAAGAAGGTGAAGGCAAAATGGACTTCTCTTTTCTTCTAGCTATTTGTCATTGCTAGACAACTGTATACCTATATATCACATATATTTTTATATCTGAATACATTTGTGTTTACATGTATATTATTTACGTGATATAAGCAAGCACATGCATTTAAAACTGCAAAGTATGTTGGTTCCTATTGTCTTTAAGGCAAATAACTGATCACTCTTAAAGGGACTGCAGAAGATGGGGCCAGCGTGTTCCATGAAGAACACACTCTCTCCAGAGAACGTGGGATGGTCTTTATAGCACTACCATATGGGGATAATGAATTCTAAGGCAATATTGTAATTCTCAGCAACAGGCTTGGGTATTCCAAACTGCTAGATGGAGTTTACCATCACAAGCAATGACTGTATATTTATTTGCTCTTTTCCACAGCAACCAAAG
The DNA here is from genome assembly GCF_047511655.1 of Castor canadensis. Taxonomy (NCBI): domain Eukaryota; kingdom Metazoa; phylum Chordata; class Mammalia; order Rodentia; family Castoridae; genus Castor; species Castor canadensis. Next base: position 56,523,057 of record NC_133402.1, on the reverse strand, counting down.
TGGCAGCAAGAGCAGGGGTTACATTTAGCAGATCTAGATCAGCTATATCTGGGTTTAAATTCTAGCTGCATCATTAACTCAACAGGCAGCACCGCCTGCAGCAAACCGTCCTCTAAATGTTGATTTCCTGCCAGTTAAAAAACATACTCATACACAGGCAAACATAAACTCTAACTCACAGGGCTGTTATGAGGATTAAATGAGACAATGCTTGTGAAGTAGCTAGGGTAATGCCAGGTTCATGGTGAGTGCTCAGCGTATGTTAGCTACTTTGATTATAATTTCTGGAGACATTTATATGTTTTCCTCTTCTAGAACCTTTCATGCTATCCTCATCCTGCCCATCCTCACTCTGAATGAGCCTAGCAGAGTCAGTCTGGCAAGCAACCTTTCTGCCAAATCATCCTCAAGGAAACTCACCCTCTTCTCTAAAGAGAGATGGGTTGAGCCTTGGCTGGCCCCACATGGTGAGTGTCTGAACACAGCACACATTCCCTCATCCCACCTGTCCTCATCTAGGCTCTCACCCAAGCCTCTTTTTTCCTCTTGGTTGGCCATAGTGGAAGTGCTAAATGGGCTACAATACAGGAGGAGGGGATTATTAATTAAAACATACTATGCATGTTTTCACCTGGATAACACCTTCTCTGATGATACGCTATGTACATTTCCATGCACTTGATAGTCATGCTAAGGCTGCTGGTTGCACACTAAATGACACAAGAATACTATTCTTACTGTAGGGATGAAACCCACATGGCAGTTTACCCAGGTTTTCTCTCTGGGTAAGTCTACTGATCTAATTGATCAAAACTAAACAATGCTTTGGAACTTAACCATGAAGTAACTCTTATTAGTCAGAACCATAGTAATAATGAGATGGTATTCTCCAAAGACACCAGGGTGGCCTGTTGCCTTGTCTAAAGAGTCTTCAATTGACCCCATTGTCTATAGGGAGAAGAGAAGGAACAGTTTTGCTTCACTCCATTGGGCCACTTTCAGAGCTCTAGATGACTCAGATCTCACTCCACCTCTTTAGTCTCTCTCCATTCTCCCAAGCTTTGTCTAGAGCTCTAATTTTCTGTCCCTGCTGTATTTTCCCCCCAAGGACCTATTTTCATCACCATATAAAAATATCTAATTAAGCCACAAAGTACAACATACCATACTAGGCCAGGCTCCAGACTAACAGAGACACATGTTCTCTTGCTCTCATAGAACTTTGAGTCTCAAAGTTCTATGAGAAAAGATGGACATTAAAAAATAACTACTTAGTGATTAATGATAATTATTCCATATTTGTGGGTATCACACTTGGCTCACAATTACTATTTTTTATTACTTTGTTCAATATTCTCAACAACTTTAGGAGAAATGTTGGCAGTAGACTCAATTCTTTAATCTCAGTTTCTAGATTTTACTTCACTGGCCTTCATTCACAAACACCACTGCTGCTCCCCACACCTGATAACCCTAATTCCTGGCACAACATCCATGCCACCGCTCCCCATCAACTCTAGTCACCAAGCCTTCCAGTCACTCTGTTCATGTTGGATGCACTCTAGTTTGGATGTCTGTTAATCTAAAGCAGCCTCCCTTCCTACCCTTGCTCCCACCGTTGGCCATCTCAAAACTGCCCTCCACATCCAAGCAAAACCCTGTAACTGGTCTCCAGCATCCAAGGGCTGCTTTTCCTTCACTTCCTTCCTGCCAAGTTCAAACACAGTATTTATCAGATTCAGATTCAGATTCCTGAACCCATCCTGCTCAGAAACCTACTTTCTATAGACAAACTCCATATACCACAGCCTCTCTAGGCCAGGCTGATTCTACACATTTATCCATAGGAAATCCTTCCTCAGCAGCCTTCTCTCCTCCTTGTTCTTAGTCCATCCAAGTTGCCATGTCCTCAGGGGCTACTAAGTCCCCTCTTCCATGAGTCTTCCCTGCCATCAAATCACCCCTCTCATCTCCAGAGCCACATGTTCCCTGGACACCTCCTCTCAGCTCTCAATCTCTTCCTTCCTCTCCCTGAGTAGTGCTGTGTTCTATGTAGTAGAGAATAATTCCTGAATGCTAGGCATCGGGTATATTTCCCAGCATGTACTACAGTCACAGGGACAAAAGTGTCTAAGACTAACCCCTCCTGCAACAAACAGCCCTTTCTTCTGGCTCCATGTTCAACAGGCACAGACCTTTGCAACCTCTTTGAAATAACCTTGCATTGTTTGGAGGGCAGGAACATGTTGGTAAGTATCCAACTACTAGGTCTCCAGATACAAAGAAGCAACTAAAGAAACAGATACCCATGACTCATACCATTTGCCAATTCCCTTGATGTAAATACTGGGCATCTGGCTGTAAAGAGATGCATACAGTTGGCTTGTGTGAGTTATTGAAGGCTGGCTCCAACACCCCACTGTTGGATTCCTCCTTGAATCATTTAGTATTCCTCTTCTATCACTGTATCATTCTTTCTATGTGTTTCATAAAAACTTAGCTTTCTATATTAGTTTTCATCCTTGAGTGATCAGGTCAAAGGTCATTTCCTTTGTGGAGACTTCCTGACCCCCTAGCTTCTCCCAGAACAAAATGAACACCCTTCTTTCTTGGGCCAGGTCCTTGTACATGCCTATGGGTAGATGGTGCAAAATAGTTAATAATGATTGGCCTGCCTGTTCTTCACTAAGACTGTCAGAGGGGGAGAGAAATTTATGCATTTATGGAACTCCACATGAATGTGTAAGCAGTAGTCAGTAAAAGTTTATTGAAGGAAGGAGGGAAGGAGAGAAAAAAGAAGGAAAGGAAGGGGAGAAGGATGGAGAGAGCAGGAAGGGAGGAAAAAAGGGAAGAAGGAGGGAGGGAGGGAGAAAGGATGAAGAAAGGAAAAATGATTTCTGATTCTTCCTTTTACAATTTTTGGCTTTTGCTGTATGCAACCCAGTTTTTGCCCCTTGCTCCAAGTCTTTTAGGTAGCTAAAAGAAACATTGCCAATTACATTGCATAAATCTTACCTTAGGAATTTTTTTTTTTTACTTGACCTTCACTCCAGCACTTTAAGCACAAGGTGGAGCCAGTCTCAGTGAGGCAGGGTGCGGGGGAAGGGAAAGTAATGACAAAGGAGAAAAGGAACTAGAGAAAGATTGATTCCCAGCTGGGAGTGTCTTGTGTTAAAATCGCATCTAGTTATGCACAGTGAGTTAATATCCACTGGGATCAGCTTTGGGATGGTTCTGAATCACAAGAAGATGGGTCTGTGGTATAAGGTGGTCAGCAGTAACTAGGCAGAGGTCTTTACACCATGCTGCTGGTCATAAATTACTAAATGCATCTCTCCTCAGTACCATGTAGAAGTCTGACTCTCCTCAGAGAAGAACGCACAATACAGCAACACTGGCAAATACTGTACAACAAATGGGAGGTGAAGGATGGAGCAGGACCATCAATTGTCTCTTTATGAGCATCCAGCAGTTGGCGAGCTCACCCAAAATTGTAACTCCCTGACAGGATCATAAAATGAGAAGGCTCTTTACTCCTCCCCTGACAAAGGCGGGGGTGGGGGTGAGCTGATGTGTGCTCTCTGGGATGAAATGCAGTCCAGAACACATCACTCGAAGAACACGACATAAATAACAACATTAAAATCACTGGCACCATTACCACAAGCCAAAACAACAATTAATAACATGGGCAAACAGAGTTCAGGTCTGAAAGTCTGCCTTCCCAACACTCTTTCAAGTTCCTGGAGAAATCGGAGCCCCTAAGAGGAATACAATTTATCTGGTACCCAACCTACCAATGCATGATCCTTAAATATGTCAGTGCTAAGGAGGAAGAGAAAATTATCTGCACGGACGTGAAAGTCGTGGTTCGGTAACATATTTAATGACATTCAATGGGAAATATGTAGAGACTCTTGTGAATCAGATTCTGCCCAGTCAGCTGGAACTCTTGAGAGGCTGGTGGTGAGGGTGGTGTCTCCTGACAGGGAGAGTCACAGCACCTGCCATAGTGATGCTGAAGGAGGCACAGGGATGACGCTCTTCAAAAGAGAAAACAGCATGAATATGGCGGCCTAATGGGGCAGGCTTTCAGATGTGACTTCCAATTTCACAGATGGCTTTTTGACCCCACAGTGCATTAAGAGAGGCAGTGAGTGGAAGGATGACGACATTCCCCCTAAAGATAATATATGAAGTGGCTGTCTGTAAGTCTTTTTCTAAACATATTTTATTGAGTTACAATATTATTGGGAGATGCCACTCCATGGCTCAGCAAATAGCGATATGAATAAAGCACTTCAGACCTGAGAGGGGAAAAGGCTGCAACATATTAGTGAAGGGTTCCTGAACAATGGCTAATAAGAATTGAAGAAGAAAAGACAAAAAATGTTGCAGAAGCCAGTGGTTCACGCCTATAGTCCTAGCTACTCAGGAGGCAGAGATCAGGAGGATCGTGGTGGGAAGCCAGCCTGGACAAATAGTTTGAAAGACCCTATCTTGAAAAAAACCCATCCCAAAAAAGGGCTGGTGGAGTGGCTCAAGGTGTAGGCCTTGAGTTCAAAGCCCAGTACTGCAAAAAGAAAAAGAATGTTGCAGAAGAAAATAAAAGTAGGGAAGAGGATACAAATCAAACATAGCTTTAAAGAAGACTCATAAGAGGCAGAGACTTTATGATGTAATGATATTTGGGGATGTTTTATATCATTTACATGAATAAGGTGGAATCCATTGCCAAATGGACTCAACTACAAGCCACTAAAGGAAGATAAATGTCGTAGGTCAGTCTTTAGGTGTGATTTGCTCAGACCACCCTCAGCAGTTAGTTACTGAGCAGGATTTCTATTCTGATGTCTGGCCTGGCTCTAAGTTCACAAAAAGGAGAACTCAATGTGTGGAAAGAAGTCTTGGCCCAAAGTCATTGAGATACCATTGTCAGTGAGAAGGATACTAGATCCAGCTTCTAAAAGTTGTTTTTTCTTTCATAGTCTTCTTGACCAAGTACTCTACATCTCTTTCCTTATCTGCATTTGGTGGTCCATGTCTGCAGCTATTTCTTAATCTTTTAAAATTATAGCTGGCTTCTTTGCAATGCTAGAAAAGCTTAGCCACTGTGGTCAAGATCCCCAAAAGAGTCTCAGAGATGTTCTTCCTCTGTCCTAGGCATACATTCAAGGTGGTCCAGATTCATCTTCTTAGAAGAAAGAAGGCAGAAACTCTCTTCCCAATGGGACGACTTTTTATGCTGAAAGAGAACACCTATAGTTGTGGGAGGACGATGTTTGAACACCAAGAAGACAGAGACAAGGGGAGGGAAGAGCCATACCTGCTCCGATGACCTCTTCGATTTTCACAAAAGATACATCAATCTCCTTGGCAAACTCCCGGACAGCTTCATTGGGATCTTCATAAGTGAAGGGGTCAATGTAGATCTTCATCCCTGGGGAGCCTTATTGGAGGAGATAAGCAGGATTAACATCCCAAAGAGGACAGGGTCATCATTAAGTTCTGCTGATGTCCCCAGCACTAGGGGTATTTCTGGGAGGGAATCTCCTACACACCAGGCTACACCCCTTCTCTCCCCTGCCTCATATTACTGGATCTCCCCATCTCTCTTCCCCCTGGGTCATTCTAGCCTGGTTCTCTGTCCTCTACTTCTCCTCCATATTTTCTTCTCTTTCTAGCTCTTGATGAAACGTGGAACAGATTACTTATAAGTGACTGATCGGGACCAGTTCCCACACCAGGCACTCACAGAAGGCAAAGAAGCTGATTGATGCCAACCAAATGCATTAGCAGAAAAGCAGTGTAAAATGGTAGGGTAGATATCAATATTTATCAACTTGACAACCTTCCTGAGTGGAGGCCACTGTTAAGGTTATATCTGACGGCTGTGGTCCAGGGCCATAAGAGAGATGAGAATGGAGTTTAAAAAAGGAAAGAAATTGCTCTTAGAACACCCTCAAGATAGAAGTGCTGCGACAGTATACTAGAAGAGAAAATGTAAAGAGAAAAGCCTAGAAAATACTAATAGAGGAAAGAGCAAAGTGTACATAGAAAAAATGAGGTGGAATGAAAGAAAAATGGTAATTGAACCCCCATGCTTTCAGACACACTGAAGTACGAAAAACAAATAAAATGGTAGATGAGAAATATATAAAGGAATATAGACCTTGTCACTGATGTACACACTAGCAAGATAGATAGGTGTGCTTGGGGACAAAATAGAGAATCGTCATTGCAGAAAAAAATGCATTAAAAAGTAGAGGAGAGGGGACAAAAATAGTAAATGGAACCCAAGAAACAAATGGATTCACTCACAATGTAATTTTTCAACATGTTTGATGTGTCATTAAGTGAAGCGTAGAAACTTTTTACGGTGGTGGGTACTAGAAAGGTGAGGGCGCCAAAAGCCACATGACATGGTCCAGTGCTGCAATCTTGGGAAGGATAGTTTTCCCTGCATGCTGCTGTGGTCTCACTCATGAAAGAGTGTGGCCAGCAGGGTCAGGTGGGTTAGAAAGCCACAGTGCTTCACATGAGTGTTTGGGACCCCTGGGTGAGGCTGGATCTTAGGTTCTAGAAGCCCCATCTCAGTGCCTCCACAGCCCTGTCTCTGGTGATTCCCAGCCCTTCACATATGTTCTAGTTCTGGCATTTTCCATCCAAAAAAACAGCCGAAGGCTCTCCTAAATTAATGTTGCCTTGATCACCTATTCAGGCAAAGATTTTAAGTGTTAGAGCACAATTCAAAGGAAGAAGGAAAACACAGGAAAAAGTGGAGAGGAGATTTTTTTTTTAAAGCCAAAGAGAGATATGTGCCCTGCCATAAAAAGGACTTTTCCTGAAAGATGGGTTATCCCCATTCATTAAAAAGCAGAAAAACCGTGCTGAAACAAACACTCCAGGCATACTGGATAACCCATCTTTAGGTGTCTTAACAAAATTTTAGAATGCACCTGGGCGACCTTGGGATGTATTCGACTTTAGGATACACTGACTAAAATTTGGACAAAGCAAAGTAGAGAGATTTTCACCTTTATCTAGAATGTTCTACTCTCTGGGTCATGTGACAAATGTATAAATGTGTGTGCGCGCACACACACACAAATGAGAGAGCTTCTCTTTAGTATCATGGGACAAGGAGCAAAACAGAGATATTCTGCAAAACAAGTAAACAGCAAGACTAAATGAAACCAATTTGAATGTGTGAAGAACGCAGATTAGCATCTGCAGGCTCCCCCAGACTTACTTTGGCTTCTTCTAGAAACAGCCCTTGAGGCAAGGTTGTAAAAGCAAGTGGCTTATCCTGAAGCTGATCCCAAGAAGTACCCAAGGAAAGTAGAGAATGTAAGGAGTATCCTTAAGCTACTGACCACTGTGGGTCTTGAAACAGGCTTTATCTCCCTGGAGAAGCTCTGGGAGCCAGGATAGGTAACCACAGCTTAAGAATTGGATTACCCTTAGGTCAAGGGAGCTGAGCTATTTCCACACCAATTCTCATCAGTCATTGTCCTGTGTAATATAACAGAGTCTATATACATCTCTTAAAACAGTTTTCTCCTCTGGCAATGGAAGACATAACACCTCCCTCCCAGTGTGGTTATGACAGTAGCAATCCCATTGCAAGCAGCAGGCCCAGCCCAGTTCCAGATGCAGTGAGGACTCCCTAACTTGTAACCATTATTAGCAAATTGTTCTAGGAAGTGTTGTGGAAGTAAGGTGAGCTGGGCAGTGTGTGTGGGTAGGGGGTATAAGCCATTTAGGGTGATATTAGTTACTTCAAAATAACTACCTTGTTATTTTAGATCAAGGGCTTTTTAAAGATGTATGCTAAGCTGTCCTACAGGAGCTCTTCCACAGAAACTAATTAAACAATCTAGAATGTGCTGTAATGAATGGTACAAGCAAAGACATATATGAGGACAAATGGGAAAGGATTGGGAGTTAATGAGCTTTGTGGATATTGGGCCCAACCAGTTTGGGGAAGGAGCTATTCCCAGAAGGGACAGGCTCATCTCTTAATGGTAATTCTATTCTTTAGGGCAGATGTTTATGACAATGGGCACCCAAATGAAGATGCACTGAGATGATGAGCACAGTTTACTCACAAAGAGAGGTCTGCTGCTTTGGTGGCTTGTAGATTAAGGGGTGGGTTGTGTGTGTGTGTGTGTGTGACATCATGGCTGCTGTTCTTTGGTCGGGAGTTTGGTTGTCACTGAAGCTTTCACCAGAAGCCAAGCAGGCTGCATGAAACCCAGGGGTGGCCCATGTCCATTTAGAACCAACGTCCTAATTACTGTATCTATAAGGCCGTAGGAATCAGTTCTGTTTTCCTTGAAATTAAGGAAAGCATATCCATATTGAGGAAGAAAACAGAAAAAAGTATAATCAAGGTCTAACAAAGAGCTCAGTCACAGAGACTTTCCTCTGGCTAAGGTCTGATAGGGCAGACTGAAGAGATGGCTTTGGCCCAGCTCCCCTGGCTGGGGAGAGGAGTCGTGTGCTTTAAATTGAGAGAGTAATTTGGCTGAGCACATGCACATAATGACCCCCCCCCCACACACACACCACACACACATCCACCTCATCTCAGAATGACACATCTCCCCAGACCGCTCTCCCGCAGTAAAGCTAGCCTCTCTCAAGTCCCAGAAGATGACGAGGGAAAAAAATGCCGTTAGCTAGACAGAACAGGTCATTTGTCTTTTGGCTCATTTTGTGTTTCTGCATAAATCCTGCATCAGCCTGTTCCTGCTCCCACTTGCCAGTGAGCAGTTTTTAATTATCAGGAAAATGGTATTTAGTGCAATGAATCACCAGACAGTGAACAAGGAATCAAGTCATCTGCAGAGTCGGGTACAGCCAAACACTGGGAGAGGAAGCTCAGAAGATGTTCTCAGATTGTGAGTGTTGGGGAAATATTAGTGGCAGGAATGATAATATCAGATGTAATATATCCTTATAACACAAGGCATTTTATAATAATATGTACAACACTTCACAGTATTGTTATTAATAATGTATTGTGAATATATTTATAATATTTGCTATTTTCCATTTTTATCACAGGGACAAAAGAAATATGCATAGAAAGTTCTGATTGTTAGTGCCTTAAAAAAGGAAGAAAACCCCTTAACTTTGCTATCATATCATTTACTAATTTCTATCAAAGATCTAATTTGTATACATGTTCATTCTTCAATCTTGAAACCTGCTTATGTATGTTACAGCTGGAGTCACAGCTTGGATTGTCTAAAGCTTTAAAGGACCATAGTCACAGAAGAATCAACAAATCTTAAACATGAACTACGACTTTAAATATATTAGCCTGGGGAGAAATGGCTTAGCCACTGTCTGCATGGAGCAGTTCTGGAAGCCAAAGAAACTTGCCTCCCACTGTCAGAGGCCCTGCATCAGTAAATTGGGATGCCAATCTCAGTGGCTAGGATGAGCCCTGAGGATGTTAGAAGTCACATATTGGGGATTTGAAAAGTCAGGGAGACTATTCACAAGTGCCAGAGGCTCCAGGAAGAATAGAGAGTGCTGAGGAAAGGTTAATTCTAAATAGTAGGTGCTATTTGGGGACTAAAAACAGAAGGGAGAAAACTGACTGCCCCTGTGCAGGCTTCTTGTTCATTCAGAGTAGAAAATCAATACCATGGACATCTGTGGACCAGGGGAAGCAACAATTGACCACAAGGCTTTGTGGTCAGGGGTAGAGGGTACAGGGGCCAAGAAAAGTCAAGCTGCCTCCAGCTGGGGATTCCTGGAACCCCACAGGATGGTTTTAGAGAGGGAATGGATTTGGATGGTTTCAGCATTAGTATCTTTGTTTCCCAGCAGGTTTTGTTTAACAGAGTCATAGGGAGTTGGAGAAAATATGCCTCCTTGTGCCTCATTCTGGATCCAATGCAGACTCAGTCATTTTGTGAATCACCCAACTTGGTCCAGATATCTAAGCACAAAAAGGAAGCTATTTAGGGATCTTCACATAAAATCTAACCACTGGAAGGGACTTCCTCCTATTTTCTGCCTCAGTATGTTGGGCATCCCTCTTTTTCCTTCACTTTAAGTCACCCAACCATCACTGTGCAAGCAACTATGGGAGCTGCAGGAAAAGAAAGCTCATGAAATTCTTAAGGTAAATAAGTCATGAAGTAACCAGAGAACAGTGCTGGATAGTCTTGAGTCTGGATCCCAGACCTGGAAATAAGTTACAAGTGCTACAGAGACTAAGAGTAACAGAAGGCTATGGATGCCAGTCTTCAAGGTCAAAATCCTAGATTTTCTAGGAGTTGGGTTGACCTAGGAAGGACAAATCCACATGGTTCTGCAAAAAGGAGAAGCCTGAAGTTTTCTGAGGCACAGATCAGAGAAAGGCTTAGCATGGCATATGTGGGGAGAGCAAAACAAACTTGATGGTGTTGGGCAGAGGGTACCAGGAGGAACAATGTTAATGTCCTAGTATTGGAGGGCCTAATCACCAAACAAAGACATTAAGATTGATGCCATGGGACACAAGGAGCTAACAACTGCTCCATCAGCCAGGGAGAGTGTACTGAGTGCTCCCTGAAAGCAGGGCTTTGGGAGCTCATTTTGCTGGCAGGCTGTAGCATCTCTGTATTGTTGTGGGGAAGGGGATATAGACTGAGAACTGGTATTAAGGTTGCAGTAATTACTTAAGGTGTAAGCTAACAGTTTTCAACCAGTGCTGCAATGAGAACAGCAGAAGAGGCAAGAGAAAATTCAAAGGAAGAATTGATAGCCCTTGATGAGCAATTACAGATGGGGAATTAGAGAAGAACAAGATGAATCCAAATCAATGGACCCTGGGAATGAAATTCTGTTGTCAGGGGAGGTGGCACAAGTAGTTTTGGAATTAGGATGTACAAATGAAATACACAAGTGCCTGGAAATTGATTTAAAAAAAACTCTGTGTGGAAATAGCTAGAAAAGTAGAACTGGAGTTGTGGGCGTGGAAGTTAACAAAGGTGGTAGGTGAAGCTATTGAAATGAAAGGCAGAGTCTGGGTGATTTCTTGGAGTAAACTGACCAGGAAAGGTTGATAAGCACTATAAACAGTTTACTCCACCACAACCAGGAAAATGAGTAGCTGCCTTTTTCCATGAGATAGCAGAAGTCATGGGTACTCTGCCTGGATTGGAGGAAGAATCTAAGAAGGGATTCTTCTCCAAAAGTGGAAAAACAGTAAATCTGAGGAGAGACCAAACTGCTGCTTTCTGTTTGGTATTTTTTAATCATGTTTTTAGGATTTTTCTCTAAAACCACAGCTCATCCTGAATATCTGCCTCCTAAAGAAGAAAAGTAGACCACAAATGACTTCCTGTTGAGGAAAATAGTACAGGTACCCATGCTTCACGGGTACCAAGGATCAAGACAGGCAGGTCCTTCCAGACAAGTTCTGACCACTGAAGTCCTGCTGGAAACCCACGGGCAGCAGCTAATGATCTCAGACAAGAGTTAACAGTTTTCTATAGGCTCTGGCTCAGTGCCAGCAGCAGACACATGGGTGAATCTAGGGCATTAAATTTATTTGACATTTAATAAGTACCCACAGTAAACACTGTCACCTTTTGCACCCAATGAGCCTTTCCCCATGTCCCCATAGGTCTTCATTTACTTAGGATCAGTTACTAATGGTCCCTCCAGAAGAGGCAGCCTAAACTACCACAGTAAGTCTCCTTCCTCCAGGGCACACCTGCCCTGAACACTGGTGCCTATGAAATTCCCTGGGTAGAAGCTCTGAAACACACCCACCACCCCGAATCAAGCAGATGTTGAGCAAGTTTTGCTATAGACATGTTTCTTGGATATAATTTCATCCCATCTCTCACTGAAAGCATAAGTCTTCTCTAAAGCATCCTTTATGGAAAGCAAGTGTCTGCCTGAATGCGGCAGAGCAGACCGACCCTTTGTTGGACAGCTCCCATTAAAAGGGCAGCATTTTGGCACAGAATCATATTCAGCCTACTGTGACCTTTCACCTGATGGTGCCATTTGATGTCAAGAAGCAAAACATCTCTTTCCTTTGCCATGATGACCTTATGCTTGATGTTGACCTTCAGATCCCTGCCTAGGTCTTTTCACCAACAAACACTGGTGTTTCCAAGTCTCCTCGGTGATAGATTGCCACTCCTCCACAGGCAGCTGCTTTCCTCTGGACAGGTGCTTTTCAGACTATGTCCTTCTTGAAATGGGGTCCCCAGGAATGAGAGCATCACTCTAGAAGTGCTCTTACCAGCACAAAAGATACATGTCTGTGTGTTACCTCTTCTGAGCTGAACCTTAATCAGGACTATAAAGTCAAACAGATCTGATTTTGAAACTTTGTTTTGCAAATCACTAATTCTAAGATTGAGCAAGTTACCTTTCCTCTCTAAGGCTTTGTTTCTTTATATGCAAAATGTAGCTCTGAAGCTGATGGGAGGGTTAAACTAGTTAGTATATGTAAGGCATTTAACCCAGTGTGTGCTCAAATGTTATTAGCAGTATTAGTCTTCATCAATAATAGCACTGATAAGAAGTGTGTGGTCAACTAAATACTTAGTTTTTTTTCCTCACACAAATAAATAGTAACTCAGGTCTCTTATTTGCACAGCTTCATTCTTGTTTTAACCTAAACACTAGGTTCTAGATTTATCCTGCTAACATTTTGTCTTGCAGTATTCATAGCTGTTGGATGGTTCTGAATTTTGATTCTGTCTTTTATGGTGTCAGTTCTGCTCCCCAACTGTTATCGACAAACTTGATCAGCATCTCTCTGCTTGCATCTGATTCATGAAGTTAAAAAACAATCAAACAAACAAGGGAATGAATATGACAGGGACTAGGATAACATTAGAGACTTTATTCCTGGCTGATAGAGTCACTAATTCACTTTCTTTTAATATGAAGACAAAATCTGTATCCAGTTAATGATGCTTTCCCTTAGGAGTCCGTAAAATACTTTTTGCCAAAATAAAAAATTAATTACATCTCAATCCCTCCTGAGTCTACTAAATATATAACCCTGGTAAGTGAGAAGAGGGCCCCATAATTTTTCCTTAATGAATTCTTGTTGGTTCCCAATGATCACCAGATTCAAGTTTAAATGCCCAGCCCCATCTGCTTTCACAGTTTCTTCAAGTACTTGGTGGGGAATCCAGTTCACACTCCTGTATTCTGTGTGCTCTGCCCTCTTGCCCTATCTGAAGAGTAGGGAAGGTGCCATTTTTCTTGTGCTTTTTATCAAACTTAATAATAGTAGCTCTGTGATTTTATCTGCAGTTGCTTCCACATTCTTTCTGAAAACATTTGACCCCTTATCAAGCACCCATCTTGCTCAGTGTCAGTAACTCATGCCAGCTCAGGCAAAAATTTCGTGAGAACACACCTCAACCAATAGCAGGGCTCAAGCTATTCAGGAAGTTGAGATTGGGAGGACTGGTTTCAGGTCAGTGTTTGTGAGACCCTATCTCAATGGGAAAAAGCTGAGCATGGCAGCATGCACCTGTCACCCCAGCAATGGTGAGAGCATAAAATAAGAGTTGACAGCTCAGGCTGTCCCAGGCACAAAAGTGAGACTATATCCAGAATAACCAGAGCAAAAAGAGTTGGTGGAGTGGCTCGAGAGGTAGAGCATCTTCTTGGCAAATACAAAGCCTTGAGTTCAAACCCCATACCACCAAAGAAAAAGAAGACAACCCCCCCACGTCCCCATTTCCCTCTCCCAGCCCAACACATCCGACCCAACTCAACTCCGAAATGAGGGAGGGTGTCATCCACTATCAAATATGTGGCCACCTAAGCTCTGTAAGTACCTGTTTACATTTCCCAAGGTAGAATCAATCAAGACTTTCCAAAGATAGATTCCCAACACAAGCCTATTCTGGCCTATCTGGATCATCCTGTCCAGGTAACTTTTAATCAGCCAGCATGTTCTGAGAACTGGATCAAGAAATCACAAGAGTGTTCTTTCTGCTTCATCCTGGGCTTGAGAAGTTTGTAATCTCTTCCGTCCACCATTGAACATGAACCCTTGGCACACAGGCTCTTTGTCCAAGTATTCCACATGTCATCTTCCCAGCCTACCTTCTGGTTGGTCTCTTTCCACCCAATCCAAATGTCCCTTACCTTCCTGTTCATCAATCTCCAGGGTCTGACGTGAAGCATGAACAGTGCCTGTGGATCTCATTACATTGTATTCTTTACCAGGTCTGCTATACCTGGTCAGGGAAGGTAAGCTGCATGCAAACATTTCTGTTTTGTTTCCTATAGCCTCTGTATCAGTTTGGAAGGAGGGTCTGGGAAGGCAGGGACCACCATCCTCTCTGCAGTGCCCAGGACATCTGTGGGGAAGTGAGGTGAGGCGAGCACTGGTGAAGGAAGCTGGGCAGCTTCAGGCTCTGTCACTCCCAGGGCAGGAAGCCTTTAGAGCACCCCACTGCTGTCCACACTCCACAGAGCAGAACGCATGTGGTGGTCCAGTTATGGGTACACATTTAAGAGCAGGCATTATTGAGCCTTCTGCTTCCTGGAGTGGGATCCAGAGAGGAAACTCACAAACCACCAACCAGGATATCTTGGGTTAGTCCTGGAGCCTCTCCCCAGGACCAAACACCTTTGGGCTTTGCAATGTGCAGAGAGCATGAGCTCTTCAGCCAGACTCAGAGGGCATACAATCCACCATTAACCTTTCTGGATTAACACCTACCTCCTAGAGTAGTTGTGGAGGTTAGATGAGTTTACATGAACTGTAAGAATAAAGTTCCCAGTCCAGACCACAGAAGAGGCCTTTCAAAATCCATCACTCCTGCCTTGACCACCCGCCTTCCCTTAGCTAGATCCTTCCTCCATCAGAGCTTCCATTTCCTCCTCTGCTTTTTTGTGTGCCAGCCTTCCCCCAGCTCCACGGTCCTTTGATCATGACTCTTCAATAATAATAGCTTTATTCAGGGAGACAGTTGTTCACAGGAGAAAACGCACAGATACAATTCAATGCTTGAGACTGTGTGCTTAGAAAACCCAGGTGCCAGAAGGAGCCAGGTGTCAGAGACTGGGTAAAAAGAGAATAGTTACCAGTAGAGGTCAAGGACATTATCAAAGGTGCAGACTTCCAAGGTAGCCAAGGAAGTGAACCAAAGTCCAGGAAGAGCTTTGTGTACACTCAGGGATGGTGACTGTGCAACTAGTCAACATTGCACTTCCAACTATGCTCACTGGTAACAGCAGACCAGGGACTGGTTTTCTATGGACCCTGAGAACCAGGGAACCCTCCTATTGTGGCTTTATGGGTGATGCTTTCCCCCAAAGGTAGTTATGGGGATTTTAGAAGCATACTTTTGTGCACACTGTGACAGAGCCACTACAAAATAGCAGAACGGCCATATCTCAAGCTGAAGCCATCAAAAGGGCACTGCACTCCATCCTATGCATGCTTGGGTCCTCTGTACCCTGCCTGAGGGGTGCTCCAGGGCTTAGCCTGCATGCCTTTAGAAGCAGAGCTCTGGGCCAAATTGCCCCAGGGCATGTTTGGATGTTTCTAGACTTCAAAATGAGATCTCCTTTTGAACCTGATTTGATACCCTATGGTCCTGACTCTGCTTTGGGGCTGACATGACCATCTCTAAATGTTTCATTCAAAAGGTTCACAGGATGGCAGATCTGAAACAGACCATCTAGTGGTTCATCATGGCAAGAAGTTGGCCCAGAGAAGGTGAGAGGAGGCAATGTCAGAAGCTTGAGGTAGAGACATAAAAACAGGGAGAAAGGCCTCGGGTAATTCTGAGGCATCAGATGGTGCACATCACCTGAAAGTCAAATGTGCCAAAGTCTCTGCTTTGAAGTTGGTGAAGCTGAGGCCCAGCCTGGAAGGGGTGACACACAGTGAAGGTGCTGACACATTCTGCAGTGTGGCAGAGTCAGGATGTAGGAAAGGAGAGGACACAATAGGGCTTATCCCTTAGAAACTGATGACGATGGAGACATAGAGTGACCAAGAGGGGGACTGGGGGAGGAGGGTATAAATGGGTATCTGAGTGTAGCTGGAGCTGTGTATGTGACCACAGGGAGAGCCCAGTCTGCACTGCTGATTTTGAGAGCTGCCCTGGACCACTGTGAAAGAGTTATTATGTCCCCGAGCTGGTGCCCAGCCCATGGCTCCTCCCAGCAAAGACTGCTCTGTGCAGCAACTCAGCTACCAAGGCTTGGTCCTTGACAAACCCTTGGCAGCGTTTTGATTTTGGACCCCAAGCCATATGTACAGAGTACTCTTTGCACAGCCCAAAGCAGCACCCACCAGTAGAACACAAGCTCCCTTGAGACATGGCTATTTGTTGTGAATGACCCAGCCTCGTTTCCATGCCTCAGGTGACCTTGGAGAAGGAAGCAGTTCTGTCCATGAGAATTTTGACTTTGGAGTTCATTTGTACTCAGAGAAGAAGCAACCCAGTAAAGACATGCTTCATAAATATATGCTTATGGAATCTATTTGTCATGCCCACTGCTGAGTGACCAGGAAAAAAAAGGGCTTACAGTGTGACAGGGGGAAATGAGGAAAAACTTGGCTTATAGGGGAAGCCTGTGACAGAGTAAAGCTCAAAGTGCTGGGAAAGCGTTCCGAGGGCATCCGTGGAATTCAGGAGTTGTTCAGAAACAAAATGTATCAGGATCTAAGCATACCATTTCTGGAGGCAGAAAGGTGGTCACACTGACCTCGTGGGACCTGTTATGGCTCCTGCAATGTTGTAATCATACAGAAGAAGGAACAACTATGACATGGAACTTCATGAGGTACATTGGTGAAGAGAATTTTAGTTACAAAAATATTTTTATACATAGATTTAAAAACCAGAGCATGGTAGGATAATGAGTGAGAAAAACTTCTAAAGGCCCTGTTTAAAAGAAAACACTTGGGAGATATCCCAGCACTTTGGCCTCCTGGGCTCTGCTATCTTTTTAATTCCCTGCATTCATGTTCTAGGGCTTATCTGTGAATTTGGTTAACACATTCCCCAGCTGCTCAATTGGATAAGATAAGGCAGAAGATGTTAAATAGAGAACCCTCCATCTTTTCCCACTGAGTCTGATTTCAGGATTCAATGACTTGCTAAACCCAATCTTCCCCCACCCCCGCCCCATCTTATATGGGCTTATCAATGCAGAAGGCAATCTACCCATCAGGAGTCCAAGGAATGCCCACAAAGGGTAGCAGGATGATGGGATAGGCAGCCTGTGGTCCCCAGGGACCTGCAGAGAGAGGTGGCTGCTTGGACACTGAAGGCTGCTGGTAGGGGACATGCATTTGGACTAGGCAAAGGAACTCTGCACGCACTAGTTCCCTTGATTCAGGGGTTGCCAGGGATGGGGGAGGGGAATGTATGCTTCCTACTCACCTCGGCCTGTGCTATAATGCTGGAGTTTGTCGCTGTATACAGCCTCTTTGCTGTAAGCCCGTTTCCTGCAGATACAGAGGAGAGGGGTTGTCTCAGCAAGACACACTCAGGCCTCATGCCCAGACAGGGGATGGGGAGGGAGGGCTCACCCTGGGTGTCTCCAGGGACTGAGCACCTCATAATCCTCACTTTAAAGATTCACACCCTGGTCAGCATTCCTGTGGGCAAATGGATCTGCCTTTTAAGTCAAGGGTTTACAGAAGCTTGGCAGGGCTAAGGGCTCCAATCAGAGGGCAGAGGCAATGAGGGTTCCAATCAGCACCAGTTCATATTGCAGAGCTACTCATGAGGGTGCCAACTGCAGGGCTTTGCAGGCCTGTATCTGGGTAACCACCCAAGGCAGTAGCAAACAGTATTAAAAATTCACAAGGCCTTCAGGCCATTCCTTGTGCAGAGCTCACAGTTCCTCTTGCCTCCTCTCCTGCCTGCCTGCTGCCTAGGGCCCAAGCTCTCTAACCAGAGGATGGGCTGTGCACAGGTTGTGATGCTCCAGTGGGTCAAATGCAATTTTGTAACTGTCATTCTGGAAAGCCACTGAGTGTGAGAAGGGCTAAAAGTCTTGTCTAAAATGAGGTTCGAGGATAGATGCTATTTACTTATAGTCTTGCCCAGCTCCCACACTGGATTTTATCCCTGGCACAGGGGAAATAAATAATCTGGAGACTTCTAGGCTGCCCACAGCTTGAGATGGAATAAAGGTCATGTCCAGAAATGGCCAGCTCCTGCCTGATCTGCACAGTCTAGGAAGGGACGGTATGGGGGAGGGGCACATGCGAGGTGCTGCCTGGGTCCCAAAGAAAGACCTACCTGCTGCAGACGATGGAGATGGCCACCAGAGACACGACGAACACAACCCCAGCTGCTGCAGAGCCAGCAATCAGAGGCAGTTGCTCCCTCAGTTCTGACTTGTAATCATCTAAGTGAGAAAGTAGAATTAGAATCTTACCTGTGTGCCCTTTGCATACAGCTGGTGCTCAGTACATGATACTAAACACATGATATATTTATATGTCTGTGTAGACTACAGTTTCTATGCTTCAGAGCTGTAAGCCTGACCAAAACAAAGAGTAATCTTTAAGTCACAAACAAAAACAACCAACACCAAAAGATGACAATAGCAATAAAAACAAAACAGTAGTGACAGACAGAATCGGGGAAATAAGAGGTGATAACATTGGTCTCTGGAGCAAAGATGACTCCCAGTTCCTGCTCCCTCATTCCAAAGGTCTCTCAAATGCCTTTCAGCAAGGCTAAAGATAAGTCCAATAGAAGGGAAATGAAAACCACTACTGAAACATCTCCTCAAACATGAAATGTGGCATTGTCAACAAATTTATGAGCAGATACTTAAAGTGTATCTGCAGTCAGCCAGCTCTGCACCAGGTGCTGTGGTGGATGAAGAGATGCCTGAGAAATCGCTCAGACTCTGGGATCCCACTCGACAAGAAAAGGATCAAAGTTTCTGCCAAATGCTAAAACCATGCTGTGTGATGGTCACAATGGGAAGCCCATGGGTCATAGAGGTGGACAAAGCTCATCCAAACTCTGGTGCTGCCCTGTGTAAGCTTTGTGATCCTGGGCAAATTATTTAGCCTCTCTGACCCTCAGACACACTGTCTGTTAAAAAGAAAACAAAAGAAAATAAATCAAGTCATGTGAACATTTCATAGTGTCTGATGTATCGTGGATGCCCCAAATACTAATTCTCTTCTCTTTCATGTGGATAAACCACCTGAGCCAGCTGGCCGTTATTATTGTTGTATTGATCCTCTCACAGGTATTGCCTAGTGCTCAAGACCCAGGCATATGGAAGGCCAAGCTATTAATGTTTTATTATGATCAGGGTTTATATGACCTAGCAAATAAAATGACACAGCACCATCAGTTCAATCTGAATTTCAGTTAAATAGCAAATATGCTTTTAATATATTATATCTCAAATATTGCCTGGGAAATACTTATACTAAAACACTATTTGCTGTTTATCTTGAATTCAAATTTATCTGGTCTTCCCAGATTTTCTCTGGCCATTCTAATGATTATAGCGGTTAAAGTGACGTTCTCCATGATCTGTGCCAGGATGCCCTAAGCACAGTTGCTAAATATTTCTGGGCCTCTTCTCAGATATATTGGATCAGAACCTCTGTGAAGAGGTTCCTTATGGTTCCTAATGTATGCAATCCATCCTTCAATTGTGTGGGTGGAGAAAAGACTTCTGAAGTCAAGGCTGTTGGCTCTTGAAGCCTCCCACTACAGAGAAATCAATTATGAAGAATGAAGGGACAGTTTCAGTTGCTATCAACTGAAGCTTTTTGTAATTTGTATTTAAAAATAAATAAATTTGGCAAAAAAATTTACAAGGAACCACAGAGAGGAGTCCATAAAAGTATCTTTATAAATTAAAGACATCATAAAGCAATGTGAAACACTAATGGCTTAAAAAAATAGGATGCTAAGTCAAAGGTCAGCACACTGTAGATAAGAGCAGCTGGGGCTATTGTGACTAAGATTTATGTGATAGTCATCACCCCAAAGTGTGGCCATTTCACTTTGGTGGGATCCTCCCAGGCCTAACGACCAGGTCATTGATCATTGATCATTGATCAACCTTCAGACTCATCTGTGTGCTGCAGATGTGCCTGTGGTCTCAGTGAACACAACCACTACTGATGTGCGAGCCGCTATCATTAAGATAAATACTCCCAAATTTGGCCACTTACCAGATCTCTCTTATATCTATCCCATCTTGGGGCTGCAAAACTTAACTGCCAAATGTAAAAGGAATAGCCTTCTTGGGAGAAATCTGTTACTTCTTGATTTGTCTAGCAGAATTGTCAAGAGATCAGTGCTCAGAACATGTTGAGTTTGGGGCTTTTAATCCTGTGTACTTCCTGTGCCAAAGTGCCTATAAATCTTAACGGTAAGTGAGGTGCAAAGAGGGATACCGAGTCCTTAAGGGAGAAGCAGATGGTCCTCATTCTTTCCATCTCAGCAGCATTATTAATCTCAAAGAACTGGCTCACCTTTCTACTTCATCTCGCCATCCTTGAAATACAAGAGAAAATTCACCTAAAATAAACTCAAAACAGGTTGCCAGCTCCAATCCTGTAGGGGCCAGCCAGTTCACAACAAAGCATCGGGGTGTGAATCACTGGAAAGCAATGGGCACCACTTGGGGGCAGCTGCCACTCTCCACAGGGCAGAGGACTCATGCCAAAACACCCGCCACCACTGGCCTCTCTTTCAATTATGCACAAGAAAATGAGTGTTTTGACTTTCATAGAAAATCATTTGGTTTTTAAACATTTCTAATTAGTATAAAAATTTCTAAAAATATGTGAGCCAGTATAAAACCTCAAGCCCTGTGAAGCACCTGGTCTAAGAGAACTGGGCTAAAATAGAATGCTATGTGAAAACAGCCCCCCCCCTTTCTATATAACGTAACTAACAAAGTTAAAACAGAAGGCTTTTGATTTAGGAAAGTCAGGAATAGACTGCCATTTGGAACACTATCTGGAAATAAATGAAAAATGAATCAATATAGATAGACAGGTATGCGGACAGATAAAGGAATGCATAAAATCTGGCAAATGGAAAGAGTGGAAGGTGGTTAGACACACCTTCCGAGGCCACAGAGAAGTAAGAACCAGTGAAGGAGGTGGTTTTAGAGAACTAGGAAACAGTTATAATAGGAACTAAAAGCTCCTTGGCTTTCTGGACTTGGAAACTGTTTGAGGGTTCTTTCTGTAGATAGCTGAGCAGGATCTATAGCAGGTTACAGGTTGCTGTGTGCATAAGATTACCAGAACCAAATGTTGACTTTGTTTCCTTCCTGGAGAATCAGGCTCATGTACTTAGTCTCTGAGCTCATCAGCTCCATGCCAAGCACAAGGAGTGTGATGGGACTGAGGATAAGCCCACAGCAACTGGACCCTCATACAGAGGCAAGAGGGCTGCACCCTGGGCCACGTGTGCAAATGCAGGGGACCACGTGGAGTGCACAGCCCTTCCACAACAAATCAAATATAATGTTGGGAAAGAAACGGGCCAGACTTCAAAGATCTCACATGCATCAAGCAAGTTCACATGATCCTACTAAGAGGCCAACCCCAAGGGAATCCAACACAGCATTTGCTGAGACTGCAGCTTCATCAAGGCTGCTTCTCTTCTCCTACTTCCTGTCCTGTGCCTAATCATTGCCTCCCTCCATTCTCATCCTCTGCCCTGCCTTACCATCTGTTAGCGTCTGGAAACACATCTTGCCGCTGAACTTGCCATAACCCGCCACTGTGCGGGCTCGCACCTGGACCACGTACACCATGCCAGGCCGCAGTCCATCGATTCGTGCCGTGTTGGTCTGGCTCCTGGCCATGGAGGAGTTGAACTCATTGTGCTCCTAAAGAAGAGGAAGGGAAAGTGGTCACTAGCCAAGAACTGAGTGCTGCACCCCAGTCTGCTCCACCCTAGGTACTCAGACCCCATCAGTTCCTGATCCTACAGATCTGCTAGAAGTTGTTTCCTTCTGAAAAGGGATACTCTGCCTGGGTCAAGGGAATGTAGAATCAGCTCTGGATCATGGGGTAGCTACACTCTGAAGAAAGGGTCTGAGGAAATAGCTGAGTTCCCAGGGACTGACAAGGGGGCCCACAATCATTTTCTACCCATGCCCAGGGTTCAAAGGTGAAATAACATCCAGCTTTGCAGTCATGTTACATCTCTGATCTTAGCATCTATCACCTGCTTGCCCACCTCTCTTTGCCTTCCTTCTGCTGAACTGTGTCTTTTCTCTCCCTTTTCGAGCTTTCCTTAGTCACCCCTCACAATGGTTGTTTTAAATCACTCCTGAAATTTCCTCCAGAGTTCTGACTACTTTCCTGAAGTAGTTGAGGCCATTCTTCACTGCCTCCCTTACCTACTTCTGCCTTGGTCTTGTCTGGGTGCCCATACCCCAGCATTCCTCTAGTGGCATCCAAGGAGATCATGCCCCATCTCCCTGTGTCCTCAGCCCCTCTACCTGCTCCAAGGATCAGCCGTACCTTCTTGTCTGCCTCTCTCTTAAACTTTCTGCTTGTCCTCTATAATCCCCTTCTTCTACACCCATCTATTCTTTGGAATACACAGACTCTCTTGTTTTTTATCCTAGCTCTTCTGTCTATCATGAATGCTCTTGAAGGGCTGCTTCCTCTTTTTGCTGCTGATCTTATTTAACATGAGATTGATGCCTGGACTTCTGGAATCTCCCATCTTTTTGTGATGCTCTCCACCTCCATCCAATGTCAAACTTCTTTTTGTTAGGTCTCTGACATTCCCTGAACTGTCATCATATAAAAACAAAATTCTAAATCTTGGTCTCTAGGCTCTTCATAATGAAGTCAATTCCAGTCTCTCATAGTCCCTTAAATCTGTGGCTTTATTTTCCCCCCAGGGACCACATTCTGGTCACCAGGCCTTTGCTTTAACTGTTTTCAGTTTAAGATGCTTCTCAAGAATTCTCTGTTCTCTCCATGTTGCTTAAGCCTACATCTCCAAGGCCTCCTTGCTAGGAAGACCTCTCTCACTTCTCTAGCTCATAGACTGTTTTCATTGCTGCCTTTTCTGTTTCCAGCTCACTCTCAGTACCTTATATACCATCCTGGTCTCACACTGTTTTCATGAGAACATGCCTATTCTCTGCAAAGATTCTTGGCTATCTCCAAGTACACAGGACAAAAGCTTAGAGTCTGGACCTTCCTGTATCTGAATCCTGGAACAAGATGGTGACCATAGTGAAAATGAAGACCGGATGGAGACCCCTAACCCCACT
This sequence comes from Castor canadensis, assembly GCF_047511655.1. Classification (NCBI taxonomy): domain Eukaryota; kingdom Metazoa; phylum Chordata; class Mammalia; order Rodentia; family Castoridae; genus Castor; species Castor canadensis. The sequence goes on along the minus strand of NC_133402.1, from coordinate 56,499,798 downwards.
GAACAGATCTAGGATGAGTGATGAGCTCTAGGTACAATGGTTCAAGAGGTCAGAAGACAAGTGAAAGGAAAGCTTTATGAGAAGAGGTCTATAAGTCATACAATCAGTCAATGATAGAAGTTTGGAGAATTGAGTCAGGACAAAAGAATAAAGTGCAATGATAATAGATTCCCATTGCCTTAAAATATATAAACTCTTCTACTTTGCAAAGGTAAAAATGACCTAATATGTGTTCATTCACTCATTCATTCAGTTAGCCAGGCAGTTACATTAATGACACAATACCATGTCTGGGAGCTCTAAATGGGCTGTGGGTACAAAGGATGGGCTCTGTCTTCTGAGGATGCAACATCTGGTGGGGTGGATTAGAAAGTAAACAGAAGTTGATGACAGTGTTAATTGAGTGACAGGGGCTCTGGGAATATTTCAGGGGGAAAACAAGCCTATATTTTAGAGGAGATACATTCCAAGGAAACTGGGGAAAGGGGGGCATAAGTTGAGTCTTGAAGATGGAAAAATTAGCCACATGGATGAATGTGGGGAGTGAGACCCCAATATAACATGCAAAAGCAAGGCAAAGTCCAGGGGGCTTCAGGAGCCTGCAAATAACTGGTATATCTGTGAAACAGGGAGAATAGGGGTGGCAAAGAATGATTCAGACACAGTTGTAAGGGACCACAGGTTCATAGCTAGCTCTAACCAACATATAAAGGCCCATCTCCATTCTAATGGAGATACTATCTATTGGCCCCTGAAAGAGACAGCCTGGGGAAGGACTGCCCACACATTGTTTGATCTACTTGTGCAGCAGGGGAATACCCTGGCCCCATCTCCTTCCCCAATCAAGGATTTGGCAGAAGGAAGTCTGTTCACTATAGAAGGGATATCATCTAGAACTTGGTAATTATTATTTTGACATACTGGGAACATGAGGTTTGAAACTATGAACATCACCTCATCACTTTGCAAATAAGAATAAAATTCCATTGCCACAAAATGCAGGCAGCTGCCTGAATTCTCTGGTTTTACTGGAATCAGATGGAATCATGCATTGCTTGAGATGAGTGAGGCACTGACTGGGTAGCTTTTACTGAAAATAATGTGTTTTGATATATTGGCATTTGGATTGTGAGGAACAAACATTAACCCATAATCACTTTATAGTCTACACATCTCCAAGAGGTTCAGTGATTAAAATGAGTATCCATTCTAGTTCCCCACAATGTCATTAATCAATTCCAGGCAAATGAGTGAGCGTGATAGGCAAGGCTGCTTATGACTGGTTTGATTATAAGGGTGTAGAAACAGAGGCTGCAGCTGTTGAGAGCTGTGATTATGTCTCCATCCCCAGCATCACGACCTCGCCTTGCCTGGTCTCTCCACATCTCAGTGCTAAGTGAATGAACAAGCAGCACACTTCAGCTCAGTTTTCTGAACCAATCAGCCAAGCACAAGGTATTGCCAAGGTCCCAAAGGGTTTCCATGAGAAAATGATCTTTAGATTTGAAGGGTAGAAACCCCCCAAACCTAAACCAACCTATCCTAGCCTAGACAGTTATTACGAAGTGCCAGTGAGATCTAAACACTTAATCATCAAGACAGGCGAGAGCAGATGTAGAGGCTCCTCCCATGGTTTGCCTACAAGCGCTGACACCAGGAGTGAAAAGTGCTACAAGACAGTAAACAAGAGAGAATGATGAATGGGAACGCATTAAAATGGGGAAGGAGATGAGCATGGGAGAGGCTCTGAGAGTGTCACCAACTCGATGACATCTGAGCTCTCTATTAATGAGCTGTTGGAGGAGGCCAGAGTCTCATTGATTTGTATTCACAGAGCTAAAATTGGAAGGTGTCCCTGGCACAAACTGAGAGGGTAATGTTGGGCAGGAGACCCATGGGGAGTTTTTAGATGATGCAAACCTACCACCAGTGGGCCAGCTGTTTTATAAATAACATTCTTTTTGGAACCCAGCCACACCCATCTGTTGACAATGCCTATGGCTCCTCTCCTGCTATGGTGATTCCAGGTTTAGGTGAAGGGAATGGGACATCGTGGGTGAAAGCAGGTAGTGGAGGATGAAGGAATGGTGAGTTTGCTGCTTTGAACTGAATTCAGAACATCTCCTGTGTTGGATTCTATTTGCATTTGCATTTTCTAGAGACCAGGATTCGATGGCCATGTGGAGAAGGCCGGCAGCTCATTTTGGTTACAAATATTTGAATTTAATATTAAGAGCCAGTATCTTATTTCATACTAATTTAAAGAGCCTCAACATCAAGAATGATTGCATCTACTCACGTATTGAGCTCAGAAATTTCCATCATTGAAATACAACAAAAAATATGTCAAGAATTCTGGCTCCTTGACTCCCTAGCTGTGACCTGTGTAGTCATAGCTAATTAACCTTTCTGTGACTCATTCCATCATGTCTAAGTTGGTTATACCTGGTTTTTTATTATATTTCCTGTTTTCTTTTAAGGATCAGAGACAATATATCTGGCACATAATTGGTACTCAATATATGATGAATTATCATTGTGGTTTATTATTATTTCGGAATGGTCTCACAGGCTAATGCCTTTCTTTAGTCATGTTAGAAATGGTCAGGGCAATGATACAGATTTCATAGTGGAGCACTTTGTAAAGTGAAGGTGAGTTCTACAGTAGTATGCTGAATGGCAACCAATGCAAAGAATTTTCTGTATTGCCAAGGAAAGCCTTGTATCCTCTGGACTCAAGTCAATAATATGCTTCACTGAGGTATGCAAGGTGCCTCAGGCATTGAGCCACTGTGCCGTGTATCTGTTAAAAATTAGTATAAATTAATGAGAAGTAAAGAGGTAGCCTGGGAAGGAATAAGCTTCTTTCATAGCCTAAGAAGCTGAGGTTAGTTATGGTCTTTCAAGGGAAGAGATTTCAAAGGAAGAATATGGAAGGAGTTGAGGAGCTTGGACTGGGTTGGGGAGCGAGAAGCAATGGCACACAGATACAAAATGAATGGCCTCTGTCCTGGGCCTGGTGTTAATCTCTTTACCCTGTCCCTACTGTCCAGGGCAGTGATTGACATGGGCACAGCAGGGGAGGAGGAGGAGCAAGTGCTCTCCAATGCATTTTGGCCCCTTTTCAGTACCACCACCTGCTGTAGAGTAATACAGGGCTGCAAGTTCATGTGTGTGGTAAGGGAAGCTGGGCTGTCAGTGACTTTGACATGATGCTGTGTACTGTACTCTATGGAACTGTTAGATCAAGTTTGGCATAAGATGAGACCATGTGATCAATTGATCCAAGCAAATTGGTTCAAAATATGTTGGAAAATAAATAAAGATTTACTTTATTAATTGCCAAAAAATGTAAGAGGAAATAAGAGCAAATAAGAGGCCCAAACTTAAAGTGTATTAGAAATAATGAGTAATTGTGAATCCAGATGCTTTTAAATTGCCCCCCAGTTCACTGAATTATCTGAATCAACTGTGTACAGAACCCAATATTCCCTAAATGAAACTGAAAGCTGCCTAATCCTCATCTTGCTGGCAAGTTCAGCTGTAACGGCTGAAGGGCACAGCTCCTTACAACTCTCGTAATCCATCTGCACCTCCACTTTCAGGGAGGCAAATTGCTATCATTTTACAAATATGCAAACTGTGACCTAGAACGGCAAAGTAATTTGACCACGGCTGCATGGCTGGTTAGTTGAGGAGGGCACTGGAAATCAGGGATCTGCTTCCTGGTGCAGTCCTGTCCCACACTTCAACTCAGCCCACCAGATGACCTCACCCAGGCTTGGGGCTTTCATGCCATCTACATTCTCTCAGAATCCAGATGGACATCTTCAACCTGGTCCCCTTTCCTAAACTCCAGATGTGCACAGCTCACTATCTATAGACTCCGTATCTCATAAATGGACATCTTACAGTCATTTTAGACACAAAGCTGAACTTCTGTTCTTTCTTTCTTCCCAAATATGTTCTACAACTTAGAATCCTCCTCTCAATCAATGATGGTAACACCCTAGCATCTCACCCCAAACCCTTCCATACCCAAAATCCAACTTGCAAAATCCTTTAGTTTATACCACACATCTAGAAGTCAGCTACATTTCCACAGCCCTGGGCTGCTACTCAATTCAAGCTCTCATCATTCATACAGATGATGATAGATCTATCAGGTAGATTTTCAATGGTGTTCAAAATGTAAGTCAGATCTTGTCACTCCTCTGCTCCTAAACCTGCTATGGTTTCTAGACTCACTCAGTGGAAAAGCTCACTTCCTTAATGACCAACACGGCATTAGTCATGGTAAGCTCTTTGTCTACTATTTTCCCTTTTTTGGCATCACTGCTGTAACACTGGTCTCCTTCCTGCTCCTCCAGCCATGATAGTGCCTCAGGACCTTTGCACACATTGTTATCCCTTCCTCACCCAGATAATTGCTTCACAACATCCTTACTTTCCCAAGGTCTTCACGAAGATCTTATCTTCTCTAAGAGGCCTAAGTTTACTGTTCTATTAATTCTGTAACTTGCTCCTCCTCAGAGTTGGTCTCTCCTTATCTTTTTACCCTGCTCTGTTTTATTTTTCTTTTATGCTACTCTTTCTAACACTCTATATAATTTCCTTATTTAGTAAGTTCGCTGGCCATTGTCTGTCTACCACTGTTGAAAAGTAAGTCCATGGAGGGCAGAAATCTTTCTCTATTTGACCACTAATACATCCTAGAATAGTCCCACGTAGTAGGCACTCAATAAAACATATCAAACAAATGAATCTTGTGTTTAACAAATAATGTGTTGGGTTAGTGCATTTTCCTCAGATTTTTGCAAATGCTGCAGTTCAGCATGGTGGGAGGAGGCCCTGTTTCCCTTCTGATAGGCCAGGGACCAGCTCTGTAGGTTACCATTTCCCTTTCCTTGACCACACTTGCCCTGCCATATTCCCAGCAACAGCTGCTAATGAGCAATCAAGGAAGGTGACCATGAATTTCTTTTTCCATTCATTTTTATCTCATCCTTTTAAATTTCCAATTATATGTTTTCTAACCTCCACAAATATATTACTGCAGTGGTATGGGCATATAATTTATAAAAAAACAAACATGTTGGAGGCACATAATCCCAAAACTAAAAACTACTGCTCTACAAAACCACAAACCCCTCTGCAGGTTCAGGGGCACCTGAACCTGTATTATCATAGCAATAGCTATGCTATAGATATGACTGGATAAAGGAGATTGGTCCTGTCCAGTCCAGCCCAGAGAACTTTCCAGACAGCAGGGTGCTGAATCTGAAGTTTCTCTTCTGAGTTAGTGCAGAGAAAGCCCATGCTTTGGAGACTTTGCCAGGACAGAACTGCCTAACTCCCCAGGGAGCTCCTGGCCTCCATCACCAGATGCTTCCTCTATTAGGACTTCCCACAGGCTCTCTCCTTGTGCCCTCCACTGGCCACCACCCATGGAACAGAAACTGGCCCTGGGCCTTGCAAGCCTGCAGGAAGAGCTGGCTCACCTTCTCATAGTACCGGATCTCATAATCCAGGATGATGCCATTGGGCTGCTCCGGCTGTGGCCATGACAAGGTGATGCTCCTCATGGTGGCACTGACCTGGTGCATGATGGGAACAGTGGAGGGGGCTGTGGAGAGAGCAAGAAACAGGGTAGCTGAACAGATGCTGTGTAACAGAAGAAGTGCCATCTTTGAGAGATAAGCAAGGAGAAAGATGTCATTGGTTTTGAGCTCTGCCCTTCCTCATCAACTGAATTGGATCTGCAGAACTTCCTATGGGGTTTTGCAGACTGAATGGAGTTTGGGTAACAAATGAGAGAAAAGGTGATAATTTAGCAGAGGAAAGCATGTGAGGGCAGGGGCTAGGATGGATGAGATATTTTATGGCAGAGAAGAGAAAGACTTATGCAAAACAAGAGAGGGTTACAGGAAAGACAGGGGAAACTGGAACAAAGGAATGTTTTTGAGTGCAAGGTATGGAAGGAACCTCTGACTTGCAGTAATGGGCTGAGCTCACAGAAAAGAGAACCTGGGAGCACAAGACTAGAATAAGAGAGCAGAACTAGTCAGGACAGAATTACTGTGCCATGGAAGGAAGTATTCAGCAAACATTTCTTCATGGTACTGCATGTAAAATTTGAATGTACTTCAAAAGGAAAAGAAGAGACATCCCTCAAGAAGACATGAACACAGACCAACAACAGAGGGAGGCTCTGTCAGAGTTTTCCAAATGAGGACACTTGCAATAAGGAGCTTACCAATATAAATGAAGAAATAATGCATAAAGCAAACATTTGGAAACAGGATAATAATTCCAAGGTATTTGAAGTTGATGAGGAAATCTCTGTTTGGAAATAATATTTATTTCCCAATTCAACATTTTTCACATGGTGTAAGTAAAATGAAAACGGTCTGGAGATAATAAATGAGAGCTGTCTTTCCATGGGAAGAGGCGGGTAATAGATGAGGCTCAGTCTCCGCTCTGCTCAGGGGCTGTTCCATTTTGTCTTGGCACTTCTGCAGTGATGAAGGTCATTTCCTCACTCAAACTCCACTTTATAAGGCTTTTCTCTGGGGACCATGGCTGAGTGACATTTACTATCCTCAATTTAAGTTAATAGATTCCCTCCAAGACCTGGAATTACAGAGTGCAGCCAGCAGGTCATTGGAGAGGAGGAGAGTGCCTTCTCCCCTACTCATGGGACTAAGTGAACACCTACTGTGTGTAGTTTGTGCCAGGGGAGAGGACACACAGTAAGCATTCTGAAAATTCCCCTAGCCAGGGAAGCCATGCAGAGTGAGAAGTGTGAGAAATGTGATGCCTTAGAATCAGAGAGTCTTCTGGAACTTTGAAGGCCAGTTTGCACACAGTCCATTAAAGACTGTGTCGGCCATGAAGATGCACAGCTCATACCCTGGGGAGTGTACACGACTAATGGCCTCAGTTGCTGTGCTGTGAAATCCATCATCACGTTCACACACAGAAGCCTGCTTCCTACAGGCTGCTCCCAGATCTATCCCTGTAAGATATGGGACTCTTCTGATGGGCAACTTTGGCTCAAAGACAACCCATGGTCTTATCCAAGGTCTCCTTGGAACAACACAGTAGTATATGATTCTTCCCATTCAGGACTTCTTCCGTCTCTCTATCCTTCACACAGATCAGACCTTCATTGTGGTCTGATGGCTCCCCCATTCATTTCTCCAATAAATCTCTTGCACGTCTAATCCCATCTTGGTGTCTGCTTCATGGAGGACTTGGACTAATGCAGCCTTGAATTCAATGTCCCTGTTAAATATTTGTTGCCAAGCTTCTGTGGTGCCTCAGGGGTGGAAGGTTTCTGCCTACAGGATCTGCTCCCCTATACTTCAGTAATTCTCGCCCATTTACAAATTTTCCTTATTCTTCTCTGAAATTTGTCTTCGTCCCACTGGTCTCAGTTATTCCTGTTAAGGTAACAGAGGATGGTTCCTCCTCCATTAAAGTGTATACAGAAACTAGCCAGATTTCTCTTAAGTTTAACGTCTCTTAATGTGTAAAGCACGGCCAGACAGGAGGTGGTGGCATGAGCACTTGAGAGGCTGAGACAGGAGGATTGCAAGTCTGAAACCAGCCTGGGCTAGATGGTGATACTCCATCTTAAATAAATAAATAGAAAAAGAAACTAATCCCCTTCCAGAAAAGAAAAGAATGGCCAGATACTACACAAACGTTTCTCCCATAAACATGGCATGCTGCTACACAAGGTGACTCTTATCCAAAAAGGGCCAATGTTATCTAAATCCCTTTAGGTATGAGGCCCAGAGACCAACTCAATTCTTTTGCTACCATTTGAGCTACAAAGGTAAGTGTGTTACTAATAACAACCATGATTTATTTACTAAACATCTATTAATGTGACCGTTAGCCTTTGGATCAAAAACATGTGCCTATTATTCAGTTCTGAAATCACAGTCACACACAACCCATTTACATATTCCCCAAGGTATAATTTCATTATGTCTGTAGAGCTGGCTTTCAGCTATGGGATTTATATGTATCTCTTTACCTTTATTGTGTTACATTTGCCCTATAATGTAGTAAGTTGAAAAGAATTTTTGATTCTGATTTAGCCATTTTCTCTCCCTCCCAACATAGTATTATGGCCCATTTTAATTAACTAATTAAACAACATTTATTAAGCATCTGCCATGTACCAATTGCCATTCTATGTTCTAGAGATACTATAGTGAACAAAATATGATTTCTTGCTCTCGTAGTTTACTTTATGGGGGAGGTACTCAGGGTCTAGATATATAAAGGTTTGTTAAAAGATAATGAGTACAATGGGAATAAATGGAGCATGGGGGTAAGAATATGGAATGTCAGTGTGGAGACTATGTGGTCAGCAATGGCCTCCTTGAGAGTAGATGTAAGAGCACAGGTTTGAGGACAGGGAGGGAGCCATGAGGATATATGGGAAGAGCATTTGAAAGGAAACAGTCAGACAAAGAGTATGACCTGGGGGCATCATAGAGCCAGTGGGAGTAGGCCAGAGAGGAGGTCCCAGTAGGCAGGGCCTTTGACTTCTACTCTAGTAAACTAGAGTGACACAGGAAGGATGTCAATAAGGCAGTGATAATCTGACTTGCACACTGAAAGTATTGTCTTCTGTTGTGCTGCAAATAGGATGTGGTAGCCATGTAAAAGCAGAAGGATCTATCATAAAGCAATTGTGAGACAATGGTTACTTAGACCAGGCTCCAAGCAGTGGAGGTGATAAGAATCTGAATACATAGATGTTCCCAACTTATGATGGTTTGATTTAGTTTTTCAATTTTACCATGATGCAAAAGTGATATTGTAGAAACTGTATTTCTGACTTTGAATTTTGATCTTCTCCCAGTCTAGTAATGTTCAGTATACTATTTTCTCTTGATGCTGGGAAAGTCTTGAGTCACAGTTCCTAGTCAGCTATGAAACATAAGGCCGGACAACCCATAGCTCCCAATGTACTGAATTGCAGTGTTTTTGAATTACAGGTATTAAATAAACTCAATAAATTATGTGAGATATTCAATACATTAATGTAAAATAAGCTTTATGCTAGGTTTTGTGCCCAACTGTAGGCTAATGTCTCTGTTCAGAATCCATTTAAGTTAGGCTAGGCTAAGCTATGAGGTTAGGTAAGTTTGGTACACTAAATTCATTTTCAGCTTACAATATTTTCAAATTAATGGTGGTTTTGTTGGGATGTAACCCTACTACAAGTCAAGGAACATCTATCACTAGAATATCTCCATAGATAAGAGATATGGGAGAAACAGAAAAGTCAAACTTTTGCAGGATTTTTGTCTTGAACAAACAGAAGGATGGGCTTTCATCAACTGAGATTAGGGAAGACAGGAGTAGAAGTTTGGGAGGAAAGATTAGGTGCTTCACTCTGGACCTTTTAGGTCTGAACTGTCCAAAGTATGCTTGGGTAGATGCTGAGTAGGCAAATGTATATGTAAGGTCCAGATGGGAAATTTCAATTTGGAGCCATGGGTATTTCAAAGATATAGAAAGCAGTGAAGCTGACAGAGAATAAGTAGAAAAAAATATGCTCTGAGATGTAGGAAATGAAGAGAAAACAGCAAAGGGGCCAATGAGGTAGAAGGAAAGCCAGGAGAGTATGATTGCCTAAGTGGAAATAAACATTCCCAGGAGAACTGAATATATTAAATGCTGCTGCTATGTTAGGTAAAATGAAAATAGGAACTAAGCCCCAGATTTAGCAATGGTCTTAATGGTTAGCCATCTGGATGGCATATAATCATTTCTCACAACCTTGCATGTGTTCGGCAGAGCCTGTGGGAGAGGGTAAAGGTGGTTCACCAAGAATTGTGGTGAATGAAGATCTTCTGATAATACTGCTTTCCCCTACCACATTCTGCCATTTGGGCTGCCTACATGGAAGCACAACTTCAAGTTGCTGAATGTAGCCACAGAGGTTTTCAGGATCCCTCTCTCTCTATGATAAAACATCATCTACTAAAGATTGGAATACTCCAATATAGTGGATTAGAAGCACCCAGTAATTGTCAGCTTCTCTGTGGTGCAGAATCAAAACAGTGGGAGAACAGATACCCATGAAGGTTAGGGATGGTAGGAATGTATTGAAGTTCAGTTGTGAACAAAGAGACTTAAACAAACCGAAAACTTGACATGAGAAGCTTAATAAGTCAAATAAAAAATTCAGTTGAAAGCCTCTCTAATAGAATGGGTCAGTGGAAGATGAAATATCAGGAACTGAAGACAAATGATGAATTAGAACATTGAGATAGTATTAAAGAAAAAGATTAAAAGTTATGAACAGAATTTGAAAGACCTTTTGGACTTGGATAAAAGACAAAATATTTAACATTTATCTTAGATATAGACAAGGGTGCTGTGGTAGATACTAAAGGCATAGAAAAGGTATTCAATAAAACAATATCAGAAAATTTCCCAACTCTTGGGAAAGATACGGACATCTAGACATGGGAAGTATTTATAACCCCAAATGGACATGACCAGAAAAATCCTCTCATGTCCCATTATAGTCAAAATGCCACAAAAAAAAAAATAGAAAAAAGAATGAACATGGAAAGCTGCAAGAGAGAAACACCAACTCACTTTTAAAAGCAACCTCATAAAAATGACCACAGACTTCTCAGCAAAAACTCTCAAGGCCAACAAGGACATGGGATTTTGAATTTCAAACCCTGAAAAGCAATAACTACTGACCCAGATTACTATATTCAGGAAAGTTATCGAACAAAATTGAAACAGAAATGAAAAACTTCTAATATAAGTACAAACAAAAGGCACTCATGATCCCTAAGCCAGTATTGCAGAAGATACTTAAAGGACTCCTAAACACAGAAAGGGAAGATAAAAACAACCAAGAGCACAGGAAAAAATAAATCTCAAAGGATATATAAAAAGAATCAAACATTATAAAAACAACAAAGTAACAGGAACTAGTACATGCCTTTCAATAATAATTCTAAATGTAAATGGTCTTAATTCTCTAATTAAAAGACTGACTGGCTGATTGGTTTAAAAAGACCCAACGTTTGCCTCTCACCTCATTGCCAAGAAATACAAATTAGAAGTGAAAGTATGGAAAGAAAGTCCAAGAAAATGTAATCTGAAAGCAAGTAGGAGTAGCTAGACTCATATTTAACAAACAAAACTTTGGGCCAAAATTAGTCAGAAAAGACAATGTCATTTATATTGAGAAAGAGAATAATCCATCAAGAGGATCTAAAAATTATAAATAGATATGCAAGTTAGTTCAGCCAATTTCATAGAACAATCACTACTGGATATAAATAGACAAATAGATCCCATTATAATGATAGTGGGTGTTCTGATTTGGATATGAAATGTCCCCTCAAGCCTCATGGCTTATTCCCCCATGGGTGGTGCTACTGTACATTGATTGAATCACTAGGGATTTGATCTAATCAGTAGATTGCCCCATTGATGGAGTCACAATAGCATTAGTGGCAAGCAAGAGAAACTTGGAATTGAGGCCTGATTGGAGGAAGGAGGTCACTAGTGGTAGTGGGGGTTGTATCTTTGAATAGTATATCTTGTTCCTGGCCCCTTCCTTTCTCTCTGGCCACAATGAAGTAAGAGATTTCCCTCATCAGACCCTCCTGTTGCCATAATGTTCTGCCTATTGACAGGTTTGTAGCAATGGGACAAGCCAACCATGGACTGAAACCTCTGAAACGGTGAGTCAGAATAAATCCTCTTTTAAGTTGTCTTTTGCAGGTATTTTGTCACAGCAGCAAAAAGGTTGATTAACACAGTGGGTAACTTCAATATCCCATTCTCACTGATAGATAGCTCATCCAGACCAAAAGTCAACAAAAACCTCAGAGATATACTACAGTATATATCAAACAGACTTACCAGACATCTACAGAATATTTCATCCAACAGCTGAAGAATACACATTCTTCTCAGTAGTTCATGAAGCTTTCTCCAAAACAGACCATTCTTAGGATATAAAGCAAGTCTTAACAAATACAAAAATATTGAAGTAACATTTTATATCTCATCAGATCATAATAGAACAAAACTAGAAGAGAAATCACAGAAACTACACAAACATGGAGAATGAAAAATGTACTTTTGAATGATTAGTGTGCCATCAAGAAAATCGGGGAGGGGGATAGGAAAGGAAGCACTCAAATCATCCCTATTTACAGATGATTTGATCCTATACTTAAAAGACCCTAAAGACTCAACAAGAAGAAATGGATCTGATAAGAAATTTCAGCAAAATAGCTGGACCCAAAAGCCAACATACAAAAATCAGTAGCTTTCCTATACACCAATACTGAACTCACTGACAAATAAATCAGGAAAATAATCCCACTCTCAATAGCCACAAAAAATGTAAAATATCTAGGAATAAACCTATCCAAGGAAATGAAAAACATGTACAATGAAAATCATAAAACACTGAAGAAAATATTTAAGACATGAGAAGATGGAAAGAACTCTAATATTCATGAACCAACAGAATTAATATTGTTAAAATGGCCACATTACCAAATTATACTTCAGCACTATAATAACAAAACAGCATCAAACTGACACAAAACAGACTTGGAGACCAGTGGAATAGAATGGGGGATCCAGAAATAAGCCAATGCAGCTACAGCCATCCGATTCTCAACAAAGATGCTAAAAACATACAGTGGAGAAAAGAAAGCCTCTTCAGCAAATGGTGTTGGGAAAACTAGATATCCACATGTAGAAGACTGAAACTAGATCCTTATCTCCTACCCCATACAAAAGTAAACTCAAACTGAATTAAATACCTTAATGTAAGACCTGAAACTGTGAAACAAACATAGAGGAAACAATTCAAGATATAAGTATAAGCAATGTCTTTCTGAAAAGAACTATAATAGCTCAGACTTCAATAGGAAAAATTGACAAGTGGGATTGCATCAAATTAAAAAGATTTTGTACAACAAAATGAGAAATTACCAGAGTGAAGAGATGGCTTACAGAATGGGAAAAAAATCTTTGCCAGATATTCATCTGACAGAGGACTGATATCCAGACTATATAAAAGAACTCAAAAAAATTAAACACCAAAAGAACAAGTAATCCAATCAATAAATGGAAAATGAACTGAACACACAGTCTTCAAATGAAGAAATACAACTGGCCAATAAAAACATGAACTGTGCATCATCCTTAACCATAAAGGAAATGCACATTAAAAACTGCATTGAGATTCTACCTCACTCAAGTCAGAATGGCTATTATCAAGATTAAAAAAATGTTGGTGAGGATTTAGGGGAAAAGAACCCTATATACCATTAGTAGGAATGTAAATTAGTATAGCCACTATGGAAATCAGTTATAGAGACTCCTCAGAAAACTGAAAATATGATTCGGTTATACCACTTCTCTTTATAAACCCAAATGAATCATACAATAGAGATACCACACAGTGTGTTTATGGCAGCGCTATTCACATCAGCCATGTATGGAATCAGCCTAGATGCTCATTAACAGATAAATGTATAAAGAAAATGTGGCATATGTACACAAGGGATTATTATTCAGCCATTAAAAAGAACAAAATCATGTCATTTGCAGGACAATAGATGAAACTGGAGATTATCCTGTTAAGTGAAATGGGATAGATTCAGAAGACAAGTATCACATGTTTTTCTCTCAAATGTGGAACTAGGAAAAAAAGACATGAAAATACAAGGGGAACTGTTGGGAAGGAGGAAAGTGGGCAAGGGGCAGTACAAGAATGTCATGGAGGTGAACATGATTAAAGTACATTACATGTAGGTATGAAAATGTCACAATGCACCCATTATTTTGCTCAATTAATATATACTAAAAATTGGAAAGATTAGTCCTACTAGCCTGAGGATTTCCCTGGGCTTGGTTTTTTTCCTTGTCCCTATTCTGCATAAAGTCATCATTCAAGAGTCCATGGTAGGCGTGCTTTTATCACTGGGGAACAGAAGTAAAAGAGTCACAGCCTTGACTTCAAGGTCCTTGGAGTCTAGTGGGGTTCAGACTGTAAAGAGGCAATCACAGTGCAAGGTGAGCCAGAGGCAACTGATGGTCAAAATCCATGCATGCCTGTTACTGCAGATGACGGGGACTTCCCCAGCATCTAATTAGTAACACATGGATCCAGGAGAAGTTGCCAGAGGGTAATGGTCATCTCTGTCTGCAGTTCATAGATTTATGGTGATGACATGATGGTCATAGACCTTGTAGAAAAATGTGTCCTCACACAGGTCACTCTGAATGTCTTACATTTTAATTGTGATGGGATTTAGTACCTAGAGAAAGCAAGGAAGCATTTCTTCTTCTCCCTGAAAGTCTGGGGAGGCTTACATTCAGTGTTCTGCCCTCAGCAATCACCTACAGTGATGGATTTGGTTTTTCCTTCTCCAAGGGCAAATGCCACCTCTAGATCAGATGTTTTATGTGCTATGAAAACTTCAGACAAATCAGAAAATAATAAAAATGAGCTCAGGTATTCACTCCCACACCAACTTCTTCTAAGAAAACTAAGGCAGATTAAAGAGAGATGGGAAGATTAATTCAAAGAGGAAGCCCCTGTGAACCCCAGCCACAGATAATGCATTATCTTTTCTTATTAGAAACTACTTCATAATCTCTTAATTGATTTTGGGGTCAAAATAATTCTTTCAAGTTTTAACCATAATCCATTTTGCAATCTAATAAATGATAACAGCTTACCATGTTAAAATATTTTATTTGAGACAAAATAATTTTATTTCAGACATTGAAAATATCCATAAGTAGTTTTAATGAAAAATAACAGCAAAAGACAAATGTTTAAAGTTAAACATAAAAAAGTGCATACAATAAACATATTTTACAAAAATTATGTGAAAATGCCTTTGAAAATATCCACAAAATTATTTAAAGACTTATATACATATATATAAAATGAAAAAAATAAAGTTAAGTTGTTCAGTTGGAATAAAATGTTTGAAGAGGTTATAAAAATATGAAACATGGATTTGGGGTTCAACAAACCTATCTAAAAGGGAAAACAGTGTTCCTTGTACAGATGAAAACCATGCAAGGATGGTTGTGTTCTGAAGCCATCTGCTAAGGCTGGAGGTGGGTGCAGGTCCCAGTTGGCTTCTTTCTACCTTAGCACAGGTGAAAGCCCTAGCAAATCTCTTGGTCTGAAGGACTTCATTTGTAAAATTTGCCAGGAGACTCACAGAAAGAGGAACCCATCTGCCTCCCCCACAACAACCCATAGTGGGAAGGGTGGAGTAGCTTTCTCTGACCCTTTTAGATGGGGTAGGAGAGTCCTTACAGTGACCCCTCAGAGTGAGCCACTGCCCCAGACTGAACAATATGCTTCTGAAGCTTGGTAACCATGCTTACCATCACCAGCATTGCTTTTTCCAGGACAAACGTCCGTCAACTGATGGTTTTTTCCACATCTGGGCTGTTAAAAATGATGCTTCTGTGAACATTCATTTACAAGTTTCTGTGTGGACATGTTTGCATTTCTTTTGGGGGTATACCTAAGATAGGAATTGTTGCATCATATGGTAATGCTAACCTATTCTGTCTAGAATAGCATTTCTAACAGAATCATCCTTGGACTAGCCACTTAGAATCTATACCACAGATCAGAGCTGTGAAGAAAATAGGTAAGGCAAAGAATAGTGAGAGCCTTAGGTCCTTTTCCATAGCAGTAGGAATTAGCAGACATGAATTGTTCAGGGGCCCGAACACACTTCAGAGAAGTGGGTTCCTATTCTGGCTCTACCATCTGCTTACTGTATGATCTTGGGTTAAGGTTACTTAAGGACTCACATTATTCAACTATAAAACAGGAATATTAATCCTTACATTATAAATTTTCTCAGCGTTCTAAGGATGTACCCTTTGAGGTCTGCGCTGTTTCTAACTACATCCCACCTGTCAGGCTGGAGACTTGACAACTACCCTAAACTCTCCTTCTGTGTCCACCACCGCTCAAATATGCAAATCAATCCTTGGACAGAGTTCCCTATGGTGAATGTGAGAAGCACAGAAGCAAGATCCAGTGACAGCCTTGGGTATTTATTTGATAAAGACCTTTGAGGGCATAAATAAACATGCCGGGTGGAGGTGACAGGTAACAACAGTCTTGGAGTAAGGGAAGGCTAACAATGCTGGGTTCCCTAGAGGTTGGAGTGATACAGGCACCAGAATATGGCTAACTTCCCTGTGACACCTCTAGACGACACGGTTTTTCTGGGACATAATCTAGGAAGCAAATGGTAGGTGCCACAGCCCTAAGGATAAGAAGATCTGTGACTATGGGGAGGGGGCAAGTCACAGCCTACCCATACAGTGGTGTGGCCTAGGCCCAGGAGACACTGGTGTTCCTGAGGTTCTGCCACTGCTTTCCCATGGGTTTTATCACCTGTGTGACCTTATACCTCATCTTGCTGTTCCAGGTCTTTTCCACCTCTGGACCGCTTCACTTCAAACTGCATTGTAACCAGATCAGTCATTCTAAAGCCTGACTTTACCCATGTTACTCTGATGCTCAAAAGCCTTCAGTGGAAAAGATCCTAACACCCTCCCCTCCACCCCCCCGGTGCACACACCCTTTAGCATTTAAAAGTGGTAGACACTGATCACTCCTGGGCTGGGGACCTGCTTCTCTCATCTGAATTCTCTACTCACTGGATCCCAGGAGAACTCAGTTTTTGCCTACAGGGCCACCCCTGTGACTGCCTTTCTTATGACCCTGCCAGTCTTAAAAGGCACAGATGGAGCAACACATAGCCCTGGCATGGCCTTTCAGGCCCTTCCCACCTTCCAACTCAAAGCCCTCATTGTTTATAACCTCACTGGAGAGTGATCCCCAGTTGGGACACAGTGCACTGTGATCTACTTTTCAAGGTGCTCTGTTCTCCATCACTAGAGTAAAGTCTTTAGGGCAGGAGCTAGGATTTTCACCTCTTCCCACTGGGTAGGCACATATTACATGTTTGACAAAACTTTGTTCTTACTGGAATGATTGGGGGCCTTATCTGAAGATCTCATGAGGGAAAAGGGGTAAAAAGTAGAATACTTTTGCCAAGCATGGGTATTGGACTTTAAAAGAGAAAGGAAAAGGGGAGGCCTGGTTGTGAATCTGGGAGAAACATGGAATAGGTCTGAATTTAGGGGTTCCAAAGGAATGGAGGCAGGAGACCTTCTGCATTGTCTAATGAAGTCTGGGATATTTCAGCTGAATTGATACCCTAGCATTTGTGACTTTCTATCTTTTCTTGTTAAGCCATGGAATCCTTTCTTCAAACAAAAGCGTCCCAGAATAATTTAGAGCTGCTTTGAGTGAATCAGAGTTGGCCTAGCACTCCAAAGCCAGCCCACTACCTATATCCCCAACCTAGACTCTCAAGGGCTTGAAGACAATTCCAAAAACTGCTGGAAGCCTCCAGAAGTTCCCCCTAGGAGCCCCAGGTTAGACTGTGTGAGTTCCTAGAAGGTATGAATGATGGGATTGGGAGTGAGGAGTTGGGAGTGGCCCACTATCTTTTTCCTCATGCAAAACACATTCACAAAAAAAAAAAAAAAAGCCAGAATCTGTATTTAAATGACAGCTAAATATTTCAGGCCCATAAGTACTGATGGCAAAGAAGGAGAAAAATTTGCACACAGATGAGCTGTGTTTTCTCTGATGTTTCTATTCTAGTAGGAAACTCTGCTGAGAAGGTCCTACCTAGGGAACAGGTTCTCCCTCTGTTGATGAAAACTCATTTCATTACACAAATATGCTTGAATTTTACATTAGGAAGCCTGCCTCATTAAATATTTTTGGTGCAGTAACACTTCTGGTCAAAGAAGATTAAACAAATAAGCAATTAGTTTAGAGACTGGGTATGAATACAAAAGCAGAATTAATTATTTTTCTCATTGTTTCCCCTACTGTGGACATTGGCCTCTTGTTTGCTTTTGCTCTGGGCCTTGCCTTGAGATGACCCTGTCACTTCCTTCCATCTCCTTCCACACCAGTCACATGGGGACAGACGACTTCCTTGGACAGCAGCCTCAGTTGCTGTCTGTTGTAGGACATCAGCTGATCTGGGTGGCGGAGCTCCATGAGATGCAGGTGGGAGAGAAGTGAGGGTGTCAGGTCTGGGTCTCAGCTTCATAGCCCAGGGAGGAAGTCACATGCTCGTGTGTGTGTGTGTGTGTGTGTGTGTGTGTGTGTGTGTGTGTGTGTGTGTGTGTGTGTGTGTGTATGGGGGGCAGAAAGAGACAGAAAGAGAGAGATTGTGTGTGTGTATGTATGGGGGGCAGAAAGAGACAGAAAGAGAGAGATTGTGTGTGTGTGTGTATGGGGGGCAGAAAGAGACAGAAAGAGAGAGAAACAGCTGGGGCTTGAAGTTTGGGGCTACTCTGATAATGTGGATTTACAGCTGGGGCCCTCGTTTCTGATCTTATCTCTGATGTTTGTGGGTGGGGAGGGGTTATTTACTTATTTATTGGTACCAGGGCTTGAACTTGGGGCCCTGAGTTTACTAGGCAAGTGCTCTATCACTTGGGCCATGCCACCAGTCCTTCTGCTTTTGGTATTTTTTTCAGACAAGGTCTTGTTTTTTTTGCCCTGCCAGCCTTGAACTGCTATCCTCCTACCTTCACCTCCAGGGCAGCTGGGATTTCAGGAATGAACTACCATACTTGCACCTGGGGGGTAGTTCTTTATTGGGATCATCTACCTGACACTTCCAGTTCTCAAAATGTAGCCCCAGGTCAGCATAACCTGGAAACTGGTAAGAAATGCAGACTCTGATCTCCACCCTAGGCTTACTGAATCAGAAACCAGAGGAGGGGGAGCAGTAATCTGTGTTTAACAAACCCTTCACATGAAGGGTTTGGGAACTGCTTATCTAGAAATCTAGAAATCTGAAATGTTAAGCTTTGAGAGGACATTGGGGTCATTCAGTTTTCTGTCAACTCTTAGAATTTACAGATTAAAGTGCTGAGGGCAAGAGAAGGGTAGTGACTTCCCTAAGTCCCCAGCAGGTTCATGCAGAGCCAGAAATAGCCCAGACTCCTTTCCAAGACCAATGTTGTCCCTCTCTTCTCTCCCTATACTCAGGCACTCAGCAATTTCAGAACCGTTTGAGGATGCCTGGCATGGGAACGGGGGACAGTTAAAGTTGCAAAATTCATGGATGGAGCTATCTTCAGGATCCCTTATGCCCTCAGAAAGAAGAGGGTCCCACCAGCCATTCCCACTTTAGGAGAAAGTGAGCAGAACCCTTTGCAAGGAAGAGGAAGTAGGGTGATCAGTGGTCCGGTCATATATTCCCCCTTGTGTGTCCCTGCCAGCCTGGCATTTTCCTATAGCTCTTCTTCCCTTCTAGGGGAACCAGAAGGCGCCTCAGGAAGTGGGAATTTACTGTGCAAATGACAGTAAATATGAACTATGTATCTCTGGGAGACTGTGGAAGTATGGCCAGGTACTTGTCAGGAGGGTTCCCTCCTAGGCAGGCATCCTGGGGCCTATAACAGGAGCTGAGGTCGAGACCATCAGGACTCAGATGTCAGCTGAGATGTCCAGCTCAGCCTGCTCCTGAAAGTCTGTCAGCCTTTCCTGGTGTGGGACACGAGTTTGGGCAGTATTGATCTCTATTACATATCTGATCATGAGAAGCAGGTACTGGAAACAACCAGCTCTGGGGTAGCCCAGGAAGCGAACAAAAGATACCCACTCGGGTTGTATCCCTGATTATCTCCTGGTTCTCACCCACACACATTCAGAAGAGCCCCCACTGCAGCTGGGGTACCCTGACTGGTATCACTGCACCTACCGTCACGTGACCATCCTGTCAGAGCAGCTTGTCTGGCTGTAATGCAGGTGGCTTCCATCTTACATACCTCTGTTCCAAGTTCCAACCTCTTTTCCCTTGACCCTTGCTTCCCCTTCCCACCACTAAGCACACTCCCATTCTGGGTCCTCTGAAGCGGCTACTTACAAATCAGCATAGTCACCAATTCACACCACCTCCTCCCAGAGCGTTCTCTCTACCCCTGTGTCAAGGAAAAGCAGCTGTTCCATTGGGTCACCTCTGCTGAGCAGCTCTCTCAACAGGTGGCCGTCTGTGATTTTTTTATGCCAGGTACAACCCAGGGGTCAGGAAGTGGGGTGTATCTTCCCTACTCCCATCACCTCTTTCACTTCACTACTGATCATATCCTGCACCCTCTGCAGAAGTGGCACTTGGCTGAATCACTATGCTCAGGTCTTCCCGCCGCCACTCCCCCATTCATTGAAGACTTGGGCTTCGGTTCCTGAGTTCCTTTCCATGTTGCCCTCTGAGGGTGATTTCAATGTCTACGTTGATGATGCTCTCTCTAGCCCCTCACCTCCACAACTCTCCTGTCTGCTCTGTCCATTCTCATGATGCACTTGGACTTTGCTTTGCCTGGAGTTACTACATTTTCAAAACCAAAAATTTGAGTATTTTGCTTTCTCTGCCGCCTCAGATGAGTGCACCACAACTCTTGTTGGCCTCACCAGGTCCTGTTGGCCTCCACTTCCACCTAATGCAACATCAACCTTATTCATATCCTTCATTATCCAGTTTGGGTTTTATTTTTCCAATAACATAATTTACAATACTCTTCATACCCTCAAGCATGAATTGTCATTATCTTTTCACACCATCCAACTGTCAAAACTCAACTAGAGATTAGGTCAATGATCCATTTCTTATAGGGTCTGATCTCCAGAAAGCCACCCACTACCGAGAAAGCCACCCAAGAGGGCAAATGGGTAGTTTTGTAAACATGTGATCATCAGCCTCAAATGAGCTCTAAACATTCCTGGAAACTCTGACTTTCTCTGGATATCCTCATTCTCTGTAATGAACCATCAAACTTTTTCCACCCTCCTCAAACCTTCAAACCTTCAAACCCAATCCCTCCCCCTTCACTCTCAACAACCAACCTTATCCCCCCTTCCCAGAAAAAAATCAAAATCTGAATATCCGGAGTGGGTACTGAAAACCTGCACAAACTGCTACATGCAGAACCATACCCATGTTCTCTAGTTACTGTCCCTGAAGGCTTATGGGAGTCTCTGGGATGTCTCCTGGGTACTTGGGAACCATTCTCACGTTCTCCTACTTTGCTTTCTTTGTTCTTGATGTCAGCTGCCTGCAAGACTCCTCAAGGAAAGCTGCTTATTAAGCCAGATTGCAAGATCCCTCCCAGAGGACCTGTGGTCCTGTGAATAAAGTTTCTGGTGCTTCCTCAGGCAGTGTCAGGCTCAAAGAGACCCATGAGAGCTCTGCTCCCCTAGTTAATTGTGGCACCTCATCACAGAGCCTCAAGGCTACCTACCTGTCCCTCAAACCTCCCAGCATCCCTCATGCAGAACCACTTTCCTTGTCCTCCCCCCATCCTCTATTCAGGGCACTCACTCCCATCCAGGCCATCAGATGAGGAAAGAGACACCAGGGGCACTCTTCTGTCCCTCTGTCTCCACACAGCCACCTCGTCATGAGTTTCTCTCCCTATAACCAAACCCCTCTTGAACACTACAGCACCTTTGGTTTATGAGGCAGTTCCCAACTGTGGACACCCGAGACCAGCCAAGACACTGTAGCAGAGAACAAAGTGCTGAGTACAGGGATTACCCCAAGGAGTACAATGTAGCTCTTTTCCTGGGAGGATCTATCAGGAGAGATACTACCCACTACACACAGAAAAAGTGAATGTGCATCCTAGAGCTGATCGGTTCACTCTTATTAGTACAGTTTGGACAAGGACAAAAGTATATCGAGATATTTCCATGATGCAGATATGCTCACTGGGAGCATGACTAGACTGTGGTTCTCCTGATCTCTTCTAAATGAAGAAAGCATTTCCTCTTCTCTATGTCCCTAAAGAAAAAATAAGAAGGGAAAGAAAGAAAGGAAGGAAGGAAGAAAGGAAAAAGAAATAAAGAGAGAAAGAACATGCTTTAAAACCTGGGGGTTGACTCTATAGCTGTCCTCCTGCAGTTCAACTCCAGAAGGAGACTGATCCCAGGGCCTAGGGTATTGGCAGAGTCTCCCTTGCACTGGAAAATAGTTGTGGTCCAGCATTGCCTTTATTTACCCAGCACATTTGATGTGCCTTTTCCCCGTCTTTCACATCCGCTCAGAGAAAATGTTAATTTTCTGAAATTAAACACTTAGCTTGATTACTGTTTTGTTAATTGCTGCATTCAAAAACCCCTGGTGCTCCTGCCTGTTTAACATGGATAGTGCTGTGAAAATGATAGGCATGGAGCTAGTGTGCAGGTGGACAGACAACAGCCCTGGAATGCCAACCCAGCTACCCCCTGCTGTGCTTGCTCCAGCAGCTGGGTCCCTGCCAGTAGGAGGGGGCAGGTCACAGTAGAGTAGCTTTGGCGGGGCCATATTTTAGGGGGACAGCACACTGAGGAAGCCCCAGGTCTTACCAAAACTTGGGGGAGTGTGGTGATCTTACTTCAATCCAGACCCACACAGAAAGATCCTGATGAAGGAGAAACAACAGTTGCCCTATTTGCTGGTGTCTGAGGTTAGTTTCAGAAAGGCTGAGACATTCATTTATGCATTAATTTATTAGTTCATTTGACAAACATTTATTGAATACTTTCTATGTTTCAGATGGCTAGCTAGACATGGGGATCCAATAGCCAGTAAGATATGTACAGGACATACTCTTCTGGAAGCTATAGCTGGTTCATGGATCTGACTTGCCACAGGGATATAGACTGGAGAGACATCAGGACCCCTTCTTCCCCCACCCCTCTTAGCTAGGACCACTAGGCAAAAGACAACTATTTCATAATTCAACTAGTATTATCCTCATAGTCTCATGCCAGCAAGTCTGTGGTCACCTCACAAGCCACATACTTGCTGTACCTGGCCCATGATGAAGTAAAATAAACAAGTAGGTCTATAGGTCCCCAGAGGCAGTCTAGCCATCCCAGCAGCAGTGATGTAAGGTGGGGCCATTCTCAAGTTATTAGCACCATTAGCCACTACTTAGGACCTGAAATGGAGAATTCCCATACCCAACCACTGTGAGGGCCAGCAGGTGATAAATATCCACATGAAACTCAAATTAGCCAGTTAGTGAGCAACAGGATATCCTAACCAACACACTGTCACTATAGAGCAACAACCACCACAAATGGAAATATTCTTTAGCAGCTACACGTGGTTACTTACTAACTTCTGGAATATGAGAATTGGCACCTCTAAAGGGAGCGGTACAAAGAGCCAAGATGTGGGACCTGGACCCTCAAGTCACTTCACAGCAGTCCCCTATCCACCTTGTGACTGTTCTGAGATTCTCATACCAGTCTCAGTGTGTGCCATGGTTTATAATGTCAGTTCCACACATGCATGAATTTTTCTCTGTTCTGTTTGATGCTGTGTTCCTGGTATCTGCAGCAGTATATGGCACACAGAAGGTTTCAATTATATTTGTTGAGAAAGTGACTAAATGTGAGCCATTGAGAATCAGGTATCATTGAGTCAGCATCTGGTAAGCTATCACAAAGATTGCATTGAGTGAATGAATACATTTCCAAAGTTCAGGTGTTCAAACAGACCAACCAACCTGCCTTGAGTGTTGAGTCTGTGTTCCTCCAAACAGATCAGGGATTATGGCATCATCTGAATCATCATTCTCTAAGTATTCCTAGAAGCCACAGAGGAGGAAGATACCTGGTCACCTGGCCAATCTGGGAGGGGTCTTAAGACACCACCAGAATACGTCCTGATCACCACACTCCAGCCAAATGCTATATCCTGATGCATTGAAGGCATCAGTGGAGACTAAAGGAATTAAATAATTTTCAAGTCTCTCTGTGCCTAGTCTAGCTCCTCTCCCACAAAGCTCACCAGGCAGTGGAGAACCCCATGGCTGCTGAGGGTGAAAACCACAACCATAGTGGTAAGCAGTGCTACCCTCTTTACTCCTTCAACAACACATCACTGCTGGCACATTGCCAGGGCCTTTCTGAGGCCACCTGGAAGTTCCTTCTCAATGCCAGGGCTTAGGATACAATAATAACAACCTTTCTAAAATTAACAATGAGAAAACAGCAATGAAATGAGCTATGAAATTGAATTAAGAACAGTGAAAATTTTATTTGCTTAAGTTTTTTTAACCTTTCTTTATTCATTTCAATGAAAGTTTTCTTGAAAGTCATTTCAGTCTTTTAAAAGTTCTGACTCAATCTTTTCTCTACTTTGAAACAAATTTTGCCCGCTAATTTCCAATGAGACCAGCCTTTAAAAATGAACTGGTTCCAGCATATGGGATCTTAACACTCTACATTTTTACAGGCAGCGTGTAATATTGTTTTAATATTTAATTTTGAGATTTACATAATATCTTTCCTCCAAAGAGCTCAATATATTGCAATATCATAAATTCCTTTTCATATTCAAAGATTATTCTTTATGCATGCAAATACTATATTTAACCAAGGAATAATGCAAATTAGGTGATGAATTCAGAGGAGTTGATAGTCTAGGTAATTCTTTTGTAGGAAAAGTAGTGTGTTAGAGTGACTTTAATTGTTTAAGAACTTCAAAAACACCTTAAAAATGGACAAACTATAGGGGCTTATGACTCTTAACAGAAGCAATGCAATTTTTAGACAATATTAAGTAATCGATTGTGTCTGTGTTGTGTGCATGATGAATACAATTCCACTTCCACGTGCAGTCAGCACAGCAGGCCATACATGAATTGTGTATAATATAAATGTCAGCTATAAATCGTGCTGATGGAATCGTAAGGGGGGAAGTGTTGCTTCTTCACGCGTACAATGAAGAAAGACATTCCAAGTGACAGAATAACCCTGTGCTAGATACGTGGGTTCTGAGTCCCACCCTCATCATTAGCTCACTGGGATGTAGACCTGCCCCCCCACTTTATGGTGCCTATTCCTCTCAGCACAGAACAGACAAATGGATATCTGTTACGTATCGTATATAGATAACACCAATCCCAAACAAAGAGACTGAGAAGCCTTGGTAGGAAGCAGCCCAGGGAGAAAACATCCAGCAAATTGCTGTCTGGCCAGGACATGTTCTCAGAAATGATGCTAATCTCCTAGTCCATAGCATGGTGTACACAGTGATTTTCCAGCCGCTGTCTCATTTGCTTGTCACTACAGTACTAGGGAACAGGAATCATAGTTTTTATGCTACAGGCAAGAAATGAGGTATCTTGGCAGTTAAATGAATTTGTATAAGTCATGTGGAGAGCAGTGAGGGGAACCAACACCAAGAATCCCCCCATGTGCCCAAGAGATGAGGAAGAGACCTGCCCCAGGGTGGACTAAGACTGAACAACACAGCAGCTCATCATTAAGTCTTGGGTGAATCAGATTAGCCCTCAAAATCAGAGGTTGCAAGCTATAGCCAGCAGGCCAAGTCCAGAATTGGATTTGTTTGGCTCTCAAATGCTTTAAAATGTTCTGATCAGTTGTCAACATTTTAAATTTGGATTTTTAGTTTATAAAATCAGGCAGGACTGGGCACAGTAGTGCTGAATCTGTGTTCTCAGTTCACTCCACAATCAACCAAGCCCTACTGCCTGACCTCATGAGTCTTTGAGTTTGTTCTCTCTGGCTTCAATAATCCCAAGTCTAACCTTTTCCTCCCATGATCTCCTCTGAGGTCTCCTTTTCCAACTCTGATGCTGTGAGTCTACTTGGCAGAAAAGAGAAGAAAAGTTTGTCATTCACTTAATGCTCTCTGACAGCCAGATGATCCAGCTATCAGTCTGAATCTGGGGCCAGGTGCCAGAGAACGACTGTGGAAGTTAGTGGCGATAACAACCTCTCTACGGATGGCTTGGCCACTGGAATGAGAGAGTTCACCTGATCTCATCTATTTTAAACTCATGGCAGCTGTATTCAGTGCAAGGATGCATCCCTGAAGACCTCACGTAAATCCAAACTTGCATAATTCATGAGTGACCCTGACCAAAGATGATGGACATATTTTTGACAGCTAAAGTGGCCCAGCTATATGGCAGTAACTTTGAAAGAGCTTACAACTTACATGGTCCACCATAATGTGTGTGTGTGTGTGTTTTTTAATCAGTCTGAGGATAAAATGGCCACAAACCTGAGTTTAAAACCCAGAAACAGCATTTTCTGGCTGTAAGGTGCTGAACAAATTCCAAAACCACCCTGACACTGATTTCTTCATCTGACTGACCACATCTCTGCAGAGAACTTCCCAGGGGTGGGCACATTGGAGGTGCTCAGAAATGGCAGTTTTCTATCACTGCCTGTAGTCTGGTGAGGATCCACTCCTGAGAGTCTCCAAGTGATACAAGGTCTTTGAATATTCTGACTACATACATGACTGGGGTTGTGATGGAAGATAGATATTAAGTCACAAGACTCAATATTGTCCATGGTATTCTGCAGTCAAGTTTGCCTCTGAGTGAATAACTATGGGCTGGGTGCCCAGTGATCCAGAAGAAGATTACAGACTCTCCAAATTCCCTTCTTAGATCACAACGCTCACAGTCTAGAAAAATCTATTGTTAGGGACTATGAAATAGTGATCCAACAGGGATTGTCTACTTTTAGGACAGGACATAGGAAGGCAGAAATAGCGTCTTATTGACTCATTTCTAACCTGTTGACACTCTTCTAATTGTAGATTCTCCAAATCCCTATAAGTCTCTGCTTCTTTATCTGAAAAATTGGAAAAATAATGTCCATCACTGAATAATTATGAAGATCAAATGAGTCCACATGCACCAGAATTCTTTGTGAACTCAAAAGGCACATACACATCAGAGGTCAACTATAGTAATCATGAGTCATCTATTCCTCAGTGAGGTCCCACCCAACAGTGCCCAACCATCTCACAGTCGAAGGAGTTCCAGGTACAGTATTGGCACTCAATAAACACAGGTTATCTTAATGATTGATTCCAGGACTGCTCTTGGTCAAATTCTTTACCTGTCATCAACTTACTTGTGACCCAAACACTAGGACAATAGTGGCCATAGCTACCTACATGGATCATAAATGAAGCCAGGGGAGGGAGGCTGTCTTGATCTCACCCAAAGTGGACGAGTTCAGGGGTATACAATAGGTCATGACCTATTGGTGGTACACAGGTATACCCACCTCATCTCTGAATAGATTAGAGACATCAGGCTTTTATGATGCTTACTATTTAGTCTCTCTTCTATCTCTTCATGTGTCTAAAATGTTCTTATCAAAGTAAACGCTCGGATGTTTATGTTGATGGCTTCCATCTTTACAAATGCAATCTGTTGGTTGGAGACTATTTCCATTCTTATATGTGTTCAAACCAGTGTGATACCACCACATTCTCAGAGCCCCATAGCCCGCATATTAGGAACCACTAGTCAATTTGATATTTGCTTTATGCCCAATCATGGACAACCAAGAAGTAGTTGCATCCTTTTCTCACTACTTGCAAACTTTCTGATGCCAAAATTCCAGAATTGTAGAATTGGACTCACTGGTTGGAAGTCAATAATGGAGGCTTGGACTATAAAATCAGGAAAGATTAGGAATAAAGGGTCTGTTAGAGGAAGAACAAAGGACGTAAGGAATATGTTTGTGGAGGAGCAAATGAGTGGGGATAAAAATAAATATTTTGAATGTTGATAATGCAGGGCCTCTTACAGGAGCACTGGTCCCTCAGCTCCACTGCATCCTGGGAAAGTGCAGATGGCAAGACAAGCAGATGGGCAGGTTCGGGAATAGCAAGCTAAGGGAAGGGAGGGGAAGAAGTAAAAGCAAACCGATATAAGTGGCAGGTTTATTCACACATGCTTAGAGAGAGAGAAAAGACAGCCAAGCCCAGTGTAACATGACAGCCTGGCAGAATTGTTATTCCCAGAAGCTGGGACACTAAAATATTTCAGCCAGTTTTCTGCCTTAAACTCTCCAAGGGAAATACTGCTAACAAAGGCTGTCCATGTTACATGCCCAACACAATGCAGAAATTACCATTCTCTTTTCTTTGAGTAAGACAGACCGTCACAACCTTTGTCTCCATGGCACCAGGGCTTTGGTCACCAGCTGGAAGTGTCTACACTTCCAGTCTTAGTTTCTCACTATACACACATGCATGTAAACACGTGACCACGCACATACATACAAACACACCACATGAACACACATACACACACACAGCAACAACACAGCCATCTGGACAGCTATGCTCTCCTATAACACCTTTTTTTCTTCTCAGTTCTGACAGCTTAAACCCAAGAATCATCTGCCATCAAAGATGCCTGGTATTAAAAGAGGCAGAACAAGTCTGGGGATGGGGAAGCGAGAAGGAGAAAAGAACTGAGTAAGGAAAGAGGAGGTCAAAAAGGGGGAGATACATGGAGGAGGAAAGAGCAGAGAGAGATGCTTAGTTACTGCTATTCTACTAAGAAACTGTCCTTACAGAATTTGTTGATTGAGAAAAATCTATAATTCTAAGTAAGATCATGGTCTACTGCCCATGACCCCCATTGCTTGTAGCGACATGATGTTCACATCTCCTCTGCAGCCTTGTACAATCACAGAGGAGAAAGGCTGCTCTTTTCTCTCTTACTCCTTTGGAATTTACTGCACGTTTGCAGCGTACAATGCTTAGAATACACCACCATGCAGTTCTGTATATTTTGTCTATGTCCTGTAAATTCTTCAGTTAGTGAGTTTCACGGGAAGAATGATAGTGTCAAAGTATCACCACATCTCTCACAGTATCGAATCCACAGCATGGTATAGAGTAAATGCTAAATAACTGTCACTTAATAATTAATGAGTAAATAAATGAGTGAGTTAGTACATGAATGGACTGGCTAAATGGATATAAAAAGAAATGTACTGTTGTAAGAGGTGTGAAAAGCAACAAAGAGAAAAGACCAGAAGAGTAAGATGTACAGAAATAAAGAGAAGAAAAGAAAATGTGTTCTGAGGTGTGCATTGCCACTGGGATATACTGGCTATCAGGAGTGATCTGTTGCCACCAATCTGAGGTCTCTACAACACTATAGCTCTGTCTGAGCAAGCTATAAAGGAGGGAGGATGCACTCTTGAAAAACAGGGGTTTAATTGAAAAATAACCTTTGAAGGCAATGTTGCTTTTATTGTATGATTTCTGAGAAGTTTCTTTCGTTGAGTTTTCCATTAAAGCATTCTTGGTGCTCCTGTTCTCAAAATCTTGCAATGCTTTTCCCATTCATTCATCTGTCTGTCTGTCTGTCTAACTACCCATCTACCTTTACATCTGTCTATAAATTGCCCATCCACTCATCCATCCATTCATCTGCCCATCCACCCATCCATCTGTCCATCCTTCCATTCATCTTTCCAACAGCATTTGTTGAGCTCTGGCTGGATGCAGAGCACTGGGTTCTGCTCTAACTTGGATATGTATCTTTATTTTCATGTTGGGCATAAGAAAATTCCCTAGTTTCCAGCTCACTGTCAAAGCTGAAACACTACAACAGCCTCTTCCACAGCCACAACTGCCTTCTAACCTAACACCTTCACTCCTGGGAAGTAGTCCAAGAGCAGACTGCCAGAGTGGATATAAATGCAGCTGTGTCCCTACACAGATGGACAAATAACCAGCCACACAGAGAAGGAACACAGAACACTCCAGACTTACCTGCCTGATTTGTAGTGATGTTGACAGAGACATGCTGTGGGGGGAAGGGACTCTTGCTGGAGACTCCATTGATGGCCTGGATGTCAAAAGTGTAGGGGGTGTGGGCCCATAGGCTGCTGATGGATACACGACACTCAGTCAAGCCCAGTTGTCTGGGTACAAACTCCACGTTGTCGTCACAGCGGGAGCAGCTCCTGCGGTCGGCCCGGCACTTTTTGCAGATGATGTTGTAGGTCACATCATCCCGCCCACCAGTTTCCCTTGGAGGATGCCACTCCAAAATAATGGACGTCTCATTGACGATGGAGATGACATTTTGGGGACCTGATGGGACGCCTGCAGGGAGACAAAGAGGAGCCCAGTAAGGCTGGGCAGAAGCTTCCTTGTCCAGTGCCAATCTGGACTGCCTCTGGTACCTGCTCACCCTCATCATTATGCCTTCCCCTTCCTCAAACCCAAGCCTCCGTGCTCCAATCCATTCTATGGAAAAAAAAAATGGTGGACAGAGATGACAACCTGTCCCAAATGCCCCTGTCAATCAACCTCACTGAGGCTTTCTTTCTTTCAATCATATGTGACAAGGGAGGGGTCTGGGGAAGTGATTTCAAGTCCTTTTATTCTAAAAACCAAGCCACACCCTCCAGCCAGGTTTCAGGCTAATAAAATGCGTGCATATTGAACACTCAGTGAATTCCTTATCTTTTCTTATCTATCCCTCAAGGGTAGAGGGATATCGTGCACAAAATCTAACACAACAAAGGATCCATGCAGTGACTCAGGACAGCCTACAATAGCACCTCACATTGAATGACCTTTGATGAATGAAACAAGAAGCAGCCTTGGACATGGGAGAGATTTGCACATTCCATTTTGACCCCATGACACAAGAGAAGTGTAGGAGTGTGCTCGGTTCACTCTCCGAGCTAATTTACTTGCACTATTTCATTTATTCCCCTACCCAAGGAGTCCTTCCAGGAACATGCAATAATTATCTCAAGTATTTAGGGACATTAAAGCTTACAGAGACTGGCTACCGACCGTGTGTAAGAACTGAAGACAGTATGAAAGGTCAGATCATCCTGATTCTAAAGCTCATACTCTTAACCATAGCCCAGCCCTGAACAGACTCTGTCTCCTACAAACCAGTCAGGCTCACTGCAGTCAAGACAGGGGGGTTTTCTTCCCTCTGAACTGCTCAGTTTATGACTGTTCACAATCCCACAAAAGTGGAAATGCTTTGTTACAAAACTCTGGAAAACTGGTACCTTGTAGGGGAGTAAAATGTTGCTGAGTTAAGGGTCACAGTGCTGGGCATTTTGAGATGAAGTTAGAGAACTTTGTTTCCAAGAACAGGACTGATTATCATCTGATTCCTAAGCCTGAGCCTTGCATATCCTCAGTGTCTAGCAGTTGGAAATGAATCCTGCCCAAAGCCCCCCTTCTGAATGGCGGATCTGCTGGAGCAGCCGTTCTGGATAGTAATGCATTCAGAATTCACACACGTGACCATCGCCAGCTGAACGAAGACATGTGTAAAGTGGTTCATGCTGGAGACAGGAATCAAATGCCAACATACAAAATGAGGGAATAACAACAAGGTCGGGGGGCACCAGTGAAGGATTGTGTGTTGAATCAGTCAACAGCAAGCAGTGAGAGCAGAAAGCAAATATTAAACCGGATTCTATTAAAACATGAAAGAAAATCAGTACTGTACTGTATAAAGCCCATTAGGCCTAAGCTAATGCATGGCACTCATGTACATTTGTGACAGGGCAGAATTCATGGAGCATTTTTACTAAAGTCTTGCAAAGAGTGTTCAAGAATTCCCTACCTATCTGTCCAGGATTAATATATATACATCTCTCTTCAAATCAGTATATAGCTCAGACAGCAGTCTGTAGTTTCCTAAGAGGACTGTTACTGGGCCAAGACAGTGTTGCCCCACACTGTGCAGTTTGTTAGCAAACCATATAAGTCAATACCTGTCTTGGACACCTCTGTTTGCTTCAGGCAGGTGAGACTCAGACCACAGGCTCCCAGCAGTCAACACCATTGTTGCAGACAGTCTAATCTCACCCACAGGCCACTGTGTCTCATCCTCATAATAAATATATTCCCTGAGTGTGTACTCTATGCTGATGTGGGGTAAATGTTTTTGAAAGACATTATTTTATTGCATCTTCATGCTGTCCTGCATAAAGCAGCTTCTTGTGGAAGGGAAGAGGTAGGTACCAACCAAGAAAGTGCCCGTCCACCCCTCCCACCTTTGGAGACAGCCCTCTCCCAATGATCTCCTCTCTCACTTGAGCTTCAATCCTCTCCCCTGACTCCAGCTTCTTAACTTAAACCCATATAAGTTTTTGCCATTTTCAAACCCAACACTACCAAGTGACACCTGTACATTGCACAACCTCTCTTTGTTACTCTCCAGTCAAGTTTTTCCAAAGAAGAAACTGTCTCTCCTCCCTCTCTGCTCAGTCATTTGCAACCTGGTTACTTCTCTACTCCTCTACCATGACAGCTTCTCCTTTGTCCTCCTGATTGGCAAACCCAAGAACACAACTAGGCCCTTACTTTCCTTGTCAACCTCTGTGAAGTCACCAGCCAAGCCCTAGGAGTCACATCTTCTGTATCCTCCAACACACCGACTATCACCACAATCTGTCAGCTCCACCTCTTTTTCCTCATCTATTTCCTTTTCTCTATATCCCCACAGCCTTGGAACTCTAGATCTCATCAGTTTCCCTGCCTTCCCTATTGCAAAAACCTCCTAATTAATTCTCCAGCATCACTTCTGCACCTCTCCGATCCATTCTCTTCTGCTAGAGTGTGAGCTCTGAAATGCACATGGGATCATAGCTTTCTTCTGCTCAAAGCCCTCTGCATTCCAATTACCTGGAATATTTGCTCTCCTTTCCATGGCACTCAAGTCCCCTGGGATCTTCCTGCTGTTGATCTCATCTCAGGCACTTGACCCTTGTCCCTTATAGTGCATCTCCTAGGAACGTTCCTGTGATGACCTGTGTGCACTATACTCTCTTCATTCCTCTGGGTGCCTGCACGGTATTATTCTCTCTATCTGGAATTATTCTCCTTCCTTATCTATTTAACAAACTCCTGTTCACCCTTTGAGCTCCAGCACCCATTTCTCCAGGAACCTTGCCTGATGTCCAGCAATCATGCCCTCCCTTTCTGGGCTTTCATAAGCCCATTTCTAGATTTCATCTTTGCATTGTGAAAGTCTCTTCCTCTGTGTCATCCTCATCACATGGTGGCCTCCTATTGGGCAGGGGAAAGTGTCTGGTTTATTTCAGTGATTTCTAAGCCCAGATATCAATTCACCTGGGAGAGGCCCTATCCACTGTTTTCCACTTTTGTTCAGCATACATGGCTGAAGGTCCTAAATGTGCATCCCTCTCCAGAGTGAGCCAAGATGCCTTACTGTGGCATGAAGAGGGGCTTTGGTGCAGAAACATCAGTGAGGACCTGCTGTTTGTGGCCCTAAGTGGCAGAAGCTTTGGTGAGATAAAAGTAAGAAGTGAAGAACTGGTTTGCTGGTCAGTACTGCTCCACATTCGTTCATTTGCTCCCAGCTGCTCAAAAAGAAAATCAAGGAATTTCCAAGAATCCCTTGTTTCCATGTTTATTGAGAAACAGCCTTTGCGTGAAATAATCACAGCTCTTCTTCATTCGCCTGAGCTTTTCAGAGTAAATGCACCTGTGGGACATGAATGGTTGCTCATCAGGGCCATGGTTGTTGAGTCCTGGGGTGAATAAATCTGATCCTTTTCTTCCAAGAAGCAAGAACACACATTCAAGGCCTTATCTGGGAGTGGACCCAAAGGACCACTGTGCTCTGCTGTGTGTTATTCCCTCACCTCCTCATGGGCAGGAGTGTCTTGTCCATCTCATAGAATGGAGCTAGTGCGTATTAGTGGAGGTGACCCACATCTGAGCCAGAGCAATGACTGCAACCCCATTCATTATTCATTCTCTCATTCGTTCACTCTTTTGACAAATACTCCATGAACTCTCTCCCAGGCACTTGGGAGGTAGAAAAAAAAAAAAACAAACAACCCAAGATTCTGCTCTTACGGAGCCAATGTTCTTGCTAGAGAGAGAAAACTGACAGGATAGAAGGAAATACAAGGAGAAATGAAATAATTTCAGAGAAGAATAAGTGTTAGGAAATAAAATAGTCCTATCCTTGATGCCTCCCAACAATGCTGAGTGCTGTTCCCTATTCCCAGGAGGCCTGTTCTAGGCCTGGCAAGCCACAGCCTCCTGTCTCAGTATAAAACAATGATGACCTCAGGTGTCTGTGCTCTAGTGTCTCAATGAGATGGGTGCATTCCTCCAGGCAGGCTGCCCAGCCTCTCTCCAGCCTGAATGAAGAGCCTGACCATAGCAGGTTTGGCCTGTGTATAAATCTCCCTAGAAGAAGGTGCTAGGACCACTTTCTACCCATTTAGATGTTATTCCTGGGTTTGGTGCCCTACTCTTGCAGGACCTGTTAAGCCATAATTTGGGCCCCAGCAACATCTCAAAGAAGAGGCAAAAATGTGGCAGAGGGGAGCAGAGAGGGAGAATGGAAGGGAGCAAGAATATCTGCCATCTTCATAAGCAAAAGCCTTCAGTGACTGCCTTGTGGGGCTCAGCACCATGGTCTCCTTGTCTGAGCTCCCTGCTCTCACGGCTGCTTCCTCGTTTTTCTTAATTACATACAGACAGGCTTTTTGAAGTCTGTCTGATCTGTTGCCACGGTTACTACTGATGAACACATTCTGTTAAGAGGGCTAGGGAAATCCAGTCCTTTTAAAGGATGGGAAGTGTTGAGCTGTGATTTTCCACTTGACGGAGGAGGGGGCATGGTGGGTTCTGTATTACGGGGATGGGTCTCCAATGTCTTACAGGATGTGCCTGAGAGGTCGGCACAACCATAGGAAGCATGGTTGTCATGGGGGAACTCAAAGAGCCACGGGGCAGCTCAAGTCTTTCTCTTGTTGCCATCTTGTGATAGAATCTTCCTACTTCTTAATCTGATTTTGGCCAGATGATTTTTTTTTTTAAAGAATGGAGGTGGGTGGCAGAAAGCGGGTGAGTGTATCTGTAGGCATTAAGTTGGAAATAAGAGTACTCTTGAGTCATCAAAGGGAAAATCTGCTGAATATAGGTAAGCTCCCAAAGCCAATTCCTTTAACAGGAATCTTAATAAGGCCAATCACCTGGTCTCAGAATTTAAAAGTGAATTCCAGCCTGGCACAAGATGCCAGAAGGCTGGCCCCTGCTAATCGTTTATTGCTGCAGCGCCCTTCCCATATGGAGCTGGTGAGGATGATGACCATGGCGAAATGATGCTGTGCTCCTCCATGTCAGGCTAGAGATGGGGCCCTCATCACTCTGTGCATAACTCCTGGGAGAATCTACTCAAAGCAACAAAGCTTTCACAGGAAAGTGAGAAAGTGCTTGAGAACACTCATGATTTCTTAGACCATGAGTGAGCTCATATTCCCTTAAAATCAACCAATGAACTCCCTAAAACTTTATAGCAATGAAGTTCACCAAATTTGAGAAAGCAAAGTTTTAAGCCTCAATTTTCTCATCTGAAAAATGGCACTGCTAAAAATTTAATGAGATAATATGACCAAATTGTTTATCTGTGGTTGGTACACAGAGGAATTAAGTCATGTCAGTTACTATTATGAACGGTATTAGTATTGTCATTATTGGGTCATGTGGAACCCACTTATCTAATTAACACTGATCTAATTCATTCATGGTCTGTTTCCATGAGCACAGACCCTATGTCCAGAATTATGCTGAGCACTGTAAAAGCCAGGAAGACATGGAAGTTATGTTGAGGAGCTCAGATGTAAGACCCCAAACCTATGGACTACTGGGAACTCTGAACACATATAGTAAGATTCAAAATAAATGATGGAGATAAAAAATATTACAGATATTTGGGGAAAGCCAGGACTCATGCAGATCAACATATTCAGATATGATTTCTGGTCTGCGGCCATACCACCCTGAATGCGCCCAATCTCGTCTGATCTCGGAAGCTAAGCGGGGTTGGGCCTGGTTAGTACTTGGATGGGAGATATGATTTCTGGGGGTCCTGTCTCAACGTTGGGACTGTATTTAGGAAGAAACACTTTGCAGACTCTTTGCTCCAGCCTGTACTCTCCAGCCACTTAGCCCCAGAAAGCATACCCAAAAGAGGGTAGAACCTTACCCCTAAGCATAGGGCCATGTCTCCAGAATGATTCTAACTCCTGGACTTGTGAATTCTTTGTGCATCTGTCCCTCTGCGTCTTGTTATCCTAAGAGGTGGTATTATTTTGACATGGTATCTGCTCTTCATTGTCCCCCCAATCTATTGGCAAGGAAGCTTATTTTTTACTCCTACAATGAATTATGCCCTGTACTCTGTCTCCCTTTAGAAGAAAGGGTGAAATAGGGCCTGTAAATGAGTCAGGAAAGACATTTAATACTCAAGACTCCTGAATATTGCCGGTCAAGACAATGTAAAAGATATAACGTTCTCAAGCTTGAAAAGAGTTGAGATTATAGCTTGGAAAAAATGACTTAATTCTTCAATATGGTCAGAAAGTTAAGGGGTGATAGTGAGGAGGACTGGAAAATGACATTAGAGGTAGGGATGATGGGAAAGAGTGTGCTGTGATCACCTGGAAACACATGAGTGGTATGGTACAGGATTAGTTCTTCAAAATGAGGGTTCTAACAGGGCATATCTTTCTTCACTGCTTACTGTGCCATTTCTACTTAAAAAAAGCATGTCTGAGTGACTGGAAGGCTTCCTGGAGAAGGTGAAAATAATCCTTGAGATTCTGTAAGGAAATAGGTAGGATTCAGGGGCATAGCTAGACATGGGAATAGGGAATGTGGAAGTCTCAATAGTTCTTCTATGGGTGCAAAATATGCATAACAGCAAATCAAGCTGGTGCAAAACCCAGCATATAGGATGAGTTGGAGTGTAAGATAAATCAAAAGAGGACAAGTTTGCAACTGTCAGAATTGTACTACAGTTATCAAATAGACATGAATTCAGCTTCATGTTCAGTTGTATTTCTTCTTTGGTAAATGGTTATTTGAGAACAATGCCAAAACAATAATAAGTCTTTTATTCTTTCTAGATGCCTTTGGTAGCTATGATACTCCCCAGACTAAGTTTGACTCTCTTTATCTCCTCTCAAACAAAACACCAATTTCTCTGCCATCATTACCTCACCAAATACAGAATTTCTGGAAAAGATCAGACTAGAATGTCCAGTGTCTTAGATGTGTCCACGTTTTTTTCCAGGACCTTGGAGAGGGACCATCCTTTTCCCTAAGGTCCTTTGCTGGCAATGGGGTAACTTGTAATGATTCTATGTCAGACACCATAATAATAGAGGTCAGGGGCAGCAGTCATTGTCAGATTTTGTCATAGGGAGAAGGGGATTGTTGAGGCCATATTTGGAAGTTGGGAATAAGTAACTAAGGACTTGGTGGAGGGCAGTGATGCCAAAATGGACAGACAGGTGAGTGATTAGAGAGTGCCAAACATTTCCTCTTAACAGCAGCATCTTGGAGGGGCTCAGGTCTTTTGAGCAAAACATACTAAGGATTGTCTGCATCCTGTGAGTGATGAGCACCAGGCTTAGGGAATGTTGTTTTGCTCAATATGGAATAAGTGTTGTATGAAGTTCTGGGGTTTCCCACCCAGAGAAGGAGTTGTACTGGGCCAGACGCAAGAGGGGCTAAAAGGCTGATCGATGCCTGTCACTTTTAAAGCTCAGGCATCTTTTCATGTTCCTCACCCCAAAATATAAGATGTCTCTCTGGGGCAGGGAGAAAAGAAAATCATTTTGTTCACGTTTCCTAAAAGTCATGAGAATTCAGTCTTGCCAGAAACATTTTCATGCCACCTTTGG
The DNA here is from genome assembly GCF_047511655.1 of Castor canadensis. Taxonomy (NCBI): domain Eukaryota; kingdom Metazoa; phylum Chordata; class Mammalia; order Rodentia; family Castoridae; genus Castor; species Castor canadensis. Next base: position 56,462,129 of record NC_133402.1, on the reverse strand, counting down.
AGTCAGTTTGAAATGATCCCTAGGAGAAACCCACTAGGGATGGGCAGTCATACAACTTCAGATTTAGATGAAACTGAGTTAAATCCTTGGTTTTGGCATATTCTCTCCACACCTCAGCATGCTCACTGATAAAACTGAGGTGATGCTAACTGTAACTTGAAGGAGCATCATAAAGGGCCATCAACTGAGCACTATAAATAAAGATTTAGAACAATGCCTGTCATTTTATATGGCTTTTCTAATGGCAGCTGTGTGTTTTATTCATTATTATATCATACTAAATAATTCAGATACAATGACACAAGCAAAACTCCTACTGTTCTGGAGCTTATATTCTGGACAAAGCTTGAATGAGTAGATAAACATGGAATATAAGGAGTGATAAAACTCTAATGTTAAATAACTAGGGCAGGAGAAAGAGGCATAGTGTGCTAGGGTGGCCTTCCTTGGATGAGAGAGGCTATTTGGACAGAGACTTGAGTGTCTTGACTCAGGGACCATGCCAATATCTGGAGAGTGTTCTCAAAATTGAAGACAGCAAGTGTGAATGTCCTGACGTACAAATGTAGTGGGATCATTTAAGGAAAATCAAGAAGCCAGTGTGGCTATAGGACAATGATCAATGGGGAGATAGGAAGTGGTAGATTAGAAAAATAGTGAGAAGGCAGATTATACAAATTGTGGGCACAGCCTATGAAGTTTTCACTCTCAGTAAGATTTTATTCTAAGGTGGTCTCTGAAGAGAGGAATGACATGCTAGGGCTTTCTCAGTACCATTCTAACTTCATAATGAAGACAGGATGCAAGAGGCTAAAAGCAGAAGAAGGCAGAACAAGTAGGAGGCCATAGTAGTCATAGGCGAAAGACAATGGTGCTTGGGCAAGGGTGGCCACAGAGGAGGTATGAGAAGAGGTGGACTCTGAATGTTTTAACATCTCTGAACAGTGATGTTAAAACTGTTAAAAAAAAAACAGTGTTTTTACAGCCATTTCACTAATTTCCCTCCACAGATCTGTGTCTTTACTATCTCCATCTTAATAATGAGAAAACTGAGGGCCAGAGATGTAAAATGGCTTGTCTGAGATCACAGAATAATTAGCTCCAGTAGGTCTGCCACACAGATGTGCTCACCTGACATCAGTGCCCTTGCTTCCTAGTTGCCTGAAGTTCATTAGCTGACCAGAAGGAATCCCTGTTGCAGTGCTTCCTGTGGGCTTGGCTGTGACTTACTCATCCACACCACTGCATGAATGAATAACACTGTGTCTGTTACCTGGAGCAGATTTCTACAGGACACATATAAAAGAACAGAGAGATGGTGTTGTTTCATACAGTTGAGTTCTGTATGTAATTTTGAATTTTCTAGCCATAATAAGACCCTATCTGCAACGTACTGTCTTAAGCATTTTTGTGTGTTACTTAATGAAATCAATCTTCCCAATACTATTAGCCTCAGCTTGCATACTGTGAGAAACAGAAATGACTTGGGTCAAGCCATGTGGCAAGTGAGTGATGGAACCAAGACTTGGGTGAAAGGTGGCTTATGCCTGTAATCCCAGTTACTCAAAATAAGGAGATTGGGAGGACTGAAATTCAAGGCCAGCCCAGGGAAAAAGTTAGTGAGGCCCTATCTCCACCAATAACCTGGCTGCAGTGGTGTGTGTCTGTCATCTCAGCTGCAAGAGAGACATAAATAAGAGGATCACAGTCCAGGCCAACCTGGGAGAAAAATGTGAGACATTATTTGAAAAATAACTAAAGGGAAAAAGGGCTGGAGGTATGGCTCAAGTTATAGAGCACCTGTATAGCAAGTTCAAAGGCCTGGGTTCAAACTCTAGTACCACACCAAAAAGAAGAAGAAATAGAATAGGAGGAGGAGGAGGAGAGAGAAGGAAGAAGAAAGGGAAGAAGAAGGAGAAGAGACTTATGTGAAGACCTAACCTCTAAGGGTGTAAGGCACAGGTGTGACACAATAGCAGCTGGGTGCTACTCAGGGGTGGCTTTCAAGCAGATAGGAAGATCCTGTTCCAAACCATCTCAGCACATCCTCTGTAGAAACAGAACAACCATGGTTCCAGGATCACGTGAACAAGTCTGCACGTGTTGCTCATTAGGGTCTTAGAAACACTGGGCCTGTACTCTGGCAATTCTCCTAATCATAACAGTTAGTAATAAGGAGAAAATGATTAGTCAAAACAAGGAGGGACCCTGCTGAGAGGGATTTAGAGAATACCAAATAGCCTAGTGTTATACATTTCACCAAATATCAGTGTTTGTAGAAAGTACTTCTTGCTTCTTCTTCCTTAATGGAGCTAATTGGGGAAAAGGGAGTGGTTTCCACTTTCTGGGAAAAGAGACAGCTCTTCTCTGTAGCCTGAGCTGAAGCCCAAGACACCCGGTTTTCTGGGGGTTAAAGAAGCCTGTGGAGGATGGGCAAGTCCTACACACCCTGGAAGGCAGTGCATCCCAGTAAGAATGTCCTTATAGCCAGTCTCAGGCCACTGCCTGTGTAGGGGGGGATAGAGGTTTAGTCTTCTACTTTGGCCCAAGATGAGGCCAAAGAGAAGGAAGCTTTCATATGATTCTCCCCAGATATCCCCTGGGGACCTGGGGACACATAAGTCAAGGATACTTATAGGTTATGTGATCTTAAAGACACAGTCTTCAAGATCTCTTTCCTAGCCTAGAACTGAGGCTTCAGAAACCTCCTGGAGTCATGAAAATGCCATGGATTCGAGGAAACCAAGGCTAACTCCCAATTTTTCGACAGTGTGACCATAGTCACTAATTCTTGAGTGATTCTAAATCACTTACACTGATTCTTGAGTGACTGACCCATCCACACTTACTGAGACCCACTGGGTGCTTTGCTGTGCGTGCAAGGCTATGAGTCTTCAAGGGAGGTGGGCACCTGTATAATAGCCACGCAGACCACTAAATGACAAGGCTGTTGGAGGTCTGTCCCCTGATCCTGGAAAAGGCTGGGCTTGGGCTTTAGGGAGTGTATGGACACTATCCTCTTCACTCAGAGGGAACTCAAATGGCAGAGTATACACTGAAGGTTTCAATGTATCTTAGTCTCTCTTATACACGTAAAGGACTGCCTGATGTAGATATCTAGGAATCCCTATTTAGTCCTATACTTTCTATAAGGGAAACAGGAACCAAGTACACAGTCATACAATGAGTAAAAGATATTGTACAGAACACTTGTTCTGAAGCCCCTCTGAAGCACAAATACCAGGAAACACCACGCAGACCTCCTCTGTAGGGTCTCCCTGGCCTGTAGTAGTGCTCCCTCCTAGGCCCCGGTCATGGCATCTCTGGCCCATTCAGTGTCAGAGGAAGTTTCTCCATAATGCTTCTGCTACAGATCAGTATGCTAGGCCATCCCTACCAGGGAAAGTTCCAAGGTGTTTTCTGTCACTGAAGGCAACAGTCGAGGCCTCTTTGAGTCCTCTCAAATACACTTCAGTCTCTGGCATAATAGAAGGATAGACCTTACTTGGCCAGGGCCTCCACAGAGCTTCTTGTTCTGGCCTGTCATTTCTAACAGATGCACTCAGGACCTGGACCACCCCAAGCACTTATTTGATTTAACATGCCCTGATGCAGTCCAGAGCCCAGCAATTCTCTCCATACAGGTGCAAGTGTGGAGATTGAGATCAGGACAGAAATCTAGAGCAAAAGATAATGATCCTCTGCATCTTATGGTCTGATCAGCAGCCACTGGGCAACTATGTCAGGGATGAGGGTCACATAAATGATAAAAGTTATGGGTGGCCAGGTACCAGTGGTTCATGCCTGTAATCCTAGCTACTCAGGAGGCAGCGATCATGAGGATCGTGGTTTGAAGTCAACCCAGGGAAAATAGTTTGTGAGACCCTATCTCAAAAAACCCATCACAAAAAAGAGCTGGTGGAGTGGCTCAAGGTGTAGGCCCTGAATTCAAACTGCAGTACTGCAAAAAAAAAAAGAAAAGTTGTGGGTGAAGCATCTCAGCTCCTCCAGAACCATTCTCAGAAGCACAGAATCCAGCAGGTCCCACATAATACATACCCTATTGTGAACTCTTGGGTCCTAGGCACTGGTGAGAGAAGAATATGAACCTTCCAGATTATCTTTTAAAAGAAGGCAACAATCTGGATCAGATTGGACAAATACCTGTTGCATGCTGGGAGGGGATTTGGTGGTAGGTGGGAATGAGGCCCAAGACTACTGCATGATCAGAAGTCCTATCTTCCCACCATCCTCTGAGAAAAGGTAGCTCCCATGGAGGAGTCCCGCATCTTTGAAGTTCATCAGAAATAACTCAGAGCCCTAATCCCTGTACAACACAAGTTTTCTGGTTGTCATAATTCTCCATCTTAGAGACCATGGATCAGATAACAGCTGAAAAGGAACTAAGGGTTAGATATTCACAAGTTAAGCATTCCATTTTCCCAGGCAAAATGGAAGTACAAAGAAGAGTCTCCCAGGCATTATTTCATGCAATTCTAAAAGGGACATGTGCTGATTTACTTGAGGTTACAGAAAACAACAAGGTTCCAAAGACAACAGTTCAAGGTCAAGGGAGCTGTGATGGTCAGTCTTGATCATCAACTGGATTGTATTGAGAATACCTAGGAGATCAGTAAATCACACTTCTGGTTGGTTGTGAGGGCATTTCTGTAATGATTAACTAAGTGGGGAAGACCAGCCTGGAATATGGGAATGTGGGTAGAACTACCCAATAGGCTAGGAGTCCAGATAGAATAAAAGGGGGAAAGGAGGAAGACTGCTAGCACAGGCACACACTCTCTGTCTCTGCTTTCTGGCAGAGACTTTGCTGCACCACAGGTTCTGGCCTCCATGTTGTTCTGCCTTGTCATAAGCCCACAGCAATGGAGCTGGCTGACCATGGTCTGTAACCTCTGAAACTGAGCAAAAATAAATCCTTCCTCTTTTTAAGCTGCTTTCTCATGTATTTGTCACAGTGATGTAAAACCTAACTGACATGGGAACAGAAAAGAAACTGAAAAAGATAGGTAGACTTCTCAATGAGTCACAGGTTACTCAAGATCAAGTCCTGATTCTGATACTTCATACACACACTCATTTTTAGAATGAAAAGGAACCTTGGAAGTCAGTTTGTTCTAGGTGGCAAATGCTGTCTGCAGTCCCACCTGGTTGTCCAGTTAGACTCCTACAGTGAAGGAAAGCTTACTACCTCCCATCATTAGAGACTCATCTATTAGTAATCATAACCTGTGTGGAAAGATAGCAAAAATATCTATTCATAACAGCCACAAACCCATAAAATTCCTAGGTTAAAATCTTACAAGGCCTATGTAATAACTATACGAAGAAAACTATAAAACCTTACTGGACAGTATAAAAAAAGACTTGAATCAACATCATAAATAAAAGTCACCAAAGTAATCCACACATTCAATGCAATCCCAATCCAAATTCAATACATTGCTTAATGAAATGTGCCCAACTGAGTCTGAGGCTCATCTTAAAAAGTAAAAGTGCTTAAGAAGGGAAAAGATTTTTTGAGAATTAATATACAGAGACTTGGTTTACCAGCCTTTGAGATATACCATCTTCAGATGCAGTTAGAACTGGAGTCAGGACAGACCAAACAATCCATGGGACAGAATAAGGAGAAATATGTACAAGCATTTGGTCTACAGTAAAGACTGCAGGTCGCTAAAACGGGGAGCTGATGACATGCTATTTTTAATAAGATAAACAATAATAATGTTGCATCCTATATAAGAATAAATACCATATAAAGGAAGGAGTTAAACATAAAACACTATGTAGAAAATTAAAAGCAAATATAAGAGCTGGGGCTGGCAGCTCATACCTGTAATCCTAGCTACTTAGGAGGCTGAGACTGGAAGGATCATGAGGCCAGCCTTGGAAAACAGTTTGCAAGATCCCATTTGCAAAAATAAGCAGAACAAAATGGACTAGATGTGTAGCTCAAGGGGTAGAGCACCTACTTTGCAAGCATGAAGCCCTGAGTTCAAACCCCAGACCAACCAAAAAAAAAAAAAAAAAAAAAGCAAATATGAGAGTATTCTTATACCCTAGAGTAAGAAGGACATACATAAAATCCAGGCAAAAAGTCAAAACACAAACCCTCAAAGCCTGAAAGAAATAGCTTGGCAGACTTGAGTTTAAAAATTTAAAACTTCAATGTAAGAAAAAATGTACCCATAAGCAGCGTTAAAAATAAGCAGAGGTTTGGAGGGTGGGACGCCAAATACAATTAATGGGCATCTAGAAATCAGCTTAAAATAGAAAAAGGGAAGGGTTATACCCTGGGCAATTCCCAGAAGACAAAATAAATTGGTTAACAAACACTTAAAAATACACCCTCATTTAGAATCAGGGAAATACTAATCAAAATGACTAACTAGGAGGTCAGCTAAATTGGCAAAGATGAAAAGTCTTGATAACATCCAGTTGGTCCAGTGTCTGGAAAAATGAGATATATGCTGCTGGTAGGTGTGTAAATTGGTCAAATCCTTTGGAAAAGCACTCTCATAATACCAACTGGCTTTCTAAGCAAATGCATCCAGTAACTCAGAAATTCTATTTCTAGGTAAGCATATGTGCCCCAAGGTATGTCTGAACATGTTTGGAAGTATTGCTGTTTATATTAATGAAACACTGGAATCAGCCTGAATGCAACCCATGGAGGATGGTGGAACTTGGCAGAGCCTGCTGGTGCCTCCCCAGACTAATCCTCCTCTCTTCTCAGCATCAAGGAAGACACCTTTCCCAGCCATCTTAGACAGCACATGACAAGACCTAACCAATGAAATGTACTCCTTCGTATCTCACCTGGGATGCCACCATTAGTTTGGTGCTAGGTCATCCCATGGTTACCCTTGACATGAGTAGACAGCACTGAGGGGAAAGAGCTAGAGCTCCAAGCACAGTCTGATTTGGGAGGACATACAGGTTCTACAACTCACTGATGTGTAGGTTTATGCTCCATGAAATTGAGAAAAAATCACGATGGGGACTGAGCATAATGCCTAAAAGTGTATTAACACCTTAATAAATGCCATCTGTTATTATCAGGGGTGTGTGTTATATTTCTGATCCAATCAGCTGTGGTCTCATGACGGAGCACCAGGGCTCACACAACACAGTGATGGTGTCCTCAGAAGAGGCCTCTGCCCCTGAGGCCTTGGTGTTTCACAGCCTGTGCTGGGAAGAGGGTATCAGACATAGGTCTGGCTAACTTCACAGAGGCCCTGTCCCTGGAAATGGCTACAAAGATGCCCTTCACTCACAGGGAGAGGGAATTTTCAACTAGTGCTCAGTTCCTCTCTCCTGGCTAGCAGACAGCATTCTCTTTGCAGGAACCAAATAATCTCCACCATGGCTCACTGAGTGCTGGCAGGGCCTGGTGATGACCATGGCTTCCTATTTACCTACTGAGTTCAACCACCTACCTTCTGTGCACATCTAGTCGATCAGAGCCAAGCTACATCAAGCTCATCTCACTACTCAGCTTCCAGGGTCTCATACAAGACCATGTTGGGAGCCACGATCCACAATCTGACAAGGACCTTGTGGCTTAGCAGGATCCTGACAAGGTCAGAGACTGCAGATGCACCATGTCTCTCACTGGGGTTTTGAGGGAATCTGGAGTTGCTCCCTTTGTCTGGAGAAAAGAAACATTGATAACCCGAAGGTATTTGTTTGTGAAAGGCTAGGAACAGGGTGACATGTCCTTGGCAACTAAGGCCCTAGGTGAAACTAGGGAGGTCCTGGTTTCATTTGTGAAAGTAGGGAGGTCCAGGTTTTGTTTATGAAACCACGGAGGTTGGAGTGAGGGCAATGTATTTCAGGTAGAGGGCATTGTTTCCCAGGCATAGAAGTTCTCCTTGCATTGTATAACTTCCTGCTTTGTACTGCTTATAAGCCTGATGCAAAAACAAAAAATTGGCCAGATGGTCGTCAGCCTTCTGGTCCTCTCAATTTGTGTCTTGTCTGTTCATTCCTTTACTGAGCCCTTTTGGGTCAAGAACCTCTGTGATCCTGGCAAGACCACACAATTGAGCATACTTTGTTGCTACTTCCAAGGTGAGAAAAATTTAAAAGTGACTTGGTGAAGCTCCTGAAAAGGACCCCTGAGGCATCTCCTGCAAGTCCCAGCCCACATCCATGAAGGGATGGGACTACGTTACTACTGTTACCCAGATCTACTACTCTTCAGTAGTAGAGTGGCCACTGTGTTATATTGGTCTCTGCTTCTGTACCTTCAACCTCTATAAGACAAGCCACCCTTCTTGACAAGATTTCAACACTGGAACACTATTTAGTGAGTAGGATGGAGGTGGTCTGTGGCATAGACAGGAGGGAATCTTGGGCCTTTTGCAGACTGACTACTCATTGCAGACTTTTCTTCCTCTTCAAAATCATCATTGATTACTTATACATCTGTAAGTCCAGCCTTCAAGACCACATTCAATCCCATAGCATAATAGTTCTTGAGGAGTATGACTTGGACTTGGCACTTTCCAGACAATGGTATGGAAAACCACACCAAAGACCAGACACACAGATTCAAAATAAATCACTACAAAATGATGGCTCTCTTGTCTTATGCCACATGTAATAAAGAAAGCAAGAATATAGCCAAAATTGACCCTGGTCTCAGTTCTGTCTACTTTACCCAATTTTCTAAATTACTCTGAAACCATCTTAGTAGGCATCACCAACTCCTTTTTTGTACACTTGTACTTATGGGAAGATCATTCATTACTCAGCAGCCTTTGTTTTGTTTGGACAATATTCAAAATCTACCTTGCAGTAGGTTGAAAGTGACTTCTCTCTAAAACCCTGATGACAGTTAAAGAGACTGTGGTCCCTGGTCTTTGCACACACAAATGATACCATCAGTGATGCACGTAAGTCTCTGACTCTGGCTTCCATACAGCATCTACATGTGTTACCAACCAGGGACTCTGGATGGTCACAGTCCTGGTTTTTAGAAAGGACTGGATATTACCAAGTTTCTAGAATAGCGTCTAGAGGATGAGGGAATGATGGAGGAAGTGGGTATTCTCCAGGGAAAGGTGGGAGATATACTGATCCCAGGAGATGGTGAGGCTGCAAGTTCAGACGTCAGTGTTCATCCCCCATCCTTCCTGGGACTGGCACCTATACATTTGACATCAGGGATATTGCCTGATGTCACAAAGGAGAATTTGTGTCAAGAAAGGATCCTAAGGTCAAGGGGTAGATGACTTCAATCTTATTTTTAAAACAGAGAAGAGAGACATGAGGACAGACTTTGAGAAGAACACTGATGGAAGCTGGGCGTGGAGGTGGGGCTCCACCCAGTATAACGGAGTTGAGGATAAATTCTGAACCTGGCTCCTGGACAGAGTCAGAAGATGGAAAAGTTAACCTCAATCCCTCTCCTCCCTCTGGAACTTGACAATTAAACCACTGCTTTGTGAACCTCAAAGAAAGGATGACAAAGACCAGCATGTGTTTTCTAAGTATAAGACAGGCCAGCTGACATTGTTTCTTTTTCTAAAAGTTTACTGGCTTATAGAGAAAAAGTAAATAGCATACCTAGATTTCCACAAGGGTAACTGAAAAAGTGCACAAATTCTTTTCTCTCAAAGGAAACAATGTTAACTAAATGATAATGCTAGTGCTTGGATTTTAAAGACTTTGAAAATAACATAAAATAGAACAGGCAATTCTGATAATAAAATAATAATTCATAACAATTATGTTATGAATATTATAATTATTAATAATTAATGGAATAATTTGTTTCTGTTAAATGTTTAATATGTCAAACACTATTTAAGTAGCATTATTGCATTTGATTCCCATGAGAATGCACTGAGACAGACATCAATATTGGATGAGGAAACAGACTCACAGAGAACACTTGTCACTTTTTCCATATTGCTGGCAAGTAGCTATACAGGCCTTGAACCTGGGCACAGGCTCTAGAACCTACACTCCCAACAATTACACTAATACTGCTCATTTGAGATGATAAATACCAGTGTTCAGATGACGTATACATGGGAAAGCACTGACCTAAATCCATAGGGAAAGATTTATGGTCATGTTTATAAGAGCACAACAGGGGAGACATAAATGGGCAGCATCTCCTGATGGGACAAATATTGGACATTTAGTAGCTGATGAGTCTGGTAGGGGTAGAAGCCTATAAACAATCAACAGTATACCAATCACAGGAGAAAAATCTGCCCCTTTTCCACTGAACTCTATTCTGGAGTGAGGATCACAAGTTGCATTCCGAATGCCGTTATTTTGTGAATTTTAGGGAAATTCAGAAAAGGCTAAACAGAACAGAGGGGGTGGTTATGGGAGTTTGGGAAATCATGTTCTTTGGGAGATGAATAAAATAACAGATATTTAGCCTAAGAAGAAGATGATGAAGGAGGATGAGAAAGTTGTCTTTAAACTTGTAAACCTGTGGTCTGCTGATCATTGGTCCTCAGTGGTCAACCAACGGCCAATGAATGGCAAGGACTGGGAGGAGAGGCCAGTGCAAGGCCTGGACGATCTCTCCTACAATGATGAATGATGGCTGCTAGCAATGAAATGGAGACATCCTGCAAAATATATGAGCTGCCTGGCATCACAAACACTCAGGAAAATAAAAAAGATATGATCACTTCTCAGGACTGTTGGAGAGAGAAGGCTGACATGGGAGAAGAGTTTTGGTGGCAGGAATTACAGAGTGCTCCAGATGTTAACAAACTGTGACTACAAATGCTCTTAAGATAGAACACTGAAATGGAAAGTCAGCATATGTGCCTGGCTATTAGCTTTAAACTTAGAGCTATAGCATTCTTCATAAGGGTTATACCCACTTGGGTCAAACAACTGTGAAAATAAATTGTAGATTTCAGAAGTGTGAAAGTGCATTTACACAGGCAATGCTGACCCTTCTTGAAACATCAGTGACAGTTATAAATAGCTTTCAGCTTACAGTCACACTCCCTCCATTCTGTATCCAGGTGCACAAACCATCTACCTGGTCAGCATAGGAAGTGAGCCCAAAACCAGTCTCCATGAAGTAAGTTGACCTGACTCTTTTTAATCTATGACTCTTAACTGAATTTCACCTTAAGGAAAAAACAGTGGCTACATCCTCCTCCAAAAAATATATGACATTTTTATGTGCAAATGGATCCATGTATCAGGATAAAACCAAGCAACTCTCTTGCTATAAAATGGGACACAGAGTGAATTTTTTGCTCTGATCAGCAAAAAGGAAAGCTAACCTTGAGTAAAGCAATATGTTGCAAGGCCTAGTTAACAGAGGTAAACATTTGTGGAAAGTTCTATTTTGGAAAAATATTTAAAATCATCCCCAAGTGTAGCATATGGACAAGAAGGCATTCCTCAATTTATAACACTGGATTCCTGTCCCAGGTGGAGGGTATGTTGTTGCCTTCCAGTCTCAAAAGCTAGAAGAGCCCCTCCCTGCAGTGATTTCCTGTTGGTCTGACTTCCTGCTAGGAGGACTGGGAAGAACCAGGTGAGTGGCAAGGTCTACCACCTATCCACGGGACCCTCCATCAGAACTCAGGTGAATGGTGCCCACCAGTTATTTTGCTTCTCTTCTCCTTGAGCCCATTCCATCCAGGCTGTTCTCCTTGGCTTCCATTTTCCTCTCCCTCCCATTATGTTCCCAGTCCCAGCTAATGCTGTCCATTGCAGGTGTCCACACATCTCTGACTCACTCTGACCTGAGGGAGAACAAAATGAAAATATAGCCAGAGAAGGTGGAGTTATTTTGAAGAATAGTGAGACTCTCCCTTGAACCACTCAAACACACACACTCACTCACACATGCATACTTACATCCCACATCACCCCTTTCTTTCTCACATACATATCACAGCCCCCTTCCCAACCTGCCCACCTGGCACACAGGTCACTTATGGGGAGGGGCAGGCCTTGTGGTTCTAATATATGGAAATTCACTCAATGGCCTTTCTCACCAAGAATCCCAAAGCAGAGAAGAGAGAAACATGACCTAATGCTAAAGCAATGTTCTCAAAATTTAGAAGCCTCCAAAATCACCTGTAGGGCTTATTAAACCTGCTAGCTGGGCCCCACCCCCAGAGCTTCTCAATCAGCAGATCTAGGGAGGGGCTGAGAACTTGTATGTCTAGCAAGTTCCCAGGTGACACCAAGGCTGCCTGTTCAACGACTGCAGTAAAAATACCACTGATCTAAAGGAAACCATCATTAGCAATCTTGTGGAGTGTGCCAGCTTCCTGCACATATGACCAGTGGCAGAAGGCTTTGAACATACATCCTTATAGACCTCACGATGTTCTGATGGCCATCAGATCAGATACAAAGGCTAGTCATCAGACACCCACAGAGGTCTCTGTCATCTCAAGTCTCAAGGCCCTTCCCACCCTCTGGGACTGGTGTCTCCTTCTCCATCCTTCCTAGCTTGTCTGGGAAGACCAGGGACTGGGCTCTGGGGGAGGGATGGGATGATTCTTACCCTACACGCATCAGAAAACTAGCAAATCACCCATCGTTGCCATGACCATCTGCAATACCACCTAAGAGCTCCTGAATTTTAGCTCTCATTGAGCCAAGACATTGGTGTCAGACAGATCTGAGTTTCTATCACTTCCATTCTGTTGTTTAATTCCCACAACCTTCTAATCTAAGTTCCAATATATTTAGTTTTCCCAATGAGGAAGTTCACATTCAAAAAGGCCATAAAACTTGCCCCAAGTCACACAATCAGAAGCCAAACTCAAAGCCTGTGCTCTTCAGACTCGGATTTCCTGCCTGTCTGTATGAATTAGCAGGAAGTCACAGATGGCCATCAGGGTACCCCAGAGGGCTGAGTGGCATTGTGCTTTCTCTTCTGAGGGGACATCAAGAAGCCTCGGGAGACACAGTGACCTTGTAACCCCCTGTTCATTCCATTTCTGTCACCAAAACTTCCAAGGGACACTCACTGCTTTTGAAGAAGAAATAAAAGAAATAAAACAAGCACTAGCTTGCCTCTGTTATCCATCAAAATTTTGCCCATGTGAGTGACAGAAAAGGGGTTTTTGTGGTCAGAAATGTAACAAGGTAATTATTTTCACACCAGTCCTTCCACATAGTTTTTCACAGACAGCAATTTTATAGGGCATAATTATCTATTTTCACCTGCTTCATAAATTCCTCCCTTCCATTTCGTCCCCTAGTAAACTAGAAATTATTTAAAACTGAAGTCATGCATCACAGTGCTTGGTTTCACATTGCTATGCACTTCCTTGTGCTTTCCTGACTGCTCCTTCTGTCTGGCTGATTCCGTCATTCTCTCCTTTCCATCTGACTCACATGTGGAAAGAGGAAAAGTCATGTCTCACTCAGAGTCCATGAGCCCTGCTCTCTGAGAACTTAAGGCCAGTCTTGTCAGACATTGCTCCTGCCCAGCTTCTCAGCTCCTCTCATCTCAGTGGATAAGGCTTGGCAGGTTTTCAGGTACTTGCTCTGTGCTCCCTTTTTCTTCCAAAGTATGCCTGGATGCTCTTTTGCTTTCACCAGGCTCTTCAGACTAAGGTGAATGTGTATTTTGCAGTCACACAATGGGTTCTGTTGTGATGCTCAGGGATGAAGTCAAACCTGGGCTCCCCAACCACATTACTTTTATTTTAAGATCTCCAACATATACTCATACTAGAAACTCCCATATCTGCTGCAATCTTCACACTTTCCAGGGATAGTACTAAAGCAAGTTTTAACATCAATTCAGAGTTTATTATGAATTAGGCACTGTGCCAAAGATACTATAATATGTTTTGCTTAATCCTAGTAACAACTCAGAAAAGCATACATTATTATGAGATTGTGAGAATGGAATGACATAGAATATAAGAAAGTTAAGAAATTAGGCCAAGGTCACAAAGAAGGTACAAGACAGAGTCAAGATTTAAAGTCCATCTTCCAACCACCCCTTTCAACTGATGATTCTATAAGCTTTCCCAGGACTCTCTCAACATCAGTGAAGTTTAGGAATGCCAGGATTCCTCATGGCCTCTGGGCAGTGCCCAGGTGGGTATCAGGAAGAGACTATTATATTGTGAATATACATTTGATCTTTGTTCTAGACCCATTTTCGGACATACAACTCCCCAAATCCTTAGAATCTTCTAAGGGATGTGTTTTTACTATGCTTGCAGCCTCTTGGTAATTTCAAGATGGTGGCTGGTCATCAAGGGAGGGTTAGGAAGATGGGACTATCTGATGCCCCCAACATCCAAGTAGGGGAGAAGGACTGAAGATTAAGTTGATCACCAATGACTAAGGATGTAGAAAATTGGACATATGTAATAGTCTCCATAAAAAAGAGAATTTCTGAATAGCCAAACACATGGAAGCTCCTTAGGGTGGAATGCCCCCGAGAGAGCATGGAATTTCCAAACCTCTTCTGCCATACCTTGCCCAGTGCACCTCTTCATCTCTATCTTTTGTATCTCTTTGGTAATAAGCTGGTAAATATAAATATTTCTGAGTTATGTAAGCTACTCAAGCACATGAATCAAGCTTCAGGGGCTTGTGGGAACCTTGTTTTCTAGCTGGTTGGCCAGATATACAGTAAAACAACCCGGAGCTTGTAACTGGTATATAAAGGTGGGGGGCAGCCTTGGAGACTGAGCCTTTAACCTGTAAGATCTGATACCACTGGCAGGTGGACAGTGTCCAACTGGCTGGACTAGAGGATAAGCAGCTGATGTCCACTGTTGCAGAATCGCTTGCCTAGGGGTGGGGAGAAATCTCCACACCTCTTTTAGGTTCCCAGAAGTCTTGTGTGTTGATTATGGTATGAGAGCAGGAGCAAAATAAACACTGTTTTCTCCTGGAGACCCAAGGAAGAGGCAGTAACTCTTCTGAGCACAGAAAGTCAGCATCAGCTCCTCAGCCCACAGCTTTCTCAACTCCTCCCTGCTGGTGGGGTAGCACCTTGTCCTTGCCTCTCCCTTTGTCTCCTTCCTCTGAACCTGTCCCTCCACTGTAAGTGGTATTTTTTTCTTTTATATGTTTTTAATTGTGCTGGGTAGGGGTGGGTAGGGGTACATTGTAGCATTTACAAAGGTTCTTATAATGTATCAAATATATCATAATTGAATTAACCTGCTCCACTGCTCTTTTTCATCCCCCCCTTCCCTGATTCCTGGAACAGTTTCAACAGGTATCATTTTTGCATTTACATACATGTGTATACATTATTCCCACCATATTCATCCTCCTACCTCTTTCCCCACCACCTCCCCCATCCCACCGGTGTTAACCCCTCCACCCTAGGCAGAACCTATTTCGCCCTCATGTTCTCTGATTTTTATAAGAAAAAACATAAAAGATATAAAGAGAAACAAGGCGTTTTTGCTGGTTTGAGATAGAGATAGCTACACAGGGAGTTTCCTTGTGTTGTTTCCATGTATATATATATTACAACCCCAACTGGTTCATCTCTATCAGTCCTCTTCACTCCTCCCTAGTCCACTTTCCGTATGGCCCTGGCCAGTTTAAGAGTTCTACATTATTTTAAAAACTCCTTAGTGAATGTGATTATCCAGTGCCTAGGTGCTTCATTTGTAGTTTAATTAGCATGGAGGGGTGGGAGGACCTAGCTATCCTTCAAGCTCCCACCTTAACCCATGAATGACTCAGGTTGGGGAGATGAAATTTCCTAGTGGATATGAGCTCATATTGGGCCAGGACTGGGCAAGGGAGCCATTAGCTAGGCACTCCTGCAGTGGATCTAGCACTGCAGGCCTTAACAGAGGTGTGGGAAGGAGCTGAGTGTCTACAGATCACCATCAGTTTTATGACCATGGACTCAACATAGCTGCACAGCTCACTGTACCATTCTCCTCTGAGATCAGTAAGAGCCCATTCCAGCTCTCTGACACTTCCTTGGAGTACATACACATCCCTGTTGAGTGTACTGACAAAGTTCAAGGACAAGTTGGACACTTGGGTCCAACTTCTAGGGTCTCTCAGAGGTCAAGGGAATCCTTGCCTTTCCCACTAGATTAAAAACAAAATAAAGGGTGGACATGGTGGCTCAAGCCTGTAATTTTAGCTACTCAGGAGGCAGAGATCAGGAGGACCATAGTTCAAAGCCAATCTGGGCAAAAAGTTCATGAGAACCCCCATCTCATCCAATGGTTAGGTGCAATGGCACATGCCTGTCATGCTAGCTACATGGAGAAGCATAAATAGGAGTATCATAGTCCAGGGCAGCCTAGGCATAGAGTGAGATGCTACCTCAAAAATAACCAACACAAAAAGGGCTGGTGGTATGGCTTAAGTGATAGAGACCATGCCTAACAAGTGCAAAGCCCTCAATTTTATTGAAAAATGAAATAAAAATAAGGAAGGAAAAGACCAAACAGAACTACAAAATTTGTCACTGTCAATGTTTATATGGGATAAATGAAAACTCTTAGTACTACAGAAATACAGTGACTGTATATGTCCTGGTGCCAAAGATTAACAGGATTCATTAAAAATATTCTTAAGTTTACTATAAATTGTTTAGACTTGTAAGAGGGCACACTTTAAAGCTGTAAGATTCTTTATTAAAAGGTCAATATGACTGTTGAATAAGTGGACTGTGGATATAATGTCACTTAAAAACAATGGCAAGAAGCTAGACATGAGTTCCTTCCAGAGTTTGAGCTCACAGCTCATGGACTCTCCTGACACTGCTTTTCCGCCCTGTTCACAGGACTAGGACTGTGTAGATGCTTTCTAGCCTGACATTTTACAAAGCATAGCTCTCTTTCTTTACCTGGGTACTGCTGGTGCCCAACCAGGCTTTAATTATTTCCTGATGGGACAGATTTGCAACATGAACCAGCCCTCCCAGCCCCAGGCCCCAAACAGCCTCTCTCAGACTGGGTTGGGTCCCTACATACCTGTCCTGCTTGACCTGCTAGGCCAGCTGGAGCCCCCAAGGCCATGGTAGAGGATCGTGCCTTTCCTCAACAGTTCCAGATATGCTGCTTCTATCTGAAAAATTATTTACTGTAGTGATGTGTGATGCCTTTTTAAGAGAACAGATGGCACCTCCAATTAGAATGCTTTAAAAGGAAACCCTAATGAGAATATAAAAGCCAACAAATTGACTTTTTCATACAGTACTTCCTTGGCACACAATAAATCAAATATATAATGAGACTCAATAAAATAATAGCTTTATTTATACTTGTTTTGCCTAGCATTGTGCTGCATCCCAGCCCTGCCCTCTGGGTTCCCTCTCCAAGTGTTCGTCCCTATAGGTTGAGGCGTGGAGCAAAACAATACATCCAGGGGCTGCTCTTGGGCCTGCATACCACGTCCATGTTTTTGCTTTGATTTAGAAATATCTGGTCTTGCTCTATGTATGTCCTGGGGTATAAGACACAGGGCTACATAAAGGTATGACAGGTGTGATAACACACACAGGTAAGTGCAGCTCTGTCCCACTCTGGGTGAGGTGGGGGTGGAGTACAATGGAATCACAGAGGTGAGGAAGGTGTGCAGTGGCAAGAGGGAAATGCCTGTGAGGTCTAATTTAAAGCAGGTGACCGCAGTTACAGTGGTCAGACTGGAGATTTTGGGATATTCTTGTTTTTTCCAGGACCGGTCCTGTAGATTCAAGTATATCAGATAAGATGGCTGGAAGATAAGCCTTGAATAGTAAGTGAGAGAGAGGCCATAGCAAGAAAGACTGTGTCACATCAGCATTCTGAACATTTGGTCATTGGCTTTCCTTCCTTTTGTTGGACTTATCCAGAGACTAGGTGAATTTACAGGGTATATCTCTTGAAGAACAAAGCTGGGAGGTCAGACTTCTATTAGTAATAGTTCATCTGTAAAGGGAGCCAGACAAAGGGATTCATGAGCAGAAGTGGAACAGCATGTTTCCAGGAAGCTGAGACCCTGGACATATGCTTTGGACATCATTTGGTCCTCGGTCTGTACATTCAGGTAGCAATGATTCAGCATTCATAAGTAGATATTAAAAATGATTCTTCCCTTTCAAGTGTGTCAAAAGATTTAATTGAAAATATGTACTAAAGAAATACATTAAACAATGTCTTTCAGGCTCATGGGAGACATCAGTGGAGAAACCACTGCCATAGAAATACAGGGTCTCTACTCAGCAGAAATGGAATCATTTCTGTTAATCTTCACTCACCCAAGAGGAGGAGGTCTGGGGAAAATCAGCTTACAAGAGATGAGCTTTTCCTCTGCTGAGATCTATAAGCATTGATCAGGCTCAGGACCTTGATCTAGAAGATACTTTCATTCCTTCTCTGTATCCAGCAAAGGTTAGATATACTGCAAGGCCAGAATTGAGAAATTCTTCTACTCAGAGTCTAGTTTTATTTTTTTCTGTCCATCAAACTGCAAGTATGTATGAAACACCCTTCTGTGGGGGTACATAAGAGAGAATTGATTCAAGAAGGTGTATGGGAAGGTTGTTACTCATAGTGAGCCTGGCCAGATAATCCAATGCAGGAGAAAGTTCTACCATGATTAGAGGCTAACCTGAAGTATTAATTCCAGAATACAACAGGAATATCAAAAAAAGATATCATTCCTACTTCAGGGCCACAACCGTAGGGGAAGAAGAAAAAGTTCTCTAAAGTGCCGAGCTGGAGAGCAGTGCTTCCTGCTTGGCATTATTATGGGAGAGAAGAATGGGAGGAAATTATTCTCCCCCTAATCCCTATCCAGAGAGTAGCGACATCTCTTCGATTTTGGCAGAATGACTGCCCTTCCTTCTACAGCAGATAATGGGAGAATGGAGGTAACTGATTCATTAACCCTAGTCCTTGGAATTTATGCCATAGAGATGCACTCTGTAGTCAGGCACCTGGTCTCACAATTTGGCAGAAGTACAGATGACAGGCACTGGAAGGGACACAGGGAGATAAATATATGATCCTGGCACACAAGGACTTTCATTTGGTAGTTGAGATAAGATAATTGCAGAATAACTGGACAATTAATAAAATTACGAGAGTTCCAAGAGAATCCTCATTGCAGACATGCAAAATCCCAATGAATAAAAGGAGATTTTTCAACCATAGAGACCAGAGGTCTTCTCACAGGAGGCAACCAAAATAGTTAACTAGGAATTGTTGCAATGGCCTAGTGGACCTTTATTTCACACTCAAAAATCTCCAGTCTGGCATTTTTACTGTCTGATGAGTAGAAGTTGTACTTATGGGTTGGAAGGAAGACCTTTCCTCCTGGAAGGAGGGGGCAAGAAGAACATGATCTTGACTTTATGATTTCAGCAGAGGGAAGGGTCCTGCATTCTGCAGCATAAGAGTGGTCATTTCAGCACCATGGCTAGTGCTTCTGCTTTGCACTGCAATGGAGGGATGGCTTCAATTTCCTGCTCCAGGCCTACCACGTGCACTGTCAAGGAACCAAACTCCCCAGCCCAAAGCCCACACTAGATACTTACTAGTGCATGCCACTTCTGGGGGATCAAAGTCTGCTCGATAATAACCAGTCCGGCATGTGCAGATGGGAGATGCCTCTGAAGGGGAACGGCTGTTGGAAGGGCAGTGGGAGCAGCCCTCAGCTTCCTGGCTGGCCTTGAACGTCCCTGCAGGACAAGCTGGAACACAAAGAGATCATGTGAGAATTAACGGAAGAGTGTCAACCAAAGATCCTTCCCTAGAACTGAAAAATGAAAGATTCTGCAATCCTAACAAGAATACTGAGTTTCCCTCCTTGAATCTAGTGCACAAAGTGAGCATCTCAGGTTGAAGCAACCCCTATTTAACACTTTCCTTTCTTCAAGCAACCTTAGTGAAATATACCTTCTTGGTACCAACAGCTTCTCTTACTTGAATAATATGAAAAAATGATTCTTCACTCTCAGGTGTGTCAAAAGATTTAATTGAGAAAATGAATCTCACGTGTGGCTCACTGCATGAGACATAAGTGCTCTATAAATGGTTGTTCCCTCTCCCTTCCACCTCACTAACAACCAGGGCCTTGCCCTGAGCAATTCACTGAATCTAGCCTTATAGCCTCAGATGGACAGGGGTCCTGGTTGACAACGGACCAATCCCCTGGTTCTTAAATGCCATGTTGCAATACACATGAGGGACACTGTGAGATGTTAACAAGCACTTGCTATGAATGATGGCAAAAGACTGAGATTCATGAGTGATTCTTTAAAAGGAAATTAAAGTGATTTCAAGGTTACTGCCTTAACAACATCATTCTCCCTTAATTGCATTTTAATATGCTCTCAGGGGTGGGGTAAGAAAAGAATGTGGCACCAGAGAATGTGCTGTGCACTTGGTGTCATCTATCACATACATGGTAATAGGACAGGTTGGGAACGGCTGGAAAGCTCAATGCCCAGTGAAGGAGTGCTCTCATTTGAGGGCTCCCTGTGGAGTCAGCCTCTATGGAGTCAGGCCCTGCAACACCCGCCTCCAGACTGTCTTCAAGGCTTGGACCATGTGTCATCTACAGAGACCCCCAAGTGTAGACATCAGGTCTCTTCCTTGTTGTTCCATCAATCCTGCCTTCCCAATTGTCCTTCCTCACCACCTTTGCCCCTGTCTCTTATTGTCCCCATGAAGCCTGCTCTGGTTGGTTGAAATTACTGCCTGATCAAATTGTTTGGCTTTCATGCACACCTCACCAATTCTTCAACAAACACTTAACTCTACAGCTACTGAGAACCTGATACAGGGAGCACAGCCTGCCTTCAAGGAGCTCTTAATCCAGTGTCATCACACTATTATAATATGATGTGATCATTGCCTGAACAGAAGTACCAGTAGAATAGCTTAAACTTATATGAAACTCATCTTCCCAAATATATTGTTCCCTCCTGGAAAGTGCAGAGTATTCTTTAATAATAGCAATAACCACCATCTGTTAACTTGTCTTGTTAAGTGCTCTACATGCATTAGTCTATGGGGTAGGTATTATTATCTCCATTTTGCTAATGAGGAAATTGGGACTCAGAGAGGTTAAAAGGTTACCCAGTATCACACAGTGGGGGAAATAATAGTGATGATATACATATAAGCTATTTGAAAAACGTCTACCACTTTCCTGCCAACACAAGAAGGAAAAACATTTTCCTATGCTGTGAAAGTTTTCTCACTCTGCTGCTCACTTAAAGTGAGGCAATGGTTTCAGTTACTCCGGATGTGCCACTGTGGGTGGGGACGGAACGTGCCCTGTGAAATGGGATGTTTTGGAATGATGAAACCCAACTGTGGTCCACGCAATATGAGTTCTTTGAGTTACTACTCACAAAAGGGTTCTGTGGTCAGATATTTTGAAAATGTGGTCCTAAAATATTAATTTCGATTACCGAATTGCCCAGAAATTTAACAAATAAGATGTAGAATACTATGCTTTTTCACTAACAAGCCCTAGTTTGTAGAGCATCCCCTGGAACCCACATTCCATGAGACACTCTGGATTCAAAGTTGTTTCCCAATTGTTGGACAACAGTAATTTCTGTTATAAAAATTGGTCACTTGATAACACACCTCAGCACTTTCAAGGAAAATTTTCTGTTGGAAGAAGAATGGGTTTGAATCTTTACCAAAGAATCAATACATAAAACATCAAAGCAGAAAACACTGAGTGGCATACTTAAAGTATCCTAAAATTCGGTTTACTAATCTATAATTCTAAGTCTACTCAGTAGACTCTCCCTCTCTTTCTCTCCTCTTTCCCTTCCTTCTTTCCACATCTCATTCTCTCATCTCCTGAAGAAGTGCTTGGCCCTTTCCATTTTCAGACTCTGCCATTGCTTGCCCCCTAGGTTCTGGACACAAAGAACACAGACAAAAACCTGCGCCCGAGCTGCTTAGATGCAGGAGGACTCTCTCCTGGAAAATGGGGAGGTGATGTGGTGACTACTCATGCATTCGTATTCGGTCTCTGTCACACTGTAATTTTCTTAATGTATCAGTCCAAGAACATGATGTTTTCAGATTCTTTCTAACACTTAAAAGCTTCTTCACTCCACGTTTAATAAGTTAACAGCATAAACAATCACATCCACAAGTGGCAGAGGGATTTGGAAAGTGCTGCCTTCTGAGATTTTTTATGGAGTTTTAAGTAGCTTGGTCTCTGAATTTCAAGGAGGCCACAAGGGAAGAAAGCGGAAAGGAGTAGTTCCAAGCTGACATTTAGGGAGAGAGACTCAGAGATGGGTGGAGGAAAGAGGTCTCATAAGGGGGCTTGACTCCATCCTCCCACAAAGAAATGAGCACTGGGTGGTGGTCACACAGTCCTGAATCTGTGTCCTGGCTCTACTGGAAACACCAGCAAGTCATGCAACCATTCAGAGCCTCAATTTGTTCATCTGTGTAAAAGATCTATACCTCTCATGACTGCCACAGGCACTAACATTTTACATGAATCCACTTATGAGAAGAAGCACTAATGCTAGTGCTTAGCACCTATCTATGGTTTCAAAAATAATTAATTATTGTATTTGTCTAACCATCTTCATCTCAGGAATTTTGAGGTAGATAACATAGTTCTTTGCTTTAATATTTCAAAACTCAGGGATTGCCTTTATTAATTAAGATTTATGGTTGGCATTATTACAAAAGTTACCAAACCCCTCACAAAACAAATACCTTCTGAGTATCTACCAGAAGCCAGGCACCATGCTATACTAATATAGCTATTAGCCCTATGCTAATTCCTCTTCCTTGCAACATACCCACTGCCTTTTGAAAGTCAAGTTTTCTTTGCTGGGACTTTCAGAGTCCAGGGTCAGAATATAAGTTTGAGTTTCAAAGTAGGCAAATAAGTCCTTAAACTAAACGAAAAAATGTGTCTCTGCATAGGTTATTTCAGTTTGAATAATGGGTAGAACACTTTATCTATAAAACATATTGCACCTATAATTGAAAAATGGTTAAATCTACTTAATATTCAGACTTAATATGTTAATATCTTAATAAAATCTGTGTCTAGGATTTCCCTGATTTACAAAGAAGCAGTCTTTCTAAATTCACTTATTAAACTTTTAGATTGTAACTTTGTAACCACACTTGTACTATATTTTCTCATACAATTAATGCAACGAATGCTAACAGTTAAAATGGAAGGCTAGAAGTTCACAAAGCCTTTTTTAAACTCACCTTGTATCATAAAATAACAATGCTGTTATTTTACTAAGAAAAATAAATAAGAAAACTATGCTTCCCCTTGAGAAAAAACAACTTTAATTAGAGGTGATACATGGAGCTTTTGGGTCAATTTTAGCAAAGAATATACATAAGCCAAAAGAAGCAAATACAAATGCCTTCAAGGCCAGGTATGGAGTTTGTGAAACAGCTGGGCAAACACAGTAGGGAATGGTGGAGAATCTGGCAGCTAGAGACGGCATATCTATCTATGGTTTCAAAAAATATTATTAAGTTCTGTCTACCTAACTAAATACATTACAGCAATTTTGAGGTGGATAGCACAGATCTTGGTTTTAATATTTCAAAACTCACAGGTTGCCTTTCTTGATACAGAATTACGGTTATCATTATTACTAAAGCCACCAGCCTCTCATTCAACAACTTTTTTTCTGAGGATCTACCACAAGCCAGGCACCAGGTTAGAGGAATGGAGCAGTGTGGAGACAGGGGCACAGGCTTTAGGGAGCTCCCTTCCTAGTGGCAGACAATGGACTGCTGCTTCTGATACAGCACCATCTGTGAGCTGTGCTTGTGGGTGCCTGGGGAACAGCCATCTAGGATGGACATCACTTGGGCATTTGTCTTTATAAGATGATGGTCACACAAACATCACGTTAGGAGACAAGATTCAGAAGGAGAAAGACAAAGCAAGAAGGAAAAAGGTAGAAGAACTAGAGAGGTAGGAAAGAAAATTAAGTTAGAAGGCACCAAACCTAGGATCTCATCAGGGAAGTGGATGGCCAGAGAAGTCACACGCACCTTGGTGCACATTCCTGGAAGACCTTTGTCACTGGGAAACCTATAAGGTAAGGCTGTATTCCTTTCACAGGTAAAGCCCACAATTGTTTCATTTCTTTAAGAAAAGAGTGTTTACTTCCCTCCAATGCAAGTGATCACAATTCAGACAGAAGACCTAGGTAAGTTGACAGAGACCAGGTTACTGAGTGTCACACACCCTGCACCTAGTCCGCCCTCTCTTGACTTTGGCAGAGAGAAGAGATGAGACCTGCATACCCCATCCCTAAGTGTGTGTACAGGCAAAACACATATTTCCCTCCCCCTTGAAGAAATAAGAGGCTGGTACACGTCACCTCTAGCTGGAATCCAGGTCACCTTGAAACATCCCCCCACCAACTTCTCCAAGCCTCAGAGATGTAACAAATTACCTGCTGCTTACAATGCTCTTAAGAATGCCCCTCCCCTCCCATCCCTGCATGAAGACTTCCAGTGACACTGAATCCATCACCTACAGGACTATTACTTTATAAAGAAACAGATTAAGTGTCTCATAAACAGTGCAGTGATTGAGATAATGGAAAGCGCCTCTCGTCCCCATCTGCGGCGTCAGGTTATGAAGCATTTCCAAGCAGCCAGGAAGAGGAAATTAATAGAAGCAAGAGGGAATAACCACTTTTATGCAATTTCCTCAGGAGATAGTGGACCATCTAATCTTTATTGGAGCCCTTTAACCTGTCACTCAGCACTCACCAGAGCCTCTTTTGCTCTCACAATTTGTCTTGATATCTAAGGAAGATAAGATGAAAACCTCAAAATATTATTTTATAATTTTCAAAGGTGGAGGGTATGTATTGCCTCTGCCCCTCCTCCTTCAATGGAGACCTCCAAAAACATTTTTATGCAGCAGAAATGTGAGAGAGCTTAACTATTCCCAGTGCACAGTCCAGGGGGTCACATTTACACTGAGGAGGGACATCTCTCTTTGCATTTTAAATGTGATTCTTTCCTCGACCACTGCCTTTTGTCCTTGTTCTTTCTTTTTAATAATCTGATTACTTCTCCTGATCTAATTTTTCCCCCAAATGAGTTTGCAAGGGTTCATGTCAATGAATATTCATTCTCTTCTTATGAACTGGGTGCCTTTTTCTCAAGGCAGGTGCATCTCAGCAGCTGGTTCAGGGAGGCCTGTCTGTCTCATGGGGTGACAGTGAGAGGGGCAAGGCACAAGCTTCTGTTCAGGAAGAGAGAGATTCAGAGATCAGAGCTCATTGCTCCTAAAATCTTCCCTTTATCTCCAAAATTTGTTCTCACTCCGTGAGAGATTCAGAAGTGCTTCTTTTGACAGCTACTAAAAATTGCAGGATGGGGGAAGGGCAAGAAATTCCTGCAGGCCATGCAAAGAGCTCTGCTATTTCCATAGGTCTTGTTGTCTCACCTTGGCCTGGTATTTAGAATCATTCCACAGGCCAAATGTGTCTATCATCCTCACGTAACTGGTGGCCAACACCACGGATTTCTGATTTTAAAACTCCATGGCAGAAGATGGAAGTAAGGTCCCTGGGTTGGGATTCCTCTCTCTACTCTGAAAAGCAGCCTTGGCCATTCCCAGAATGGGTTTCCCTGGATAACCCAAGGACATCCTGTTAGGATGCAAGGGATTGTGGGAGTTTTGGATTCCCCTTATATTCATAACAATGTTGGGAAAACTGATAGCAGAAAAGTAGTTCTCAGGCATCCATCCATCCAACTACTGTGTAAATTTGTAAGGCTAACAGTAGGTTTTATCATCACATTTTCTCTTCCCCAGTACTTAACGCAAGCCTTACACATAGGCATAAACATTCTATGGCTAGTTGAACTGAATGTTCACTGATGGCCTGCTGTGCTAAGACCCAAGATATTAAAGCTAAGATAGTGATAATAACAACAACAAATATGATCTTGACATTAGCAGGTGTTAAGCAAAGGACAGTTCCATACAAAGTGTGAATTCTTACAGATTTCCAGGAGAGTTATTTGATGATATGTATTTAGAGCTTCAAATGCTCAAAGCTTTGATTCAACAGTTCTACTATTAAAGTCTTATTTTAAGGAACAAGGAAGCAGATATGCAAAAGTTTTTGTTCATGAGTACTCATCACAGTGCTATTTGTAATAAGGAAGGGAGGAAGGAATGAGTAAAGGAAGTCAGGAGGAAGGGAGAGAGAAAGGGATGGTGGAAAGAAGAAAGGAAGGAAGGGAGGAAGAAAGAAAGGAAGGCAAGAAGGAAGGAAGGAAGGAATAATTTAAAAGTCTACTAAGAGGGAACTGATTATTTAGGGAACATTCATATAATAGAATACTACATGGCCACTAAAATTGTGTCTTGGGAAAATATTTTAAAATCCAATTCTAAAATACAGAATATGAACTTCATTATAAATACACACACCATATTCACTAAAATGAAACATGGCAGTGCTGTCATTACTGGTGAGTATAATTTTTCTGCCCTTTCCACTGTTTTGTATTGATATATATGGCTTTGGTAACCAAAGAAAATCTCATTTACTACTTGTTAAATTTTTGCAGAGGACACAAACGCATGCATGCAACCTCTAATTCTAAAGGGCAAAGCTGGGTATGGCAGGACAAAGTGGACTGTTTACCGGTAAAACTGCAGGGTGTTGGTGGCTCACACCAGTAATCGTAGCTACTCAGGAGGCAGAAATCAGGAGGATTGTGGTTCAAAGCCAGCTCAGGCAAACAGTTCTTGAGACCCTATCTTGAAAAATATAAAGAGTTGGTGGTGGAGCTCAGGCAATAGAGCACTGCCCAAAACAAAACAAAACAAAAACTGCTGTACATCTGAGGTGGCAGTAATTCTGCCACAAGTCCACAAGTCTTTAGAGAAGAGAAGAGAGGCAGGGAACTGGGAAGACTTCCCAGAGGAGACAGCATGTGTCCAGGGCCTTGAAGGATGGGTAAATCTGATACAAAAAATGGGAGGATGAGACAAAAGGAAAAGAGTGCACCAAGACTAAAAGACAGCAAGATCTCCACTTGCCTGGGAAACTCTGGGTAGCTGTAGAAGTTGCCAGCACTGTAAAGCACTGAATGAGGGCTGTGGGAGGTGGGTTAGGGCACTTTCTTCTCTCCATCAGCCTGGGCATGTGAAGTCAAATAGGTTTCTAGTTCTTGCCTCCCTGGGCCCCATGCCAGCTGTAATGGCCTGTGCGGTTGGGACACTTAGCTGTGTCATACACTCATATCACTCACGGTGACACTTGCTAAAATTGATGAATACTTTAGGCATTATGACACAGACGAGAGTGTAACTTACAGTGCTATTAAGCTGCTCAGACAGCAGCGGCCAGTGTGGAATGTATCAGAGTGGAAATTGCTGAAGACGTAGGGTCAAGATGGGGGTGCTTTGCCTTGATGCAGTGGAGAGATCGCAGGTCAGGATGGAAGGGTGACCAGCAGGAGAGCAAAGTCTCAAGTCCTTATCACTGATGGTACTCTGTACCCAGAGAGTAGCCAGATACATCAGAGCCAAAGCCCTGTCCGGGTATAAGAGGCTGTAATGGGTGTCAGAGCCTCTCAGAAGCAAGTCCAGGACTGAATTCTGCAATCCTGGCAGGGTTTCCTGCTCCTCATATCTGTTCCCTAACTGCCAGCCTGAACACAGAGGTAAAGGAGCCCTGAAGTGAGGGACATGAACAAGTCTTTAAACTCACGAATCCTCAGAGTGACCAGAAAAGTCACCAGGACTGTGGCATGCCACAGGAAAAGGGACCCCTGCCTAAAAGACTAGTGCCTCTGAAGGTGTATTACTAGTGTCCTTCCTCCAGCAGACCAACTGGACAGCCATTAACTGCTGAAAACTCCACGAGGCAGGTTCCTTGGCCTTAGCCCAACAGGGACCAGGAGGGGTGTGAGTAGAGGAAGATGGTGGAGCACCCAGAAAGCCAAAGATGGTAGGGAAGAGAGAAAGCAAGAAGGAACGAGACCTCTCCCAGGTTGTTCAGCAAGTGGAGACTGGACTGAACTTATCCTTTGTCCAGACCGCCTAAAAATGGAAGGGAAAAGGGAAGACACAGCAGGAATTGTTGGGAGGCAGCTGGAAGGCCCTTACTGTCCCCATCTCAGCCTTTGCAGGAGCAGCATAAATGCCTCAATTTGCTCCCACAGGGAAAGGCTGCACCCTGTGAGACATGGTGGCCTTGGAATGGGGGCAAGAAGTAACAACACAGCTAACAGGGAAGCAACCACTGGGCAGAGACTGAGCAGGGTCAAGACCAGGTCCTGCATTCTTCAAGGTTCTTGCAATCTTGAAGGGGAAGACAGGGGTAAAGTGGGTCAGAACAGGGTCCCAGCAGGACAGCAGCCAGGCTGATGTCTCCCTGTGAGCTAGCCTGCCCTGACCCACTTCCACAAAGGCTCAGTCTAGTGGAGAGACAGGTTCCAGAGAGTAAAAGAACTGTAAGTGTGCCCAAGCTTCTCTTCCTATGGAATTCATCCTGAAGAAATAATCACATATATCTCAAAAACTTAACTAGCAGGGTATTCATGGCAGTTGATTATTTTTGTTTGTTTGTTTTGGTGGTATTGGGGTTTGAACTCAGGGTTTCATGCTTGTTAGGCAGGCACTCTACCACTTGAGCTACATCTTCATCCCTTTTTGCTCTGGTTATTTAAAAGAGAGGGTATTGCTTCTTGCCCAGGCCAGCCTGGCCCTCAGTCCTCCTATAACAGGTATGTAGCACCATACCTAACTTTCTTTCTGTTGAGATAGGTTCTCATGGATTTTTTGGCCTGGGTTGGCCTAGAACCAAGATCTTCCTGATCCTAGCCTCCCAAATAGCTTGGGATGTCAGGCATACACCACTGCACCCAGCTGTTGGTTGAAATGGGATCTTGTGAACTTTTTCCCCTGGCTGGCCTTTTGCCATGATCTGCCATAACTCAGCCTCCCAAGTAGCTGGGATTATAGGTGTAAGCCACCAGCGCTCAGAGGCAGTACTGTTTATAGCAAGAAAAAATTAGTAATAACTGAAACCCATATACAGATACACCATAATTTATTTAACCGGCTCCCTATAGTGGGGTTTAGTGACATGTAAAAATATTGGTTATATATTGGTAACTGAAAAAACAAATTCACAAATAATGGGAACAATGTTCCAAAATGCTATTACCATAGCACCTTTTACTTTTTATAGTAGTGAGACTGTGGATGGGTTTCATATTTGTTCTGATCTATATTTTCCAATTTTTATGCAGTAAACTTACATTGCTTTTTTGAACAGAAAGATATTTTTTTCACATAGCAGAAGGTCAGAGGACAGAGCTAAGCAAGAGCTGTGGGTGGATGACAAGGTTGGGAGGGAAGGTATTCTACAGGGTGGCCTGAGGGTTGGCACAGAGAGGTCCTCACTTAACCATAATCTTCCTGTGCACACTGCACCTCTGTGACCCCAACTCTACCTCGTCAGTCACCCCGTAGCTCCCCAAAACTTATTTTGGAGGAATAAGCCCGTATTCCTTTTCCTTTTTTTTTTTTTTTGTGATACTGTTTGCTAGGCAAGTGCTCTACTACTTGAGCCATGCTCCCCAACCCTTTTTTGCTTTTAGTTTGTCTTTCAGATAGGTTCGAGAGCTTTTTCCCTGGTTAGCCTGTGATGTGTCTGCCTTCTGAGTATCTGGGATTGCAGGCATGTACTACCAGGCTCAGCCTGAGTATTTTTCCTTGATATGCATTGAGTTGTTTATAGGACACACATCCAAGAGCACTTAGGAGCATTCCATGTGTGCTCAGAGTGAGATGTCAGATAGTCACTACCTTCATGTTACCTAAGAAGGTGCTGTGTACAAGGAATCAACACGTGAGGTGATGGAGGAGCCCCAGTCAGAAACAGGAATTCTTGGGCCAGAAGTGTGGCTCAAGTGGTAGAGCACCTGCTCAGCAAGTGCAAAGCCCTGAGTTCAAACCCCAGTACTACCAAACGGGGTGGGGGGGAGAGAGAGAGAGAGAAGCAGGACTTCTTAAGCATTGGCCCCGGGGTAGGACCAAGGTCTCTTGGGAAAGGGTGATGCCACAGCCAAGCAGGGGACGAGGAAACAATGTCAGTGCTCCAGCAGCAGTTCAGAGTAAAGAAGGGGTGAGCCCATGCTGTGGGCAAGAGGGGCCTGTGCTTTAGAAGAGAAGCACCTGACAGCAGCTCGGACAGACTCTTATGAAGGGTGGTGCCCCCTCCCCATTTCCCTCTTGGCCTCCAGGGAGACGCTTCACAGGGTCCTTTGGACTCAAGAGAGAGGAACATAGAGAGAGAGTACTTCAGTTACCCCGAGGGCCCCAGGTTGTCTGTCCTCATTGGGCCATGACGGGTCCAGGCTTAGGCCAACACTGCAACACAAGGGCCAGGGAATCCCCAGCTATCTCCTCCCAGGCCCTGTCTGCACCCCCATCAGAGCCCGGCTGCCAGTGTTCTAAAAATGCCATCAATCTGGTGACTCTGGGCAGCAGACAAGTGGGGCATATGTTGGCCGTCAGGCTGCTTCCCACGTTATCAAACTGAAGTGTTTACCCTTTGAGAAAAGCCTGATTTTTAAGTACTTCTCCTGATATAGACCTTGATGGATTCCCTCAAAAAAGTAAGTTATAGCTGAGTTCTCCAGATAAATGAAGGTGACTTCTCACTGTGTCGCTAAAGGCTGGACAATGCCAAAAAGGCACCAGGGTTGCTCACCCCTGTCCAGGCCCAGGGTACATAGGTTGCTCTATGGGCATAGCCAGATCAGCCAGGTGTGGTGAGCCCCTCCCACTCAGGAAAGATACCGCTTTTACCTGCTTGGTCTGCTTTCCACAGAGCCAATATGGAAAACAAAAATAAAAACCAAAAAAGCAGCCATGTTTGGAAGTATCACACAAATCTCATTTCCTCTCCAAAACTCAGACAAGGCAAATTGAGCTCTTCTCTTAGCAAAGGTTGTTACTATTCCTCCCTTTGCACACTTCCTCACCCCGAGGCTTTGCTGAACCCCCAAATCATAGGCAGACAGAGCAGGAAAAGAACTTAGATACACCCTAGATCAGGTTAGACAACACCCAGTTCAGGGACCACACCAGTCCCCCAGCCTGCTTTGGCAGACAACACTAATCCATTGTGGCACTCATTCCCACCCAACTCACAACAGAGCTCAAGAGCTTTAACACAATGCCGAGGTAGTCACTAGCCCTGGATGGAAACTAGTGCATCCCAGACCTATCCTGGGGAAAAAGAGGCCCAGGACAGGTAAGGACTTGGCCAGAAAAGCACCATCAGCAGGAGACACAGAGAAAACCACATTGCCAGTGTCTGCTCCACCCACCCACATGGTCCTATTATCAGGATGGGAGGGGCTCACCCTTGTCCCACCCCACCCCACTTGCCTCCAATCTTTCTCCTTCTCTTCTTTGAAGTCAGCCCCACTGGATAGCCTCCTCACCAACTGGGATGCCAGGGCACCTAATTATTCTCTCTGTGTGCTTCGGGAAGAGCTGCATTATGTTTAAGTAAGTGTAGCTAAGAGGTGCCGCATCTCAAGAGAAGGTCAAGTACTGCATATGTATAATATAAGATTAAGATTTTCCCCTTCTGTGGTGTACTTGATAAAATAATTCTGCTGTGACCTTTACAGAAACCCAGGAGTAAAAAAATGGGCACAGTGGAATTTCCAGCTTCTCCCTAGGTCATAAAGTCATAAACACATAAATCTGAAATGATATCACACAGTCTTCAAGTGGGACAAATGGGTAAAAGAAATATTTTTTACTTTTTGGTAATGATAGAGAAAAAGCTTTGAGACTGAAATTCTCAAGCTGAATTTCTAGAGCTCTTTTGACTGATAAGGGACCAGAATCCTTCTCCTTACATTACTCTGGTCTTCTCTGTGTGGCCTTGCAGACACACGTCCGGGACCTCCTTAGCAGACTATCAGAGAAAAGTGGCCATTCCAAGGTCATACAGTAATCAATGTCAGGGGTGACTTCAGCATACCCTAGCAGGATGCCTCTACATGGCCAGGTCTCAGCTCCAAAATTGAGTACCTGGTAGTGGAAGGAAACTTTGCAAGTCCCAGAGTCAACTCTGAAAACGTGAAATGACCCTGAGTCTTAATCCATGTTGAAATAATAAAGTTATACCTATCCCCTAAAACTCTCCAAGTAGGAGTGAGCATAACACATCAGAACATTTGCCTGAGATTTATCCATATGGCCAGAGGGAGACAGACTGGGAAGAAACCATTTTGTGGGACCCAGGGCTTTTGCTCAGACCTCACCAACCCTGCAGTAGACTCTGAGCAGAGAAATGCAGTTCATGGGTACTGGATAAGGATGACATCTTCCTTCTGAACAGAAGAGCAGGGCCAGCCCTAGGCTCTGGACCCCTGGAGGCTGTGCGAATGGAGCAGTGGGTGTTGCAGATCAGAGCGGCTCCCGTGGCAAGGGAGGCGGAAAGGGATAGGTCGTTGTGCTCTCTGAGTGACCATTTATTCCCAGGTGCTGAGAGGTAATTTTCAGAATGCTCTGTGTCCTCCCTGTTTGCGGTTTCCTGGATGAGCATTAGCATCGCCCACTGCCTTTGGGTTTGTCAGTTAAACATGATTAAGGGAGAAGCCTGAAGCAAAGATCAGAGGTGTTAAGGATGCACTTAGCACTTAGATCTCAATGTGCACTTAGGGGAAGCAAAAGCCATTTAACTGAAGGCACCTTGTCAGGGAGGACCCAGCAAAGAGCAGCAGGCGTAGACTTAAGTGAAGGCCCAGAGGGAGGAGTGGGAGATGGGGCGCTTGGGGGGAATCAGGCCCTGCTGAGAAGAAAGAGAAAGGACTTGCTCAAGGCAAACAGCAAGCTGAAGAAATGACCTGGGAGTAGCTGGACAGATGGACATTATACTGGTCCCTGTGCTGTCGAGGAAGAAGCCTGCTCTCCCTTGCCCACCTCAGTCCCCAGTCTTTGCAGCCAGGCCAGCAAAGGTCTCTTACTCAATGAGAGACTGACATGTCATGTCCTGCAGTGCACAAGACAGGGTGGGGGTTGGCCTGCCCCTCCCACACTCACACAGGATGTGTTTCATGCTACACTTCCACGGCAAGGTCTGTGTCCCAAGTCAACCACTACTTGTCAAAATTGGTTCTAAAATTGTATTGATATTATATCAGTGGTTATTATAATCACTGTCTTAATAATAAAAATGGCTGGCATTTAAATAAGCATTTATCATGGACCAGGTCACTTTCTCTGATTGATCTCATTGCATCTTCACAAACATCCCAAAAAGACATGTGCTATAATCACTCCCAAGTGGTAAACTGAGGCTCAGATGAGTTTAGTGGCTTGTCCAAGGTCCCACAGCTGGTGGCACAGCCAGGAACTGAACACAGACTGCCTGACTCCAGAGGTCTGATTGCACATTGGTTGTAGTATTTTAAAATCAAGTCAATTTAATTGGGATCAACTAAAACTAGTGTGTATCATGTTAAACACAAACTATGCCCATGTGACTTCATAGGAGTATGAGCACACCTTCAGTTACAAACTCTAATTAAGAACTATGGGCACCTGTGGCTCATGCCTGTAATCCTAGCTACTCAGGAGGCAGAGATCAGGAGGATCACAGTTCAAGGGCAGCCCGGGCAAATAGTTCGTGAGGACCCTATCTCAAAAAAACCCAACACAAAAAAGGATCGGTGGAGTGGCTCAAGGTGTAGACCCTAAGTTCAAACCCCAGATGCAAAAAAAAAAAAAAGAACCATGGGAGCTAGTGCCATACCTTTTCTGAGATGCAGTTTTCTCATCTGTAAAGATGTAAATAGCAACAGTCCCTGCCTCATACAGTTGCTTTGATGACTATGAGATAATACAAAATATTTGGTGCAGCATCTAACATGTAATAACTGCTCAATTAAAAGTAGCTGTTCCATAAAGAATAAATAATGCCATTTGCAGGAAAAATGGATGAAACTAGAAATAGATGGAACTGGAAATCATGTTAAGTGAAATGAGCCACACTGAGAAAGACAAATGTTGCTTGTTCTGTCTCATATGCAGCATCTAGACCTAAAAAGTGAATGACTTGAGTGTAAAATGGGAGTCTGGGGTGGGAACCAATAGGAGGGGCAGTGTGAGAGGAGAGGGTGAAGGGTAGGTAAGATCAAAGTACTTCATCGACATGTATGAAAGGAGAATAATGGAACATTTAAATTGTTTTAGAAAACAGGAAGGGGATAAGAAAAAGTAACAGATGAGTGAATTTAATCAAAGTACACCATATGTATATATGGAAATGTCACAATAAAACCCTTTTGTACAATTAATGTATACTAATAAAAAGAGAGAGAAAAGTAGCTGGTAAGATTTTCTATTATAAAACAATATCATGTTCACTCTAGATAAAGTATCATCACCTTACTAGTATTACCTATTTTTCATAGTCAACAATTGTCCCAGCATGTGGGACAATTGTTCCTGCCAAGGTTTGATGCGTGGGAATTGGCTTGAATTGCTAAGATCTAAGGACATAGTAGAGCTCATGTCTTATGTGACTTCTGGGAAGAGACCTTTAAGGGAAGAAGCTTGTTCTTCTTCCTCACCTTCCTCATGGCTGGAAAGTAGGAATGATAGCTGGAACTCAAAAAGTCACCTTGAACTGTGATTTGGAAATTGGGTATTAAAGATGTCAGAGAAAGAAGATAAGATTTCTAAGAGAGAGAAAAATTGCTCTCTCTCTCTCTCTCTCTCTCTCTCTCTCTCTCTCTC
This sequence comes from Castor canadensis, assembly GCF_047511655.1. Classification (NCBI taxonomy): domain Eukaryota; kingdom Metazoa; phylum Chordata; class Mammalia; order Rodentia; family Castoridae; genus Castor; species Castor canadensis. The sequence goes on along the minus strand of NC_133402.1, from coordinate 56,427,377 downwards.
TCGTGTGTGTGTGTGTGTGTGTGTGTGTGTGTTTCTGGAGATTGAACCCAGGGCCTTACACATGCTAGGCAAATATTCTACCACAGAGCTACATCCCTGGCCCCACTTCTATATTTTTAAGACCACAATTACCTTGCGTCTTTGTCTGTTTTCTCATAGACAAATACAATACTAGCTTAGCATTTCTCGTCAATTGAACCGTATAAGAAAGAAAATAGCATTCTCACTTCATCGACAGTGACACTGGGACTCAGAGAGGTAAAACAGCTTGCCCAATATTTCCTAGCTAATGTCTGGCAGAGGCAGAGCTCAAAACCTCTCTGCCTTGCATAAAGCTGATGCCCTTTCCAGTTATTTCCTATGGAAAGTTACCTGTGGGGGTTCTGGTCATTCTGTATTTATGAGTGTGTGTGCTAAGACCCCAAATCTCACATGTTCAAGTACGTGTGAGTTAAGATGAGATGCTGGGGGAAGGACAGATACGTTTCTTGTGTGCTCACTGAGGGTATTTTGCCCTACTTTCCCTGCCTCCAAAAAAAGGAAAACCCAGACAAACCAAACAACACAAACCTATGGTCTACCTCATATTCCAGCTTTGCTCCTCCCTGCATCCTGCCTGCCTGAATTCCTGACCAGAGGTAAAAACATGAAGTATAGATGTGGTCACCAAAGTATTCTGCAGAGGCCTTCCCTGAAAGGCAAATTCATCTTTCCCCTGGCTTCCAGTGCACACGGGGAACTGAAGAGCGCTCAGTGCTGGTGGGACTGGCTGCATTTTCCAGAAGAGGGCTCAGCAGTTTAGCAGCAGAGTGGGCAGGGAATATTCACTGACATAAGCTGCTCCTAACGCCAGTAGGTGCCAGCTTCCTAGACTATAAGGCGTTTGCTATTTGCATGACACACAAACACCTCTAACTGAATTATTCTTGACTGGACCGGAGTCCAGATACACTGGCGTTGCCTATCATGTTTGTGCTCACTTCTCAAATCCCTTTAGGGTGGAATGTTGGGGCCAGAAGTAGCCAGCCTGCTGTCCATCCACAGAAGGACACAGGGCAAAGAATTCCAAGGAAACCACATGCATTTAGGACTAAATTTCCTTACCCTCCGGCCAATAATCATTATTATTATAATTCTATGAAACTTCATTATTGAATCCCCCCTTTACCATTTCTACACTCAATGCTCATTTGTTAATTACTAAGATAAAGGTTCATAAAACAATATTGCTCCCATGTAACATGTCTTTCTTCTCGTTCTCAATAAGAACCCAGAATTTCATCAGAGGAATGTAAGCTATTTGCCGAGATGTGTCAATTATATCGGGATGACAGGTACTCGATTCCCAAATTCATCAGTAGGGGCTGAAATGTATTGGTTCATCAAGCAAAGCACATTTCTACAAGTGTGCTCACCATTTGGGAATCAAATAATAATTGCAATACCAACACCTTGACTTTGTAATGGAATTTTTCAAGGAGCTAAAGGGTTTTGACATATTCCCCCACCAACCTAGTCTCAAATTTATCTTCTTTGTAGGCTTCTGAAATAATGAAGGCATAGGTTTTATTTTTCCCATTCTGCAGAAGAGGAAACTCATATTCTCAGCTGAAAAGCTGAGTGACTTACATAAACAAGACATGCCAGAGGCAAAGAAAATACAAATGTATCAGCTCTTTCACTCTGGGGCTCTAACTACCTCATGACACAGCCTCAGAAACATCACTCCTTGGATCTAAACTTTGAGCTGGCTTCTCTGGGTCTACAGCACAGAGTAAGACTAAGTTCCCATTCTGAAGGGACACAAAGCCTAGGAGAAGGACCAGACGCTAGTAATTATAGGATGGCACATGAGTGTGAAAAAGAGAAGCATTTATAGCAGTGGGAAGAGAATAGGCAGTCTCCTCTCTATATTAGTTGGGAAGGCCCCCTGGTGGAGGTGACAGAGGAAGAGAGTTCTGAACAACGAAAAGGCATTTCTTTGGTAGATAAAATGCAAGAAGGCCTTCCAAGCAGAGGAAATGTCACATGCAAAGGTCTTGAGGTAAAATGGGTTATGGGTGTTTGGCAGCCAGCTAGTATCCTTGCTCTACAACTATCACCAAGCTCAAAAAGCAGATTTTGTCTTCATGGACAGAGATATTAGGTATCCAAATAGGCTGGAAAGATTGAAGCGGGGAAGAATGTTGATTTGAGTCTTGAAACAAGTAAGGGTGGCGTGAGCATGTTTCAGGAATCTCCACTCCCTTCCCGGTACTGAGTCCTGCCAGCTCCTCCACGTCCGAGATGATGCTTCCTTGTCCCCTACTTCCAACCTCACAGGGGTCACCAAGAACCTTGTGGGCTGTTCGATTCTGGATGGCTGGAGTGGGTGGCTCAGCACTGGACAGGGTTGCCCAACTTTCTACCCTTGAGGCAGGCACTCCCCACGGCCCCAGGCATATCTGCCTGCATTCCTCACACGTGTGTGTGTGTGTGTGTGTGTGTGTGTGTGTGTGTGTGTGTGGGGTGCTGGGGATTGACCAAGGGCCTCATGCATGCTAGGCAAGCACTCTATCATTTGACCCACACTCCCAGCCCTTTGGCTTGTGTTTTCTTTTTTTTTTTTTGAGACAGGATCTCACTAACTTAGGGCTGATCTTGAACTCATGACCACCCTGTCTCCACCTTGCAAGTAGACAGGATTATAGGCATAAACCACTATATGCAGCTTCTCTGTCCATCTTTAGTCCAGAGTAGAACAATGGAAATGCAGGAGGCGCCTTTGCAAAAGGGAAGTGAGGAGGAAGTTTGGTCCTCCCCAAAGCCTGACCCTTCTTCCAGGTGCATGCTGGTGCATTTGTCTTGGGGAAGCCTCCTCTCTGCTCTTCATCAGGCCTGCACTTCAGACCTTTGTAGGGCCCACTGTGGATTTATGATTTAATTTGTGTGTATGGCACTAAGAAATGATTTCAGGGTTGGTCACTTAAGAAATGATTAAAGACCATCATTTCCAAACCACAGCACTCCCTGGGGGAAGGGAAATGGTTTGAGACAGGAGGTGTTAATAATACACTGAGATGGACGTGTGGCAGGGGATGCCAGTCATGGGGGAAGACAGAGGCAGGGAGAGAAGACGCAGTTGCCTTCTTACTCTAGGCTATTTGTATCTGTGCTGGGAAGCACCTGATAATGCTGAGAGGCCCAAAGGAGCCACCCACGTCAGACTTGTGATGCTATCTTTGTCCAGACAGGCAGATTCCATCTGATGTAGGCACAATTACAAAAAAAAAAAAAAAAAAAAAAACCCTACCTCCCACCCAGGTCCAGCCTCCATGCCTTAGCATCTTTACAATCTCAGGGCAGAAAGAAAGAAACAACTCATTAAGGCCTCTGCCCACCAGAAACTTTCCATGAGTTGACACAGACCGGAAATTCGCATGCAATTCTAAATCACCCTTGACATCTCTTCTCAGTGAACAGCCAAATGTCATACTGTTCCAATTTAGGAGGTGTGGCTATCAAGTTCTGAGATCGTAATGAGCTCCAGAAGACACACCTCATCCTCCCTCCAGAAATTCCTCAAAGTCAGGTCTGTTCCCAGTACCTTGTTGTATTATTGATCAACTAACTCAGCCACTTAGGGAACACAGCTGAGCCCTGGACCAAGCCTGCCCATGGCTACACAGATGTGGGTTTGCCAGGTGAAAACAGGGAGTCTCAGAGTATTACAGGGAATGGCAATGGTACAGCATTGACTTCAAAGACCTACTGTGTTCTAAAACCACTTCCTAACCCCTTGCTTCCTATGAGGTCATGGGCAAGCCCTGTTGTAGCCTCTTTGAGCCTCAGTGGGCTGCTCTGTGAAAAGGGCCTAAGGAGAAGGAAGTACAACTCTCTCACCTTGATTTTATTGGCAAACACATACAAGACTTGATTTTAATGTTAATTACAGCTCCCAAGGCTGCTTATCTGGGTGTTTCTAGCATCCATCATGATAAATGACTTTGATTTTTGTAAGCTTTTATTTGAAACAGCAAAAATAACAGCAAGTACACATTCTCATTTGTGCTGTATAACACCTCTCAGTAGAAAGGACAGCAGGACTGGATGAAACCACAGAGAAGCCCCCGGATATGATAATGCTGAACCTCAGGCAAGCTTTGCAGCTTATGGCTGTGAGTCACCCTCTCTGATCCACACTGACTTCCACAGTGAAATGGATGGTTAGACTAGATGCATCACTCTGTTATCCCTTGAACACATGCTTGCTCTATCATTCATCCATTAGGGAGCCAATTAGCATGCACCTTTATTAAGCAAGGGTCCTATAGCACACTTAGGCCAGCAAGAAACAGTCTTTGCCCCAAAGACTTCACACTCTGATCTCAAAAAGTCTCTTCTAGCTCCGTGACACTAATCTAAGCATGAGTGCCATCCTCTCCTGGCTGAAGAGCTGGGTAAGGTGGGGCACCCAGGAGGCAGAGGCTATGTTCACCCCACTGTCAAAAGCAAGGTAGAGGCTCAGCTTGTCTGGATTCAGGTCTCCTGGAGATATTTTCCCATTAGTCTGCAGGGCTCTCCATCAATAATGATTACAACCATAATGGAGACACATATTTGCAATGAACTGTCACTTTTTCACGTGAGAAAAAGCTATTCAAATGAAAGACACTTTGGTCTCTTCCTCCTTTACATTTATTCATTTTCTTGGCATATCTCTGAGCTTAAAAAAATCATATCTATTCCTGAAAAAAGAGGCAGAAGGAGAAACATATCCAGAAGAGACTGTACCCGCTGCCTAGAGAGCACCCATCTCAAACACACCCTGGGAGCTACCACCAGCACCTGCTTGGGGAAGGGAGGGGTTGGGAGCCTCTTGCAGCCAGGGTCTCAAAGGTTGCTCTGAGTCCCTGGGCAATAGGGGACATAGTGAGAAGGTCAGGACGTGTGAGTGACTCATTTGCCCCTTATTATTGTTGTTGCTAATGTGTAGGCTTAAATTAACGTGACACTAACTCTTGCCTACTATACACATTATTAAATCTCCAGTGAGAGAAGTGGGAGAACACGCCCCCATGACTCGGGTTTGGGGGGCAGTTGTGCTCCTGGTGATGGGCAAAATCAGCCCACCCAGCTCACTCTCACTGTCAGCCCCATTGCCTGCCCTAATGGTTTCAGCCTCTCTTCTGTGTTTCTAGCCTCTGCCTGTAGGATTTCTCATAGGGATGGCTCACAGGCACCTGTCCCAAAGCCTATTGTTTGCCTAACCATGTCCAGCTGCAACCACATCCTGCTCTCTCTGCATTCTGAGCAAATCTCCCTCTTTCTGCCCCAGTTTTGGTAGCTAGCTTCCTAATTTTCTCTTCCACTGCTTGCCTCCCTTGTACACCTGCTGGAGAATTCGTATCATAAGAATCTGATGATTCCATGACATGTGGTCCCTCCTGCATCCTTCACAGCAAGTCCAGGGCCCTAGCCTGGATTTCCCTCAGAGCTTTGGGATGGACTAATTTGGTTCTGCTCACATTTCCAGCCTCTCTTTGTCCCTGCTTCCCTAGTACTGCCTAGAGTTCTGGAAAAATGGAAGATTGGTCCCCCCTGTGAACATGCCTGGTTACGGCTTTCTGACTTCCTCTGCCTGCCCATCTGGGTTGCCTGAGGAGCTTCGACCCAAGAGTCAGAACAGCTAAGGCCCCTCCTCCTTGAAACACATCCTGCTCTGTACCAGCTGTAGACTTCTAGGTGCCTCAAAAGCAGAATGCCCCACCCCGGCTGTGGCTGCCTGTTTACCTGCCAGGCTACTCCTGGTACCCTGTGCATCTTTGCCTGCCAGTACCTAAGCCGCGCTCTTATATTTGTGTAGAATGAGCAAAAGATTGGGTAAAGACAAGACATTTTAAGAGTTCTTTTTTTTTTTTAATCTTTCTTACTGTTATGATCTTTGAAGATTCTGCTCACGCAGATTCACTATCTGGAATGCCCTTCTCTGACATCTCTGAACTTAAAACACCACCCGTTTCCTGTAGCTTGGCTCACATTCCATCTCCCAACTGGCAACAATGTCTCTTTTCAGAATGCCCTCTTAGCAGGCTGCAGGATGAAGAGTTGGGGGGCCCAGGTGAATATCTTCTTATCAGCTTCATGGTGACCATGGACAAGCCCCTAACCTCTCAAAGTCTCAGACTCCCCATCTGAAAATTAGGAATAGCTTTCATACAGCTGCTAGGAATTAAATGTGACATTCTACATAAAGTGATTTGAATATCAACCTTTCAAAAGGATTTGCTTGTCATCATCATAACCATCATCATCGTTTGGAGTATTTCACTAAGATTCTGTGAGCACAGGCTATACCAAGGTCATCTTTGTACATTGTTGTGCCCAAGGTCTCATCCAACTCAAGGGACTGTTTGAGGTACTTATTGAACTAATTCTAAGATTGTCCTTATACCCACAATGGATCTTTGGTCCTCATGTCTCACCACAGTGATCCTCCCACTGAAGCTGTGGCTTCCCTAGGTTCTTTCCTCTCTTTGGGTTCTAATGGGGGCAATACAGGACTTACTGTACACCTCTGAGTTCCACCTACCCTGCCAATCACCCATGCTAAGGAGAGCCTGCATCTTATCCATCCTGTCTGGGCCTTCTGCTCAGATCTCCCTACTCCTGCTGCTGTTCCATCTGCCCCACAGGGAGTCATGTACAGGCCTCTGTCTTCCCCCAGAAGCTGTGTGGCTCTGAGCTTTCTGCACACAGAAAAATGGCCATCCTTATGCTTTCCTGATTTTAGCCCTGCTTCTGCATGCATGGCCACTACCTTTTGAGCCTTAGATGGGTCATATCTCCACCCAAATGGATTGTCTTTTGGGAAGTCATCCCCCATCACATGCCAAGCTCCTCTCAGTCTCACAGGGTCTGGAAGTATGAGAACTACATTTCCCAGAATGCCAGGCTAAAGGGATGTGGATTAGAAACCACCAATTAAAGTCTTCTTGACAGACATGAAGGCAGAAAGAAGCAGAAGTTTGATGCTCCTCCCCAGGCAGTGATGGGGTGCAGCCTGTGCATTTTAGCAAATGTGAAGTTTTTTGGAAACCACCAGGTGTTTTCTATGTATCACCTGCTTCAGAACTAGAGGTGGCTGTGACCATCAATGACAGGGTCTCCTCCTACTGACCCCTTGAAAGTTAGTAGCCAATCTAGTGACTCAGCCTGACCTTTGTCTCTCTGTCCCTTTCAAGAGTTCGGTAAATGGGCTGGGGGTATACCTCGGTAGTAGAGTGCCTCCTTAACATGCACAATGCCCTGGGTTCTGTCCGCAGTACCAACATTTTTCCAAGCACCAAAATTCTCATGTCAAATCCAATTCTACTTGAAATAACCTAGAATACTTCTATATAAACTCCCTTTGCTCTCCTCCCACTCTAGGAGACCTAAACAGCTTTTGTTTTAAAATAGATTTTAAAATCTCTCCCTGGATATATGCCACACATTCTGAGAATTTGGAGGAACATATTCAAAACTAGCAGGACTGTGAAATTCCTCAAAGACTCCATGTGTTTGATGAGGATAGAGGAGAGGGTAAGGTGGGACCCCATCCCTTCCCCTCTCCTCCCCACTTGACTCTTCTCCCTCCCCTCTCTAGATGGATATTTGGAATGGAAGATGCCTGTGTGAACTAGAAATGCTGGATATAAAAGCAACAGTTAATGCTGACTACTCAGTGGTTATATGCCAGATGTTGTACAGAAATTGTATCACTTAATTTTGAAAACAACAAAGGCTCGATAATAACAGCAAATAACCATCATGAGGTATTGTGCACAGGGCTTAGCCACATTGCCAAGCTTGAGTTTCCTGCCATCTTACAAGGAAGATGCTGTTGGGCTGGGTGTGGAGGCACATACCTGTAATCACAGCTACTTGAGTGGTGGGGATAGGAGGATAGAGGTTTGAGACTAGCCCAGGCAAAAAAGTTAGTGAGACCTTATCTCAAAAAAAAAAAAAAAAAAACAAGCTGAGCACAGTGGTACATATCTGTAATTCCAGCTACATGGGAGGTAGAGATAGGAGAACCTCAGTCTAATGCTTGGTCTCCAGCAAAAGGGTAAGACCCTATGAAAAATACACCAAGGCAAAAAGGTTTGTGTGTATGGCTCAAGTGGAAGAGCAGCTTGCAAGTGCCATGCTCTGAGTCCAAACCCCAGAAGTGCACACACACACACACACACACACACACACACACACGGAAGGTGTTGTCATTATACCATTTCACATGTGGAAACACAGTATTGTGAGGTTAAGTAGCTAGCCTGAGCCTAAACTAACGTTTAGGGAAGGTGCTTTTGAACCTTCTGACCATGACCTCTAGCACTTTCACTGGTACTCAAATCGTAAATACACCAAGTTGTCCCACTACCCCTTGTCACTTTCTGAATACTGCTGTCTCCTCCTGTTCCTCAGAGCCACACTGCCTTCAAATTTTCTAGACATGAACCCTCATAATTTCTGCCTTTGCCCCATCCCAAGGATCCCCAGGGATAATCTGATTAAAGCAACTCACCATTTATTATCAAGAAGGCTTAGCTTTCCCCAGGAATAATTTTCTTTCAAACAAATCTGATTAACCTTGCAGTTAGCTGCAGGAGTTTGGGTTTGGTTCTGCTCGTTTCTCCTCCTGCCTCCTCCACCTTCTCTCCTGGGCTCACCCTCCTTCTGAAATCTGGCTCGAGATCACCTCTCATTTCGTGAAGCCTCTTTCTGAGCCCAAGGTTTCACCCTCTTCAGACCTGGACCAGGCTTTGCAGTGACACCCACTCCCATGAAGCTCCTCTCTCCCCACACTTCCCTTCCCCAGCCTTCCAAATAATTTCCCAACTCAGGAGAAGAGTCTAAGCTAGGGAGGTGGAATTGTCACTGTGACAATACCTAAGGGTAGTGTAGGACCTTAGTCCACCTCCATTATCTCCAGTAGCATCCTAAAACCATCCCAAATAGGCAGGGCTTCAGTTATAACAGTGTACTTGCTTCTCCTCTTCCAGCCAGAGGCACCCCTAAGTCTCAGTTGTGCCCCAGGTCCCTCTGGGTGTATATAGATGGACTTGGATTGGCTTTGTCTGCTCAGACTCTGCAGATCATCCTCATTACATGGATAGACAGATACATAGAGTGACAGGTAGTAGGATAACAGCCAGGGGAGGGAATGAAGGCAAAGCTGCAATGAAGAGGGAGCTGTGTCTCTGGATTTCACTGCGGTGTTCTGAGAGAGTACACAGGAACAGTAATTAGCGTACACACAGCCACACAAGCACAAATTGCAGAACCATTATTTTGTAATTTCCATAACGAGGCCTTTGGAATAATCATCAAGCTGAAGGGAAAGGGAAGAAGAACGGCCCGGAGGGAGCTCAGACTGTGCCGCAAGGCCCCTTCCCAGCTCTCCTCCATTACATTGAATAGAATGGCTGGGCTCCAGGAGGCAGAGCACTGATTGAGGCCTCTGCTCACATGGTGTTTTAGAGCAGAGCCTTTCAGAGCACTGGCTCTGATGGGTGAGTGTGTTTGCAGCAGCAGTGACATGGAAAAGGTTACCTGCTGAACCAATCACATGAAGGTACAGGCTCATTTGGATAGATGGACAGGTTCTATTTGGACAGAGGCATGGGTACCCTTTTGGATGGGGCACAGGTCCCACTTGGATGGAGGTAGAGGTCCCCTTTGGATAGAGGCATGGGTTCACTTTTAGGTGGAGGCATGGGTCGTCCTTTAGATGGAGGCATAAGATCCCTTTGGATGAAAGCAGAGTTACAATTTGGATGGAGGCATAGGTCCTCCTTTGGATAGAGCCATGGGTCCACCTTTGGGTGAAGGTATGGGTCTCCCTTTGCATGGAGGCATGGACCCATTTGGTTGGAGGTATGGGTTCCATTTGGATGGAGGCTTGGGTCCCATTTGGGTGAAGGCATGCACCCAGAAGAAGACACCATGGTTCTATAGACTCAGAGCTCTTAAGACCTACTTATTCTAATCTTCTTAGATGTTACTTCCTAAGTCCAAGAGAGGCATTAATTCTCTAATAAAAAGCTACAGTAGGTGACTTGTTAGTATTTTTGTTCTTACTTATTAAATCATTCCACACCCACTCCTAACTAATTTGGAGTTTGGCATTGAGGTATTGGGTGATGAATACTGGTGCATTCTGGTGTCTACTCACAAGAACTCAGCCCAAGGACATTCTCTGGCAGTTACTGTCGTTATAGGAACTACAGAAAAGGAAAGGAGACCCAGAGATGGGCATGAACCTGCTCAAATCTATTAGAAAGTCTCTGTACAAGAGCAAGCAAATCATAGGTGCTCAAAAAATACAGGTTAAATCTGCAGCCACACTAGAAGAAGGTAAATTACTCCTGTATTCCCTGATGCTTCTTTCACTGGATTCTTTCAGGCCTGGCTAAGAAAGAAGCATGATCAGGTTTCTCTGGGTAAAGCAAATGCCACTCCCAACTTGTTCTGCCTCCCTCTCACCTGGGTGGTGCTGGCAAAGCCCTTCTCTATCCATTTGTCTGTCAGCACACTGGCTGCTCTTTCACAAGACCGCACCCAAATGGCTGTGGCCAGTGCAGCTGTTAGCTTCACAATACCCAGGACAGAAGGCACAAGAAGTAGACAAGGCTCCTGGCTCAGGCTTCTATGATTGTACATTACAGATAGAGGAGCAGGGTGTGTGGCTGGTCTTACCTCCATGGGAGGCCATGGGGCTGGGCTTGGGGTATCACATCCAAACTGACTCAACTCCCTCTAGGAGTGGAGGCCCCTTGGATATTCAGGATACCTCTGTGGCAGAGCATGTCAGCTTCTCTCAGCCTTTTCATCTTCCTCCCAAGCTGGACACAGTGTATAAAATTATTCAGCCTTCTCACATTGGGCCTTCTCTTGCCCAGCAAATGCACTCTTGGCAAGAACCTGGGGGACGCCAGAACCTGACACCAAGAGCTTGGGCTCCAATTCAGACTCTGCTGCTAATTGCTTTTCAAACCTTAGGTAACTGACTTTACCCTCTGGGCCTCAGATCCATCATTTGCAAAGTGGAGTGATAATAATACATCAAAAGGTTTTGTGAAGATTCAAAGAACTGATATTATCACATGCTTTTAATAGAGTTAACCATACAAAAGGACTCCAGAATTGAGCTCAAAGAAGTAAACGACTAAACAAATGGCAAGGATCAACCTTCAGAAGGAATGTAGGGAGCATATTGATTCTCAAAACCCACCAACGTCAAACACGAAAGGCCTCCACTACTTCTGAACTTCTTACTTCAGTTGTTGGGTTGTGACTCTAGGATCAGGCTCCATAAACTATCTCTGGTCTCTCCCGTAAGCACCAGGGCTGTGTCATGTGTCTAAGGGTCTTTATGTTTCCCTTTTCCCCATATCCCGCACATTGGTCCCTCAGCTCCCTTCTCTGGAAGTCAACTTCTTCTACGCCAGCTTTTCCTTCCTCAGATTTAAGGCTATTTTCCAGTGAGTCTAAGTCCAGCTATCCCATGGCCCCAGATGTACACTGGAGAGCATGGCATGCCCATCAGAGAGAGCAGGTTCCAGAACAATGGCAAGCTCAGGAGTAGACAACCAACCTCACAACTGGAAGTGAGGCCAAGGCTGCTGTAATGGCAAGTTGGAGGCATGATGGCTGAGGAGTGCATAGAGCAGGGGGCATCTATGCTATGTCAGTGAGGAAGAAAGAACAAGTTTGGGGTAGAATGTAATGACCTCTGGCTGAAAAAGTGAACTTTGGAGTGCTTAGGGCTGCCATGAGTTCAGGGGCTGTGGCAGGTCCTCAGCACTCAAGTCAGTATCTCACATCTGAGCATGGTGTGGACTGCAGTCTTCCCTGGAGGCCAAGACTTGTCCCAAGATGTGCTGAACCCACTCTCGCTGTTTCCCTCTCCTAGGTGATTTCTTTGAAAAAGCACATTCTAGAATCTACCTCTTCCCCTTCTTTTTATTTTTCTTAAATAGCTTTATGGAAGTATCATTAACACGCCATAAAATTTACTGTAAGTGTATAGCTCAATGGTTTTTACTAGACTTAAACTGTAGTACAACCATCATCACAATACCATTTTAGGCCCCAAAAAGGTCCCTTGTCCCTATCTACAATCAATACCTGCTCTCACCCCCAACTCCAGGCAACCACTGATCTATTTTCTATTTCTATAGATTTTCCTTTTCTGGATATTTCATGGATTTGTTCAATATTAATTTTTATATCTGGTTTCTTTCACTTAGCATAATTTGGGGGGGAATACTGGGGTTTGAACTCGGGGCTTCATGCTTGCTCGGCAGGCACCCTACTAGTTGAATCACATACCTACAGCCCTATTTCGAAACAGGGTCCTACTTTTTGTCCAGACTGACCATAATCGTTCTATTTTACACTTCCTGTTTTATATTTCCTGGGATGGCAGGCATGCACCACCATATTACCACGCCCAGAATTTTTTCCATTGAGATGGGAATCTCACAAACTGTTTCTTTTTGTCCAGGCTATCCTGGAGCCATGATCTTCCTGATCTCAGCCTCTTGCATAGCTTGGGAAGGCAGGTACATGCCCCTATGCCCAGCTATTGGTTGAGATGGGGGATCTTATAAACTTTTTTACCTGGGCTGTCCTCAAGCCACCATCCTCCCCATCTCAGCCTCCCAAGTAGATACTGTTCCAGGTGTGAGTCAGTGGTATCCAGCTTGCATATTGTTTTTGAGGTTCATCCATATTGTTGCATGTATCAGAATTCCATTCCTTTTTATTGGTGAATAATATTTCATTGTATGGATATACTGCATTTTGTTTAGTCATTGACCAGTTGATGAACATTTGAATTATCCAATTTTTGTCTCTTATGAATAATCCTGATGTGAACATCTGTATATAAACCATTTCTTGGACATATGTTTTCATTCTCTTGAGTAGATTCTAGGAGTGGAATTGTTGGGTCACCTGGTAAATTTATGTTTAACTTCAGAAACTGCCAAACTGTGTCCCAAAGTAGCAACACAGTTTTACATTCATACCAGTATTGTACAAAACTTCCATTTTTTTGAATTTCAAATTGTATCCATTCTAGTGAAGCAGTATATCATTGTGTCTTTTATTTGCATTTCCCTGCTGACTAATGACACTGAGCATCTTTTCATGAGTATATTAATCATTTGGATATCTTCTTTGCAGAAATGTCTATTCAAATTCTTTACTCATTTTTAAACTGAATTGTTTGACTTCTTACTCTTGCATTTCAAGAGTCTTCATATATTTTGAACATAAATTCCTTATCAGATATATTATGTGCAAATATTTTCTCCCATGACTGTGCCATGTCTTATAATTTTCTTAGTGGTGTCTCCTGAAGGTCAAAATTTTTTCAATTTTTATGGAATCCAAGTTGTCAATTATTCTTTTATGGATTGTACTTTTGAAGTCAGAACTAAGAAATCTTTGCCCTGAGGTCAGAATTGTTCACCTACAAGTTTTATACTTTTTGTATTTCCATTTTAGTCTGATCCTTTTTGAGTTAATATTTGTGTGTGGTTTGGGGTAAGGGTCAAAGCTTCTTTTTCCTCTATGTGTATAACTACTTGTCACAGAATACTCCTTTCTCTCCAAACAGATGCCAGTGATTTCCAACTACTTATGTGACTGTCCTTTCACCCATCCTCAGCTACCACAAATGGGAGAGAGACCTTTCCAATGGAAAAGGTCGGGGCCCTCCCCCATGCAAGAGCCTTTACAGGTAAAGAGCATACCTCTTTCATATCAGTGTGGCCTGCCCACCATTCACACTCAGTAAGAAGTACCTGATGGCAGCCATGGGGACTGTGAGGTTGATGGAGTGGAGACAGGACACCTAGGGGCTGAGAAGAGTAGTGGGTGATACCATATAAGCCACCACACCCTTTTTTTTAGCCAAGCCCTGTCTCAGATAGACTGCAGTGCTCCATCAACCCCCAGCTATTGGCAGCTAGTGTGGAGAGGCAGAAGAAAAAACATTCCATCATCTCCAGATACCTCATCAGGTTCATGTGAGCATCAGATAAACGGATTTTCTCCCTGGGGGATTGAGTCGCAGGCTGGCAGAGATGGGGAAATGGCATTGTGCGATTGGAGGGCAAAACACAGACAACAGCTCAGCAGCAGGCCTGCTTGTCAGAAAGCTCACGGGATGCTGGCTATTGATTCCCAGGCAATCTAACCCTGTGGCAGACGAAAGGAAAATGCCAATGGACCCTGGCACTCTAGACGTCTGAATTCCCAGACAGAAAGTGCTGCCAGGGTGCTGACAAGGTTCTCCAAGCCTCCAGGGAGGGCAGGTGGGGAGATGGCTGAAGACGTTACAGTCCTAACAGGAAGTGCAGAGGCCATGGAGGATGGCGCAGGCATCAGACCATCTTTTAGTCCTAGATCTTGGAACCATTTCCTGCATCTAGCACCCGGTCTTTCTTTCTTCAGAGAAGACATTCCCTGAAATCTTTCTTAACATGGCTAGGGGGCACCTGCCACTCCCACCAAACTCCTTAATAAAGGAAAACCTCACAAAGAATGGCAGGTGAATGACAGCTGTGACTCCTTTTGAACAGCTGTCTGACTATATGTGGTAGGCTCTTTCTCTGGCCTGAGGATCCTATTCCTCCCTCTTGTACCCTCCTCTGATTCTTGCTTGACACCTCTGGCATTGCTTACATGGATTTATCTACAGGTCACATCCAGTAGGAAGGAAGCAGAGAACCCCAAAATGCAAGGCTTGGAAAGAGTCATGGTAATGGCTTGGTGCCATCCCTGTATGTTCAGATGGAGAAACTGAGGTCCAGAGGGGAGATAAGTATCCCAAACCCATAATATAGGAGTCTAGACCAAGCTTAGGTCAGAAAACTGCCTTTGGACAGGTGATCTCTGCCTTCCTAGGTGGGAAATACATTGACTAGTTTCAATAATGAAAGCATTCAAGATCTAATTGAAACTATTGTGCTCAGTAGCAGATGGGTAAGAGTGTTCCTAATAGCAAGGCCTGTGTTACATTTATTCAGTAAAGCCCCAGAATACTAAGGAAACATCCAAGGAATACAATTAACTCGAGAACAAAATCTTGCAATAGTTTTGCATATAAAATCTGGAACTATAAACTCTAGAAAGAAAAAACTGAAAGTCTGTGGAAAGTTCTTAACATGCATTTGTTCACTTATCTATTCATTCAACAAACACCTGTTCATTGAAATGCATCCCATATGCTTCAATCTGTGTGCCCATAATGATACTTAGTAAGGCATCCTCATTGATCAACTGGAGGATGTAGGGACCAACTCATTATCTTGAAAAGTGATGGAGAGAATCAAGCATTGATCTGCTCTTCTTTTGCAGACCATCCCTTAAGGAGGGTGTGTTTTTGCTTATAAAAATATTCCAATTAGCTGGGCCTACTGGCTGTAATCCTAGCTACTCAGGAGGATCATGATTCAAGGCAAGCTCAGGCAGAAGGTTTGCAAGGCCCCATCTCAATAAAAAGCTGGATGTGGTGGCACACACTTGTCATCCCAGCTAAGCTGGAAGCATATATAGGAGGATCGAGGTCTAGGAGAGCCCACATAAATAAGAAACACTGCTCAAAAATAACCAGCGCAAAAACAAACAAGCAAATAGTGGAGGGCATGGCTCAAGTAGTAGAGTCCTGGTATAGCAAGCTAAAGGCCCTGAATTCAAACCCCCGTGCTGCTAATGATAGACAGATGATAGATAGATAGATAGATAGATAGATAGATAGATAGATAGATGATAGATAGATAGATAGATAGATAGATGATAGATAGGTAGATGATAGAAGATAGATAGAGGATAGATAGATGATAGACAGATGATAGGTAGGAAAAGAGAGACAGTATAGGTATATTATATATACATGTATATATATATAAAATACATGTACATATTCCAGTTAATATATGCAGAAGGAATGATAGAGTTGGAATGTCTACATTTTGCAAATGTTGATGAAACATTGGCTCTTAGCAACACCTGATCACCACAGGGAGGCATCCAGACATACTTGCCTCCATAGTATGCCTCCATGCAAGAAAATGAAGGTGAACTATTCCTTCCAAAGGAGCAGCCTGGATCCTGTCAAGCCTCTTACTTCCTATTTACAGGAAATATGGAGGATGGAGAACCATCCTAAACAACACCAATGGAACATAATTAACAACCAAGACCATGGGACAGACAGTCTGGTTTCTTAAAAAAACAGATTTAAAGGGAAATAGCAAGATTAAAAGATCCTAACAGACAAAATAAACCAATTGCATTTTAAAGACCTGTTTGGGAACCTGATTCTAACAAACTTAAAAAATGAGACATTTAGGGAAATTTGAACACTCCTTGAATATCTGATGATAGTCAGGAATTATTATAAATTTGCTTAGATGTGATAATGGTGTTGTGGTTATTTTCTCTAAAGAGCCCTTATCTTTTAGAGATACACTCTGAAATATTTAGTGATGAAATGATATGATATGTTGAATTTGCTTTAACATAAAGACCAGATAAAAACTGTTTGGCCTTGAATTAATAATTGTTGAAGCCAATTATTAATGGGGAGAAGTGGGTTCTCTTTACTTTTGTGCATGTTTGAAAATTTCCATTACAAATATGGCTTAAAAATTTTGAAGCTCCTACTAGGTGAAAAGTGCAGAGGATGCCATAGCAAACCAGATAGAGGGGAAAATGGGCATACTTCTGGAGCCTCCATTCCATGCAGGATGAGAAGAAAGGAAGAGGAAGCAAAGATAGGCAATAAATGAACAAGTGCACAAGAAAATCTCATATGCTAATTTGTTTTACTGAAAATAAAAGACGACAAAACAAGGTAAAAAGGGATGGAGAAGGGACAACTCTTTAGTTTGCAAGGTCAGGAAAAGTAAAAGCCAGACACACAAAGGACCTGCCTTTCTGTGGAGGCAGAGACAGTGGCAATGCAAAGGCCCTCAGGCAGCAATGACAATGGCACATGGTGTAGCTCAGTGGCCAGTGAAGAGTAGGAATGGGTTCAAAACACAGAAAGCTAGTAAAGAATTGGTTTTATTTTGAGTGAAAGTCCCTGGAGGGCTTTAAAGGGCTTACCTTCTGAAGTCCTCCTCCGATAGCTGCGAAGCATGAACTGTAGAGGAGGTAGGAATAGAAGTAGGAGATGGAGCAAGGCAAAGACTGGTGCTTATTCTTCAGATGGAGCCATAGAACTTGCTGGTGGATTGGAAGCAGAGGGGGGAAGCTGTTGAGGACAGGTTTCAAGAATGATCTAACTTTTCCTGCTGGGCATGGTGACGCGTGGCTGCAATCCCAGCTACATTGAGGCATAGGTAGGAGGATTGCAATTTAAGGCTGGCCCTGGGCAAAAGTGACACACTACTTGAAAAATAAGCTAAAGCAAAAAAAGGGTTGGGGGCATGGCTCAAGTGGTACAGTGGCTATCTAGCAGGCACAAGTCACTGAGTTCAAACCCCAATGCACACACGCACACACAAAGAATGACTTAACTTCTCCTAAGTGAAAAACTGGACCTATGGTAGTAACATTTATTGTGATGGTGGAAAGTGGTGAGCAATCAATGTGAGGGGGAAAACCAACAGTTCCACATGGGACATGTGAGTTTGAAATGCCTATTAGCCACCTGGGAGGAAATGTCAATCAGCAGGTGACCATATGACTCCTGAGCTCCGGTCTGGACTGGAGATGTAAATTTTGGGGCCATTAGTACGTAGACGGTATTTAGAGCTATGAGCTTTTCCACTCATTACCAAACTAAAGCACCGAAGGGATTCCCGGGAACCTGCAAGGAAATGATGTTGGAACAGAAAGAGGTGTCAAGCTACTTTAAATTTGCAAACCCCAAAGCCCAACATGTACAACGCCTCACATTCTGGCCCAACAAATTATCTCACCATTTAACTGTAGCTTCCCTTCGTGAACTCTTGAAGAAGCTACACAATCACTTCCCCCAACTCATCATTTGCAAGTCCTACCCTCTGTAAGAACAGTTTTTAAAGCTGTCTCATTCTCATGCTAGCCAGGAATGAGCTTCTCTCCTGCATCTCTACCCACCTTTCTCTGAGATCTTACTGTCCTCGGCCATAAGGGCATAATCACATTAGGATTTCCTGGGCCCAGTCACCTCCGGCTAGACTGCATTGTTGCCAGGAGCAAAAAATGTGTTGCTATACTTTTGTGTCACAACCCAAAGGAAATGTCTGGAACCCTTAGAAGTACTACCGCTAATTCAATTGCACTGTTGAAGACAGTTCAAAAGCTTTGTGTCATGTTTGGTTGACTGGGTCTCACAACTTATCCACAGCCATCTGGACTTCCTTATTGGAAGACCTGGCATACTCCCCTGCGCCAGGTTAGGCATCCACTGGCCTCTACTCTTTCAAGAAATTCTTCCCTTGGGTCCTAGGAATTACCCCACGTGCCCCCAAAAGGTCCAGGAGCCTGACAGAAGAGTAGCAAACAGCCCTTTTCAGAACCTACAAAACTAGGAACCCATAAGAAGGTTTGTTTGGGCCCAACTCAGAGGTCTTGTTCTGTTTTTAATTGAATTATCTTAAGAGAATACATTATGAAAATTAACTCAAATGGATGAAAGACCTAAATGTAAAAAACGCTAAAACTATAAAATTCTTTGAAGAAAACATAGAAATAAATCTTCATGTCCTTGGGTTAGGTAATGAATTTCTCAGATACATCACCAAAGCACAAGCAACAAAAAGAAATAAATAGGTGAATTGGTTTTCATCAAAATCAAAAACTTTTGTGGTTCAAAGGACACTATCAAGGAAGTGAAAACACAACCTACAGAATGGGAGAGATATTTGCAAACCATGTATCTTCTAAGAGAATACTATTCAGAGTATATAAAGAACCCTTACAACTCAGCAATAAAAAGACAAATAGCTCAATTTTAAAATGGGCAAAAGTGTACAACAAACATCTCTGAAAACCTCTCAATGGCCCCCAATAAGCACACGAAAAGACATTAATTAGGAGAATGCAAACAAAAGCCACACTAAGATACTATTCATACTGACTACAACGCTACACTAAGAAAGACAGGCACTAATAAGCATTGATGAGGATGTGGAGAAGTTAGATTCTTCATCAGTTGGAGGGAATGTAAAATGGTAAAGCCATTTTGAAAAAGAGTTTAACAGTTCTTAATTAACATATGACTCAGAAATTGCAATCAAGGCATATACCCCCCAAAACTGAGACTACGAATCCATACAAAAACTTGTACACTGATATTTATAGCAGTATTATTTGTAGCAGCCAAAAAGTAGGAATAGCTCAAATGTCTATGAATAGATTAACAAAATGTGGTATATCCATACAATGGAATATTATTCTGCAGTAGAAAGGAGGAAGTTCTAACACACCCCGTAACACGAATAACTTAAAAAACAACATACTAAAGTGAATAAAGCCAGTTACAAAAGGGCGTGCATGTGTGATGTCATTTATATGAAATGTCCAGGGTAGGCAAATCTATAGAGACGGCAAGTGGGATCAGTGGTTACCAGGAAATGGGGAGGGTTGGGAATGGTGAGTGATTTGTAATGGGTATGAGTTTCTTTTGGGAGTGATGAAATGTTTTGAAATAAGATAGTGATGGGCACACAAAATTGTGAAAATACTAAGAAACTTTTAAAGGCTGCCTTTCACTGTTCATGAACTAAAGTTCCACAATGAAGGAAAGAGAGAGGGTAAGCACACAGGTGCCCCCACCCTTCTTTATGGCCTGCCTCTCTCCTGTAGGCAGTGCATCTGAGAACTGGTGGCCTGGACAGAGCCTCATCTCATACATGAGCACAATGAGGCCCAAACAGGCCACAGGGTCATGCCCAGGGTCACAAACTGGCAGAACCAGAACAAGAGACCATCTCACACACCTCGGAGTATCTAAAGGGCTATTCAGCTGCCCTAGGAATTGAAGACCATCAGATGCTAGTCAGAGCAAAATATATTCTTTGTTGTTTGTGTCCACATTGTCACCACCCTCATCATATTCCACTTCTAAGCATACAATTGTCACACCTGAGACAGGACCCTGGGCTCCTCACATTTCATTCATCCTGACATTGGAGACAGGAGACTCAGCAATATTCTCCCCCCCCCCAGAGGTACTCCTTTGCCTCACTTTTTTCTCCCTTGTCACCATCTTCCTTTCCTTCTCTCTCTGTCTCCCTCCCTTTCTCTCTCTCCCTCTCCCCTCTTTTTGAGTGGTTTCAAGCAGGTGGGAGTTCACTCCCCAAGGAATAGCAAATTGGAAGACCTCCCTGTAATGAGGTAAGCTGCCGGGATCAGCCCTGCAGGAGGAAAATGACCCATGTCATAACATCCAGGAGAATGTGGTACTCCGGTGCTCCTGGTGACACTGAATTCTAAATGTCACTTAGTAGCTGTGAAGCAGTAAATGATTGTGTTTCACTTACAGAAGACTTCTCCTGTAATATAATTTTTTCTACCTCAGAAGTAAACCTTGTGCAGAAGGTGAACATAATTCTCTAGTCTTTCTTTTCAAAATAATGGAACGGAATGGGGAGAAAAGAATCTTCTGCATATGGAGGACTTATCTGATCTATTGCATAGAAAAGATGCATGAGAAATGTGCACTGACATGATTTATTCAATCGTATCCATAGGATTAATTTTCATGAACTTGAGGGAAGAAGATAGTTTTTAAACATTTTGTTTCTCCCAAACCCCATCCCCCCAGTTGCATTCTGTAATGTGTCATTGGGTATTCTGAGGGAAATTTTCCTGTGATTGAACACGTCAGGGAAAAATTTCCTCCCAAAGCTCTATCAGAGTCTTTTTAATTGCTTCTTATATTTTTTAACAAAACTTTCAGCTGGGAAATGAAAACAAAAAATTCTACATATCACTGCAATAACATGCAATGTTTCCATATATGTATTCAACATATAATATTTAAATGAGATTAAAAATCTGTCTCTTCAAAAATTTATCATTTTTATGGTGAAAACTTCCAAAATCCTCTCCTCTAGCTTTTTGAAATGAACAATACATTATTGTTAACTTTAGTCACCCTAATGTGAAACAGTACACAGAACTTCTTACTCGTGTCTTCCTGTAGCTTGGTACCCATCGATCGATCAACCTTTCCCGATCTCTCCCCTCTCCCTACTGTCCCAGCTCTGGTAGCCGCCATTCTACTCTCAACTTCTATGGGATCAAACTTTTAGATTCTACCCATGAGTAAGCTCATGAGCCACTGTCTTTCAGTGTATGACTTATTTCACTTAACATTATGATCTCCAATTCCATCCAATGACAGGCTACCACTCTATCTGAGATCTTAAAAAGCACACTGGAATATGACAAGGTCTGCGAACCCCACCTGTATGCCCTGCATCAATCTGAACAGGGATCCTGTTCCACAGAACCCTCATGTCAACTGGGAACCAGAGCTCTGTGAGGCATGGGATGCTATGGCTGGGCTCCAAGTACTTTGGGGATAAGTTTGGGGGTATGGGATGGAGAGAGCCAGTGCTGCAAGAGCAGGCTGAGGCTGAGCTTCTGATACTGGAGACAGGTGAGCAGCAGTGGTAGGTGAAGTGCTTTGGAAGATTCTGGAGTTACATATGAGGGTGAGATTAGTAGGTTAGATGGAAGGAACTTCATGATTGTAGACTGATGCATGCTCCGAAAAGGTTAATGTGGACAGAGACCAGAGTTGCTGCTTGGATGGCATTTATACCCCACTGAAGGTCAGTGCCAGGGAGGAGATCCATCAAGATCCAGAATGGTAGATCCTGGTATCATTCTGGTGGACCCAGAATGGTAGACAAGCTAGCAACACAGCCTCTAGTGGAGTCTGGACCTCCTCCTGTCCAGAGTATAAAGAGACCCATTGGCAGAAGGGAAAGGAGTGAGGGGAGGAAGGCAGAACCCAGCACCTGCCAGTTGGGCTGCCATTCCCATTCACAACACAGGCCAGAAGCAGAGGGATCAGACATCAGTGCTGTGATGAGGGCACAGGGCACATTGTTTACTTTCTGCCACATTCATCAAGTGAGAGGAATGAGGAAGACGGTGAGGCACACAGAATCCACTAGTCCCAGCCTCAGAATTTCACACAGCTCCAAGGGTCAGCACTGTCTGGTTTTTTCAGGCTCATTCCTCTCCTTCCCCATGTGTACCTGTCTGTGGTTCACCTGACTCACTGCTCCCTCAGCCCATGTGTGACTCTCCATAGGTCTGGTTCCACCCCAGAGAGCCACCAGCTTTGGAGGGGCTGCCTCCTGGGCAAAATCCAATGTTTCGGTAAGTGATTGCTCTCTATAGCTGATCAAATGTGATTTTCCACTTGAGAGAGAAAAATAAACTCACTAAAAGAAGGGAACTAAAATGAAACTAACCTAAAAGACAAAGAAAAGCTTCTCACAATGGCCTGAGTAGGTGAGGGCCCAACCCTGCAGCCTAAGTCTTCTGGGGCTTTCGATCAAAGCAAGAAAAGAACATGATTTGTATAGTCATAGAGACACCCACAGGCACAGGTATACAGTATATGTGTGAATACCTGCATGTGTATGACAACTGTGCACCTATGCCAGGGAATCTGATTCTGAGATTGACAATGTGGTCAGCACATTCAGAGAAGATGTGAGAAAGAAGGACCAAAACTCTGGGAAAGAAAGTGGACAGAGCCCTCTGAAGAGATGGAAAAGGAAGCTACCTCCAGACCTCCCATCCTATGAGGAGGGACAAAAGCTAGACAAAAGGGCATTGGTGAGCACCAGAGATGGGAATGGCACCTGGAACTCATCTTTACAACCAGGAGGCCTTTGAGCCTGTCCCTGCTGCAGCTTCCCCAACCTCTCTTCACCTGATCCTAGAATCAGAGGTAGTAAGGATGTAGCCTAGATTTGCATGGAGTCTGTGCCCATGAATCACTTTATGGGAAGGAGTGTCAGTGCACAGGTCCAAAGGAGACTTTCTGTCCCCTCCATAAATAAATGGGTATTCTCTCAGTCTGCATGGGTGGGTATTGAGCACAGTGGAGGAGGGGCAGGTCACCCTAGGAACAGGCAGTTTGTCAGGAATCTTCTTCTTGTGTGGCAACCCTTAAGGCTCATCCTCCATTGTCTCCCCTATTCCTCAGGCTCCCTGCTGGCAATTAGCCCTGTTCCCAGGACCCAGCCTCCTATCACACAGCTACTCCTCCCTCCCTGCCTGTCTCATCTGTGAAGACTCCAAGAAAACCCAAGCATCTTAGTGTGGCAAATGCATCAGGAAGCATGAAATCTATTGGAAATCTAATGAGACCAGAATAGAAGAGAGACAAATTCAACTTCTCTCTCCAAGTTTTGGATTTGACATTGGTTTGTTGGTTATGTACCTCCTTTTGCTCAGAAGTGCCCCAGGGGATAGTTGGCACACCTGAGTTAGTCTCCATACCAGCTCTGGCCTTCTGGGGAAATCTGTTGCTTCAGGGGTAAAGCAGAAAGAGCAGCTTGTCAGTTCTGCCTCTGACAGGTTCTTCCAGAGGTTTTAGAGAGTTCACACACCTGCTGAGGAGATGCAATCTGGGACAGACGAGCACAGATGCTTCCTAAAGAAAAGACGTGTGTTAAGTGCAGCAGAAGCCAAGGATGCCAAGGAGGAGGGTGAGCAGATCCCCGCCAGTTGTAGGACATTTCACCTCCTCCATGTACAGTGGAGGATGCCAGTCCTGGAGTCCTTTGGAGGCCGAAAGCTTTGAGAAACTCATTGTTCCATGATGATGTGTGAGCATACCAGTACCATAATCATTTGGCAACTGGCAGCCTGGCTCAGAAGCAGACAACTTCTCTCTGTGAATAAACGGTCTGATGGGTGAGCTATCAGAGCTAAAATGGCAGAAGCCAGGGAAGTTTCAGGCCAGGCCAGAGGGTGGTGTGAGAGGAATCCCCAGGTGAAAGAGGACTTAGAGAAATGCTGTTTCCTTGTCTTCTGAGCCTCAGGACAGGAAAGTGCACAAACAGAGAGTAGGAGAGAACATTCCTTAAGGCAGGGAAGAATACAGGTCCCTCCTGTTCAGTGGAGGTCTCCACCACAAAAATGAGGGCAGCCAGCCATCTCCCATGAGTACCTACCAAGTGCCAGCTTATGCTGACATGCATGACTTGTCCATCCAACAGCACTGGAAGACAAATGAGGACACTAAGACAGGATTGCTCAGGACAGGGGGCTATCAGGGCTACTCTTACAAAACACCATAGCAGTCCATGTGAGAAGCTGTGGAAAACGCCCAGCCCTTTAACCAGCAGAGTGACTGTGTTGGAAGCAGATCACCTAAGTTCAAGGTAAGCTCTGCCACTCACCAGTGCAGCCATCATGGATAGGAAGTAATAACTTAATCTGTACCTTGGTGCTCCCAGCTGAAGAAATGGGAGTCATGGTACCAATTCCACAAATCTACTGTCAGAAACAACCAGGCAAATTCAGTTGGGGTTCCTAGCACATGGCTTGATCCTTGGGATGCTGGATAGATGTGAGCCAGCATTACAATTGAGCATCTTTCTTAATATGCAATGCAAACGGCAGGCCGACTGGGATTTAGGTACAATATGTTCTTTGAAGTGTTATACATAATCAATTTTTTTAAAAAAGATACAAACCAAATGTCCAACATTACAGAAATTGTTCATCAAATGGTATTATACCCAAAGGTAGACAGCCAAATGGGCAGACATTAAAAATACGGTTCTTGATTTTTTTTTTCATAGCTAAATGCTTGGAATAGATTGCTAGGTACAAAATGATAATAAACCAGATAAAGAGGCTACATGTTAAAATAGACCAAAATATTAACAGAGTTATGGGTACTATTTTTTCCTACTTTTATATTATGTTACTTTTCAAATTTTTGACAGTAGGCATCTGTTAATTTCGTATTAAAAATTTTAATTTATTTGAACAGAAATGAAAGCAGAAGAAGGTAAAAGGCAAAGGGAAGCAAAAGACAAAGGCAGGCCTTTGGAAGAAGCCCCTCTAAAATTAGGAAAACACACAGAAAAGAAAGGCTAAAACCCATGCAGGGAAACAAATGAGTCCTGTAATAAATTTGAGTTTATAAGGAATGAATATGCAATGTTAGTGGAAATTATGTTGTGGCTGGAAAAAAGAGTGATAAATATGTACACGATGTAAATCTTTTATGATAAATCTGTGAAGATTGGAGCTAACATCCGTGCTAGCTAGCACTGTAAGAAATCTGAGACACACCTGATGAGCAGGGCTGTTGATCCAATAATGGAGGAGCAGCTGCCTGTACTCTGAGGCAACCGCTCTCCTTCACCTGGGTGTGATGCCATCTGAAGGGCATAGTGAAGTGAGGCACTTCTTCCTGGCATCTACTTAGGGTTCTCTAAATTTCTTCTCACTATGCCTGTTTCCCCAGGTCTCTGAAGTTTCTATTCCACTCTCAGTCTGCTCCAGCTCCATGTCAAGCCCCATTCCTCCAGAAGCAATCCAGAATTAGGTCCCAGAATTAGGCCTTGATCAGGAAAAGAAGTGATCATTTACTAGAACAAACTGTGTGCTATGTCCTGCTTAGGGAACTGGAGGCCCAGTTGTGAATGTGGTCTCCTAGAGGCTAAGCTCACATCAGGTTATCAGATGCCAGGCCAGACTCAGTGTAGGTGCCTCATGCCTTGAATGATGGCTGGGATGACTTAACTTAAAAATTATTTTATAGAACTGTATTACTCACAGATTCCAGAGAAATACACACACACACACACACACAGAGAGAGAGAGAGAGAGAGAGAGAGAGAGAGAGAGAGAGAGAGAGAGAGAGAGACTTTAAAGAATGGGCTCACACAATTGTGGTTTGTGGTTGTTGGCAAGTCCAAAGTCTGCAGGGGAAGATGGCAGGCTAGAGACCCAAGAAAGAACTGCAGTTCAAGCTTAAAAGTGTTCTGCTGGCAGAATTCTTTTTCCTTGGGGATAGGACAGTCTTCTTTTTTCTAGGTAAGACTTTCAACTGACATTATACAGGGTAATTTGATTACTCAAAGTCTAGTAATTCAAATGTGAGTCTTATCTAAAAAGTACCTCATAGAAACATCTAAGATAATGTTTGACCAAATTTTTGGATACTGCAGCCTCATTACGTTAACACGTAAAATTTACAATCACTCCAACTTTACATTTTTATAAATTATGAGAAAGAAAGTTCATCTCAGAGATACCATGACTTGGCTACAAAGCTGGCAGACCCTAAACTCAAATACAAATCCTGTGACTAAGCAACTTCCCTCTTCCACTCTTAACATTTTAAATAAAAAACCAATATTGTTTTCTTTTTCTCTTTCTCAACCAGCCTTTTCCTCAAACTAGAAGAAATAAGAGTAAGTTCTGATTTCCAGAACTTATTCAAAGTTAGAGACCACCTTAAAGAAGACATCTATCATTCTGATCAATTCTGAAGAATTCCCCAAAATATTCAACCAACACACACCAGAGAGACATGCACTGTTCCTTTAGGTTCATACAATGGACCGTTTGACCACCATCTTTACCCATAATCCCAGTTTGATGCCTATCCTCTGTGACCAAGTCTGAACCCTGTCCAGATGTCTCTTCAGGAGTCCAAAATGTTCCACATAAATGTCCAAATAGTACCAATCCCTGGTTTCCTGGGACAGATTAACACTACCCTGACAAATGCCATATGTTGTACTGTGAGGTTGACCCATGTGAAATTGCCAATATTTGACTTACAGAAGCAGCATTTTCATACAGCTTAAGGAAAAATGAGTTCCTCCTTCCTGGTCAGATCTCACTTTCCTTGGTGTTCTGTTCTCTGTGGAGAGAGAATTTCCACTTCCTCAGTGGATAGGAATGAAAGATGCTGTTATTACAAACATTCTCAAGTGATTTGAGAATTGACAGCATCTCTTAGAGCAATGAGGTAATGCATCCAGCCTGCCTTCTCTGCCGTTTAACTTCCTGACAGAAGGCACACAATGTGGAAAAATTGATTGTCCTGTACAAAGTCAAGTAAATAAATAGCAATACTTAATGCAATCACCTTCCATATTGCCTCATCAAAACCCACACAGTCCAAGTCATTTATGAATTCTGTAGGTCCCTCCTGTTGTCATCTTTTCAGCGTGTTGCTCTCAAAGATGCCTCCAGGTGGGGAGAAATAGGAGAGCAGGTGCTAATCAATCTTGAAGCTATGATCAGGAACGATTTGGAAAGATGACAGCTCACTTGAGCCATTCCTAAATTTCAGAGAGGAAACCTCCCAGGGACTAAGTCATTAACAGAGTGATAGGAAGGAGGCTGGGGATTTATTATTAGGAAATAACCTCCTTGTGGCCTTCATCTTGCTTTGCATTTACAAATAAAAAAATAAACTTTGGAAGGTTTTTAGGACCCCCACACAGAGTAAAGGTGGGGTGGAATGAAATGACCCTGCCGAGGTAGCTTGTTAGATTTCTTATTTCCCTTCCTTTTGGCCATTCTCAAAACTAAGAGGAGGCCCAGAAAATCAGGGATAGAGGGACCCTTATCATGACTGCTGGTTGGATATATTATTCCATTAGATCCTACCAGTGGATCAGAGGTCCTGAGGTGAATGTTCCTGATATGAGATTAGGTCCAAAGACCCAGGAGCAAAAAACTGCCCCATAACCAAAGGCATCGAGAAGACAGTGCCCCAATCACTTGATGTTGGTCTGTGATATGATGACAAAAATATGAAAAAATTAATATTTTTAATAAATATACATTCGTGTTCATTTAAGAGTGAAATGACTCTTATCACTATGTCCTTGCCATTTGGGGAAGGTGTTAAGGTGACTTTTCATTTATAGAATAACCATGGCTGTAGATGGTCATTGTATTTTCAATGCTCTCACAGGACACCTAACTCAAAGGTTAGGTTCTAAAATCAGCCTATTCATACCTGGTATGAAGTTGGTACTTAGGACTAGCTGATGAACAAATAAGCAAAGGTTTGCTATTCTAAGGTCACATGTCATGAAACGTTTTCAAAATATGGTCTCCAAAGTACTTGACACTCCTCTGAATGGGGAATAGGGTCTAAGTCACCTCCTGAAAATCTGGGTGCTGTGACTGTTTAACCAATCTATGAAGATGGACTCAGTGTTCTGCAGTTTCTTGGCTGAGGCCTTCAGAAACTGTCAGCCTTCAACTCTTGTCCCTTGGGATGCTCTCTTTTAGATATAGCCACCATGCTGCAAGGAAGCTGAGACCCCTGTGTGGGTGTTCTAGAACACAGACACAGCTGGGTTCTCCACTGACAGCCACCCAAAACTGCCAGGCTTGTGAACAAAGAAGCCCCTGCAGTGACTCCAGCCAAAGCCATCATCTGACTGTAATTGCACAAGGGGAGGTAGCAAGAATATCCAGCCAAGCCCAGAAAACGGCCAGGACTTGAGAAATAATGACATTACTGGTGTATCTACTCAATGCCTTTGTTACACAATGGATCATCCACACATTAGATGGCCCAAAGGTGTGATATGAGACAAAGATTTAGGCAAATCTTTGAAATTCTTTCAAGAGAGGCAAAATTTTCAATGACGAGATCCTTCTCTAACTCAACAGATGAAAGCTGAATGCAGCCTAATGGTTGGTGTATAGCTAGAACCAGAAGCCATACTAGTAGATAGGCTGCTCTTAGATCTCAAAAGAGCCAGGGTACAATGATGACCAGAGGCACCTTCTGCACCCTAATAGTAGATAGCCCACTTCTGAGTCTGTAAGGAAGCATCTGTAAGGGCTAGCACTCCCACACCTGTCAGAAATGTGTGATTAGTAACAAATCCCACAGCAGAAGCAAGCAGGAACAAACTGTTCTTGATTGGGCATTTGAGTTGTTCCATCAGCTTCTGAGACATACACTCGTAGGAGGAGGCACAAAGCTGGAAGAAGTCTGAAGCCACAGTACATCTGTAATAGTGTAACACTGGGTGCACACATGACTGGATTCCAGTGTATGGGAGCACAGAGTGGTGGGTTTAGTGACAAGTTGACCATTCTGTCCCGTGAGGCTCCACAACACCTGCTTCAAACCTAAGGACCCTGATGAGAAGACAGAATTTTCTAAGCCTTGGAGGAAGACTCAAAAGAACAGATGGAGAGAGGCTTCTCTTCCTCCTCCCTCCCTTTCTTATACCCTGGTCTTTGCCCTGTAGTGACTCTTAGAGAGCGCAGCCTTCTGTTTCTCCATGTTTCCTCTTCCAGCCATCACTCCACTCTATCTAACTCTTCACCGCTTATTGGCCAACAATGATCAATGTCTGCTGTCCCTATTCCTTTTCAATCCCTCTGTAACTCTCAAATCTGTATCTTTTATAAACAGCAGGGTTTCTTAACCTTGGCACTATTAACGTTTTAGGCCAAATAACTCTCTGTTATGGAGGGCTTCCTTATGCATTGCTAGTTGTCAAACATCATGTTTACCCAGCATTTGTTAGTACAACCTCCAGTTTTGATAATCTGAATATCTCCAGACAGTACCAAATATCTGAAGAGGAAAGAGGGAAGTTTTTCCCTTGGTTGAGAACCACTAGTCCAGAAAAAAAAAAAGGCTTCCACAGGGTATAAATAAATGTTTAAGGAAGAAACAAATGAATAGGAAAATGAATGAATGAATGAAATAAATGAATGAGTGAATGAGTGGATGAATTGAGCAGATGAATGAGTGAATGAATGAAGTGAAAAATTAGTAAGTGAAAGGAGCGAATGAAAAGTGAATAAATGGAGTAAATGAATGGAGTGAGTGAGTGAGTGAATGAATATAAAGGAGAACTGTATCTTGCCCCAGAGATCTGGGTACACAACCCTGGGAACTATAGGCAGGGAAGCAGTTAATGGGTCAGCTGAACCTACAGGCCCTGAATCCTCAATGGCTTTTGCTGGCTGTGCAGTTTGATGCTTTTCCAATTAACGAGAAGATTTGCAGATGCCAACGGACCTTTAATAGGGTCACAGGAATGGGTCCTCTGATAAGCCAGGCTGGAGAGTGTGATACCAGGAAGCTCAAGCACACCTGTCTGCCAAGGCACTGATTCATTCTCTTTGTCAAAGTTGGGATTTGGAATGACAATTTCTCACCTTCTGTCTCCCCAGCTGCCTTCGGCAAAGGTTACTTGCTCTAATTTGCCCAGCATTTCTCCTCTCTCGACCTCCCTTCTAAGCTGCCACTTCTCTTTCTCCCTCACCCATCATCAAGGCCTTTTTTAGAGCTCACTGGACTGTTGTGTGCTGTCCCTCACTGGGGTAGGAGTGGTGATCCTGCAGGACTAAAGGTCAACAGACTTTGAAGAAAGGAGAGGAGAAGAAAAGAGAAGGCTTGGGGACCTGGTTACACATTGCCCTTCCACAGCTTCCCAGGCCTCTCAGCTTCTCCCTTCAAGTCAGCCACACTCATTACTCTGAGCTTAAGGCCACAGAATATGAGTTGGAGTGAGGAGAATAGTTCAGTAAGATGTAAAATAGTCTAAGCTTCCTTGTCCTTTAAAATAAGAGTAAGAAATGGAAATTGATAGGATCATGGATCCAGGCCAGACCGGGAGGTGTGGGGGTGGGGAGTTAGGAAGACCCTCCCCACCTCAACAAATGAGCTGGGTATGGTGGTGCACTCCTATTATCTCAACTATGGGGGAGACATAGGTTGAATAGGTAGGAAGACTCTATTAGAAAAATAACTAAAGCAAAAAGGGGCTGGAGTCATGGCTCAAGTGGTAGAATGCCTGCCTAGCAATGCAGAAACCTGAGTTCAAATCCCAGTACCATCAAAAAATATTAATAAATAAAATAAAATAGACCTTGCTTCTTAAGTGTTTCAGCATTGCTGCTAAGCATTTTATAGAACTATCTCATGTAATATGTCAGCAGCTCCTTGGTAAGAGTGATATTTTTCATTTTAGAGGAGAATTAAAAAATGCTTACCCTTTCCCAGGGTGCATTAAAATCAGCTGAGTTTCTGGCTTACTAGATCTGGCCTGAGACCAGGGACTCTGCACTAATGCTTTACAAGTAACTTGCCCAAATATACAGATGCCAAATGCAGATCTAGATGGGAGCTACACCTGTTAGATAAGAGCCTGTTTAATTACAATAAATATGGAAAGAGATGTAGTTTAAAAATAATAAAGCATTTGCTTATGGCAGCAGTCCCCAAACTCTTGGTTTCATGGCCTCTTTTCACTGTTGAAAATTTTTGAGGGTGCTTATAATCAACTCATTACATGTTAGCACAAAAACATATTTTTATGAAAAATAACTATAGTTTTAAAAAAACAGTGAGAAGAGTTGCACTATTTTATAGTGTTAAAAATCTCTATTCCTGAACCAATGGAATACAGGTGGATCTTCACTTTTGCCTCTGTATTCAATCTGATGCAATATGTAATTTTGATTGAATTACATGAAGAAAATCCACATCACAGATATATATATTTGGAAAACAGAAAGGCACCACAATAGTCTTTTCACATAATTGGATCTATGCTTTAATGTTACATCAAAACTTGATAAGTTGCAGTCTTAAACCTAATCAATGAAAGATTTGCACTGATGTTGAATTAAAATTTGTTCCTTATTTTGAACTTTCAATAGAACTTTTAACCATGTTGATTTGGTTATGTCAAGTATTGGTCATTTGGTAAATATCAGGAAACAGATCTTCTGAATGCTGGCACATTACATCATACAAATAAAAAAACTATTAATTGATTTCTTAAGTCACAGGTAATTGTTAAGCTTCCCGAAACTCTAATATTTACTTGAACTCTTCAATTCAATCATTGACAACAAATACATTTGATCTTTTCTTGTAAAGAAAAGATCCGTCAAACATCCATGTGCAAATAATCACAGTTTGTGCATTTATGCTTTTTATGAGTAAAAACAATGTTCCATGTAAGAAGCGGTTAGTTGAGCTTGCAACTCAATCACCTGAGTGCTTGCCTTGAGACAGCCAGGATACTTAAGTATGCAGCTGAAGTATTTCATTTGCACTTACCATTTCATCACAACGAATATTAAAAGGCCTCCAGGATGAGAATTTAATAAAATTACTTTTACTGATTCATCAAGGACATTCTTAAGTGATATTGCCTTTTTTGGTGACTGGTAGTAGAGGATAAAATGAGTGCTAGCAAGACTAGATCATAGTCAGATAGAAGATCAAGTCTACCCACTCATACTTTTGCACACAAATATCAACACAATGTAAATAGGCAAAAGGGATCTTTGGTTGTCGCTATGAAAATAGCTCTGGCCTCACACACTTTGACAACTGCTGTGCTCTCACAACATTAAAATCCTCAGTATTTCCCAGGCATCTTCTGAATGACCACCTGTCTTGCTCTTACTCAGCCTTGATTCTAAGATGCTTTGAGGGATTAAAAACACAACAGGTCAAAGTGTGGTAGGGAAAAAAAAAAGCAATTAGGGAAAAGCCATTTCAACACTATAATGCATGATCTGAGAATACAGTAGTTAAGTAGGCAGCTTAATTTAGCTCAAATGACATCACTTTAAAAACAACCAAATGTGTTAAGACATTATAGCCCTAACTGATATGTTTTCTAATAATAATCAGTACCATTTATCAAACATTTACTAAGGGATAGGCATTGTGCTGAAAACTCTGCCTACATTATCTTGTCTGATCTTTCCAACAACCCTATGAAACATGCATAATTACCTCCTTTTACAGGCCAGTTTCCTGGGACTCAGAGAGGTGAAGAAATGTGCCCCATATTAAGCAGGAGTGAATAAATTAGCAGAAGTGGGATTACAACCTTGGTTCTTTCTGACCATGAAGCTGGTGTTTTAACCCTGCTAATCATATAGCCTGTGCTGAAGTTGCTTATCTGGGTAAGGGATAGATATTGGCCCTTATTCACATTAAGGGACAGGTCCCTTAACAGATTCAGGGACTTGCAAAACCCTCAGGAGATGGTTTGCCTTCCTTTTATTTGTTAAAGTGACAACCAGCCTCCCCACAAACCATCAGGGTTTTCCTACCCTGCTTATGACATATCCAGAAATATCTGCGTGCCCCTCGATGTCCTAGGGACCTGCAATAAATATAGGCAGATTTTTTTTTCTTTTACCTGGTCGTTTGAAAGTGAACCAAATCCATTTTAATTAGAATTCATTTCTTGATGAATTCACTTTTTGGCCATTCATTATACAAATTCTGCCTGCCAATCAGTGACTGTCTTATTTGTGCTCTCATGAGCCCAGCCTTGACAATCAAACGTAGGAAGAGGGGAGATCTCAGGAGGCCCCATGGGCAGTGTTGGTGTGGGAGTCATTGGAAAGGCAGCATGTCCTGGTCTCTGCACCTCTACCTCACTGTTCTAGGGAACAGGCAGATCAGCCTTTCCCTGCAGTAACTAGGACTTGTTGAGCACAATCTAAAGTACAAGAGACCCATCAGCATCAAAGAATCATCCATGCCAGAGATAAGTGCAATCTATGGATCAAAAGATTTCCATCACAAGAATGCTTATTGGTAATACCGTATGGTACAGAGATGGACCAGGACCATCCATGGGGGAGGAAAAGGAGAAGCAGGTGCAGGGAGTCCTCTAGGCTTCACGAACCAGACTTGGAGATAGGTGCTCCCTCACACAGGGAGACCAAGGAGGGCCTCTCTTAGACAGGCAAATCAAGAGATACTGCAAGGACACTGGGAGGAAGAGAAAGGAGAGCCAAAGCAATGAGAGTTTTCACTCCAAACTTCAGCTCTGGGGTTGGGGGGGTGTACCAGGTCCATATCTCACTCTGAGATAGACCACTGGCATTACGGGAAACCAACGATAGCCTCGATTAAGCCTGGTTTACTAACAATTACAAGATGAGAGAGAAAAGTGCTAAGCTGTATGTAGGGGCTCAACTATCCCGTGTACTTTTGACATGAGAGTGGGATATAACCAAGAAAATAGAATCTTAGGGGTGAATTTTTTAGAAATGTAATTCAATAGTCTAGAATTTGTTGCTTGCTTTGGGGAGCTGTTTAACAAATGATTAAAGAAGAGATGTTAGGGGTTGAGTCACAAGGCTTCTTCTGATCAGTTGGAGAATGCGCTTGCTATTTGGATGGACCAGAGAACACAACAGCACCTTGCCACCAGGACCACCCATCTTGGTACAGGGAATCCCTCAAGAGAAAATAATGGACCCAGTGAAGGCTGCCTTGAAAACTCAGCAAACCCAGCTCAGAAGCAAGGCCCTACCACCAGCACTGCCAAAGGGCAGTACTTCTCAACAGGGTTGTCAGACTTAGCAAATAAAAATACACATACCCAGTTGAATGTGAATTTCAGACAAATGTATACACTAAAAAATTAGTCTTTGTAAGAAATCCACTTGGGACTTACATGGTTTGAATATGTCCCCCCAAAATCATTTGTGGGAAACTTAATTCCCAATGTTTCAGTGCTGGGAGGTGGGGTCTATTGGGAGGTAGTTAGGCCAAAAGGCTCTACCCTCATGATGAAACTAATGCTGTTATCGTGGGAAATGGTTCCTTATAAAAGAATGAGTTTCTCCCCTGTTACTCTTTTTCTTGCCCTCTCTTACCCCTTCCACCATGACATGATATAGCAAGAAGACCCTGGCCAGATACAGCCAGCTCCTTGGTTCTGGACTTCCCAGCCACCAGATCCATGAGTCAATAAATTTCTATTCATTATAGCAACACAGTCTGTGGTATTCTGTTATAGCAGCACAAAACAGACTAAGACAGGGACAAACTCATCCTAAGGAAGTACTTATTATTTCTCTGAAATTCAAATTAAATAGGCATCTTGTATTTTATCTGGAGACCTTATCCTCAGGGTCTCAAATCTGATGCTTCAGCTTTCCACCTTCTAGTCCACAGTACGTGGCAATCTGAGTCCTCCTCTTTCTTTTCAGAGGGGAAGAAAGTTCAGGGCTATCAGTGGAGGGTAAGACCACAGTGTTCCTCACACAAGATTGGTAGGGATATTTGCTTCCGAAGAATGCTATCTGAGGAATTAGCTCTCCAGCAAAGCCATGAACCCCAGCATCACAGAAGTCTCCCAGACACTGGGCTTCCCAGCATCCCAGTGGTGTGGGCCAGACAAGTGAACTCCAGTGGGCACTGCACTGTGGTAGGAAGGATGGAGATTGAGAGCACCAGGCACTTTTCCCTCCAGGGCAGAAACAAGGAGAGAGGAAACTGAGATTGCTCCTGGAGGGTACTTGAGCCAACACACCTAGCACTACACATTGAAAAGTGCCTGCATCCCTGCCCTCCTGGTTTACAGAAGCCCAGGGAAGGGGCCCAAGGTAGTAGAATACATCTCTTTCCAACAGGGATGATTTTTTTTTTGTCACAAAAGAAAATCCCCTCTGAAGGCATTCATTAAATAAAGTCCCAGCTGAGCCTTTCCTAAGGGGCTCCAGGCATTCTGCAGCTGGACGCCACTAATCCCCATAAAATTCCGATGTGGTAGGAAGAGGAAGGAATTATAGATGTAAAATTGTTATCAGAAGGATTCAGGCAGATTTCTCCCCGTCCACTTCCTCTATCTCTTCCTTCTCCTTGTCACGCTATTAAGAATAATGGTTTTCGCATACAGAGTGCTTTATAGTTCAGAAAGAGCTTTCCTTCGCATTATCTTTGGGGCTGGGCAGAGCAGTGACCTGCCAAGACTATGACATTATTTCCTAAGCCCTTGGAGCTCCTGGCTCAGGAATCCGCATTGCCACGTTTATTGGGCTAAGCACCCTAAAGGCAGCCCTCTCTCTCTCTCTCTCTCTTTCTCTTTCAAACATACATGCACATGGGCATACAGACAGGCACATAGGTGCAGGAGTGTCTCATTCATAAGCTGAATGTCAGTTCTGTGCTCCTGCAGAATGACATATGGGTCAATTCACCAAACAGCCCCCAGCCCCAGGCCTCAGTGTTTCTGAGTCCTTTTCTTTCTAACATTACAGGTCCCCAAGAGGACAAGCCAGGCAGCTCCAGGGACATCACACTAATGTGAGAGAGCTATTCCCAAGACACTCCTGCCTGAGGGAATTCTATCTGGTTAAAACAAGAAATTCAATGAATAGCTTGGATTTATTACACACCTCCTACGTGACGGACCCATTCCACCATAGCACGATGTATGCTCCCCAATTCTTCTGAGTGGAAAGTAATATTATCTCCATTATGTTTGATGGAACTGAGGTTTGAGGTCACACAGCAGGAGAGTAGCAAAGGTGTGAATAAAACTCAGGAATTGTGACTTCAAACATGTTTTTAACTTTTGTAAACATTTTGCAGGTCAGGAATTCAGATTTAGTGCTTGGCAAAGTGATACTTCTGCTCCATGTGGCACTGACCAGGACTCCTCACTGATATTTAGTTACTAGCTAGATGGGCTGGAGGGGCAAAATGGTCTCACTCAAGCTGGCTGGCACCTTGGTAAAGCCAGTAGCAGGCTGGGCCCATCTCTCACCCTGGCTTCTGTATGTACTGTTCCAGTAGAGGGTTGAAATTTTCCAGCTACTCAGGATACCAAGAGACCCAGCAGGAAGTAGAAAACACTCTTGAAGGCAAAGCCTGGCAATGGCAAAGTGTTACTTTTGCCACAATTTTGGTCCAAATAGTTGCAAGCCAGCCTGGTTCAAGCAAAGGAAGATGGACCCCACTTCTCCAAGAGATAAATGTGGAAGAATTTGCTGACACTCCTAATTCAACACAGTTGATAAGGAACCCCAAAGATGTTACCTAAGCCAAGGCTTGGTGAGTCTGCCCTACTAGAGTGTGGACTACTCACTAGAGCTCGTACTCATTACTCTGGTGAGGGTGATAAGAGGAGCATGGACACAGAAGGGGCACACCAGAACTCTGGGATAGTACCAGATGACTCTGTGGCTCTTAGGTTAGGGAATCTGGTATGTGTATAAACAAAAAGTATGACCAAATAGAGGTAGAGTTGATAAGGGGAGCACTAGAAAGTTATTCTAACACTAACTTCAGCATTCTTGTAACTTTTGTTTGTGAACCATCCAGATGGCCAGTGGCTGAGGAAGCAGAGAAAACATAGCCTGATGAAATCCACCATTCAAGGAATATAGATTAATTACCATCTACTCTATGAAGACATCACAGAATCGCGAGGAAAAATGAAATCCATGTTTCAGTCTTATACCTCTAGACCTCCTCAGTGATGAATGAAGAGGACCACAGGTACAATGCAAAAGTCTAGCTGGTTTATTTTCTCCATTTCTACCAAGCTTGTAGAACACCCACTGAAAAGAAAGCATCAAAAATAGGTGGTGGTTGAGAACTGATGCTATCCCTGGCTGTAGGCAAGTCACCTAAGCTTTCTGGACCTCAGTTTCTCCTTCTGTAAAATGGACGAGATTCTATATAATTTCTCAATAACTTCCAACATTTTTATATTGGGAGCTAATGCCAATGACTTTTAAAAGCCAAATACATCCCAAAACAGTCATGCTTTCCCTTCTATACATTACAAGTGCTTTTCTGCACAAAACATTTGTCCTCAAGGGACAGCTCTCTGGGGGGTTTAAAACTTTTCCAGTTTTCAAGGCCAAGGCTATGAGAATTCTATCAACTCCTCCCCAGAGGCCAGAGTCTGATCCCAGTATTCCTTCTGTCTTGTGAAGATTTGAAACAGAGCAACTTCATTTTCTGTGTGCATCTGGGATAAGGAGATTGAGTTTCAGAGCGATTCACTA
This sequence comes from Castor canadensis, assembly GCF_047511655.1. NCBI lineage: Eukaryota > Metazoa > Chordata > Mammalia > Rodentia > Castoridae > Castor > Castor canadensis. Next base: position 56,389,571 of record NC_133402.1, on the reverse strand, counting down.
CACTGAAACCCTCTATTTTGCTTCCAGGCCTGAGCAGTTCCTCTAGCTCCTCAGTATGTGTTAATTCTCTCATTACTGAGCCTGGTGTGAAGGTAGCAGCACCCCAGGTGAGGATGCTCCCTATGTCTTGCGAATGTCTGATTACAGAGTAAGAATCCATCCATCTTCTCCGTGGTCTAGTTACCATCCTATTGCTGTGGTCCTGCCCACTTGGCCTGAATTCAGCTGCTTGAATTGATCAATCAGAGCAGCAGAAGGCTGTCCTAATAGCCATGTCATGACTGCCTGTCAAGCTCAGTTGCTCACTTTTGCAAACCCCTTCAGTCCTGAGCTCCTACCACTTCAGTCCATATGCTTCTATAGTTCCCAACAGTGTGCCATCCACATTTGGGTTTCTGGCTGCCTATTGTCAGAACAACCTGCAACTCTAGAAGTTTCCTAAATAGGCACAGAATCCTACTGATCAGAGACATGAAGGAACCTAAGTCCTGACAGCAATTCAGAGGAAAACAAGGGACAGGATACCCACTTTTGTAGTGATTGAATGAGGAGAACACTCTATATGTCTCAAGAGTGAGTCTAATGTAGGAGACACAAGCACCTGAGCTGTGCAAGCCTGTGAGCACCCACCTCTGTCACTTCACAGTAATCTGCACATTACAGAATACCCACATGGTAAATATGGCGCAGAATGGTAAAGCAGTAAAGCCCAGCTGACCTAACAGGCCAGCTAGTTTTGCCCTCTCCATCTTGACAAGTTTGGAAAAGTGTGTGCCAATTCTACCACTACCTTAATCAGCTCTCTCTCTGTGTCCAGTTCAACTAACTTCTAGAAGCTTAGTCAGGTTGGTTCTTGACCTCTCTGATATCACTCACCTCCCATTAGCTATAATGTGGACCTGAGGTTCCATTCCTCCAAAGACAATGCTCCATCACCCATGCTACCTATATCAATAGCCTTTGCCATGGTCTCCTTGGGGAGTCAGGAATAGCTTTTTACCTCTGTCTTCAGTGTTGAGCTCAAGACCTGGCAACCACAGAGAGAATTCAGTGGATTTATGTGGAACCATTGAACAGATAGAGAAATGAGTGGAATGAAGAAGGAATGGATGGAGAGAAAGATAAATACATGTAGGGGGAATTCTGTACCTGTATGCAGTAAAAATTTATTTCAGTAAAAATACTGAAAACGTGGACCTGGACAGATCAGATACTTCGGTAAGTCATATGAGCCAACTTTCTACTGCTAAGAGTGCTGCCATGTGTGGGGTCAGGTGACCCACCATGGGGGGGTCCCCACCATGTGGGGGTCACCTGACCCCGCACAAGCTCAGATGCCTTCAAATGTTCTATGACTCATGTATCTTGCAAGGATTTCTGTGATGGCAGGAAATACTAAAATACAATGTCAGGATGGTGGACAGCAGGTCTCCAGCTTGCCTGGCCTTTCCCAGCAACAGAAACCAGATTCTTGTGAGAGGGCATGAAAGGGGACATGAGGGGATGTGGTGAGCAGGAGGGTCCTAGTAGGGCTCCATGCCCAAACCCACAGCATACTGTATTTCAGCCTCCTTCTCTAATTACCCAAGGATGTGCTCCCTGGGATGTATTTTAAGAATAAAAGGTCCCCCTGATTAGATGTAATTCACTTTTCCCAATTCCATTTGCCATTGTATGTAATTATTGTAAATACTGGCTTGGAATAGAGAATTTTCTTTTTTTCCCTGTATAAGTCTAGCTTCCCCTTCTGTGCAACCAGGCAGTAAAATCCCAACTCTGCAGGTCTCTCATGGAAAGGGGCAGCAGGCAAAGCCCTGTGGACAAAAGAAACCATAGACCCTGAAGCAGGGGTGATAGAAGGTTTCTTTGCAGCCTCCCCAAGGAAAGAGAGACATGGGAGGACAGAAGGAGGCAGGGGGGTTGTTTAGAATAACCCATGCCCACTCCATGTGGGCAGCAGAATTCCAGGATTAGGCCATGTGGCTCCAAACCCCAGTGGGGTTAGAAGAATGAGTTCAGAATGTAGACTTGGAGGAATCAGCCTTGGAAAGCAGGAAGGTGGTGTACCCTTGGGATAATCACACCAGCCTGAGGCACTGGGAGCACTGAGAATCCTTCTTGGCTGGCAATATTTCAGGGATTGTGTCCCTCTCCTGCTGCACTCAACAGCCTCTCTGTCAGCTGTCCTCCCTTCTTCTGGCCATAAGTCCTATTCGGACCCTACAGGCAGGAGTCATCCTGTAGGGTCCAGTCTCGGAGAGGTTCCAAAAGGCCCCCAAAAGATGAAATGTTGCACTTGCATGTCAGCTACAGAGCTGGGGCCCTATCTGCTCACATAGTCTAAGCCCCCGTGTGGGAACCTTAGAAAGCACCTGCTGCCTTGGAGCTATGACAGCTTCTTTGGCAAGGTCCCCCTGGGACAAAGCCACATGGCGGAATCTGTCCAGAGTCCCTGTGGTTGGGACTCAGGATTGAGTCTTGTCTAAGCATTGAAGTGCAAGAAGATTTGGCTATCAATTCACCATGATCCACCTGTCCAAGTTCCTGCATGGGTTTTCAGCTTCCAGTCCTGCCCCAGGCTCACAGTGCATGCCTCTCACAGTATTCAGAAACTGTTTAGAGATGCATAATCCAGAGACTGCAGCCTCACACATGGTTCCTAGACCACCAAGCCTCTGTGCCACACAGGAGCCTCCCCTCTGAGAGCCTCCCACCAGACCTGGCTGTACTTCTAAGCCTGTCTGCCCCTTGCCCTCCCTGGATGGGAGGTGTATATTTTATCTCCAGTGGACCATGAAGGTCTGAAGAAAGCCGGCTGATTTATCAGAGACATAACCATACAGTTGAAATTGTGTCAATATATCTTTGCATAGTGGATTCTGAAGGATGCCCCCTATTTCTCTGGTAAATCATATACATTTAAAGTCCCCAACTGCCTAAATATATATTTATCCAGTAAATCAGCTCAGCTTTGAAGTGGCTCATTTCTTTCTTGCAGAAATACAGGAATACAGGATACAGTGGCTAACCTTGTTTTCATTCCTTCTCAGAGTTTAACAAAAAAAGAGGAGCAAAGAAATGAAATTCTGAATAATGAATGTTTAAATATTGACGAAGGTTTGACACTAATGGTGTGAGGAAGAGAGTACAGCACAATTGCTGCTTTGCAGCAAGAGCTACAGGGGGAGGCATTTTGCAGGAACCTCTTGGGTCCCTTCTGGCAACAACATTCCCCAAATCTATGAGACATTATTGAGTGTTGCAGGGGCTGGGACAGGAGCACGCTGGACATAGATGAAACCTTCTTGATGCAACAGGAAATAGCTGATTTATTGGTCTTCATTTGCTGGCTCCCCCTCTCCATCTGTTGCAAACAATTTATTCAGCACTGTAGTTTCTCATTTTCAAAGTGTATTTCCCTAGATATCCTTACGAATAGCTCACTGTCTCCCACCTTCTTAGGAGGATATTAAAACACACTGTGAAGAAGGATGGATATGTGTGAAATGCTTAGTGGAGTGCCTGGCACACAGTAGGTTCACAATCAATGATAATTTCTTTCCTAATGTCTCCAAAAAGCTTGTGTACATTGTGTTTTTCACAACTATATATCCTAGAGGGCTAAAAATATTCACTAGATTTTAGAGTCAGGTAGATTTAGAACTAGTGAGTGAACCTGTGAGAGAGAGCAGCTTGCTGAGTGTGCCCTGCAGGGCTACAGTGACAGGTGATTTTGTGGGTACCACTAGCTATAACAATGGAAGACATGAGCTCCCAAGGAAAGTTGACTTTTCTCATGGACACACGCTTCCATGTCTTCAGGATGAGCTTGGCCTTGAGTTCTCTGAGTAAAGGATCCCAGACTCAACCCTGATTGTCCCACAGGCAGAAAAGGAATTTCCTTATGATACTCTATCTCAACATAGACAATCCTGCATCTAAGTTCTTCAACTCCTTTTTTGAAGGAGTGGTTGCTTTAGGTTACTTCTCCCTGCCTCACTCTGGAGTCATAGTCTTGAGGCAGGTAAGGTTTTGTTTCCAGTTTCATCTATATCCAAGTCTCTGATTCAAGCATATGTTTCTCTCTGTCATAACCCCACTAAAATAACAAAGAAGAGTAGAGAAGGTATAAACTCTCCATGGACAAAAAGTACTGGGGAAGAGATTCAGCACACAACAGGTATGAAAGGAGTGGATACTAATTTGAGAAATGGCCACAGTGACCATGCTTTGTCATTGCAGCTCTTCAAAGTACAGTTCTTGGAGGGTGGGGGTGGGGCCCTCGGGCAGGAGGTGCCTCACCCCAAACAAACAAATATCTATTTGCCTAACATATCAGGCAATTGAAGAAATCTCCTGAGAAGTTGGAGGGCATCTGAGAAAAGATCTCTGGACACTGACCCTACTGAACTGATCATCTTGCCACCTGGCCACCCACCAGTGACATCCATCCATCAATAGGCTCCAGCCAGTCCCCAGGCCTTTAATCACCTGTCAGTGCCTCGTGCTGTTATCAATGACCTCAATGCTCAAAATATGCTTTCTCAAGTCTGACATTAGTGCAGCAGAACCTATGCTGAGGAAGGAGATCTAAGTGAAAAATCACCAAAGTGGATAACTGAAGGAAATAGCTAAAATTAAAACAGCTATCTTTAGAGAGATGGGAAGGTATTGCACTCATGAAAAAAGAGCAGGGTGCTTTGAAAAAAAATGTAGTAGAAAAAGACAAACTGTAAGAATATAGTAGTCAAATGATTGGATGATGAAGTTGGAGAAATCCCCTATAAAGAGTTAGACAACAGGGAAGAGATTTATTAAAAACAAACAAACAAACAAACAAAGAATCCATCCAGGAGTTCTCATATCTAACTAATAAGAGTTTTTAAAAGACAACTGGGATAAGCAGAGGTTATCTAAGGTCAGGGGCTGCTAGTTTATGTCTGTAATCCTAGCTACTTTGAGAGGCTGAGATCAAGAGGATCATGGTTCGGAGCCAGCCCAAACAAAAATTCATAAAAACTCTATCTCCAAAATAACCAGAGCAAAATAGACTAGAGTTGTGGCTTGAGGAATAAAGTACATGCTTTACAAGTGTGATGCCCTGAGTTCAAATCCAGGTCCCACAAAAAATAAAAATTATCGAAAAGACACAAATGGAAATTTTATCAGAACAAACATCAGACTCCAGACTAAAATACCCATGTGGTACCCAGGCAATGAGCATTACCAAACAATAAAAATTAAAAAATAAGTGTGAAATATCAGAATTCTGGGGATAAGACAGAAGAACTTAAAATCTTCCAGGGAACAAAAATAAAATTAAACCAAACACAAAACAAGGAAATGAGAATGTTATTGGACATCTCAACAGCAGCATTGACAAGAAGGAGCCAAAGCAGTGTCTTCAGATTTTGGAAAGGAATGATTTTTAACTTAGAATTCATTCCCAATCAATGAAATATAAGAGTACAGTAATGGCCTTTTCAGGCAGGTTAAAATACTTAAGATTTACCTCCCAGGCAAACTTTTTAAAAGAAAATTTATGAAGGATGCACTCAAACTAAACAAGGATATAAGCCAATAAAGATGAAGACATAGACTCAAAAAGGGAAGAAGCCAGGAATGACAGTGGGACAAAAAGTCAAAACACTAATGTGCAGCAAGACAGGAGAGCAAGATTTAAATTGGAAAACAGAGAACATCTGGGAAGAGCTGGGGAAAATCTGAACCATCCAAGCACTTAGAAAATAACATCAGTTATTACTGAATGGATTTGGTTTATCTTGCCTAAAAAATAGGATATGAAAAATTAAAGAAATGAAATAATGAGGAAATTATGAATCCCAAATATTTTTTGGTGATACTGGGTTTTGAACTCAGAGCCTCATGCTTGCTAGACAGGTGCTGTAGCAATACAGCCACTCCCCTAGCCCGCTAAATACCGTTTAAAAAAATAAAAATTGTATGAGAAAGAAAATAACCACAACACTCTACTTGGTTCAGCATTGAAAAGCACTTGTTTAAATATGATAAGCTAAACATGACTGTGTATTGAATCAAAAAGTCATAAATATGTATTTAACAAAGAAGATGAATTCTCTATCACACACACACATAGATACTGAAAAGTAATATACATAAAACTGAAGTATTTTAGATAAATAATAGATTAAGCAATCGATATTAGCAAAATAGAAGAAAAAGAAGAATTGTGGAGATGGCAAAATAAGAACACTCAGTTCTCTGCAACCATCAAGGGAAGGTGGGAGTCAACAGCATCTAACTGATGTCAATAAATTTATGAGCATTATAAGCACATAATTAAAAAATGGAAGCATGTATAAGAAACAGACTTAAAAATTTAGGCAATAGAATGGGGAAAGGCTGATAGCTTTCATTTTTGTACTCACTGAATTTTTTTAATCCGTTATTTGGTTAAAAAATGAAAATTAATTTAATAAATAAAAGCTGCCATTCTCACAAGTAAGCCCCACTGTAACTTGAGAGAAGAAAGTGCTAGACAGCCTCCTGGTGTAGGGTGGAGGGAAGCCAAAAGAAAATGGAGCCCCAGACACCTGCTGGGCTCCAGCTGGGCACCAGCATACTCCCTAACTCTGGTGACTTCCATCCACCCTGTTTCTAAACCAGGGAGTTGGAAAGTGTGGAAGACAGTGGCTGCAACAGATTAGTTGGAACTTTCCCTCTCTGGGATTAAAATAGAAGTAAAAGTCATATTTTCACAACTGGAGCTACACTAGGACCCTGTTTTCATTCCACTACAGTTTGTGATGCAAACAATACTGGAAAGAAGAGTTCCTGTATTTTCCCCAGTCTCTTAGATGAAACTGGGCAAAGTATATTCAGTCAAATGGTTTTCACACCATGCCTTGAGGTCACCTCACACTTCTCTGCATTTAGAAGGGACTGGTTTCAGAATCTACAAGGTAGAGACTCTAAACTGTAGGTTCAGCTCAGCCATCATGGGTGTGTGTGACTTGATCAAAGCCTGGCATCCAGGAGAGCTGACCACACGTAATTAAGTTTGCAGAGGGGCCCTTTCTCAGTGTTGCCCATAAACTGCTTCATTGGGCTTCCCCCAACTTACAGCCTGAACCAGTGATATATTCACCAGAAATAACAGCATATATTTTAAAAAACAATTCCCCTAAGAAACAGGAATTTTTAAAAGACTTTTACTGTAAGAATGCACAGGATATAAAAAAAAAAACTCACAGCAAAGGAAAATGGTGTAAAATAGTGGTTACATGGTAATGCCTGATGCAGTTTCTCCCAGATTTCCATTAAAATATAAGGAAAAACTAGAAGACTCAGGAGTCATTATTTATATTACAATCTGACACAGCGATAAAACCTTGAGGGATTGCCACAAATTACAAAGCCATAGAAGTAGAATCAAAAACCACAAATGCTTCCCCTACCAAAAGAAAACAGGACAAACATGAATGAAGACAGGAAGATAGGGTCTCTTCCAAACCTCACTCTAACCCAGAAAGCCTCCTCAAACCATTGTGTGGTGCAGTAGTTCTCAACAGGGGTGTATTTGGGCACAACTTTCTCCCCACCCCACAAACCTTCATCCTCAGGAAACATTTAGCAATGTCTGAAGAGATTTTTTGACTCTGACAACTTGAGGGGTACCTTTACTTAGGTAAAGGTCAGGGAGGCTGCCAGACATCCCTGAGTTCAAGGCCAGGCTAGGCATATAGCAAGACTGTCTCAAAATACCAAGTGTTTCTTTCCCCCATCTCTCCCCCCCACCTCTCTCTCTCCTCTCTCTCTCTCTCTCTCTCTCTCTCTCTCTCTCTGTCTCACACACACACACACACACACAGGAGAGAAGGAGGGAGGGGGAGAAAGAGAATGGAGGAGGAAGAAGGGAAAGAGAGAGAGAGAGGACACAATTTTGGTTTTGCTGTATCTTTGAGACAGGGTCTTCTTTGTAGTCCAAGCTGACCTGGAATTCACGATCCTTCTGCCTCAGCCTTCAAGTGCTGCAATTACAAGAGTGTACCAACATACCTGACTACAACACGATTTAATATATTAAGTTGAAAGACCCTCAAGTTGTTTTCTAAAAGGACTTAAAAACTGATACTCATGCACGAGAAAAAGCAAGGTAAGACATCAGACATCAGACAACCAATGAAGGGTTAGCCACACAGCCCTGTAACACAAAGGCAAGGACAGAAGACACTGGACAATACCTATTAGTTTTGCAAAAAATTGGTTGTGGCCAGACATTTTATACTCACCAACATACCATCCAATGTGGAGCAACAAAGACATTTCAGGAGATGCATGGACTCTAAAATTACGGCAGGTATCATTATAGAAAAGAAAATAATACTTGAAAACATATTCTACCTTATGGAGTGTAAATCACAATGAAGGATACAAGAATGGGAGAGCTGGAGGTGAGGGATAGCATATTTCAATGCAAAGTCTCTATTATTACTGTAAATAATGAAAATGAGAGAATAAGAGAAATAGTAGGAAGGGGGTGGCAACCAAAGACACAGCAGTTTAAAAGCATCTCTGTACAGCACTGTGCTAAAGAATGGGAAATGTAAGTTATCAAAGTGTTACATGGGAAAAATTAAAATTTTGAGCTGATTAATCTCAAAGGAAAAAAAAACCACCAAAGTCTATGCCAGAGAAAGAGTCCAAGGCAGATTATTTTTACAGGTGGATTAAAAAAAAACTTTTAAGAAACAGTTCATTCTGTGCTATATATTAACAGTCTCAGGCATTAAAGAACATAAAATTTTATCTAGCTCATTTTTATGAAGCTAGTACAAATCTTTTTTTTTACCAAAATGTTTTAAGAAAAAAGAGAGAAAATTCACATATGAATATAGACATGAGAATGTAAATAAAAGCACAGTAGAACAACAAAAAAGACATTTACCATGATCCACAAGGTTGATTCTAAAAATTGAAATTATAGTTTCATGGACTGGTTAACAAGAAAAACAATATACTGACCTCAAAATACACTGAATATATTCGTCTTCACTGTTCTTTCAAGTAATGTGATTTTTTTCATACTTTTCCACTTTACGCCCATACCAGTCTCTTAATGGTGAAATTACTAAAGGCAGTGTCATTAAATCTAGGGAGGGAATAAGCTTGTTCCTTAGTGCTTTATTCTATTTTGAAAGATCAGGCAAAGGCAAAAAGAAATGAAACAGAAATTAGTTCTGTAACTATTAAAAGGAAAAAAGAAATAGTCATTGCTTTGGACAGTAAGATTAGAGGCACAGAATTGCAAAGGAGACTACTGGAAATATCTTATAATGAGAAAAGAGAGTTCAGGAATGTGTACCATTATAGGGGGGTGGGGAGGCTTTCTTCAATACCAGAAATAACCAGTTTTTAAAAATCCACTCACAACAGCAAGAAAAGATATCAAAAGCAACCAGAGTCATTGGTATAACCCTAAATTGTGGCATGGAAAAGAAGAAAGTGAAGAACTTAAAAAATACATAAAATAAGATTTGACAAAGTGAGAAGATGTGTTATTGGAAGACTGAACATAATAAATTCCCAAATGAATATGAAATTTTGAAACATGTTAGTGAAAGTACCCATGTCTCTTTGGGAAAGGGTGGAGGGGGAAACTTGACAAAAGAATCCTAAAATCTCCTGGTAAAATGAATGGAAAGGGAGTTAAGACAGTCTAAACATGTAGAACAAAGAGAGATAACTTGCCTAACCAACTGTAGCCTACTTGACAGTGACCACAAAGCCACCATTACAAAAGATTCTGCAAGGGATCCTGCACACAGAAAGTGATACCCAACTTAACCATCAAAAGGCAGGCAGCACCAAACAACAGGATAAGAAAAAGCAAGACAGTAGAGAGTAACATCAACTTAGGTACACACAATCAAACCTTCAAACAACTAAGACAACTAATTGGCAGGAATCACCACATACCTATCAGTACTAACGCTTAATGTTAATGGACTTAATTCACCCATCAAAAGACACCGTTTGACAAAATGGATTAAAAAAGAAGATCCAACAATTTGTTGCTTACAGGAGACTAATCTCACCGACAGAAATAAGCATAGGCTTAGGATGAAAGGCTGGAAGAAGATTTACCAAGCCAATGGCCCCCGAAAACAAGCAGGAGTAGCAATACTTATCTCTGACAAAGTAGACTTCAAACCTACATTGATCAAACGAGATAAAGAAGGACATTCCATACTAATAAAAGGGGAAATAGACCAAAAGGAAATAATAATCATCAATCTGTACGCACCCAATGTCAACGCACCCAATTTCATCAAACATACCCTGAAAGACCTAAAAGCATATATAAACGCCAACACAGTGGTTGTGGGAGACTTTAACACTCCATTATCATCAATAGATAGGTCATCCAAACAAAAACTCAATAAAGAAATCCAAGATCTAAAATATGCAATAGATCAAGTGGACCTAGTAGATGTCTACAGAACATTTCATCCAACCTCTACACAATATACATTCTTCTCAGCAGCCCATGGAACCTTCTCCAAAATAGATCATATCCTAGGGCACAAAGCAAGCCTCAGCAAATATAAGAAAATAGAAATAATACCGTGCATACTATCTGACCACAATGCAGTAAAAGTAGAACTCAACAACAAAAGTAAAGACAAAAAACATGCAAACAGATGGAAACTAAATAACTCATTACTTAATGAAGACTGGATCATCGATGCAATAAAAGAGGAAATTAAAAAGTTCCTGGAAGTCAATGAAAATGAAAACACAATCTACCGGAACCTATGGGACACATCTAAGGCAGTCTTGAGAGGAAAGTTTATAGCCATGAGTGCATATATTAAAAAGATTGAAAGATCCCAAATCAATGACCTAATGATACATCTCAAACTCCTAGAAAAACAAGAACAAGCAAATCCCACCTCATAAAACTAAAAAGCTTCTGTTCATCAAAAGAAATGGTCTCTAAACTGAAGAGAACACCCACAGAGTGGGAGAAAATATTTGCCAACTATACATCAGACAAAGGACTGATAACCAGAATATACAGGGAACTTAAAAAACTAAATTCTCCCAAAACTAATGAACCAATAAAGAAATGGGCATGTGAACTAAACAGAACTTTCTCAAAAGAAGAAATTCAAATGGCCAGAAAACACATGAAAAAATGCTCACCATCTCTAGCAATAAAGGAAATGCAAATTAAAACCACACTAAGATTCCACCTCACCCCTGTTAGAATAGCCATCATCAGCAACACCACCAACAACAGGTGTTGGCGAGGATGCGGGGAAAAAGGAACCCTCTTACACTGTTGGTGGGAATGTAGACTAGTACAACCACTCTGGAAAAAAATTTGGAGGCTACTTAAAAAGCTGGACATCGATCTACCATTTGATCCAGCAATACCACTCTTGGGGATATACCCAAAAGACTGTTACTCCAGAGGCACCTGCACATCCATGCTTATTGAGGCACTATTCACAATAGCCAAGTTATGGAAACAGCCAAGATGCCCCAGCACTGACGAATGGATTAAGAAAATGTGGTATCTATACACAATGGAATTTTATGCAGCCATGAAGAAGAACGAAATGTTATCATTCGCTGGTAAATGGATGGAATTGGAGAACATCATTCTGAGTGAGGTTAGCCTGGCTCAAAAGACCAAAAATCGTATGTTCTCCCTCATATGTGGACATTAGATCAAGGGCAAACACAACAAGGGGATTGGACTATGAGCACATGATAAAAGCGAGAGCACACAAGGGAGGGGTGAGGATAGGTAAGACACCTAAAAAACTAGCTAGCATTTGTTGCCCTTAATGCAGAGAAACTAAAGCAGATACCTTAAAGCAACTGAGGTCAATAGGAGAAGGGGACCAGGAACTAGAGAAAAGGTGAGATCAGAAAGAATTAACTTAGAAGGTAACACCCACGCACAGGAAATCAATGTGAGTCAATGCCCTGTATAGCTATCCTTATCTCAACCAGCAAAACCCCTTGTTCCTTCCTATTATTGCTTATACTCTCTCTACAACAAAATTAGAAATAAGGGCAAAATAGTTTCTGTTGGGTATTGAGGGGGGGAGAGGGAGGGGGCGGAGTGGGTGGTAAGGGAGGGGGTGGGGGCAGGGGGGAGAAATGAACCAAGCCTTGTATGCACATATGAATAATAAAAGAAAAATGAAAAAAAAAAAGAAAGTAGAGCCCCTGTGCAATCACTGATCACAAAGCAATGTAACAGAAGCCTTGAAAAGGACCCAAGTACATTTAACAACTTAATAAATTACAAAGAGAGCAGTGCAAGTAAACGCAATAGGGCAGTTGGCTATTGGGGGGGAAATTAAATTATTTTCTCACCCTGTTACTATTTACTAAAATACATGCCAGGTGGATGAAAGTGTTCATGTAAAAACTAAAGGCATTTGAAATCAGACTATATTCATATATTACGTTGAGATTTAATTATTCTAGTGTTTTAACAAAGCAATTAAAAGCAGCAGAAAATATACTTGTGAATTTAACTAAAGGATATTCTAAGCATTGATAACATGGAGATAAATAAAACTAGGGAGAGGAGGGATAGATCACAAAAGGGAAGCTCAAAACAGAACATAAAAATTTAAAACATCTGCTATTAAAAATCATAAGAAAATTTAATGGCAAATTGAGGTACTGAGTCACACTACAGCCTTGAAAACAGCATGCAAAGTGGAAGAAGCCAGTTACAAAAGACCATCCACTACATGACTCCATTGTTAGGAAATGTCCAGAATAGGCAAATCCATAAAGAAAATAGATTCAAGGGCTGGGGGTTGGGAAGAAGTGGAAGTGAAATGGTGGTGACTGTTAATAGGTATGGGCTCCTTCTGGGGAAGACAAAACTGTTCTAAATTAGATTGTACAACTCTGAATATATTAAAAACTGTTGATTTGTAATGAGTGAATTATATGTTATATGAATTATATCTCAATAAAGCTGTTATTAAAAAAATCCTTAATGGCAAATAACCAACTGGGAGAAATATTTGTAGCATATTTGATTGGGAAAATACAAATAACTTTAATATATATACAGAACTCAAAAATAATAAGTAAAACACTGACACCTCATTGGACAATTAGGCAAAGTCAATGAACAGACAATGAATGACTAATAAACTAACAGTGTTCATGCCACCAGATTAGCAGAGGTTTAAGAAACTGAAATGCTCAATGCAGATGAAGGAGACCTGACAAGGACATTCTTCTCTATTGTGACAAGAAAGCTACATCTGGAGATATTGGAAAGTAACTCAGCAATGGGCATTTAGCCCATAATCAAATACATTGTCCCTTTGATTCAATTCTAGGAATCTGTCTGAAAGAAATAAACACAAAAGTGTCCAGAGATCTATGTATGTGGATATTCACACCATCATTACTTGCAAATATTTGAAATACTCTAAAATTAGAAAGAACTTAAATGTTCAAAAATGGGAAATGGTTAAATAAATTATGGACCAGCTACAAGACTGAATATTATGCAGTCATTAAAAATGATGTTTTCAAATAAATTTAATGGCAGGGAAAATGATCACAATGTAATTTTCAATGGATGAGGGACATAAAATTGCTTATAATACATCCTATGCACACACAATGCTAAGATGAAATATATCAAACTGTTCGCAGAAAATATTTAGATGATAGCGTTCTGGGTGGTTTTTTTGGTGGTGGTGCTGGGGATCAAATGCAGGGTCTTACACTCTACCACAGAACTACACTGCCTCCCTATGTAGCTCAAACTGTCCTTAAATTCACTCTGTAGCCCAGGCTGTTCTTGAACTCCAGGTCCACCTGCCTCCTGAGTGCTAGGATTGTCAGGGTCACCACCACATCCGGCCCTCAGTCTTTCTTTAATTTCTCATATCTACCATGTTTTCTACAATAGGCATACTTTATTTCTGTGATTAGGAAACAAATGGCATTTTTCTTAACATACTTATCTTCAGACAATTCTTTAGCTAGAAGAAATGAATAACTCAATAAGGTTCCTTGATTTTATGAAGCCACTATTACACTTATCCCAAAACCAGGCAAAGACACCTCCAAAAAGGAGAACTATAGGCCAATCTCCTTAATGAACATTGATGCAAAAATCCTCAACAAAATAATGGCAAATCGAATTCAGCAACACATCAAAAAGATTATTCACCACGACCAGGTAGGCTTCATCCCAGGGATGCAGGGGTGGTTCAACATACGAAAATCAATAAACGTAATAAACCACATTAACAGAAGCAAAGACAAAAACCACTTGATCATCTCAATAGATGCAGAAAAAGCCTTTGATAAGATCCAACATCATTTCATGATAAAAGCTCTAAGAAAACTAGGAATAGAAGGAAAGTTCCTCAACATTATAAAAGCTATATATGACAAACCTACAGCCAGCATTATACTTAACGGAGAAAAATTAAAACCATTCCCTCTAAAATCAGGAACCAGACAAGGATGCCCACTATCTCCACTCCTATTCAACATAGTACTGGAATTCCTAGCCAGAGCAATTAGGCAAGAAGAAGGAATAAAAGGAATACAAATAGGTAAAGAAACTGTCAAAATATCCCTATTTGCAGACGACATGATCCTATACCTTAAAGACCCAAAAAACTCTACTCAGAAGCTTCTAGACATCATCAATAGCTATAGCAAGGTAGCAGGATATAAAATCAACATAGAAAAATCATTAGCATTTCTATACACTAACAATGAGCAAACGGAAAAAGAATGTATGAAAACAATTCCATTTATAATAGCCTCAAAAAAAATCAAATACCTAGGTGTAAACCTAACAAAAGATGTGAAAGACCTCTACAAGGAAAACTATACACTTCTAAAGAAAGAGATTGAGGAAGACTATAGAAAGTGGAGAGATCTCCCATGCTCATGGATTGGTAGAATCAACATAGTAAAAATGTCTATACTCCCAAAAGTAATCTACATGTTTAATGCAATTCCCATCAAAATTCCAATGACATTCATCAAAGAGATTGAAAAATCTACTGTTAAATTTATATGGAAACACAAGAGGTCACGAATAGCCAAGGCAATACTCAGTCAAAAGAACAATGCAGGAGGTATCACAATACCTGACTTCAAACTATATTACAAAGCAATAATAATAAAAACAGCATGGTACTGGCACAAAAACAGACATGATAAGCAACTTATCTTTGACAAAGGAGCTAAAAATATACGATGGAGAAATAGCAGCCTCTTCAACAAAAACTGCTGGGAAAACTGGTTAGCAGTCTGCAAAAAACTGAAACTAGATCCATGTATATCACCCTATACCAAGATTAACTCAAAATGGATCAAGGATCTTAATATCAGACCCCAAACTCTTAAGTTGATACAAGAAAGAGTAGGAAATACTCTGGAGTTAGTAGGTATAGGTAAGAACTTTCTCAATGAAACCCCAGCAGCACAGCAACTAAGAGATAGCATAGATAAATGGGACCTCATAAAACTAAAAAGCTTCTGTTCATCAAAAGAAATGGTCTCTAAACTGAAGAGAACACCCACAGAGTGGGAGAAAATATTTGCCAACTATACATCAGACAAAGGACTGATAACCAGAATATACAGGGAACTTAAAAAACTAAATTCTCCCAAAACTAATGAACCAATAAAGAAATGGGCATGTGAACTAAACAGAACTTTCTCAAAAGAAGAAATTCAAATGGCCAGAAAACACATGAAAAAATGTTCACCATCTCTAGCAATAAAGGAAATGCAAATTAAAACCACACTAAGATTCCACCTCACCCCTGTTAGAATAGCCATCATCAGCAACACCACCAACAACAGGTGTTGGCGAGGATGCGGGGAAAAAGGAACCCTCTTACACTGTTGGTGGGAATGTAGACTAGTACAACCACTCTGGAAAAAAATTTGGAGGCTACTTAAAAAGCTGGACATCGATCTACCATTTGATCCAGCAATACCACTCTTGGGGATATACCCAAAAGACTGTTACTCCAGAGGCACCTGCACATCCATGTTTATTGCGGCACTATTCACAATAGCCAAGTTATGGAAACAGCCAAGATGCCCCAGCACTGATGAATGGATTAAGAAAATGTGGTATCTATACACAATGGAATTTTATGCAGCCATGAAGAAGAACGAAATGTTATCATTCGCTGGTAAATGGATGGAATTGGAGAACATCATTCTGAGTGAGGTTAGCCTGGCTCAAAAGACCAAAAATCGTATGTTCTCCCTCATATGTGGACATTAGATCAAGGGCAAACACAACAAGGGGATTGGACTATGAGCACATGATAAAAGCGAGAGCACACAAGGGAGGGGTGAGGATAGGTAAGACACCTAAAAAACTAGCTAGCATTTGTTGCCCTTAATGCAGAGAAACTAAAGCAGATACCTTAAAGCAACTGAGGCCAATAGGAAAAGGGGACCAGGAACTAGAGAAAAGGTTAGATTAAAAAGAATTAACCTAGAAGGTAACACCCACGCACAGGAAATCAATGTGAGTCAATGCCCTGTATAGCTATCCTTATCTCAACCAGCAAAACCCCTTGTTCCTTCCTATTATTGCTTATACTCTCTCTACAACAAAATTAGAGATAAGGGCAAAATAGTTTCTGCTGGGTATTGAGGGGGGGAGCGGGAGGGGGTGGAGTGGGTGGTAAGGGAGGGGGTGGGGGCAGGGGGGAGAAATAAACCAAGCCTTGTATGCACATATGAATAATAAAAGAAAAATGAAAAAAAAATGTTAACGCAATTAAAAAAAAAATAATAATAAGGTTCCTTGAAAGGCTGGTATCAGGTTTTCCTGAGACTCCTGGGATGGAGGCAGTTTTAATGACTCACTCTCTGTCCTGGGGCACTGGTTAAGGCTCCCACATATATGCTCCAGCTCATGTATGTCTTCTTATGCCTTTGAGGCTGATTCTCTCAATGACTGATAAAGCTGAGGACATTGACAGGCTAAAGGGCTTTTGTTTTGTTTTGTTTTTTGCTCAGAATGGTAATTATGGTAACAAGGAACACCTTGAAAGACTAAAGCAAATCTAGAGTCCAGTGAAAATAATGCCTTCAGGTGGGATTTCAGGCCCCTGGTGGAGGTGAAGAGGAATCTCTCTCAGCCCACAAGCCTGCTGCTGAGGTAGCCACTTCTACCTGGAGCCAACAGCTTTGGGTGCAGAGTATGGACCTCCAGGCATTGTCCAGCACCATATACAAAGCCCGACTTGGAAGCCATGATGCAAAACCACCGGTGGAGAGGTCACTGTGAACACACTGTGCTTGCAGGCAGACCTACGGATGTCACATGTTCTTTATCCCCTCCACCTGATACTTCTCCTCAGCTTGAAATTCCTATCCCTCAGTCCTCATCAGAAGGGAGGAGTCACTGAGACCACCACACAAAGCCAACATGCAATCCTGTTACACGGTGGCCAAAGAATGTTAGCAAACTGGTTGGTAGCGGAAATGCAACCTATATCCAGTCAGTAGCTACAATACCAGGGTGTGCATACCCAGAAAGAATGAAATACTGTGCATGTCCCATGAGATTCACAGATGGGTTAGTCATGGAAAAAGGCAGGTCACGAATAGGCACAGTGCAGGTGGATCATGGTCACTGGTGTAAACAGAGGTGTCAGAAATCTGCTAACCATGATCAAGAGTCAGAGGTTGCTGTGAAGTTGGAATTTCATGGAGGAGACCTGTAGGTTCTTTAAGAAGTGGAATTTCAGTGGGCCAAGAAGGAGAGGAAAGTGACATTGGAGCTTGTCCTTGAAGAAAGGGAGGAAGGCTACTACAGAATGAAGACACAGTGTCAGCAAGGTTCTGAGCAGGAGGAACATCTGATGTGTTGTACAGACCATGCCCTCCAGGAACTCCCTGAAGGTCAGTGTTCACTCAGCAAGCCCCAGATAGAAAGACCTTGCTGACAACAGAGCAGCACTTTATTTCAAAGTGCCTGTACATCTATGGGTCCAGGTTAGGTAGAATATGGGAGGATGGGGTGATTACCAGGCTTTATTGGAAGTCTAAGCACCCCTCACTATAGAGGATTCCTAGAAACCTACTGAAGAAGAGGATATTCTCTTCCCTTACATCAAAGGCCTGAGCACTTTTTGAGGCTCAGGCCAAGCACCACTTCCTATCTCACTGCTTTTCATACTTCCCCATTCTCTTGGGGGATCTCATGATGTCTACCTTATAGCCAGACAGAGTGAATATGCCTATCTCCTTGGCCCTACTATCAGACACAGTGAAAGAGCTCAGTAAAAAGATCTTAATGTATCCAAACATAAGAGGGTCCCTCATGAACCCATCATCCATCCATCCATCCATCCACTCACCCACCTATCCATCCACCCATCCATTCATCCACTCACCTACCCATCCATCTACCCATCCATCCACCCATCCATCCATCTGCCAACCCACCCATCCTCCCACCCACACAGCCATCCACTCATCCATTAATCCATCCATCCACCCATTCATTCATCCATCCATCCATCAATCCACCCATCCATCTACCCACCCATCCATTCACTCATCCATCACCCACTCTTGCACCCATCCATTCATCCACCCGTCCATCCATCCATCCATCCATTCATCCACCCACCCAACCGTCCATCCGTCCTTTCATTCAACAAACACAGCTTGAGTGAGCATAGTAGGCCAGGTTCTTGGAAACACACGATGAAGATATCACCTTTGACCCCAACACATTCAGCTCCTAGTCGATGAGACAGAAAAGAAATAAGACCAGTGCTGCCAGGTGCTTAGAGGTCAAGAGCCTGCCAAGCCCTTGAATGCTGCACAGGGATGGCTAGTTCTACAGAAGGCGAGAGAGAGGAGAAGGCTGCACAGGAAAGGTGACAGGGATTCTACCAGCCATGGCAGGGAGAGGCTTCCCTTGTGCCCCCTATCCCCAGGGCATAGCTGAGGAGCCCCTGAAGTAGGTGCCAGGGACACCAGAATCAGTGAGCCACAGCTGCACAAAGCCCACATTTGGTTTCCTTTGCCTACTCCACTTCATAGGCACCTGAATTTAAGATTCATCAGAGGGCTCTAGCTGACTGGGAAATAGTGATTTATTCTCTCTCTCACTCAACACACACACACTATTTGCAATCCTTTGTTCTTGGTTTCCTACACATTTAATTACCTTAGGATAAATCTGATTTCTCCTCTTGGAAAATCTCTCTTTTGTTTTCTTTTAATTTCCCTTTCTTTCATGTTACATTTGACAAAGTTGGGTGAGACAACCAAGACAGATGAGCACAAGGGTGGGGGAAGCAAAGAAGCCACCCAGCCACGCAGGCAGGTGCCAGTGATGCGGGTCCTCCACACCGCACACTGCTCTATAAATTAGGAGAAGTGCCTGCTACTTATATTTAATTCAATAACAAATACTTACTCACATAAAAATAACTTATTTTCATTCTGGGAGGGTAAGGCCTAAATTTAAACAATATTTCCCAGCTTGCCTGAGGAAAAAAGTCTGCCAATTCTTTCTCCTCTCCCTCAAGCTCCAGCTGATCCTTGGAGACAAGGAAAGGATCTGTTTGGGGTGAGCTGAAGTCGAGGCCAGTGGGAGGACGGTGTGGAAATTTCTGGAGAAAATCTCTGGCTACAGTTCTAAGAAACGAGACTGACAGGCATCCATAAGGAAAGAAAATCCAGTGGGTAGGATGGAGGCAACACTGAGAAGCAAAAGTCCTATTTTGAACTTGAAAGACAGGGTGGGGAAGCAATTGATTTTTCCCAGGCAAATGGGAGGATCCAGAGTTTGGACCTCAGCAGCCATGGCTGTGCATCTGTCATGCTGGCCAGGCCTGGGCTGGGCTTCCTCCTGCCTGTCACTGGTGTCCTAAGTACCACAGGAGAGGGAGTGGCCCTTCTCACCCTTGACTCCTCACAGCCTCCCCTTCCATGCTCAACCCACTGCAACCTTTCCTTACTCAGTAACCAGAATGATCATGGCTGTGGTTTTAGTGTCATTACTTCATTTAGGCCATTTGTTCCCTCCTCCATGAGTAAACTACAGTCCAAGCTTCTTTCTCTGCAAAGGCTGTTTGACTATAAAATGATGAACCAAGACAAAGTTTGAGCTCACCAAACTCACTGGCCTGGGGGTAGGTGAAAATACACCTGCCTGTCTTTTCAGGTGTTATTATCTGTATGTTTGTGTTTTATTGGAAACAGAGACTGTGTTTCAAAGTGACCCAAGCCTCCGATCTTCAAGTACACTTTTGAGCTATGATGTCATACACATGGCACCTGATCACTTGAAAAAATGTGACCATCGATCTCCAAAGTCATCCTCATTTTTACCATTTAAGATTGTGTCCATCAGGAAGGATCGTTGTATGCCCTTGTCAGAAAGGAAAGCTGAGAGCAAGGTGCCAGCTGTGTAGCACCTATCCCCTGGCCTACCTCTCAGATCCTATCTCACCATACTCCTGCACTGTGCCATAGTCAGCCTGTGCTCTGATCTGGTCCTTGACTCCACCAAGATCGTCCTATCTCAGGGTCTTCATATTTTCTGGGTCCTCTACCTGGAATTCCCTTCCCACATCTTTGATTGGCAACTCATGTGGTCTGCCTAGACTGCTATCTAAAGCAGCCCAGATCTCAGAGCTTTCTCTGCCACCTTTGCTTAAAAGCTCCTTAGGCCATTCTCAAGTTCAGCTAGACTAAAAGATCAGCAGGTTAGGAGTATGTACCACATTTTTGTGATGGCCAGATCTCTGTCTACCTATGGGACTTATGCTAAATGCCACTGGGTCAGTGTTAAGCAGCAGGGAATCTAAGTGGCCAAGATGCCAAGTGATGTGATGGTGAAGCAGGCACTCGACAGCACCAAAAATAGCATAAAAAATTGAAGACAGAAGCTACTCTCCTGCCCACAGAAAGATGTCACTGGGATCCATGAACAAAATGCAAGGGGGTGACTTCTGGGATGGCTGTGCACAGGAGGAGCAGGGACTCCTAATACCCTCCCCCATACACACATATATACAAACCCAAACACATACACACCACCTAGGGACCTTTTGCCCCTGAAGACAGGGGTGCAAATTTGTGATTGAATGTAACCAGCAATTTTCTCCCTCTTGAGGTCTCTTAAATAAAAAGAAAGGTAAATAAAACCAAAAAGCAAAAACTGGAAGAAGTAGCTATAACAACCCATAAAAGAATGAGAGATTTTTGCCTATGTGAAAGCTGGAATCTGTTTGGGCTGTCACTGTGGAATATTAGGGCTTTGCTCTCAGTGACACCCTACAATGGCCTGCCAGACACCTGCTTTGCAAATGGCACATGCTCCCAACAGGCAGGCAAGATTCAAAATGGACCCATGTGGAAGGGTTATCTAGAAGCTGGAATGCCACATCTCCTCCCCCAGTCAGAGGACACATTTTCCCTGTGTTTAGCACAGTGCCTGCCCCCAACACTTACTCAGCAGCCAGTGTGTTGAATTATAAGCAGACCTTTCTCAGACCACTTAGTGTGTAGTTCTCCTGCCAGAAGCAGCTGTCCTTAAGAAATACCTGACTGACTCACAACTCAACACCATGCTTACACCTGTTAGGATTCATGGTTCCATGAGAGGTACAGAAAAAGAAGGCTGCCTTTTAGAAAGCTTTGCACCTCTCAGAATTGAGGCAGGCTAAACTACAGGGCCTGGGCCATGCCACAGGAACCATACAGACATGGTTAGGTTTTCCTGATGGCCCCTCTGCAGCTAGCCACCTTGCAAACGTTGGATATGGATGTACCTGCTGGGACTTAATGCTGCCACAAGTGTCCCAAGTCTCCCTGTATCTTTTAGTCCCTCACACAAAGGACAAAGTTGCATCAGCAGCTTCCAGGTGGCTGAGCTGAGGTCAGGTGCTAGCCTCAGTTCCTCAGAAGGGAGAGAAAGAAGCTCTGGACCCTCCCGATATCCTGACACTTTCTAGGGCAGGTATAGAACCCCATTCTCAGGCAGGAATGAGTACTCAGGTTCTGGGTAGTGTTCCCTCTCCTACCATTAGACATCTGGGACACTACAACATAGAATCCCATCTTCAAATTCCAGAATTACTTTATTCCATCAGACCTTTAACAAGCAGCTGTAGTGAGCAGGAATAAGTTCTCTTGCTTGATGTGCAATTGAGTCAGTTTTACATTCTAGTGTTTACAATGTGCTAAATCCACCCTCATGAAGAAATATGCTGAAGTTGTAAGTTTAGCCTCTGGTTACCAAGGAAGGCTGGGAATACTTTCTTAGGGGAGATATTTGGAAATAAAACAAGCACCCTACCAGAGCTTGGTGGTCTGTGCTGTGGCTGGGTGTGGAGGAGGGGTGGTGGTCTTAGTTGGAGGCAAGGGTTGGGGGCTAAGCAAACCCTTTCCTAACACACCTTGGCTCTGGGATTCTCAGTCCAGTGGCTGACACCTCCTCCTCTTCTCCTTCCCAGCTCTCATCCTAACAGCATCTGTCTAAGTCACCCTCTGGCTCTCCCACATGTGTCCCCAACATGTGGACTTCTCCACATCCAGTGAAGATACAGCAGTCGGGCTCCACCTCCTGGTGTCTGTAATCAGACAGGTGCTGATTCCACAGCTGTACCCATAGAGGTGGACACTGCAGGGGCAGGGCACACAATGATGGTGCCCAGGGGTAAACCTCTATTCCTTGTGCAATCCATGATACCTGCTACTGAGGTTCTGAGATTCTAGAGTTGTCATTTTTCAGGTTCTGGAGTTTAAACAAGGTAAGCAGGTGCACACTCTTTTGCTCTCAGCTTTCATTTCTGACAAAGGAAAATGACTCTCCACCTTGTTTGGCTCAGTTATAAATGGAGCAAAGGTGGGGATGATTTTGAAGGCCCTTTTGGAGGAATAGCTTTCATTCTGAAGTGATTCGATGCCACATCTATTATGACATCACAACTTGAAAATGAACTAGAGAAGGGAGGTTTTAGTCACCTTGAAATACTTCCAGTCAATAGTCCTGCTTCCAGTAAAACATGCATATGCAGACAACAGGCCATAAATGATGGGTGATGTGACTTTCTCCTTAAGAGCAGGGTCAGTGGGTTCAGTGGCTTCATATTTTGTCCACTTTACCAATTGCCAATCAGACAGTCTTCGCAGAGAAACAGGCCGAGAAGCTTGAGCTGACAGTTATCCTCTCTCTGAGGCAAATGGCTAAGAGATGCTCTTGAAACTGACCTGCTACATTTGTAGTGCCAACACAGTGAGGACAGAGAGCCAGGCACCAAGTGATATTAGTCCCTCTATTAACCATGGCAATGGAAGAAGAAACGGAAGAAGGAATATGCCAATTAGATAGAACACATGGAACTATATCCTGGTCACAGCCAGTAGAGGAAAGTAAACTGTTTCTGAAGCTCTCTGTCTCCTCTCACATAGGACTAGCTAAATGTACAAAGGAAAGGTGGTTTTTCTTATTTTAGTAAGCTACACACATTCATCAACTCTCCAAAGCAAGGCAGCCAATGAAGAATGTTCTAAGTGTGCACAAACAAACCAGTCATAGGTGAAAGTCCACTTGTATGTGTGCCATTGTGCACCATATCCCTGGAGTCAGTCTTTGAAGACTGTGGCATTGCTTACTGAGTCAAACCCAAATAGTACCAACACAACACTCTGCAATGGCCATGCTGCAAGAGCAAAGGATGCCCTGTGGGCTAAGCTGAAGGTCACTCTACTGGAAAGGTGATGATCCCCACTGCTCAGTGGCATTGAACTTGTACACTATGTTTCCCAGAGATCATCACTGTCTTCTGGACAAGGACCTCCAGTTTACAATGCCACCAGACAGAGTAGTCCATCATTAAGTACATAGAAGACCCTTAGTGGACCCTCCCTAAAGGAGCAGGGAATAACCAAGATGGAAGAAGATGAAAATCAGGCTTAGTTCATTTTGCTCTGTTCACTTAAAAGTATTTGGAATGCATTGTCTGGATACAGTTTTCCTAGACCTTATTCTCTTGAAACCCATCAAAATAGGGAATAAGGAAAAAAGAGAAGAAAGATCAATCCTCATTAAAATAAAGAAATGCCTGTCACTACAAAACACACAGCTGAAAATATAGTGGAAGTTGGAAGAACACTGAAAGCAGACATAAACCTCCTCAGACTCTGAGCAAGTCTGGTTTCTCTAGAGGTAAATGTGGACTCCTGAAAGACCCTTTAATGACCTGAGGTTACACCATGTAGAGAAAAGTATGGGCACCAGGGCAGGGAACATGGGTCAAATGATAAAACCCTTGCCTAGCAAGCTTGAGGTTCTGAATTCTAAATCTAGCACATACACACACACACACTCACAATGGTTACTGAGGACAGTGTGGAAACCCATGGAATGGTCACAGGGCATTCTTTGTTGTGTCTTTGTCTCCCTCAGTCCCTCATCTCCACTGCCTCCAAGCTGAGAAAAAAAATCCAGAGGAGAGTGTGAAGTAGGCAGAGAAGTGCCTCATCAGCTCATACCCATCACACCTTCAATGTAATGTAGCACATGGCACCTGCTTCTATATACCTGGGAGAAAAAGACCACAAAAAATGCAGCAAACTACCTTTTAGAGACATAAGGGAGAAAGGTATCCTGATAAAGGGTGTGAAACTGCCATTTGAAAAAGTCAAATACATCTCCAGACACATCCTGGTGAAATTACTAAGCATCAGAGATTTAAAAAAAAAAAAAAAAGGAACTGTCTGGGCATTCAGGTAAAAAACGCAAATGATGAAAAAGAAGTAAAAATGACCACAGCAACATTCAACGATCATGGTCAATGTCCAGCGTGGATACTGAAGCAATGTGGATTTTGAGCAAGGGAATTTATGTGACCTATACGTGTGCTAAACCCAGACAGCTTGCCCTCCATTCCATGCCCCCAAACAGGCAAAAAGATCCAAGTATTCTCAAAACTTGAGGGAGCATAGCACCAATGAGCTATCAGAAGAGAACAAGAACAACCTGAGGATGAAATTGGATCAACCAAGAAGTAACCAAATAATAGTGGTGCCTTTCCATCCTAAAGGTAGTTCTCAGAGCAGCAGCACTGATGTCATGGCAGACTTGTTAGAAATACAGACCTTTGGGCCTCACCTCAGACACACTGCATTCAAATTCTCACTTTAGTGAACTCCCCTAAGCAACTCGAATGAACTTCAAACTTCGCGAACCACTGCTGTAGAATAAACCACAGTGGAAGGGCAGGCAATGGTTGTTGAGCAGACAACTGAAAAAGCAGCTGGCATTCTGTGAGAGCAACAAACTTTGTCAACGTTAAAATAGGAACTTAAGAAATCCAGATATTCTGAGGGAGGTGTAGCAGGAAGTCAACAGGTACTGTAAAGTTTTCAGAATGCAAATTAAGTCTCATCTTCTACCCACCCCAAAGAGAAACTTTACAGAACTTTTATTCAGAACCTGCAACAAAGGAAGACATTTCTGAAAGCTCACAATTTTGCAGTTTCATTTTAATTTTTTCATCCATTAAATTCAAATCAAACTAAACATATTGCTTTCAATTTAAAAAATGTGTTATAGTAAGATTCTATTTTCATAAAAGTGTTTCAATGTATCTAATTAGCTATCATTCCATCACAGAAATATACATCAAATGCTAATTAATGATTTCTTCTAGATGGTGGAATTTGAAATCACTTTTTCTTTTTCAATTTTTTGTACTTTTGTCTATCATTTGATTTTTTAAAACAAATAATAGCATGTATTATTTTCACACCAAAAAAAAATCTTTAAAAGCATAATCAAAAAGGTCTTTTCTTAAAAAAGCAGATTTAAATAATGTTTTAAATAGTACTTAGATTTTATAAATCTTAAGGAAAAAGTAATTAAAATGAAGCTAAAAGAAGCTGAATTAGGTGATAAACTGGCTAAAAGCTAAGCTGTTCTTGCCATTCAACACTTCTTTTCCACTAGGATGTCAGAAAAAAACATGCCAATGTTTTCCACTGAGAAGCTGCTCCACAGTTGCAATGGCTTTCAGCCTCTCCAGGGCCCTGATCAACAAGCTCAATGCCTGTGACCTGGGCCTTGGCCTTGGCCAAATGTCTTCTCCTGGAAGTCTCAGAGGCCTACCTCTGCTTCTGCACAGCTTCCTTGGCACCTCAAACAATGAACACAGCAAAACCCTCAAACCCCATTACTCTCCCCACACAACAAAGCACCCAGGGCCTTTAATAAATGACTGACATAGATCCAAAGGAATGTAACACTGAATACAATAGAGACATCTGATACCAATGTTCATTGCAGCACTATTCACAATAGCCAAGCTATGGAGTCAACCTAGGTGCCCATCAACTGATAAATGAATAGAGAACATGTGGTACAGATATACAATGGAGTATTATTCAGCCATAAAGAATGAAATTATGTCATTTTCAGGAAAATAGATGGAAGTGTAAAGCATCATGTTAGGCAAAATAAGCCAGAGTGAGAAAGACAAATACCATGTTCTCTTTCTTACAGAATCTAGACCAAGAAAAAAGTGACATGAGTGTACAACAGGAACTGTTTGGAGATGGGAACAAGTAGGAAAGGAATAAGAAAAGAGAGTCTGAATATGAGTGAAATACTTCATATGCAGGTGTGAAAATAGACCAGCAAAAATTAGTTTGAAGAGGGGGAAAGAAAGAGAAATAAAGGGGATGAATTTGATTAAGGTACACTATATGCAACTATTGAAACGTCACAATGAAACCTCTTTGTAAAGCTGATATACACTTATGAAAACAAGAACTAAAGACTCTTTGAGCCATCCACATGCCATCGGTTCTCAAACTGCGATGGTGACCAGAATCACCCGGAGAAGTAAGTAAAACGTGAAAGCCCAGGCCCTACCCTCCTTCAGAGCTCTTGCTCCTGGGTTCTTTAACAGTTCCCAGGTGATCAGGAGAGGACTGAATCAGATTTTGGATTTGGACCAGATGTCCAAGGACACAAACCGCCCACGTGACTCTAATTGTAGCCAGGGTTGGAAGCTCCTGCCCTCACACCTATTCCTGGATCCCTGCTCTGACTAGTCAGCCAAGAAAGGGTGTGGTGTGTGCCTCTCCTCTCCCCCAGGGAAACCTATAACCCTTGGTTTTGCAGGAGTAAGACATGAGAGATAAGTCCATGGCCCTGGGAGCACACCTGTCCAGTGAAGAACCAGCTGGCATTGGCACACTGATCGTGCTGACACCTGGACATGTAATTTATGTTCCCCTCTCTCAAGACACACTGAGTTTTGGTCCAACAACATAACTGCATTCAAACAATCTTGCAAACCAGCCTGTCCTTTCACAGACCAATGTGCCAGATGATGGCCTGCACCTTCCCAGATTCAAATCTCCCCTGTGCTGGCCCCGTGCCACTCCCACTCTGCTAGGAGATACCAGTCACACATTCAGAACACCATGAAGACACCTTTCAACACAGATAGAAAATCACTTCTCATTTTCACCTCTCCCACCTTACTGAGAGGAGATTTCACAAGGAACTTCTGGCACTAGAGATTGCCCCAGGTCTGGAATCCCTAGAATTTTCCACATCTGCTTCAAAGAATGCATCATTTATGCACGGCAAAGCATTCTGTGAAATTCACTCAAGAGTGTGATAGAGGCTGAGCTTTCCAGGGTCATGAAGGAAGTGGTTAAGAGCTCACAGTGTGGAGCCACCCTACTTGGGTTTAAACCCTGCTGGTACAACTCATGCAAAATTATTTCACCTTTTTCTGTGCCCTATCATCTTCATCGGAGATTAATGTTTATACCTGCCTCATGGTAATTGGTGAAAATTAAATGAGCTCATCTTATAAGTGTGCAAAGGATTGTGGGCAGTATCTGGCATATGCCAAATTCTATGTGTCTGTTAGTTATTATTTTCAAATTTTACCTACCTGTCTGAATGCACACAGCCTTCTCTCCTCTTTCAATTCCATATACAGAGACCATTGTTTGTCCTATGTGCCTTGCACTACTGGTTGGTTCACCATCGAGTTCTTCCTTGGTAGTTAAGAGCTCAGGCACTAATTGTTGCTTCCTTATTTCATCTCCCCCAACTGTTTCCACAGTCCTGGATACCCTGATTTCAGCAGAGTAAACTTGAACCACCAGTGATTTTGTCATGGACATGAAGGCTGGCAGAAACCCCAGCCATCCTGTTAGTAATAATTCTGTTAAATAACTGTATCCATCAGCCTTGACAAATGGGATGTCATCCACTGGTGCTGCCCTTGGTCCTGACCTGATCACCATTTTAATCCATAAAGTGGAGGGGAAATATTTAATGGGATGTATATCAAATCAGGAAGTGACAGAAAGCTGGAAGAGATGACCAAAATGCTAGTGAGCAAGTTCAGATTCAGATTGATCATGGGGGACTAGAATTCTGGATGGAAGCCAAGAGAAGGTGCTCTTTATACAGAATGGGAGTAAATTACAAATCGGGGTGCCTTAGCTTCACAGCACACTGTGTGAAAGAGAATAAGGCACGAAGGTGACCACCTGATCCAGTTTAGAATGCATCACAGGAAGACCCAACTACTGTCTGTGAATGGAGAAGATCTCTTCCAGAGTTCTGCATTACTTGGAAGGCATGGGATAATAAGAACATCAGGGACTGGAGCTCACAGTTTATTCATTCATTCATTGGTCATGGCTCCATTCACCATCATTTATTTCAAGACTCATCTTTGCAAGAAACTGGCTAATGAGCTACTAAAAGTACTACAGTTGTCAGGCCCTTCAAAAGGCCTGAGATTAG
Organism: Castor canadensis; assembly: GCF_047511655.1. Classification (NCBI taxonomy): domain Eukaryota; kingdom Metazoa; phylum Chordata; class Mammalia; order Rodentia; family Castoridae; genus Castor; species Castor canadensis. The sequence continues at coordinate 56,360,728 of NC_133402.1, read as the reverse complement.
GAGTACATTTGCTAGCACATACCCTTTCTAGCAATCACAAAGGAGTGGGTTCCTATCACTAGCTGTGTATGTATACAGCTTTCAGGCTAGGACAAAACATAGAGGGGGAATTTCTATAGCCTTAGGCAGCTGGACCACTGAAGATCTCTTCTAAGTACCAGTTCATGGTTCTGTGACTGACGTGATGAAATTGGGACAGCAGGTAGAGGGAGGCTGGAAGGAGGTAAACTGAGTCATAAATCCTTTTGCATCCCAGCTAACCAGCCTTCCCTTTGCCTCTAGGCTGCTCCTAACCTGTTTCTGTCTTGACCTAGGACCAAAGTGACTCTTTGTCTGTGGAGTCTCAGACACCTTGCACATGATGTAAGCCCATAAGAGAAATGCATATTAAAACTACAAGGTACAATGTTTTAGCTGTTTGGGTGGCAAAGATCAAACTGATTACAATGGTGGTTGGCCTTCATACCTCATGAGTAACACAACTATTTGAAAGAAACTTTACAATGCACACTCTCTCCCTCTATAACCCCATTTCTGATATACTTGTATTCCTACCCAGTGTTTAATTGAACTGCTCTATACTTTTTTCTTCAGATTTCAGCCATAAATCTTTTCTTGCCATTTTTGTGGTGGTAAAATATGCATAACATAATATTTATCATTTCAACCACTTGTAAGTATGTAATTCACTGATATTAAACCCAAGCACACTATTCAGTATCACCACTATCGATACTCAAATAGTTTCATCATCCCCAATATGTAACTATAAACAAGAACTCCTTATTCCTTTCTCCCCATTTGCCCTGGGTAACCTACATCACACTTTCTGTCTCTCTGAATTTGCTTATTCTAGGACATGTAAGTGGAATCAGATAATATAGCCCTTCTGTGGCTGGCTTCTTTTACTTAGTATAATGTCTTCAAGGTTCATCCATGCGGCATTGTACATCAATATTTCATCCCTTTTTATGACTGAATAACATTCCATTGCATTTACATACCACATATTATTTATGCTTTTATCTCTTTGTGGACATTTGGGTTGTTTCTTTGGGCTATTGTGAATAATGGCTACTATGAACAGTGGTGTATAAATAACTGCTTGAGTCTCTGTTATCAATTCTTTGGGGCAGAATTGGTTTTGATGGCCAAAAGACTGGGCACAACCAAAATAGCTATCAATAGGGACTAGTTAATAAGTACATCCACACATTAGAATGCTATGCAAGCCTTTAGAATGACACTGGTCTTAAAAATCTTGTTATGGAGCCATCTAGGAGATATTTTATCATGGAAAGAGAAAGAGGAAGAAGAATGGGAAGAGGAGGAAGAGGGAGTGGTAGCAGCAACAGCAAAGGGAGGAACTGAGTGCATGCATGATGCATAGACAATCTCTGGGAGGCTCCATAAATGCCAGTGAATGTGGTACCCTGGGTGGCCGCTGGGCTAGAGGTCAACAATGATGAAGACTGCTATATGCCCATGGTACTACTGGCAATATTTTAATGAGCTGAACATTTTACCTTCTCAAAAATTATTCAGTACTTTTTTAGTTGGCATGCAATTTCTTAAGATACTAAATGAGCCATAGGTTCAGCAGAAGGTAAGAATGTGGGCACAGGAAATGGAAGCAGAGGTCAATCTGACATTTATAACTGCAAGCCCTAGAAACATCACTGCCATTACCCCTATCTTCAAACCCTGTGCTCACTGTCAACAGCCTCTTTGGTGCTGTCCAGCTTCTCAATTCCAACACTCCCTTTCTTTTCTTCTTCCTCCCCAACCTAGAAAAGTAATTTGGAGAGCTTCAAGATGAAGGGTGCAAGCTCCCCCTGCCAGGCTGCTCATACCTCAGCTTGCTGGAGAGGGAGTCCATCAAGTGAGGCTTCAAAGTTTCAGGGATGCCCTGCCCTAGGAAGGTCAGTGTTCTGTTAGGAGAGGCCGCTGTCATCCTCTTCCAGGCTGAATATGTTTAAAAAGTGTCTGCTAAGAGCCAGACCTCACAGGATGATAATCAAATCATATTTGAAAATGAGATGAGGAGGGGAGTCAGAATAAAAGCCAGTGAAAAGAAAAATAGGGTGGAAGTTGCAGAAATTGTTGCTCTGTATTCTGAGGCCTTCCTGGCTCCTAGCAGGGTTTGAGATTAGTGTTGATAATAGCTTCACCATGGGACCACAAAAAATCAATGGAACCGGGACCAAGGCAGGATGCATTTATCTTCTTGGGGTGAAATAAAAGGTGTGATTTTAAAAAGACAAATTATACTGAATGCATGTAATTGATGTGCGTACACAGACCCATGCGAGGAGGGTCAACTCACACAATTGCACAATATCAAGCAGTATTCTCACCGAGAGTTTCTTGTAACAATGCCAACCCCAGGGTACAGTTCAAGTACTCTGGAGGGTAGTACTAGGAATTGAGTTCTAGAAAATGATGCATTATTTTTGCATGGTTAATTATTTGTTTAAAAGGGGGCAATGAAGAATACTGAAAGAAAAAAGTCAATCTGTGCACACTGTTTCGTAATGAAATTACTTGCTTGGGACAGGCCTTCAGAAGTCACTTAATGTACCTCTCTTCCCTCGTTTGAATGGACTGCTTAGCCCTCAAATGAAACTTCTTCCCTTGAGCGACTTTATTCGTGTGGGTCCTCTCATTGATCCACGTGTAACTTCTCATTGGCTGGGATGATTTCCATCACCTCTGTGGTGTCAATACCAGTGACCCCGAAGGCTCTCAAAAGATGTTATACTGATCCATTGACGAATTTATTAATTAAGTGAGATCTCATTTTCAACCTGATAAGCCTATCATGGGCAGAAATTCAGAGCCAGGTCTTTCACAATCAGATTTCTTATCCAAATGGCAGGGCTAAGTCAGTCTAGTTGAGGGTTTCAAGTAAGTCTCTGGTGAACTAAAGACCAGTGGAGGGTGGGCATGGAGTCAGACAGGGTGAAAACCTCTGTGCAGGTCTGGAGTCCCTACTTACGGACCAGGGACCTAGGGCAAGGGCCATCTGCACAGGGTTTCCTGTCTGACTTTAGCCTATGTATTCAACATGGCTAGACAGAGAAATGTAAAGCACTACCCTGCAAGAAGGCAAGAAAGAGTAGGCTTTGGTCAGGGGCTGGAGGGAGCCTCACTCCTGGCTTCATCAATGGACTTTCCTTGAAGGCTTTCCTTAGACCTAGAAGGGACTCAATGTGAGCAGAAGGCTATGAACCACCTGACACGTCACATGAGCCCTCTGGTGGAGCTGTCCATTGTGACTAGAGGATTCTAGGCTGGGTCTGAGGGTTGCTGGACTCACCTGAACTCCTTCATTCATCCTTCCCTTTCTTCTTTTTCCTCCTCCTCCTCCTCCTTCTTCTTCTGTTTTTTTTGCTATTTGTTTATTGTGGTACTGGAGATTGAACCTGGGGACTCACTTGCTAGGCAAATGCTCTGTCATTTGAGCCACACCCTCAGTTCTTTTGCTTTTAGTTTTCTTTTTAGATAGAGTCTTATGCTTTTGCCCAGGTTGGCCTTTAACTGTGATCCTCCTACCTCTGTCTCCTGAGACTCTGGGATCACAGGCATACACAACCATGCCTGGCTCCCTTCCCTTCTTCTTGAAGCCTGAGCTGTGCCTTGCCCTTCCCTCCCCTGCAGATGGCTTCTGCTCCTTTACTAAGTATCAGGAAATTAGGCAGTGAGCACCTCCCCACCTCTTTTTGCCACCTCAAGACATCTCTCCATGGCCCACCATCTTTCTCCACCAAGCAAGTCTCCTGCACTTTCCTTGCCCAGGATCCTGGCTAGTGACAGAGAAAGGTGTCCCTTGTCCCTAAGGAGCTCTCACACCTTCCCTTCTCTCCACATACCTGTCCTCATCCTTTTCAGATCAGACTTAGATGGGCTTTTTCAAATATTCCTTCCTTGTCTTGCAAATTGCACTTTTTAGTCACAATCTTGTCTCTTGGGATATAAACCCAATCAAATCTTCCCCATTCCAACAGTGGTTACAACGGTAACCAAACAAAAAACCTGCTGGCATGCTGATTTATCCTCGAGCTCTCTGCCTTCCTTCCTTTTAAAATCTACACCTAACTGCTTCCACTTCCTTGACTCACTCAGCTTCCAATGTGGAAAGAGACTGTCTCCACCACGATTCTGAAACTAAAGCACCCGCGATTGACCAGGCATCAAATTGACTCCTTACCCTTCTCAGTCTGATGTCAGGGACTTTGCCTCATGCTTCTACTCTGCTCTCGTCTTACTTCCCTTGTTATTTCTGCTTTTTCTCCCTCGCTGGAATATCCTTCTCCTGTTGCTGGTACGATGCTCCTCAGTGCCCAGTGTCCCTCTCTCTCGCTCTTGCTCTCTCCCCCTTTTCCTCTCTCCCTCCCTTTCTCCCTCCTCTTCCTTGACAATAACATCCCAGTTTAATAATTTTATAAAGATCTATTCAACACTACAAGTAAGACATGGTGTTAGCAACTGTTAATGCAATGGTAGATAAAAGTTCTTTCCAGAAGCTCAAACACAAATGGAGAGAGGACATAAATAAACCAATGATTTAATGCAATATATGAAAAAGGTTTTGGCCTAAAATGGGGAGAGCAAACCCAAGGTACTCACAAGTTCTCAGCAAAATTATTATGTCAAGAGAAGTTTCAAGGTGAATACCAGTGACTCATGCCTGTAATTCTAGCTGCTTGGAAAACTGAGGATTATGATTCCAGGACATCCCAGGCATAAAAGTTTGTGAGACCCATCCTATCTTAATGAGAATAAAAACGCTGAGCATGGTGACATACACCTGTCATTCCAGCGATGGCAGGAAGCTTAAAATAGGAGGATCAAGGTCCAGGCTGGCCTGGGGAAAAAGTGAGACCCTATCTCCAGAATAACCAGAGAAAACAGGGCTGCAGTGTGGCTCAAGCAGTAGAGCACCTGCCTAGCAAGTACGAAACTCTGAGTTCAAACTCCAGTAGCACCAAACAAAAGCAGAGAGAGAGAGAGGAGAGAAAGAGAGAGAGAGAGAGAGAGAGAGAGAGAGAGAGAGAGAGAGAGAGAGAGAGAGAAGTGTCAGAACCTCACAACCACTTTTCTCCAAACTATTACCCAGTGTCAGGAAGAGGCAGGTGTATTATTGGAGCTGCCTTGAAGAAGCCTACCCAGGCTTAGTAGGTCATGTGCATCTTGGCTCTACCACCTATGACAGAGATTGCTCAGAAAAAGAAAAGCATTAAGGCTCACCCTCTGTCCCTACCTTAAAGACCCAGCGCTACTACCAAGGAGCTTGGCATGTTTGGGCTATGTTGTGCGTCAAGAAAGTCTCCATTACACTCCTTCCCCCTTCTTGTCCTTCTAGAAAATAACTTGACAGAACACAGCTAGCCAAGGACTAGAAGAGTCTGATGCATTCTGAAAGGTGATGGTCTTAGGGGAAGAGCACTTTATGGAAGGGAGGGAATGAGAGAGTAACACCGCAGAAGTGGTTAAGCTGTAGTTTTCAAATACTGCATCAGGCTACAGGAAGCAAGGAACTGAGGAAGCACATGCTGTAGGTCAAAGGAATACATGGCCTGAGGAGAGCAGAGATACATCAAGGGATAACTGTGTCAATGTGAGAAACTGGACTGGAACTTGCACACATCCATCTCCATAGCTTGTGTAAAAATGGCAAGAGAATTAAATCACCCTGAAAGTGAGCAGAAATGGAGACCTAGAAAAGCCACTCACCCCATGTAAGGAAGCTCACCTAGTCTCAGTAAAGCCCATAGCATCAAAGGAAGAACACCCCTCTAAAAATGAGATACTCCAGAATCAAAAAGAAAAATTCAGCCAGTGTTTATTTTTTTGGGAGTGTACAAGAAATCATGGCCGTCGAATCAGAGAAGCAAAAAAATTCACAAGAAGAAAAAAAATCAACAGAATGATTGAAAGGAAGGTGAACTCAAAACAGAAGAACAGTGACGAAACTAAAAATCAAATCACAGAAACAAAGGCAGTTTGCAAGCAGGAAAGAGTAGCACTGAAGTTTCGGAGTTGGTAACGTAGAAAGCCAATGTGAAAGAAATTAAAACAATGGGGCAGAAGGTGGGAGATCTGGAGAACATAGAATGAAGAACCACATGTAGATAATGAGGATTCTTAAAATAGAAGCCACCACAAATGAAGCAGAAGAGAAATGAAAAATAGAATGTAATAAAATGCTACCCAGCTGAAGATAAAGGCTCCATGTACAGACAGATGGGCTCACCAGGCAAAATCAGCAAAGAAGACCCAAGATAGATGCACCAAAGAAAATAATAAAGATAATGTCAGAGAGAAAGCAGGCTATTTTCTGGTTGAGTAAGGTGACTTCAGACTTCTCAGGGACACTGAAATAACTTGACGACTGAGAAAACAAGGTCAGGGACAAAGGGAACCTCTCCATTGAGAGTGGGAAAGGGAAAAGTCAGAGAATGAGGCTAAGACACAAGTTAGCTACTGAGAAACAAGTTAAATCCCCTACTTTATAAGAAATTCCAAAATGAATCCTTGCTTCATTAAATACCTACATGAAAAAATTGAGCCATAAAAGTCATATGACAAAACACAGATGAATACTAGATAACTTTAGAAAGCTAGGAAGAATTTTAGAAGAAGAGACCAAAGGAAAAGAAAAGGGTATAAGGAGGAAGACTGATGGATAAGACAGACTACACATAAATTTTCAAGTTGGTTGCAAAGTTTTCAAATTGTAAAACTAGAAAAAAATTAAATCTATATGGTTATAGGGTATAACATTCAAATCAACAAGACAATAGGTAAAGAATATAAATAAGCACTCAGAATGGAAGAAATCCATGCAAGTTTTTAGTCCAACTGGCACAAAAACAGACAGGAAGGCCAATATATCAGAATAGAAGACCCAGACATAAACACACACATCTACAGCCAACTTATCTTCAACAAAGGAGCTCAAAACACATGATAGAGGAAAGACAGCCTCTTCACAAATGCTGCTGGGAAAACTGGATCTCCACACTCAGAAGCCTGGAACTAGATCCCTGTCTTTCACTCTGTACCAAAATCAACTCAAAGTGGATCAAAGACCTTAACTCCAGAAAGCAGTTGGAAATACGCTGGAACTATAGGTATAGGGAACGACTTCCTTTGTAGAACTCAAAAGGCTTAGCATCTAAGAGAAAGACTGAACAAATGGGACTGACTGCATCAAACTAAAGAGCTTCTTTATAGCAAAGGAAACAGTCACCAGGCTCTAGAGACAGCCCACAGAATGGGAAAAAATCTTTGCCAACTACTCATCCAATAAGGGACCAATTTCCAGAATCTACAAAGAACTCAAAAAACTCAGCCCCCAAAGAATCAACAACCCAATGAAGACATGGGTACGTGAATTGAACAGGGAATTCTCAAAGGAAGTGGTAATCACATCTTTAAGTTTAAAATAACCATGACTTAGCGTTTTATCAACTATCAAAGTAACAAAGAATCTAAAGAATTATAATGACCACTGTTAAAAACATTAGGAATTATCTGAACTATGGAGGTATGTCAGTATAGAGGTCCTTTTTCAGCTAGACATTGATCTACAATTTGATCCAGCAATACCACTCTTGGGGATATACCCAAAAGACTGTGACACAGGTTACTCCAGAGGCACCTGCACACCCATGTTTATTGCAGCTCTATTCACAATAGCCAAGTTATGGAAACAGTCAAGATGCCCCACCACTGACGAATGGTATCTATACACAATGGAATTTTATGCAGCCACGAGGAAGAACGAAATGTTATCATTTGCTGGTAAATGGATGGAATTGGAGAACATCATTCTGAGTGAGGTTAGCCTGGCCCAAAAGACCAAAAATCGTTTGTTCTCCCTCATATGTGGACATTAGATCAAGGGCAAACACAACAATGGGATTGGACTTTGAGCACATGATAAAAGCGAGAGCACACAAGGGAGGGGTGAGGATAGGTAAGACACCTAAAAAACTAGCTAGCATTTGTTTCCCTTAATGCAGAGAAACTAAAGCAGATACCTTAAAAGCAACTGAGGCCAATAGGAGAAGGGGACCAGGACCTAGAGAAAAGCTTAGATCAAAAAGAATTAACCTAGAAGGTAACACCCACGCACAGGAAATCAATGTGAGTCAACTCCCTGTATAGCTATCCTTATCTCAACCAGCAAAAACCCTTGTTCCTTCCTATTATTGCTTATACTCTCTCTACAACAAAATTAGAGATAAGGGCAAAATAGTTTCTGCTGGGTATTGAGGGGGTGGGGGATGAGGGAGGGGCAGAATGGGTGGTAAGGGAGGGGGTGGGGGCATGGGGGAGAAATGACCCAAGCCTTGTATGCACATATGAATAATAAAATTAAAAAAAAAAGAAGTCCTTTTTCTTATTTTGGTAGTACTAGGGGTTGAGCTCAGGGCCTTGCTCTAAAGCAAGTACTCTAGCACCTGAGTCATTTCCTTAGCTCTTTGGCTTTTGTAGTTATCTTTCAGGTAGGGTCTTGCATTTTTGCCTAGGGCTAGCCTTGGCCCATGAATCTCCTAGCTATGGCCTCCTTCATAGCTGGGATCACAGGCATGCACCATCACAACCAGATTATTTATTGAGATGGGGTCTTGCTAACTTTTTGTCTTGAGCCATGATCCTCCCAGTCTCTGCCTCCCAAGTAGCTTGGATTACAGGTGTGAGCCACTACAACTGCAACATCAGTATAGCATTTCTGAATGACATTCAGAATTTCTACTGAAAGCCTTAAAAAGGGGGAAAAACTTTACTTACTTATAGGAATTTATCTTGAGAATATCATCCATTAGGTTATCAACAATACGAAAAGAGGGACCTCATTAGGTATTGTTTATATTATTATGAATAAAAGTGGAAATCATCTAGTGAAACAAGACAATGGATGAAATATAAAGCAACTGTTAAGGTGATATTGGCACCAATCAAGATAGAAGAGGGAAACTACATTGCAAAAACAAAATTGTCACAAACGTACATGGTGCTATTTTTGATAAAAGGAATACACAAACATGTAAATAGCAGCAGTAACTGTGTCTATATGTTAGGATTATGGGTTTTTTTCTTTACATTTATTTGTAGTTCTCTTTTTTTCTACTATGGATATGAATTATGTATGAATTTTTTCAACTTGCTTTAAAATACAATTAAAATGCCCAAGAGTGCAATTGCTGGGTCATATCATAGCAAATGTTTAGAGTTGCAGAAACCATGATGCTGTTTTTCAGAATGGCTGCAATACCACTGTACATTTCAGCCAGCAGTGTACAAGTGACCCATTTTCTCCATAACCTCATCAGCATTTTTTGTTATCACTCTCCTTGATTTTATCCATTCTGACTGGTGTGTAGTGGTAACTCACTCAGCATGGTCTTACTATGAATTTTACTAATGGTTAATGATGCCAAATATCTTTTCATGTGCCATGGTTCATCTGCAGAATAGCAAAAAAAAAAAAAAAAGTTCACACAAAAACCTGCACACAAATGTTCACAGCTGCTTTGTTCATAATTGCCAGAAGGTATAAATCATCCAAATGTCCCTCAAAGGTGAATGAATGGTTAAACAAAATGTAGTACATTCAGATGATGGAGTATTACTCAGCAATAAAAGGCATAAACGATTATGCATACCGCACGTACACCCTTTCAACTTGGAAGAAAAAACCTAATCCCTAAGGGTTACATACTGTGTGACTGCATTTACACAACACCTTGAAATGATAAAATTCTACGAATGAAGAGCAGGGATTAGGGAGGATCCTACCAGACCTTCAACATCATGCTAAGGAGACTGGACCACTCCTGTGGGTGATCACAGAGTCTCTGAAGTCATTTCCATAGGGGAGTCCTATGATCAGAATTGGGCTGTACAAAAATCACCCTAATCCTAGCTATTCAGGAACAGAGATTAGAAGGATCCAGGTTCAAGTCCAGCCTAGGCAAAAGAAAGTAAGACTCCATCTCAATGAACCATCTGGGCATGGCGGTCAGTTATGCAAGAGGCAGAGGTAGGAGGATGGCAGTCTGAGGCCCAACCCAGACAAACAGCAAGAGCATATCTAAAAGATAAGTAAATAATCAAAGCAAAAGGGACTGGGGGCATGGCTCAAGTTGTAGAGTGCCTGCCTATCAAATACAAGTCCCTGAGTTCAAAAACCAGTACCACAAATAAAAAAAAAAATTCATCCTCACAGCAGCAGATGGAAATGTTTTGGCAGGTACAGGGAACTCACCTCCCAATCTGTGCCAATGCTGTGCATCCCTTTAGAATGCCCAGGCAGCTTCCTGGGTCCCTGCACCATGGTTGGAGCAGGTCCCTCAGGATGCACTGAGCTCCACTGGTTTATGGAGTTCTGAGCTCCTGGGCCAAGCTCTCTCCAATCCCCGATCAATTGCTCCCTGTCACAAGGTGATCTTGTTCCAGTTCTTTACTTTCTGGATCATAAAGTTGTCCTCTGTGTGACTTAGGAGGCTCTCTGGCACTGGGCATTTATAACTGAGAGATACCTGTGCAGTCGGCAGCCCCCATTAGTGTGCTGCTTGACAATTTAACTGTCTTCTCCAAGGCCGGGTTGAGATCTATCTGTTTCCCCAGATTCTGCTCACCTGGCATCATAATGAGGCTGGGTGGCTTCCCAGGCAGTAAGGCTGTGGTATAGAAAGAGAAAGAACAATAACTGCAGCCCATTAAGTCATAGGATGGAGGGTGGGGGACAGACATCATTCTGGACTTGGAGATGCCAACAAGGAACAAGTACAGTCTAAAAGGAAGTTGTCAGAAAAGGACAAAGGTAGATGACCCAAAAGGAGCAGTCATAGGCGAATGGAACCAATAAGTTCCACAAAGTGGGTTGGAAATTCATAGATAGAACTGGAAGCACACCAATCATGGAGGTGTCTGGGGGCCATGACAGTAGGACCAGTGTGGTTTAGGTCAGGTAACGGGAGAAGTAAGGGTTCTGGGGAAACGGTTTTTGCAGAAGAGTGTGAGATCTACTCCCAACCCTGCCTCACTATGGTGGAAAGATGTGAAATAGAGACAGGTCTTCTTTCAAGAGTGCAGTGCAGAAGGACGAGGCCAGGAAATGGGCTTCCCCTCTTTACCTCCCCTGATTCTGTAAACTCTGTTTCCTTTAGAAAATGACTATCAAGGCTGCAGACCAAAGGATTTGGGGCCCAAAGAGTTTGAGAGCAAGGGATTTTGAGGACAGATCCTTCTATACTGCAAGGATCATTTTCCCCGGTGCTCAAATCTTAGGACAGAGGCTGGCACCTGCTACATGCTTAGTCAATATTCCTGTATGTTTTTGTCTTGTTTCAACCCATTTTCTCAGGAATCAAGAACACAAACAAGCTTTGCTTTTGCCACACGAACCTTAAACTTGGGCAATGTCATCCTTGGACGGACAAGGAGGAAGTTTGGAACATGCACCCTTTGTCCACAGAGAGCTGGCACAGCTGTCTCTAATAGAGGCAAAGCCAAGTTTCCACAAGCTCATAGCTTGGAATGTGAGATGCTTGTCGAGGCAGATCCTGAAAACAGATTCCAGGTCTTCATCTTCACCCAGAGCAACCTGGGCCCACCCCTTCCCCTCGGGTGTTGGGCTAGTATCTTGGTGCCATAAATCATTGGCTTCCACAGCCCTAGCCTCACTTTTTAGTTCCAACATGGAGCTCATTTAGATTGTAACCTTTAAAAAAAAGTAAAAAAGGAAAGCCAGATTTTCCTTGCAGGTGATCTGAGATTAAAGTTGCTAAAATGCAGCTCAAAAAAATGGAGACTGAGTTGCAGAAAAAAGGGTAACAAACACACAGCCCTGGATGAACTGCCTCTAGACTTAAGTCCTGAAAAGGAGAGGGGAGAGATAAATACGGGGTGTGGCTGTGTTTGAGGGATCAGGAGGGCTCCCAAAGGACATGACATTTGAGTCCAGAGATCTGACTTAGGGAAGGGGGGCTGGGGGTGGGGAAGAATGATCCAGGCAGATGGATCAATATTTCAAAGGTCTCAAGGAAAATGCGCAGGGAGCACAAAGCAGGTGGGAAGCAGGGGTGCCCAGAGGGGAGGAACAGGGTTTTCTATGGAGCTAATGGGAAAGAGACTGACTGACCTCCTGGATCTGGGGTGCCACCAGTAGAACTGGTAAGTCAGGGTTCTGAGAGTTCCCCCTAGACCCTCTCATCTTCAGGGTTAGAAAGGACCAGGCCAAAAGAGTATTTTTTAAAAATCATTTTTCTTTTCTGTGCTAACATGCTTATTGAAATATAAACCAGAACTCCACTCTGAAACAGGAAGACAATTGGAGTACCAAGGCTTTACACTTTACCCCTACCATACCCCAAATTTGGAGAAATCAAGCCCTGGTGGGAAGCATTTAACAAAGTCTGAGAGTAAGTAGGAGAGAGAGAGAGAGAGAAAGGGAGAGAGAGAGAGAGAGAGAGAGAGAGAGAGAGAGAGAGAGAGAGAGAATGAGCTGACAAGGACCCTGTCTCCATCAAAAACTGGGCACACCCAGCTTACCCTGCCAGTCCTCTGGAGGTACAGAAAGGTGTGTGGGAGGAACCATCTGAGTAATTAAACTGTGGCTCAGGTGTGAGGACAAATGGGCCTCAGGTAAAGTGGGTGGTGAGTCAGGGAGAAGTGACCCACTTCACATCAGAGCCAATGGGAGTCTGCACAGAGCTGCCCTTGTTAAGTGTGCATAGGAATGGAAAGAAATGCCAGGGCAACAAGGCCATCTCATTATCAGGTATATAAAAATAAGAAAGAAATACAGAGATATGGCATGAAAAAGGCAGGTGGAAAAAACTCAGTCTGGAAGGAAAAAAATCTCCATAAAGGTTTATATTTGGAAAACTCAGTAACACAAAAGCACAAAAACCAGACAATAAAACAACAGAATAAAATTTAAAAGGAGAATTGCAGAGTTAAGGGAACAAGTTATGGATTAAAATAACAATCTAATAAAACTAGTGATGGAGAAAAGACTATAGATTGGTAGAATTTAGAATCAAACCATTGATATAGAGGAAAATCATGAAAAATAAGTTATTAGCACAGGAAACGCTGTATGGAGAATTAGTATCCCTAAATGAGAGGCCCTAGCCAAGAACAAACACGAAAGTATTCTTTAGAACTATTAGTAAAAGTACTTCCTTAAAATGAAGAAAGAATCAGAGTCAAAGGCAAAGCCTGGTGAAAGCGTTGAACTTCAAAGACGAAGAATTATTCAGTCAGCAAACAGAGCAAGAGTGTCACTCTATGGAGAAAAATAGGCCAGCCTCAGACTTCTCTATAGCTGTGTTCTCAGGCAGGTGATCTCATGAATGTAGAGCCTCAGATAACCGAGGGTCCTTCTTGAGGGAAAATTACTTGATAATGAAATTCAATCAACCAAGCAATAAATCAAATTAATGAATTCAGTACAGAGAAACTGTGGTAAACTGACTGGGAGCCATTATACTCTTTTAAACATAGGAATAACCTTAAAATGAAAAAAATAATTTTAAAAAATTAGTGAAAATGGAAAGGTGGAGAAAGGCAAAGAATGAGAAGTAATAAACAGAAGTTTATACTTTCCCCTTTTTTCTTGACTTTAATTGGTACTATTTAAAATTGAAATATGAAGCTTAAAACAATGATTCAAGTCTTATTGTTTTTATAACATTCTTTCTTAATCTTATAAAAGGATCTTTCAAGAAATAATGTATTTTGTGGTGAGGAAACATTTATCAAATGTAAAAATTGCCTTAATTTTATATTAGTTTATTTTTTTCAGTTACATTTAACAAAATAAAATTAATGTTTTAACAATTATTGCTCCACATTATTGTAACGTAAGTTTTGACTTCCCATCTATCTTTCTAACTATGATAAAGACAAATAGATTATAAATACATATCTAAAGTGATGTTCAGTTAAATTGAACAACAGTAGTTTCTGGATTATTTTGTGTCTTTCTTTTCTTTCCCACATTATATATACATATATATGTATATAAATATATATAACTCCTTTTCTGAAATGTTAATAACTTTAATTTAAAAAACCTTAATAACTTTAATAAAACAAAGTCACTTTTGAAACTAGAAGTGCCGCACATAAAAAAATGTCAATAGCATTTTTCATAAGTTAAATTAATAATTAGGATTTTCACGCTAATAAGTCTCACTTGCTAGCTTCTATTGGTTCTCCACAATTTGAACAAGGCATTTGTAATTTTCCTCTTCTGGTGTAGTAAATGCATGAATTAATTCATCTTGTGCTCCAATCAAATCTTCAGAGCCTTTCTGACTTATCTGTACTTGCTATTTGAACCATACCTCCCTGCTTCCGCCAGAGTGCCAGGACACACTATCATTGGGAACTTTGATGCACCTGCAGGGAGCTTTCACTTAGAAGGGTGCTGCAGGCATCTAATCCTTCAGCCCTCTTATAAACACACAGGATATACAGCCACAGCTCTGCAGCCCCTGGTCAAGAATTCTGACCACAGTCTGGGTACGTCTTAGTCCCTTTCCTAGAACAGGCACAGACACAGGAAGGCCCTCCCAGGTCTTCCTCCAAAGCTACATTGTGAAACATCTGTTCTGTCCTCCACTCACTCTTCTTTCTCCTGCCACCCACTAGTTTCTCTATTTCTAAATTATCCCAACAGCAGTGACTCAGAACCCAAGTGCCTTGAAACAGAAATTCTCCAAGTATAAAGAAATAAATCCAAGGATACCAGAATTTCATAAAAAGAGAATCCGTGGTTGGGGAGGGATTTCTGTAACACAAATCACTGTGAGTAATACAAGTAAAAACCACATTGATATGGATACCTAAAGACGTGTACCATGTATCTGTCATGGCCACCCCAGCTAAAGAAATGGAGAAAGAGAAGGAATGGGCATCTCCTGGTATTGATGGTCCTGTTTTCAGTCTAATGGCACATTCATTTAACGTGGATGCTCTTATTAGGGCAGTTAGCACTACAAGACACAATTTATAGAACCTAACAGTGATTAGTTCTGCTCATGCTTACTCATTTGATTACGCTAAGTGCTCTGCTTGGAAAAAAATATAGTTAGACTGTTCGAGGACTATGACTGCACACATGAAGTTGAAGACAAAGCGATGTCAATGTAAGTACTACCCAGTCATTTGTTCATTTGTTCAACAGACTCCATTCTTATCACTTGAGCTCCCTCCTGCTTTGTGCCTAGGTCTGAGCCCAAGTCTTTATGTTCATTTCCTTTCTGCCATCATAAACCCACTGGACTGGTAGGCGTTCCACAGCCCAGACATATATGATGGCCCAGTGGGATGGAGCAAAGACCCCCTCCAATCTCATCGTAAGTTGAGCTACTTACTGGGTACTGAGACTCTGGAACAAGGCCAAGTTCCATAATTTCTACTGGACCTTGGACAAGCTACTCACAACTCTGGAATTCAAGATTTTCCTCACAATATGGAGCTGGTGAAAGTATATACTCCATTGGATTGCTGTTCCAGGCTACTCAGGATGTCATAACAAAACACCACAGATCGGGTAGTTTCTCACAGTTATGTAGGCTGGAAGTCCAAGATCAAGGCATGAGTAGGGTTGGCTTCTGGTGAGACCTCTTTCCTTGGCTTGCAAACAACACTTTCTTGCTATGTCCTCACATGGTATTTACTCTGCGTATACAGAGAGAGACGTCTAGTGTCTCTTCCTCTTTGTAAAAGGACACCAATCCTACTGGATAAAGGATCCACCCTCTTGACCTCACTTAACAATAATTATCTTCTTAAAGGCCCTATCTTTAAATACCATTACATTGGGATTTAAGACCTCAACATAAGAATTTTGTGAGGACACAATTTAGTCTATGTCAATGTAATGATTAGATAAATTAGTACATGTAATGTACTTAGGACAGTGCCTGTATATATTTTATGCTTAGTAAATATTAGCAATTATTAGTATTAATTGCTACTGTTGTTATTCTTACTGAATCAGGAGAAGCTAAACATTTGAAGACTAGTGAGTGCCAATGTCTCCTGACTGAAGTTTCTCCTGGGTAAATATCTCAGTGAGTGTGTGAAATAAGGAAGGGAAGGTCCTTCATTCTATGGACAGGATAGTATAACTTCCAACACCTCGATCTTCCAAAGATGAGAAGGCTATGTATACATGACAGGGATAAATCCATGAAGATTGGATTCTTAAATGTTTAAATTCTGAGATTATCTTTTTCTCCTTTTTTGGCATTAATCTGATCTTCCTGTAAGACAGCTCACCAGTGATGGAATGTAGCTGTCTTGTTTTTGTTTGATGTGTGTGTGTGTGTGTGTGTGTGTGTGTGTGTGTGTGCTTTAATATCCTTAAATGGAAAACTTAGAACACTACGCTGATATTTTCAGGAACATTTTTAGTTCAAAAGCCTGCAACCCATGGCTTGATTTAATTCCAATAGAAACAGAAAACTAAGAGTTAGAGAACTGTCCTGGCCTCCATTTTCCAGGTAAGTAAGTGGTATTGTGGCACTACTTGGGTCTTTCCAAGTGCAATGGATGGTTTTGGTAGTTGGTCCTTCAAGTTAGCATCCAGAACCCTCTTCATCCATGTTGGCTGGGATTCTCAATGCTAGCACACAGACAACACGCAGGTCAATGCATATGGTTACTTGTGAAGAATGGCAATTAAGAAGGCCTCATCTAAACTGATCACATTTGATAGGGAGGACTTAAAAGGCACCATCCTAAAAGATAAAGCACCCGAGTTGGCCGACTCTTGATAAATTCACTTAACAGTCTGTTACCACTTTTCCCAAATGGAAAAAGAAATGGTTTCATGGAATAATCATGAGAGATTCTCCAGACACATTCTTTAATTGTCTGGAGAAAAGTCTACACACCCCTCCCCTGTGCTTGTGGCATAAAACTTAGGAGTTGGTCTCTGTGTTATCACACCCTGATCTGATGTGTTAAGCCTGAATTCATACTCTAAGGCAATGGGTAAAATGCAGACTTCTGTATTTGTGTCTCATTCCCAAGTTGTTAAGTATAGAATTCATGTCTGATGACCACTATCTAGGGTAAACATGCTTTCTGCTTGGCTGAGATTATGTGTGACTCCTGACCAGGGGCTTCCTAGCAGGTCCCAAAGTCATTTGCTGTCATGAATAAGCCAATGATTCAGGATTGAACTGCACAGATCTCAGCATTCTGGGATCCTGGCATACAAAGTCAACAGGCAACACTGACTATACTCCTCACTATGACCCTATGAAATAGGTTCTATTATTATCCCATTTATACATGAGGAATCTGAGGAATGAGTAGCAAACAATAGAGAAGATACAGGAAAGTTCTCTTTTCTATTTTCAAGGAACTTTTGACTCTCTGATGAAATAGGCATAAAGGGACAGCTCACCTGAATCCCAACACTCAGACATCTTTAATTGTTCTGGTGCACTCCAACGAACCCAACCAAGGATCCCAAAGGACAAGCTAAGTCTTGTAGAGTAGTCTACTGAAAGGGACCCAGAGCAGGAGTCCAAGATCCAGAACCAGGAAGCCAAGTTTAATATGTAATAAAAAGGAATCAACTGAAAATGTTATCCCAAGGTGATGGCTCCCACCTAGCTTCCTTCTGGCCATTCAGCTCCCTAATGAGGCCACCCAAGCTCCCTAACTCTAGCCATGAAATTAAGTGTGGTACAACTCTTCAACCTCTGCTAATTCATCTCTCTTTTTGCCTTAGGCCCTACACTGTCACCTCATCTTTCATTTTTTTGCAGCATCTCCTTCCTTGTATATTAAATTCTAGTCTCTTTTGAGACCTTCTTCCTACAATTCCTCCGTCCTCACCCCTCCCAGAAATATATGCCTGGATGTGTACTGAGACCTTTAATGTGGCTAGAATAACTCAGTGCAATCTCTTGGGCTGGGAGCTCTGAACTCCCTGTGTGAGTGAGGCCCTTCCGTCTCTGGGTCCTCAGAGTAGCTAACCTCCCCCACCCCACCATGCACACACCTTCTGGAAAGGCTTCTTGAAGAAGCCTCTATTTTGTTGTCTCTTCATCACTGAAGTTGCCTCAGCCATGTGCCAGCCTTCGTCCTCCTTTGGATCTTCCCTTCCCCATTTCTCCCTTCCCTGAAGTCCACCCTGTCCAGAGTCACTGTTTACATGTGTGGTGTGGTTCGGTGGGAGAGGAAGAGAGTCCAGCTGCAGGGGAGCTCACAGTACGGGTGCAGGTTTTCACACTGGCAATGAGAAAAGACTCAGGTGCACAGAGTGAAGCTCAGTCAGGACTTCCTCCCTAGCTCCTACTTCTCCATCCTGTTGATTCCTTTGGTGATTTTTACCATGAAAGAATTACAAGTAAGAAACCCTCTATGACCACCTAAGAGCCACCCAACTGTCTTGCAAGACATATTTGATTTCACTAGGCAAATCCTCAATTGAAGTCACATCTACCTAATAACCCTCAGTGCCTTTGAAGACCCACCAGAAAAGTGGGGGAGGGTGTCACCCCTACTCCGCAGATGATTGCTGAGACCAAAGGTGCAGCTATCACATGGCAGGGAGGCAATACCACAGGAAGACCAAACTTCCTGAGAACTCATACAGACTTCCATCAGCCACCTCTATCTGTGTTGGGGTCACTGCTGAGAAAAGGCCCCTAAAACAGAGAGCCACTCTCTGCAGAGCTTTTGTACAGTCAATGCCCCTGGACAGAGGCTTTACCTGAGGAGATGCCAGGCCTGATGGGAGGTCCCTCAGCCCAAGGACCCAGCTTGTGCTCTGCCTTACATAGGCAGCTTGGTATGGAAGATGCTCACCAGCTAAACTTCTGAGTCCCTGCCCTTCTCCCCTTCACCTTCAGATCCCTTCTCATTCTGAAATGCATTGCTGCCTCCTCCATGGGGCTGTTCTCCTGAGGAGGAGACAGTCAGGCCAGCACATGAGTCTGAACCCAGATGATGCTGGAAAATTAGCATTGAGCCCCACTGAGACATAAAAGGAACTGAAGAGGTGAATGTTTTATACCTGCAATTAGTCACACATGCAGAACTGCGCTCACAACTAGTTGCACCTGCAAGTTGTTAATTGATAAACAGCAAATGCAATTAAGCACTTACACATTATCTCCAGGATAAAAGCTGCCAACACAGTAGTCACTAGTAAATGCATGGCCATGCACACTTGTATACACATGTACACACAGGGGCACACACGCATATGTTCCCTGATGAAAGAGTGAACACAGAATAAAGTGATCTGACCCTCATGATTGGAGACCAAAAGACATTATGGGGAACCTGCTTATTAAAACTTTGAGAAGCTGCATAAGAAAAATCTAGGTTACCCCAAGCTTTATATCAATATATAGGACACAGTCTAAGGCTCCAGCACCAGATAAGAACAGTGCAGGATTGCAGATTGTTCTTTTGATAAAAACTGAGCAATAGTGGAAAACAAATTGGTCCTGGGCAGGCAAGGCCAAGCCGCAGAAAAAGCCAGTCCTTTCAGGCCTGGCTGCCTATTGTTGGTTCCCAATGTAAACCATTATTTAACTGCACAGGACAGAGGCTAGCCATAACTGTTATATTCACAGTTTATTTTTTAATCTCAAAATATCACTTTGGAAAGTAACACTCAAAATCAGAGAGTGACCTTTAAAAATTCTGTTCAATGCCTCCTTTGTAGCCCTTTCTTCCTTCCTCCAGTTTCTTCGAGCTGTGATACTGAGTTGTCATATTTTTCAAAAATATTTCCTTTTCAGCAGCCGAGTGAGGAGGAATACATCTGTGTATTTAATTGTAGTCAGTTCAGACGTGGCAGACTGAAGAACCTCTTCAGCAGTAATGAGACGTGCCGAGGCACAGAACTGGTAGACTGAGGGACGGGGCTGATGAGCAGGTTATAAGAGCAGTGCCATCTCTTTACAGAATGCCTTTCTTCAGCATTGTGAGCATTTGCCTGCCTTCTCACACAGAGCCATACCAGCTCACTGTCGAGATTTTCATCCTATGTTAAGAGAACCCACTCCTTTTCTCCTCCCTCTCCTTTATTCCTTTCTTCCCTTTCCTTTTTGGCTTTGCTTTATCCTCCCTTTCTTCTTTCCCTCCTTCTCTCTCCACTTCCCTCACTTCATTTATCAAAAAAGAATCAATCATGCCTGTTATCCCAGCTACACAGGTGGTAGAGGTAGAAGGAGCTAGCCCCAGGCAAAAGTGCAAGACCCTACCTGAAAAATAAACAAACAAAAAATGGCTGGGAGCATGGCTCAAGTGGTAGAGCACTTTCTAAGCAAGCACAAGTCCCTAAGTTCAAAATCCTAGAACTGCCAAAGGATATATATTTTTTTTAAAAAGGAATCAAATAATCAGAAATCACTGGAAATGATTCCTGCCCTCTAAACACTCACCATACAGTTATTTGCATTTGTGTTTGCTGCATCCAGGTTTCTGGTTCAGGGAAAAAGTTAAATAAACATTAAAGATAAGTGTACAGTAACCATTGAGGAGTGAGGACTTGGACTTAGCCAAAATTTAAACCTCAACTGCGCTATTTGGTAGCTGTGTGACTTTGCACAAGTACTTAACCTCTGGTGAGACTGCATTTACTCATCTGTAAATGGCATAATATAACCTACCACTCAAAGTTGTAGTGACTCTTTGCCAAGTGTCTGGCTTATCATAAGGGCTCAATAATAATTAAATTATATTTAATATTGTGTATAATCAATGACATATTATCAAGGAAAGATCCATTAATACTGGCTGTCTTCTTGAAGAGCCAAGCTACAGCCTATAAAAATTGGATAGATATGAACAACTCCAGTAACACTATGGCCTTTTCCAGAGAACCTTTTCCTCTCTATATGCTCAGTACCTAGAGCCATACCTGAGCATAGGGCAGGTGCCTACTAAACATTTGATGGAGGTGGGGGTTGTGGATTCATGGAGAAATGCAGGCATGGATGCATGAAGGAAATTATAGAGAAAATTACAATTTAAGAGACCAAAGATTCTGATTCAATGAGAGCATTATGATAGTCTCTGACATTCAAAACAATTTGCCATTTTTTTCTAGCTGTGTTCTAAGCACATGAAATTGTACTTCCTGGATGAAGTACGTCTTTGAGATTGAGTGAGGCCATAAATTTAGTTCTGGCTAATGAACTGTTGCTATGGTTTGAATCTTAAATCTCCCCCAAAGTTCCAGATGCTAACAGGTTGGTGGTCAACCTGTGGCACTATTGGGAGGTGGTGGAACCTTCAAGAGGTGGGGCCTAATTGAAGGAAGTTAGGACACTGGAGACATGCATTTAAAGGAGATATTATGACCCTGGCCCTTTTGCTTACTGGCCACAAAGAGGTGAGTATTTTTATTCTACCATGTGTTTCCTGCCATGATATACTGCTTCACCACAGGCTCAAAAAAAAAATGGAGCCAACAGATCATGGACTGAAACTTCTGAACCCATGAGTCAAAAGTAAAACTTTCTTCTTATAAGTTGTTTATTTTAGGTATTTTTTCACAGTAATGGATGGCTGACTAACACAAATGTACATAAAAGTGACGTGTGTCACTTCTAAACCATGGCAATTAATTGCCAATGTGAGATTCTCAGGAGCTCTCGCTCCCTCTGCCAGATGACTACGAGACAGATGACATGGCACAGATGTTCGGCAAACCCATGATGAATGTACAAGTTAAGTGGCAAATAAACCTATGCTGTTTTAAGGCACTAAAAATTAGAGAATGCTTGTTAATGCAATACAACCTAGCCCATGCTGACTGGTACAGGCACAATGGTTTGTTAAGATCAAATAACAAAAATCTAGCATGACTGGAGTGCTGGTAAGAGATAAGAAAAGTCAGCTGGGGCCTCCTTTGATTACCAAGAAGGAAACAGCTGGTCAACTTGTGTTTCAGGGAACCCCAACACATCATCAATGAATTAGCACAAGGATGACCTGTAAAGTCTGATACCCTGCTTATCTTGTGTTCCTTCCCCTGAGTCAGTCTTAAAGGAAGAGAACATTTTGAGCTCATGAATAAAATGCTTTGAACTCCAAGGAATTTCTTCTTTCAGGGAGGTTCTCAATACTTTTATTCTTAAGAATTGTGCCAGATGAAATATCATCCCTCTAAGAAGAAGTGGTGTTATGATTTATGAGCAGCAGGCAGAGAATCCTCAAGCCATATAATACTTAAATCCCTGGCCTAGCCCAGTGCCAAATAATCCACCTAACCTAAAAACACACATGCACAAGTCTTTATTCTTAATGGAGGATGGAAGGACCATCTCTTCTATGACCAACTAGAAGACTCTAGAAGGCCTTTATTCTCAAGAGGTAGAGAAATGTAGGATTTATCAGAACTCACTACTATAACAAGTCTCTAGAGATTATCTTGTTCATCACCTTTCTTCTAAATACTGTGGAATCCAGATCAATTGAGTCAGAAGAGAAAGAGTCTGTTATGTGTTTTTTTTTTAAAATGGCTACAAATTCTTGACACCCCTCCCATAAAGAGGTGGGATTTATAACCCTTTCTTTTGAATCTGAGTGAGCTTATGACTTCTTTGGCCAATGAGGCATGGCAGAAGTGATGGTATGTGACTTCTGAGATGAAGTCACAAAAGTCATGTAGTTCTTCACTGGAAAATTCTCTCTTGGGAACCTGAAACACCACATAAAAAGTCCAGTTGTTCAGAGACCACCATGCTGTGAGAAAACCCAAGCCACCTAGAAAGGACACATATAAGGACTCTGGTCAGTTGTCTTAGCTGAATTCTGCCTTGTGGTCATCCCATTCCCCATTCTAGGTGCTAAACAGGCACCTTCAAAAGCAGTACCTACACAAGATCCCATCTCCTAGCTGTTCTAACATCACAGTTCAGTTACAGTGGAGTAGTAGCAACCATGCTGTTGTGCCCTGCCCAAATCTGTGAGCATAACAAAGGTGACTGCTGTTTTATGTAACCATCAGTGTGAATGTTGTACAGGAATAGTAACCAAAACACAATGCAACCAGTTAATGTCTCCAATGTGGGAACAACCAAAATGCCTTGCACTTGGGCATCAATGAAAAAACATGATTTAGAGAGAGAAAGGCTGGGCTGAAGCACCACCTACAGCCACAAGACCTCCAGAGGGTCTTATGTTGGTCAATCAGTTACTTATTTCCTTTTTTCTTCTATAAAACAGGGAATATAATCATCACAGCAATATGTCCTTCACAAGATTATTTTTTAAAAATGGGAACCAACACCTTGCTAAGCCCTGCACAAATGTTCATTGTTGCTGTCAATAAGGGAAAAGAAGTCCTATCTAAACTACCTTCTTGAAATAAAGAACATAATCTTAAGCTATTTATGGAGAATGAGTGAGTTACAGATACACACACACACACACACACACACACACACACTCACTCACACACCCTTGGTTGCCCCTTTTTGAAGACAATGGATTCCTTTGTAATAAAAGTCTAAAGTTACAGGAAGAACTGAAACATATCAATCTGGTTGGCTTCCCACCACCCTGCCCTGCTTTAAACATGCTCCTTTACCAAAGTATTAAAATTACACACAATAGCTTCCAAAGATCTAATCACTAGATTTCTTCTCCCTAAGATTCCAAGTTAAAAATAGCTTAAATACACTTCTTGTGTCAGTCAAATCACAAGGTAGAAGATACTGTACAATTCTAAATATAAATTGAGAATATTCCTCCCACAACATCTTGAGCTTCATTCCTTGGAGGCTCTGATAAGCTATACCATGAGGTCAGAAGTCCAAATTTGCCTGGCTTCTAGATGCTAGGACCAAAACCCCTGCAACCATCTTCCACTGGGACAGCACCATGGAGGAGAAAACCTAAGAAGACTGATTCTGTTTTACAACTCTGAAGCTCTATGACAGTATTGTTGCCATTTTTCTCATTATGAGGTAGCTCCCACACCACCCTCTCATTCATTCATTCATTCATTCAACACATCTGTAATGAGTCCTTCAAAATACCTCCACTGTGCCTGTTGCTAGAGCCACCTGGAGGCCATCCCGCCACTGCTCATAGTCTCATGGGAGCGCCAGACAAGAAAGCACACTGCCTATCCATTTTGACAGACACCACCGGAGGTGGATGCTCAAACAGCACTGGAGACACAATAGTAGGATCTATTAATATGCCTCGGGATAGAAGACAAAAAGACTTAGGAAGGAGGAGCCACCTGAGCAGACCTGGGGTTGTGCCAATTGCAGGGTATCATGGGAGTAACAGGGAAATGTAAAGAAGAGTCTCCCACAGACGGACGGGATCAGCTTTACTTTTGGGGAAAATCCCTAAGGCAGCTGTGCAAAATGAATTCAGGAGTCAGAGAGGGCAAGACTGCAAAAGATAAGGGAAGGGGCAAAGGAGTGGGGGGCGATCCAAAATCTCTTCCGTGGAATGGTCAGAACTTGATAACTGGATGGCTTGGGGAGGGGGGGAGGGACCCTAAGGAGAGGAAACCTTGGGCCTCCCATTTTGAGGCTCCACAAGTAGTTACCTGCTTCCTCAGTGTAGGCTACATCACACAAAAGCTGATGAGTGAGCGTGACAAGGTGCCAGGCTCCTCCAGTGTGGATCCCACTCTCTGGAAATCCTCCAAACAGACCTGGATGCTGTGGGGAAGAATAGGATGACAGACGCAGTAAGAGAGGATCTCCTTCACAGAGCCAACCTGCTGAGAGGCTCTGTCTATAGCTCTGACAAAGGACGTACAATGATTTCCGATGACCACTGGGGTCAGGCTTCTATGCTTACATCTCCTGTGGACAACCTGCAGGGCGCCACAGGCATCTTAAGGAAAGAGAAAAACTTATCCCCTCAATGATGAGGGTGGAAGTGAGAAAGCAGAGAGGAAGACCCTTGGGGATGGTCACAGAGAAAGAATCTGACAAGGGGCACCCCCACTCTGACCAAAACAAAACCAGAGCATTTCACCATCAGGATCAAACTGGGGGATCCAGAGTGTACCCTGACCCCAGAGAAGACTGAATGTGGTCAGGATGATAGAAATAGGATGATAGTGAGGGAAACAAAAGGGGGTGCCCTGCTCTGTTACTGGAGGAGACTGTGGACAACATTCTTCTGGGCCTTGCTATTATTTGGGGAACAAAGGATGAAAATGAAGGGACAGGTATATAAGGCGAGCCTTCAGCACAGGGCCCTGAAGGTAGTGTTAAAGAATGGGGAGTACAAGCCACAGGGAGCCTGTTTGCTGCAGGCCCCGAACCCCCTTCCCAGAATGACCTTCACTAAAAGGACCAGGCTGGGAGCTGAGGATTTTCTGAAGCGTTCTTCTCTGTATCCCAGCCTACTGGCTGCTTTAGTAACAGACACAGCACCTTGTCAAGCATGAAGCACAGGCTGAAAGTCTGCCCAAGTGCCTCCTTCAGTGTAAATTGTGACTGGTTTAGCAGCTTCAAGCACCTCTACTCCTCCACTTTGAAGAGCTAGGAAGGTAAGAATGCAGATGAAGATGCCACAAAGACATTTCTCCCAGTGGTAGAACATCTGCAAGAAAGCTTCAGATTTTCTCTCAGCTTTACTGAGGTATAATAGACAAATAAAAATTTTCAGATTTTAAATTTTAATAAACCATGTCTCCACTAGATGTAAACACCCTGCAGGACCTACATTTCAAAGGAGAAGGCAGAAGCCAAGAGTCAAGCCCACCAAGTCCCCACCTACTGGCCAACTGGGTACAAATGTTGAAAGAGATTTATATAGCCTGCTTTTTAAATTGCATTTATTGCTGTATTTTTAGTGTTCTCTTAGGACTTTGGTTACAAAGTCACACAATGACAAACCAAGTACAATTTTGCATAAAAAGGTTGCTTGCAGAAGTATGTGTGGTGTTACAGAAGAACTGTCTGAACCATGTTGGGGGGTGACTTTTGGAGAAAGGATTCCTAGGCTAGGATCCTAACAAAATGAAAGGCTGGCTAGGTGAAAAGGTGAAAGCCAATTAAGATAAATTGCTCTGCAACAAAATTAGATTTATTTTTGATAATATAAGAAAGCTGTCAAGCAGGCCGAAGATCCCATGTCATCAGAGGATGATTTGATTGCCTTTCAACTTCCTGATGAATTGGCCCTGCTCACTGCTGCCTTTACTGAGCCAGTTGAGGAGCTGTTCTCCCTTACTTTCAGGAGCTGCCAGGCCTCAGTGCCCAGAGGAGCTGCTGCATCCACCTGGTCATGCCTTTGGCCCCTCTTCTCTGTCCTTGCCCAGGACCCAAAGTCAGATGAGCTGCTCTCCTGGCCACAGAAGAGCCACAGAAGAGGGGTGGTCCCTGTTCACAGATGTACTACCCAGGGCATGGTAGTAGGGGGGTAGTGTGAAATAAACATGGTGACAACCAACCAACCCATCCAGAAGTTCAACCTCTGACCATATGCATCAGGATCTTCAACCATTTGAAGATTTTTTTCAAATGCCTGCCTCAATTTCCCTTCATCCAACATCTTTATCTAGTCACTTGGTCCTATTGGTTTATTTATGTATATACCTAGTCTCATTCCCAAAAGACTTAGTGCAACTTATTTGCATGCACATGTACACACATGCACACCCCCTCCAGTAGGCCAGATGTTGCCTTTCTCCCCCTCACCCTGCCATCTCTGGTCCTTCAATTATTCTATCATTACCAACAATGATTTTAAAAACAAGTGTCCTTCACTGTCTTTAATCTGTTTCTCCGATGCCTTCTTCCCCTCAAAATGAGGTGTAAATGACATGACCTCCCTCCTGAGGTTATAAGGAGGAAAACAAGAAAATGTAGGCAAAGCCTTCAGCACAGTGTCAGGCACACACAACAGGTATTGGGCCAATATGTGAAGCGTCTGGGAATAGACGAGTCAGTTCTGGAAACTTCCTGATCCCCCAAGTTCATCCTTCACTCCTATGCAGTGTACATTGTTTATGCTTCATCTTCTCTCCCTCTATGTACATGCTCTTCAGCCTTATCCTCAAACCTAGGCCAGTTGTACAAGGTCTCCCCCTGCCCAAGGCTCTCTGCCAAAAAAGGAAGACTGTCCTGACCCCCAGCTCATTAGATGTGGCATCTGAAGTCCCCAAGCTCTCTGAGTCTCCAGAAAAGAGTCTCCAACACTGACTCCCTAACTCAATAGAACAAAGTCAACAGCTTTTGAAACAGCTTTCTTCCTACATTTAAAAATAAGATCATGAGAAGTCCCCCAGAAAAATCAATGCTGGCTTTTTTAAAACTCCAAATCAATACGAAGTGTGAAAGTTCTCATTAAGAGAGAGGTGGGGGAGGTCAGAGAAACAAGGAGAATCAAAAGGGAAGAGGTGGAGAGAGGGGAGGAAACAGAGAAGCAGAGGGAGAATGGTGGTAGCAGAGGGAAGTGAGTAGACAGGGGAAGGAAGAAAGGCAGTTAGGTGCAATGCACAGAGCAGCTCAATCAAGACAAAAAGACCCAGGGCCCCTGCCTGTGAGGAAAAGAAACATGTTGCCTTGGATCCAGAGTTGCAGTCCACCCCCTGCAGAAGCCATCCATCCGCCCCAGCAACCAGGGTAGGGTGCTGAGGGGCAAAGAAGACATGGGGAAGAAGACAGGCCCTGTGCAGGAGGCAGGTATGAAGAAAAAAGTCAGTTATTATGTCCAGTTGCTACAGGAAAAAGGAAATTAAAAGCTCTTTATGAGAGAGGTAAAAGTTTAGGAAGGCTTTGAAGGGTTGGTGAGATTTGGATTTTCAACTGCTGGAGCTGAAGGAGTGGGGCAGGGTGGAGGCACTGAGTGAGTGTTGTGGACTATAGCATCAAATACATTTTGAACTATACTGACCATACTGAAGGCCAGCAGGGTTCAAGGCACTTCACAAACATTAATTCGTTCAATTCTCGCAACCACTCTAGGATGTATATTACAGCTATGGCCATTTTATAGGTGAGGAAACCAGAGTATAGAGAGGTGAAGTAACTTGTCAAAAGTCATAGTGAGAGAGTGGTGATTACAGAGTGTAAAGTCCAGGCACCTGGCCTCAGAGGCCACACACTTAACCAAGTTGGGTTTGGGGTCAGTGGTTTGTGTGTGTGCATACACACGTGTGTATGTACGCATGCCCTTGAATGCTTGTCTGAAAATTTGCTCTGGATTCTAGAGGCAGTGGGGAATTGCAAGAGTTTTTGAGTCTAGGGATGAGTGGTTCTGTGTGGGGCTCAGGAAGATGAATCTGAAGATGAGATGAACAAGGTTTGGTTAGAAACGTCTGCAGTTAGAAAAAGGATAAAAGCAGATGTAAGACATACTGCCCACCCAGACCAGACACAGCTCATCATCGCTCTGCAGCACTCTCTGAAGACTGTTCCTCCAGCCCAGTCACCAACCCCACTGGCCTCTGGGTCATCCCTCCTGCAGACATCCCCTCTTGTTTTTCCAGGTCAGACAAAACTTCTCAGTGTCTCCCTGAAGGGATAAGGCACACACCCCAACTCAGATGTTGCAACCTGGAGCTGCAGAGTGGTCTAGAAATGTTTTCTCTCCAGCCTTTTTGACAACCCAAATCCCAACCCACCCCACCATTTTAATCCTGCCCAGAAAATTCCTTTTGTAAGAACAGGATACTGACAAGGAAAGCTTCCCTCTCCTCAGCTCTCTCATTTCCAGACCCACCATTGGCTCCTCCATGACACAGAAGAGAGAAGTTTTTATTTGTTGCAATGGTGAGGCTGGAACACAAGGTCTGGGGCAAGGGCTCTATCATTGAGCCTCATCCCAGCCCAGCGGGGAGCACTTCCTCTCTGAGGCTGAGCCAGGAACTAACTTTAGACCTGTGCATCATCTCTGCCCTTCACCATAATATCCTCAAACTGTGTCACGTTCCTGCAGAAGCTGATGGAGCCAGTGAAAATGTCCAAAGAACACAGCCCCTCTGTTGTGTGTCTGCTGTTAGAATAAGCTGAGACCTGGGTGCCCACAAGCATCTTCAGACCAGTGGTGCCATGGCAGGGGGCGCCCTGCAGGATAACACGTCTCCAACCCAAAGACTAGTTAAGTCAGCATTCCCACTTCAATGAGCATCAGATTTATTAATTCTCTTAATCAGATTCCAATGTTGATGGACCTGGATGTGCAGGTACACAGGGTTCACACCTCAATCAGGGTCAAGAGCCAAGCAAGGCTGTCACAGGCTAGGTAAGGAGGGCCATTCCAGAAAAGCCCAAGCTCACACTCACTGAAATATACTCACCAGGCTGAAATGAGAAATCCAGCCACAACTTAAAATCGTGTCCCTTTATCCATCCAGGGTGTCTTTAAGGCACTGCACATTAATACATTTTATAAATTCTCCAAGTCTGTTCTCATAGCATAATGCACAGTATTGCAATTTTGTGTTAAAAGCATTTATTTGTTGAATGCAAACATTTAAATCATGCTATAATTTCAGAACCTTGTTTTGACATTACCTCTTAAAATACAGAGCCACGTTCTCAGAGAAAGACCTAAAGACCCATGGAATCTCCGTACTGCTAAGAAGCCCTGCACAGGGCACTGGGATACATAGCAAGGATACTCTGAAGCGGAAGGAAAGGAGGAGGAAGGGAAGGTAGGCAGGTGGGAAGAAGCAGCCTCTCCTGGGCAGATCTTCCCCTATAGGGAAGTTCTCCTATAGGAATCCTGGGAGCAGGCGTGACCATGAAGATTGGTCTACACCTGAGAGAGGGAAAGCTTAGACTCTGTTTGCTTTTGTTTCTGATCTGTAATTAATTGTAATTAATTGTTTCTGATCTACCTTTTTCAACAAAAGATAAAAGAAGACATTTCAACCAGCTCTGCTTGGGATTCTTTTCTGTGAATTATTACAAGTGTTAATGGAGGTCTTCATTAAAGTATAATTTAAGAACTATTGCAAGTTGATTTTCCCTCATCTTCATAGGTCTGATAACTTAAAATCAGCAGCACTTCCTGTTGAACTGAAACACATTTATCAGAGGGTAGCATCAGCTGACTTGGCCCATCCAGTGGTAGAATCAAGATGGAAACAGAAGACAACATAATTTGCTTTTCTGGGAAAAAACACAGAATGTGAACTGATTCCAAACAGGCCATGAACCTTAGCTATTCCAAGGTGACCAAAGAGCATCCCTGTTTGCCAGGACCTGCTGGACCTGCACAGCACTACTCTGGGGTAGGTGGTAGGGGAGGGAGGCAGTTCTCCTGCATCAAGAAAGGAGAAGAACCAGTAACTGACTTTTGCAATCGCCTCCCACCACCAGCCCTCACGAGCCCTCACCAGCCAAGACCTGACAGACATAGCAGCAGCTCTCCTCTCCTATTCTCATCCATGCCCTTGCACTCCAAATATTCACTTTAAGAACAGTGTGCTTGCTGTGCAAACACAGCCTGGCCCCTCCCCACCATCCAACCAGACTGGTGCCTCTCAGCCCCTGTTATAAGGAAATTCCAGAGCAGACCCCAGAGGGAAAATGCCATGCAGCCACTTCATCTTCTACTGGAGTGATGTCACCACTGAAGAAAATAAGGTAGAATTTGGGACTGGCTCAGACTGAAAAGGGGCTCCATTGGCAGGGAACAGGAATCCACTAGGGCCCCACACTAGTTTATTTAATCTGTCCTCTATTCTTCTGGTGTCTCCATGTCTTTGCACTGGTTGCTTCTCAGATTCCCTGGGCCTTGCTCTTGATAATTTAAGCCTCATCCCTGAAGCATTATTAGCTAGTTGAAAGCTTCCATTTTAGCTGACTCTGCCTTCTAAATAGCTTTCCCCTTGTGTCCCCTCTGCCTTACCTACTACCTCATCTCTGAGTCACTTCTAACACCCAGCATTGAGGGACAATTAGAATTTCAGATAATTTTCCCAGGGCATTAGAGCACTTTCTTTCTTTCAAGAGGTATAAGTGTGAGGAAGGGATAAAGCTTAAATTTCAAGGGACAAATGCTTTAGGACTGAGAGGGAAAATGGTTTAATTGCTTAAGTTCTTATTCACCCCAAACAATATGGTGGGCGGGTGGGGGACAGAAGAATTCTGGGATCCAGTGTGTCAACTTTGACAAACCTGTTTTGCCTGATGAGCATGGGAGGCAGGGAGGCAGGGCCCACATCTGATAGCTACTGCTTGCCTTGGAGCTCTACCAGCTGCCCCGTGCCTTCTCCATAGCTCTGCAGCTATGCAGCCCAGTGAACCCCTCTTCATTCTTCAAACACTTACTAATCATTTGGGATATGCCAGTTAACAAGCAGACCTCCTCCCTATACACACACTCATGGAGTCTCCATTCAAATGGGGAGAGACAGATATTCCAAGTCTTAAATGGGTAAAGAGCACACTGTCTTAGAGATGACAAGTGCTATGCAGAAAATAGAGCAGAATAAGCAAGACAAGAAACTGTTCCGGGTGGGTCACACAGGAGTAGGGTGATTGGAACTTGGGGTCACTGAGAAGGTAATATTCAAATAAAGGCCCAGAGTCAGTGAAGACGCCTACACAGCTCCCTGATGTTGGAAAAATTGGAAAACATGGTTAAGATGATAATAAAATGAACTTCAGTCTAAACCTATACCTTTAATAAAAGTTAACTCAAATTGGATCATAGAACTAAATGTAAAACATAAAATTATAAAATTATTAGGAGAAAATCTTTGTGACAATGTTAGGCTAGAAAAAATTTGATTGAATAAAACTGGAGAAAATGTACCAATTGGACTTCATCAAGATTAAAAATGTTTGCTTTGTGAAAGATAGCAAGAAAATAAAGAGAGAGGCTACAGACTGGAGGAAAATATTTGCAAATCACATATTTAATGAACATATTTGTGTCCAAAGTATACATATAGTTCTCAAAACTCAAGAAGAAGAGGCAAACAATTGAATTAAAACTTGGGCAAAAGGCTGGGTTTGGTGGTGCATGCTTTATCATCCCAGCATTTGAGAGGCTGAGACAGGAAGATCATGAGTTAAAGGACAGCCTGGTATACATAGCAACACCATGTCTACGAAAAAAATAGGACAAAAAAAAAAACAAACGCTTGGGCAGTCTTGGACACTTCAGCAAAGAGATAAACATAGGGAAAATATACACATGAAAGACATAATCACACATTCACTAGAGAAAATGTTAATTAAACCACCTTGAGATGCCAGGACACACGTAGTAGAATGGTTAAAAAAATCCTGACAACACCAAGTGCTGCCAAGGATGCAGCACACATGAAGCTCTTACATGGCGCTGATGGCAATGCACAACTCTGCAGCCCCTGAAAATGAGTCTGTCATTAATCTTGCTATTTCCATATAGCCCAGTAAGCTCTCTCGAGTATTTGCCACAGAAAAATGAAAATGTATGTGCACCCAAAAACCCGTATGTGAATGAAAGTGAAACTTTATAGTCACCAATCTGAAACAATCCAAATGGTCTTCAACAAGTGAATAGATACACAAACTATGGTATAGCCATACAATGGAATACTAGTCAGCAAAAAAAAGTAAAAACTATTGATACATTCAGCAATCTAAGTGAATTTCCCAGGCATCATGCTGAGTGAAAGAAGCCAGTCTCAAAAGGTTGACATACTTATCATTTCATTTAAAAAAAGTAATGGCATATTGATGAAAAACAGATCACTGGTTACCAGGGGGCAAGGGTGGGAGGAAGGAGTGACTATGAGGGAGTAGCAGAGGAAGTGTTTCTGTAACCCAAGTGCCATCATCAGGCAGATATATACATGTGTGAAAAATTCAGACCTGTCTACCAAATGAAGTCAAATATATATATATATATAATTTAAAGTCACAAAAATTTTGAGAAGTGATTCTAAGAAAGGAATTCAGTTTTGCAATGCACAGAGGACAAACGTCCCCCTTCTGATTAGACAGTGGCCTCTATGATCTTTCAATTCTTCTTCAAAACATTTTCTGTACCCATGTCCCAGATCATGTTATGTGTAAGCTTTCTTCATAACTAATGGGTCGCTGTAAATTTCTACCATCTTTCCATAATGCTCATACATTTCAACAAAACCATCACCAAATATAAACAGAAAGTCATTTCTTGGCTTGTTTCATAATAAAAATTTCCACGTCTGAACCCTCACAAGGTCTTTGAGGAGCTCTTTACATGCAGATACTCATATAGTCTCCCTGGCAAACAAGGTCAGAGGTCATTACATCATCATTTAAATAGAGCATGGAGGGGGCGGCTCAGGGGTCATTAGATCATCATTTAAAATAGAGCATGGGGGGCAGCTCAGGGGTCATTAGATCATCATTTAAAATAGAGCATGGGGGGATGTGGCTCAGAGAAGTCACTCTGCCATAAGCACAGAGCCAGGATTGAACAACAAAGTACTCCTGCCACCAGCTCAGAACTACTGCACATTACTGCTGTTTGCTCAACAGCTTTGTCCTCTAGTTAGCTGCCTGGTACACAGACTCAAGTCCTGTTTTCTAGAGAGGTCCTTGGGCAGGGCACAGACAGACTGCACTGGCCCAGGGAGGCCTGCACGTTAGAGACGCTGGGAGACCTCATCTATGAATCAGTGGATTCTCCCAACAGATTCCAATGTCTCATGCTCTCTTCTCTTAAACTGCCTGGAGTGGAAGAGGCTGAACCAATTACAATCCACTGTTTCCAGATTCTATTTCCTTTTCCTTTCTTCCTCCCTGACTAGTTAGCTCCAATCTGAATCATGATGAGGCATCTCCTGCCCTCATTTCCACTTGTTTACACTCAAAAGCAATCAGAAAATTATCTCATTTTTTTCAATGCATTCAGGTACTTTACTTAGAAATCTTCAGGCATCTGTGGCGGTGGCTAGGCACGGAGTTAGGAAACCTGATGTCTGAGAACCGTGGCTTGAATGTTGATGAAGAATTCCACCCTAGACTGCTGATGTTAGCAGAATGTCTGGCAATACACAGCAAGGTCTTGCTGACCCATAGCCCCACGGGCTCTCAGAAAATAACAGCCCTAGTCTGACCACCAAAAAACACTTCCCCTGCCCAACTTGTGGGAGGAGTTGGTGACAAGTAGCACAGTCTCTGAGAGTTAATGACACATAACCCAGTTTTCCAGGACTGACCACCTCCATCTCTTCAGACTCCAATAAAAGTTTGACATCTTGGGACCCCCAACCCAATGCTTCTTCTTGAATCTGTTCACGCTCCCTTTCAAAGGTGCACTTTTGTTGTGCTTTTGGTTTTCTTTTCATTAATAAACTTGTCCCAACCTGCATATCGCCACCACAGCAACACTCCCTCGTGTTCAGCTTTTTACTACTTATCTCAATGTCCTAATAAGCTTCTTGCTTTTCAGGCTTGCTTGTCTTGGTAGATTCTTTTACCACCCTACATGCTGCACCGAAATCCTGACACTCTGTGCCATTGTTCCATTCACCTGTGCTTAAAGAAAATGCATTTCTAGACAGGCTGAGTCCCTAGGGCCCTCTGTCCTTCTCACGGATGGCTTTCCAAAGTTGGCGCTCTTGTTTTCCTCCATGCCTTCAACATGAGCCTTGCTTTGTGATGCATTGGCAGAACAACCAAGCAGGCCCCTCTTTCCTGCTTGCTGTGATACCCAGAACCTTCTGCCTTCTGAGAGCATGAAGTGGGATGGAGCAAGGCTCTGTCCTCATACTAGCTGTTGCCTTCCATCCATATGACAGCCAGCATCAGGGTTGCTGTGGCTAATCACAAGGACATAGCCCAAGTGGAGTAAAACACCACCATGAACCAAGAATGGGTGGCTGTTTGTGTGTGTGTGTGTGTGTGTGTGTGTGTGTGTGTGTGTGTAATCCCTGAACAAAAGTCTTGATTTGTCAGGGTCATTTCCCAAGCTGGGCTTTCCTGGTGTCTCAGCTGCTTCTGCAGGGGGCAGCCAGCCCTGCTGGGAAGAAAAGCCCCTGGTTGCCCACTCTCCAGCAGCTGAAACAAAAAAATTATCAATAAAAAAGATACATTTAAATGTCTCCCAAATACAGCCTATTATTAATTAGGGGATTACGAGAATGAAAAAGACAAGAAGAGAAAGGGAAGGTGGAGGCCGCAGTGAGAGTTCAGAAGAAACTCTGTCACCTCTTGTTTTGTCCCCTCTTATGAGAGGAGGTTAAGCCAAAGCCCCTCTCTGCCATTCTGAAGAAGCTTTGTTGCTTATTTTGTCCCTCCCAGCCCCTTTGGGGCCTCTCCCTACCCCTGTCCTCAGAGGTTCTGAAAAGCCAGCTGATTTGCACAGGCTGGCTTCTCTACTGTGTCCTTCTTCCAGACTCCCTCTCACTCTCCTGCTCTAATTAGCAACTGCTTTAGAAAAAATTGCATGCATGTTCAAAGACAGAGCAAGGGAAGAGTAAAAGGGAGAAAGCAAAGGTCTGTGTGAAAGGAGAGAGAGGGCGGTCTCTCCCCTCAGCCCTCTGTGTGCCCAGGCGCCCATGTTGGCAAACAGCACACAATGTCTGTCTACAGAGTCCTTTGTGGCCCAGAAAGAGGGGCCAGCACACAGCTACAGACAGGAAAGGAGACTGAACAGGCCTAGGCATTGGGGAAGCTGAGATCACCAACCTGTGGGATGTCCTTGCACAGCCACTTCCACCTCCCTTTCCCAGTCAAGAGGAAGTATGTGTGCGATGTCTAAGTCAAGGTCCGTGGCTCATGCGCTGACAGTATCAGCTCTCTGGGTAACAAATATGTCACCCCCAGAGCTGCAGAAAGTCCCGGGGTGGGGGGGTGCTGCTGCTCTACAATGTTTGTCCCCTGTGAACTCACACTTAGGCTCCACAAGTGGGCAAGAAGGGGCAGTAAAATAAGTACCACGCACTAACTGACTGCGCCACTGGTGTTCCAAGAAGGGACAGTTAGTTTACCTTGATGGAGGTCAGAGGACATCAGAGGACAGGGGAGTGGGAAGAGAAACACTCCTGAATAACTCATCTGAGGAAGAGCCAATGGCAGGTGTTCACCAAGGGGCACTTCTCCGGCATCTTCCCTGTGGACCGCACTCTGCCCGTCTTGACATGGGCCTGCTGATTGTCCTGTTGTTTTCATTTGTTTGTTTGTTTGTTTGTTTGCT
The DNA here is from genome assembly GCF_047511655.1 of Castor canadensis. Lineage (NCBI taxonomy): Eukaryota > Metazoa > Chordata > Mammalia > Rodentia > Castoridae > Castor > Castor canadensis. The sequence continues at coordinate 56,324,605 of NC_133402.1, read as the reverse complement.
TTTCTTTACTAGGCAGGTGCTCTACCACTCAAGCTATGCTCTTTTTTTGCCTTAGTAATTTTTAAGATACAATCTCAAGCTTTTGTCTGGACTTGCCTGGATCATGATCCCCTAACTATGCCTCCTGCACTCCTGCATAGCTGTGATTACATCTGTACACCACCACACGCAGATTTTTTATTTTTATTTATTTATTTTTTTGAAAGGGGATCTTACTTTTTTGCCCAGCCTAGCCATCTGAGTAGCTGGGATTACAGGTGTGGACCACCATGACTGACATAGGAATTCTTAGGTGAGCAGATAACTACTGTAAGTGGACAGAGATACCCACAATGGGGAGGAGCACTGTTAACTTGCAAGGGTGGATCAGTCATCCCTGTGGGTATGTTAAATGCAACAATGAACAGCTTTGGCTACTGGATCTTAGCTAGTTGCTGGAATGCAATTTTTTAAAGAAGGTAGAAGAAAAGGGAGCTTGGAAGAATTCATAAACCAAGAGTAATCGAGAATGGGGTTGAAGAAGCTGAAGAAAGCAAAATGTACTACAGAGAAATAAATAAGAAATGAGCATCAGGGCATTTTATGAAGACATTTAAAAGAGAAAAAGAAAGCTACTGTTCTTTTTAATTAATGATCTTAAAATGAAAATGTGTGATTATATATTAACAATTTTATGGAAAAATCACTGTCGCAATATTTGCAATTGATTTTGGTGATCGGCATTGATTATATTTTTTCTATACAAAGAATTAATTTTTTAAACTGCAGTTCATATTTAGACAGCTTCTTACAGGAAAAATAAAAGCAATGAATGGAAATAGACATCCATTTATTAAAATTCTACCATTGGAATTCGTTTCTCTTCTCTCTCTTTGAATCAACCTAGAGAGAAGACAGACAAGAGAACAGAATAAATAAAGGAAATGAGAAGAAAACAGTGAAAACAAATTTGGCCAAAGATGCAGAGGGAAAAGATAAACAGAGCCAGTAAGCAAAGAAAAGCCCCATGTCACAAAGGCTTCCACATTCAGATCAGGGTGGACATGTGTGTGACAGACCCAGAAACCAAATGGAAGCCCTGAAATTGCCGAATTCCCAGCATAGGCAAATTTTTGCCAAGTTCATGATTTGGCAGAGTTCTTGCATTTTCCATACACTTTCAACGAGATGCTCTATCCGTCTTGTGCAAAGAGCAGATTGTCATTTTCCACTTGAAATACACACGTTGCGCTGACCTTATGTCCTCCGTCAAACTGAGACGTTAGCACCATAATTTAGTGAGAGTTTTATAACGTATGACTTGCAATCATTCTGTTGTTTTGTTCTGTGTGTCTGTGCACAATGTGCCTCTGAATTGGACAACAGACAGACAAGGCCTCTGCCATCACTGTCTCCATCGGGCTCTGCCGTTAGCACCTCCACAAGTGCGTGCCTGGTGCCGCATTCCAGCCTGGTGTCTTAGAGTTCCCGCTACTCAATGAGGCAGAGATGTTTTCTTGTGTGTCCTCCCAATGCAAAGCTTTTCCTTCTCCTCAGCTCACAACCTCCTTCCACAAATTTTGCTTTTGGTGTGTTTTGTTTGGTTTTCACTTAACAGACGGCACAGAACAGGCAGTAGGGGTTCAGAGGTGCATCGGGGTGGCCACTGCCTCTGAGGAGCCCAGGAGGACAAGGAGTAAGAGCATGAGTTGGGCACAATGATGAAGGTGGCAGGTACTGTGCTGGCGCCTTCAGTTCACTCTTAGCAGTGAGTCTCGTCACTCTATGGATCTCCTGCATCACCCTTAGCAAATGGGAAAGGAACATTATCCACGAAGTTCCCAAGTGCAGGTCAAACTGATGGAATTTCTGATGGGCACCTTACTGAAGACTTTTCTCTTGGTCCAAATAAGACACAAAGCCAGCTCCCATCAGAAATCTGCCTCTAAGTGAATCTTGGCTCTTCTCCAGCTTGGGAGAAGTAAAAGACAGTGGTTACCAGCAGGGCCTCACTGCCCAGGACTGTATGACCTTGGGAAAGATAGTTTCTCTGCGCCTTAGTATCTTCAACTGAAAAATGAGGGTGTTAATCGTATATACCCCATGGAGCTATTGTGGGGATTTAAGAGATAATGCAGAAAAAGGATTTGGCAGAGCATCCGACACAGAGTAAGTGCTCTGTAAATGATAGTCAAGCTACGTTGGCATTTCCATACAAGATGAAAGTCAATCCAAAAAGTTTGCTCTGCACTCAAGTTGTAAGCATCACCAAGATCTGACAACGAAATGTGAGCTGAAACTGAAGAGTATAGAAGATGCTTTTTTAGCCCAAGCAACCAAAGTAAGTCAGCATTCTTTTCAGACATTACATTAATATGTACATATTATCTTTATTGCTTTTTGTCATGTCTACCTGCCAGGATTTTAATTTCTTCTTTTTATTAGTTATTTTTCTCTAAATTAACTTACTTTTTTTTTTTTGTGGTACTGGGGCTTGAACTCAGGGCCTTCACCTTGAACAACTTCACCAGCCTATTTTTGTGAAGGGTTTTTGAGATAGGGTCTTGAGAACTATTTGCCTGGGGCTGGCTTCGAACCATGATCCTCCTGATCTCTGCCTCCTGAGTAGCTAGGATTACAGGTGTGAGCCACCTGCACCTGCATCAACTTACTTTTAATTAGAATATAACTACTTTAAAAGAATGGTAATGAGGAAGGAAGGAAGGAAAAAAGGAGGGGGGAAGGGAGAAGGGGGGAAGGGAGAAGGGGGGAAGGGAGAAGGGGGAAGGGAGAAGGGGGGAAGGGAGAAGGGGAGAAGGGAGGAGCAGCGAGGAGGGAGGGACAGATGGAAGGAAGGGATTAAAGGGATGAAAGGGAGGGAGGGAGGAAGGAAGGAAGGGAAGGGATGAAAGGGATGGAAGGGAGAGGAGAGGGGAAGAAGGGGAGGGAAGGGGAGAGGGAGACTGAGACAAGTAAGAGCAGTTAAGAGTCCATGACTCCAGAGAACAAGAGCTAGTACAGAAATGCAGGACAAAAACCAAAAATAGATGCCACAGCAGAGGGCAGCAGCCCAGGGCTGAGACAATACTTGCTAGCAGAGGCAGGGCCAGGGTTTCAGCAAGTGGGAAGGTATGTGACCCACCTTGGGGACAGACACCTAGTTGGGTTGAGAATGAGTCTGAATCAGGGTTGCTGGGGAAGGGATAGCAGATCTGGTGAGGGTGGGCTGGTGTTGAAGAAGTGGAGGCTGGAGTAGCTGAGGGTTGAAGGTTGATGATTTAGGAAGGGATAAGGGCATGTCACCAAGGTGAGCTTAGGCTAGAAGTCACAGAGGAAAGCTGCACAGTTAAAGGAAGGAATGTGGAAGGGAAGGGCTGGGCCAAAGAGCTAGAGCTGAGAGGTTCGTGGGGCAGAGCAGGTAATCCCAGCACAAGCCCAGGACGGGAAAAATGAACTGTTTCCTACCAGACCAGCTGTTGTCAGCTTTCCTAAGACTGGACTACAAAAATGGTGTGGTCCTCCAGGATCAGGTCCTGTTCGTACACACGTTTCGCCTACCATAGTCTCAGAAATGTCAAAACAGGGTGAGGCATGTGCCAAAATCCCATGGTGCTATAGACGGGCAAAGAGCACACAGGGTGCAACGCAGAGCAGGAGAGATGGGATGGAGAAGAGAGAAGGAAACCGTGCCAGGAGAGAGCAGATTCCAGACTGTGCAGCACACACATACTCAATTTCATGCTGCATTTTAGCAGCAAGCTAGAGCCTCAGCTCTTGAATAGAGCAATTTATGAAATTTTATAATGTTCAACACCCCTTACAGCAAGACAAATGCAGATTCAAACTGTAGTGGGAGGCCCTTTTACACCTATCAGATTGGCAAAGATAAAAATGATTGATATTTTATCCTCTTGGCAAAGGAATGGGGAACAGGAACTCTCACATACTGCTGGTGGGAGCAAAATTTGGTAGAAAATGCCTTTTTTTAGGGAGAACAATTTGGGAATATCTATCAAAATTAAAAATTTATATACTCTGATTCAGCGATTTTACTGCAGAGAACTTGCTTCATTCTTCGCACTTGGAAAACTGCTTGGTGCAAAGACAGTTCTTGGTAAATATTCATTGAGTAAATTAATTAATGAATTTGTCTCACAGTCACACATAAGTTCAAACGTGCTGCACAGGATATTTGTTGCAACATTGTTTAGAAATAGCAAAAGATAGGAAACAACCTAAATGTATATAATCAATCAATTAAATAAGTAAATAAATATAATGAAATATAACAACTAGGAAAGAATGTGGCCAGTTTATACACAACCAAACTATTGTTAACCTTCATTTTTAAGTGGGAAGGGAGTTGGGGAATCTAGATTCAAACCCTCTGTGCTATGCCCCCACCTGGGTGTGTCTGTATTCTGAGAGATCAAATGGCTGGCCTCAATGCAGGAGAACAGTAGAAACTGTAACAGTAAGACACTGCCAGGACCGGCACAGAGGGAAACTTACTTTTCATACACATTACATGGAAAATGTTTTTAGTAGCAAAAAACAAGATAAATTGGAGGAGTGGATATTTGCATTAAAGTTCTACCTCAAGGAAGAAAGGCTCAGAGATGAACCAGGCTGCCTTGGGAAGTATAAGTCTTTCACCACTGGAGGTATCTCAAAACAGTCCACTGAGGGAGAACAAAGGAATTGTTACCTGATGGGCTGGATTTGCTGACCTTGGAGCCCCTATCTAACTGGGAGGGACTGTGCTCTACCCAGCTCTCCACACCAACAGAGTCACTTGTGACCCCTGCATCCTCTGGACATTACAAGCACTTTCTAAGAGTTAAGAATTCAGCATACTCTCAGCAGTATAATTTCTGGTTCTGAGAATTTATGTATAAAGGGTCAGGCCCCATAGGTGTCCAGTAAGTACCTGAAGAATGATGAAGAGGCTCACTCAATCCACTTGACCTCAAGAGTAGAGGAATGAGGAATGAGAAAGTTAGAACCACTGAGGCCTGCAAGAGATAACCAGAACAGGTCCCATGGCTGTACCCTAAGGTTATGTAACTCAGCCCTGATTAGAAGTGTGTGCAGCAGGAAAGCTTCCAGGAAGAACATCCTGGTGTTGGACTGGAGAGGAACAAATCTGAAGACCTTAGGAAGGTCTTCAATAGCACTGGAAGAAGGATGGATGACAGCTGATGAATGACATCCGATGGAAAAGAGAGAACAGGGCTCAGACAAGGGTCAGTGACAAGATCAGCCATATTCATGGAGCTGAGCATGGATACTATGGGTAAGTCCGAGCTCACTGGAATGGTCTCTTTTCAACCAGACTATACATTCCTTAAGGGGGCTACCCATGCTGGGTACCTGCCTTTTATCCCAAGTTCCCTAAATAATGAGAAAATGGTACTTCTAAAACAAGGAGTAGTGAATCCTGTAAACAAGAATCCTCTTGTTTAGGAGAATAAAGACCAAAGTCGCACTTGGATGCTTAAAGTTCCCATTGATTCATCAGAAGACACTGTCTATTAAATGATGGGGGATATACTTTGGATCTTGATGTAGCCCAAAGTATGAAAGGCTTGTTCCCAGAATGGCACTACCAGGAAGTGGCTGAACCTTTAAGATATGGGGCCTAGTGAGAAGTCATGAAAGTGAGCCTTTGAAAGAGCTTGGGAGATCCTGGCCTTCTCCTTGCTTTTTTGCTTCTTGGCAATGAGGCAAGTGGTTTTGCTCTTCCACATGCTCCTGCATGATGTATTACATCATCCCAGGCCCAAAAGCAGCAGGGCAAACCAATCATGGAAAGGAGCTTCCAAAGCTATGGGGCCAAAATAAACCTTCTCACTTTAAAAAAAAAAAAAAAAAGTGTGTGCTGCTGCTGGAAGTCCTGAGTTAGGGGGATGCTCCAGACAGAGATCAGGAATGAAACAAACCAAAAGACTTGTTTCCTTATCCAGCCCTTCCAAGAAAAGTTTCATTGGGGCTTGGCCCAGAGTTTCTGTCCTGTGATTCCAATAGCCTTTCCAAAGCTGTCTATGGAGCCTCCTTCTTCTCACTGACCTCCTAGAGGCCTGCTGTGGTGAAGCTAATTTTCTCCTATCCTTCCCAGTCCTGCACCCAGAGGGGGCTGAGGCTAGCACATCTGTAGCTGCACAGACCTGTCCTTCAGTGGTCGGTGGATGTCCAGGAGGCAAAGTGCTCTCTGTCATATGGATGGCCCCTGGAACCCAAAGCAGACCCTGCCATGCTCTCCTGTGCTAACACATATCTCCCAAGGAATTTCTTTTATTTTTATTTTTTTATTATTCATATGTGCATACAAGGCTTGGGTCATTTCTCCCCCCTGCCCCCACCCCCTCCCTTACCACCCACTCCACCCCCCTCCCTCTTCCCCCCTCAATACCCAGCAGAAACTATTTTGCCCTTATCTCTAATTTTGTTGAAGAGAGTACAAGCAATAATAGGAAGGAACAAGGGTTTTTGCTGGTTGAGATAAGGATAGCTATACAGGGAGTTGACTCACATTAATATCCTGTGCGTGTGTGTTACCTTCTAGGTTAATTCTTCTTGATCTAACCTTTTCTCCAGTTCCTGGTCCCCTTCTCCTATTGGCCTCAGTTGCTTTTAAGGTATCTGCTTTAGTTTCTCTGCGTTGAGGGCAACAAATGCTAGCCAGTTTTTTAGGTGTCTTACCTATCCTCACCCCTCCCTTGTGTGCTCTCGCTTTTATCATGTGCTCAAAGTCCAATCCCATTGTTGTGTTTGTCCTTGATCTAATGTCCACATATGAGGGAGAACATACGATTTTTGGTCTTTTGGGCCAGGCTAACCTCACTCAGAATGATGTTCTCCAATTCCATCCATTTACCAGCGAATGATAACATTTCGTTCTTCTTCATGGCTGCATACAATTCCATTGTGTATAGATACCACATTTTCTTGATCCATTTGTCAGTGGTGGGGCATCTTGGCTGTTTCCATAACTTGGCTATTGTGAATAGTGCTGCAGTAAACATGGATGTACAGGTGCCTCTGGAGTAACCTGTGTCACAGTCTTTTGGGTCTATCCCCAAGAGTGGTATTGCTGGATCAAATGGTAGATCAATGTTTAGCTTTTTAAGTAGCCTCCAAATTTTTTCCAGGGTGGTTGTACTAGTTTACATTCCCACCAACAGTGTAAGAGGGTTCCTTTTTCCCCGCATCCTCGCCAACACCTGTTGTTGGTGGTATTGTTGATGATGGCTATTTTAACAGGGGTGAGGTGGAATCTTAGTGTGGTTTTAATTTGCATTTCCTTTATTGCTAGAGATGGTGAGCATTTTTTCATGTGTTTTTTGGCCATTTGAATTTCTTCTTTTGAGAAAGTTCTGTTTAGTTCACTTGCCCATTTCTTTATTGGTTCGTTAGTTTTGGGAGAATTTAGTTTTTTAAGTTCCCTATGTATTCTGGTTATCAGTCCTTTGTCTGATGTGTAGCTGACAAATATTTTCTCCCACTCTGTGGGTGTTCTTTTCAGTTTAGAGACCATTTCTTTTGATGAACAGAAGCTTTTTAGTTTTATGAGGTCCCATTTACCTATGCTATCTCTTAGTTGCTGTGCTGCTGGGGTTCCACTGAGAAAGTTCTTACCTATACCTACTAACTCCAGAGTATTTCCTACTCTTTCTTGTATCAACTTAAGAGTTTGGGGTCTGATATTAAGATCCTTGATCCATTTTGAGTTAATCTTGGTATAGGGTGATATACATGGATCTAGTTTCAGTTTTTTGCAGACTGCTAACCAGTTTTCCCAGCAGTTTTTGTTGAAGAGGCTGCTTTTTCTCCATCGTATATTTTTAGCGCCTTTGTCAAAGACAAGTTGGTTATAGTTGTGTGGCTTCATATCCCAAGGAATTTTTTGTCCTGCATCACCAACTGGTCCTTGAAATATAAGTGGGGATTAACTGGTACCAACTAAGAGTTGGTACTCATGTTCTTAGCTCAGCTGGCAAGAAGAGTGCAGACAGGACTCCTAAGGCAGAGAGCTGTCTTCAGGCAAAGGCCAAGATTACCCCTCTCAATGTCCCTGTCAAAGCCCAGTTAGCAAAGTAAAACTTGCTCTTGGTGGTTTGCCAGTGTCTGAGACACAGTACTTCTGCTTTAGCACCAGCACTGGAATGACTCTTTTCAGTAATCTTCACCCCACTGCACCGGGAGCATCAGGGCTCTGTCAACACTGTTGTCAATGGCTAAAAAAGCAGGGAAAACAGACGACCAGAGCTCCCTGGGGCCCTGCACTGAAAGACCCAGCTACAGGCAGGTTTGGATTCAGATTGATTTTTCATCTCAATACTTTAAACTGAAAAGCAGTGATTTCCCCTCCACACAAGGAAGTTTGTGCTTATAATCTGCAGGAAGGCATTGCGCAGCTCCAGAGAGAGATGAAGACAGACTGCCATGTGAGGACACAGTTTTTCTCCTCTGAAGGATGCAACCCTCAATATATAACAACCAAACCTGGCGAAGTCTTGAACTTGAAGTTCCCTGCCTTCAGAACTGTGAGAAGTAAATTTACGTTCATTATAAATTACAGAGTCTGTTTTTCTATGCTATCACAACACAAATAGACTAAGACAGTGGTAGGGCTATGGCTCTGACTGAGCTGGAATGCAGTCCCTGAGATCTCATATAGGAATGAGAAAAGTGTCCCCACACTTTTCTTCCTCAATTTTCTTTAACATAGAGCCTTAGACCCGTCCCTCCCCAGGGAGTTGAGGGTCACCCTCCAGACTCTGCACTACCGGGATGGCATACAGCAGTTCTCCCATCAGAAGTGTCTGGAGAGAGGGTGCTGCTCCCAAAGAGGCTAAGAAGATGGTGACAGCTAACACAGAGTGCTGTGCAGTTATCCATCACAGAAATGCGTGAACACAGAGTATGGCTCCAAGGTGGCCTAGAAACCCCAAGAACAACCAGGGTCAACACAGACATAAGAGTATTTGTGAGAGAACAGCTGAGAGGTTTGATATTCCTGAAAACGTATGTTGTAATTTTAAGGATGGTTAGCTTCAGTCAAATCCAGTCTTGGAAGCAGAGGCTTCTCCAGATCCAAGTTCTAATCCTAGCTCTGACAGTAATTAGGTGTGGCTCTCCACACTGGTGCCTAGAAATGCTTCCTGGCCAGCTCCCTTTTATGGACAAATGAGGTGGTCAGAATAGATTCCCACATTACTCACTGGGCTAGTTTCAGCCTCCATAGGTTTCCATGGGCAGATGGTGTGATTTAAATAGTATCAGGACCTCCGCTGACTCCTGGCCGACCCAAACCATAATGTATATTTATTAAGTCATGGATGATCAAACTTTAAGCAAAACGTGGACTTCCACCCATGATAGCTCCCATACATGGACACCATTGTATCATTAACGGTAGCTCTAGCACAGACCTGGGAGAATCACAGTTACCTGGTCAACACCAGAGGGAGGTAGGTCGTTCAAGGGCAGAAAAGGCAGCACAGGGCAGAGTGTGATATACACCCCAGAACCTCCCGCCACCACCCTGCCATCCTGTGCAGCCCCCAGAGCCCAATGCACTGGAGTCATGCTGCAATGGGCATCCTCCAGCTCTGCTTGTTGTTGCTCATGCCAGCGTTACAGCCTATTACATCCAGCCAATTACATCTGATTCTTCTCTGGAGAGAGCTGGGCAGGGCCACCGCAGGGAGCAGAGGAGGCCCAAGAGGTTTCTAAATGAAGTCGCCTATTGGGAAATCCTATTATGAAGCTCATCTTATATGGCTGTGGTGTTAATGACCCTGGTCTGTCTGGTCTTTGAGCAGAGCTAGTCTCCCTGGGACTTGAGCAGAGGCCATCTGAACTGTGGACTTCCACTCACTCACCAATCAACTGCAGAGGGAGCAGTGGGATTCCTCAGTGCCCTTGAATGTGGCTCCTGGCACAATGACCTGACTCATGTGTGCACATGTGGATGCATGCACACACGCACACACACATGCACACATACACACTTGTACACCCTCAGGCCCTCCACCTTCTCTTTCAGCACCTCAGGATGAAGAGGTAGGGGTTACCAGAAGTGGAACCCCTAAGGGAGATAGAAATCGGCCCTGTAAACCTCTTTTTCCAAGAGGAGCATTTTAAATTAGACACATTTTCTGCACCTTCGAATCCTGCAGATTTTTCACCTCAACTCCCCCAGGCTTATAAAGTAGCTCATCTCAGCTGCTCAAGTTGACAAAGGCGCTGGAAACTGTTGAAAGGTTCAAAATGTCCCTTGGGTTTTCAGGAATGAAGGAATTTACATGTAGGTACAAAATTACCAAGGAAAAAGTCTCCACTTGTATGGGGGGAGGGGGCGAGTAAAGAAGCAGCCATAGAAGGAAAGGAGACCTCTTGGGAGATGGCATGGAAGTGTCTGGCTTAGAGAGAAAAACTTCCCAAGGCCCTGCTGGTGGTATCACTAGCCCTAACTCACAGCTTCAACAGACAGACAGGGAAAGAAGGGCCACCAAGCAGAGAGACAGGTGCACCAAGAACCTCTCTATTCTTCTGCAGGAGTTGTGAGGGCCCCTCACAACTGCTGTTGTCCAGGGCAGTAATGGTTGTAGTTGACTTGAGAATCCCTTGAAAAAGCCCTATGGGTCCCCAGGTGTGGTCCATGTATGCTCAGCCTCAACTCTGATTTGTATGTCTGACCAGGCAATGGAAGTCTTAAAAGCTTGGCCTGTGTGGGGAGTGGTGGCACTTCTAGTCCTTCTGGGAGTTCTCGTACCAGCTGACCCAGCTGATGCTGGCCAGTTGCAGGGAAAGATGCTCCTTTCTATAACTCCTGGAGTCTACCCCTTGGCTTTCTGTTCCTCTCTCCCCTACCTTGAACATTTCTAGGGCTTCCTATCTATTGGGGCACCAAGGCCTTCCCAGAGCCTTCTCACAACCCTCAGCCTCTACTCAGGTTACTATAACCATCCACAGGTCATTGTTTGCCCTCTGCCCTAAGATCAGCTTGGGACCAGGGCAGGAACAAGACAAGCTAGGGAGGATTATGTATGTTTCCTGAGTCCCCACCATTGGTAAAGAGGCAGGCTAGCGAGGCAGCAGCTTCTGGAAGCTCCAGAGACTATATTCTGGGAGGGAAAATCAGTGCACCCTGGAGGAACACTGGAGGTGGAACATATCCCAGTGGGTATGCTGCTCCAGCTAAGATCTGCTACTCAGAGCAGCCAGGGATATCTATAAGGGATGCTGCAGCCCATGCTTCTAACAGACAGATGAGAAGCCTGCCCCTGCCAGATTCCCAGATTCCCCATAACAGTGGTTAATCCCAGTCCCACCATCCTCTCCTCCATCCGACCTCAGCTGATGGAATATTTTAAGTGGAGAGATAGCCACACAGAGAATCAACTTCACTGTAACTTCAGGAAAGAAGGGGTGTGGTGGGGAGGGTGCAGAGAAAGCTGCTCATCCTCATTAGCCTCTCTGCTATGAGCACAAAACTTGAAGTTGAGACAGATGAGTTTTTTTTTTTTTTTAGTAGCTAATAATTCTATGGAGACAAATACATGATGAAGTCAGACTCACTGTTGGGGTCAATAGGCCCGTGCAATTCTGCCTGACGGATCCAGGCTGTGTGTACAGAAAGGATGAGTCAGGAACAGGCCTTTGGTCACAGAGTCCTCTAGAAAGTGTGTGAGCCACATGCTAATGAACAAATCTCCCCCCCAGGCTCCCTCTGCTCACCCTCCCACCCCTCTTCTCACATCTTTCCTTCCCACAACAGGAACAGCTCCAGGCCAGGACTGCTCTTCACTGGCTGGACTGCCTAATTAGTCTCCAGGTGCCTCTGCCAACCCAGCAACTGGTCACCATGAATTTGACAGATTCATGAGCTTAGCAGATGGAAAGTGAAAGCAAGAGAGTATTGTTTCTTGCCCATGATGATAGTTGATCCTTCTTGAAAAATAACATGTAACCAGAAACAGAAAGAATATTCTTTCTCTGCCACCCTATGTATTGGACATATACAAAGTCCCAGATACAAATACCCAGATGAGAAAATGTAGCAGATTGATACTCTGTGAACTACAGAGCAAGCTTTACCTAACTAGGTTCAAGGACTATCAGTTCTTAGGCTGCACTGGGAGATACGCTGTTTGACTCTTACTGTTTGTCACCACAAGTCTCTGGTATCCACCCTGACAGTGACCTTATAAGGATTAGATTTTCTAAGTGACCACCACAGAACTACTGTGAAAGGCCCTGTGTCTGCCTGGCAGCACAGGATGAGCACACAAAATGGGTGGAGACCCTCCCTTTGATGACACACAGTGGGGGGACCACCCATGAATTCATCCATATGCACTGTCCACAGCACAGAGTCCTCCCAAGAGCTCCATCTATATATGAGGGCCCCTTCTCTTCCTGGATCAGCCCTCCATGAGTCCTAGGCAGGGAAGTCTGGTTCAGCTATCAAGGTCCAGATATCAAGACAGCCAAGAGCAAAGAATTCAGGGAGTGCAAATTGAAGTTCTTAAGACAGGGGATGGAGGTTTCTCTGCAGTCCCAGAGTGCTGACTTCTCAGTCAAGCTGCAGGGCCAAAGGATTCATGATGCTATCTAACTTACCACTCTCTGCTTTCAGAAATGTTGTGACTGCCTCTGAACTGGCAAGGTGAGGGTATTGGACTCCCCATTCCCTCTATCCTATGATGAGTTTGCAATGAGTAGTTTGTGAAGTCCAGCCAGGTTCACAGTTGCTCGAGATTAGTAACATCCACCAAAACCCAGAAGGGGTTGGGGCTGAGCAAGAAGAATGGAAAGAAACAACTTGCATTTACATATTTGTTCCCCCAGGTCCTCCCAGGACAACCATGGGAGATGTCTGACAAGCAGCATGGATAGCAGAACCCCCCCAGAAGAGAAAAATTCCAATTAGCCCAAAGAAATGAGAGCCTCTTCCCAGAGTCCCAATTAAATCAGAATCAATCAATGCTTGCTCTGGTTCCTGCCATTCTGCTCAGAAAATAATGAGAAAAACAAGAGGCCCAGCCAGCAAGTACAGTGTGGCAGCCCTTTGAAGCCCAGAGAAATCACTGTGCATGGCTGCAAGTGTGCAGTGCAGCTGCTGCACCTGTGCCTTTAAAAACTCAGCCTGATGTCTTGTTTCCCACTCAGACCCTGAAGAATGCCAATGAGGGCAACCCACACCCCACCCCCAACCAATGGGACAAAGAGGAGTGCTGTGGGACCAGCAGGGCTGGTTTTTAAACTGTCTGTGTTGATTCATCACTAGATCTGGCATTCATTCCCCTCTGTTTCCACACTATCCATCATGGGTCCCAGAACCAAGAAATCCAATAAAGACACAAAGGCACAGTTCTGTGCTCCCAGCAGGCCTCTGAAAGAGTGTGTGAGGGACCCAGCCCAGGCAATTAGCTGCATCCATGGGATCACAGAGTTGATGGGCTTTAGCAATCCTGTGCCTGGCACTTCACCGGCAAGTGTTTGGGGAACAAGGTAAAGGGGGAGTAAATACACATGGGCTGGTCTGGGGCTCAGGTAGAGTGGGGATGACAAGGGTGACAAAGGGAAAGGCAGCAATCAGGAGACTGGATTGAAATGAACTAAAATATTTTCCAAATTCAGTCACTTCTCAATTACCCTTGAGCAAATTGTCCATGAAAACCCAAATACTCCATGCCCCCCAAAGCTGATGCAGGTTGCAGGTTGCAGAGTGTGTGTGAGGACTGCTAGCTAATACAGTCCTCAAGCTCCAAAGGACTGGATGGAACCGTAATAATCTATTAGGGTCAAGGTGGTCATTTCAAAGCCCAAGTGGAAAAGCATTCTCTTAAAAGAATTAGAACCTCTGAAGGCCACAAGCAAAATTCAAAAATGGAAACAAGTTCTCTCTTCACCAGCCAACCTTAGATTCCCCTACGATCAGCTTTTATGAAGTAGGCAGGACAGAGGTTGAGAGGTTTCCAGACCCTTCCACTCACTCCCAGAGCAGACCAAGCCTTGAGCCCATTCAGTGTATTTTTTATCACATGGAGAAAGAACATAAGCTGTCTAAGACTGAGGAGAGTCAACACGATCACATAATACCCCAAACTGTAGTTTGCATCACTCTGTGTCATTCAGAAGCAAAATGTAGCACAGCACATGTGTATCACACTCCTGCTCCCATCCTAATAGTTTCATCTCCTTCCAGGGCCTGGCATGAGCCCCAGGAGAAAGACAGCCAAGCCAGAGGACTTTGAGTTAATGAGCTGCATGGGTTCAGAACCAAGTTCAATGCTGTGGGAGCTGGACTGAAATGAACTAAAATATTTTCCAAATTCAATCACTTCTCAATTACCCTTGGGCAAATTGTCCATGACAACCTAAATACTCCATGGCCCCCAGAGCTTGAGACTGATACAGGATGTAGAAGTGTGTGTGTGTGTGTGTGTGTGTGTGTGTGTGTGTGTGTGTGTGTATGAAAGAGAGAGAGAGAGAGAGAGAGAGGGAGAGAGAGAGAGACAGAGAGACAGAGAGAGAATGTGTGTGTTTCCAAACTAAATATTGCCTTGTAATTATTATGTTATTTTCCACTGTTCAGAATTTTGCCATCTCTTCCTCTCAGCATGGATACAGACAAGCTGGTTGGACACAACTGGAAAATCATCAGGCCTAGCAGAGGAGATAGTTTCTCCAGCTTTATAATAAGCTATTAGGCTCTTTCTATTTTTGGATGACCAGAGCTGGAAGTAGGAGAATCTTAAAAACCCACCCACCCCCAGATGGGCAGGAAGCAGAGGCTTCAAGAGCCCCAGAGCTTACCCTTGCAGGCCACGCTGTTCTCAGGCTCATAACCGGGCTTGCAGGTGCAGCGCCCAATGGGCACCATCCATTCCCCATCCCCGTTGCAGTAGAGTTTGATGGGCATGTCCACTTCCTCTGCATTGGGGATGCATGTACCCCGAGCAATCACCAGAGATGTGCTCTCTGCCCCTGTCATGGTTTCTGGGAACACTGCAAAATTTTGCACAATGCTGGGACACTTTTTGAAGAAGACACGGACAGAAAGGAGAGACATACAGGCTCCATAATCCTGGAAAGCGAGGTAAAAACCATTCCGAGTAAGAGGCCCGAAGCTCCTGACTTCTGTGTTGACCTTCATCAGCCTTCCCCCGAAGTCCACCTGGGAGAAGCTCTCATCTGCAGCAATGGTGTCTACTTTGAGGTAGGGGGCTTCAGACCAGAAGGCAGACTTCTTGGTGGCAATGACAGAGTCAGTCTCATAGTAGTACAAGTTGAAGGTCTCCTTGCAGGAACCTGGGACATTGGGGAGGCTGCTGCAGTCTCTCACAGTGAAGCGCATCTCTGTATAGATGCGATGAGCCCCCCGCCGATTGATGAAGGTGGTGAGCAGCCAGTTGTTCTGGTTGGGTTCAAAGACATTGCACACCTGGTAGGTGCGGATGGTGTTCAGGTTTTCATCATAGCCACTGACTTCTTCCCACTGTATCAAGCAGGCCACAGGCACATACATGCAAAAACAGAAAATGAAGAGTGAGAAGACAAAAAGAGGTAGAACAGAGGAGAATCTTGGAGCTGAAAGGGGCCTTAAGAGCTCACCAGTCCCACTGCTTGACATCTAACCATAACTTCATTTTAAAGACCATCTTATAAGCAGACATCATAGTTCTCTGCAACCCATCCCCAAATATAACAGACTTTATTCTAGAAAGCATTCCCTCTAACTCACAGCTCTCATGCTGTGACTATGGCTTACATCCATGGGGAAAACCTGCAGCTTTCAGTGCACAGGGACTTCCTTCATCACTGTACAGCCTCTGGTCTTAACAGCGTCTGTGGATCAGAGACCAATTACAGGACACCCCTCCCATTGAAAATCCCCATCTCTGAACCTAATTTCTGTATTATGGTGGATCTCCTTTATATCTCTGAAAAGCACATAGATATAAAGCTTTTCAGAGTTTCTCAATTAACTTAGATTCTTAAAAACTTTTGTTTTATAACATAAATCTCTTTGGAAGAGTTAGACTGTAAAACTGTACAGAGGCTAATGAAGCAAATCATGTTCTGTTGTGTGAAGATTTGAAGCAGAACTGCAATGGAAGTGAAATGTTGAAGGGTGTTACTTAGCAAGTTAGGAAAATTTGTTAATAAGAGACAGGTGACCATGACTCACGTAGAATAAGAGAGCTCTCTTTAGCAACCCTGCAGATTAGAAGAGCGGAGAAAAACACATTTGTTTGTTGTCCCATCCACCAAGTACTATTATCCCCATCTATAGATGAAAAGTCATCATGCAGTTTCCAATGGTACATGGTTTTAAGAGGCGTACAGAAAAGGGGTAGAAAGAAGTGCTTCGAATAGCTTAAGAACTTCTAGATTATTTCAGTAGCAGGCACTGGGAGGGGGTCTATAAAGGAAGGTGATAAAGAAGAGATTTTGGTCATTCTTTCTCTTTGCTGCAAGAGAAGAGGTAGGGGAAACACCTGCCTATATCAGAGCCTGATATAGATCTCAAGAATTGAGGATATTCAAGAATAAAGTTAAAGTTATATCCTGCTGGCCCAAACTAAACAGGGAGAGAAGAAATTAAAGTTAGCAAAATGAAAAGAGAAAGAGGGTTAAGATCCTTGACTACTTGGCAGTTGTGACCAAGATAAGAAAATCATACTCATTTCTTTAAGTGTCCTGCTAATTGCTTATTTTTCATGGTGTGGAGTTCAAATATATAGACTAGAATTCTTGATTAACAGAACTAAATGTCAATTACTTTTGCAATGGAAATGCTTCTTGCAAGGGGTTAAGCCCCTTATGGAGGCAGAAGGACTGAGATAAGTCTCACCTTCAAAATTGTGCCAGGGCAGTGGAAAAACAAGCATTGTGCCGTGGAAAAAACAAGCATTGTGCCAAGGAAAAAAATGGGCACATGGACAGCTGACTCTACACTTCTAGGCCTCACTCATGGTCACACTGAGGTACCCAAGCTGCAGTCCACTGAGACCCTTGCTAGCTCCTAGCTCCTTCCAGCCCTTCCACAGTGCCAGTGTCCTCCCCAGCCCAAGGTCCTTGGTCAGTTCCTTCCAGTACCCTTCCACTAGTTTAGGGGCAGAGGGCCATTCTTATTCGCTGCCCTACATAAAATCTCAGCTCCTCCATAAAGCACCCAGCACCCTATCTATCACTTGATTCCCAACCACCATTTGTGGCTTCAAATATCTCTCTCCCTGCTCCACTTTACTTACTGCAATCTCAAAGTCTTTACCTTTCCCAAATCCATGCTATCTCCCACTTCCAAGCCTGTGCTGTTTACATAGAGTAAAATGCCTTCCTGTTCTTTGCCTGAGTTACTGGGTTTGGAAAACCTTCCAGCTACCAGCTCATGCACTCTGGGCTCAACTGGATACTGCATCTTGGCACCTACTCTGTGCTTCTCTGTCTCCATGCCCTCCACTGTAAGAACACATGCACCTTGACACAGGGCATCTCCCCCAGGGAGGTCTCTCAAGGGCCACAGCACATCACCGACATTCAGCATCTGGACATAGCACCTGAGCAGGGTGATACACATGCATGTGAATGAATGTGCCTATCCCAGGCCCTGCCACCAGCAGAAAGAAACGTCAACTGCACAGCTCACATGGAGTATAAATTCACACTGTCAAACCTCACCTGGGCTTGGCTTAATTTCTTATTGATCTCTAGATGTAGAAGAACTACTTTTTCTTCCTTCTTGAAGATGGTGTTATGTTCTATTTAAACGTGTTTGTTAAAGTTATGTTCTGCTTGCCTGGTTTTTTGGAAACCAGAAAGCAAATATATTAGGCAGAAGTTGCTGACAGTGTTTCAAATCAAGTTTTCGACCTCCCTCCCTTTCCAGGTCATTATGAAACATTTTCCCAATTGACCTTCCATGACTTTCAAGGGAAGGACAGCTTTCTTCTACTGTTCCACAATTGTTGAAATTCAGCAGGTCTCATGATTCATTGTTCCAGCTTCATCTTGTCACAAAAGTGGGGCTCTTTTGTCCATGTTCATGTGAAGCATGTGTACCCATTTGGGGGTGACCTGGCCCAGGCAGAGTCTCTGACCACCCAAGACTTTTGCAGCTCTGTTGTGGGGGGCAGAACAGGAAGCCCCGTCTGCTGGGCTCACCTTGGCACTGAAACATCGGCAAGTCTTTAGATAAACAGAATAAGGATTTCAGTCTCCTGGAGCTGGAATATTGAGAACATTTATCTTAGAAAATGACACTGATTAGTATTATAAGACCCATCAGAGGTAATTGTTTCAGGCATTAACCTCTCTGGGCCTCAGTTTTCTCATCTGTAAAATGAGGAATCATACTGGGTGACCTTAAGTTGTAAAATTCTACAGATCTAATTGATTCCTTGACAGCTCCTAAGGGAGCGATCAAAGCAAATTAGAGGGGATATAGCTGTATATTCAAAGGGAAAGAGTAGAAAGAAGCTCAGAGAAAGGAAAATAGCTTCCTGTTGTTTGGGGAGAGGCCATAATGGAGTCTCACATTAGTTTTTCTCTCTCTTTCATTCTTCTCCTGTCAGCAGGTGCTACAGGGGCTGGAGAGATAAGTGATCAGAGTGAACTACACTAGGGAAAAATGCTTTCCAGAGCAAGTAGCAATCAGGATGGGGGGATTTGGGTTAATGGAGACAAGGGTGGGATGGCACTCCTAGCAGGGAGGGACAAACATTGTTATTTGTGTATGATACTTGGAATCAGCCTCATTGCTTTATAGTTATACCTCACTCATTCATCAATGAAAAAATATTTACTGAATGCCAGCTTTATGCCAGACATTCCATTAGCCACTGGGGATACAGAAATACAAAGCTTATAATCTAGTGAGAAGAACAGAAATTAGAAATGATTATTAAAATAACTAAATAACTACAATTGTGCTAACTGCTATGAGGGAAAATTATGGGTGCCAAGAAAGGGGGTATACGTGCTATGCAGAAAAGTGTCAGGGAAGAGCCTCCAAACTAAGGTGGTATGGATGGAGAGAAGTTAACCTTTTCTTGGGGGCAGAGAAGGGGCAGAGCATCTGTGCTCAGGACACAAAAGTGCAAAATCCCTGCGGTGGGGCAAAAGCAACCTGGTACCATTGAGGAATGAATCCTGTGTGATAGAGGAGTTATAAAAGGCTGGAGGTGGTAAGACTAAGCCAAAAGGGAAGGCAGATCAGCTCTAAAATTTTGAATTTCAACCTGAGTGTAAGTACAAGTCATTGATGAGTTTTAGGGCGAAAAGACAGAGGTGATCAGAGTTGAATTTTTTAAAGATGTCTCAGATGCAATGTAGACTGGACAGGAGAGCAGCTTAAATACATAGGCAGGACAACTGGAAGTCATTGTAGTTGTCCAGGCAAAGAGTATGGTGGGCTGGACCAGATCTGTATACACTGCAAAGAGATTTTAGGGGGAAAAATCTCTATGTCCTCACTGTACCTACTATGAAAGCAACAGACCCAAGGGGCCACGTGTCCCCTGAATGCCCTTTTACGCAGCAGACCTAACTCCCTTATTAGGCTTATCAGATTCTAAGGAATGCTGATTCCCCAACCCTTTCTCTCTCTCCTTCCTTTAAAAAAAAGGAGGGGGGGGGTGTGCCAGTATTGGGTAGTCTACCCCCATTAAATGCCCCATTTCCTGTTCAGGGATAAATTTCTTTCACCCTGAGCCTGTGCTGGCTCCAGTCCCTGCCATGTCTTCTCACTGCTCACTTCAAACCTGATTGATTCCCTAAAGGTCTCTGGTCAGTGGCCATTTCTCAGCCTCCATTCTAAGCAGTTAACACATTCCCTACTGTGTTCCTTCCTATAATTATCTCCGCCCACCAACACAACTTCAAAACACCATGATTCACTTATCAGATTGGCAAAAAATTAAAAAAATAAAATGCCAATTCTCAGTAAGAAAGTACGGAATAGGACACCACTGCCTAAGTCTGTAGTAGAAGTAAACCAGTGACATCTTTTAGAAGTCCATGAACTGGCTTCTCTCAACATTGGAAATGTTGGGATAAACAAGTCAGCAGGAAAAGGTGAATTATTTGTCAAAGCTGTTGAGGACTAGGTAACCATCTACAGAAAGCATAACTCATACTTTATACCAGGATACATTCCCATTAAATCAAAGAATTAAAGATTACAAAAGGAAACCATGAAAGTACCAAAAATTTATAAATTCAGCTCTATCAATATTCTGTAATTTTTTAATGAGCATATTGAAAAAAACTCTAAGCAAAGTCAAAAGAAAGAAGAAAAAACAATGGAGGGGAAAAAATTCTTTGTGGGCTGGCAGAGTGTCTCAGGTGGTTGACTTTTTGGCTAGCAAGGGTGAGACCCTGAGCTAAACACTGTACAATTTTTAAAAAAAGTTTTGTAACTTGTCACAGATAAAGTGCTAATTTCCCTTAACAATTAAAGAGAACTTACACATCAGTAATAAAATAGAAAAATAGGTGAAAAATACCAATAAACCATACACTGAGATACAGATATTGCTCTTAAATATATTAAAAGATGTTGAATGTTAATAGTTACTACAAAAAAAAAAGGTGTGGGGTTTGTTTTATTTTGTTTTGTTTTTTGGTACTAGGGTTTGAACTCAGTGCTCTATCACTTGAACAACACCTTCAACTCTTTTTGCTTTAGGTTATTTTTCAGATAGGGTCTTCTGTTTTTTTTCTTTGAGGCAGGCCTCAGACTGTGATCCTCCTACCTATGCTTCTTGGTGGTTGAGATTACTGGTGTGAGCCAGTCCACCTGGCCTGAGAACAAAAGCTTGGTAACATTAAGTTGGAAAGGGTGTAGGAGATAAACATTCTGATACACAGTTGGATGGAGGGCAAACTGTAGAACCTCTAGGGAAATTTTAATTGTAGTTATCAAAAATTATAACTGCACATTCCCTTTGGCTCAGCAATTCCACTCGGACATATTTTCATGTATTTGAAATTAGGTATGCACACAGTTATTGACTATAGACACTACCACTTCTAGAACTCTACTCATCCCCTGGGAACTTGGAGGTGGCCAGGCCTCTGAGAATCATGGTACTGTGGATGATGCAGGAGCCCTCCCAGAATCTGTTATGAGGGGACCTCTGGGAGCTCTGCATAAACATGGTGAAACAATGAACTATTAACTGAGTCTGAAACACTCACCAACTAATAGCATAAGGGGCTCAGAGTCTGAACTAATTTGACCAAAAGAAAATAAGGTCTGAGACATTGTTGTACATCTTTTTGGTGGAGTAAGATTTCGGTTCACTGCATGCCAATTCGACTCTAGTCCTCCTTGGAGGACTTCTTTTGCCAGCATTGGCATTTGAACGTGGGGTTTTGCACTTGTGAGGTAAAGCTTGAGCCATGCTTTCAGCTCTGTGTGCTCTGTTTATTTGGGAGATAGGATCTTGCTTTTTGCCCAGACTGGCCTGGACCATGATCTTCCTATTTTACGCTTCCCACAATGGCTCAAATACAGACACATGCCACCACGCTCAACTTTTTCCCATTGAAATGGAGTCTCGTAAACTTTTTTGCATGGGCTAGCCTGGACCCATGATCCTCCCCAAAGCCTTCCACACAGCTTGGGGTGACAGTCATGCACCCAGCTATTGGTTGAGATGGGGGTCTCATGAATTTTTTTGCCTGGACTGGCCTGGAACACTGACCCTCCTGTCCTCATTTGCCATAGTAGCCAGAATTACAGACATGAGCCAGCAGCACTGACTTCAACTAGAATCTTTAATAGGGCACTGAAGACCTTTGTTAACGTCCATGAACTGGTGAATGCCTAAACAAAATATGATGTACCCATACAACGGAAGACTATTTGGAATTACAAAAGAATGAAGTACTGGTATATACTGCAACATGGATGAACCTCTAAACCATCCATTATGCTAAGTGAAGGAAGCTGTGTGTCTCAAAAACCATGTATTTCATGACTGCATATCTATGAGATGTTCAAAAGGATCAAATCTACCGACAGAAAGGTATATTGATAGAGCACCTGCCTAGCAAGCATGAGGCCCTGAGTTCAAACCCCAGAACCACTAAAAAAGGGAAAGGTACATTAATATTTGTGTGTGCATAGGGGTGGGAATGGAATTGTAATGATTACAAACCTTGTCAATTCACTAAAATAATTGAATTGTATACTTAAAATTTAAGTACATTTATGGCAAGTAGTAATACCTCAATATACCTTAAAAAAACAACTGTCTGCTAGTCTAGCCTATATCAACACCTCAGCAGTGCTCGCTTGGCCTCTTAAAGTCACAATCACCATGCCCATAGCAACACCACACCCCTGTTCATCCTACCCCCTTCTGCCAAGGATGTCCTGCTCATCTCTTTTCCCCTGCAAACCAGTGCAACAGTCACTCCATCAGGTTTGTTTGTGGATGAACAAATAATGCCTTATCTGAGGCAAATGTGGCAACTAGAAAGAGGACAGGTGGCCAAAAACATTCTTATCTCTGAGACAGAAACTGAGTTCAGAGATTGGGCCTGGGGAGTATCTGAAAGTTGGTCCTCAGATAGGATCAGAACCAAAAGCCCAACTCCCCATCCCAAAACTACTTAATTTTCCAACCTGAGGTCAGTCAGGTCAAAAGTGCCTTTCATGTCCTATGCCCAATTCATCACCACAATTTTCCATTTCTTCCAGGACAATATTCCTCCTGTAAGGCCTCTCTCTTACATTCCTACAGCCACTGCACTTAGTGCTGACCTTACCCCATGCTGACGTTTAGACTTTAATGCCCTTCACCCACCTCACACTTATCCCATCTGATCTCCTCCAAGACAAACGACCAAGGGATAGCAGAAGTGGATGGACACTGCTTTAGATGACCAAGACCTTTTGTTGACAAATAGGCAAACTGAGGCCCAGAGACATTCAATAGCTGCCCAAAGTCAGGCAACTGATCGATGGCTGGGTGAGCTCTCTGCAGCTCCCTCCTTCAAGGAGGCTCAGATTTTACATCCTCCATGATGACTTCCCCAGCTTATATCCAGCTACTATTTTTCTGAATGCTTCAAGCATGATTGAGTTTATTCCACACAATTTAGCATTTGATAACACACTGCTTTGAACTACTCTTTAATTGCTTTGTGTGTGTGGCTTTGGTTTCTGCTACCAGGCTGTGAGCTCCTTGAGGACAGGGAATTATGTTTTGACTAATTTATTAGTACATTTCAATAAGTGAAATCATTCCATGCATTTAGCTAAATAACACGGGTGCTATGTAACAGCATTTATTCAGTAATGGCTGGTACCAGTGAAACCCACAGGTTTCTCAGGGCCCCATCCACACTCTATTTCCTTCTCAGTTTTTATCCTGAGTAATCTCATCCACACAGAGGGCTCTAGCCACCGTGGTGTACATCTCTACCTTGACCTCTCTGGTGTTATATATCTTGGTCTTATATATCCTGCCGCCTGTTGGATGCCTCCTGACACCTGGAATGTACCATCTTTCTCTCTGCAGACCCCTTACTATGGACACCATCTTGACCACACAGTCCCCAGTGCTAGATGTCTAGTTCATCCCTTAACTTCTCTACCTTCTCAGTTCCTGGTCCTTCACTTGAGGAAAGGCAGATGCCACCAGGTGAACCTGTCCCTGGGAAAAGAAGAAACAAATCAGCCTTGCAAAACCTACAGAATATTAACAGCCTTTTAAAGGGCACTGTTATTGATGCAAACAGACCACCTGTCTTTGAGATAAGCATAATAAAGAAAACAATGATATCCATTAGAAAGTACTTGTTCAGGCTTTAAGACTATGACTTTGATGTATGAGAAAGACATCTCTAGGTCTCTGTAAACTCTAGCTTGTTAGACTGGCTTATAGAAAGTCAGAGCTCACAGGTCTGTTTCTCTGGAGTAGCTCAGATGCCTGTTGATATCTGACAGTGCATATTGACTATTTGCAGTCTGGCTGATTGTGTACCTCTGTGTGCATATATGTGATGTGTGTATGCAAAACATGCCATCAAAACTCATTTATCTGTATGAACAGTCCTCCTTCAAAACCATCCTCATGGGCTCTTCCCTCCAGTCCATCTACACTGCTTTCTAGAACAACTTCCAGAAACTACAACACATTCTTTATCCTTCAAGGATGGCTTCAAATCAGAAATGGTCAAAGGTCATATAGAGACAATTTTGATGAATGAGAAGGATGAGCAAGCTAAGAAATATTTATTGGCCAAAGATGAAGAGCCACCACACAATGAGGTTAAGAGATTTGAGCTCATTCCACTCTGTGCCTCTAAAGACAGTTCCAAGCATAAATTTTGGAGTTCTGGAAAAGTTTTTGATATTTGACCCTTCCCTTGAGTGCTTGAATGCCCCACCCCTCCCAGAAAGCCCAATGGCCACCATGATGCTGTAACATAGGAATCTCCACAAACAAACCATGTCTATAAGGCTGTCTAGGAAGGTCCACTTCCTCTAGACACTTTCATTTCAAGTGGGGAAAGAAATGATTAGAGTAGGGTTTTGTTAGCCTAACAAGAGCCCAGCAATTCTGACCTGTTTCAAGCCCAGCTCATTGAATTCATTTCTTAAATAAGAAATAAGAAGAGTGTTTACTTCTTCCCCAAGAAGCATTCTAGGTGTTAGTGACACAGCAGTTAATAAGAGACAAAGTCCTGGCCCTACAGACCTTATATTCTAATAAGAGAATCAGAGGGTAAACAAGCAAACAAATAAATACTATGAATTTGAATAGTATTAAATATTACCAGAAAGCAAGCCAGGAGATAGAGTGGTAATTAGTTATTGGGTTGGTCCAGGAAAGCCTCCCTCTGAGCAGAGTGACACATACTAGTCACACTAGAAGGGCATTCCAGGCACAGAGAAACCTTTGAGAGCAAGAGTGGCCAGGCATTTTGTGGAGAAAGTGAGGGCTACAAGAAAGTATGGCCACAAGAACAAAGAGTAAGGAAGAGTGGAAGGAGATGAGGCTGGTGGGGAGGATTTGGCCAGGGCCAAGTACATGCTATCCCTGCAAGTTACAGTTCTGTGACCAAAGATGACTTTCTAAGCTTGTTTCCTCATCTGCAAAATACTATTTACCTTGCAGGGTGTGATGAGGCCTGAAAGATGATGGAAGTAACTCATCTAGCACTCTGCCTGTAGTTAACTATAATTCACTGAGTACCAATTAATATCATTACTAGTATGATCACCAAGATTAGTACTGTGTTAACCTCAGGATGCACCTTCAGCTGAGTCATCAGGTCAAAGAGTGTGGAAATCATCTCAATTCTAGATAAATGCTCCCGCCCTGTGATCAGCAGGATGCAGGGAATGAAGAGTCAAACTCCCTCTCCTTCCAGGCCCAGAGGGAGGCCAGCAGCTCCCTTCCCTTCCCTTCCCCTCTGGAAGTCTCCCAGCCTTCCTCTGGATCTACTTCAACATGGTCGCTTTTCCTCTATACAGGAAATCTCTGGACCACAGTCAGCCACCAGCTCAGACCACAGGAAATGAAACTGGACATAGCTTACAGGCATTAGGCCCATTCCACAGTATGTATTTGGTCATATGCTGTAGTTAGGGGGAAGCTGCTATTTTACAAACATTTGTTGCCACTGTGCCCTATGGGACTATCATGGAACTTTGTGGGCATTTCCCAGTTGGGGACATGGCTGCCTCACTGAACAAGAAGCCCCCTGGAGTCAACTTCACAGAGCCCAAAGGAACCCAAAGACTCCTTATGGCAGCAGATGGCTCAGGACTGGGATGGAGTCATCACTATCAATGTTCCCACCAATCAGCTTAGACCCCTAAGCATGAAGCTCCAGTGTAGACAATAGACTAGGCTTGAAAGAGCTGGGATATTAGACAAGCTAGGGGGCTAATTAAAATGTAAAATGTGGTCTGTGGGGCATAAACTCCTACAAGCCCAGAGGGATCTATCATTTAGTACACCAACCAACCAAGGCTCCCCTGAGGCCTTGAGTACCAGCTCACCTCCCAATATGCTTAATTTACCTCCCAGATGTGCTGGGCTGGAGGATACAAATAGCCCCTTCATTCATTACCATGGTCTATGTGGTGTGCTAAAGAAAAGGGTAGCTGACCCAGGGTGCAGCATGGCTTCCGACAGCCCAGAGCCTTGAAAGGCCTTCCATAAGGCTGTGGCCCAGGGCAATGAACTACAGATTCACAGCAAGGACATGCTTCTTGGAGCGCACAACAGCAAGGGAATGGGGATGAGCAATATAGGTAGAAAATTAGCAAAAATCGTATACATAATGATTCCCAGTGCAAATTCCAATAGCCAAGCTCCATAAAATCCCTTTGGAAACTTGGATGGTAGAGAAGTACAGGAAGTGGAGGAGAGGGTCCCAAGTGAAGTGCATCTGATCCTGAAAGGGGGCATTTGTGCTTAATCAGACCAGTCTTTGGGGTTAAGATGCACTGCTGCAATTCTGGTCAACCTCAGAGCCCAGATCAATGTGAGAATACCGTAAGTGGTAAAGTTCACCAGCACTGGACTCAGTCAGACCTGGCTGTGTGACCATGGGCAAATCTTTAAACCACTAAGAGTCTTAGTTTCCCTCTCTGCAATACAGGGAAACTAACAGTACCCACCTAGTGAGATGGTTGTGAGGATGTGTGATTACCACCTCTGAGGAACTTAAACCCAAAGTTTCTAGTCAGGCTCCTAGTGAATCAGTTAACATGGATACCAGCCCTCTGCTTAGCCTCTCTGACCACAGGTCAGTTACTTTGCCTTGATGGTCTTGGCTCTCTTGCCATAATGTATGTGATCTACAGGTCTATCCTATCTGGTTGCCTGCCTTATGCTTTTATCTTTGGTGTTCCTGTGCATGTATGTGTGTGAGCATGCCTGTGTAAGCATGTGTGCTAGTTGAGGGCCTCCTTTGAGCATGCCCACTCCTTGAAGGCCAAATGACCATTGGTCAGCTCTGCCCACTCTAGGCTAGGGGGAGCTCCCCTCACAGCTCAGAAACCTATGGGTATGGGAACCAGATTATCACAAAGTGAGACTGGCCAAGGTCCAGACAGCTCACATCTCCTTGCAGACTGACACATATTGCACCTCAGTTTCTGCCAGCACACCAGGAGAAACTCTGTGGGCCTGTGCCTCAGGAGGGGCTCCTGGTCCTCACCCCCAGGCCACCGTAACCTCCACAGGCAGCAGTATTACGTACCAGGCCCTGCCTGGAGTGGGGTCCTCACCTATCATGACAGCTGCTGCTGCTGTTGACACTGCAACAGTGACAAATTCATCCTTCTGACAAGATCCCTTTAGCTAATTCACAGGGGGCTAGGAATTAAGACACTGTTTCTCTCTGTCTCTGTTGAGATTTAAAATACCTCCAGCTGGGGTATTTAAAGAGTATAATGGGCTGGCCCTCTTGGGTCTGCCTTCCCCTTTCCTCCTCTTTCCCATTTCCCAAACTCATCCCCCACCCCACCAGTCAGCCCTATAACAAGGAGGTCCAGAAAACAAGAAAGAAAAAAAAAAAAAAAAAAAAAGGGGAGGGAACCAGTGCTTGGCTGGTCACTATGGCAACGGTGGCAGGGTATTCAGCTGCCATTATCCCAGTGCCTCACACATGTGATTATCTTAAGCTGTCGATTGAATGTGGTTCTCACTGCTGCCCAACAAGGCCTTGTTCGACAAGGCAGGGGCGGGAGCTGTGGGCCCCAGGACACAGCTGCCTAATACTGCTAGGCTCAGACCCCAGCTCCATTGATGGAAAAGCAGAGTGTCACCCCTGGAGAGACTGGTGGCATTTCTCTTCAGCTTAGAGGGATGCTGGTTCAGAATGCACAGCAGAGGCCAGCCTGGAGCTTGGCCACCACGTTGGGTTATAGGCTGGGGAAATGGGCTTTCAATTCTATGAGCTCAGTGCACATGGGTCATGCTGGCTGTGGCCGGCTGGAGCTGTTCTGCAGACAAGAGAGCTAGCCATGGGAGAAGGGAAGGGCTGGGCGTTCTTGGGAGGAACTCTTGGCTTCATTCCCATTCTCAGAGTAGAGAAAATTCTCGGTTTCAGGGTGCAAGTAAGCCAAATCTGGCCTGAGAAGAGGAAGTCCCTCATCCATCCTGACTGCCCCTTGACACACACCCCAATTGAATGGAAATGTGGCCAGAATGTACAGCCTACTGCATTCAGCACCTGTCTTTTCCTGGGAATGTGGCTCTTGGAGCTTGATTCAAGGAAGCCTAGGAGGACTTGGGCCTCTGTTGAGAATTATCTAATTCTTTTCCCTAGTCTCCTGGACTTGGCTCCAGGCCATTTCTGGACTAAGCTTCCCACGACCAGGTACATTCCCTGAATAACAAGATCGCTCATCAGCCACCCCCCCCTCACTAAAGTCACTCCAGTTTTTCCAATGTTCCTTTTAAATTTCAGCTCCCAAATTAAGCCCAAGATTTCAGATATGCTCAAGCCAGCACCACACACAGTGGTGACCTACCATCACCTGCGACTTGCACCTGGATTGCTTTGAATACCTGAGATCAGCCTGGCTTTACCTCCACCTCCACCCTGTAGTCAGCTCCATGAAGATGTGCTAGCCACACCCAGGTCCTCATGACCTACAGCACTATCCAGTGCATCACCCCTGTCTCATTTGTGCACAATTAATTGTACCTAAGTGCAAACACAAACCACTACCATTGACTCTGTTGGCTGGAAAGCAGTGCTTCCAATCAGCCAGAGAAGTCTGAATCTTGACTCCGACACACATCATGTTGATTGTCATCTGTGACACAGGAATATGTGTTGGACTTGCCTATTTCTACCAGTGATGCATGGACATGAGGACGTGTCATGCCGGGACCTTCAGCTCTAGTGGAGTTAGAGCTGCTTGTTCAGCAGAACTGACACTGAGGCCACTGAATGGGACAAAATAGCTCACTGGGGTCCCCGCACAGCTCTCCTTTCCTGGAAGTCTTCACTTTCTGAACATTTGCCAAGGCCTAGTGTGGAAGCTGACCTAGTCAGGCTCCTCTGTCACTGTCTGAGGCCAGCCATCTGCAGGGACCACTTGTATTCTCTTCTGAACTTCCGGTCAGGGCTCACCTGCTCCCTAAGTGTGGCTTCCCACTTCCCACTGCACTTGGACTTACAACTCTTTGCTCCCCAACTCACACATCACAACTAACCTGCTCTACATCCCCTTCACTTGTAGAGCTTGCTTTAAAAAAAAAACAAGATTCATTGGTTTTTACACATGCAATGCTTACTGGCCTGTGGCTGGCAAATCTACTCTTTCTCTTTGTAAAACATTGTGATACATTTGCCTCTCCTCATTGCCCACCTGTCCTCTGGTTTTTCAACGGTCTTTGACTGTGAGGTCTCTTCTCACAGTTCTGAAAGGACAGTGGTACAAGAGTAAGCTCTGTGGTCAGGCTTGGAGTCAGTCTCAGTGCCACCCCCACCCAGTCCCGTGATTTTGGATAGTGACTCTTATCTTCAGGGACCATTCTAAAGAATGGCAGAAATTCCATTCACCTTTTTTAGGGTCCTGGGGAAAATTTAATAAGATTGTTCAAGTAATACCCAATGCCCAGTACACAGTTGGTACTTAATAATGAGACTATTAGTAGTAATTAATAATAACATTGCTATTAATAACAAGGTGTACCCTCTGACGTTTATGAAAGAAACACAACCTAACGAAAATGCTAGAACCTTATCTTGTAACTCCAGGGGTCTCCTTCAATCAGTTCCAACCCTTGTCCCATATAAGTTAAACATTTCAAACAAAAGTCAGTTGGGGCAAGCAGTATTGCACCAAGCTTTATAGCTTACCAAAAAAGGTAAACAGAGTTTAATCTTCCTAGCCACTCTGTAAATAAGCTCTTATCTTACCCATGTTATAAAGGCAGAATATGGGCTCAGAGAGATTAAAGAATTTAGCAGAAAGTAGAAATAGTCCCAGGACATCAGATTCCAAATCCTGGGCTCACTCCTTTATAAGTACAGTAGGATTTAGGCAAAATTATTCTAACACTTTGACTGTAAAGAAAGTAAGATGAAAGGCATCATTAGAGCGCTGCTCTGTCTCTGCAGAGACTAAGCTCTTCCTTCCTCATCTTTCTTCTGATGACCTTGACCCTCCCTTAATCTGTTTCCTCCTGTGTATCTCATCTGGGCTTCTTAATTCATCTTCACCTTCCTTCTAAAGTTCTGTCTTCCACAGTAACGTATTTGTCCTTCACCCAAGCTATGGATCTGAGGAGCTGTGAGTTCAGGCTGGTAGGGCTGACCCACCTCTGCTCCATCCTGGTGCCAGTGTCAGGAGCCCTGCTTTCTTCTGCTGCCCTGAAAGTCACTTGCCTTCAACTTGAGACGAGCTGCCATCAGCTGGCAGAGTGGCTCAAGTGGTAGAGGTACTTGCCAGCAAGTGTGAGGCCCCAACTTCAAACCCCAGTACTGCCGAAAGAGAGAGAGAGAAAGAGAGAGACAGAGAGAGAGAAGAGCTGCCATCAGCATTTGGTCTTCAAACCCACATACCAGTTATAGAAAGGTTTCCAGGGTTGGAACAAGGGTCGTAGTAGGGGACCACT
The DNA here is from genome assembly GCF_047511655.1 of Castor canadensis. Taxonomy (NCBI): domain Eukaryota; kingdom Metazoa; phylum Chordata; class Mammalia; order Rodentia; family Castoridae; genus Castor; species Castor canadensis. The sequence continues at coordinate 56,294,003 of NC_133402.1, read as the reverse complement.
TTCCCAGGAAGGTTTTTGAGAAGAGGAAAGGCACCTGTCTGTCTGAGTAAATGGGCTTAAGCCTTTCAGATGCAAGAAAACCACATTTGGCCTGGAAGAAGGATACCCTTGTCCTATCTGTCTGCACCTTGCTCGGTGGGAATGTGGCTACTGTGAGCGACTCACCTCCGGGGACTAGGTTTTTATTGGGACTTCCCTAAGGGGGTGGGGGCGGGAGGGCTTGGGTGACCTCTGGAGTTTGTGAACAAAAATGTCTCTCAGAAATGATTTGCTGATGAGTGACTTGTAAGCAAGACAACTGTATGTCTAATATGAAGGTTCTGATGAACCATCCCAACTTTCAGAGTTCTTTAGTCCTTCGAGCTAGAGAAACACCTCTTTCTCGTCCTCGCTCTCTCCTCTACCCACACAAACATGCACAGAGAGAGAGAGCAAGAGAAAGAGAGCAAGAGAGAGTCATACCCAAGGCCTATCTGCAACCAATGTAATAATGATATACTCCATGACACTGGTCATTTATGCTATTCTTTTTACCTCCCTATTAAATACATACACATACCTCAAAAAAAAGTCTTATCTAAAAGTCCTGTAATAGAATAGCTACAAAGAATGAAGTGGACAGAGTGGTGGCCTTGCTGCTCACCTGTCCCAACTCTCTTCCCATGGGAACCCAGCCAGCACCACCCATCCCCATCCACCTGCCAGTTCTCTTGTGAGCAGAGGCCCGAATCTCCTGGACCTCCTTCCTCCTTTTGGAGGAGGCTTGGCCCTGTGGCTTTCTTCCAGCCACCCCCCCCCCCCATCCATGCCTTTGTCTATCACTGTCTCTGTCAGGCAGGTGATTTTAAACTTCCATTCCTAAAAGACGAATATTATATAAAAAATGTTTTAAGTGCCTCAGGGTGTTTTGCTCCTCGTTGCTTCATAAAAGTGACATTAATAGCCAGGGAAGAGCTCTGCTGAGTGCAATTAGGGAGGATGTTTCAGGTATGAAAGCTGTTTTGAGCCTGCTAATGTTTCCTAATTACAGGCCTTTTGGTAGAGAGAGAAAAAGATGAAGAGTGGGTGGGAGGCCTAGGGTGGGGAGCTCTGACTTATCTCAGTGGTTTACCTGGAGATGGAAGGGGAGGAGAGGGGAGGAAGGAAGGACCAGGGAGGTCAGAGGCTAGCAGCAGGGAGGCAACTGAGAAAGCTGTACTAATTCATGGGTAACAGCTCAGGAAAGGATACTATACGTGGCTGGTACTTTAAGGAAAAAAAAAAAGAAAAAGAAAAAGAAATCTTTTACACACTGAGGCTGAATTCAAGAAGCGCACAGCACCTCACACTGGGAGTTCTTTCTGGACTCCACCTCTGAAAACACCACGGTGGGTAACATCTCATTGGGAAGAACAGAGAAACCTAGTGTCCCCATGGCCTTAGTTTCCTTATCAGTAAAATGGGGCCAAGAGGATTAACGTGTGCCTGACTATAAATCACTTATGACCTGTTAAAGTGTTAAATAGTTATGTTCTTTTTTAATTTAGCATCTGTTCATCTTTCTGGAACCTATATCCTGATTCTGTCCAAGGAATTACTTCCTCTGCCCTTCAATCCCTGAGCTCCCAGCGAGCTGTACTCAACACAGGGTGAACAGAGACAGAGTGTAGGCCAATAAGCACTCTGAACTTTCTGACTGCAGGGTTGCATCAGGGTGTGCATGGGATTCAAACCAAGCCACTCAGGACCAATCCAAGCTAATTCTAGGGCTCCTGCCTGAGTGGCTAGCAGGTATATGGATAGAAGGGTGGAACAGCTAGAGCTACTGCAAACATCTTATACCCAAGGGGAGCCCTAGCATGGCACCAATGTTGCAGGAGAAGAGGGACGAGAAAGGGGTGAGAAGGGAGAAAAAAGAGGCAGAGATGGGGGGAGCTACACTGATCCCACAAATCTGGAATAACCCAAACATGAAGCCACATCAAGCCCTGGACCATCCAATTCCATGAGCCAAGATACTTCCTTCAAGATGGGTTTTGTGCTTTTCTGTCTCTGGCCACCAACTAGCTCTGGCTATTGATGAGAATGACTTCCAGCAGTCAGTCACTAGGTCAAATGCTCCCAAGCCACCACGTAATGTGGCACCAGACTAAAAAGGGATGACCAGCCCCAGCCCCTCTGCCCTCCTGCCCCTAGCAGGTCCCAAAATTCAAATATGTCACATTCCATTCACAAAACCATTTTGTCCACAGCTAATTTCTCTGGGCTCTTCCTAAGGTAGCTCAGGCTTTTCTCTTAATTAGATGATTGAGTCATCAAAGGAAGATGAGGAAACTCAGCCCTCCAGAGGGTTAGTGATGTGCTAGCATTTCCTAAATATCTACCAAGAAAAACATTTACTGGCTGTCCATACTGAGTAGAGGAGGAGACTAGGGTTGCACCTAAATGACAGGTCAAATCACATGACAGGGTGGGGCAGAAATGGATGCGAGTGGTTGGTTCAATGTCAAAGCCTGGGCCTTAATGCTGCTCTGTAACATTCTCACCTATCAGCTCAGATAAATCTTAACTGATTTTGCTCGGCCTTGGATGAGGCGTTATTACAGTGAGTTTCTCTCCTGAGTACGATTACCTTATTCTCATGAAGGGGCCGATAGCAAGGCTGCTTGGAGGATCTGACGGGGATTGAGGTGGTCAGCAAGGGCCTGCCAAGTGGCCCAGATGGCCCACACCTGGCCAACAAGGTAGTGCTGTGCGTGAAGGCCTGAGTGCACCTGTACTCGTGCATCTCGTGTGGGGAGTTAATAATCAGAGATGGACATTCTGGTGACTGTTCTTCCCTTCACAGTGACCTACTCTGGAAGCTCAGCGCTTAGTCCAATAATCTTCCTATCACTGAAAATATTTCCATAACTCATGCCTCCAAGAGAGCCATGAGGTAAAAATTAGCTCATCCAACCTCATCTTTCCAGCCACACCCACATGTACACAGACATAAATACATATATACACACATACATACACAGGCACACAGACAAATACATACAAACACATATAAATGTATATACCTATACATATACATGTACACTCATACATATATACACAAAAATATATACATACACTCATATAGACATCTAGACACACATACATTACACATGTAGATAACTACACATGGGTATATACACACAAAGATATATGCTCTATGGGCTTCCAGACTCCACCTCTTTTCCTTCCTGAGTGACAAGAGAGACTGTGAAAAGTCAGTGCAGGACCCTGTGAGCCATGTGGGAGGGGCATCCAGAAGGGTCTCAGATTGATGAGAACATAAAAGATGCCTGAAGGGCAGAGTGTCAGGGAAGAAGAAGGCAACAGAGAAGAGGTCAGGCAGCATCTGGAAACTGAGGCGGAACATGGAGGAACTGCGCCACCACAAAGGCTGCCATTCAAGTGAACTAAACAGAACTTTCTCAAAAGAAGAAATTCAAATGCCCAAAACACACATGAAAAAATGCTCACCATCTCTAGCAATAAAGGAAATGCAAATTAAAACCACACTAAGATTCCACCTCACCCCTGTTAGAACAGCCATCATCAGCAATACCACCAACAACAGGTGTTGGCGAGGATGCGGGGAAAAAGGAACCCTCCTACACTGTTGGTGGGAATGTAAACTAGTACAACCACTCTGGAAAAAATATGGAGGCTACTTAAAAAGCAAGACATCGATCTACCATTTGATCCGGCAATACCCCTCTTGGGGATATACCCAAAGACTGTGACACAGGTTACTCCAGAGGCAACTGCACACCCATGTTTATTGCGGCACTATTCACAATAGCCAAGTTATGGAAACAGCCAAGATGCCCCACCACTGACGAATGGATTAAGAAAATGTGGTATCTATACACAATGGAATTTTATGCAGCCATGAAGAAGAACAAAATGTTATCATTCGCTGGTAAATGGATGGAATTGGAGAACATCATTCTGAGTGAGGTTAGCCTGGCCCAAAAGACCAAAAGTCATATGTTCTCCCTCATATGTGGACATTAGATCACGGACAAACACAACAAGGGGATTGGACTTTGAGCACATGATAAAAGCTTTAGCACACAAGGGAGGGGTGAGGATAGGTAAGACGCCTAAAAAACTAGCTAGCATTTGTTGCCCTCAACACAGAGAAACTAAAGCAGATACCTTAAAGCAACTGAGGCCAATAGGAAAAGGGGACCAGGAACTAGAGAAAAGGTGAGATCAAAAAGAATTAACCTAGAAGGTAACACCCACGCACAGGAAATCAATGTGAGTCAATGCCCTGTATAGCTATCCTTATCTCAACCAGCAAAACCCCTTGTTCCTTCCTATTATTGCTTATACTCTCTCTACAACAAAATTAGAAATAAGGGCAAAATAGTTTCTGCTGGGTATTGAGGGGGTAGGGGGGAGAGAGGGGGTGGAGTGGGTGGTAAGGGAGGGGGTGGAGAAATGACCCAAGCCTTGTATGCACATATGAATAATAAAAGAAAAGAAAAGAAAAATTAAGGCAAAACTCCTAAAAAAAAAAAACAGAAAAAACAAAGGCTGCCATTTATGGACCACTGCTGTAATCACTCACAGGACCTCTCTGAGCTCTCCACTGCCCAGAGTCCTGAAACATGAAAGGCAGACAGGGCAGGGATGGACCCAGCTGGAAAAGCAGGTCACCAGGAGTCTAGGTGACACACACACATATATACATGTACAATATATATACATATATATATGTATACATATACACATATATGCATATAAATACATACCAAGATGCATATATACACACAATATACATAATACACACGCATACAAATATACATGCATACAGGTATACACACACATACATACATGTACTGCATACACACATACTTACACAGAGCTCACATGTGAGCCCAGCTCACTCATCTTGAGGGCTCACCAGGCCTGGCTCTGGATCCCTTCCCTGTTTTTCTACTATCAGACTCCCTTACTCCTGGTGATGATGACCAGTGTTAAAGTGGTCAACTGCGTGTATCACAGGCTGTGAAGGGCAGCACAGATGGAGATGGAGTCTGGAAGACCATAGAGCAAGCAGTCTTTAAAGACAATAATTCACATACATGTTCACAGGCCACACATCTCACACAGGAACTTACACACAGGAAGGCCATCAGTGGCTCAGGTATAAATAGCAAGTGAGTCCTTTGTTTGATTTGGTCAAGCTCTATCAAACTCAAAGAACTTTGGAAACTGCAGGTGTGTGGCAGTTCACACCTGCAATTCTAGCACTCAGGAAGAGGAGGCAGGAGAGTTCAAGGTCAGTCCAGGCTACATAGTTAGACCCTGTCTCAAAAATAAATAAATAAAAATTTAAAAACAATACAAAAGGATCTTTGGCTGGGATTTCCAAGAAGCAAATTGAATGAATAAGCCTGGCTGTCAGAGGGACCTGGTTTGCCTTTCTAATCCACTGCAGCCAGTGTCTCAAAGTAAGGGGTCCTTATTCTAGGTGTCCTGATCTCTCTTATCATGCTTATCTCAGGAGAGGTGACTCCATTTACATTGCTAATTATGCTCCTTATTGACCACAAATTGGGTATTGAGAGGCCAACCACAAACATTTTATTGACCTACAATGAATCTACAGTGAACATTTCCTAAATTCGGGACCCTGGGTTTGATATTTATGGGAGAAATATCAAGAATGGTCTGGTCCTAACTCATTCAACAAACATCTATTGGAGCCTGTGCCCTGCAGAGCTGGAATTGGCACCAGGGACACAGAGATGAAGCAGACTTGTCCGGCCAGTGCAAGAGACCAACACATCAGCAAAGGTTTTCCTTACAGAGTGATGAGAGGGTCTTTGAGAACTCGGTGTTGAGCCCTTTGAGTCATAGTGAAAGAAGCACCCAGGAAGGTCCCAGGGGAGGTGAGAACAGAGTTGATACCTATGGGGCAGAGTGTCAGGGAGAAAGAAGGGCAAGAGTGGAGAGGGACAGGCAGCATCTGGAAACTGAGGGACCATGCCACCACAGAAGCTGCCATTTATGGAACACTGCTGTGATCACCCACAGGATCTCTCTGAGTTCTCCACTACCCAGAGGTCCTTAAACATGAAGGGCAGGCAGGGTAGGGCTGGATCCTGCCTCAGATGGGAGCCACCAGATCCTCAGTAAGAGTCCTCAGGATGGCCACAGCGGGAGCTTAGCCCTTCCTTGGCATTTGTCACCTTAGAAGTATATTTGTTATCTTCTCTCACTGCTTACCAGGTATAGCACCTGATTTACATTAAGCCTCAGGGCCTTTAAATTAAAGGCAGGGTGCTTAATTATAAAGCAATGTTTTGAATTTGGAATAAATATGTTCTGATTTGACATGTAATATTATGATCACCTTTCCAGGAATATAACTGAAAATGATCTGTGGGCTGTGTGTAGGTGGGAAATCCAACTCCTTCCCTCTCTGTAACAGGCAGTCTCAAGCACAACAGCAAAAGTACCCAGTTAGTTCTGTAAAAGGAAGAGTCCCTCAGCCTCTGTCTGTGGATAGGGCCCACTGTAGTGCCAGCTGGGTTCTGGAAGGATAGTGATGACTATGCTGCATGCATTGAACAAGTTCTTTCCAGATTCCCAGAGCAGTGCCATCTGCCTTCTTCAGCCTAACACAATCATGATGTCCCAACTGTGAGAGACAGTCTGAGGCCTTTGTCCCTTTCTGGGCTGGGATCCTACCCTGTCCTATCTTCTCCCCCACTAAGTCCAGGAAGACGTGGACCCACCCAGCCTCCTGGCTTCTCTAACACCTGAACTCCTTAATGCCAAGTCCACCCACTCTGCTCCATGCAGCCCACACCATGGAGTCCTCATACTTGGTGATAATGGTCAGTCCCTCCTGGCTTCATTCCCCTCCCTGCTGGTTAAATGCCATGACGTAAGATGCCAACAAGCTTTTGCCAATGTCCTAAGCTCCTCAACCCTTCGGTCCCACCATTCTTCCTAGTATAAACATAACTCTAGAAGATTCCACTGCCACACTCCTCCAGGTAGTCAGGCAGCTAAAGGAGGCCCAAAGATGAGACTGTGACAAATGCATGGCTTTCAATTGCAACTTGGCTCCTACTCTCAGCCATATTCCTTTTACTATGCAGAGCCTCTCTCCAGCTCTCAGCAGCAGGTAGTTCAGACCTTCTCTATGCTCCTAAAATCTGCTACTCTAGTCTTCCCAACCCTCACTTTCCAAACTTCAACCCCAGTCTCAGAGAGCAGGTATAAACTTGGGACAACTTCTATTTCATGGCTTTCTTAGCCAAACCTGAGCAGGCTCATCTCTCTAATGGTACCTTTACCCCTGTCTTGCCATTTCAATAGAAAAAGAACCCTCTTCCCCTGAGATACAAATGTGCCCAGTCTCCCTGGTCCTTCATGTTCTGTCTTCCCCCCCTACTGCCCCCCTACACAAACAGCTGTGTCTCTCACTTCATCTCCTATTGACTCAAACTATTCAATCTCTGTTTCCAAGTTTCTTACCCTAGTCCTCTGAAACCATTCATACAGGTTACCAATAGGATCCCTATGGCTAAACACAATAGAAATTCTCAGCACCCAGCACTATTGGCCACTCTTGTTCCTTCTCCCTCCTTGACACATCCTTCCCTTGAAGTCTATGACAGTCTTCCTCTTGGTTTTCTTCCACCTTTCAGGTCACTCCTTCTGGGTCTCCTTTTCAGGCTCTTCTTTCTCTGTATGATACTTCAGACAGAGCTCTCATCTCTTCTTCCACCAGACACTCTCCTGTGGAGACTTCATCCACACCATAGGCTCTAAACCCATTGACATGGAGAAGCCTTCTGATTCTATTGCTGCATAAGTCAAAAGCTAGTATACATCTCCTGTGGGTGCCCCAGAGGCATTTCCAGCTCAACAGATCCACAAGTGAACCTGGCCTCTTCCTACCCAGTGTGCTCCCTTTCTTGTACTCTCCATCTCCAAGAATGGCACCATCATTCACCCAATTTCCCAAGTCAGAAACTTTCAGTAAATATACAATGAGTCAGACAGTGAACCATGTGCAAGTTTCCAATGGTCAACAAATAAATACACCAAGTTCTGCACATGGATCTCATGATATAGCTGAAAGGTAGAAAGGAATGAGATACTAACACATAGTGATGTAAAACTGGCAATGGTGTAGAGTTCTGTTATGAAAATCTCCCTGGCACCAAAAAGACCTGTGATGGAGAGGGTTCAACAAGGTTTGGATGCAAAGGAAGTGTCTCTAAGGATAAGCCAAGTGAGCAAAAGCCTAAAGATGACAGAGGAGTCAAGAATTGCTCCCAAACTCCAGTCTTTACAAGGTACTAATATGAAAGAAGAGCCCAGGTATATGGGTGAGGAAAGAAGGGAGTGAATTCTGCCTGCGCCAACCCGAAATTGCCATGCCAGAGAGAATCTAATGAAAGGTGTGGGAGCCTGAGCCAGGTATACAAACTTAGGAGCCACTAGTGTGTTGGAAAAAATGGAGTCCTTTATCCAGGATGACCCTCCTGCTGGTTGCTTCCAGCAAGCCAGGTGCAGAGTTTTCTTAGGGGACTAGAAGTCCTGTCTGTATATCCCCTCAAGTAGAATGTTGGGAAAAAGGTGGCTGAATCAAGCTGAAAACAAGCGGAGAGGGCAGACAGCTGAGTCAGCTGCCATTTCTAAAAGGCATTACTAGACTTTGAATGTTTCCCTTAAGGAACATCTTCCTTGGGAAAGGACACCAAAAGTTTAAAGAACACAGGTGTTGTGTACAAAAAAGTCAAGGGAAAAAAAGAGCTACATATCACACCTATGCCTTGTGAAAGCACACAAGCATTCAAACAATAATGTAATTTGTAAAAGATAACAAGCTCTTAATATTCAGACAACCTAGAAGATTTGCCACCTCATCAACCATGAATGAGGCCCCCAGTTAGAGTGTGACTAGATCCCTACTTGCTCACAAGTGCCCCTGGCAGAATTTGGAACAGTGCAGAATACGAAGTCTCCACTCTTGTCCCCACTCCCTGTTTTGGGTAACACCAGATCAATCTGGACCTTACTCTCTTATTCCAAGTCACAATATGTGTGCCTGGTGCAGTTCATTTCTGCAAATGCTGGAGTAGGGTGTTCCATATCACCACATTAGGGAGCAGCTCAGGTCTGAGACCCTTGGTCCTGCCTCTCTGTGGATGGTCAGTGAACCAGCCACTCACACCTGTATTCTGCTCCCCATAGACTGGCCCCGGGAAAGCTCTGCCCTAGCCCTTCTATGGGCCCAGAACCACACCACAAGATTGAAGGATGCTGGTCTGACACTCACCCCTGAGGCAGGATTGGCTGTCCATCCCAGCTCTGCAGTAGCTGTCCTGGTGTCCATTAACGTTTCTGCAAATCAAAAAGAAAGCCAGTGATGGATCACAATTACAAGAGAGTGACCATTATTTCATGAAGCTATTCATGACAGTAACTGTAAGTGCTAGAAGGAGCCTGGGGCAACTTCATGCCCAAGCTTCTCCTAGGCCCAAGGCTCAGAGAGAAAAAGGAGTCTGCAAATCACCACAGACTTCAACTCTCCCGACGATAATGGTCTAGCACCCACTCCTCAGTGATCCCAAGCTGCCTACATGGAGTGGAGTCATCTGCCCCACAGCATCATCCTCCAGATCAGACTTGTTCCAGCATCACTCTCCTCTGGGGTTCTTCCTGGGCCATGCTGACCCAGTGGCTAAACAAAAACCAGGTATCTCTGGTATCTTTCACTTCTTTGGTTAAATTTATTCCTAGATGTTTTATTTCTATGCATATTATAAATGGGATTGATTTTACATTCCTTTTTCAGGCATTTTGTTATTGGTGTAAAAAAATGTTACTTTTTTTTGTATGTTGATTTTGTATCTTGCAACATTACTGAATTCATTCATCAGCACTAACAGATTTTTGGTGGCATTTGTAGGATTTTCTATATTTAAGATCATGTCATCTGCAAGTAGGGATAATTTGACTTCTTCCTTTCTGATTTAGGTGCTCTTCATTTTCTTCTCTTGACTAATTGTTCTAAGACTTCCAGTACTATATTGAATAGGAATGATGAAAGTGAACATCCCAGTTTTATTCCAGATCTTAGCAAAAATGCTTTCAGCTATTTCCTCATTTAACATGATACTGGCTGTGGGATTTTCCTGTACAGCCTTTACTGAGTTAAGCTAAGTTTCTTTTGTACCTAATTTCTTAAGTGTTTTTATCATGAGAAGATGTTGAGTTTTCTCAAATGCTTTCTCTTACATCTATTGAGTTTATCATATGTTTTTTGTCCTTCATTCTGTTCATTTGCTGTAGTATATTTATTGATTAACATGTGTTGAACCATTCTTGCATTCCTGGGATAAGTCTCACTTTATCAGAGTGTATAATCTTTTTGATTTGGTCTTGGATGAAATTTGCTAGTATTTTACTGAGAAGTTTTGCATTTATGTTCATTGGATACATATTAGTCTGTACTTTAATATTTGTGTGTTGTTCTTGTCTAAAGCAATGCTGGCTTTGTACAATGAGTTTAGCAGAATTCCTTTTCAATATTCTGGAATAATTTGAAAAGAACTGATATTAGCTCTTCTTTAAACATGTAGAATTCAGCAGTGAATTCATCAGGTCCCAGGCTTTTCTTTGCTGGAAGATTTTTTTTTTATTACTGACTCAGTCTTACAGTTCATTCCTGGTCTGTTCAGGTTTTCTGTGTCTTCATGATTCAATATTTGTAGGTTCTATGTTCCAGAAATTTATGCATTTCTCTTAGGTTTTCCAATTTTTTGGTGTATACTTGTTCATAATAGTCCTAATGATCCTTTATATTTCTGTGGTATCAGTTATATCTCCTTTTGTAGCTCTGATTTGGGTATTTTGGTGTTTTTTTTTTTTCTTGGTTAGCCTGATTGAAATTTTTGTCAGTTTTATTTGTATTTTCAAAAAACCAATTATTCATTTCAGTGATCTTTTGTCTTAGTTTTTAGTCTCTATTTTGTTTCTGCTCTGGTCTTTATTATTTATTTATATTTAATAATTTTGAGATTGATTTGCTTTTTTCTTTTCTAGTTCCTTAAGTTGTACTATTAGCTTGTTTATTTGAAATCCCCTCCTCCTCTTTTCTTGATGTGGTGCTTATTGCTGCAAACTTCCCTCACAGTAATGTTTTTGCACAGGCTTTGCTATGTTGTGTTTCCATTTTCATTTAAGAAAATTTTAAATCTCCCTTTTGATTTCTTCATGGACACTTTGGTAATTCAAGAGCATGTTGTTTAGTTTCTATGCATGTGTACGACTTCTAGAATTCCTCTTGTTGGTGACCTCTAGTTGATTCCATTGTGTTTAGATAAGATACATGATATGATTTTGATTTTAAAAAATTTTTAGACTTGTTTTGAATCCTAACATATGATATATCCTAGGTAATGTTCCATGTGCTAATGAGAAGAATGTCAGGTTCTGCAGTTGTTGGAAGGGATGTTCTGTAAATGTCTGAGAGTCCATTTGGTCTATAGTATAGTTTAAATCTGATAGTTCTTTGTTAATTGTTTTCATCTGAATGATCTATTGATGAAAGTGTGGTGTTGAAGCCCACATTTGTTATTGTATTGGCATCTATGTCTCCTTTTAGTTCTGATAATACATGCTTTATATAATTGGGAGCTCCAGTATTGGGTATGTTTGTGCCAATAACATTTTCTCTTGTTAAACTGATCCTTTTGTCATTATATAATGGTCTTCTTTCTTTTCATAATTTTGACTTAAATTCTCTTTTGTTTTATATAAGTATAGTTACTACTGCTAGCTTTTGGTTTCCAGTTTCCAGGAATACCTTTTCCCAACCCTTCACTTTTACTCCATATGAATCTTTAAGGCTAAAGTAAGTTTTTTTCAGGTAGTATATATTTAAATACTGTTTTTAATCCATTCAGCCACTCTATATCTCTTAATTGGGGGATTTAGTTCATTTATATTCAAGGTTATTAGTGCTAAAAATTTATTCCTATCATTTTATTGATTGCTGAACCACCTACTCCTATAGTACAGCCATGTGGTCTTGGGTGCTGGAGTCACAGTTGCATTGTTGTGACTGTGTGAGACTAGCTGACTTTGTGAGACTTAAGAGTGTGCTGGAATGTTTGTGGGACCTCAGGGATGGGCATATGCAGAGGTTTCTGTCCCCTGGGCTGACACAGATCCAACAGTGATTCCATCCTCAACAAAACACTGCATGGGCCCCCAGAAAGAAGGAGGATTCCTTCTCTAAGGAAAGCCACATCGCAGACTGTAGTAGCTAGGATTTCTTGTATCTCAGGAGATTGGGTCCATTGGGACTGTTCTGTTTACCATTTCCTCTATGAAGTGGAGTTCCCCAGCCAGGGAGGTAGAGTCACATTTGGTGCCTTACTTTGTTCCTCTCTGTATGCTTCCATTCCAGGTCTCCATGTCTTACAGAGCTCCCATCTCTCCCTCAGCATTCACCTTGAAATGCATCCATTCACTTGTTTTGGCTCTTTATGGAAGAGGTAAACCCCAGAAACCTCTATTCAGCCATCTTTAAATCTCCTCAAGAGTACTTTATATATTCTGGGTTCCAGTTCTTTTTCAGATAAACACTTTGTAAGTATTTTCTGGCACTCTGCGACTTGTCTTTTGGTTTTCTTAGCCATGTCTTTCAAAAAGCAGTTTTTAATTGTGACAAAGTCCAATTTTTCAGGTTTTTTTTTTTATAGTTTACTGCCACATCTGAGAACTCTGTTTAGCCTAAGGTTGCAAAGACTTTTCTACTAATATTTTATGATTCATTTTGAGTTAATTTTTGTATAAAACAGAAGGTACAGATGAATGTAGTTTTTAAAACTGTGGGTACCCAGTAGGTTATCTTTTTTTTCCTAAGAGAAAGGGTTTTGTCATGTTGCCCGGGCTGGCCTTAAACTCATGGTCTCAAGTGATTCTCGCCTCAACTTCTTGAGTAGCTTGGACAACAGGTATGTGCTACAGTGCCTGGCAGATGGACACCTTTGAAAATCTACACCATGGTGCCATATACGCTGGTGATACATTCTATTCATCTGGATTCAAGGGAACAGCACAGCACATCCTAGTTTCAAAGGTGCTCCACCTATCTACCACAGGTAGACACAAATAATGTGTTGTCCTGTGTTGTTTTGTCTTGCCTTCCCTCTGTGTCTCCCCACACTCCTACTGCATTCTCTCACCCCATATCAATAGACATTCCACACTCACTGCTTCTGGGAGGAGATGTGAATGCAGAAAGCAGAGTTACAAAGTCTTGGGCCCATTAGGAAACAGAAGGACTCATGGCATAAACCAAAGGTCTGAGGAGAAAGCCACTCTCTAGGCAGGACTAATGGAATGAAAGTAGAAATGACAATGAGGATCTGTGTTGAGAAAAGAGCCTACTAATCTGCTCACTGCCCAATGCTCAGTCCCAGAGAGCTGCCTCCTTCAGAGGAGCAATGGGAGTTAGTCCATGTCACAGGGCCCTGAATATCCAGCATTCCACCAGGTGTGGGAGCAGTGAGTGGTTCCACCAGCAGATGGGACACTGGCAGAGAACAGAGAGTCTGAGGGCCTGAGCAGATCTGATGAAGGGGACACAGGATGACTCAGTGGGACCTGCATGGACTATAAGCAAGGGTAAGGAGGGATACAGGTGTCTCCATGGGCATCAGCAGGGATAGGAGCCAACAAGGCCACAGAGCACCTTCCCCTATAGCCTGACATGGTGCAGCCGGCTGTAACCCAGCTAGCATTTCTGCCTCCAGTGGACTGGAGACACAAACTGGAACCCACCAAGATGCACAGTAAGTAAAGAAAGTTTCATTTTCTTGAACAACTTGAGGCTGGGTTCAGGTCTGGAGCCATCCCCAGTGATATGTAAAGGAACACAAGCCCTGGAGCTTCTACAATTTGTTTTCCCCTCCAACTCTTCTGACAGCTGGGGAGGCTGTTCCCTGCATGGAGCAACCCTGCCTCTCCCCTCGTCTCCACTTCACAGCACTAATAATGATCATAATGACACACCAAATTTACATAATACACTTCTCAGAAGCCACTCCACAGGGCTCCATAGAAACTCATCTCTGTGATTATTGAAATGTCTCTGCCAGGTGGATCTGAAGTAGGGGCAAATGTGCCCATGTGGCAGAATTGGGAACCAAGTCACAGAGATCTGGAGTACTTTCTGTTAAGTCACACAGCTTCTCATCCTGACACAAACAGTCTCAAATCTCAACATAAGGCCCAGTAGGCAGATCTGAGCTTTCAGGGAATCCTGTTGCAGCTCTGGGATGCTGGAAGGAGTGGCAAGTTTTGCTCATAAAGACAAGAAGCCATGAAAGCCCCCAGAATGATACATCTCCCACCCCAATCACAGGATCTTACAGGTGCGTTGAGACACTAGCAGAGGGAGAAATAGTCAAAAATCAAAAATAAGAATCAAGCTTCATCCCCAAACCTTCCAGGGACTTGTTTGTTCTGTTAATTCCATAAATACAATCTAAGACTTCATAATAATAATAGTCATCACCTATTCTAGGGCTATAATTGAACTAGATTCTAAATAATAATTTCCATGCAATCTATCAGACAGAAGTAGCAGCAAGAGGAATCCATTTCTTTCCATCCTGCCCACTGTGGAGACGGGAGACCACAAAAGCATAAACCATCCACTCGACATGATTAAGGGCAGTTTCTTTTCTGGCATGGAAAGCTCCTAATTATGGCATTACACTCTGGTGGGGGCTGAATGAAAGTGATTTGAGGAAGTTTACATCTCCCAGGAGAGGAAGAGAGCACTCATTTGCATTTATAAAGCATATTGAGAGTTCTGGCAGAAAGTTATGGTGGAAGCACAATTAAATATTTACCATCGTTTCTGCTCTCAAACAGTGGCATGGGGACCAGACCAGCTGGAAGGGCATGTGTTGCTGTCAGATCTGAAGATGCCTGCAGGGGACACAGCTCTGGGACCCATGCCCACCACCCAGGCTCTGCCCTCCAGGAGCACTTACTCACCATTCAAGGGGGGTAAAGCCAGGAAACATATGAACAATGTGGAGAGAGCATTGGTGTGGACAGACAAGTCCAGGTCCCACCTCCACCACTTAGTGGAGATGTGACCTTGCTTGTGTCATATAACCTCCCTTGCTTGCTCTGTGACTGTCTGTCTCTCTCTCTAAGAATGGGGCTAGTATGCAGCATTATAGGAAAAGGGGAGGCTGACTGAGAACACTGCAAAGTGTGTAGCATCACTATTATAATAACTTAATGACTCAAGCACGGGTTTCCTGATCCATGAAAACAATCTGATGCCATGGCCCCTATACAATATCTATAAGGTATCTCTAAGATTTTAATAATAGTAACTATCAGTCTACCTTCTTCCTTGTTGAAAAGACCAAGGGAATGATATCCATTATGGATACAGCAATGAATAGGAATTGGTGTGTGCCCTGGAGGAACTCATGGCTTAGTTAAGGAAGGGACAAGTAGCAAAGTGATACCTGGCATTCTATTCTATAGAGCCCATGAGAAGGAGACTGGGAAATGCAAAGGAATGTGCAAAATTCTTCTGTACGTGGAGAAAAAGTGGGTCTGTCTCAACAGGGAGTCATGTGATTCACCAGACTGGGGTGGGCAGTGGTGAAGTGGGAAGAATAGAGCAACTCACCCTCTTGGTACAGATAAGGGAGAGTGACTCCCAGAGCCAACCAGAGGAGGGTCACAGACAGGTTGAGTGGAATGAAGTGGGAGTCATCCCAGACAGACAGGAAGGTGAGAAAGACAGGACAAAGTCAGAAGTGGGGGAGGGAGGTCTCTGGTAAGAGCTGACTTGGCTGGAAAGAACTCAAAAAGGATGGGGTATCTGAAAAGCCTGGCAGAGATCCACTTTCCTTGGGGACATTCTTCTGCAGAGGCTTTGGTGCACCCACCAACCAGTGGGGGCTACCACCTTGGGGTCCAAGTGGTGGGACCAGGTCTGAACTTTCTGTAAAGAATCTTCAGGTAGTTTCCCTTTCTATCTGGATTGACACCTTTGGATATGTTGACATTTGGGGAAAATTAGAAACCTATCATGATGAAAGAGAGATATATAAACCCTCTTTGCATAGCTCAGCCATACATTTTGGAGAGACATTAGACATTCAGATAATTTACAACATTCCTTCTATAGTGGTAACAATATACAACAGAACAGACAGACATATGAAATACCTTCCAGTTGTGCCCTGAGCAGTACCTCACATGTATTTGATAAGGAGAGTCCACAACCTACCAAGCAGGAAAGGACCAGTCATGCCATACAGTCATTGCCCTGCATTGCCCTGCACAGCACACAAGACTCCTGAATCCTGGGAGCTACACCATGGAGTAGTTCAAGAACCAGGCTCCTATCACCTAAATACAAGAAGCTAAGAGTTGGCCCCATTGCAGACATGGTTCAAGCAGCCCAAACTCCTTCCTTTGCAGGGGATTCTTGGAAAGAGGGCCATAAGCTGGTGATAGAAAGAGGTTCAAGTCTCCATTGAACAAAGGTCTTTTAAGCAGCACCTATGGCAGGGTACACTGTGCAGACTCCAAAGATAGAGCAAGAATAGACAGACATGCCAGCCCTCAGTAAGCTTGCAGCCAAGCAGGTAACAGAAATTAATCAAATAACTATGCAGATAAATCTGTAATTCTATCCTCAGGGAATGGCAAGGAGGTAGAATCACAAGCACAGTTGTGAGCATGAATAAAATGACAGGTGCATGAAGCCTGGCAGGTAGCTGGCACATCCTCCCTCCTTTCCCCAGCTTTTGGCTGTTGAGAACACAGAGACCATCACCCACTCTGCACATGCACACATATATGCATACACACGCCCAAAGACTGAGCCCATAGTGGCAGGAATAGGATCTTTATTAGATGGTAATACCCTACGTGCCAACTGCAAATCAAAATCTTACTAAGTGCCATGAGTGAGCACAGCTAAATCCTCTGCCTCTCCCAGGGGTCTCTGTGATGCTCCAGACCTAACCTCCACATGCCCTGCTCACTAAACAAGCCAGCCCTGTTGGCACAGAACTCCTGGATGATGCCCACCTGGCTCTTTTGCTGCCCTTTTGATCCTCAGCCCCTGAACAGGGTCTGAGCCCCAAAGGTGTCTAAGCCCCAGCTTCACAGCAGGCCCAGACCTCCTGTTTGCCACTACAAGCTGGCCTCCCTGTGATCCCAACTCTACCCCTCTGAATTGGCCTCAAGGTACTTGCCTGGACCCAAGAAGGGAGAGGATTTGCTGGCTCTGGGTTTGAGGATGGAGTTGGTTGACTGTGTACTATTAAGTGTACTAGCTAGGCTTAAGGGCTCTTGTTCTGGCATAACTGGCACCTGGGCCCAAAATAGCAGCAAAAAGCAGAAGTAAGCAAGTAAGCTTTCACACCCCATCTCCACTGTGTCCAGCCTATCTAAATCTTCCCACATCAATTCTCTTCCTCTTCCTCCTTCTCTTCTTTCTTTTACTTCTTCAATCTGATCCCTTCCAAATTTTCCTATTACCTTTCCTAGAGTCCAGGTGTGAAACCTCAGAGGCATTTGGTTTTGATTCCTTCCTTTCTCTTAGTCTCTTATCAAATCACTCATCACCTTCCAGTGCTTCTCTCTTAGCGGTATCAGCTATGCATTGCTTTCTGTTCCCAGCAACCTGTCTGGGTCCAGGACTTCAACCATGCACACTGAGACCACAATGACTGGTGTCTCACCAGAAGCACCATCTAAACTGCTCTGTAGGCAGCTGTCAACTTCACTTTCTGCTACCAAAGTAAGTAAGTTCAGCTTTAGGGGAAACAATGTGAATACACCAAACAAAGCTTTATAGAACCTCAGGTTTTCTGATCACCCAGTAATTTTACTCCCAAGAATATGTCCAAAGGAAAAATGGTAGAAGAAGTCCTGTTTCACGAAGATGCTCATTATATCATCACCTGGAATATGAGGAGTGGCACTAGCTCATCCACAAGGGGAAGGAAGAAGCAGAGGATAGACAGCTCACTCACATGCCTAGAGTGCTGTGAAGACATCAAGCACGCAGAATGTGAGCCCTAAAAATACAGCAGGAACCAGAGCTGGGCGTGCCCTACAGATGCAACTCCAGATGGTGTTTCAACTGGGAGACACAGCAGTTCAAGGACAGGGACGAGCAGGGAAGAAGACACAACCTCTGCTGGGATGAGCTTCCTTATTATTAGATTGTTTTACAGTAAATTCAGAGATACAAATTTAATCTATCTTCTAAAATCACCTCTTTTATCATATCTCACCTCCCTATTTTGTGATTTTCAAAGTCTCAAATGTCTGGCCTTTAAGGGTCTCTTGATCCAGACCTCTCCTCCAAAAGGTTCTTCAATTGCCCAGAGCAAACCCTTTTTCTCAGCTCCTCAGTTTTATACATGCAGTTCTTCCTGCTTGGAATGTCCTCCTCCTTCTACCTACTGCTGAAATCTTATGTTTCAAAACCTGCTCTGCAGCTTCCCATAGAGGTCTTCCTTCCTCTGAATAATGCACACTGTCTGAACAGATGGTTTTAGTTACTGGTTTTGGATTATTTGCCTTCAGTACAATCTAAGCAGCTTGATGAATTTTATTTATTTATTTACTTATTTATTTGGTGAGACTGGAGTTTGAACTCAGGACGTCACACTTGCAAAGCAGGTGATCCACTGCTTGAGACACACCTCTAGTCCCCTAAGCACCTTGGGAAGGCAGAGCTGTGACCTCTGTCCCACTCATAAAGGTCAATAAACCCTCAAGACCTGGGTTCAAGTCCCAGCTCAACAACCAATGAGTAAACCAAACCACAGCCAAGTGTCAAGGCCCTCATCTGTAACAAGCAAGTGAGGGTTTCTTTCTTGCATCTGCTCTAAGCCAATGGGGTCATGCCCAGAAAGACTATATGCCTTCTTAAGAACACTAATTTGACTAGCATTTATTTACTATCTTTGCTAAGTGTAAGACACCAGGCAAATGAAGCTATTATTATATGCCTCCATTGATTGATGGGTGGTAATGGCCGGTGAGAAAGAGAAATAAGCATGAGTAAACTGAATGAGCCAACCCAACCCATCTGCTAAATGACTGACTGATTGAATGAGTCTGAACAGGCATTTAAATTATAAACACAAACTGTGAAATTTGCTCTTTTAAAGGACATACAGATTAGTACAGTCCTCCCCACCACGCCCTTCTCCTTCTGTTCCTTTTATGTTCCAAGGTGCAATTAATTATGGTAAATAGAAAGAAGCCGCAGCTTAGATGGGTCACAGCACAGAAATGTGCCTCAAGAGGCTGGGACAGGTTCCAGATCTGGCCTTGGTTCACACATGAGGCATAGCTCATGAGCAAGTGGCAAGGCCCAATCATGGTTCTGATTTCCCTCCCTCCAAGGGGCTCATCCAAGCCAGGCTCCCAGAAAGCAGACCTGAGCACAGGCACAGGGATTATCATGGGTTTGAACTCAGGGCTTTGCTTGAGCCACACCTCCAGCCTGAGCATGGGCACAGGAAAGGTTTGTTCAGTGTGGGGTAGCTGGAAAAGTCTGGGAATAGCCCTCAGAAGGGCTGTATTCTCTGTCCATTCTAGCCTTGAACTTTGATACATGACTTGAGAGTATCCGTCTCCTCTCTGGCTCTAATTCTTAAGCTGGTATCTGAGAAGCAGCACTTTTAAAGGGGACCTCAGGAGCCAGGATAACCCTCTGTTTCCTGAGTCCCAGCTCTGGCTTGGTCCCATGGTGATTTACCAGTGTGTGCACTTGCACTGTGCATGAGCTTTTCACTAATAAAATATGGAGCTGGCTGTAGGAAGCATACCCATTTCCCAAAATGGCTATAACAAAGCACCACAACCTGGCTGACTTAAAACAACAGAAATTCATCATCTTATAGTTCTGAGGGCTAGAAGTCTAAAACCAAGATGTCAGAATGCCATGCTCCCTGTGAAACCTGTTGGGAGAGTCTTTTCTTGATTCTTCTAGCTTCTGGTGGCTTGCTGGTATCTTCAGTGTTTCTTCATTTGCAGTTGAATTAACTCTGGTCTATCTTCATTGTCACCCTGCGTGCCTCTGTCTTCATATGGCATGACCATTTTGTAAGGACACTAGTCATATTAGATTAGCAGTCCACCCTACTGTACTATGACTTTATCTTAACTAATGTCTCTAATAGCCATTTCCACATGAGGTCTCATTGCAAGGTACTTGATGTTAGGAGTTTAACATATCTTTTTCAGGGCACACAATTTATAACAGGAGGGTTGGGATGCTCTGAAATGAGGCTTCTGGATTTCTTCTAATGGATACTTGGGTCCCTTGCTGGGTGCTTGGCAAGATAACTACATAAAAGGTCAAGTGCTTCCTTCAAAGCTACCCATTCTTGCAGACAAGGGATGGTCTCCATTTGTTCCTCCAGACCCACTCTCCACCCTTCTCTACCCTCTCTTTCCTGCAACATAGACCTTTGTAGACTACATCAGCTGGGCCCCCTCAACAACAGGAGCCTAGGGGATACGAGGGGTGACAGGCTGGGTGTACATTCTCATCTCCTTTTTCTGAGCTCCAGGATGGTGACCCTCTCAAACAGTCACAGCCCTTGCCTATTTCTGGTAACATGGCTCCCTCCCCTTCTTCTTTATCCCTAGGGCTGTTAAAAGCTCAGCACTGTTGCTATTTACCAAGTGCCTTGTCATCTTTGTTGCCTTTCTTTAACTCCATGAAAACTTTTGTAAACAGTCGCTTCATTAATCTCCCCCTACCACTCATTTTTGCTAAACCCCTGAGGACACCCAGAGCTTAAATATGTAACCTGTGTTAGGCAGCAACCATACCTCTGTTACCCTCCCAACCAAGTCCAGTACCACTCCACACAGAAGGTAACCACATGCCAGTCTGGCCAAGTCCACACTACACTGGACTTGGAGCAGACACTGGACTTGGAGCAGACAGTCCTTGCAGATAACATGCTATTAACTTGCCTGATGTATTAGACTTATTAATGCCATTCTTTACAAAGAAATGATTTCAATAGTTTTCTCGCTAATATTAGGTGAAGCTCAATGCAGGGCCCTGTTCTCAGGAGACTGTTTTCATGAAAGGCTGGGCCTCACTCTCCTGGTGTCGTCATCCTTAACACAACTCCATGTGGTTCAGTGATGGAGGAGAGGCCCTGTGAAAGTCAGGGTTGACAGATGCCTTTACCACAAAGAAGCTCTGAGCAACCAAGAAAGAACAAAGGAACAAGGAAAACAGAAGACCAAAAGACTTCCATTTAGGATACAAATATCCCAAATGACCATATTCCTTTTGCCCTCTTTTTCTCCTATCTTGGATCCCTTTCTGATTCTGTTATCTGTAATCTCTCTTCCTTTAAGATGGTCAGACACCCTTCCAAATTCACATGCTTCCTTCCTGGGTCAGAAAATATGCCACAGCCAGAGAACCCAGAAGGAAATTTGGTCTCAACACCCTGGTTAGGTGTCTTCAGACCTTTCTAACATCAAACATATGCAGACAAAAGTCAAACTAGTCATGCCATGTCACACGTCAGTAGGCACAGGTGAAGCAGGCCTTAGAGGTGTCTTCTGGCCCAGGCATAGCTGCTGAGCAGCCCCGGTATTGAGGTCATAGAATCAGACCTCACGCTCCTCCCCAAGGCTTACACTCTCCTGACCCAGATTCCTCCCCCACCCCCACACACAAGGCATATCCTTTGCCCAATTCAGCAGCAGAGGGGGGGGAGCAAAGGAGAAAGGGAGGGAGAAAGAGATCGAGAGTCAAGCAGCAGGAAGAAGAAAAAGTCACAGGGATGCTTGGTCCAGGAACAATTTTAGATCAAGCCCCAGCCTGCTGATGGTGCAGTTCTGGACAGAAGCCTGTTGCTGTTCAGGACTTCCCCTTCACATTTTTTTATGAGTAGAGTCAAATATCTATTAAAATTTAGGAGCCTGGCATTTTCCAGTCTTCTGGCACCATGAGTTCTAAGGGAGATTAAATCTGTTTGCCCCAGCCACACCGACAGACCAATGCATTTGAGCCGATGGCACATGGGTTAGAACCATGCATAATCAGCTTGCTGCCTCCTGTTCCTGTGGGCGCGATGAGAGAAGGGCTCTCACTTCACATGGGATGAAAGCACCCAGGGGGCATCAATCACCCTGGAGAAGAGCAAGGAGGAGAGTCCACACACCCATGCAAAATGACTCTCTGCAGCCTTAATGAAGGCCAGCGATGGATGGTGGCCTGGGCTCGTTAATCAGAAGAAACACACTGCTGCTGTCTGCCTCTCCCTGCCAGGCCCTCCTGGGCCCTCGGTCCTGATTGATCTGTGGTACTGTAGCTCTCAGATGGCACTGCCTCTGGGCTATGCCTTAGAGCCCCTGTGTATGCTAGCAGCAGCACCCAGAGGGAGCCAAGGACCCTGGGAATGGCTTTGTGGGGCTTCGGGATGTGCCAGGTGAGTGGCAACCAGTCAGAGAAGGAAGGATAGGGGCCAAACAGGTGAGCCCTCAAGTTTTCCTGGACCCATCCCAAACCAGATTGCCACTGCAAAAATCCCAGGGGCCACGAAAGCTGAAGTAGTTGTTTAAGACTGCTCCCACCATGGGGTTGACACTGCCACCCTCTTTGAGTGTCTGCCATTCCCAGTGCTGCCACATGGCCACCAATGCCCCGCACATATGGCTGATCCTCACTGGCCCTCTCCAATTCAAAGACTCATCCACCCCTTTCCATAGAACCAAGATGGCCCACTACAGCACACACCCACACACACAACAGAAGTTGCCTTCATACCCTGAATTCATCACACCAAATCCTTCTAACTCTCCAAGGCCCTGCCACGATCCCTCTCACCCTCCAGGAAGCCTGTCTGACCACTTAGCCTTGGCTCTCCAACTCCTCCCTGGAGATGTAGCCCACCTGGCATGGACAGCCCCACCGTAGCTCTGTATGGGTGTGTTCTGTGTTGCCTTCCCTATGGTTTTCTGCTCCCGTTGCCTATAAGCATAAAGAGAACGGGGCCAATCTGCATGGTCCCCATGGGCCCTCTGCACCTTTCAGAGCACCGTTCGTGCAGCCCTGCACTGATGCCAGCCAGTACATGGGCCATCTTTGCTTCCAGCACCAGGCCCGTGAGTACAAAGGCTTCAAGATTTCAGAAGGCCCAGACACTCTTCTTCAGAAGGCCTCCTGGATAGCTCAAGTCATCCCATCCCTGAACTCCATATGAGGACCTTCTCAGTAATCATTTTGGGCCTTAGTCACACACTTTTTATCACTTCTCCCTGTTCCATGGGGTTGGTTATGAACTGCTTACAATGACCTGTCTGTCCCAGCTCTAACTCTGTCTTGTTTTACCACATGACCACTGTCAACTGTACAGAGAGTTGAGGGGAGTTGGGGTCAATGGACCACCAAGAGCAGACCCAATGAAAGGAACCTGGTAGAGTACAGTTCACTGTGGGCTATGAGATCATAGATTTGGCCACCCCTAGTTTGCAGTTGTAGGGAATCATGAGGGTGATCTCCAGGCCCCTCCACTGCAGCCATGTGTGACTTCATGTGCACTCCCACCCCCAGGAAGTGACCTGTGGCCATTCCACTCCTGCTTGTCATGGAAAGCATGTCCAGTTCTGTCTGTTACACACATTTCTTAGGCCCCTCTCTTATCACCAAGATCTCTGCAAAGAGCCCTGGGAAGACTTCTATTTGTGTTTTCTGATCAATAGCATTGATTGACTCCTGGCATCCAGCATTCCCTAAGACTCCAAATGGGCTCAATGACATAAATGTCCTCCCCACAAGCTTCACAAAATTCTCACAGTGCTCACCTTTGTGCAGAAATGTCCCTAAAGGGATTTGAAGGTCCAGGCAAAACACCCTTGCTGGCCTTAGAGGTGTCTGTAGTTTCCACAGCTGGGGGCAAGGAGGCTGATAGCCACAGAGTCCTCCTGCCCTCCTGCTTTGGCTGGGAGCAATTGATCTGCACAATGCAGCAAGAAGGAAGTGCAGGGCAAAGTCCAGACCCGAAACCTGCTAGGGCAGGAGCAGTCATACTTCTGGAGCTATTTGCACCTTTAGGGGCTGGACAGATTCCACATCATAAGTATTCTTAACTATCAAGTAGATGTTTTGTGGAACTGTTCCTACTGACCAAGCAACTAAAGTGAAATTTGGAGGAGGAAGGCCCACTGCATTTTGGCTTGTCAGAGAGAATTACTAGGAGTCAGTCAACCTTGCTGTGCAAGCTGATCTGTCTCTGCCCAGTTCCCCCTGGAGAGAGAACAGGTAGACTTGTCCTTGTGGACTGAGATCTAAAGTTTGTGCCCAAGTGGAGGCAGCTCCTGGTCTTCCCAATAGTGTCCAGGCAGGCGGCCTAGAGTCACTTCCTCTTCCATTCTGAGAGGCATTTGCCCACTGGCCTTGCATTGTCCATGCTGAGAGGAGATGAAGGTTTCCTTGAGAGGCTGGAGCCTCAAGATTCTCCACTCTCTTCCTAAAGCCTAAAAGGTAGGATTCAAGAAGAATGAACCTATAATTCTCTTCCTTCTAAACTGAGAGAAGATCAAGTTCAGGTCTGTTCCATGAACATGACATACTGGTCCATATTTCATCCGTCCATTCCTGCCTATTTGAATGTAACGGAGGACTGGGCCCCAAATCCAGGCCCTGACTCTCACTTTAGAACCTCTCAAGGTTTAAAAATCTCCAGAGGCCTGGTCCACTCTCTGCCCATAGTTTAAGTACCTGTACATGCCCTTTCCAGCTTGTCATTCAGTCTCTGCTTGCTCACACCACACATGACCAGGCACACACTGTCTGTTTAGTTGGTCCTGAGCATCAAAAGGCTAGCTTTTTAGGACTCCCTTTCCTTGGCCCTTGTTGTACTGCTGAAAAAACCAACTCCCCATTCTCCATGGAAGCCCTTTGGATTATGATAGGCCAGAACTACCTGAGTTTTCTTCTTCCCAGTCACCATTAGCACTTCTTCTAGTTCCCACCACCTTCTTTGCACTGTCTTCTGATGGAGCAGCACCACTGCTGAGCTCAAAGCACTCTGCGTGGTACAAGCATCTGGAAGTCTGTCACCTATCTGGTAGCTACATCCTACTTCTGTTGATGGATCCCAGTACCACAGGGATTGCCTGGGGAGCCCCATTGCACAGGCAGGCTCTCTTTCTCTCCCCGTCAGTTTCCTTATGAATTCCACCAATCATCCCACTGTCTTTTTAGTAGAAATGCAGCCACAGAACCTGAAGGCCTCCATGAGCTGCTCCTGTCCATGTTGTGGGTCCCTTTCTCCCTTCTCCCCTCCCCCTTGTCCCTCCTCTCTTCTCCCTCTGTTTCCTCCCTCCTTGTTTCCCACTCCCACCTCTCTCCTCCCTCTTTGTGCTGTGGTTGCTGCTTAAAAGGGCCCTTTTGGGATGAATAGTGTTTTCAGCCCTGGCCAGGAATACATCCGGCCTTTCCCAGCCCCGCCCCTGTCCTCACCGTGCTGAGGCAGTCTGTGGAGAGCTGGACCAGACAATGGGCCAGTGGGTTCACTTGAAACTCACAAAAGCACCATTGCCCTCTGAGCAGTGCAGAGTGACAGGAGATGGGAAAAAAATCCCTTTCCCTGCGGGCTGCCTGCGTGGGATACCACTGGGGCATGGGGCCTATGGACAGTATAGCTGCAGCCCTGGGCACTGGGCCCAAGACAGTAGATGGACAGCAGCACCTTCCCTATCTGCCAGAGCTCTGAGGGGCTGCAGAGCTGCAGATTTGGCAAGGCCCCATCCCATGAAATTCACTGGGGATATTGGAACTGTCACGGCTGATTCACCATAGCCTCTGAGTACACACACAGAGGGTTCCATATTAGAGTCTGAAAGAACAAGGTTTGCGAACGTGAGAATAGTATCTGCAGCTTACTACACTGTGTGCTTTCTAAGGGCAGCTACTGCAGCCAGGCCAGAATGTGCCGGTGAATGTCTGTGGGAGGATGCTAGAGTAGTCATCAAAAGAGCAAGGAAAAAGACCCTTGTCTGGACACCAGCTCCACTATGCAGACCCTCAAAAGAGGAAGTTCAAAGGAAAGCTTCTGGTCCCTAGCCCCGTTCCAAGAGACTTTGGATTTAAGGGCAAAAACATGGTGGATGCCCAGAGAGGAGAGACCACAGTGTAGCAGGCTGGAGAAGGGAAGGGTGAGCATGTAAGGCAAGGACGAGCCCAGACAGTGCTCAAGTTTCAAGTGCAATCAATTAGTGATATCTACCATAGGCAAGTCTCACTTTTAAATTGAATACTACAAATAAGTTTTACTCTTTCTTGTAAGATGTCCATTCTCTTTGCCTTTTCTTCATTTCTATCACCAGTACCAGCTCGAGGGAAGGGCTCTCCTTTCACTTCTTGAGAACTTGTCTAATGTAGGTACTCTGATGTGTGTATTGTCATGTAATAATAATAAGCAGCAAACAGCAAAGCAAATGTGTCCCTTCTGGCAGCTGCCTTGGTGCCTGTGAGTCAAGTTCAAATCTCAGCAAAATGTCACAGACCTTCACTCTACAATACAAAAACCTCAGTGTTAAATCTGGGAATGGTTAGACACAACTGAGCTGTGTTTTCTTTATGCTTCACAAAGCACTTTTTGCCTGCCTGCCCTTCCTTTAGAAAAAAAAATGATGCAAAGCTCTATGTACAAGCTGAGGAAAACACACACGTGCCTCTTTTAGAGTCCCTCCTGCTTATCCAGCCATGGTGAAGCCAAGACAGTTCAGGAGCTGAACCACACAACCTCCCTAAGCCCCAGACTTGTCTTATCTATAACATGAATACAATATGCCTGTCTCTCAAAGTAATGTGAAGATCAAATGGAATGTTTACACTGTACCAGGTATCACTTATCAATGTTACCTACTATTTCTAAACAGCTGGATAAAAAATTAAGACACATGCTTTTTATAAATAACCCTTGTCTAGCTCTTATGGTTTACAAAATGTTTTCTCAGCATTATCACATCTTCAGAAGACTATTAAAAGATAGGTATCAGCTCTGCTACTTGAGATCTCATTACACAAACTGGACAGAATGTCATCAATTCTGTGGGGGAGTGGTTTGCATTGCCTAGATCTCTAGGGTGGTAGCGCCATCTTGATTAGGAAGCAGCGCAGGTCTAGTGGAGTTCCCAAGGTACACTCTCCTGGGTGGCCTTAGCTTACCACTGGCCCACTGGCTGCTATGATGAGTGCTTATGATGGTCTACACTGGTGGTTGGTAAATTTTGTATTTTACGCTTGGTGAGTCATAAGGTTTCTACTCGATTCTGTCACTACTATCTCTGTGTGTACACGAGACAGCCTGGAGCTCTGGGCCTGTACAAATGTGCTCAAAGAATCTGTTCAATGATTTTTAAATTTTTCTCGTGATTTTTGATCAGCTAATTTATTATTTTATCGTATAATACTAAACTACCTTTACAGCTATTAGCATACCTACAAACTTCCACAGAAGCCAGCGTGACCTCTAGAACACCAGAAAGTCATTACATGGGACCCCGCAGATACTCAGTGAACAAAAACAAAATTAAATAAATTTCATAATCACAAGTCATCCAAGCAAAGCATGCCTACAGAAGATGACTGGCTTAATTTGGGTCCATATTGTTATCCTCTTGGGCTAGATGATTTTAGCTAGGTCCTTCCTAAAGGGTATAAAGAGGGAAGCAAGAGAAACATAGCAAACACAAGCCTCATTTTCCTCTAATGAATTTGAAGAAGAATTAGTATGGGTGTCAGCTGGAGGTCTGTGGACTTGGCACATCAATGGAAACATATACAATGGAAGCAATCAGAAGGGCCATAGGCCCTGGGATCTGGGAACAGCCCTGTCTTATCTGATGGGAACTGTCAATCAGAGGCATGAGGAAGATGAGCTAAGAGAAAATGCAGTAGAGCAAACCAGGTGGCAGAGGAGCGAAGCTAGCAGAAGGATAAAGGAAGCCAATAATAAGATGATCAATTGAATAGGCCAAGGACTGCCTGGGAATCATGGAGTAAGGGCAAGGTTCTGACTGGCTTCCACTGTCTACAGGGCGGTTGCGGGGAAAAGGCCACAGCAAGGCCCCTGGCTACCACAAAGTGGTGTTAACTCTAAAACTCCTGCAGTGGGAGCTAGTAAGTCCAGAAAGGTCAGATAAACAGTCAAACAGATGTAAGAGCCAAGCATAAGTCCTCAACATACCTGGCATATACTATAGCCATGGGGGAGAATATAGGTGGTTATAGTGTGATTATCAGGGCTTCTGAGTGAAGAAGGTTGGGATCTTAATCACCCTTCTAATATGAGGGGATCAAGGGCCAATGAAATGGGTTGAATTGTACCCTCTAAAAAGCTATGTCCAAGTTCTCATTCCTTATATTTGTGAATGTGACCTTATTTGGTAAAAGGGCCTTTGCAGATATAATTAAGAATCTTGGTATCATCCTGGATTGAGGGGTGGTCCCTCAATCCATTGTCTAGGTCCTTATAATAGAAAGGAGAAAGTGATTTGAGACAGAAGGGAAGGCCATGTGTAGACAAAGGCAGGGATTGGAGTTATGTGTCTATAAGCCAAGGAACACCAACTGTCAGAAGCTTAAGGAGGGTTCTTCAGAGCCTCCAGAAAGAACCAACCCTGGCAACACCTTCATTTTGTACTTATTGCCTCCAGATTGGTGAGAAAACAAATTTCTATTGTTTTAAGCCACTAAGTTTGTGGTAGTTTTTCACAGCAGATCTGGGAAACTAATAAAGCAATGAATAACAATCCTCTCCATGATCACAGGGGCATGGTCCCTCTGGTCCACCACTGAGTTCTCAACCCAACACATCACAATACTCACTACTTACTTGTTTAGTGTTTGGATGGGCAGGGTTCCCTAGATTGGCTGGCAGATGGTTTCTAAGTGTGGGGATGAGAAAAGGGGAGGGTGATAAGCTGTCCAAAGTACTGGCCCTGAAAGCTATCACATTGTCTGACTTCGTCCTGAGTTCAGGGTCACTGCAGCAGTGGAGTAAGGAACGCAGTGATGGACAGCAGCATTTGAGGGCCCTGATGGAAGCAGTGGCCAGTTCTTCAAAATCATGACATTGGGGTCTGGGCAGGTCCTGAGAAATTCCCTCATCACCTCAGTCTCCACAAGAATCTTTGGAGCTAAATGGTACACACCAGCAGCACCCTAGGGAAGAAAGCATAGTGACTGAGCCTGAGGTTTTTCAGAGACTGCAAAATGAGGACCACAGACCACAGGCATACCCTAGATTATATAAAGGATTTAGGTGGGAGGAGAAATAAGAGGACAGGAGGTTGGAGCCATGTTTCCTATAGGAAACATGATCTATGGAGCTGGGGAAAGAATATGTGTTTTAAGGGAAAATCTGTTGTGTGGCCAAATTAGTTAACAGCTAACTAACACAGACCAGTGTCTTTATTGCATGGCTCTTTAGAGTAAGGGTTAAGGGGTAAGCTATGACGTAGTGCTTTCTCAGTAGCTGCCACTGGGCAAATGCCCTGGCTGTCAAAGAGAGGGACAGGAAGTGCATAGCACTGAGTTGGGCAATGGCAGGGCCAGGCTGGTATGGGCTTGCAGGATCCAGGAGCCAGTCCTAGACCACTCTCAGACTTCATCCCACATTGCTTAGACGCTGGATGAGCAGCCAGAAGTGGTCCACCATCCATATTGGCCCATGTAAAGCCATTCAGTTACCTGCTATCTCTGCTCGTCCCCTTTCTTTAGGTTTCCAGACCTTTGCACTCACCTAAGCACCTTTACCCAGAAGGTAGTCTGTACAGATGTGCTAAACTGATGGATGAGTCATCATGGAAGGTGACTGGAGAGGTATGTTTGGAAGGAGAGGCAGGTGGAATCCTCGATCAGCTAGGTAAGCCAGGAACACCAGGAACACGTGCAAACTCAGAGATGAAGTGCCAGCTTTGAGGAGGTTCCTGGGGCTCCCTTGGCCAGCACCTCTAAAAGGTCAAACTGGAAAGTTTAGGAAGCCTGTCCTTCCCCCCAAGAGGCCATGCCCCAGGGGGTCTTCCAATGCTTCTCCACCTGCAACTTACAAGAGTATCTGAAAAGGGACCTTGTGCTAGAGATCAGGTCATTAAAGAATGAAGCAGACCCTTCTGAAGGCCCAGCCTCACCCACCCAGCCCGCTGCTTTTGTTTTGCCTATTCTGCTATGGAAGAGATTATTTGTCTCCAAAGGCAGCCCTAGGACTGGGCACTCTGTCACCTGGTGCAAAGTCTTCACACACACACACACACACACACACACACACACACACACAAACACACCTGCAACAAAGGCCCCTGATTAAAGCAGAAAAGAGAACAGCTAACCCAAACAAGAAATTTTTTTGTCAAAAACAGACCTCTTTAACTAATCTTGAGAAAATTGTATAAACACTATATTTAGATGTTTTAAAGCAATTTTAAAAGTTGGTCTTCCCTAAATGACAGTCAAATGTCTTCCCTGACTTTGATGAGCCAGAGAACGCACTTCATCACTCAGTCCCATACATGAGAGCCACAAAAGACTGGCCTGAGTTTGTGTGCCAAATTCCCTGCACCAGAGCCTTGGGGAGGAGATATTTCTCCCAGCCTTGCAGACAGCCAACCACCCCCTAGCTCAATGAGTGCAAAGTCCCAACAACTCTGGACCATCCTCCCATCAGGCTTGAGAAATGCCACCCCCATAAGGCTCACCCACCTCTGGCCCCCCCATCCCACAGGCTTCAGCAAGCGCTGGCCCAGGCTGCCCCACCCAACCCCCTACACACAGAAATCTCCTTCGCCACTCTAGCAGCTGCCTTCTTTCACACACTGCCTCAGCAAGATGAAAGGGACTATGTCCCTTAAACAGAAGAGAATATTTTGAACAGGGAATTAACAGCAAATTAAACTGGTTTCATTGTACTCATTCATGCACAAAATGAGTGTGGGAGTTAAACCGAGAAAAACCAAACAGGCAATGCGTTTCGATAATCAGAGGGCAGAATTCCAACCCCAGAAGGAAATGATCCCTTAGGGGGAGGAAAGTGCTGCACAGTATGGGCCCCTAATTGGTCAGGAGCCCTGCATCTCTGCCCACCAGAGTCAGCATCCTTTCCAAGGCTGGGGGATCCAAAGGTCCTGGAAGACCTGTTCTCTAGACCAGCAGCAGCAGGCCCCATCACAGGTAGAGGTACCTTCCTCAAAATGCACCGGGTGTCTGCCCCTCTCCAGAGAACAGCATTGCTCCAGAGCAGCTGCTGCCTTGACTTTGCAGCTCAGTCAAAACTGTTACAGCAACAACCAGTTAGGCCCATAATCCTCCAGGCCTTATCTCCCCCACCCCCCAGGCACATTCTGCTTCGTTGGGCTCTCAGTGAAACCGTGCAGCACATGAGTAACTACAGCACCCATCAGTCTCTTCTGAAGATTCATGAGGACAAGGATTAGCAGCAACAGAATAATAACCACCTTTAAAACATGATCTCTTTCCTTCCAACTCTTCCTGTTTCCTCTATTTCCATCTGAGGGTGTCCAGGCCCCTCCCTTTGCAGTGGCTCTACTACCCTCCTGGTCCAGGTGTGCTCAGTACAACCCTGAGACAGTTGGGTGGGACAGTAGTGTCCATGGGTGGGCAGTGAGAGACTCTGAACCTCTAAGGACCTTGTGAAAAGGGTAATTTTCTGAAAGAGCAGGAATGAACCTGTGTGAAGTCATTTTAAATGACAAGGGACACTGCTAAATGTGCCATTGTTCACTGAACACATTGACACACTAGGTATTGGAACAAGCTGGGACTTCCATCTGAAGCTACCAAAGACACCAGAGAAGCTAAACATGAAGTATGAGATCTTGATCTTCCCCGCCCTCTCCCTTCCACAAGCTCACCATTGCCTTTCTAGCAAAAATAGGAGCCACCACAACAACAGAAGCCCAGTACCCAAAGGTACCTAGGAAATCCCACCACAGGAGTGCAGGAGCCCAGGAACTTCCCAGAGCCTCACCCACCCTGATACCTTCCACAGAGCACTTTTGTCATGCCCAGCTTGGCACACAGCAAACCAGAGCTCTAAATGGAGTGCCACTTCTATTTCTTGTTAATACATCAAAACAGATGAAAGAAAGAGATAATCTTTAGTAATACTGAATATCCACAAGGACCCTGGTGCCCTCACCTTGGACTGTGATCAAGGTCATGTGTCCTAATAGAAACCTATGAGGGCCATCTGCAGAAAGGTGGCAGTGTGGCCTAACTAAGTTCATTTCCAGCGTGACATATTCCAGTCTACCAATGCCTACTAAGCAGGCACTCTACCACTTGAGCCCCTTTACCAGGTCTTTTTCATGTGTGTGTGTTGGGTTTTTTTTTTTTTTCTACCAATGCCTGCTGAAGAGTACTTACAAGTTCTGTTATCTGGTTTAGGACAAACTAACTCTTACAAAATGGGATAAGCAACTTATTCCTGCAAAAGATACACAAGTTGAACAATTCAAATACTAGAGCCATAAATAAAGCCCATGCATCTGAGGCTGCTGACACTTGCTCTGACCCTAGTAATAGCTCTTTATCAGCCATACAAAGAGTTAATGCCATTAGAGTATGATCAGATCTGACAGGAAATTGGCAAAAAAATCAAGTAATCAAGAAGGCTATTTGAAATATGGATATACATCCACTATCATCAATGACGAGCTTCTCCTTGAGTGTATATTTTGCCTTACTGTACCAGCTAATAAGATTAAGAAGCCATTGTAATCATAGCAAGATATTTTTAAATATTGTTTATTTCATCTTTATCTGATTTCTAATTATTTTGTTTTACTGCATATATTGAAACGCACAGAATATATTAATGTAGTAGCACATATTCATTCAATACATACATACACAAGTAGTGTGGCATGTGATTGGTCTGGGGTCCTGAAGGTGTGCAGACTTGCCCATGTAGAATGGGTGGCACCATGCCCCCCTTCTCAACACTCAAGAAATACCTACACACTCTCCTAGACTCCTGGCTCCTCCCTCTCATCCTGTCTATCAACCTCTTCTCTGTGTTTCCTCCCTGAACACTCCCAGTAAGTCTATTTATCTCCATACCCTTAGCAAGTACCCAGTCCCCTCTCTCCTGGACAGCTCCAACTGCTTCTATCTCACCCTTTTCTTGCACCTTCCAAATCCATTCTCATTCTTAAAGACAAGTTGAACTTCCTGAAATGCAAATCTCATCAAATCTGTTTCTTACACAAAAGCTTTCAAGAGCTTCCCATGAGCCTAAGGGGAAAGTTCAAGTTCCCTTTCCCTCTTCCCCCAGTAACATCACCAATAACATCTATTGCTCCATTCCTATTGGCTAGCCACTGGTCCTAAACATTTCATATCTGTGATCTCTTTTAATCCCCACAATTCCCTTAAGGGGAGCTATAGGTACTGTGCCCACTTTACAGATGAGGCTTAAAAGGGTTAAGAAACTCATGTGAGTTCCCACAGCTTTGCTCTGCCTCTGATTGCTATGCAAAGCCCTCCCTCACCCTCACTCAGGGCCTCTCTTGCTCCTTAGAACTCAATCTGCTCCCTCACTGCTCCTGGCCCAAAACCCTTCCTAAGGTGTCATCTCTATTCAACTGCTTATAAAATTGAGCAACCAGCAAGTACAAGTGTTGTGCTCAGACCAGTGGGAGATCTAAAGATGTAAAAGGTAAAATTGCGCTTCAAAAGGCCTCAGCTTCTCAGCCAGGACAATCTCCATTCCAGCCATCATGTCTGAGCACCAACTGTGGACTTAACCTGCATCATCTCATGTGATTCCTACAGCAGCCTGTGAGACAGGCTCTGTTACAATGTTTCTATAGAAAGGGAAACAGGCTCAGGAAAACAAAGCCTGAGAACATACTGCACCAAAGTCATATTCCAACCAAGGTTGTGTATAGCCCCAAAGTCCATCCCCAGAAGGTATTACCAGTTTATAGACACAAGTGACTCCCACAACTCCCTGCTCTGGCTTATGTCCTTCCACTCTAGAACAAACCTCCAGGTCCATCAGTCTCCCACTACCTTGAAAACTCATCAGGTATAGACTTAACTCTGAAATAGCCCTGATGTCCCCTACCTGGAAAGTCTATCTCCTCCAGAAGTTCCAAGAATAAGAGCATATTTTGAGTGGATGAAAAGTGGGAAGAAACTAACTTTAGGATGTGATAGACGCTGTTCTTAGAAAGATGTTTATTTGGCCTTATGGGAAGGAGAAAGGATATGGAGGAACTTGACTAGTTAAAGAAGCATTAAAGAGCATTCTAGGCAAGGGCTCTGAAGCATGCAAGAGCTGGGAGTTTTTGAGGTGAACAAGCTTCCAATTGGAGGATCTTGGTGAAGGAATACTGCAGGCCAAACTCAGGCCAGCAAAAGTATTCCACAATCCATGGCCCCTGGTCACTGAGCATGATGACAGAGATGAATTTCATGTATCACAGTCCAAGGTGTCTTTTCTACTCCTAACCCCTGAGAAATGCCCTGTGAGCCCCTCAGATGGTACAGAGAACCCCTCTTCTCTTTCTCTATCCTACAGACCAGCACAGTGAGAAATCAATGCAGTTGGAAGCGGTAAGTAGTTGTGTCATCCTCATCTCTTGGAGATCACCCAGAATTGACACATGGCCTTCTCTAGACCATGCTGCCCCACACTAGGCCTTCCACTCCCACTCCCTGCCTACCATGGTGGAGGCATCTTTTGGGACTGCCCAGAACTCTGTGTCTATAGGCCTGAGCTCTGGGTCAGCACATAGCACACAGCACAGCCACTGCCATACAACCTCATCCCAACAAGGTGCTCCCATGCCCCTGAAAGGTAGATTCAGATCCTGGGAGCCTTGGAACTTCTCCACTTAGAAGTGAACTAACACAGAGGTCAGGACAGACATCTCCACTCTTGAGCAGCAGGCTTTTCCTCAAAAAGCAAACAGATCTTGTGTAGACATTACTCTCCTCCCACAGATGGACGCCTAGAAAACACAAGATTGCTTCCAAGCTACAGATTGCACCGAGGCCCACATCACCTGCTCGTGGGCAGACTCCGTTGTCACTTGCCTACATGGCCAGGAGTCAGGAGCATCAGGGCTGGCCTGTCACCAAACAAAATGGGAAACTGAGTACCCATCATTTTTTGGAACTCGCATTTTAGATGATGGGGTCAGTAAGAAGAAGAGTGAAGACTGGGCTGGAAATCTGTGCACTTGGCTTCCCTGCCCAGCCCTGCCATCAGCACTCGCCATCATGATCAAGTGATTCTTCCTGTCAGAAAATGGGGCTGTTCATGAAGCCCATTTATGGCAAGATGCCTGGAGGTGTGGAGTGTAAGAGTGTGAATGATAAGAGGCTGGGCATAAAGTTGATAAGCTAGGACCACAAAACACTCAAGCCACAAGTAATCACTCCTTGTCCCCTTGGGCACACATATATCAAGTCACACTCCTCACTGCAGTCCACCCCATGGACTCCCCAATCCATCCCAGCTGGCATGACAGATACAACAATTTGCCTTCTCAAGATTAACCACAACAAGCCATGAAAACCTAAGGGATGGTTAGTGGTGAAACACAGAGGGTATCCAGCCCTGGACCATGATGCAGATGTGGTCTGCTGGCTGTGGAAAGGGCTTTGAAACCCCTCATCTGATCCCAGCACTGAGAGGCCAAGCTGCCAGAGCAGGAAGATTTTTCTCCCCTTGGGGGACTATAGATACAGGCCACTTGGGCTAGTGCCCAAAAGCACCCCTAGTATTCCTTTTGCAGACAATCCCAGGGTTTCCACGCCAAGATGAAGGAGGGTGTGTGATGAGAAATAAAGGCCCAAAGAGAGAAGAAGCCATTCATCCATCATCCATTCAATGCCTCTGTCAACAGTACAATGGAACAACAGGAGCTGACTACTTCAGAGTGGGTGGTCAGAGGAGGCTGCCACAAGAAATGCCACTCTGAGCTTTGCATGAGTGTGGCCAAAAAGATCGCCAGGAAAAACATCCTGGGCAGAGAAAAGGATGATGACTGAAGATCAACCTCACCTGTGGCTTCAGTAGCACCTTAAGGGAACTGTGTGTGATGGGCCACCCTTCTGCTTTGCTGTGGCCACTGCCCCTGCAGGGCTGTTGCTGCTTGGGCCCTCGCCTTTGCCCACATGCCTTCTCTTTTCACTAAGGACAGAAGCTGACACTAGATCCATGGGGTTAGGGAGTAGCTGGACTTGGATCCCCGCCCCCCTTACTGATGCTGCTGTACTCCCCCAGCCCAAAAGACGTTGGAATCTCTGAGAATCCGCAGGTTAGTGAGCTAACCAAAAGAAAACTTGCCTTGAAATGAGAGGGCTGGAGTGAGCCCTGGGTCTCCTGACTTAAACATAGTCATGTGAAGGAATCCAGTAGCCCCTCCGCCCTTAACTTTTCCAGAAAACCCTCTGAGGTACAGTCATCTCACTAAAGATCCTGTGCCCTCCTCCCACCACCACAGGTAGCCTCAGGTTCCTACTCTGGCCACAGTCCTGCTGAGCAGTGTGTGAGAGGCATGACCCTCCCCAGAAGGGGCTCCCCCTTGTGCTTCTCCTGCTCCCCTTAGAAGGCTGAGTCCCTTGGGCTGGCCTTTCACTAGCTCTATGGTGGCCAGGACAGCTCTGTGGAGGCCAGGACAGCAGGGAGCTTTCATGGAGCTCCTGGGATCTGGGCTTAGGATGACTACAGCTGCCATTTGGGCAGTCAGACTGCCACCTCTGTCAACACCAAACAAGTGGTACTTTCTTGCAAGTCTCCCTAAGTAGGGCTGCCCTCTCTGAGTGTGGCCAGGGAAGTACCCCTGCTAAGCAAAGACTTTGGGTCAGATGGTGAGGGGTTTAGGGAGTTCACTCCATTAGGATCTACCAGAGTCAGCTCAGGGGGGCCATCAGTGAAGGATCCAACCTCGACAGAACAAATGTGGCAACAAGAAAGGTCATCAATAACACACAGCAGGGGTGGAAATAATGATTGTCACAATAATAACAATCATATCTAGCATAGCAAAATCTACTATTATTGGATGTTTATGGTGCACAGGCCTGATCAGAATGTTAAACTTCAGGAACCCTACAAGGAAGATTCTAAGGTGCAACCCCTGAGTCAGATTATGGGAGAAAAGC
The DNA here is from genome assembly GCF_047511655.1 of Castor canadensis. Taxonomy (NCBI): domain Eukaryota; kingdom Metazoa; phylum Chordata; class Mammalia; order Rodentia; family Castoridae; genus Castor; species Castor canadensis. The sequence continues at coordinate 56,256,745 of NC_133402.1, read as the reverse complement.
TGGCTGGAGAGCCAGCTCAGCAGCCAGGAGATGCCAGTCAAATCCAGAACCACATCTGAGATGACTTCTGCAAAGGACAGGGAGGACCTGTGGGCCTACAGCAGCATGGAGATTAGAGCTGTCTGTGCAGCATTTCACAGTGTACCCCCTCATCTTGGCATGCTGCAATATCTTACTGGTATACCACTGAAATACTTCTATTTCCTCATCTCCCCAGTCTCAACTCCCTGCTACCAGACATGAAGAAGGACATTGGAGAAAGAGTCATAGAGAACACTCCAGTTCCTTGTTTCTTCCCAACTCCCACCTCAGCCTCAAACCTTCTTTGCCAGCTGCAAAGATGGTGGCCAAAGACTGCAAAAATCAGGACATTTTCTTATCACTACAATAGAAAAGAGAGGGTGATCTTATGAAGGACTCATGGTCCTTTTTTTTTTTTCAATTTGGATTTGAATAGTGCCAAATCCTCCACCCCTTCCCATCTGTTCAAAGTGTAAAAGATAAACCTCCACGTATTTCTCTATTATGATTCTACTTTCTCTGGCCGTTTAAACTCGAATAGAAACTTAGGCTGCCCTTCTTAACAGTCGGGTGGCTTTTCCTCTTAGACCTTATGAATGGCGGATTCACTCTTGCTAACATGAGTACTAGAAAGATATTTGAACATGTTTAATAGGGAAAGTGCATGTTTTCAAGTCATGTTTCTGCACACAAAAGGTCTAAGCACCACATTTTACCTTTCAGCTTCATCCAAGCCTGGAAAATTTCCACTTCAAAGCCAGGGCTTTCTTATTTTCTTTGTGAAAAAAATGCATTGGTAACAGTGAGAGATTATTCTCCCCAAGCTCATCCCTTCTCTGTGCGTGATGGACAGTCACTAGCTCTCCATACTCCCTTTCTGCACTGGATACCAAGACCACCCCTGTGTCCATCTGGACCCTGATTTTCTGGGTCTGGGCAAGATGTCACACTCACAAGGCATCCAGTAAGACAACAAATGGAGACGGAGACGATAAGATGGAGGTGGCATTGATCCCTAGGGGTGTCAACTCAATAGCAAGCTGGACTGGCAAAAGCACATAGCCCCCTGGCACAGCAAGGAGGAGGCAGGAAAAACAGAGGGCCCTAGGGTTCTCCCAAGGCAGACTCCTATTTTGCATTAATTTCTTTTAAATAATACCTTTTAAAGTGGAAATCTCCAGAAGAGAGGGGAACTATAATTGCAGCACAAGATTTGGCTGTGCCAGGGGAGAGAGAAGCTTGTTTTCCTGAAGAAGCTGAAGGCTGGAGGCTGTCACTGCCATCAGAAGTGGAAGATTTAGAGAAGTCAAACCAAAAAAGAGAGGCTCAACCATTGCAGTCATCATTCTTCCTACCCAGGGAGGAAGAGCAAATAAGAAACTAGAGAGACAACTGCCAGTTAGTGGAGTAAACCAATCAAAAGAAGGCATTTTTTTTCCAGGCTCAAAGCACTGGGCTCTTCACTGCTCCTTGCAGATCAGAGGTGACCATGAGGAGGATGCAGTGGAAATCTTACCTTTTATGAGTGGTGTATTAAAGAAACACTGGGATAAGGATTGAAGGTTGGAAAGCCCACAATAGAAGATTTGGGGCAGAAGTTGGCTGGTCTTCTACATCAGAGACCTTGCTCCAAATGGAACTCCCTATTATTCTTCCAGAAATAACTTTCTTTCTCTCTTCTTTCCTTTCTTTCTTCTTTTTTTTTCTTCCTTTCTTCCATCATCCCTTCCTTCCTACCTTCCTTCCTTCCTTCCGTTCTCTTTCATTTTCTAGGAAAAGAACCAAACCACAGTTTTATCACTGGTTATTACAGTGATTAGACAGGGAGAAGGACACAACAGAGAATACAGCCTTCCAAAGAAGAAATGCACATAGCAAGTGCAACTTTTCCTGGAGGCTGGGGATGCCTTAGAGATGGAAGTTTTCTAGGAATAAAAAGCTCCAGCCTTTGCATTTTCACTTCATGAAGGTCAAATCACATTATAAGAAGGGACATCAGAGAGAGAACTGAGGCTAGAGAGGAGATTGGCAGTCTCAGGTTACAAGGCCTCACTGTCAGCCCACAAACCACACTATACTGCACTCTGAAATGGAGCTAAGGAGTTGTCCCAGTCATGTGTCTCTGCTCTTAAGGGCCCTCAGAATGAGCCACCCATTCAGTGCAATGAATATCAAGTGAGCCCCACACACCTTGAGCTGTGAGATTCCCAAGCCAAAAGAATCACAGTTCCTATTCTCCAGGGCTCCTATTTTGGTGGGAAGAAACCAGAATAGGCTTAATAAGAGTGGGAAGAAAGAATGGGCCATGCACACAGGAATAAAGGAGGGGTAGAATGAGGATGGGGAACAGAGGAAGCAATTTAAAGAAAACTCCCAACACCTGACTGAAGAAGCACACCACTGCCCTTTGCATGTATTCCTTCCATCCCTCACTCAATTTTGTGCACAGTTCTGATCACAGGTTCTTGCTCTGTAAGGCATTGTGCTAGAGCTACGGATAAAACCCAAAATGTAACAGGTAGGAGTCTATGTCTCATGCAATTTATGGTCTGAAATTTATGGACAGACAGATATCCTGCAAGAAGTAGTGCAATTGCATTAGGTCCCAGAGAGGAGCACGACAGCTTGTGAATGAAGCAGACAAAGGGAGCTGTAATGAGAATAGTTCCTAGAAGAAGTAGGGCCAAGACTGAAGGGATGAGTAGAAGGGGACTGCTGTAGCAGACTGGTGGTGTTGTGTAGGACTTGACACTTAGAAACAGGTTGGTTCCAAAGCTCTTGGCAGGACCCTGGCATCTGGCACTTCTGAGCCACAGTCCTGGCTCTTGGGATGGGCACTTGTAGGGGTGGGGAGTATGTGTTTTCATTGAAAAGAAAGTCGGAGACCAGGAAGCCTGGATTTTGTAACCACATTAAGGTTGTTCTTCATTTGAATTTATGGTTTATTGGCTTGTTTTTCCACATTATTCTCAGTGAAAAGGGAAACCACTGAAGTGTTTGAAGCAAAGCAGTACATGAATGAACACATTTGTTCATTCTTCTTTTCAGTTAACACAGTTCAGCTTTACACTCTTTTTGAGTATTCTAGATCCAAAAAAAAAAAAAATAGATTTTGTAGGCCTCCACTTGCTAATTATACAACTAATTAAGTCTGTAATCAGGACAATCTCCCTGCCCCCTGAGACCATCAGCACCCAGGGCTGTACTAGGGGGAGGCGGACCATCCTGGGGCCATTTCTTCCCATGTTATTCTTGTAACATAATTGGTTCTCAGATGGATGACTTGAGATTTTTTTCATTATATTTGCCTAGAAGAAGTTGCAGAGACTGATATTGTGTGTGTGAGCATGTGCTTCTGTGCAGGCTGTCTGCATCCTCTGTTTGCAAGGGGCTTGACCCAGTCTCAGCAAACGGTGCTGAACTAGCAAGGGCTCAGCAAAGCAATCCATTTATTATAATTCTGCAGAGAAGAGGTCCAGTAAATCAAAGAGACAACATGACTGCAAACAAATTACAAACCAAGAGATAGAATGGAGGGAGGGAGGGGAGGTTAAATCAGTGACCAATTGGGAAAAGTGGGAATAAAAAGGAAAGGGATAGGGAAAGCCAGAAAATAGAGACCTACAGAGATGCCTGGAGTCGGAAAGAAGGAAAAGTGTAGCCTAATTTGTCCATCAGGAAGAAAAAGAAAAAAGAAAAGCCTCCTACCATGAGAGATCTCATTTACTGGAAATCTCTAACTTACAAACCCTTGACTTAAAAAACCTACTACCCTTTGTTCTCCTTAAGAGTCACCTAGGGAGCAAGTGGTGGGCAGTTTCTTTCTCCTGTGCAAATTGTTCATGGTTCTCTCTTCTCATGCAAATAGGGTTAGTAACTCTTCTCAGTAGAGTTAACCTACTAATGGTATCCATTGTGCAAGTATGTAGTCCAAACTAAGAATCCTCCAGAAACAATTGCCCTTTTGCTAGACCAGGTCAGCAAAGTTGGCCTTTGAGGAAGGAACTCAGCATGGAACTGAACCCATGTTCCTGTCACAAGAACTGGGACAACTGGTGGGTGGCTGTGACTGGGATTGCCAAATTCATACCCTTGACAAGAACACCAAGAAATAACTAAGTTTCAAGGCCATAATGAGGAATAGTTCAACTACTACCAACGAAAACATTTTTTTGTCTGGAAAAGTACACTCCTAGACCCAAATATCTCCCTTACAAAGTCTACTCTGAAAAATAGCCTGCTTGGAAACAGAGAAGTAGTTTGACAGAAGTAGCAAAAGAGCAGGAAGAGGGTTGGGAAAGGACCTACTAAGACAATGGAGAGTCACATTACAGTTCTCCCAAACACACGTGTTATACTCACAAAATTCTGACCAAACAGAGCAGTATTATTTACAAAGGAGGCAGTATCCAAAGTCATTGCTAAGAACTCTGAACAGACATCTAAGATGGCAGACCACTTCATGACAATTTTATGAAGAAAACTGGCTTTTAATGTAAATGATGAAGCTATAAGGAGCACTCTGGTGGCTCATAACTTCCCAGCCCTTAGCCATTGGACCCTTCTGGATGATAAGGAACAATGTTTTTGGAGGGTCATTGCAAAAGTTCTAAATAAATTATTGCCAGAAAATTCAGCAACACACCGAAGGACAATGTGGAATTTATTACAAGACAAGGATGGCTCAATATCAGGGATCTAGAATATAACTGACCAGGTGGATAGATCCAAAGTATTATCTAAGCATCTCATTGACACTGAGAAGGCGACTGTTAATATTCAATATCATTCTTATTTTTTAAAAAATGAACTCATATTAAAATAACAATAGGTGGATACTTCCTACTTTGGAGAAATCTATTTTTCTCAATCCAAAATACTTAGTAGAAAAACACTAGATTTTTTTTTCCATAAAATTTCAGAACAAGACAAAATATCACATTTGTCACTGTTACTGGGCATTGCTGTGGGACAGCAGGCAAAGCAATTAGCCTAGGAAATTAGATGTATGAATTGGAAAGGAGGAAGCAAACAAGGTCAACATTAGTAGATAATATAATCATACACCTGGCACACACAAGACAATCGATTGACAATCTGCTCTAAGCAGTAAAAGGACAGGCTATTAAGGTAATATATAGAATGAAATTCTTTTTATAATCATAAAAAACAACTAGTTGGGAGATTTAATGGGAGAAGAAAATTCAAATTTTAATAGCAACAAAATACTTGGGAGATATATTTAAGAAGAAAAGGATAATATCCATAGTCTTGGTAAGGATTCTAATATCATATGTTAACTCTTCCTAAGTTAACCTATAAATATAACCCAAGAAAAGTGGGAAACTAAAATTGAACAGAAAAATAAACAGGTGTAACCTGTTCTCGAAATGAACCATTTGGCTCTCTCTAAGAGGGCTACAAAGTAGAAATCCTATGAACAAGTAATTCCTTTCCTAGGAACAGACTCAAGAGAGACAGAGAAATTCTTAGAAATGTATGTACAAAGGGAACACATAGGAGAATGTCAAAAGAAGTATTCTTTATAACAGTGGAAAATTACATACAAGTTAAATGCCCATAAACAGGAAAATTAATAAATTGTGATATTTTTGTACAGTAAAATACCACACACCTGTGGCAACAACAGACTAGCATAGTACATCTCAAGATGGGTGAATCTGTCAAGCCTAATATTGAGTGGAGGAATGGAGGGAAGGCTGTGTGATTCAGAAGAACACATGAAGTATAATACTACAAATATACAATTCAGATTACTGCTTCATTTAGGTGCACATACATTAGCATTCAATGGGAATAAAATGTGTGGAAACACAAAACACCAAACTCAGTGGCCACCCAGGAGGGGGCAGGGATGAGAAGAACATGCTGGAGATATTTCAGAAGCTGGGGAGTTGGTAGGTGTTTATTTAACACATTTTTCTTTTCTTTTTTCAGTGTTACATTATTATTTACGCTTTTGTTGATCTGAAACAGTTAAATCATTTTAGTGTAAAAGTAAATAAGCAAGAATAACCAGAAAAACTTTCAAAAGAGAAAAATATGAGGCCTATAGTCCTACTCGTTATTAAAACATATTATCATGCCATAGCCCATAAAGACTGTGCAGTACTGGTGCAAGAAGGGGCTGGTTACTGGAATAAAATTAAAAGTCGAGAAATATTCCTGTTATTTTCTCCCAGAGGGAATCTACTTGTCCTAACACAATAGTTTCTATATGGCAATGCATCTCCATGTTTTCACTTCATGTCTCTCCTAATAAAGAGGGATACCAGCAGACTTCAGGATCTAGGACCACAGCTCCAAGTGGCTCACCAAGGGGAAAAAATTCTTTGAAGGCTCAGCTTTATTGTTGAGATGAATGGAGATCTCATTCTACTCAAATTAGAGAATGCAATCTACTCAAAAATCTGTTCTTATTCATAACCACCTGATCTAGGTCATGGTCTCACCAGGCACAGCCCTGAACCTGTCTCTCCATAGTACCTCTCTACCTAGGTTCTTCTGTAGCTTCTCCACCCAACAGCCAGAGGGATCTGTCAAAGCTTCACATCACTTCCGCTCACCCTCCTGCTTAAAACTCTCCAACAGCAAAAAAAAATAAACTTTTTACTGGACCGAATGACTGACTCAGCCAGCCTCTGAGCCCTCAGGCCCTGTGCTCAGTCCCTGCCAAGTGACTTCCTGCCTGCTACTCACATCCACGAAACTCCTCTCCCCTCAGAACCTTTGCACAGCCCCCCTTCCCCTTCTGGAACATTTGTGGACTCTCCAGGAGAGCAAAGAATTTTGTTCACTTTGTTCAATGCTGTGTGTCCATTCCTAGCACTCAAATACTTTTTTTTTTTGAGTTTAGAAAGCTCTTTTTTTTTCTTTTATTATTCATATGTGCATACAAGGCTTGGGTCATTTCTCCCCCCTACCCCCACCTCCTCTCTTACCACCCACTCCGCCCCCTCCCTCTCCCCCACACCCCCTCAATACCCAGCAGAAACTATTTTGCCCTTATTTCTAATTTTGTTGTAGAGAGAGTATAAGCCATAATAGGAAGGAACAAGGGTTTTTGCTGGTTGAGATAAGGATAGCTATACAGGGAGTTGACTCACATTGATTTCCTGTGTGTGGGTGTTACCTTCTAGGTTAATTCTTTTTGATCTCACCTTTTCTCTAGTTCCTGGTCCCCTTTTCCTATTGGCCGCAGTTGCTTTTAAGGTATCTGCTTTAGTTTCTCTGCGTTAAGGGCAACAAATGCTAGCTAGTTTTTTAGGTGTCTTACCTATCCTCACCCCTCCCTTGTGTGCTCTCGCTTTTATCATAGCACTCAAATACTTAATGACAAATGGGTAAGAATGACACTCCAGGAAGATATACTTTATTAATTTCCAGAAAAGGAGTATCTCTCCCTAGAAGGGACTGAGGTTATGGGCCACATCAGACTATAAAATAGGTCTTGGTACAGGTCCTCAGATACCTTAGGAGTCCCCCTCTCTCATGACCTGCATCTCACTGAGGAGACTTGCCAGGTGAGTGTAAACTTGGGATCTGCCCAGGTTTCACCTTCAGTCACCTGTGCATGATGCCAATCAAGTAAGGCCCCAGGCTCTGACTTCTTGTCCCTATGGTGAGAGAGCAGGTTCTGCTTGTCAAGGGGATATTCCTTCCTCCCGCCCCCACAGAAAGGATGCCTCCTGCTGAGCCAGCCCCACTGTTCTTGTCTGCTGTCCTCAAGGACAGGGAGATGCCACACTAGAGGAAAAACCATCCACACACACCCTGACCCTGAGCTCCTGGGCAAGGTGTTTGAGTCCTTCTCTGGCACAAAGCCACTTATAAATCCCTACCTTGGAAAAATTCTCACTCTGCTTCTTGCTAAGAAGAGTGGGTGAAGTCAATCAACACAAGTTCACACTGGGAGTTACCTGAAAATCAGAAGATAATTCTTCCAGGTGGGAAATACGACCTGCCTTCCCTTAAATGGCATCAGGACGGCTATCTGATGATTACTCTAATATTGATGTAGTTCTCTTCTTACAAGGAACTCTAAATACTTCATGGACAGGGTCTCATTAATCCTCAACTCTTTATTAACTTACAAAATGGATCACCCTACAGAATGAAAGTAACAAAGGCTTGAGTTTCCTTTATCACCACTCCCTGAACAACTCCCTTTCATTATTCAGATTTACAATGAGTTGTTTTGGTATCCTTTGAGCTCAGATCAAAAGATATAAATGAAAATAAATACTTCTTGCTCTTTCCTATGCAAATTCTCTTTCTAGTTGTCCTTCACCCCAAACCCAATTTGGTAGATGGTTATCACAATGGCCCCTAGTGAATCTTGCCTCCTTGTGTCTAGGCATCTTAATGATGGGGATTTGCAACTTCTTCCCTCAATTCACAATGACCATTTCTCCACTCTCTTGAAGTCAGGCTGTCCTTGTGAGCTTTTTTGACACAGGAGAAAGTGACATGTGAACTGGGGAACTTAAGAGGCCTGCTGGCTTCCACTCTTGACCTCTCAGATGCTGAGTCCACCATGCTATGAAAAGGTCCAGTGAAACATACTAGAAGATGAAAGTCCACTTGGCAGAAAACCAAGGCCCCCTGGCACTCCAGCACTCCAGCTAAATACAGCACATGAGTGGCCCAGGTGGAGCCAGAAGAGGAACTGCCTATCCAGCTCGCAATTATGAAAAGTCAAAGGTGTTACTGTGTTAAGGCATGGAGTATTGTAACTGTTTGCTACACAGCAATGGATCACCATTGTACCATGCTTGTTGCTAACAGAGAATTACAATTCTCTGTAATTTTTTTTCCTTACTTTTCAATTCCCTCCCAAGTGGGTTCACTATTTGGGAAGGAGTATGATTCTGAAGTTTAATCACTTTGTAACAGGCTCTGGTCTTTGACACACCTCAAACTCCACCAGTCACTAACTGTGTGACTTTGGGTACATACATAGCTCAAATTCACTCCACATGCAAAAGGTTTGCACTCTGCCCATCACATAGTGAGTGCGCAAGAAATACTAGCTTCTCCTATGACTGTAAAATATTTATTCACGAAATACCCGTATTGAATGCTCCATAAAATTATTATTTGCAGGAAGGAAAGGCCCTAACATTTTATGGATCACTTTCTTTGTGCCATGGGTCCTTACTTTTTTTTTTTTTTTTATCTTTACAATGAATGTGCCACGTGGCATGGCAGAAAATCATGCTTGGTTCTCATCTCTGCCACTTACAAGCTGTGTGACCTTGGGTAAATGACTTCACCTCTCCAGGCCTCAGTTTTCTCAACAGTGAGGTCCAGGAATAAAATGGGTAGTAGGATTGTTGAGGTATAAATCAATTATTTCCTGTCAAACATGCAGAACTATATTAAGTGTTCAATAAATATTAGTAACAGGTTATAATCCCCCTGGGTCAATGATGGTGCTGAGCCTGGCTCAGAGAACATGAAAAATGTAAACAGGTTATAAGAAAAACAGGTATCTGATACCATGCCTTCTGCTCTAGCTACTATCACACTTATGAAAATGGGCCCCCCAAACCCATTTTCTGCCTCTCCACACTTCTTGAACTTTTCCTCTAACTTCACTTGCTGCTAAGTAACCACCACTGGGGACCCTTTCTTCCTCCTGAATTAACTAATTCTTTAACCAGTGCTCAACTTCCCAGGAAAGCACTCAGGATGTAGACTTAGACTGCAGCACTGCTGTTCATTTTTTTTTTTTTCTTTTTTTTGGTGATACTATGCTTTGAACTCAGGGTCTCCAAGAACTCTACCATTTGAGCCATGCTCCTCAGCCCTTGCTGCTTTAGTTATTTTTCAGATAAGGTCTTGTGCTCTATCCACCATCCTCCTAGCTCCCACATAGCTGGGATTAAGTGTTCACCACCACTCCCGTTTTTTTTTTTAAGTAACTTTTTGCTCAATCTGGCCTCAGACCACAATCCTCCTATCTTTGCCTCCCATGTAGCTAGTACAGTCTGGGCTCTTTCTCAGCTTCCTGCTCAGCCATCCTGACAGCTCTTTCCCATGCTGACCATCTTCAGGCTCATACACAGCTAATCTGAGAGTCAGTTCAGCCTCCAGTCAAGCTCTGCCTTCATTCCTTTGAAGAATTGTATCTCCCAAAGACTCACCTACAACAGAAGACACAGGACACACTCCTCCCTAGAGGGCGCCCCAGTCAGAGAAAGTGGTAAATACTTGTCATTCTTTCCTACACAACAGTCAGAAGCTTTGCTGAGGCATCAATAATGAAGCCTGCCTGGCTTTGTTGTCCCCAAGGTTTCTCAAACTTTCCAAGCCATGGAACCCTTCTTTCTCATGGTATCAATTATGATCCAGGAAGTAAGGAGATTTGGTTAGGGAGCCCTTGAATTATAGAATTGGAGAAAATGATCTTATTACTGCCTGCTGGGTAACTGTCTTTACATCTAGGATTGCTTCTCAAATAGGTGGATATGGGTATATTTAGTTTTCTGAAAGGAACCATGAGAAACTGGTAATCACTGGGGAAAGAAATGGCAGCACAGCCTGGGGAGAGAGGCCATCACTTTTCATTCTGCACATTTTTCTGCTGGTTGAATTTTCTAACAATATACTCAGACCATTCTGTTGTTAATTTTTAATATCAGCACTTTACTGGTGCTCTATTATTCTCTAATCTTTTATCTTTGTGTTTCATTTGAGATTGTTCCTATTGCTACATCTTCAAGTTCACTCATATTTTCTTCTTCAATGCCTCATCTTCCACCATTCCTATTCGGTATATTTTTCACTTTAGATGTCTATCTCTAGATGTTCTGTTTGGACCATTTTTGGTATCTTCCTTGTCTCTCCTTAAGATGCTTCCCTACGCCTTCTAGAAAAGCAGAGGTAACTCTCTGAACCATCAGAATCCAAAGCTGTTTTATTCCAATTAACTGGAAATTCCAAACAAGGCCACCTTTAACACGTGCGGAATGGGGAGTCACTGCATTCACTCTGTGTTTCCTCTGGGGAGGACTGATGTCATTTCCAGTGCACCTACATTTACATAATTGACTGCTGATTGGTTGAGTATGGTTGCTAATCATATCTAACCAGGTAGATTGCTCAGTTTCAGTTTGTTAGAAGGGTGCCTGCCTTGTGCCCACATATGTCAGATGTGAGTACAACACAGCTCAACTCACATGGTGAAGCAAAGAGAAGCTTTTTTTCCAATTTTTGACTGTGCCCTGTACCTTAGCCTCTTAAAATGCAAGGATTTATTTTAGCCAAAGGAAATGTGGTCTGAGTCATTAAGGTCTTTTGAAAGGAAACAGGATTATTAAATCGTATCCTGTTGCTTGTTTATGCTGATTTTTGATATTCTGTTTAACTAACAGAACTGCGTCTGATGCTTGCTCAGTCTTTGAACTCCAGCATACTCTCTAGCAAGAACAGACCACCTTCTGATCAAATGAACTTCTCAGTCCCTAGGAACAGCACTGGAGAAGCAGTGGCTTCAAGCAAATATTTTCAAAGAGTTCAAAGAAAGCTCATGCTCATTTATTTATAATAAGCATATGCATGCAAAAACACTTCTTGGGGGCTTAATGAAGTAATGGAAGTGTTCCTTCATGGACTCAACCGTTCACTACTCAACAATAAACAATCAAACCCCCATCTCTCCACACCAGCACTTTCTGAACACGTGTCAAGGTGTACTACAGCCATTTCCCAGACTTGACATGGGACTCAGCCAGTGGTGACTCACACTGGAACGTTGTCCTAACGTTTTACATCTCTAGCCCAGCAGTCCGGTCTGAAAGATGGAGGGTGGAATGGGGGAGGGGGGTGGTACAGCGCAGTGAACCCAACTCTACAATGGATGAGTCTATGTCCAATTCTCAGCCTCCCTGCCACCTATCAGCAGGGCAGCCTGCACAAGGCATTTAAGTCCATGGTGGCTACATTGCTGCACCTCTTGAACTGACTCAGTTGCCAAGAAAGGAGGCATAAAATGCATTTAGTGCAGAGCCCAACACCAAGAAGGTTCCTATGGGTGCTCTCCTTGACCACTTCCCACCTCTTACCTCCAAGGCAGAGCAATGTTAGTTCTCTGAAACGCTGGAGCCTTGCTGGGAGCTGCTCCAGAGGCTTCAGGATAACCAAAGTTTACACAGGAAGGTCCAATCTTAGAACAGGAAATTATGTCCTAATCCAGTTCCACCCCAATTCCTCTTTCCAAGTTAGGCAGTGTACTTTATTTTCTGATGGTTAATTAAGGTCAGACCAGGAGGGCCAGTTGTTAAAATCTGGTCAGGAACCTTCTCCTCTTCCAGAAAATCCTAAATACATACTTAATCTTTCTGGGAAGGGTTACATCTGTTCAGCCTTATAATCTCAGAATTATAAAACACAAGGATTAAGCAAGACTCTTCAAATTCAGTGTTTTAATCCTCCTCAACACCGCTGCCAGGAAATTGTGCTGTTTGGGATGGAGCATTCACTACTCCCCATGACAGGGCATTTCATTTTAGGACAGCTTGAGTCCAAATCAGAGACTTAACACAAATTCTACATTCAGGAGCCCTCTTTCCTTTTTTCTTTTTCTTTCTTTTTTTGGGGGGTTTGGTTTGGTAGTACTAGGGTTTTGAAGTCAGGGCCTCAAGCCCTCTTTCTTATGATGACTGATGCTTGCCTCTGAGATCTCTCATCTGCAACCTGACTTTGTTTCTTCCACTGTTCTTCCTAGGACATGACTCCAGTTTCTGCTTATCTGAGTAGACAGTCTATGGTTTATCCCTCCTCCTTCCAAGAACAGTGCCAACAAGTTAGAATCAGCAAATCAGGGAATTTTGCATATTCCTTTCTAGTCTTAAGACAACCTAATTTCAGGAGGAAAAGTCCTTCGAGCCCCTCCTTCAGGTTTCCATCTCCATCATTTTAGAGTGACTGTCCCCCATCCCCAAGTTGATTCTTAATGGTGAATCTGTATTATAGCCATCTGGACTCTGATGCTTTGTAATTGGGAATTTTTTATAGCTTTAATTATTTCCTCTGTTCTCTTTTCTTTTTTATATACAATGAATCATTCTGTTCCTGAGAGAGAAAAATAAAAAGATTTTTGAAAGTTATGGCTGTAATTTCAATAGAGAGAGATTGGGCTTTGAGGAATATGAACATTTGTTGTGTTTTCTGAGTCTGTTTTTCATCCCCACTGGTTAATGAAGATGTTATTTCTCTCTTGCATTTCAGTTGTTAATTTCTGACAAGTGTGTTTTTAGTTATGGCTGGTTATATGCCTCTAAGTTCATCCTTCTTTTGTGTACTTTATGAGATATTCATTCTTCCTAGTAAGATGAGGTTTGGTTCACCCCTGGCTGTGATTAATTGTGTCAGTATTTTGGGGCCTAATTTATGTTTATATGATTCCTCTCTAGTGTTTCCATTTTCTTTCCTAATTATCCTTTTTTTCCTCCATCTTTTTTTCCTGAAATTAGTACTGAATTAGCTTGCCTCTGATTACAGTCTTGGATGCATCCCAAAGAATATTGTTGGACAGCTCCCCATTATCATTTCGTTCCATGAATTCTTTGTTTGGTTTTTGCAATAAAGCTTTATTAACCCTCCGTGAACCCTTATTTCCACTTGCTCAGTCATCTTTGATTGGAAACTGCGCCAAGCCACAATCAGATGTGGCAACAGCCACTCATACATCGTCTCCTTCTGCCTGCCAAGTAAAGCTCTTTTCAAAAAGTCAGAATTCCAGGTATTAAAAATAAGATCCACGCTGTGTTCAGGGGCTAGCTTGTCTAAAAAGTTCTTTCTTCCCTTCAATTATTAATTCATTTGCCACTCTGTTGAGAATGTCTGTGGAAGCAGACCAAGCAGCTCTGCTCAAGGACATGAGCCAATTAGCAGCCCTTTGTCAGGATTCTTTCCCTCATAGGTCTTGCCTTTTTACAAAGAAAGGACTCTTCAGGATAGCACCCTCTGACCCAGCTCTACAGATGGTTAGTCATTGTCTCTGCTAATGGTCAGTCTGAGAATGCAGGTGGGGCCCAGGTGAAGATGCTCTGGAACACAGTATATCTCACCTGGCATCAGCTGAAGCACCTTTATTTCAAGCCATCTGGGAACTGAATTTTGCTTCTTGGTAGGTTCTCCTTTCTGACAACTTCCTGGATCTGTTTGCTCATACCACATTCCCCATGCCACCAAACACACACTTCATACAAAATTCTACTACATACATCCTACCACGCATTACCCAAATACATCTATCCACACATGCACAAACAATTGCATTACCCGTGGAACCTGTGGGGCTTCTGCTTCCCTGGGAGATGCTATTCCCTGCATTAGGGAAGTTGGTACTAAGGTTCAGGGTCACTGCTAACAAGAGAGTTCTCCTACAGCTAGCCAAGGCTTGGCTACCCAAAATCCATGCTAGAAGAGTGCTCAACTATTTTTGACCAAGGTTCTTCATTATCCTAGATCTGCTGTGGTGAGTATGGAAGAGTAAGGAAGAGCATTCATCTCAACTGCATGCCAAGTCCTAGAACCTTGACCATGTAATTTTAATACCACACCTTCCTCTCACAAATAAGCAATCTATCCCTTCCCTCTTGAAAGCATCCCAAAGTCCAATTCTAAGCTGCCTAACGTCTAGTATGGACATAGCTGAGATTCTCATCAGTGTCTGTCTCGCCTAGATGGGCTGCACACCCTCAGCCTCATATCTCTGTCCTTTAGCCCAAATGCTCATATATGGAAACTTTACTCTGCCTAATCATTGGCTGGGTGCACTTACGGTAGCCTAAAAAGATGAATCTTAGCTCAGAAATGATAGGGGCCTAGTGGTCTGGTCAAGCAGATGCATGTGATAGGTCCTCAATGCCATTCCTTGGGACTATCTCTTAACTCTGTGGAGGACTATAGCTGTCTCCAGGAAAGGACTTCTGGTTGAGTAGACACCAGCCTCCACCACCAACCCATCCCTATAGAAACTTTCAGGCCAGTGAAGAGAGGGATGGACAAAGGAAAAAGGAGCAGAGCCAGCCTGTCCCTCCCATGGGCAGCATTCAGTCTCTGCAGAATGGCCATGCCAGGCCCGAGGGTATCCTCAACACAGCTCCAAGGAGTTCTTCAGATGCCACAAGGCGTCTTGAAGGAATACCCTTCTGGAGAAGCAAAGCATCCTGACCCTATCAGCACAAAACCCTCACATTTTCTGGTGGGTTCTTCAACAGCTGGAGAAAAGCAACATTCTTGTCACCCTTTGGTTCTGTGTTACCATTTGTCAGCTGCACACAGGCCAGTTCAGATCAGAGCAGTGTGTCCTCCTGCTCTTCTATTCTCTGAGCAAAAGGCAGTTGCTGAGAAAGAAAAGGGAAGTGCAGAACAGGGAAAGCTCACCAAACTCTAGAAATCAGCACAGATATAAAGGAACAGATCCCAGAATTCACAGAGAAAGCCCTTATTGTTCATCCTCTGCAGCATGTTAATTTTTTCTGGCCTGATTTGTATCACTTCTCTTACCTTCTTTATTTCCTTAGGAATGTCTTTGATACCAGTTCAATCAATGCCTTTTTGAGTTTACCCATTCTGACCGTATAATGTTAGGTTTTCATACAAAGAACTTTGCCAAACTAAATTCTCTTCCTCTACAGCTCAAGAATTAAAATCAACCTATCCTCCACCATTAAACCCTATTCTTTTTATTTCTTGATGGCATCTGTGTTTGGTAAATGTTTTTAGCTTGGAATTTGAGTCAGATACTAGTTTTCCAGGCTGAGCAGTGATCCAGTGATTTCAGCATTTAGTCAGTCCTAAGACTGACTCTACTCTGTGGTGTCTCAACCAACACTGAGCACCTTGGATATGTTATGCTATGCATGAGTCTTACTTAGTCACATCTTCTGTAAAAAGGGAGTGGAGGTTGGCATGTGGAGGGATTCCTAGGTGTGAGAACTGGAGTCAAGCAATACTGGTGGCCAGACACGACACAGGTCTTACTGAATGATGGGGAAAATTCATGCACTGTTCAACTCCCTTTTAATTCTTCTGATTATTTTAAGGTAATAGAAAGTCTTGGCTTGGGTATAGAGTTTCTTTAACATCACTCAAACACATGATACTAAAAACAAGACTTTAGGTTTTAGTCAAAACTTGATATCTTTTTTTTATTGATTCAGTTTGACAGTTGTCCTCCATCTCATGCATCTAGTTTTCCATATACTACAATTATTTAAATTGTTAAAAAGTGACTTAATAATGGTACATATAGAAAACCTATTTGGCCAAAAATTCATAAAGGCAGTTATTGTGGGAACCACACTGGGCTATTTGGCATGAAGTGCTCTTCAGTTCCAAGAATCTTCATCCCTGACCTAGAAACTTGCTTGTCCCCATAATCACAATTGTCAAGAAAAGACCACATCTTCCCATCCCACCAGCTCCCTAAAAGCCCCAGGAAGAGAGACTTCTGTTCCCAGGTCTTTAGCCCTCAGCCCTGAAGACCCTTCCTGGTTCTCAGTGTGGAGCTTACCTCCCTCTAGCAGGAGTTGAGGAAGCCTACTTCTCTAGCCAGTTTTATCCACCCAGTTGGTAAGATACTTTTCCAGTCTCTTCTCATTCTGTAATAACTTTACTATGCTCTGCTGTCTATCCCTGCTCTACATCTGGCTAATTCTCTATTAAAAATAGAGCAAATTTAAGTTTGGACAAAGGCAAAGGAATTATTCAGAATAGCTAATTTCTCCTGAGCGTTTTTCTTAAGAAACTGCTTAAAGAACAGTCTGAAACTCATTCTTAATTCATGATACAAAAATATCCTTTAGAAAGCTCAAAGAAGACAAGGTCCATAAGTTTCTCCTAGGAAGTTCCAGCCTGGACACCCAAAGCTGTACTCAACTTAAATGGGAAAAATTAGCACACACAGCTTCTGCCACTGCTGGGTAGGCTGGTGGGGGAAATCATGTAAAGGGAGCCCAGGCTGACAAGCAGAGTGAGAGCAGCCACCTTTCCCCAGCCCCTCTCCTGGGACTATGTGGAATTCACCTTGACTTCACCTGGACACCATCCAGACAGCACTGGTATTGCTGAGGGCTTAGCAGGCAAGAACTTCTGTTGACAAATGTCTAGAGCAGTGGACCTTTCCTGGCTCTCTGCCTTGGTTGGTGGCATGACAGGCCTGGCACAGCCTCCAAGGTCCACAGGTAATGGGACACAAGAGCACAAGAGTTGACAAGAGTGGGGCACTGTGAGCACAAGAGTCTGCAGGTAACACACAGTCCCCAGCTCTCCCACCCAGGAAAGCACATTTAAGTGAATGAGAAGGAAGTTGTTGCACTTCCTTTTAAAGGAATAACCTTAAACCTCATCATTTGGAAAGGCAATAGATTATTCACAAACTTAGGCTCTCTGCTGTCAGAAGCAATCTTCATGTGGTCTCCAGAGGTGAGTGGTAACTGATGGTGACCCTGTTTCTGGAGTTAATGCCGTTGGAAAGGCTGGTGTTAGGGGTTTGCTCAGCAAAGAGGGGCCTGGCTGAATGTGGAGGTAGAGGCTTAGCAATCAGAGAACAAGGAGAGGTGCTCAAAAAGGGAGGATCATAGCTTCAGGACCATAAGTCTGGCTACTGGGTTGATTTCTTTCCCCAGGGAAAGGACCAGTTACAATAATGTTTGAGCCATTCTTTGCTATCCTTTTGGTATATCAGGTGGTCCAGATGTCCTGTCCATAACATGACCTTCTTAGCTGACACAAATGTTGGGTCTTACCAGAACCACAGGATCTAGGCTGGTATGCTTGGCAAGAGTCCATGCCTGTTACTGGGACTGCAACCTCCAGGTCTGCTGGGTGGCTCTAGCCTCTGCTCAGCCTGGCTCCATTTACCAATGAGCCTGGGACTAAGAATGTGTTCAGTGGGATCACAGGTTCTGAGCCCCATGAGGTTGAGGCTGAGGTTAGCGTCAGGTGGTAAGGATTCAGAGCTGAATGGAACAAAAAAATTCATGAGCAAAAATTCATTTCACTGTGATGAGAACAGCAAAGCATGTGGGAGGCACTTAACCTCTCTGGGGGTAATAGGAATAGTGAAGGAAGATGTCCTAGAATCTGCTGGGCTTGCCAGCCTGGCATTTATGGTTCCTATTTAACAGGAGTACTTTGACTCTGAGCTGGTAGAATATGCCCCCACTTTCAATCCATGTGATTCAGTCAGAATTTTACCCTCCCCGACGTGACACAAACACTTTCCCCCATCCCGCCCTGTCACCCCCAGCCACAGTCCTGGTCACATAACACAAATCAGCTCTACTTCTTAGAGCCTTGTCCTGCCCCTACTGTGAGCAATATGTGCTAAACGCATGTTAAACCTGAACATCTGGGTGGTATACTTGCTACCCCTGAGGGGCCTTGCCTAAGAATGAAACTTACCAAGAAGAGAGCAGAGCCAAGAGAAGGGAGAGCCCAGGTCCTGGTGTTGCCTGGGCACTTGCATCCAGCAGTGTCAGAAAGCATGTCTCTTGTCAGTTTTGTGAATCAATAGGTCCCCCTCCCTATAAGCTATTTTGAGTTGGCTTTCCATCACTTTCAACACTACCAAGGCTGAGTTGTAAAGGCTGGGTTGAAAGCTAGCCAAGGAAGGATGGGAGAAGAAGAAAGCCCATCTTGGAACTGTGTGGGTAAAGAGTAAGAACAGGTGTGGTATGAGGACAGCAGTAGACAATCAAGACTGACTGTGGGTAAGAAAGGGAAGAGAGGATGAGGCAGGGGCTAGGAGTCTTGAGAGCCATGGCTCTGTTCTTACAGGGGCTAAAACATACCTATACTTCATGCCAAGGACAAGACTGTGCTCCACTACCTCTAAGTCCCAGCTTCTATCTCGTCATCAATTCAGCACACACCTCCTCAGTGAGAGCTAATTAGGACTCAATAATTATAAAGCCAGACAATGGAGAAGGTGTGCAGTTTAGAAAGTGGCCTCTGGAGGCTGTGCTGAGGATGGCTGGGGGACAGAGGCAATAGTCTCTTGCCCAGCAAGAAATGACAAAAGCTCAAATGAAGCCCTGCAAGCCACTTTCCTGACCTGTTCCATTTGGTCTGTCTTTAAAATTTTTCCTTTAAAGAACTGAAAGAAAAATAAGTACTTGAGAAGTGGAATAAAAATAGGTAAACATAATAATCATCTCACTTAGGTTCAGCAATCTATGTGTTTCAAGCCCGCTTACAAACATTAGCTCATCGCCACTTTGAGTGGTAGTTATTATCCACATTTTTATAGATGTGGAAACTAGAGCTCAGGGGCACTGAGTAAGTTGCCTGTGACTGTGGCACCACTAATGCAGAGGCTCAGGGCAGAACAGGTCTGTGGTGTCATGCTGGCCAGTCCTCCCTGGGGGGCCTTAAAGGCCATCAGCCCCTCCTCCTTTCCTGCAGTTCCTTAAGTGCTTGTGCTTTCCACAGGGGACCCTGGCCGAGTCCTCTCCATACTGTCCACATGCACCTGTCTCCATTGCCAACAGTGTCTCCATCTGCCCAAACTCTCTCTCCCAGCTGGCCTTCTGCTCCCCTCCTCCCGCCAACACAAAGCCCTGGTGAGAGACCAGGCGGGCAGGTCAGCTGTTCCTGGCTAATTCAAATGGAAAGAGATCGGGAATAACACTTCATCTGCTTGGGAAATCAGTTACTAAGAATGCCAGGAGCCCAGCCTTGGGCAGCACCCCAGAAATGAAGCAAAAGCATTGCCCACTGGCTGCCCAAGTCAGACAACCATGAGGCAGGGGGAAACATGGAGTTACTTGGACAGGACTGGGAACCCTAAGCTTAGAAGGAATATACAGGCACCAAAACAAGCTCAGTCTGCGACAAAGACAAATAAAAAGAGGGGCCCAGCAGAGACAACAGAGTGGGAGTATAATCCTTTATAAATAGGCTATCAGGTAAGTACTATCATGAACCCATGTTGGAATTGGTCCTTCTGAAAATTCTTAAGTAAGAAGGAAGAAAAATGTGTCTGAACCACTGAACTGACTTGCATGCCCTCTGATAAATACAAAATTCCTGTGTACCACCAGACAGTTAGCACAGGACTCTTGTGCAGTCATCTAGGTTAGCCCACTGCCTCCAGGGGCCAAGTGATCCATGATGCCAATGCTGCCACAGACTTGTGGACAGGCAGTGCATGTTTTAAAAATCTATTGCTCATATTAAAAATGTGACAATTTCACATATACATAAAAGATTCCAGATTGCATTAAGGACTACCCAAAGATCTGGCCAGGCTTGCTCCTATAATCATGCTGGAGTCACGGGCCCAGCCAGACTCCATTGGCCATATAGTCTGCTTGACATATAAGTTTCTTCCCTACAAGCAACCCAAGGAAACAGCTAAATTCTTCTCCTGTCAAGGGACAATTCTTCACACTCCTTTCTTAATCTCTCCTCACTAGCCTCACTGACACAAAGAAAACTCCTCACAGGGCTAGTTCAGGACACACATCTGCTGGTCTTGAATATATGACAAGGGCCATCTAGTTAATGTCACTGTGCAAGTCTGGCTTTTCTGGAGAGGCAGCAAGCAGGGTTTGGGATTAAATCAAATTAAGGGGAAGACCAGCTCCTATTTGTGTGACAGGCGGCTCAGAGCAGAGCCTGATGAAGGAAGAACATCATGTATTTGAGTCCCCACAGCCATATTTTTTTAATAAATATAGATGCTAAGATGCAGCCTAGCCAAAAAGACAATTACTGTTTTAGGTAGCAGAATTCAGATAAATTCAGTGTGAATCCTCCAAACCACATGGGACACTCAAATGTGTAAATATACTATAGAAGAAAGTCTTCTCTTGGGATAAGGATTGGGGGAATTCAGTTTCAAGGCCAATCTAAATTACAAATCCTAAATCATACTCAGAAAGCAAGATGTTCAGACCACAGCAGCACAAGGAAAGTAGAAGAGAGGAGAAATCATTACCCGTCCCACTCTGGAGCTTATACTCTCTCTCCCTCTCTCTCTCTCCCTCTCTCTCTCTCTCTCTCTCTCTCTCTCTCAATCCCCCTCTTTTCTTCCCCCTCCCTCTTTTGTTCTCTCTGTACAGTATCTTTCAATCTCTGCCACAACAAGGATAGCTAAATTGACATAATTTTAACATAATGGCCCTAGCTTAAAGGTTTGGACTGAGGTAGAAAATCTCAGGTGATATGCCAAATATCCAGAAAGAAGAAATGTCTTTTGGTGAATTATGGCTAAAACATGAGCTATGTTAGGTCCATGAGAAGTCCCCAGTCCACCCCTGCTGCTGACCACAGTATCTCAAGTTGGTCATTCAGTCATTCATGAAATTTCTGCTGGGTTCTCTTGGGATGCCAGGCCCTATGCTAGACAAGGAATACCAAGAAAAACAGGGTGTAGGTTCTGCCTCATGGGACACCAAGGCTGGTGCAGGAGACATAGGGGAATATTCTGTTACTGTACTCTGTGATAAGTGTACAATGGTAGGGGAGTACTAAGGTATTCACTCTTTATTTTAATTTATGGAAAGACATTGAAGGAGCTTAAGCAGGAAGTGACATGATCGTTCATGTAATTGAGTAAATTAGATGTCAAGAAAGCACTGTTCTATCCACGATATTGTTAGTTGGATTGTCACACAATTGGCAGCCCCCATTCTAGCTTTGCTTTATTTATTGGAAATCTGTGGTGTGTAATGTGATAGGTTGGCCATAAAAATGTCTAATCACTACATGTGAAATAGCCATGTCTTTCAGCTTTGCATGAAAATGGCAAATTCTGCTTAATGTTCCCAGACTCTTATGCATTCTGATTAATTGCACTAGATCCAAATTACAATAGAAGAGGCACTGTTGGCAAAAGGCCTATCCTTTGAATGGGAATTCTCTTTCAGAGGTGCTTCTGGGAGTTAGCTTACCTACCACAAGGCTCCTCTGTAAGGTATCCCCAAGACCCCTGGGTAGACAGGATCATCAGGTCCATCTCAGAGAGGCAATGCTGCTACCCTAACCCAGCTATCTTCTGTCTATTTATTGAGGTCAGCACTCATTCTCAGGCATCAGGTGAGGCTCACAACAAACAGAATGTACCAAAGAAAAAAAATGAGGTGGGAGAAAGATAAGACCATAAAAATCAAAGATTCTATAGGAAAAGTTGTCCTCTCCTGAAACAAGATCAGATGTAGGTAACAGGGATTCAAGGAAAGGCAATGTGGCCACCCCTGTATCAACATATGGAAACACAGCATCGTATGGTTGCTATCAAATAACTATCTGTAGCCCCTGGACTTTTCTATTCTCAGACACTGCCCTTAGTTGCATTAATAGCTTGGTGCAATTAACTGTATTAACTCCCCTAAGTGGACTGGCTTCTGGCCAGTACACAGCCACACTGACAGGATCCCAGTGAGTATAATCCAGAGCTTTGGGACAGTTCCACTCATTCCTCTTGCCTACCATCTCTCCCACCCTGTTCTTGACACACAGACACTCACACTTGCTCTCTCACCTTCACCTGATGAGATGATAATGATGATGGTGATAGCAGTGTAATAACAGCAAAGACCCCAAGGTCCACAACAGTTATCCTTCTGCAGGGATGACCATGAGCCAACTAAGGAACACTTTCCCAAGGGATCCCTACACCCTGGCTTTTAGGAGAAGCATTCAGTAGGTTTGTCTTGGGAAAATAACATAGTTCTGAAGAAAACAGTATTGGATTAAGACAAAGCTGGGTTTGTACTTCAACTCTGCCACAAATGAGCTTGGATAATCTTAGACAAGATACCTGACATCTTTGAACTTCAACTTCCTGTAAAACTGAGCAAAGGAATCTTACTCGTACTGTTATTATTAAAATTAGGAAAACACTTATTCATGAATTCACTTAATAAGTATTTATTGGAAGCCTACTGTATCCCAGGCATGGTACTAGACCCTGTTTAAAGCAGAAACCATTGAAGCCCTACCTCAGTGGATGCAGACTGTGGATAATTAAACAAATAAGCAAAATAATCTCAGATAATTTTAAGTGGTCTCTATATAGAGAGCACTAAAGCAGGTTGGTAGGATAAAGGACAACAAGGGGTTTTACCTTACCTAAGGTGGGCTGGGAGGCCTCTCTCTGCAAAGCTGACATTAGTGTAGCCTGACAAATGAGAAGAAGTCAGATATAGGAAGACCTGCAGGAAGAAACAATTCCAGGCAAAGAACACAGCAACCACCACAACGGCCTGGAAAAGGGAAGATGTACGGTCTGTCAAAGGGCCAGAAAGAAGGCCCTGGAGAGCACGAACAGCAGAGGACAGGAGTAAATGAGGTTGCAGAGGTAACATTCAGAACACATGGGAACCTGTGAGCACTGAGACCAAATATGGGTTTTATTCTCAGTGTGCTGGGAAGGCACAAGGAGGTTGTGAAGTGAAGAGGTAGATTATCTTATTTAGACTTACAGTGAGTGAGAAAGAACCTGGGAACAGGGATGCCTGATAGTTTTGCCTCCTGGAAAAAAGAAAAAGTGATGAGGGCTGAGACCGGGCAGTGGAGGTGGAGAGAAGTAGACAGATTCAGGAGGCACTTGGAACCCACAGTGTCTATAGATAGACTAGGTGAGGGCCATGAAAGAAAGGAAGGAATTGAAGAGAACTGTGTTGTGGAAGCTAGAATAACGGGGTCAGTCAGAGTGCCAACACAGTGGTGTAAAGACTGAGGGAGGAGAGGTTCCATTTTGACATGCTATGGCTTAAAAGGATGTCTAATAAGACATGCCAGAGGAGCTATCCAGGGACAAAGGGGAATTAAGTGTTTGCAGTAAGAGGAAAGACCGGGCTAGAAATAATTTAGGGAGCCATCAGTGTCTAGACAATATCTAAAGTCCTAAGATTGGTTGAGAGCATCTAAGGATTCATGGAATAAAAAGTGCAGTGTGCTTAAAAAATAAAAGCAACAACAATGATCATAAATAATGAATAATTAATATGGTCATTAGTATTATAATGGCAAGGTGGAAGACCAACAACCCCACATTTGCTTGATGTGTCCTTGGAAACTGAATCTTCTTTCACAAAGGATTCTGGGAATTCTAGAGCTTGCTACCCTTTCCCTTACGCCAGTCCTGTGTCTGGGGACCACACCTGCCAGACTCCCTACTCTCTCATCCCAGCCACTCCCCAGCCTACAGAACCAGCCAAATTGACTCATTTATTGCTCAGATTATGAAAGAAACCCACCTGCCTAAACACAGAAGCACATGTGTAATAATAGCAAGCAAGCAACAACGTTATAAATAAGTGATGGCCTTCTTGTTAGGCCCTGAGCGGTGATCATTACTCTGCTCCGCTCAGGTTCCCCGAGCTGCAGCTGGCTTAAAAGGTCATTATCTGATATTGTTTTAGTAACTAGGTATTTCTATAGCCTCCTTCTGGCCTATGCTTTTCTAATTTCTGCTGCATTATTAAACTGAGGCCTTTCTCATCATGCAATAACCCATGATGAAGGACTCATAGCCTACCCATCCAGTAGGAGCCCAAGTTGTTAGAGAGGCCAGCAGCCTTTCTGGTGTAACACACCAAGCTGGAGCTTGGAGAAAAGAAGAAATACTGGGGCTCTGCTGTCACTCTTGTGCCATATAAATAGGGCAAGTTGCTTAACTGCTGTGAGCCTCAGTTTCTACCCACATCTGAAATGTAGAGAGACATGGATAAAAGGAAGCTGACCAAGTAACTTACTTACTGTGTACTGAGAACTTAGTGGTTCATATTTCATTTAATCCTCACAAAAGTATGTGTGTTAGATTATTTTGTTCTCATTTTATTGATGGGACCCCTGAGTCCTACTCAGCCTATGTATGCCTTGGGTTTCCTGAGGCTACACTGGCCTACCACATCACAGCTGATGTCAGCTACTGTCTGAGATAGCATTAGGTGACACAAATTTTAGATTATGCCATTCTTGGTCCAAGATCCAGCAGGATTTAGGATTTGCTATGCCTTCCTTCCTGAGTCCCTAAGAAAAGGGGTCAGTGTCCTGCTAGCTTTGCTGGGTGGAGCAACCCCTTCTGAATATTCCTCAGTTACCCTCCTGAAACACTCCTATTTGTGAGCTAGGGTTATTCCCTACATTGCCTTGTCACTTAGGGTCAAGGGATAGTGTTCTCTCCTCTTGCAGAGAGGGCAGGCTGGGGGCCATGCTTTTCTACATATCTTCTTTGAACCCATGAACTCTGTCCTGGGTATCTGCCTTGCTCTGATCAACACCCCCAGACTCTGGTCATTAAGTCTGGATGTGGACTAAAATCATTATGCCTCTCTCTGGACAGTTGGTTCCCCTCAGGGAGGGCAAAACACACCCTCCCATAGGGACCCAAAGCATGCTTTCAACATCTCCTGCAACCAGCCCATCTATGCCAGGCCTCAAAGAGAAAACCTATACAGTAGAAATTGTCTTGAGTGAACTTACTTGAATTGCCTGTTTTACCTATACTTCTTATGCCATCGGTAAAATATATAGACCCTATGCCCTCAGTCTTACCATGGCCCCAGGATCCCATACCCACCATGAGTTAAGTAGAATGCTTACCCAGAGTGTGCTGTGTTTCTGCCCACACCTGTTTGGCAGCTGTGTTTTTTATTATAAATGTTCAATTGAATATTAATAAACAATAGCAGTGTGGATATGAAAAGAAAGAGCTATAGCTTGTATAATAGTAAACTGAAGGCATTGGAAAGACACAATACATGCAAATTGCTTAAAAAATGCTACCCCTTCTTGAATAGTGTAAGACAAAGCTCAAAGATCAAAAATATCATTAAAAATCTAGCAGACTTTGCATTCAAACAACTTTAGAGTTCTAAAGATCTTGCTCCATTACAAGAAGTCAGGGGGCATTTTAGGTGACAATAGCAGAATGGCTCCATGCACTCAGCTGACCAGGGTGTCACATCCCCTTGACCTTGGTGTGTGACTCAAAGCTGGACACAAATGGAGTCCTCCCTCAGCCCTCCAAAGAGTCTTCGTTGGAGTGCAGGAGCAAAGACTTGCTGTTCTTTCCTACCTAATTACACTGGTAGGCTGCAATTCCTGGAGCTATAAACAGTCATCTTATTGAAGAGTCTGCTGAGAATGGCACCAACTCAAGAGAGAGCAGCTAACAGAGGGGGAGAGAGAGACCAAATCCATGGCACTGTTTGATCCTCCTGGATCAACAAATTCCCTGTTTGCTTAAGACAAGTTGGATTGGACTTTCTATCACCTCCCTGGCCTTTTCTCTTTTAAGTAAAATTTCCTTTTGAGAATTTCTTTCTAGACAATTTCTCCTCCTCTTCTTCTTCTTCTCTCCTTCTCCTCCGTCATTATCTCCATCATCATAACCATCAAAGCTGACACTATAACATCTAATCCTTTCATCAACCTTGTAAGCAAATACCACTCTGAGGAAACTGAGGCACAGAGATACTAAGTGGTTTCCCCAGGACCAATTTGTAAGAGGCAGAGCAGGATTCAAAGTTATTCTCTCATCCCTGGGGCAAAAACTTATCAATCTTTGGAGACTCATGACACCAAATGCACAGAAAGGCTGCTCAGTGGCACATGGTGGCAGTGGTCATAGCATGCCAGGAAGATCTTTTCCATCGATTCATGATTTTCCCATCAGGAGGTCCCTTCCATGCCTTATACCATCTATTATTGCATAAGCCACAAGTGTCTCCCATCCAAGTGTTTACCAGTCTGGTTTTTTCCACTATTAGGAAAACAACTTGAAGCCAGGAATGTCTTATTCCTATTTGTATCATGAATCAGGTGCACAACAGTTACTCAATAAATGCCTACTGAGCTGAACTGAGCGAGTCAGGCCTAGAGTCAGCATTTCATTTCTCAAGCCCTCCAAGCCCCTTGAAAGATCAGTGTCTCCATGGACTCTCTCTGAGGTGTCTGGAGAGTAAGGCAACCTCCACCCCAGTGTAAGCTCTGTGCTCCCTCTTCCCCATCTCATCTTCTGAGGCTGTGTGCCTTCCATACCTGTGGTAACCTTCCTCACACATTATAGCTCCAGCATGGGGAGGCAGTTTATTTCCTCCAGACTGCTCCACAAGAAATAAGGGTAAATGGCCACCAGGTGGGCAGGAGTGCCCCTGCCAATGGCCTTATGGTCCAAACAACTGAGCTCCACACCTAAGTGATTAACTGATGAAAAATGGTAAGAATCTCATCCCAGTTATGCTTTTAAAGTTAAAATATAATTCTTTGTTAAAGCAGCCAAGCTGGAGATCCTAAGTAGCATTAATCATGTCTACATTTAAAAATCTGATACATAATTTAAGAACAAGAAGAAAAGAAAGATAAGCACTTAAGTACAATTTGGTATCTTTTCATTAAACCTTAACTCATCCATAATGACTCACTAACCCATCTTCCCTCATTGTGGCCAAATCCGCCTTCAAATCTCCCTCAATGGTATCTTAGAGACAAGGGTTTTACTAAGTGTCCTTGGAGTACACCCTCTGCTGGCTCCAGATTTCTCTTAGTTATTTTTCCATGACAGGCTGAAGTCATCCTTGGTGGCAGAGCTCATGTGGAGAGGACTCCCATATGCAATGCCCACAGACTTTTCCTCAGAAACCTGGGAGCAGACTGCTCTCCCTTTCACTACTCCTTGTCATGAGCACTCAGTGAAAAGGGACATGGCCATTCCCCAAGAAGTGGCCTTCAGTCACCTACATCCTTAGTCCTCCCTCTAGAGAGTCCCATTTATTCCTTCATGTGAGTGAGTCACCATCTTGTACGTCTGTGAAATTTAGGTCAAAATCTTAAAGTCAATTCCAACCATGAGGTTCACTGCTGGGGTGAGGAACAGGAGGTAGAGGAAGACAGAGGGTGGAAATCTCCAAGCTCATCGAATCAAATACAAATGAGCAACCCTGACCTTCTTAGGTGTTTTCCCTGGGATTCCTCCCATCGCCCTTCCCACCTCCAGGTCTAAACCAGAGTCACACATTCTTCTTAACTCACAGCCTGAGTTGCTTCCTCCTTCCCAAGGCCACCTACACCTCTCAGGCACTTTCACCTGCCTGCTCCTCCCACCCAAGCCCAGAGCAGCTTCCTACCTGGCCCCTGTCTGGCTCCTGCTCACTCCCCACCATCCAACCATCACAGAGGCTCCTTGGACTTGTACCACACCCTTTTTTGATGCTGTTTCTGCCATCTAAGCTGTGGTGTATTGGGTAAAACAGAAAACAAGAGAGAGAGTAAGAGCTCCCCTGCCCAAATAAGTAAATAAATAACTCAGAAAAATATCAACACATGGTGTTTGGGAGGGGAAATTAAGATCTCTGTCTACTAAAATCAACTATTACTAAATTCAAGATATTTAAAAGGCTTTTGAAGGAATGTCTCCACAAAGGGCCTGGTCTGCACCTAGAAAATAAAAAAGAAACTTGAGAGGTCATTTAGCCATGATCCTCCAGCAGTACAACCCTCCTCCTACATATACTTACACACATGTTCCATTCTCAGTGGAAGGGGTCAGCCCGGGTATCTAACAGTACAGTGGGGGCTGGGGATTGCTGTCATACCAGAGGCTGAACACATAGCTTGGGTTCCTATCTGCTAAAGGCCTTCTAACGCAGGATACAAGTGGTGGGCTAGCTTGCTCCCTGTGGAGGTGCCAAGGAAGAGGACCTGCAGACAGGAGACCTGGGTATCTGCTCCTCTTGACAGTTCTGCTCCCGTTAGGAGTGAGTGGGGATTGATCCATATGTGAGTCTCTGCCCTGAAAAGACAGATCTGCCTGCCACATGCTGATGAAAACAAGTTTCTAAAGCTTGCAACTGGAGGCAGTGAAGTGCTCAGAAAATGGGACCTCTCCTGGCATTGGAAACATGATAAAAAACCAGCATAGACATTGGTGTGGACAGAGTAGGCCCACCTATTTCCAGCTCCCACCCCAGCATGGACTACCCTCCAAATACCTTCTTGGATGGCCTAGGACTCTAAGCAGCTCATAGAGTTTGACCATCAGGCACAGGCACAGGCAGCAGGTACTAGGCAGGAAAGGAGTGAGGCCAGGAGCATCTTACCACCAGCCTTAAAAAGTAACGAGGCCCACTTTGTGCAGCTTACAGTGATCCATACTCTTTGAATGATTCTTACGTTGCCAAATGCAATTGCATTCAAACTTTTCAATTAAACTTAAAAGCTTACTTATAATCATCCTCACCACAGTATACACACACACCTAGATAGAGAGAAGGATAAAAGGGATACAGAGGCGGACTCCAGCTCCATTCTCCAGCTGCTCTTGCCCACTGTCTAGGGCTGATCTTCCCTGGGACTTGGGCATGAAGACAAAGGCAGGCAACCTCTGCTCAACCTCCAAACTGGATTGGGACTGTCTTTGGCTCTGTCTTAGCTCAGGGTGACCCCAATTCTTGTCCCATAAGCCACAGGCTCAGAGACTCCTTGCTGTTAGCTGGTTCCAGGGAGAAGTTTCCTCTCACCCTTCTCCAGGTAAGTTGGCTTCTACCCTTCCCTTTCCTTTAGGCATATATCATGTTTTATCATATAAAATTGTCAATATTCAACCATTTTGACCTTTTAAAAAAGCAACTTTATAGAGCTGAACCTAAAACAAGCAAATATGAATTCAGAGTCTAATTGCTCCCTTTTCGATCCAAAAGATAGCATACTTAATACTCTGCTTTGCATCTTGCCTGTTTGACTAACATATCTTGGCAATCTTTCGAAGTCAGGTAATTGAGAACATCTTGTCTCTTTTTTAACAGCTGCAGAATATTCTTCCATTGTGTGTATGTTCCATTAGTTATTTAACCACTTCCATAATGATAGACATTTGGGCTGTTTCCAATCTTTTGGCATCATAAACAATGCTACAAAGAAATATCTTGGACATCATTTTGTGCAGGTGTAAGAATATCTGTCAGATAAATTCCTAGAAATGGAACATCAGGGTCAATGGGCATATGTTTTTGTAAATTTGGAAGATTCTGCCAAAAGGCCCTCATTAAGAATTGTGCTAATTTATACTCCTGCTAGTGATGGGTGAGTATTCCCAGACCAGTAATTCTTAACATGTTCTTCCAGATCTGTATTTTCCAAAGTGCAGGTTGTGACTCATTACTGGGTCATGAAATCAATTTTGTGGGTTGTAATTAGTATTTTTAATGAAATAGGATAGTTTATAAAAGAATCAAGTAAAATAAAATAGGAAACACCACACTGAGTTGCACATAGAATGGGTAAGTATTGTTTGGGGAACATTTGTTTCAGCTATATTAATAATCAGAAACGTCTCTCTCTCTCTCTCTCTCTCTCTCTCTCTCTCTCTCTCTCTCTCTCTCTCTCTCATACACACACACACACACACACACGCACACACACACAAAGGGTGAGACCTGATCAAGATATGTACAAAAAATGGTCTCTATCTTATAATAGTTTGTTACAATTTTTCCACTTTATGATAATTTGAAAGCACAACCACATGACCATTCTGTTTTTCACTTTCAGTACAGTATTCATTAAATTACATGAAATATTCAGCACCTTTTTATAAAAAGGCTTTGTGTGAGATCATTTTTGCTCCACTATAGGCTTATGTAAGTGTCTGAGCATGTTTAAGGTGG
The DNA here is from genome assembly GCF_047511655.1 of Castor canadensis. NCBI lineage: Eukaryota > Metazoa > Chordata > Mammalia > Rodentia > Castoridae > Castor > Castor canadensis. Next base: position 56,226,068 of record NC_133402.1, on the reverse strand, counting down.
GGTAGGCCAAACCACAGTGCTCGACAAGTAGGTATTCTAAATGCACTTTTTATTTTTTGAGACAGAATATCCCCACACAGCCCAGACTGACTTTAAACTTGCCATCCTCCTGCCTCAGCCTCCCAAGTGCTGGGATTATAGGCTCACACCACCACATCCAGCATTAAATGCATTTTTGATTTATGATATTTTCAACTTAACAGTAGGTTTATGTGGGACATTGCCCCATCATAAGTCAAAGAACATCTGTGTGTGTTTTACTACAGGTCATGGTCAAAGATTTTTGAAAGTCGATCTTAAGGTCTGGGCATGGCAGCACATGTCTGTAATCTAGCTACTTGGGAGGTGGAGGTAGGAGGATCAAGGTCCAAGGCCAGCCCCAGCAAAAGTGTGAGACCCTATCTGAAAAATGACTGGAGGTATGGCTCAAGTGGTACAGTACCTGCTTAGCAAAGTGCAAGTATGAGTCCCTGACTTCATTTCCCCACTACTACTAAAAAAAGAACAATGAAAAGAAAGAAAAAAAAATCTTAGATCTTGAGCCCTTGAACGAATCTGAAGAAAACTGTGGAAACTCTTCATAGAAAGTCATTAGCATACATAACATCTTAGCTCCCTGACCTTCCAGATGTCCATTCAGACAGATCTGGGGCAAAGCCTGGGCTGTGGTCTGAGCAACTCAAGGACAGATGGGGTCCTGGGGGCTGCTTATCCTCTGAATCAGCTCGGCTGGAAGCAAGTAGATACTCCAAAGACATCTGCTGTTCCTAGAAAGGAGCAGACCATGCTTCCTTCTGACATATCACCTCCCTCTTTCCATAGCCCCAGGAGGCTGGCCCCCACCTGCTGTTATACTGTGGTTCTGTAAGTAAAAGAGCAGGGAAAGGCTTCAGAGAGATAAAATAATTCATTTCCCTCCTTCAAGTTCACTGATTTCATTTTTTTTACTCTGAGTCTGTGGCTTAGCAGAGAAATAAAACTGAAAGAGGAGAGAGAAAAAAGGGAGAGGGGAGGGAAAGAAAGGGGGAAGGGAGGGAGAAAGGGGGAAAGAAGGCGGAAAGGAGAGAGAGGGAGGGAGAGAGAGAAGAGAAACCACAATGAAAGGGAATTGTAAGTGGGGGTTTAAGCAAGGTTTAGAAGGAAAGATGGAGGCAGGAGTGTGTGTACATAGAGAAGGTGAGCTGGGGTTTCAGGGAACAGAACAGGCCAAAAACCAGGTAAAGAACCTTTGTCATCAGCTGAAAATGTGCCCCTGGCCTGGCCTCTGGAGGCCCTTCTCCTGGTCCTAAGAGTGATTGTGGAAGGATGCGTCAGAACCCACAGCACAGTGACCAGAAGAGCAGATGGAAGGAATCTCCCCCAGAGATAAGGAGCCCAGCAAGGCAGATTAGAAAAGAGCACAAGGGCCCAAACACCATCATCCCCGTGATTCTTAGAGAACAGAGGACGGGATTCTCTACTTTCTCAGGAGCATTTTCCCAAGACAACTGTCACTCTCACTCCAGCAGAAGAGTCTGGTTGTTCCCCAGCACCACCCCTGAGCAGCACTTCTGCACACACCCTCCCCAATGAAATCTAACATGGGCAGTGAGGAGGCGGAGCCACAGTTCCCACTCTGATGATCCTGCCTTAATTCCCTGCAGCATGGAGCATTGCAGGTCTAGACTTTCAATATGAACGTGGGAGGGAAGCGATAGCAGCTGTTAGGCAGAGAAAAGGAGCCATGCTGTGCAGGCCACACCACACCTTTTCTCCTCTTTCCAGGCTCCTTGGTGAAAAAGCAAATTAGAAATGTTGAGTGTCTTTCCAGAGGCCTGCAGTAACAGCCCTTCTCCCCAGAACCCAGTGTAGCAACACACTGCTCAGTCTCTAAAACCCAGTACCAATATCGATTCTTTTATTACCTAATTTCTTCCTCCTTTTGTTCCTGGTGGTGCTTGCTGCCACTTAAGAGCATTGGGTTTAAAAGACAAACGCATGTAAGGCTATCGATTTTTCTCCTAAGAACTCACCTGCTCATAAAGTGAGCTTTGGCCAGGTAGGCAGAAGCCCAAGTCCTTAGCCTCCTAGTCCCAGTCTCCTGGGTGCCACGTAGACGCCACAGGGACTCTTTCATATACTTACTGTTTTTTTCTGTCAAAATGCAACTCTTCCCTAGAAGAGTGAAGCCAACCATTCTAAACATGGATGAGTTGATGACGAATTATAAAAATGTTTCAAGGTGGATGTTAAAAAACAAAATAATTAAAGATCAATCGCTACCCTTATAAGGCATGAATTTTACAACAAAAGAAAGCTGTAAATTAATCTTATCAACTTAATTGCTGACATCTACAAAGAAACTGATGTGGTGTGAAGGTACATGATAGGTCAGTTGAGACCAGCAGATGAGCCTAACAGGGTATTGGGCAGAAGGATAAGCAGAGAAAACTTGAAAGAAACGTCTTTATTACCTCCAGTCATTTTATGAATTAGCTGGGAGAGTGGTATATCAGAGGGCCTGCGAATGCACAGACATGTGAGACATGAGGGAAGACACATAGGGCTTAGGAGGCATAGGCCATGAATACCAGACCAGGAAAATGGAGGACCCATGCCACCTGCTGTCTAAGGTCCACTGGGGCAAAGCCACACACACACAGAGAGAGGGTCTAAGAGAAGCCACGTGACTAAGGGCATCCCCAAGTTCCATCAGGCCAAGAGGAAGGAAAACAGCACCCACAAATGCCCAAATGATTTTGAATCAATGTAACTCTGTCAGGTGGACACACAAGAAGCCCAATGTATAACCTGCAGCCCTTGCTAATCTGTGCCCCACAAAGACAGGCCTTGCTGGCCCATGTGCAGCTGGAACTTGCTGTGGGTCCCTGCTGACTCCACGACAAGGAGCAAGAGGGTCTCAACTGTGCCATGGGATCAGAAGATTCAGCAACGGGGGAGTCCTGTTTCCAGAGCTCAAAGCCAGCCTTCAGTTTTTGATCCCCAAAACACCAAAAGCCACAGTGGCATGTTTACTTGGCCCTTCAAGCTACTCTCTGATGGAAGCTGGTGCATCCAGCCTTGGGCCATATTGGCTGCTGCTTGCTCGAGAACTTTAATTAGTGTTTTAGTTTAATTGATAATGTATTTTAATTGGTGTTTTGATTTAATTAAAGTTTTATTCTAATTGAGTGGAGGTTTTTTTAACCCAAAAGGTTCAAAGAAAAGATAGAATAATAGCTTGTTTCCAAAAATTAATCCATGACCAAACAGGATGTTCCCCCAGGGGTGCAGGTGAAAAGCCATGATTGAGACAGGTATAACTCTGTTAAAGGGCCCCAGGAAGCCAGGCTAAAGATATCCGTGGAGCACATACTCTGACCTCTCTGGGCACAATGCAAACTGTCTCTTTCCACCCAAGTGGCTCCAAATCTGCACCAACTCTTCCTGCCCCCAAAGAGCCAGGTTCTTCTCCTGGTCCTCTGCCCCAGGGCTAAAATGACCAGTGGTCCTGACCAGCAAAGAAAGTCAATGCCAGGTTCTGTGATTTCTGACTTCCCACAGTATCTCTCTCTCCCCGATGATGCTGGGGCAAGGGGGGAGATCAGAGGATCTGAGAGCTGACTGAGTGTAAGTACACAGTGAAGCCAAGAGGGATGTTCCAAGGAACCCTGTGGAGCAGACCCCAGCCACCAGACAAGCCTGGGAGACTGCTAAGTTCATGTGTTTCAAGGATCCCCTTCACTCCTCTGAAATGAATACCCAGGTTAGACTTTGACAGAAGCCCACAAAATCTATAACACATGGGCTATTTTTTTTAGCTCCTAGTTGTGGTGAAACCGCCTGACAGAAGCAACTTAAGGGACAAAGGATTTACTTTGGCTCACTATTTCAGAAGGTTTAGTGTGTGGCTGGTGGCTCTACCACTTGGATGGTAGGTGCATGTGGTAGAGGAATTTCATCTCATTACAGACTGGAAGCAGAGAGCAAGCTGGGAAGGGACCAGGGACAACATGGACCCATCTCCAGTTACCTCTAGCTAGTTCCCACCTCCTTGTTTCCAGGACTTCCCAAAATAGCATCACCAACTGGGTACCAAGCCCCCAGCACATGAACCTTTTGGGCGACATTTCATTTCCAAACTGAACGTCTCCCCCTACCCCCCACCATTTTTTAAGTCTAGTCTCTCCTCCTATTTCCCAACCCTCCCCAACTTTGTCCTTTCCCTTAATCTACTGTTTCTCCCAGGCAGCCTCCTTTTCTGGAAGCTGTCATTGCTTTCATTCTGAAATCCATTTGACTCCTCTAGCTATACTGCAAATTCCCTAATTTGGGATACTGAAAGTGTCAGGTGGTCTAACGTGGGTGCTCACTGGTTCCCCACCAATTCCCTTCTCCTTGCCCCAAAAGTGAATTCCATTCCACTGTGCCAGGAAAAAAGGTTTCCAAAGTTGTCTCCAAACTATCAGTCTTTCCCTCCCCTTTCCTGCAGTCTTGGCCACTTTGAATGCACTTGATTGCTTCTTCCTAAAAACCCTGGCACTGGACAAGTCTTGAATGGCACTATCATCTTCAGATTGGACCACTCTTTATATTTTCCTGACCCTAGGGTCTCCCCCTGCCTCTCTGGGACCCTAATGTGGCTCTGTATAAATGTGATTCACCCTTGCCTCATGCCTCACTATACTCACTCCCTGCCATCTCACTGGCATTGCAGTGCACTAGATTCCCTTCGAGGTGTTCATTCATGCACTCTTCCTCTCACTGAAATTTCCACATTCGGTGCTTCATGGGAAAACACAAATAGTAAAGCAAAGTATAGAGCAAGCAAATGCAAATTAAATAGACTTAAATATTACCTTGCACCTATTAAATCTGGGGGTGAGCTGAGGTGGATGGGAGGAGCAATATTACAAGTGAGAGGCTCTTTTGTCTTTCACAGTGACAGTGTCAAGAAACCTTTTTGGAAAGCATGAAGTGGAGTCACATCTTATGCCAGGGTTAAGTTTGAAGGTGCATGTATCCAAACCTCCCTTGGAAATTCCCGAGGAAGGCACCATGCTGAAGACCAATGTGTCATCTCTCCATGTGTCTGACCAGCCAAGGAACAGATGGTCTCTTTCTTTGGCTGAGTACCAAATGAAGCAGTTGGTATATACTAGTGTGCCAGAGAACACAAAACCATGCATCTTCAGCACCAGCATGGTTAACACTGGGTGTGGTGAGAGGCTCCCAAAGTAGGGGGCTTGCGGAAGGGAGGCAGGCTGAAGGGTCAACAGATTCCTGGGCCCCTTTCCCAGGGTGTGTGTGTGTGTGTGTGTGAGTGTGTGTGTGTGTGTGTGTGTGTGTGTGTGTTGTTATAGTTGAATTCTGGTCACTTAAATGTGTACATGATGCAGCTCTGTATAACAGGTATGAAAGTATTTTAAAAAATTCACTCTCCAGAGTTTACCAAAAGTTTTTTTTTAAAGTATGAAAAACATAAATAAGCCGGGTGTTCATACCTGTAATCCTAGCTACTGATGAGGCAGAGATAAGGAGGATTGCAGTTTGAAGCCAGCCCAGGGCAAATAGTTCACCAGACCCTATCTCAAAAAATCCCAACATAAAAAAGGACTGGTGGAGTGGCTCAAGCAGTAAGAATGCCCACCTAGCAAGTGTGAGGCCCTGAGTTCAAACCACAGTGCTGCCAAAAAGAAAAAAATATATAACTATATGATACACTTATTTTCTGTTTCACAAAACAGGGTAATAGTTAAATATTATACAGCCACTGATGGACAATTACAAAGCCATTGAAAAAAATGAAAATTATAGAGTTTATATAAAGCAAGTAAAATATTAGCAGTAAAATGATGAAGAGGAAAAAAACAAGCTACCAAATTATAATTGCAGCTCTGTAAATTTGTATGCACTTAGAAATTTACACAATTTATGGAAGGGAAGTTACAAACAATTAATTTGGTGATTTTGTAACCAAAATCATTATTTTAAAAAGGAAAGAACTTGAATATAAATGTTTGCTAATTGGATGAACGATCACTGGTAAAAAGGGGAAATTCAGTCTTAAACAATGCAGCTGGCAACCTAAAGGGACAGAAGGCAAGGTGTCTTGTAGCCCTAAAGCCCTGTGTCTAGTCACTACAAGCTCCAGAGGAAGGTTTAGTGGGTCTCAGCCAATGGGCTGGGGTCTCCAGGCTCCATAGAGGACAGTCACTGTAGACTAGGACAGTCACTGTAGAGCTGCCAAGTCTGGAACCTCTGGATCCACATCAGTCCTGCTATATACTTTGACCAGAATGGCCTAGAACAGGATGAGGAAGTTCCCACCACTCCCAAGGTGTTTCTCTGAAGCCCCTGGTTAGTACCCATTGAGACTGTTGAGAACTCTTCTCTGCTAGTTGACAGCTATCACACAGAGAGACCTGATAGGGAACAATTAGAAAGACAGGGAAGAAAGAGGATATTAAACCACATATCCCTGGATCAGACTCTGAAACAGTTAACTACTCCTCCAAAGTGGACTGAAAAAGGTAAAGCCTTCCAAACCTCCTGCCCTTCTGTCTGGACTCACATTGGTGCCATGTGGTCAGGGACACCACCATAGTACAACAGTTTTCTCATTCATAGCTGTGCCGCAAAATCAACTGGAGCCACTCCCAACCCTCAGGAATTCCCACCTACCCAGTGGGAAGCAGCCCAGTATTTTCAGTACGTGGTTCCAAGGGATTCTGCCAAAGCAGTCTGGACCACGGGGACCTGCTAGAGGGCTGTCCTGGTTAGAGTCTGGCCAGCTAGTCCTGGCTCGTCTGTTGCTGACTCTGTGGTCACTTCCTTTCCCTGCACTGCCTCAGCTTCCACAGCAATGGAGCGAGTGCATTAGAGCAGCTCTTGGGGGTCTTTTCTCTTGCCACAGTCTAAGATTTCATGCTGTTATTCCTACTCGTCTTTCCTGAGCAGAATCGCTTTCCTGTGCCCCTTCCTGGCAGTGATTTTTGCGTCAGATTACATAAGCTCCAGGCTCCTTCATTTATGGTAGGGCCTCTCTATGAGCTGCTGATGGAAACAAGTTTTAAATCATCCCTTGCCATGCTGAGTGCAAACACACCATCACTTCCGTGCCTAACAATGCCAGCCACCAATGAAACTCCATATTTAGCAGATGTTCAGCAGTAATTACCTGGACATCAGACACTTTCTCCCAGTTTAATTACTTGGAGATGGCAGCCCCACACACCCTCCCACATGCCACCTTGAGGGCTCACATAGACACACTCATAAAACACTGCCACTGATTCTCACCAGGGAGAGGACCAAAGGCACACGCAAGATGGTATGAGGACAGAACCCAAAGCAAAGAACATATGTCATCCCAATCTACAACAATGATGTGATGATGCTGAGAGGACCACAAAGTCTACCACTGAGAGAAAGGGAAAGACCCGAAAGCAGTTCTTAGTTAGATGGGGAGATATCACAAGCTAAGGCCCCCTGGGTAGGCCCCAGGAAGACCCAATTTCATGATTTCTTCATGAAACAACTTGTGGTGCCAAGGGGATGACTCACAATATCAACATTCACAAAGTGTGATGTAAAAACCAGGATACCTCCATGCTGCTTTCAAATGCACCAGTGTCTGTCCAGGTTCTACTATAGGTATCTAGAATACCTGTTCTAGCTTACAGGCCACTCCCTTCCCTACAGATCAGTAGCACACAGGTTTACATTATCCAACAGGTACAAGATAATTCACAATAGAATTTCAATACCAAGTGGCATCAGATTCCAGTAGGTTCTGGCTTCAACTTTAACTCAGGGATGCACCAAGGTTCACTCTCAGACAGGTGCTTGGAGTAGGCACTGCCTCCCAACATGTGCTTCTGTGGACACTGCCAGCCTTCGCTTCTGTGGCATGGCTCACCTCCCATCAGCCAAAGTACCCATCAGCCCAACTTCCCTGTCCCTGCACAGAGGCACACACCATATTGGAATCTGCCCAAGGTGTCCACTGAGCGGACAGCAATGGCACTCACCCTGAGTTGGCATCCTTGGTCGATCAGTGACTCATATGGCCTGGTGTAAAAAGGTGAGTTACACCAACCAGAAGGTTGTGTCTTGAGTGTGAACCAGCTCCTGGGATTATGAGTTTGAGGGAGGAAGTCAGAGCTGCAGTAAGATGGGAGGAAGCTGAGACTCCAAAAGACAAAAGCTACTGAGAGAATCAGATAGGGAGGGATGAGCACAAGGAGACTCTGAGATGATGCTGGCTGTGGAGCCAGCCCTGCTCCTCCCAAGCCCACCCAAAGCTCATCACCCCTGCCTCCTGGAGCTGGCTCACTTGGCTTCCTCTAGCATCCTGGCATTAAGTACTGGAAGGATCCCAGTCACCTGAGAGGGTCTCAGTCCTTACAACCAAAAGAAGCTGCCTAAACTGCCTCGAAAGCCCACGTGTCTGCTTTAGGTGCACTTTATGAACTAGAAATTCATGCCCTTGTGATAGATGCAAAAAAGTACAAACTGCTTTTTAGAGCCTTCTTTCTTATCTAAAATAGTGCTGTCCAATAGATACATTACATAAGTCACACGAGTATTATAAAATTCTTAGTCACCTCATTATTACAAGTTTAAAGAGGTAAAATTAATTTTAATGATTTGTTGTACTTATCCATATATGTCCAAAGTATTATGATTTAAACATGCAATCAATACAAAATTATTGAGATTGTATTCTTTTCCCACATTAAGACTTCAGAAACAAGAGTGTATTTTATACCTAGAGCACCTCTCAAGTCATATTTGCCACATTTCAGGTGCTCAATGATCACGTGTGTCTAGTGGTCTCAGTATGGAGAGAACAGGACTAAAAGTCGGTCTCTTACTCATCACAGACAAACATAAACTGTGGAGCTGGAGGCAATTTCATTTCTTCTAGTTTACTGGAACTTCCTTTCAGGTAAATTCAGGATCATTTTCTGACCCTCTCCCAGCCTCAAGATGGAACAGGTGCTGGGAAAGTTGAACCATCCTGAAGCTGGGGACATGAGATGTGGTTATGTGCTCGTGTCCTCAACAACACCAAGTACAACACTCACTCATGGAGAGTTGCCTAGTTCAGGTTCAGAGGCTGTGGAGGTCCTGGGTGTCTGCCCTGCTAACTTCATCTCCAATGCTGTCTAGACCTGACCCCACCTGCTGGTGTTCTCCATGTGGTCACAACTCCAACCTGTTCAGGCAACCTGTTCTCAAAGCCCATGACACCACCTTCCCTGTAAGGTGGGGTGCTTTCTCTGCTTTCTCCAATCCTCCAGGAGTCAGAAAGTCTTCCTGAGTGTATTCCTATGTGAGCTCCGATGCCTCGTGGATTAAGGGGCTACCTGACTCTAGCCATTAGTAACTATGTAAACTTGCATAACTTCCTTGACTCCTCTCTTCCTCCATTTCACCATGGGTAAAATGAGAATAGCCTGAATATTACCATCTCATAGTGTTGCTTTTTGGATGAAATGATGCACATATACAAAGCACCCAGAAGAGTGTCTGACACTAGATCAGGGCTCAGTAACATAAGCTACTCTAGGAAAACATATACTTCCCTAGCTCCCAGCTTCCTTTTCCCTGCTCTGCAGTATATTCCCTCCTCCTTTCCCATGGCACCACTGGTGGAAGGGCTACAGAGAAAGAAAACAGTCCATAGATACAGAAATGTATCAAGAGTCATTTGCAAGATATCCTCCCATTATAGTTAGTGCACTCACTCAAGCTCTGGTCCCATCTGTCCCCAGGAGCCATTTGGTTGTTTTGAGGTGACTTCTCATATCTCTGCTCAAAGGAGTGGTGGGTATTCAGCAGGTGCACATTCCTGCATCTCTACCATCTCTTAGTTCCCCAGCATTCTGTCTACAGGTTCAATGGGTGAGTTTCTTCTAGTCTGACTGTGCAATCCAGTGGGTACTTAGAACTTCTCCCAACGTGTTTGAAATACCCTCAAGGATCTGGGGCAACCCCTGCAGGTCCAGTCTCTATCACCCCAGTCCATAGCCTTGGTCTCTGCAGATCCCCTCGGCCTCTTCTCAAGATCTTACTGCAGACTGCTTCAATCTGTATTCCACGTCTTGGCTGAAGTTTCTGCCTTAAATCTCACATTTCATTTTATTTATAACCCATTCTATTCTAGAAGATTTAAGGTGGCTTATAAGGATTATGTAAAATACTATAAGATATATTAAGTAAACAAGCAAAAACAATACTATATATTGCTAACTTTGAAACAGAAAGTTACCAAACTCATCTCCTTGAAATAATGTGGTCAGTTTTTCTGAACATTATGTATTTGTGTGTATGTGTGTGCACATATGTGTTGAATACTCGTACATGTATAAGAAAGACAGGCATGCTGAATGCACAGTTCAACAGATTGTCACAAGGAACAGGTGGGAGACTATAATTGACCTTGTTTTCTTCTTTGTACTTTTCTATATTTTCCTAACTTTTTATAGAGAATCTATATTTGTTTTATAATAAGAAAAAGGCAATAAAAATATCTCTAAAGAAAAATAGGAAAGAAAATAAAAGCCCAACCAGGAGTAAAGGCACAAATTGGAGCCCGTGGTGAGGCTAAAACAACTTATTTTCCATGGCCACGTCACATGTTTGGAGCTCAATTTTTTAACAGCCAATGGATGAAGAAAATCTGATCAGTTACACAGGTCATGGGGTGCATAGGACATAAACTGAATGCTCAGAAAAGTCCGGCTGTTACTGATAGGGAAGCCTAAAACAAATGTGTCCCCTGGGTCCCCACAGTGTGTGTGCCATGTAATGCAATGAACACTGCCAACACCCTGACAGTAAACACCACCATGAGTTTCACGGGAATGCTCTTCCAAAGCCTCTCCGTGTAGGGTGATGGCATTTTGCCCAGTGCAGTAAAAACAATTCCTCAAGGAGTGGAAACCACGTGTCCAGGTTCACGATGGGTCTGACCTAACCCAAAGGGAGACTTTAGAGCATTAAGACAAAGACACTCATCTCCTTTCGTGAAACCTCCTTCTCCCACAGAGTGCTCAGGGGCTCAGTTCAGCTCAGCCACTCCCTGAAGTCACCAGGAGGATCTATGCCTCTTTCCCCAGAGGCTTCAGTCACTGCCTTATCCAGTCACTTGCTCACTCCACAGGCATTCGTGGAGCACCTCCTGCACTAGGTACTGTCCATTCCTCTCACAGAACTATTCCCAAGAACCCCAGATCCACCACACACCAAGAGCATCAAACTAGCCCCACTTGCTGTAAGGGCTCACAGCAAAGTCATGCAGAGTGCAGGGGAACATGCTCACACACCAACAAGGCTCCCAGTTGGTAGGAGCTGGATGGAGTAAAGGATTCTAAGGCTACAAATGGGCTCATGGGTAGGACCCCATGATGGATAAGCCTTCATTGAAGAGAGCGCCCTGCACAAAGATGTGATGTTGCCCCTGGAGGGGGAACTTGTGTTTCATGATTTCCATCCTTGATTTAGCTCTGAGCAAAAGATACCAAAAAAAATGTGCCTTCACAAAGTCTTCTCTTTTCTCCACCCCACTATTCATGGAGGGGTCCATGAATACTGCTGGATCACAGTGCTTTTGGTGGTAGATACCTGTGGCTACCAACTTTCCATTCTGACCTTACATCATAGAACTCTCTCCTCCAAGCCCAGCTTCACATATCAAACTTTTCTTAACTGAGAAAGAACATATGAAAACAATTCCATTTACAATAGCCTTAAAAAAAAAAACATCAAATACCTAGGAGTAAACTTAACAAAGGATGTGAGTGACCTCTACAAGGAAAACTATAAACTACTGAAGAAAGAGATTGAGGAAGACTATAGAAAGTGGAGAGATCTCCCATGCTCATGGATTGGTAGAATCAACATAGTAAAAATGTCGATACTCCCAAAAGTAACCTACATGTTTACTGCAATTCCCATCAAAATTCCAGTGACATTCATCAAAGAGATTGAAAAATCTACCATTAAATTTATTTGGAAACACAAGAGGCCACAAATAGCCAAGGCAATACTCAGTCAAAAGAACAATGCTGGAGGTATCACAATACCTGACTTCAAACTATATTACAAAGCAATAACAATAAAAACAGCATGGTACTGGCACAAAAACAGACATGAAGACCAGTGGAACAGAATAGAGGACCCGGATATGAAGCCACACAACTATAACCAACTTGTCTTTGACAAAGGAGCTAAAAATATACAATAGAGAAAAAGCAGCCTCTTCAACAAAAACTGCTGGGAAAACTGGTTAGCAGTCTGAAAAAAACTGAAATTAGATCCATGTATATCACCCTAAACCAATATTAACTCAAAATGGATCAAGGATCTTAATATCAGACCACAAACTCTAAAGTTGATACAGGAAAGAGTAGGAAATGCTCTGGAGTTAGTAGGTATAGGTAAGAACTTTCTCAACGAAACCCCAGCAGCACAGCAACTAACAGATAGCATAGATAAATGGGACCTCATAAAACTAAAAAGCTTCTGTTCATCAAAAGAAATGGTCTCTAAACTGAAGAGAACACCCACAGAGTGGGAGAAAATATTTGCCAGTTACACATCAGACAAAGGACTGATAACCAGAATATACAGGGAACTCAAAAAACTAAACTCTCCCAAAATTAATGAACCAATAAAGAAATGGTCAAGTGAACCAAACAGAACTTTCTCAAAAAATTCAAATGCCCAAAAAACACATGAAAAAATGCTCACCATCTCTAGCAATAAAGGAAATGCAAATTAAAACCACACTAAGATTCCACCTCACCCCTGTTAGAATAGCCATCATCAGCAACACCACCAACAACAGGTGTTGGCGAGGATGTGGGGAAAAAGGAACCCTCTTACACTGCTGGTGGGAATGTAAACTAGTACAACCGCTCTGGAAAAAAATTTAGAGGCTTCTTAAAAATCTAAACATAGGATCTACCATTTGATCCAGCATTACCACTCTTGGGGATATACCCAAAAGAATGTGACACAGGTTACTCCAGAGGCTCCTGCACACCCATGTTTATTGCAGCACTATTCACAATAGCCAAGTTATGGAAACAGTCAAGATGCCCCACCACTGACGAATGGATTAAGAAAATGTGGTATCTATACACAATGGAATTTTATGCAGCCATGAAGAAGAACGAAATGTTATCATTCACTGGTAAATGGATGGAATTGGAGAACATCATTCTGAGTGAGGTTAGCCTGGCCCAAAAGACCAAAAATCGTATGTTCTCCCTCATATGTGGACATTAGGTCACGGGCAAACACAACAATGGGATTGGACTTTGAGCACATGATAAAAGAGAGAGCACACAAGGGAGGGGTGAGGATAGGTAAGACACCTAAAAAATTCGCTAGCGTTTGTTGCCCTCAACGCAGAGAAACTAAAGCAGATACCTTAAAAGCAACTGAGGCCAATAGGAAAAGGGGACCAGGAACTAGAGAAAAGGTGAGATCAAAAAGAATTAACCTAGAAGGTAACACACACACACAGGAAATCAATGTGAGTCAATGCCCTGTATAGCTATCCTTATCTCAACCAGCAAAAACCCTTGTACCTTCCTATTATTGCTTATACTCTCCTCAACAAAATTAGAAATAAGGGCAAAATAGTTTCTGCTGGGTATTGAGGGGGTGGGGGGGAGAGGGAGGAGGTGGAATGGGTGGTAAGGGAAGGGGTGGGGGCAGGGGGGAGAAATGACCCAAGCCTTGTATGCACATATGAATAATAATAAAAAAAATCTAAACATAGATCTGCCATATGATCCAGCAATACCACTCTTGGGGATATACCCAAAAGACTGTTACTCCAGAGGCACCTGCACATCCATGTTTATTGCGGCACTGTTCACAATAGCCAAGTTATGGAAACAGCCAAGATGCCCCACCACTGACGAATGGATTAAGAAAATGTGGTATTTATACACAATGGAATTTTATGCAGCCATGAAGAAGAACGAAATGTTATCATTCGCTGGTAAATAGATGGAACTAGAGAACATCATTCTGAGTGAGGTTAGCCATACCCAGAAGACCAAAAATCATATATTCTCCCTTATATGCGGACTTTAGATCAAGGGCAAACACAAGAAGGGGATTGGACTTTGATCACATGATGAGGTGAGAGCACACAAGGGAGGGGTGAGGATAGGCAAGAAACCCTCCAAAAAAAACAAGATAGTATTTAATGCCCTCAATGCAAAGGAACTAATGCAGAAACTTTAAAGCAACAGAGGCCAATAGGAGAAGGAAACCAGGAACTAGAGAAAAGGTTAGATCAAGAAGAATTAACCTAGAAGGTAACACACACGCACAGGAAATCAATGTGAGTCAACTCCCTGTATAGCTATCCTTATCTCAACTAGTAAAAACCTTTGGTCCTTCCTATTATTGCTTATACTCTCTCTTCAACAAAATTAGAGATAAGGGCAAAATAGTTTCTGCCTGGTAGTTTAGGGGTGAGGGAGGGGAAGGGGAGAAAGGGTGGGGAAGGGAGAAAAGGGAGGGGATGGGGGGAAGGGGAGAGAAATGACCCAAACATAGTATGCACATATGAATATAAGAAATTAAAAAGAAAAAAAACTTCTTTCTTCTTGGTCACTTGGAGGTTTCAGAGCATCTCAGAGTCAGCACAGAAAACTCCCAAACATGGTAATCTTCCAGTCTGATCCCATTTCACCAAATGACACCAGCCATCAGTTGTAAAGGCCAGAAATCTGGATGCTGTCTTTGACAACACCCTATCCCCCATTTTCCATGGCCAACCATCACTATTTGATGGTTTATCACTAAAACATTTCTGCCATTTCTCTCCATTTCCAGCTCCATGACAACAAGCAGTCCACACGTCCCCACATGCACTAGGAAGTCTTCAGGGGCACTGAGGCCTCCTCTGGCTTCTGCTGGACTGACGGAGAGGGCAGGGCACTGTAATTCACACTGGCCACTAGCAGTCCCCACTTCCTGGAGTAATAGGCCTTTTTGCAGAGTCCCCACCCCCCCCACAAATAGTCCCCCCACCCACAAATATTCCTCTCCTGTCTTCTGCTGACAATATCACTCCCCATCTAAACTCTGGCCTTTCTTTCTCTTCCCTTGCTCCCTATTTCTTCTCTCACTTCTGTCTTCTATTTTGATTCTTTCTCTACTTCTTCTTTACTTTATTTCTTCTCTCTGTCTCTCTCTCTCTGTCTCTGTCTTTCTCTCAGACACACATATACACATGCCTGCCCCCAAAGCCTCAGAGTGGCTTCACCCTCTCTGAATGTCACTTCTGTGGCTTCTGGGGCCTGTGTTCTTGTCCTGGTGAGCTGATACACACTGCAGTAAAACTCCCTACAAAATCCAATCACATCACTTCACCACAAAGGACTTACCGAAAAACTATGGAGAAGATGCCCAAAGGAGATACAGCGTGGTGGGTGGGAATAAATGCCTGACCCCTACCCTTCTCTCTTGCAGCCCCATATGGTCTTGGCACAAGAGGGCTGTAGAAATCAAATAACATCTTCGGAGCCCATCCAGATTTAACAGAGCCATCTGTGAAAATGCTGCTCACCAGGGCAGGAGTGGCAGGGAGCAGTGTGGCTGCAGATTGAGGGTTCAGGCAGAGTGCCAGAAGGTGGAGCAGCCAAAGGGAGGGGACCACTGAGGCGGACAAGGGCGAGAGGTAAGGGCCCAAGGATGGCACCAGCTGGCAGTGCACTTTCCTATTATGACCACTTATGACATGAAGGAATACAACCCCAAGGTGGGTTAATTGCACAGCACTGCCAGGAGAGAGGCAGGGCATGTAATCTGAACTTGGATAGACCCTGTAGCCCTGTGGTTCTCCTGAAAATACACCTTTGGGCAGAGTTTCAAAACAAACATGGAGAAAAGGAGGATGCTTTAAGATCCCAGGTTCGTCATAAGGTAAGCTCCTCAGCCCTCCAGGGCCTGGTAAAAGACAACAGTGTAGCCCAGAGAACGGACAGAGCTACGATAAGACAAAAAGATTACAATATGTTTTCCAGACTGTTGAGATCTTGCATCATTTTATGATACTTCAGCCAATATCATTCATTAAATGTGTGACAAAGAGGATTTGATATTTATACCTTCTTTTAATAAGACTTGACACGTGAAAAAATTTCAAATCTGAAAAAACCCTTCGTCAGACAGTGACATGGCCACCATGTCCATGGGTCTGTACACTCAAGGCAAGTGAGCATAGTTTTGCCTCAGGATAAGCTGACAGTAGCCAAGGACCAAGACTACAGAAGCCTAGACAGCCCACGTGTGCCTCATGCAAACAAACACATGGAGTTCAAGTGTGCCAGGCCAACCGGAGAAGGATGACGAGTTGCAGGGGGAGAAGAGGAGGGAAGGAGGCCTGGGAGGCAGGACACCCAGGAAAACAAAAGGGCAGTGGACAGAAGAAGCAGAGAGAGAAACAAAAGAGAAGATAGGAGATGTGGAACTGGAAATAAGGGCCCTGGAGCCTTTGGAGGAAAAGACTGTGAGGATCAGACAATGGAGGCCCACAGAATGAGTCATTCCAGTGATGGGTCCTTGGTCACCTGTTGCTGAGAGGCCGCATCACATGATGGAAACAAGGTCCCCTGCTTGGCTCCATCTCCCGGCAGCCTGGATTCATTCCCTCTTCTAGCCAATGCCTGTAGACCCTGAGGGACCCTAAACTCCTTTCTGTCTTTGCTGAACTCAGCCAAATGCAGAAGGGACCCAAAACCAACACTTTTCCTTCCCAAAACACTCACAGACCTTCCATGCTGGAGGAAGCAGGGCAATGGCCCAACAGGGAAAAGAAGGAAAGTCTGCTGCTGATCCAGGCCAGTAGCCAAGGCCCATCCTTTCATTGTGATGCAATTTCCCTTCCAGCTGCCTCTGCAGTGCTGTCCCCAGGGGGGAGCAGATAAACACCCTCTTGGCTCCATACCAACAGGCAGAGGATCTGCTCCAGCTGACCCAGCTCCACAGAGAGACTGTCTGCACCTCTCTCAAGCCCTCTGAGTAGCCACAGGGCCCCCAGGTAATTGAGAGAGGTGTGTGTTATGATAGGGATTCAGAATCCACAGCCAGCACAAGGAGAACAATGGCGTTGCTCCTTCTTACTCAGGCACACAGTTCCAAAACTGTCTGGAGCTGGCACAAGCCACCTGGACCAGGATTTCCAAGCCAGCCCCCGGGCCACCTCTGGCCTCTCTTACCATATACCTGGAAAACAGACCTCTGCCTGCCCCATACTCCCTGTCCCCACTCCCTGGTTGATAGCACCAATGAGGGCAAACCCCCATTCTCATCTTTTTTCTGCTCTGAGCTAGACCAGGGGCCAAGGCAGAGGACACCCTTTGTTGTCAGAGAAGGTCTGTCAGGTCAGCATGAGGCATACAGCAGCACCCATGAGGCCAGCTCACCATGCACAACGCAGGGAAGAACGGAGGCCGGCTCAGCTCTGGGCTGCTTTGATGTGGAACACAGATGACAATGGCAGTCACTGGTGGGGAACGAGCTTTAACACTGCTGTTTTAAATGACAGCCATTGTTCCTCGGCAATTTCATGATCAAAGAACAGAAAGAGGCCTCTTAAGAAACCATGTAGCATATTTAAGGAGCCCCAGAGGATTGAGAAAGAGACTCCCAAAAGGAGGTAAGAAGAATGAAGACAGAAATGACTTCAAAGAGGAGGCAGCTCCATGGTGGGGTCTGCAACCCTGTCCCCTCCCCAGAGCCCAAAGCACAGTCTATTAGAAACAGCCACCTCCCAATACAGCCAAGAGACTCCTTGGGGAGGCACACAGAGGCCAAGGCCATAAGGTTCTGGGTGACTCCCATATCTGAGCCCAGCAGACCTGACAAGAGGTGGGTGGAGCAGATGTGGAGGAAGCACGTCACTCTCCCTCCCCCTTCTCACTCTTCCCTCTCTTAACTCCTCCTCCCCCACCAATCCTCAGCAAAAGTAGCAACATAGAGAAAGGCAGGCACACCTGTAATCCTAGTTACTCAGGAGGCAGAGATCAGGAGGATTGCAGTTCTAAGCCAGCCCAGGCAAATGGTTCAAGAGACCCTATCTTGAAAAAAATCAAAACCAAAAAGGGCTGGTGGAGTGGCTCAAGGTGTAAGCCCTGAGTTCAAAGACCAAGGATGGGTGACTGGCCTTAACCACAGTCTTCCTGGTGTGGTCCAGACTGGGGCACATCTCAGGAGGCAGCAATGTAAAGGCCAAGGCCTTACACTGTCCCATTGGCATGAAGGGCTTCTGACCCATGACCCCCAGCTCTGCCCTCCGGCTCTTCTTGCATTCTTACTGCATCAGCCATGGCCCTCCCTGCACCAATATCTCTCTCAGAGAAGGAGCTAGAGACTCCCATCTCCAACTCGCAGCCCCGCCTGCAGAATTACCTCCATGTTGACTGCAACTGCAAATGCTTTGAAACCAAACACCTCACCCCATAGCCAGCTGCCCTCCAAACTTGCCACTTGCTATTCTGGTCCCTCTACTTTCCAGGGGTCTTGTCCTCCTCTGTCCTGGTGAGATTCTAGTCCTCCTGGAAAAGCCTCCTGTATGAAGTCCCCCTGCCTTGCTCTTAGCCGTCTTCCTTTAGTCCAAATCAGTGGTTCACAAAGTGGCTGCTGAATGGGCGGCAGCAGTACCATCTAGAAAGCTGCTTGAAATGCAATTCTTGGGCTGCACCCAAAAGCTATGCAACCACAAATTCCAGATGGGGGGCAAGAATCCGTGTTAGCAAGGCCTTCAGGAGGTTTTGTGCTGAAGTCTGAGAATTGCTGGGAAGGACAGGGGCTCTCAACCACTCCTGTGTGTACTGATATTGTGGGTCTGGACGCCAAACTCTGAGAACCCTGCTCTAAACTTCCAGCGTGCTTCTGTCCCTGCTGTTCATTTGACTCATACACCCTGCTTTGTGCACAGGTGTGGCCTCCACAAGGCACAGATGAATCTCACCTTTATTGGCATCTATACAGCATCTTGCAGATATTCAATATGTAATCTCCTCCTATATTTGGATCCAAGAAATAGAGGCCTGTGACCTCCGGGCACACTTCCACCATTGAAATGGAAGGCCACCAAAGGCCTTTTGCTTCCTCAATGAAGAGGACAGGAGATCCTGTGACCTGTGAGCCATGGAGCAGCTTCCTGGAGGGAGAAGCCCCCTCCTGAGGGGCAGGTGGCTGGACGCTTGGGTTGGACAGCTGCAACCCACAACACAAGGAGGGAACATCAATGACTCCTTCAAAGCCTGTAGCACTGTTATCATACCAGCACCATAATGACAAGAAAAAGTTATTTCTATTTTAAATTGTCAATATTAATCTAATGCTTGCTATGAATGGAGTAGTGATGATAAATGAAGACTCCAGCAGCCTAGGAGAAAACCCCCTTTGACTTAAAGTTACCGTCTTGATTAAAATTTCCATTTCATTATCCTAATCAGCAATCTTTGTTCAATGTGCTACAATTTCTATTTTCTCCACTTAGAGAGATAATTAACAACACTATAAACATATTAAAAGTAAAATGTTTATTAAAATTGCTCCGCTATCCATATTTAACTTATTTTTAGGGATGCTTCATCAAGATAAGTCCATGCCTCTAGGAAGACTTCCCCTTCTGGGATATTCATTCTGCCCTCCAGGCCCCCGGGAGCAGACAACTCCTTGTCCTGGTCATAAGATCCTGTGTTTATCGGTCCTGTCAATTTAATCCAGTTTAATTTAATTTCATTCAATTGGACATCTCTTCAGAGCATAAAAGACTCATTATTCCTCATTGTGAATATGTGGTTAGGATGGAGTTGAGACATAGATGGAAAACTGAGGCATAGGAGAATACAAAAAGGTCCCTAAATAAGTCACATTTGCATCTCTCTGGAATGTGAAAGGTTTGCTTAATTAAAGGTACTTAATGGGTAAATATCATTAAGTACCCGGACTCAAGATGAGAAAAGCACAACACCACACAATCTGACTCCAGGCGGAGCACCAAGTCTTAAGACACAGGGAGAAAATTAAATCTAGTTCCTTTTTAAAAATACAACACTAATCCTTATTCAGGCATGGAATGTGACTCCCCATATGGGATGTCTGCCCATGAAATTCGGAGCACTACAGCCAGATGGAAATATACCTCTCAGGTCACCCTGGGACACTCCTAAGGGACCATCTCCGCCAAGGCCTTGGGGTTTCCATTTCCTGCTTCTTGATCTCATCTCAGGACAGACCAAGACCCTCAGTCACCACCACCTGACTGTGTCCTTTAAACAAGGTTGACTGAATGCCAGAGGCTGTATCCCTTGAAGTCACCAGGAGTATAGAGGGGCCATATCTGGCTGTCACTACTGCAGAGGACTTTGATTGGAAGCACTTTGACACAAGGTGGTGTTTAGTCCTCTCCCAGGTCTGATGAATTAGACAGTCTCCACATTTTACAGACAAGAAAACTAAGGGTTCATTAACTGAAGAGATATTCCATGAGTCAAGGCACAGGGCCAAGAGGTCAGCAGCAGTCTTAGTTCCAATTGTCTCCCTGGACTCTAGCACAGTCTCAGGCGTCAGGGCAAGGGACCAGGCCCCATCCTGCTGCAGTTGGAAGATCCTGAGACCCCATGGACAGTCTCTCTGCATGGGATGTTTTTATTTCCACGATGTGTGTTTTATCCTGAGATACCTCCAGGTGTTCTGAGGTCTTCCACAGGGTAAACCATATTCTGTTAGACAGCATGAACCAGCACATGCCCTCTGACCCCTCTGGAAAGAACACAGAGTGGGGTTGACGACACTGAGGAAAATGGAGGAAGCAGCAATGCACACAGGCCCAGGGGTAAGCGCTATTCATCTCCCACCGCCAAAGGAAATGAAATCATTATGTCTGCAGCTACAGAATCCAAAGAACAAATTTCCTGACAGGATAATAAATGGATTCTTTTGTTTTTGCCTGACTCTCATCACATGACCCTCCCCAGCCATTCCTCATCCAGGTGACTTCACTGGGTAAATACCCAGAGGTTTCATTTCCAGCCTGGAAAATGGATGGGGGGAGTGAGGTGGGATCCATCAAGCTTTTGGCCTCTGCTCTGCCCTTTCTGTTGGTCTTTCCTTCCCCAAATACCTCCTGCAAGGGTGGGCCAGCTCCCCTTCCTTCCCGCTATCTCTGTAAAGATTTTCATAAAGAGGACCACTCCCCATTCTCAGTTGGGACCAGGTTTGGAAGGGACTCATGACGAAGGAGTTAGAGAGAATCATTTACCACTGAACAGGCATCACACAAGATGTACTTGGGAAACAATAATGAGTAGTAAATATGGGCTATAAACTTCCCAGAGCTGGCAGAGGAGCACCAGGGAGATGCTCCCGTTTGATGTGCACGAAGGGAACGATGTAGGGCTTGAGCAGTATGATGAAGGCAGCATTACAGGCAACCCGGGTTCCACGGGGCTATACTAACATTCCCCAAATGGGGCCTCAGAGCCCTGCCCTGGCAGATCACAATGTGCAAGCAATGAACCACTTCATAACGGGCTTCTGTTCAGTCACAACACCAAGCACTTGACTTCTAAAATGGGTCTGTATTTGCAAAGAAAAATTGCTGCTGGCTTAGCACACAGCAGGAGCCCTGGCGCCCTGTGAACAGATTCAGGAAAACATGGCCTCACGCCATCTTCTTGGGAGAAGGAAGTCAACTCCAAAGCACAGGTTAACACCCCATTTCCCTGAGCATGTGGCCCAGGTTAGGTATGAAGAGAAATGACCACAGGACCTCTTTTCTATGACCTGAGCTTAAATTCCTCCACTTTCTGTGTGAGGAGGAGAGAAGAAGGGAGAAAAAGTGTATCAAAGATGTATAGAATAGCTCAGAGTGCTGCTTCTGTGCAAAAAAACAGGATGAGACTTTGCTAGATGCACCCAGACCCCACCGAAAAAAACTGCAACATGTGAGTGCTTGCAGGCAAAACAGTGAATAAAAAGTGATCAGGTGCTTGATAGGAAAAATGAAACTGCCTGCTGGAGAGGAGGTGTGATCAGGTACATGACTGCCACAGCCTCAGGTCTGCAGTGCTCTCTCCGTACAAGGATTCCAGTCTGTAGGGTGCAGAAAGTGGTTCTGTTTGTGGTCTTGTCTTTCCCTGCCCTTGACTAGAGAGTCCTGAAGCCACAGCAGAGGGTCACAGACACCAGATCTCCACCCCAAATGTCACCCTCTGGTCTCTTAACCTATACTTCTTCACTCTTATCTGTCATAGCTCTTGCCTACAGCTTTGTAAACCATTGCTTATAGGTGTGTCTTCTCCACTGAACGCATTTTTCCAAAGCACACAGCCTGTCTTATTTATTTCTACACCTGTAGCAAGATGGATGTGTAGTAAAGGGATGGCTGGTTGGGCGGATGCATAATCCAGACTACCCAAGGCATATCATCTTTATTAACTCTACAATTTGTGGGAAGAAATGAAATGAACAGTGACAAAACTCGACTCCAGGTATTATTCTAGATGACTTCAACACCTTATTTAACTCACACAACTATTCTGAGTCTTACTTTTGATATTTTATCCATGAGAAACTAAGGATCAATAAGGTAAAGACTATAATTGAGCCCCAAAGCCTGGTCTGTGAAATACCGCACATCCAGTATTCAAGTGGATCACATTGTCTGTCAGCCATCATCATTCAGATCATTTGGTGGGCAACTGCTGGGCACCATGTATGATGCCACTCATGGAAGATTCAAAGACAAATCTGATGTAGATTAGGAAGGGGCCCCTAGGTAATCAGGGAAATAACCCAAGCTCTGTGACTCCACAGCCAGGAAAAGGCTGAACACATTTAAACATAGGCAATCTGGAGGACACTCATGAGCTGAGGGAAGAGGCAGTAGAGCCCTCTTTTTAAAAAAAGCAAAAATAAAGCTGGAAAAATGTGACAAAACAATCACCACAGCACTGGAAATTGACCAAAGACATTCAACAAATGTGTATGTTTCAAAGACTAAACTCTGCATCCAACAAGTGGGGACCTGTGGCATTATTACCTAGACTTGCACCCTCCTCTCTTCCCACTCCTAAGTTCTACTAACAAGGAGGATCCACCACAAAAGGCAACAACATGAGGACCATCAGAGCTGTGGAATCAAAGGTGATTCAATTCAGAGTGGTTGGTGACACCCATGTCTAGCAACGCTGTCAGCAGAAGTGACGATCTCAGCAAGTGAGACTGTGACATGGTTGGGACAAGCTTACTCCCCAACTGAGGCTTGGGAATTTTTTTAAATCCCTAGAGTTGAAGAGTATAATAACTGAAATGAAAAACTCACTAGAGAAGATAAACAGAAGATTCAAGACGGGAGGAGAAAAAGAAATTAGTTAACTTGAGGAAGACTGACCAATGGAAATGTTCATATATGAAAAATAGAAGATTAAAGTAAAAAGCAACAGAACCTCCGAAATCATTGATTATCATCAAGCACATCAATATAAATGTGATCTTTAAAAAAAGCTATAGAAGGAGAGAAGAAAGAAAAAGTAACAAAATTCTTTTTTAAAAAAGGCTCAAAACTTTTCAAATGTGATGAGAGAGATCAATCTACACACACTCAAGCTCAATGAACCTCAAGTGAGATAAACATGAGAAGTCATACCTCCTGCTAAATCACCTTAAAACTGGTAAAAGACAAAGAGAACATTTTTAATTCAGCAAGAGAAAAATAATCATTGCATGCTGAGAATCATCAATGTGGTTAACACCTGACTTCTCTCCTGAAGTAAGGCAACAGAATGATGCTCAAAATGCTAAAAGAAAAAGTTATCAACCAAGATGTCCATAGCCAGTCAAATAGCCTATAAAAATAAGGGTGAAACAAAGACATTCCTAGCTAACCAACGACTGAAAGGATTTGGTGCTAACAAATCCACTTAAAATAAAAAACTACTAAAGAATGTCATTAAAGACAGAAATAAATGACACCAGAAGGAAAGTTGAAAGCACAAAAGGAGGTGGAAACCGCTGGAAATAATAAAATCATGGATTAAAATAAAAGATGTTATGTCTTCTTTTGACTAAAATGTAGGTTGTTGGGGCTGGTGGAGTGACTCAAGCAGTAAAAGCACCTGCCTTACAAGCATGAGGCCCTGAGTCCAAATCCCAGTGCCACCAAAACACAACCAAAAAAAAATGATTATAACATTGTCTTGATGAGTTTACAATACACAGCACAGGACAAGGCATTCTTCATGGGAAAGGAAACACTTAAATCAAACCATGAAGGATGTTGTATGGGATGGTAAGAAATGGAGGCAATGGAAAAGCTGGAAAGCTGAAGGTGTGGAGACAAGATCAGTGGGGTTGGAAAAACCCAGTGTGATGGGAGGCTCTTGGTGGATATGGTTGGGAAAGTCAGCTATAGGCAACAAATGCTACTTTGTTGCCTATAGCAACAAAGCCAAGCTAAGAAAACAGGACTGCTCTTTGCCCACAGGGAAATTCTTTTTAATTAGAGAAATTAATCTTTTTAATTGGTGACTCAGAAGGGTCCCCCAGCTATAGGCACTGGAATGGCACAGACCTGAAGACAGAGCTCCAGATGAGGGACCTGAAGTGAGAGGACTGAGGCTGGCATAAGGAGGACTCTTAGGAGCCCACTTGTCTTATAGTTTGTCAAGGCTGCTATAACAAAATATCATAGACTGGATATATTAACAACAGAACGTGTTTTATAAACAACAGAATTATCTATCTCACAGTTCTGAAGGCTGGAAGTCCAAGATCAAGGTGTCAGCAGATTCAGAGTCTGGGGAAGGACTTGCTTTCTGGTTCACAGATAGTTCCTTCCTCACTACATCCTCACATGGTAGAAGAGGGGAGGGAGATCTCTGAGTCTCTATAATAAGGCCATTCATGGAGACTTTGTACTCATAACTGCCACCTCCTAATACCATCTCCTTTTTGGTTTAGGGATTCAGCATAGGAATTTGAGGGAAAATACCACCAGACAACAGCACCACTGTGAAGCTATGTAGTGACGTCTGTGAAGGCTTCTTACTTTATTCTCTCTCCAGCTCTGTGGATGAACTCAGCCTGGTATAAACCAACAAGGAACGCCCTAAGTAGCAAACAACCACATGAAGAAAGAAATGAGAATTTAATTTAATCCGTACATATCAAAGACTCTGCTAAGCAACTCACATCCCTTCATTTAAGCCTGCAAGGGATATTTTATTAAACTCATCTTACAGAGGAAGAAACTGGAGACACCATTGACTAAAATCTCATAGACAATAAAAAGTGGAATCTAATGCTCCCCAGTTTCAGTCCGCGGTTTTGAGTGAGAGGAGACCCACTGCAAAGATTTTTAAATCCAACAAACTAGTGAAATAAGTAGAGGAGAATGTTTTACCCTACAGTCACCCTTGCCTCCTTTTGGGAATCCTCACCCTGCTGCCCCATCCCCCTTGGAGTGGGTTATGGGGGGAATGAGTGATCTGGACACACCCACATTTTTCACACCCAGACTGCCAGAACAGATGCCTGTAGGGACAAACAGCCACAGTAGCCTGAGTAGCAGGTGGAACAAGGTTCCTAGTACAGAAAGCCCTCCTCCATAACAACCAGGCAGACAGAGGAGCTAACGGGACTTCTGGAGATGACCTGCCACTGCCTGCCACCCACATCAGAGCTGTTCCTAGAAACTATGAAAAGCCCCAGATGGGAAGGGACAGGAGCCACCAGTCAATGAATTCCTGGCCTCTCCTAGCAGGGTGCAGGTATAGTCAGAGCAGGTGGCTGTGAGAAGGCGGGAGGCCAGGGAAGAGATTCATCCCTTGGAAGGAGCCCTAAGGTTGGGCAACACATCTCAGAAAAAAAAAAAAAAAACCACTCTGCTTAAGAGCACCTGCTGGGTGTGTTGGCACACACCTGTAATTCCACACTCAGGAGGCTGAGGCAGGAGAATCATGGCGAGACCTTGTGTCCAAAAAAACACAAGAGCAAAGGAGCACCTGTACTGAGATACAATGGGCCACTGATTGTCAGTACAATAAGGAACCCTTCCAAAAGTGAGCAAAAGGATGAGGCTAAGCCAGGGCCACTAAATCTCACCCTATGCCACAGGACTCTTAAACGCAAGGGCTGTCACATCTATCACCCAAGGAGAGGCTGAGGGGCAGCCAGGAACCTTGCATTTACGTCATGTACCATTTCTGCACACTATAAAACGGCACCCAGACTGCAACATCTTCACCAACTTCATAAAATACATTTTATTGGTATGGTTATGGTTCTGACTCAAACAACTTCATAAAATTTTCCTTCCTATGAAGTGGGTGTTCTTATACACTCACTCCTTGGCAAGATAGAAGTTTGACTGCCAAGGCCTATTTAATTAGTGGTAGGCACTAAGAAACTATTTTTAAAGATTAGGGTGTACATAGGCTACTGGTGGCACTTCAATTCCAAGTTTCTAAAGCAGAGACAGCTTGATTTTATTTGCCCAGGGCAGAAAAGTGAAAAGAAAAATAATTGTGGTTTTTTGGCAACATTTAAAAATGAGAGATTTTTACCCAGCAAAAATCCTGAAAATGAAGGAATGTCCATGTATCTAGATGTGTCTGGGACTCGTGTTTTAAATCAACCATAAGCATTGATATTGTCTGCTACAGGCAAAGCCTGTGCTGGGCACCATGGGAAGATAAGTGAGTTAGGTCTGGTCCCTGTGCTCCAGTGGTTCATACTGCCTGGGAAGACAGACAGACACACAGAATTAACTGGTTCAAAGAAGACTGTGATTTGGGCATTGAAGGAGGTGTCAAGTGGAGAGGAGAGTGGAAAAGAGATTACTTTCCAAGAGGCAGAGGGACCTGGAGAGCCAGCTCCCTGCTCCTGCTCCAGGGGTCCTAAGAGGACCTCAGCCCTAGCCTATCCTAAGCTGTTCTTCAACAGGGCACCTTCAACCTTTCACTTGTTTATTACAAAGGACATCACCGGGGCAAACGGTAGAATCATGTAACAAGCAGTTTCTACTTCCAGCACAAACAGGTCCCACCATCTATGAGTTGGACTCCCTCTTTAGGGAGTACCTGGTCATGGGACCTGGAAAACACCCAACAAATGGCTCTAAGATCTGTCCCCATTACTCACAGGTACTGTCCTGTACAGCCTCTGTCCAAGGCCACTGTCTCTCTCTTCCTACTCAGAGTCAGCCTGGCAGAAGGTTCTGACCCAGCGTGGGGCCCAGGGCTGTGTGTTCTGGGTCTCCTACCTGAGTCATGGCACAGCAGGGTCACCTGGGTGCCTGAAGACAGAGATGTTTTCAGATATGTCTGTTCCCTACTTCTAAACCAAGACAACTGAGCTCCTCCCAGTGCCCTTTCCCAGGACTCACTCTCATGGTAGGGACCAGTAACAGAACCACCTACAACAAAGGAACTGGCCAGGTGATGTTCAGATTAGTCATTCTATCAACTTTGTGCACATAGGCACCAGTCAATGACAAGCATGGAAACACAACAGGTGTGTCTGCCAAGCACTGATACCGGGACCAAAATTAGGAACCTGAATGATTGTTTTTACATCCAGACGGTGGATTTGCCTGTTTACCTCCCTGCAGCTGTAAAGTTGGAATAACATTGGTCTGTATATTGAGAATCAAACAAGATAACCCATGCAAAGCACTTGTGTCTGGCACACAGTAGGCCCTGCATAAATATTAGTTCTCTAATATCAGTATTAATTGATTAATATTATTAATGGATGAAACATATACTAAAAAAAGAAATAATTTACTTGGCCATGTCCCAGAGTGATTCTAATTATTTTGTTCTTGTTGTTTTTATGAGAATCTGCCTAGTTGTAGAATGTTTAATTTTATTTTCTAGCTTCAAAGATGCATATGGGAAAACCATCTGCTCTGTCTGCACTCCTCCTGTAATTAGGGTACACTGCCTCCAGGTGGCGGTGGCTGCTTTGGGCTCATCATCAAACAGGAATGCACGAATTGTCTTAGATCCAGCTACAACCATGAAATTTCCTAATATTAATTTTCAAAGAGGAAGAAGGCTACCTGTAATTGATTACAGGATTCTGTTCAGTGAAGGATTTTTTTAGAGGAGGGTACTAAGCAATTACTCTCCATGACTTTCGAACACAGCACCATAGCAATGACTTTAAATTTGTGCATAATAGATGACAGACATTTTAGCATAAACTGCCAGAAGAATCTGAGGGAGATGTCTTCAGGAGCCTAAATAAGCCAGGAAGCTATGAGGGGAGAAAAGCTAGGACAGGAAGTTAGGAAGCCCAGTGTTCTTTTAGCTCTACTTCTAATACACCATGAGGCTCTAGCCAGATCAACAAACATTCCAGGGCCTCAATTTCCTCGTCTTCAAAGAAGATGAGAGATTAAATTACTTCTTACAGTTCCCATGACCTTGGCCAACTGAATCTTCCACTCTTTTCTGTTACATCTCCCTTCTGTCTTCTGTGGTGACAATTTCTTCCACCTGAAGTCCAAGGCCAGCCCAGCATCTTGGGAGGCCTGCTATATACTCGCATGCTGTGAGATAACTGACTGCAGGACATGAGGGTGTTGGAGGGCAAGAGTGGGAAGGAAATGCTACAAGTAGGCACTAGCCAATGTGTAGCCTAAAGCCTCCCAGATAATCCTGAAACTAAATTCGTCCAGGTAACATTCCTGCTCTGCATTCCCCATAATCCTGCCCTCAGTCCATGCCTGTTTTTAGGGTCCATCCAGCACCATTTCTTCTTTTTCTACAGCTACATAATGGTCAGTTCTTCCTTTGGGGTTGGGATGGTGGATGTGACCTTTTACCTTGTCTAAAATACATCTTCAGAAGAGGAATTGCACAAATGAGGCTATTCATGTTCCCTGCCTTATTCTTAAATTTTTTCTTGCATGGAAACTATCAAAATTTCACCATATAGCCCCAACCCCATGGGTCCCTCATATTGGCTAAGTTTCAATCTGGAGGCCAGAAAGGAGAGCTTTCTTTGGGACTTTGCTCCATTGGAAAACTGTGCTTTTATCAATATGAACAGGCCAGAAGAGCCTAAAGAAGTCTGAAGCTAAGCAGGTCTCTGTCTTACCAGCCCCACTGTTCCCTGCCCCACCAGCATGATGTCGCCCTGCTCTGCCATCTTCCAGGACAGACAAGGATATTCTGCAAAGCATCCTAGGTCCTATGGGAACCACCAGGCAGTCACTGGAGTTATTTAAACAATGTCTGCATTCTTCTGAATCAAGAGTGGTGGCAGCCAGGGATTCTTTAAAGATAAAACCAGATTTTAAAACATCGTTTTTTAAAAACTAGCCTCAATTTTTAAACTATTAGTTTGATTTTCTTTTAACCAAAAAGATAAACTAAAGTTCAAAAAAAAAAACAAAAGAACAGAATAGAGACTATGCCTTTTACTTATGAAATGTTTGAGGGAATGGGATATTTATACTGTTTGCTCATATTCCATAGCTGGACTAGGGTAGGTATTTAACTGCAAGGGTTCCTCTACCACCAGACATGTGATCAACTCACTATCATCCTTTATCAATATCAGTTCTGCATGTCAAAGCAGAGGTTGGAAATAGATACTTGCTGCTGCATAATTTTAAAATATCATCCAAGTCAATTAAAGTCACTTATCCAAACTTATCAGAATGGTAAAATAATAAACCAAGCTTTTAATAACAGCAGCCTTTTCTATAGATGGAGAAACAATGTCTTCTTTCTGAAGACGAAAGCATTCCAGATTATTCACTTGGGAACTGGAAAAGCAGGAGAGCTCCAATTTCTTTTCCGGTCAGTGAATTAGCAGGAAGGAGAAAGTAAATGTCAAAGTAGTCACATAATGAAAGACCTTAAGTTGCTAATCATGATTAAAATTCAGCTGATTTATATTTGCTGTTATTATTTTAAAGCTTACCTTTCATATTTATAACTAAAATACTAATAGAGCTTGTATAGGTTCTTGCTAAAATGAGCTTCTGTTGAATGTAAATATTATAATAAACATACAATTTTAACAAAACAAGATAGTTTGAATGTCTGTTTCTATTATAATTTACTTGACTAATAAAGTAATAGTTTCTAAAACTTCACCAAATTATATATCACGTATCTGTTGGAACTGGAGATGGTTTGCCTCTTAATTTGCAAATATCTGCTCCAATCTCCTTTAATACATGAAGGTTCCTAAAGGACTGTTATATTTCTAATGATGCAAAATTAAAACATGACAAATGAAGTAATTATTTAAAGGCAACTTTTACAACAAAAACTACATCTGATTTATAAAAAACAAGGTGATTGAACCCATTATTAAAATTTACTTTTTAATTGCAGAAAACAGCATAATCAATGTTTAAATCATGCCTTTTACTCACTTTTGCTGTCAAATCAAATGGAGTCCAATTGTGCCACAGAGGGATGTTCTGTGTGCCCCCTGGGCCACAAGAAACTAAATGGCTGTGCCCAGTCAGTGCCTAATGGACAGCTCTCCATGAGGGAGGTCCACCCCTCCTCAACTCCAGACACACTTTGTATTAATTTCTGACCTCAAATGAAATATCCACAGAAGGTGTGAACTGCTGGCTGAAACACAGCCTTTCCCTAAACCCTCATGTATGAAGAAGCTTGCTGACGACTGGTAGAGCACAGGTTATTTCTGTATTTGTACCCAAACAGCTCCAATGTCTGGAGTTTCCAACCTGTGACCAAAAGAACTCACAGAGCAGGGAGACAAGTGACTCCAGGTTCTGATGATGGGGATGATGACGGGACAAGAATGAATGGAGTGGTAGGATGCCCAGGAAACCTGGCCATTCCTTTCTTGCTCTCCTTCCTAGCCCTCCTCAATCTAACCCCTCTCTTCACAGAGGCACCTGGAGTCTCAGAAGTCTTTCTCCTCACCCCAACACCAGAATCTGTCCTACTTGCCTTGATGAACCAAGTTCTGGAGCAAGAAGAACATAAGCCTGAATGCCAGGCTTTTCTGGGCTGGAACCCTGGCTCCTGCCATTTCTTCTGGCATTAGGCAAGTCATCTGGCTTCTCTGGCCTATTGTTTATAAACCACGGTGCAGGACTGTGGTCAAGACTCAAGACAATGCAAGCAAAGGCACTAGCACAGTACCTAGTTACACCATCAGTATCAATAAGCATCACCTTTACACATTTATTAACATGTTCCTCATTATCAACCCTTCTGCAGGGCTTGAAAGCAGCAATCGTGTGCCTGGAATTCACACTCTACCACCATTAAACTTGTCCATCTTGGGGAAGGGAAGAGGTCTCTGGTGTTCTGGCCCCAGTCCTGCTAGAATGGACCTTGTTTTTCTAGAATCTCTAACCACCTCAAATGCCTCATGCCAGCATCTCAATGGCTCAGCTAAGGCGCTTCCATCAGGAGTAACACACCTGCTCTGATGTTAACACAGCTCCTCTCACAATCTCCTGGCCGCTGACAGAACTGGGAATCTGAATCCCAGACACACCGTGGAACCCAAGAAAGAGAGGCTGCCAACCCACTGTGACACCACGGGGCCAGCCAACCGTGTGAGCCTGCCTCTAAATTACCCCCTGTTCACTTGACGAGGGAACTAGCTTTGTTTTTATTTTCCAGGACAGACAGTCAATCACTCATATGTGACAGAAATAAAGATAAATACCACCCGTTGAACTTTAAATCAAAATGCTAATCCCAGACTGACTTCTCTGTCAAGGTCTGACACTGAAATAATTCAACAGGCTTTGATTATGCCCCAAATTAATGCTCTGGTGGAGATTATGTCTATTAATCACAGATTTTGATAGAATAGTTTCTCAGGCTTCTTCACTGGGCGATACCCAATGCCATTAGAATGGTTGAAGACCTCTGCCTGGGTGTTCTCACCTGCCAATATCCAAGTAGGTGTGTCTCAAATGACCACCTGATGCTTCTTTAGTGACAAGGCTCATAGGGTCATCCTGAGAAGCAGCAAGAAGGTGACATGTTCTGAACAGAAACAGAAACCAAAGCACTGTTCTGTCTTTACTAAGAATCAAGCAATAGGCCAGCAGAACAGATCTGAAAGTAGATCCCAGGGATTGACATCCCATCTGTGGTGTCAGAGACAAGCCCAAACAACTGGCAGTCATAGTCCAAACACAATCAGGAATTGGGGCAAGAAAAAAATAAATACCAGTTCTTGTCTCTAGAAGGAATAGATAGGAATCCAAATTAGAAAAATAGCATCTTCACAAAGCTGACCCCCTAATTCTTCCTTCAGTCTGCCCTCTGATGCAGTCTGTCACTTAATCTTACAAGGCTCAAGTCTAGGCATTTAGGACATGCTTGAGCAAAACAGACCAAGAGTTCTGTTGTCATGGGACATTCATTCTAGGAAGTTTAGTGATCCCCCTGGTCTAAGCCTCTCCTTTCTGGAATAACCCAGAAGCCCTCCAGTTGGTCTTCTTCCCCACCCCCATCCCATCCTAGTGACTATTATGGTTTGGCTGTGGGTTTTCCCCATCAAAAGTCAAATTGCAATTTAATTCCCAATGTAATGGTGCTGACAGGTGGTGAAAACTTCAGGAGGTAATTAGATCGTGGGGACTCCACCCTGATGAAAGGATTAATGTGGTGTTCATGAGAGTGGATTAGTTATAGCAAGACTGTGCTGTTATAAAAGGACTCTGTTCCTTTGTCCCCTCCCTCTCTTCCATATGTGCCCAATGTCCTTCTGCCATGAGATCCTCAAGGAGAAGCCAAGCAGGTAACCAGGCTCTTAGACTTCTCAAACTATGACAAAAATAAACCTCTTTTCTTTATACATTTCCTAACTTCAGTTATTTTGACACAGCAACAGAAAACAGACTGAAACAGCAGCCTCCTGTCCATCACCCAAAAAGTACCAGACCAGCTTTCTTAAATATAAGTTTGACCAAAATCCTCCTGTGGACCCAAGACTAAGTTTAAAGCCCCATATCAACATGCTCTGTGGGTCCTCCATAAACATACCCCTTACACAGCCCTTGTCACTGTCCCCTTCCTCATAGCACATGCTTTGGAAAAACAGGACAGACTATAGAACTTCAACACACATGGCACTGGTCAACCTCTGTCCTCTCACTGGCCATCTACTCTGAAGTCATATACTCTTTCCTTCCTCTTCACCTCCTCCTCCAAGACTCAACTTCATGGGCAGCTCTCCCAAAAGGCTTAGGTGGGCCACTCGGCTGGACAGTACTCAGCCACTTTCAGGCCAGGTGCCCCTTAAACTGAAGAGCCACTGCCCAATCATTTGTTCCAGGCCCATCTCTCCCTTGAGACTGAACTCCTTTTAGCCTGAAACAGTACTTTATGCATTTCATAGTCCCAGAACAGTTCTGGATCATATTAGGTGCTCAATGAAAGTTTACTGTCCTGAACCAATCATGCCATAAACCCTGGCCACCCTTTAGCACATTGTTTCCATGGAAAAATTGTCTTCCAGGTTCTGCCTGGCCTGCTGGGGACATGGCTCACCCACTCAGAGTTGCAATGACAGGAAAATCAGTTCATCCAGAAAATTCTCTTCTGAGCTGTCTTTTCCATCAAATTGGAAGGCCTGAGGGATCACAGGGCCAATGTCAGGGCACCAGCAGTTTAAAGAGAATATAGATGAGTTTACCTCTGTGGCCTCATTCATGGAGGGTGAGAGTCCCATGGAACCCTAAGATGGTTTCGGTCTGACAGGCTCATGGCATCCAGGATATTATTCCTATAGAGCCACAGGGCTGGGGATTAGGCTCAGTGTATACTGCAGAAACTCAGCTTCCTACCTACGAATATTTCAATCTCTTCTCCATACAGAAAAACATTCATTTACAAAAGACATTAAAAAAAAACAGTGTTTTTGGTCACTGCTAAATCCTAACCGATACCATTTCTAGGAGTGAGAATCATATTAACCATGAATGCAAGGGCATACCATGTAACTCTGAATTGCAGGAATAGAAAGTCGTCCCCTTTTCAATTCCCTGGTCCCTCTGATTATGTCAAGAAGAAAGTTGTGGCTGGGGACTAGAATGTCATTTACACCTCTCTACCACTTGCTAATTTTGCTTTTTAAGGTATTAAGAGCAGATGTCAGACTGAGTCAAGGCTGGAGTTCAGTAAGATCTACTTCATTGTCCTGATGGTTATAGTCACCACTGGCTTTCCATGGGCAATGGTAAAATCAAGTTTCCTTTTCAAAATACCTTCATTCAAGGTTTTAAGTGAATTGATTTAAGAGAAACTACTTGGTATATAATAGCACACTTGGTATGAGGATAAGTAGGAAGTCATAGCAGTGACACACAGATGGCTACAGCTGAGATAAAGAAGAGGGTTGCAGATTAACAGGTCTTTGGGGATACAATGATTCAGACACTTCCCTTGAAGGTTTGGAAGTTTCCTTGTCTCCTGACCTGTCTCAGATGTCTTCTATGTTCTATTGTCATTGTTTTGCTCCCAGTCTGGCATTGGCTCCATTCTATGATGCCTTTGGTTGCTCCCACAATTGCCCTTCTTTCCCCAGAATGAAGTCCCACAGCAGCTGATTCGGCTCTATCTTGCACTTTACTGTTGGGTTGTCAGATTTAGCACACCAACCAACAATGGGATACCCTGTTAATTTGAATGCCCGATAAACAATGAGTAATATTTTTAGTATCTATATATCCCAGATAGTACATGCTACACAGTATGTCAATGCATGTCTGATACAATATTTTGGATAGATTTACACTAAAAAGTATTTATCTAAAATTCAAATTTAAATGGCAATTCTATATTTTATCTGGTAACTCCACCATGCCATGACTCTGACAAATGCTGCACTCAAAAGATGTTGGTCTTTACAGACAATTTCAGACAGCATCAAGGTGATGTTTTCCCTTTGCAGAGTAATAATAGCCCCAAATTCTCTCAAGCATATCATAGAGACATTCAAACAAGTAAGTTCTCCCTCAATGGGGTAGAACCAAGGAAGAATATAGAATCTCCTCTTTGAGAAATCAGAAAATCTCAGAATCATGAATTGCATTGCCAGTATGGTAGAAAGCAATACATATTATAAGATGTCAGGGAGAGAAGGCATTGGATCAAGCCATAATGGCCTGACAGCAAAAAAAAAAAGTAGGTATTTTCTCATTTGTGCAGAGGGAACATTTAGGAAAGCAAAGGGAACAGGAATCAATGCAATGGTAGGGAAAAGTCTTTAAGGAGGTGGAAGTAGCTGAGGGGCAGATCTTGTGTGGAGATGATTCAAGGGAAGAAAGAGGAATCAGAGAATACATGGATGCAAACTTCCATCCCTCATTTTGAATCAGACAATGGAGAAAGGGCTTGAGCAAGTTGGTGGAACTCATGGGAAGAAACTGAGAATGAGAAAAGATTGAAGGCATGGATCTGCTGGACCCTAAGTCAACCCAGCTGTGGGGTCAGCCAGCTGCTCTAGAATGGTGGGTTAAGGGTCCAGTTCCACAGGCCACAGATCCCCTGGTGAGAATGTGGAACTCTTTGAGTTCTCTCCTGGTCTCCAGCTGCCCTCCCCAGTTCCTGGGAAGATTAGAGGCCCCTGCAAGTGTTCTTGGGGCTCTGGATTTCCGTGTGTCTGGGCAGGACACTGAATTCAAGGGCTGGCCTCTTTATCTATCTCCTCACTAGACACACCTCTGGAATTTCTTTAAGCAGAAGCAGTGCTCTGGTTGGATGGGAGATGATAGAAGTTACATATGCATCGTAGTTTACATGACAGTAGGAAATCATTGTCCACTTCAAAAATAGAGAACTAATAGAGGGTAGGTGGAGCTGATGGAGGGTAGGTGGAGCTGATGAAGAGGAGGCAGAATTGATGGAGGGTAGGGGAGCTGATGGAGGTTAGGAGCTGCTGATGGAGGTATGCGGACTTGAAGGAAAGTAGGTGGAGTTGATGGAGTATAGGCAAAAGTGTTGGAGAGTAGGCAGAGTTGATGAAGGGTAAGTGGAGTTGGAAGCCCTTGCTGACTTCCCCATCTAGCGTTCTCATCCCCACTCATCAAGGGCTTCTACCCTTTCTTCCTCCAGTGTGTAGCACTCTTCATAACCAGGACACTCTTGTTCTGGGTGACCCCCAGGAGCAGCTCATTGTCTCCCAGTCTCTACAGAGGAAAAAGGGCTTCAGTATCCTGTGGCCTTACAGACTCCTGCTCAGAGGGCAAGCCATGTATGTGTCCCAAGACCAACCAGCAGCAGCCCAGAAAAGTGGTCCTAAACATGACCCTCCTGGCAAGGACTCCCAGAACCCTGTCTTATACATGTTTCCTTTTTGAGGGAGAAAAAAAATATCAATAACTCTGGGCCCAGAAAAGCCCATATCCTTATTCTAGTGATTTCAGGTGGGCTGCCTATATCCTGGCTTTTCCTCCACCTGCTACTTTTCTCAGCCCTGACTCCACCCTCTCCATGGTCAAAATTCCACAAAGCCCTCCATAAAAATCCCCCCTGTTCTCAGGAAAATGTGAATTTATGTTGACAAAAATTAAATTTTCAGGTGGACATGGTGGCTCATGCCTGTAATCCCAGATGCTTGGGAGGCAAAGATTAGGAGGATCATAGTTCCAGGTCAGCCCAGGCAAAAAGATTTTTTTCTCAATGGAAAATCTGGATATGATGCAGTCCCCCTGTCTTCCCAGCTACACAGGAGAGTTAAGTAGGAGGATCATCATTCAACCCACCCTAGACAAGAAAAGTGAGACCCTACCTGAAAATAACTAATGAAGCAAAAAGTACTAGCAAGTGGTAGAATGCCTGCCTAACAAGTATAAGACCCAGGGTCAAACTCAAAATAACATTAAAAAAATTAATTAGAAATATTTTTGAAAGATAAAAGAGATCAGAAGAAATCTTTTTTTTTCTTTTACAATAAAGGCAGTAGTAGGAAACTGTGAGTTCTATAGAAGCATGTAATAGTACTGTAACTATATTCTGGAGGCAAAAGTCCAAAATCATGGTGGTGACAGGACTGGTTCCTTCTGAGGGGTGTGAAGGAGAATCTGTTCCACATCTCTCTGCTTTTTCTTGGTGGCTTTCTGGCAATCTTTGGTGTTTATTGACTTAGAAATGCATGTTCCATATCTCAGCCTTCATGTCTACATGCTGCTATCCCAAAGTGCCTATGTCCAACTCTTTCCCTTTTAAAAAGACACCATTCATATTGGATTAGGGGCCTACCCTACTGTGGAGTGATCTCACCTTGATTTAGCTAATTACATTTTCAAGGACCCTATTTCCAAATAAGGTCATATCTGAGGTTCTGGGGTTTAAGACTTTAACTTTCTTAGGAGACACAATTTAAGTCATAACAAAGATATACTGCAGTATTTTTGTAATGTATTGTAAGTCTAAACTTATCTCAAAATTAAAAGATTTTTTAACAGATAAACAGAAAGGAGCTCTAAGAAGGGTTGAAGGGAGGGTGTTCAGGGGAGGAAGACATTATTGAAGGGGGGAATCTGTCTCAGATCCCCAGAGTTCTAAAAGTCCACCAGCAAGGCAGGTTTAGAGAGACAACTGAGGGAGGTGGCCTTTCCCAAGTGCCTGTGCCCTCAGGGCAAAGAAAGTGCCCTAT
This sequence comes from Castor canadensis, assembly GCF_047511655.1. Lineage (NCBI taxonomy): Eukaryota > Metazoa > Chordata > Mammalia > Rodentia > Castoridae > Castor > Castor canadensis. The sequence goes on along the minus strand of NC_133402.1, from coordinate 56,188,409 downwards.
GCAGCTGTCCCCCTCCCAAGGTCTCCAGTTGGAAGAGAGATGCTCATGATTTGAATGGAGAATATGAATTTTTCCCTCCAAAACAAGCTCATAGCAGACCATACTTGCCAAGCATCTCAATAGATTCTCATGGTGGTTAATTAGAAGAATGTTGCTAAACAAAGACAGCTAAATAATTGTGTTTCACAGAATTTTATTCCTTAACTAGTGTGTCTCTTAAAAATAGCACACTCCATATGAGAGATTTCCTTTTATTCAAATCATGTCTGAGAAACAGTCCATTCCTACAGCAGTACTACTTAGAGTCAGAGGGGAAAGGGACTCCGGATGTTAGCAGGTGCTCCCAAAAGAAGAAGAAAGGGGCTCAAACCTGTTGACCTCATAAATCTCTTATCTCAGCAGCTCAGATGCCTCCTCTAATGCCTCCAGGGATGGGACCCTACAGATATAGGAAATATGGGGTAGTATCTTCTTAGAAGGAAACTTCCCATATTTGAGAAGGATCACCAAGCCAATCCAGGTGTCCATATCCTGATTCAGTGCCCATCAATGCTGAGGACTGAGGTGTACAGTCTCTAGGAAGCACCATCTGACATTTTCCTCAGTCCTTAGCCTCCTTCTAATTGGAAATGATCTGCAATCCCAAGCATCCCTTATAGAATAGTATCAATCCATCCCCATCCAGGTCCTCCTGGACAACCACAGGTACTGGAAATAGCACTGGGCAGGGCCCTATGTAGAATCTCCAATTCTAGCTGTACCCCTAACTCACACATGACCCTGGGGAAGTAATTCAGTCTCTGGAGTTCTCTGATTCCTGACCTGTAAAATAACTAGATTGAGTCAATGCTGAGAATTAAGGCCTATTTTCAAGTGTAACAACCCAAACCAGGAAGGTTCTAGCTGACCAAAAACAAAGACAGAAGACAGCCTCCCAGCCTAAATGCCCCAAATGTTTTAATCCCTCTTGAAAGACGTGGAGGGCCATGCCAGACTTCTCACTATGGCTCTACACTCAGCCACACTCATCACAGGTCTATGAAGACCCCATGATCTTTTTGGTGCCCACTCAGACACCTTGGGTGTTACATCCTTTACTGCACTGATTTTCACTGACCCTTCAGCAAAAGCCTCTGATGCCCCTGAGATGTGAATTTCACACATTTATTCCAACTTGAACATAGCTCTTTTCTAGGAAACTGTCCAGTGTGCCAAGCAGATGTACTTTCTCAATGGAATAATCACATAAGGGAAAGCTGGAATCCATTCCACAGGATCTCAAGGCAAGAAGATCCTTTGAGTCAGGTGGTCAGGAAGGCTTTCTCTGTCTAGAGAGGTTTGAAGTAGGTCATGAGTGTGCAGGAGGATTCAGATGGGAAAAGTGAACAAAAAACTCAAGGAAAAAGACAGAAGACTGCCCATCTGGGGAGCAGCCCAGAAAGAGGGAGGGTGCTGGGTGGGGGGAGAATGGAGGGCTTTGTTTTCTGCCAGCCAGCACCTATTCACCCTATTCTATAACTCTTCCTATAGTCTTTGTTTGCTACTTCACCCTTCCCCAATCTCAGTCTCTGTCATTAGAGCCCCCACCTGCTCCAGATCCCCCGCAAAGGTGCAATCTAGGCCAATCAGTGACTCCCTATGCCTAAGCATGGTAACCAAGTAAGATATGAACATGCGACCTGGTCACGAGAATGACTGCCCAGGACTTGTGCAGGAACTACCAGGAAGTGAATCTCCCTGTGTCTCTTAGTCAATCCATGACAGTGATGGGAGAGCAAGAGGCTAATTCAGAGGAAGTAGTGTTGAAAGACAGAGAAACTGAGTTCTAACAGAATCCTAAATCCAGTCATGGCTGAACTCATCATCACACTGTATTTTCAATTACACCAGCCAATACATGCACTGATATGTATTGATTTTAAGTACTGTCACTCAAAACCAAAATAATAATGCAGGGAAGAGAAAGCACTAGACTACGGTGTTAGATAAACCTGGTCTCAGATCGCAGCACTCTTGTAGAATAACTGGTTGAGTAAGCCACTTGGTTTCCAGGAGACTCGGTTTCCTTATCCATCAAATGGACATAAGTCTGTGAGCTGATGTTTGTGAAAGTGCAGACTCCTGGAATCCTGGTAGAATCTTGGTGCTTGATGCAGTGAAACACTATATCACTCTGAGCAGAGAATTCACTCTAGGGAAAATGAGCTTCAGGTTCCTTAGCCTGGGCACTACACAGGCTGGACAGGGAAAGCAACTCCTACCCAGGCAGTCTATTGCATCATGCACTCTGGGTTGAGAAAATGTCCAGCATCAGATGCAAGAGCAGAAAGCTGAAGCTTCTTTCACACTACAAACTGACTATGTTTTCTGGGAGGAGGGAGGTGCTGAAAAAGAATCACTTGCACCTCGATGCTTGGCCTTTCCCCCCACAAAACAACTAAATGACCTCACCCTCCTCCTCTGGGAATGGGTTGAGAATTAACTATGAGCTCTACAAGTTACTTTGTACTCCCAGTGGAAAAGCTGCTATATAGCTATAAGGGGGTGATTAATTTTATCTCTCTAAATGTCTCAGTATCATTTGCCAAAATGATGATTTATTATTTAGACAACTTTTATATTTCCAAGGGGCTTTAAAATCATTTATAGTGGAGAATGAAATGAAACTGATTAGGTGCTGAAAAACAGGCATGGTGAAGAAATGCACATAGAACCGGGGATTATTTATCCACAACTAGAGAAGGCAAATGAAGGGCATAGCAAGAACTGTCAGTTATATGCAGAGCAATACTAAAGAGGAGAGACCCACAAGTCTCTCGTAAGACCAAGGGGAAAAGAAATGGGAAGAACAGCAATGCACTGGATAGATACAGACTGGACATCAAAAGGATAACAGGAAGGACTTCCTAAACATATATTGGTTTTTAGCTGAAATCTAAAAATTGTTTCAAATAACCTTTTATGAAATGATACTATCTGGAATAAAATGCAATGAAGAAAGACAGTGCATGTATGGTCTTCAGGAATGATAAAAAAAAAAGATGGTAGAAAACTGGGAAGGGAAAATGAAATCTTTCAGAAATAAAAAATATAGTAACATGGCAAATACTCCATACCATGAGTCAAACCAGGGTGGAAGGTGGAGACTGAGAGTATTAACACACAGAGAAAACAAAGGTCTCCTGAAAGCACCAAGGGTTCTGTAAGAACAAGCCCCATCAAACCTACTCCCTTCGCATCTTGACCTTTTCCCCAAGTCCCTAGATCGTGGTGCATCTGGATTTCAGGGAAGCACTTGATGAAATGGTGGACCAGATGAAGAACTGTGGGCCAGGACAAGTACAAATTGATGGATTCACAGCTGGCAGAATAGCAGTAACCAAACAGGGCCCAACAGAAGCAGCATTCCCCATGGGATATCACAGACTCTGTCCTCTTTGGCTTTTTTAATCAAGTCTTGGATGTAACTGTACAAGGGACACTCATCCAATCTCAACTGTTAGGACACCTAGCCAAAATCAACCAGATAAAATGAACAGTTCTGCACATTTAGGTCCAACCCATCCTATCAGGGCTACCATAGATCTAGCTTGATTGGACTAGATGTTTCCAAACTGCATACAAACAGCCAAGCTTCTGGAGCTGACTGACAGATGATCCCAACATAAGCAGCCTGCCTTTGTTAGAGCTGAATTCACCAACAAGCCAGGCCTTCCTTGACCTTCTCTTTCTGGTTATGGTAGTCTTCAGTCTTGTGCCAGGGACTGTGACTATCCATTCTCCACCTGTCCAGCTTATCTCACATGTCAAATTCAAGAGATGGCTTGTGTTACTGCTGTTTATTGAGTGTAACAAATCACTCCCAAAATTTAGTGGCTTGAGACAATAAGTTTTATTACTCTGACAATTATACAGGCTTGCTGGGCTCAGTTGGACAGTTCTCAGTGAGGTTACTCAGGCGGTTGCAGTCAGATTTTGGCAGGGGATACTGTCACCGGAAACCTCCACTGAGCTCCATGTCAAAATGGCTCTCACAGGGCTGGCAGTGATTGGGCTGTCAGCTGGGAGCTTACCTGAGGCTGTAAATTGGAGTGCCTACAATGGCCTCCCCATGTGACTTTGGGCATCCCACAACCTCGTTAACTGGGTTCCCACAGTGGGCATTCTCACAGCTACAATCTCCAGAGATTCAGATAAAAACTATGTGACTGATTATGATACAGCTTTGGGAATACCAGAACATCATTTCAGCAAATTTTACTGGTCCAGCAAGATAGCAGGACAGTCCAGATTCAAAGGGAGGGGATGGGAGATACGGTTGTGGCCCTCTTTGAGAAGCTTAATTGCTCACAAATGTAACAACATGGAACACTGTGATGAGAAGAATCTCAGGGGGAAGAGCACTGTCATCAATTAGAGATGACACATCCGAAGAAACCCAGACCTAGATTCTTCAAACTAGATAGCACTGTGCCCACCTAGTTTCTCCCTACTAGTCTCCTTCTAAGAACTCACATGTCTCCCGGTACTTGAATTCCAACTGGCCCTGTCTCATTTTCATCTCCACACTAACATGCATGTCAATAAGATTAACAACCTCACTATAATGGGCACACAGGAACCATCCACCACTTAGTCACTTTAAAGAGCCATAATTTAAAAAAAAATTAGCCATTTTTGTAAATATTCAAAGAAAATTCTTAGAGCAATCATATTTATTATTTTGTGAGCTTTCAAACCAAAACATTCAGTGGATCATAAATTCCATGCATGTATTCCAAATGTCAGTGTACTTCCCTTTTAGCAGCAGTAGATCCCAGGCAGGGGGAGGTTAATGCAAGGCCTTCAGCTAATAGATCATGTCTTAATCCACCTTGGTTCCCCATTTCCCTCTTTCCTGTCACTCTGCTATTGCAGCCATCTGTTTGTGACATCATACCCTATTGCCATGGAAACTGATGCTATCACAGACTTCTGACTTCAAGCAATAAAAACTGCTTTGTGTTGACAATTTCCTGCCAGGACACCAGCATGGGTCTTCATATGTATGAAGTTCAACGGGAAATTTATCAGTTTCCTGAGAATTTGCTGACTTCCCTATCACTGGATTAGCTCATTGGAATGTAGAAAGAACCCTGTCTAGGTGCCAGAAAAGTCCCTGACTTGACCTTGGCCAACCTGTGCAGTAGTTTCTCCATCTGTAAAATCAAGTTCATAGTGCTTACTCTCTGAGGTTCTCGTGAGGGGCACATGACACAAGGCAGGCACTCACCAGCAGGCTTCCCTTCCCTGGAACTCCCAAAACTTAAAGAGTTCATGTGGCCTGCTTCCACAAGAACCCTGGTAGACATGAGGGGGTGATGACAGGAGCTAGAAATTCTAGGCTACTGAGAAGACATTGGTTCCCGCTGCCCTTTGATGGCCACTCTCTTCCTCCCATCGTTCTCTGTTTTCGTCCTCCACTTCTGGGATCTGCCCTGTGGTTCTGCCTAGAAAGAGTTTCTCTCAAAACTGACCCTCCAAGAAAGAAGCAAGTGTCATCTACTGCACAATTTAATGGCTTTTAAGCAAAACCAACTGACTGAGTGGCCACAGGCCCAGAGGAAAGCCAGACAAGTCTTTAAACCCAGTGTCAGGGCACTGGAAAGGCATAGGGAATGAGAAATGCGGACAGTTCTGAGCACTGCTGCTTCCTTTTTGCCCAGATCTAAGTCAAGGGTGCAGGTCTTGCTGGGAAATCAGCCATGTGATTCCTGCATGGACTGGTTGGGTTCGTTTGTCAACCCAACTCCCACAAACCCACCCCAGCACTTCTGAGAAGGACACAAATCTCTGCAGTAATTGAAAAAAAAATGTTAGCAGCAAAAGTATGCTATTTTTAAATGGAAGGGTAACTTAGATCCACCATCTTTGCAAAATGGAGCATAATGGCAACAGAAAGCACTTTGGTGCAATATGGTGCAGACAGCAAGGCTCTCCAGAGACAAGTTGGAGTAGTCCTGCTCACAAATCATACAGAGCTATATTCTGCAACTTTAAACGTCAGGTTAAGTAAAATCACAGGCATTTCTGAAAACTGTTGAGGCAACTTCCTAGCTTGATGGAATAAAACCTTTTGCAACAGCAAAGAAAAAGGAATAAATACATGTTAGCATCCCTTACCATCCTGCATACCATATCAACTATAAAAGCTCAACTCATCTACAGACAAGGTCTAAGAAAAGAGCAGTGGACTATGGAATTGCAAGAGCTCAGGGACCCAAGATGTCTGGGCAAGATGTGGAGTTTAGCCATGTCTGATCTAGGCAACATAGAGCCTAAATTGTAGCAATATGGTGGATGGGAACCCAGCAGTCATGGGGCTTAGAGGCTGGCGGGTTCCAGACAGTATGGAGAGGAGACAGCCAGAGCTAAGTGAGGCATCTGCCAGCTGAGGCACTCATTCTTACACATTCAAGACACATCCTTAACTCTGGGAGTGAAACAAAAAGACCTCACCCCTCTCCTATAATGGTCCATGGCAGCACAAGTCCTTGTGACAACCTCTTTCCTGCTTCCCTCACTCTCCATTCCAACATTGCCTTTCACTTTCCATTTAACTACCATTCCAGGGCGGGCCTTTCTACTGCTAACCCACTTAGTGTGTGGCCCCAAGCTCTGACCTCCTCACTTCCCTTGCCTCACAACTGTACCAAACCCAGACTGGAGAAAAAGGAGATTAAAAAGGACTGGATCCCAGAAGCATGACAAACAGTACAAGTTGCCCCAGCCTCTTGGTGTCATCGATGGTTCCCAACATGTTTAGGTTAGCATCAGAACTTTTCAAACCCAGGAACATAGAGGCAAAGGGGGGTGGTCCTCCTGGAACATCAGAGCCAGGCTTTCACTCCTTTATCATCTACATTGGGGATAGTTTCTTCTGATTTTTGTCTTCTGCTCACTCAGCCTAGCTTTAGAGTAATTCACTTTTTTTTTTTAATTTCACATTTTACCTTGTCCATATGGTTTTATCCTTTTCTCACTGTTACTTTCCTCCCTAATCTTTAACCTTTATCCTAATCTTTTTCGCTTTGACTAATTCTTTTAAGCAATTAGTTTCCCTATGTTTTTACCATTTTTTATTTCTGTATATTCTTTATTCTAATTTTTTTCCTTAACTTTCAAAATCCTTTGATGATAAATCTTATGTGCCAACATGACTGGACCACAGGATGCCTAGATATTTGGCCAAAACATTACTCTGGGTCTTTCTGCAAAAGTGTTTTTGAATGAGGTTAACAATAAAATAAGTAGACTGAGTAAAATAGACTGATTGCCCTCTTAGATGAGTTGTCTATATCCAATAGGCTGAAGAACTAAAGAGAATGCAAAAAGTTGACCCTCCCCTGCATATGAGAAAATTCTTCCTGCCTCATGGCCTCCAAACTAGGACATCAGCTTTTTCCCGCCTTTGGACTTGAACTGGAACATCAGTTCTTCCTGTGTCCTGAGTCTTGAGACAGGAAATGCACCAACAGCCTTCCTGGTTCCCAAGCCTTCAGACTCAGACGGAAACTGCACCATCAGCTCTCCTGGGTTTCTAGTTTGTGTGGATTCAGCCTGAAGATCTTTGGACTTCCCTGTCTCCAGGGAATTCCTTATGGTAAACTTTATAATAAATAAATGTAAATACATAAACAAACAAATAAATGACCCTTTTGGTTCTGTTTTCTCTGGAGCACCCTGCCTAATACAATTTTTTTTCCTTTGTAAAGCTTATCTGATTTTTATTCCTTTTAATCATATTCTGAAGCAGGAGGAAGCACAGAGAGAGCTAGAAAAGGAGAAGGTAGCTGATGGCTGGTAGAGACATATTAGGCATCCCAGATAAACATAAATCAGTAAATAACAACTATTGAGAATTTGCTATTAAAGAATGACCCTAGTTATTCTGGTTGCTTGTCTCTGCGTGGAATAATTTAGATAATTATTTTCCTGTGATTAAAGGGCTCAGCCTCCATGAACTGAAAAGCAACCTTTCAGCAAGTCTTGGCTCATTCTTCCCTTCATAAAGTCAGGCAGCTTCTGGTCCAAGGGAATGATCTGAAAACTCTGGAAGGAAGGAAATGAAAGAAGGCAGAGAATGGGGGCAGAAAGGAGGAAGGAAAAAATTCCCTGAGTCTTCTGGTGCAGAGGCCTTGGTTGAATGGGGGAAGCATTTGCCCCTGTCCAAAGGCTGCAGAGAGGGTGTGGTGTGGGACACTGTTAAGTGCTCTTTAAACCGGTGTGCTCTTTCCAGACATGGAGGCTCACTTCTTTCCTCAGGCCCAGTTTGGAAGGAAACATGAGAATGGTCTTTGCCAATGGAGTGGAAGAGGAGATGACGTGTCATTCCTACAAGGAGGTAGGTCCCAGCAGGTGTGCCTCCTCCTCTAACTGCATCTGTCATCAGGCATTCAGCAAAGGTCACTGAGTGTGGGGGGGACCAGGGGCAGGGAAGGGACACAGCCTCATCACTGGTCATTCTGAACTGTGATATAAGAAATAAACTTTTATCTTACTAGATAAAAAAATTGGGGGTCAGTTATTATGGTGATTAGCTGACACAAGATCAGAAATAGACATCAGAGCTATCCTCTGAGCTGGGTTCATCCCAGCAAGGCAGCACAGCTTAGGGGGCGGGGAGAGTTCTATAGGCAAGCCCAGGCTGGAGAAGGGGCAATGGAAGTCCCCTAGCCAGGCAAAGGTGAAAAAGGCTTTGGCTATAAAAACACAAGTTCTCAAAACAACCACCTTTCCCACAAAGAGAAGTACAAAGGTATTATCTGAGCACCGGGGGAGAGAGTGAGTGCGCAATGTGGAAACCCAACTTCTCTGGTTTGAATCTGAAATGAGCCCCAAAAGGTTCATGTGTTAAAGGCTTGGTTGCCAGCTGATGGACTTTTGGGAAGTGATTGGATCATGAGGCTCTGATCTCATCAGAGAATTAATCCACCAATGGATTATGATTTGATAGCAATATTGGGAGGTGGTGGAAACTAGGAGATGGGGCCTACTTGAAGAAAGTAGATTTGGGGCATGCCCAGAAAGGTATATCTTATTTTCTCTCTCTCTCTCTCTCTCTCTCTCTCTCTCTCTCTCTCTCTCTCTCTCTCTCTCTTACGCTCTCTCTCTCCCTTGTCCACCATGTTTCTGCTTCATCACATGACTAAAAGCAATGGAGCTAGCTGATCATAGACTGAAACCATGAGCCAAAATAAATATTTTCTCCTTTAAGCTGAGTCTCTCAGATATTTTGTCACAGTGACAGAAACGATTAACACATTCTCCAAACAGAACCACCACATTACTGCCTTGAAGAAGGAAAAGAGGAGGCATGGGAAGGAAGGAAACATTTACTAAGTGTCTACTCTATACCAAGCACTGTATGCATGGGTGCTCAATGTATGTATGTCATCTCAATTCCTCATTACTGAAGACTCTAGAAGGAACTATGATTCATTCCCAATTTATAGAGGAGGAGACACCTACAAAGTAGCCAAGTGAGTAAACAAAACCACCAAATCAGCACCATTCTACCTCCCTCATGAGAAAAGGGAATTCACCAGAGTGCCTCACACTGCCTACTGGCCCCAGTGAAAGACCAATGCACAAATAGGAGGCTACTGACCCTCAGAACACAGGGAGGGAGAGACAGACACCAAACAGAAAACTACAAATGATTACAGAACTGATGGGTGTCTGCCTACCTCCATTTCTGAGTTCAGTTAGCAGCGGGCCTCTGCATGCAGCAAAAAACCCCACCAGCCAAAGCATGAACCTATTTAACAACCCATATTTAGACTCTTTTCTATCCTGCTCAGGTGGCATCCTCTTCACAGAAGCTGACCATTAAGCTTCTCTTTGTCATCAAAGATTAAATTTTCTCCTGCCTTCCACCTCCACTCCCTGTTTCTACCAGGCTTTGAGTTACCTTCTGCTCCTCAGCCTTAGACTATCTCCCAGCTCACCATGAAACATCTCCCTTGTGAGGGAGATGCCAGATGCCTGGAAGGCTCACAGGAGAATTCGACTCTCCTAGCAGGTCATACATTCACAAGCCAAGGAAAGCTTCCTCCCACCTCCTCCTAGCTGTCTACCTGTCAGCCTCTTAAACAGTGTACCAGGGTCTTTCGACCTCATTATCCAAGAGTCAGCCTTAGCTTCCACTTCCTATTGAGTGAAAGGCCAAAGGAAGATGGGATAGAGAAAACAAATTCTACAGCCACGGCCTTGCATTTATCCAGGAGTGTGGGATGGCCACTTAGAGGAAATGTCCTGGTACCTGGATATATGGTTCTTAGGAAATTTGGGGAAATGAAAGGTCCACAGTCTTAGATGGGTGGAGGGGAACATGTGAGAAGCCACCTGCTGAAGGATTAGGTGGGTGGGAACAAAGACACAAGACATGAACAGGTGCTTGTGAACTTACCTGGATTTGGAGACTAGAAATATCACCACCACCACCACCACTGCCACCACCACTACCTGCCACTGATCCTTCCTGCTCTGGCTGGGATGTGGGGTGCTGGACCTGATATTCCTCTATAGGGAGTCCCACTTAGCCAGAGTTAGGCCAGGAGCTAACACTGTCCGCCCAAATCAACCATTACAGAAAGAACTCCTTAAGTTTCCAGAGCATACCTCGGTTTAAAAGCACTTTCTATGCACAAGCTGCAGTTGCTACTCAACAACTCTTACTGAAGGGCCCAGAGAGGAAGAGGTTGGAGCCCATCATTCCCATCCTCAGACAGATGAGGTGATTTTCAAAGGTCAGATGAGACTGGTAAATGTGAGCTAGTCTCTGACTCCCAACACCAGCCCCTTGGCATGCATTTATTTTTTTTTCTTTTATTATTCATAAGTGCATACAAGGCTTGGGTCATTTCTCCCCCCTGTCCCCACCCCCTCCCTTACCACCCATTCTGCCCCCTCCTTCTCCCCCCATCCCCTCAATACCCAGCAGAAACTATTTTGCCCTTATTTCTAATTTTGTTGAGGAGAGTATAAGCAATAATAGGAAGGAACAAGGGTTTTTGCTGGTTGAGATAAGGATAGCTATACAGGGAGTTGACTCACATTAATTTCCTGTGCGTGGGTGTTACCTTCTAGGTTAATTCTTTTTGATCTAACCTTTTCTCTAGTTCCTGGTCCCCTTTTCCTATTGGCCTCAGTTGCTTTAAGGTACCTGCTTTAGTTTCTCTGCATTAAGGGCAACAAATGCTAGCCAGTTTTTTAGGTGTCTTACCTATCCTCACCCCTCCCTTGTGTGCTCTCTCTTTTATCATATGCTCAAAGTCCAATCCCCTTGTTGTGTTTGCCCTTGATCTAATGTCCACATATGAGGGAGAACATACGATTTTTGGTCTTTTGGGCCAGGCTAACCTCACTCAGAATGATGTTCTCCAATTCCATCGACTTACCAGCGAATGATAACATTTCGTTCTTCTTCATGGCTGCATAAAATTCCATTGTGTATAGATACCACATTTTCTTAATCCATTCGTCAGTGGTGGGGCATCTTGGCTGTTTCCATAACTTGACTATTGTGAATAGTGCCGCAATAAACATGGGTGTGCAGGTGCCTCTGGAGTAACCTGTGTCACAGTCTTTTGGGTATATCCCCAAGAATGGTATTGCTGGATCAAATGGTAGATCAATGTCTAGCTTTTTAAGTAGCCTCCAGATTTTTTTCCAGAGTGGTTGCACTAGTTTACATTCCCACCAGCAGTGTAAGAGGGTTCCTTTTTCCCCCGCATCCTCACCAACATCTGTTGGTGGTGGTGTTGCTGATGATGGCTATTCTAACAGGGGTGAGGTGGAATCTTAGTGTGGTTTTAATTTGCATTTCCTTTATTGCTAGAGATGGTGAGCATTTTTTCATGTGTTTTTTGGCCATTTGAATTTCTTCTTTTGAGAAAGTTCTGTTTGGTTCACTTGCCCATTTCTTTATTGGTTCATTAGTTTTGGGAGAATTTAGTTTTTTAAGTTCCCTATATATTCTGGTTATCAGTCCTTTGTCTATGTGTAGCTGGCAAATATTTTCTCCCACTCTGTGGATGTTCTCTTCAGTTTAGAGACCATTTCTTTTGATGAACAGAAGCTTTTTAGTTTTATGAAGTCCCATTTATCCATGCTATCTCTTAGTTGCTGTGCTGCTGGGGTTTCGTTGAGAAAGTTCTTACCTATACCTACTAATTCCAGAGTATTTCCTACTCTTTCCTGTATCAACTTTAGAGTTTGGGGTCTGATATTAAGATCCTTGATCCATTTTGAGTTAATCTTGGTATAGGGTGATATACATGGATCTAGTTTCAGTTTTTGCAGACTGCTAACCAGTTTTCCCAGCAGTTTTTGTTGAAGAGGCTGCTATTTCTCCATCATATATTTTTAGCTCCTTTGTCAAAGACAAGTTGGTTATAGTTGTGTGGCTTCATATCTGTGTCCTCTATTCTGTTCCACTGGTCTTCATGTCTGTTTTTGTGCCAGTACCATGCTGTTTTTATTGTTATTGCTTTGTAATATAGTTTGAAGTCACGTATTGAGATACCTCCTGCATTGTTCTTTTGACTGAGTATTGCCTTGGCTATTCGTGGCCTCTTGTGTTTCCATATAAATTTAATGGTAGATTTTTCAATCTCTTTAATGAATGTCATTGGAATTTTGATGGGAATTGCATTAACCATGTAGATTACTTTTGGGAGTATCGACATTTTTACTATGTTGATTCTACCAATCCATGAGCATGGGAGATCTCTCCACTTTCTATAGTCTTCCTCAATCTCTTTCTTCAGAAGTGTATAGTTTTCCTTGTAGAGGTCTTTCACATCTTTTGTTAGGTTTACACCTAGGTATTTGATTTTTTTGAGGCTATTGTAAATGGAATTGTTTTCATACATTCTTTTTCAGTTTGCTCATTGTTAGTGTATAGAAATGCTAATGATTTTTCTATGTTGATTTTATATCCTGCTACCTTGCTATAGCTATTGATGATGTCTAGAAGCTTCTGAGTAGAGTTTTTTGGGTCTTTAAGGTATAGGATCGTGTCGTCTGCAAATAGGGATATTTTGACAGTTTCTTTACCTATTTATATTCCTTTTATTCCTTCTTCTTGCCTAATTGCTCTAGCTAGGAATTCCAGTACTATGTTGAATAGGAGTGGAGATAGTGGGCATCCTTGTCTGGTTCCTGATTTTAGAGGGAATGGTTTCAGTTTTTCTCCATTAAGTATAATGCTGGCTGTAGGTTTGTCATATATAGCTTTTATAATGTTGAGGTACTTCCTTTCTATTCCTAGTTTTCTTAGAGCTTTGATCATGAAATGGTGTTGGATGTTATCAAAGGCTTTTTCTGCATCTATTGAGATGATCAAGTGGTTTTTGTCTTTGCTTCTGTTAATGTGGTTTATTATGTTTATTGATTTTCATATGTTGAACCACCCCTGCATCCCTGGGATGAAGCCTACTTGGTCGTGGTGAATAATCTTTTTGATGTGTTGTTGAATTCGGCTTGCCATTATTTTGTTGAGGATTTTTCCTTGCATGCATTTATACCTGCAATTCTAGGGCAAGGAAGGGTTAGCCACCAGAAAATCCGTGTGCACTCCACCAGGACAGGGAAACAAACACCGCCTACCTCTAGCCCTGCATGCTGCCTCAGCCCCGCCACACTGGCAAGCAGACTGGGGCCCAGGTGCTAGGAGCATCAAGATGTTTGGTCCTTCAAGGGATAAAGATCTGTGCAACTTCAGAACCACAGGCCTTACTGCTACCATGAGATTGAGGGCAGCAAATGCCTGGGGCCACAGAGAAAGGAGCAGGCAGACTGAGGATTCCAACCTTATTTTTATTTATAAAAGTAAGCAGCTAGCTGAAAGCCATAGTTTACAGATTTGGTTTTTTAAATTACTACATTAAAACATGACTTACTTGATTACTTTTTGGAGGCCCCTTAAACGTGCCCTATGTGAGGAACCTCTTTCCTTACCCTTGTCCTGGTCCTATGCTCCCCTTTCCCCACAAATGGAATCCTGGCCAATGAGTAGGCATGCTGGAGAGGATGGGGAGGGGGCAGTGGGCTGAAGGCCCTCCCCTTGCTGTGCTAGGGCTACTGGGATCAAACCAGACCTGCTCACCAGGATGAGGCCTAGAACTGGACATGTTGTGTAATGTCAGGTTAGTGAGCATTACCCCAGTACATGTGCCTGAATATCAACCTTTCAGTGACTCTCAGACCACTGGCCTTGCAAATCTATGGGGTTAGGTAAGACAGACCCACATGTCTTGGACCAGACAAGGTGGTGGAAGACATAGGAGGGATTGAGGGATCAGTCTTCTTAGAGGACTAGGAAGGTCCTAGTCCTCTAGGGGGTTCTGTTTAAAATTAACAGAGAGACGCAGAAGAAATGATGGTTATAATGGCAGCCACAAGCTTTAAGCATTTACCTCATTTTTCACAACAATTATATTTGGTCAGTACTATCATCCTCACTTATCAGATGAATTAACTGGGAGCTTAAGTAGTCTGTACAAGGCCTGCAGAAGAATTCAACTCCAGATCTCTCTGACTCCAATGCTCTCCTAAACTGTATCAGAAGAAAAATTCCAATTCTATCAGTTGAAGAAGCAATTTAGGAAAATCTTGGGGCTGGCATAGTAGATCAAGTGGAGAGCACCTGCCTAGCAAGCATGAGGCCCTGAGTTCAAACCCCAGTACCACTAAAAAAGAAAAAAAAGAAATTAAAAAAAAGAAAGAAAGAAAACCTTGGAGGCAGGAGAAGAGAAGGTAAATGTTACTCCATCATTTCGACAGTTCATCTTTCTGTGTCTGAATTTCCACCTCCCTAGATGTGCAGATAAATAGCTATGACTCCATAGCAATTGTTGAATCTGAGTGGTGGGCTATGGGTGTTCATTGCACTATGCTATTGACTGCTTTGTACTATTAGAAATGTTCATAATAAATTGGTAAACAAGAAAATGTCCCCAGGTCAAAACTGATAAATGACTCCATCCAAAAAAAACAAAAATCCCTGCCATCAACATAGTGGAATAAAAATAGCTACATCAAACAGCTGTACCAACCTTCTCATAGTGTTGTGGGAATATAAATTGGTTTAGCCTTTTTGGAGGACAGCTTACAACATCCATCAAACTTTAAACAAGCCACTTTTTTCTCAAACTTTTTAATTTTAAATAAATCAATCACACTCCAAATTTGCATGAATAGAACAGAAAACTTCCAAATACCTTTTACTCTTATTCTTATTCGCCAACTTTTAATATTTTGCCACATTTATTTTTCCATTTTTCTCTCCCCTTCATATATTTTATAGTATGATAGGACACAGCATTTCATGATATTTTATTATATATATATATATATACATACATTCTTGCATTATACCTAATTTATTATATATACACACATTCACTTGTTTCTTTGTTTTATTCCCTCAACCTTTGAGAGTAGCTTGCCTGTGTCATGGCCTTTTAATTATTCAATATTTATTTCCTAATCTCAATGCAATTTAATTTGATCACAATGCAGTTATCAAATTTGGGGAATTTAATATTTTGTTGGAATTCTTTCATTTACTGAGACCCTCTCCCTTAACTTCAAAAACTTGTATTCTAGCCTGTATTCTAGGTCAATTTTTTCCTAAGTACAAGATAAATAGTAAAGAATCTTGTGTTATGTTTGCTTGCCATGCCTCTTTAGTTTTCTTTAATCTGGAACAGATTATTTTTTTAAAACAAAAAATGCTCCAAATGGGTTTGCTAAATTGTGTTCAGCAGTTGCTTTTTTGATGCAGAAGTCTCGGCCCTGGGACCCTTGGCCCAGCAGCTGGGATTTCAGTGGTGATGGGGTGAAGCCTGAGTCTGTTTCTAACAAGCTCCCACGAAAAACCCATGTCCTGGGTGCCAACACGCACTAAGCCGGGAGACCTAAGAAGAAGTCTGGGAAAAGCTGCTCCAGATTCTTGCAAGAAGCATCTTGTTTTCCTCTGGGTGAAGCCTTGTTGACCAGGCATCTGGGCCCTGGAAATCAGGACACATCCAACATGCTGAGCCCTGCCTCATGGGAACACTTCCTGTGGTTTCTATAGCCAGAAAGTCCAAGACAGAAGGACATGTGTCACTGTGGCAGGCATCTATGCAGTTCCCAATCACAGATGATTTCCATCTACACCAAGGCAGCCTGTAGAAGGGAATTCCTAAGCCCTGCCTCCTCTATCAACACAAACCCATTGTGTGCACATATGAATAATAATAATAAAAAAAAAACACAAACCCATTATTTCCTTCATGAGGCAACACCTCCTCCAGGAAGCCATCCTAGTTACCACAGCCCACTCTAATTTCTCTGTATTAGGAACTCTGAAAGCACCGAGCACCTGGCTGTACCATTGATCACTCGCTTGAATGTAATTGCTACTCTAAGTAGCTGTCCTGTCTCCATGCTTCTGCTTCTGTTCTTTCTCACTCCATGATCAAGTCCCAGCTCAACCATGGTCTCCTCTAGCAAGAGGTCCCTTCAACAACAGGTCCCTGGTCTGAACCACCCTCAAGTCTCTTCCACCCAGCACCATGTGTATCAGTCTGCACTCCACAACTACATCTTCAGGTTCCTATGCTGTCCTTACTTTTGTCTGATGTGTCCCTGGTTTTATAGTGACTGATGGTAACACCAGCATCAGCCTTTGCCTGAGTGATCCTGGGCAGTGTGACAGGGATCCAGTCCATCCAGTCATCTATTACCACATGCCTATCTGTGCCAGACATTGGCTTGGCTCAGAGGGACTCTCAGAGGGCAGGAGAGTCTGCTTGCTCCTCCCAGAACCAGAAGTCTCTGCTTGTGAGCACAAGAGGTATTTGGGAGCAGTGATGCAGAGGCCCAGCTGAGCACACCAGTCCTTGACGACACCACACAGCAGGCAGCAGGCCTCTACTTCCCTGTCATATGTCTCCTCCCCTGTGATTGCTGTGACCACTGATCATCATACAAATAAGAGCAAACTTGGTGAAGTACCTCCGTCCATCCCAGTGTTGAAAAGTCTATGGAATCCTGAGTGATTTTCTGAAGCTCAGGAATGAGCCAAAGACATTCAGCTTGAATATAACAAAAACCAGATTGGCTGGAAACCTGTCAGGTGTTGAGGAAGGCAGGAGAAAGGAGGAGAGCAGCCTGGGGCACTCAGTGTCAAGTAGGTCCCGCCCTGAGATGTGCTTCCTAGACACAGTTTCAGATCACCTGCACAGGGCACCCTGTGGGAAGGAAGCCCACCTCTCTCCATTGAAAGAAAATTGCATATCAAAGCATACCAGTAATGAGAACACTCTGAGAAGAAACACTTAGGGGAGGATTCCAAGATGGCGGCTAGAGGGAGGAAGCAGAAAGCGTGGTTCCTAAAGTAAAATCTTGGAGAGAAGCTGGAGATACACATTACAGGAAAAACTACTGAGAAGAGGCAAAACTTTGACTCCTCCACACTCCCACCCCACGCATAGCATCCCCACTTCACATTAAAGGGAGAAACCAGTAGGGCTCCCGTGCAGCCAGATGCCGGCGCCCAGACCGCTTGGGAAGAAGCAGACCACAAGCTTACTGTTGATTAGTATGCTACCTCTTGGCTGTTTATATCTTTGAAACTTTTTCCTTTGTTTGTTTTGCTTTTTTTACTTGTTTATTTGTTTTCCCTCTTTCTTTAACTTCTTTGCTTTCCCTCTCCTCTCACCCTTCCATTCTAAATATCACCATTGCTATTACTACAAGCTAGAAAATACTTAATTGCGCACAGTACTGGGACAATAACAACACCCAGGGCAATGACGGGAATACAGAAAAAACAGGGAAACCAGTTTCCCCACAGCAATAAATTAGTACAGGAACCAGAGGGAAATTAAGAAAACAGATACTCAGATCCAGACTCCAACAAAATGAAGATAAACTATGCCAAAGAACCCAATGAAGCCCACAAGAATAATCTAAAACAAGAAATACTACAGGTACTCAATGAGAATTTTATAGAGATGATACTGGATAGGGTCAACCAAAATGTACAGGAGACACTCAAGAAATTCCAAGACAACAAAAATAGAGAATTTGAAAAAGCTAAAGAAGAAATAAAAGAAACCATAGAAGCACTGTATAAACACCAAAGTGAAACAAAGAACACGATTAATAAAGAGATAAATGAACTCAGGACAAAAATAGACAACATTAAAGAGGAAATGACTCAGGATATAGAAAACCTCAGAATAAAGAATGAAACAGAATTACAAAACAAAATGGAAGACCAATCCAGCAGATTAGAACAAACAGAAGACAGAATCTCAGAACTCGAAGAAGAAATGGTAATTGAAGGAAAAACCGAAGAACTATTAGTTAAACAACTCAAGACCTGTGAAAAGAAAATGCAAGAACTCACTGACTCCATCAAAAGACCAAACTTGAGAATCATGTGCATTGAAGAAGGAGAAGAGGTGCAAGCAAAGGGAATGCGTAATATATTCAACAAAATAATAACAGAAATTTTCCCAAATCTAGAGAAATCTATTCTCATACAGATGCAAGAGGCCTCCAGAACACCAAAACAGACCAGATCAAAACAGATCTACTCCACGGCATATTATCATTAAAACAACAAATAATGAGACCCGAGAAAGAATATTGAAGGCTGTAAAAGAGAAAAAACAAATAACATACAAAGGTAAACCCATCAAAATCACAGCAGACTTCTCAACAGAAACATTAAAAGCAAGAAGAGCTTGGGATGAGATTTTCCGGGCATTGAATGAAAATAACTTCAACCCCAGGATACTCTACACAGCAAAACTATCATTCAAAATAGATGGAACAAAAGTCTTCCATGATAAGCAGAAACTAAAACAATGTGTGACCACAAAGCCACCACTACAAAAGATTCTGCAAGGGATTCTGCACACAGAAAGTGAAACACAACTTAACCATGAAAAGATAGGCAGCACCAAACTACGGAAAAGAAAAAGCAAGAAAGTAGAGAGTAACCTCAACTTAGGTACACACAATCAAACCTTCAAACAACTAAGACAACTAAACGACAGGAATCACCACAGAGCTATCAGTACTAACACTTAATTTTAATGGACTTAATTCCCCCATCAAAAGGCACCGTTTGACAAAAGGGATTAAAAAGGAAGATCCAACAATTTGTTGCTTACAGGAGACCCATCTCACCAACAGTAATAAGCATAGGCTTAGGATGAAAGGCTGGAAGAAGATTTACCAAGCCAATGGCCCCCGAAAACAGGCAGGAGTAGCAATACTTATCTCTGACAAAGTAGACTTCAAACCTACATTGATCAAATGAGATAAAGAAGGACATTCCATACTAATACAAGGGGAAATAGACCAAAAGGAAATAATAATTATCAACCTATATACACCCAATGTCAACGCACCCAATTTCATCAAACATACCCTGAAGGACCTAAAAGCATATATTAACTCCAACACAGTGGTCGTGGGAGACTTTAACACCCCATTATCATCAATAGATAGGTCATCCAAACAAAAAATCAATAAAGAAATCCTAGATCTAAAATATACAGTAGATCAAATGGACCTACTTGATGTCTACAGAACATTTCATCCAACTTCTACACAATATACATTCTTCTCAGCAGCCCATGGAACCTTCTCCAAAATAGATCATATCCTAGGGCACAATGCAAGCCTCAGCAAATATAAGAAAACAGAAATTATACCATGCATTCTATCTGATCACAATGCAATAAAACTAGAACTCAATAACAAAAGTAAAGACAAAAAACATGCAAACAGCTGGAAACTGAATATCTCATTGCTTAATGAACAATGGGTCATTGATGAAATAAAAGAGGAAATTTAAAAGTTCCTGGAAGTTAATGAAAATGAAAACACAACCTACCGGAACCTATGGGACAGAGCAAAGGCAGTTCTGAGAGGAAAGTTTATAGCCATGACTGCATATATTAAAAAGACTGAAAGATCCCAAATCAATGACCTAGTGATACATCTCAAACTCCTAGAAAAACAAGAACAAGCAAATCCTAAAACAAATAGAAGGAGAGAAATAATAAAAATAAGAGCTGAAGTCAATGAAATAGAAACCAAAAATACCATACAAAGAATTAATGAAACAAAAACTTGGTTCTTTGAAAAAATAAACAACATCGACAGACCCCTGGCAAACCTGACTAAAATGAGGAGAGAAAAAACCCAAATTAGTAGAATCAGGAATACAAAAGGGGAGATAACAACAAACACCATGGAAGTCCAGGAAATCATCGGACTACTTCGAGAACCTATATTCAAATAAATTTGAAAATCTTAAAGAAATGGACAGATTTCTAGATACATATGATCATCCAAAACTGAAACCAGAGGATATTAATCACCTGAATAGATCTATAACACAAAATGAAATGAAGCAGCAATCAAGAGTCTCCCCATAAAGAAAAGTCCAGGACCTGATGGATTCTCTGCTGAATTCTATCAGACCTTTAAAGAAGAACTAATACCAACCCTCCTTAAACTGTTCCATGAAATAGAAAGGGAAGGAAACTTCCAAACACATTTTATGAAGCCAGTATTACACTTATCCCAAAACCAGGCAAAGACACCTCCAAAAAAGAGAACTATAGGCCAATCTCCTTAATGAACATTGATGTAAAAATTCTCAATAAAACAATGGCAAAACGAACTCAACAACACATCAAAAAGATCATTCACCAAAACCAAGTAGGCTTCATCCCAGGAATGCAGGGCTGGCTCAATATACAAAAATCAATAAACATAACCACATTAACAGAAGCAAAGACAAAAACCACTTGATCATCTCAATAGATGCAGAAAAAGCCTTTGATAAGATCCAACACCATTTCATTTTTTTTCTATTTTTTTTTCTTTTATTATTCCTATGTGCATACAAGGCTTGGGTCATTTCTCCCTCCTGCCCCCACCCCCTCCCTTACCACCCACTCTGCCCCTTCCCTCTCCCCCCACCCCCTCAATACCCAGCAGAAACTATTTTGCCCTTATTTCTAATTTTGTTGTAGAGAGAGTAAAAGCCATAATAGGAAGGAACAAGGGTTTTTGCTGGTTGAGATAAGGATAGCTATACAGGGAGTTGACTCACATTAATTTCCTGTGTGTGCCAATACCATTTCATGATAAAAGCTCTAAGAAAACTAGGAATAGAAGGAAAGTACCTCAACATTATAAAAGCTATATATGACAAACCTACAGCCAGCATTATACTTAACGGAGAAAAACTGAAACCATTCCCTCTAAAATCAGGAACCAGACAAGGATGCCCACTATCTCCAATCCTATTCAACACAGTACTGGAATTCCTAGCCAGAGCAATTAGGCAAAAAGAAGGAATAAAAGGAATACAAATAGGTAAAGAAACTGTCAAAATATCCCTATTTGCAGATGACATGATCCTATACCTTAAAGACCCGAAAAACTCTACTCAGAAGCTTCTAGACACCATCAATAGCTATAGCAAGGTAGCAGGATATAAAATCAACATAGAAAAATCATTAGCATTTCTATACACTAATAATGAACAAACTGAGAAAGAATATATGAAAACAATTCCATTTACAATAGCCTCAAAAAAAATCAAATACCTAGGTGTAAACCCAACAAAAGATGTGAACGACCTCTACAAGGAAAACTATACACTTCTGAAGAAAGAGATTGAGGAGACTATAGAAAGTGGAGAGATCTCCCATGCTCGTGGATTGGTAGAATCAACATAGTAAAAATGTCGATACTCCCAAAAGTAATCTACATGGTTAATGCAATTCCCATCAAAATTCCAATGACATTCATTAAAGAGATTGAAAAATCTACCATTAAATTTATATGGAAACACAAGAGGCCATGAATAGCCAAGGCAATACTCAGTCAAAAGAACAATGCAGGAGGTATCACAATACCTGACTTCAAACTATATTACAAAGCAATAACGATAAAAACAGCATGGTACTGGCACAAAAACAGACATGAATACCAGTGCAAAAGAATAGAGGACCCAGAGATGAAGCCACACAACTATAACCAACTTGTCTTTGACAAAGGCACTAAAAATATTCGATGGAGAAATAGCAGCCTCTTCAACAAAAACTGCTGGGAAAACTGGTTAGCAGTCTGCAAAAAACTGAAACTAGATCCATGTATATCACCCTATGCTAATATTAATTCAAAATGGATCAAAGACCTTAATATCAGACCTGAAACTCTAAAGTTAGTACAGGAAAGAGTCGGAAATACTCTGGAATTAGTAGGTATAGGCAAGAACTTTCTCAATGGAACCCTAGCAGCACAGCAACTAAGAGATAGCATAGGTAAATGGGACTTCATAAAACTAAAAAGCTTCTGCTCAACAAAAGAGAACTCTAAACTCTCTGCTAAACTAAAGAGAACACCCACAGAGTGGGAGAAAATATTTGCCAGCTACACATCAGACAAAGGACTGATAACCAGAATATATAGGGAACTTAAAAAACTAAATTCTCCCAAAATTAATGAACCAATAAAGAAATGGGTAAGTAAACTAAACAGAACTTTCTCAAAAGAAGATATTCAAATGGCCAAAAAACACATGAAAAAATGCTCACCATCTCTAGCAATAAAGGAAATGCAAATCAAAACCACACTAAGATTCCACTTCACCCCTGTTAGAATAGCCATCATTAGCAACACCACTAACAACAGGTGTTGGCGAGGATGCGGGGGAAAAAGGAACCCTCTTACACTGCTGGTGGGAATGTAAACTAGTACAACCACCCTGGAAAAAAATCTGGAGGCTACTTAAAAATCTAAACATTGATCTACCATTTGATCCAGCAATACCACTCTTGGGGATATACCCAAAAGACTGTGACACAGGTTACTCCAGAGGCACCTGCACACCCATGTTTATTGCGGCACTATTCACAATAGCCAAGTTATGGAAACAGCCAAGATGCCCCACCACTGACGAATGGATTAAGAAAATGTGGTAACTATACACAATGGAATTTTATGCAGCCATGAAGAAGAACGAAATGTTATCATTCGCTGGTAAATGGATGGAATTGGAGAACATCATTCTGAGTGAGGTTAGCCTGGCCCAAAAGACCAAAAATCGTATGTTCTCCCTCATATGTGGACATTAGGTCAAGGGAAAACACAATAAGGGGATTGGACTTTGATCACATGATAAAAGTGAGAGCACACAAGGGAGGGGTGAGGATAGGTAAGACACCTAAAAAACTAGCTAGCATTTGTTGCCCTCAACACAGAGAAACTAAAGCAGATACTTTAAAGCAACTGAGGCCAATAGGAGAAGGGGACCAGGAACTAGAGAAAAGGTGAGATCAGGAAGAATTAACCTAGAAGGTAACACCCACACACAGGAAATCAATGTGAGTCAATGCCCTGTATAGCTATCCTTATCTCAACTAGCAAAAACCCTTGTTCCTTCCTATTATGGCTTATACTCTCTCTTCAACAAAATTAGAGATAAGTTCAAAATAGTTTCTGCTGGGTAACAAGGGGGTGGGGGGAGAGAAGAGGGTGAGGAAGTAAGGGGGGGTAAGGGAGGGGGTAGGGGAATGGGGGAGAAATGACCCAAATACTGTATGCACATATGAATAAAATAAAAATTTAAAAAAAAAAAAAGAAATCCTTAGGGATTTTCACCTGCTTTTTGCTACTGCCACCATGAGGCTCAGCAGCCCCTACTATACACCCCTCTTTCATATGTGGGAGTATGGAAGAGATAAGGCTGGAACTAGAGGTTACACATGGCAATAAACAGTAATGAGATCTGAATTCTAGTTTCCTGTTAAGGACCACACACTCCCATGACACAAGCCCACTTCCAAGGTCCTGACAGGGACCTATATCCCAGGCAGGGATATACCTCTTCCCTAATAACTGAAAACCATTTTTGTTGAGAATATCAAGACTCACCCAAACACAATCTCAGGAATGAAATCCAGCAGGTACCAATTTATGATTTTCTCAGCATATCAAGGCAACACAAATTGCCAGGCGGGGGTGGAGTCATTCTGATACCTAAAAACAGCCATCCATTTTGGAAGTGAACTCATGACAGACAACTGAGGAAAAAATGGGTAAAAAATCTACATATCCATTTCATCAAATAATACATATGAATAGCTGATAAGCACAAGAACAGCACATCATTAGTCACTGGGAAAATAAGAATGGAAACCAACAATAAGATGCCATCATACACCCACCAGATTGACTAAATTTAAAAAAGATTGACAATACCAATTGTTGGTGAGGATGCAGATCAACTAGGAGTTACATACACTGCTGGTGCAATGCAAAATGCAAAAGCCATTTTGGAAAAAAGGCTAGCAGTCTCTTAAAATTAAACCTGCATTTGCCATCTTATCCAGTATTTCTACTTTCAGGTGTTTACCCAAAAAAATAATGATACCTAGTACTGAAATGTTCACAGTAACTTTATTGATGAAAGCCAAAAACTAGAAGCTAGAAGCAAAGGTCTGTCCACTGTTGAGTGGAGAAACCAATTGTGATATATCTATGTAATGGGATACTAAAGAAATAGAAAGTAAGCATTAATACATGCAGTAACATGCATGAATCACAGAAACGTTATGCTAAGTGAAAAAGGTCAAACCAAGAAAGACTACATACTACATGATTCCATGCATATGAGCTTCTAGAAAAGGCAAAACAATAGGAGAAATCAGATCAGTGATTGCCAGAGGCCAGGAGTGAGGATAGAAGAATGACAGCAAAGAAACAACAGAGTGGTAAGAATTTCCTCTATTGTGTTTGTATGGTGGCTACATGACTACATTCATTTGTCAAGTCTCAGGGAACTGTCCATTGAAAACTTCACATAAAATTACACCTCAAGAAAGCTTATCTTTTCAAAGAACGGACCCAGACTCAAGAAACTATATTCATATTCTTTGGGCCAGTATATTCAGCAAGTACATGCCTACTTGGTCACACTTGTTAAAATACAGGGACACTTCTGCCCACACTGGAAAGAGGGTGGAAGGCCCTAAGTTAGACCTGAGTCCCAGCCCTTTTAGGGGGTTATTCAGGATCCAATAGCTAAAGAGTTAATACCTGGCCAGCAGGGGCCTCTTGGACATCCTTTGGTGCCATACTGGGTAAAGTGATCCAGGAAGTAGACAGTGCAGAGCCCTGCTCTAACTCAGCAGAGGGCTGACCAAGTTGATACCAGGCTATTTCATTTAGATGGGGCATTCTCAGCCGGAATGAAACCCGATTCTCAGCAGGGAGGAAGAGTAAAAACATCTTAGATTTTATAATGGCTGTGGCCTGCCAAAGGCCTCAGTACATAAACAGTTGTCCAGGATATGTGTGGCATTAGCATTTCACAGCATGGGGCAGTGAGACAAAAGGTCTAAAAAGGCTCTTTAAGGGCTCAAAAGTCTATGAGAATAAGGTTGAGAAATGCTGCTTTAGATTAAAGAACCTCATGACAAAGCCCCAGCCCTAGGCCCAAAGGTGGAATTCCCAACTGTGACATTTTCCTATGTGGTGGGTGCTATTGTCCCCATGGTTAGATGGGAAGTGCAGGCTAGAAGGGAATGTCTAAAGGAGAGCTCAGCCACACAGGCCCTGCGTCCTTCTTCCCAGACCATCCCTTCATAGGAAAGCCAGCCCTTCACCTCCCTCAGCTCAGCAAGTGACACAAGGACCCCTGGGTACCAGCACCTTGCTAAGCCTGGACTGTATATGCCTAAAGATGGTTACAATCAGGAGAGTACACCCAGATCAGGCAGCAGATGAACAGAAATTCAGGACTTCACTCTTCCCTTCCTGACATTTTCTCTCTCTGTCCCTATCTGGAGCCTTCGGTGGCAGAACTGCACACAGCACATCCGTTTGTTGTTTCTAGCAGGTGTTAAGTAATGAAGACAACTTCTAAATGAGAAGAAATTAAGCACTGGAGCCGAGTCCCCAGCTTTGTCAAGCTTAGCCGAGCCAGTGCCTCCTTGGGAACACTTGCTTTGTGAGCTGATGCATTATGACAATAGTATAATTGTTCTTTCAGTCTTTCCCAGATATTTAATAACAACGTGAAGTGGAAGTCGCAAAGGTCAGTCCCACTGTAGAACAAGCATTGTTCTTATTGTCCTTTTCTGAATAGCAACTTTCATTTACCAGGTTCTTCCGTGCCAATGAGCCCTGACTGTGGAGGCCCAGTGCTGTTACAAAAGCGGTACCACCTACTCAGGGCAGAATCTTCTAATTTGCTAAATGGTCCAGTGCCACTGTCTGTGCATATCATGTGCACATGCTACTCGATCACAGGCACACGCATGCTACTCCTGTCCACACATGCCCTCAAGCCCATGAATGAAAACGGCAACTGTTAAGACCAGAAAAACTAGGTAAGACATTTGACACTGTTCACTGGTTCAGCTACTCGTGTGCTCTTGGATAGGAAGTGAAACTTCCTGGGTCTAAAAACTTTCTTTAAATTTATTTTGAAAGCTCACAATAGTTGGCAATTTTGGGTCACTGTCAGCAGGATGCTAAGGACCTGGAAGGAGCAATGCTGGAGCCTTCATCTCTCCCTGGTGTTTCAGTTGTCTGCATGACCTTGGGGAAGTCAGATCACCTCTTGACCCTCAGATGTCAAATCTACATAACAGACTTAATTTGCACTGCCCATCCTAAGACAGGACTCCCCGCTAATGCTGAAATCTGTGATTCTCTGTCTGAAAACTTACATTAGAGGACAGATTTCAGTAGCCAGTGGATTATCTGGAGGGGGCAGCATTTCAGTGCATGGGTCACTTATAAGTCTTCACACTCAGATAAGGCCAGAAGTAATGGTATTATAATTCAGACTATATGATGTTCTGGGTAAAGGAGCCTCATGTCTGGACAGGGCTAATTTTGGTAACACGGGCACCATAAAGAGAGACATGAGGCCCTAGCTAGTCTGTCAGAAAGCATCTTTGTACCAATCCTGAGGGCAAGATAGTTGCCAAGGAACCACTGAGATGCAAATAAAATCGGCAAACACTTAGCAGTGAGCTATCAGAACAGGGTGAGGAGGGGATGCTCTGAACAAGTTAGTCAGGTGAGTGAAAAGAAAATTACTTTCTCCCGATCAGGAAAAGAAAAGCAGCTTTTCACGCAGAGCACCAATGTTGTGTCACTGTGTTTTACAGAAAGAAAAAGAAAAAGCTGCTCTTTTTCTGCTTGGCTGAAAGTAGAGGAAAGTTGGAGCCAAGAGCAGGGAACTTGGAAAAGCAAATAGTCTTCCTCCAAGGAACTCTAAGCAAATTTTAAATACCTCTCTCTCAATTGAGAAAGAGACATCTAAGGTAGGCAGAAAGGAGTATGCAAGACTTTGAAGACCTGCCATCTTATACAAGTCTCAAAACCTTAGGGGGAAGAGAGTGCTAGAAAACTGAATAAATATTCCTCGGCTATAAAATGGAAATTATTGGTAAGATTAAGACATGGTTGACAATGGTAGAAAGAGAAGAAATGAGTCACCTCATTGTACCTATGAGGTTGCATTTCTTTCATTCTTGCTCTCCACTGAGAATTCAATACGCATGCAAGATTAAGCTGTCTATGTTGGAACCCAGAAGGCTGCAGTGAGAAGTTAGGGCTCTTGGCCATTGTTTTTTCACCTTGCCTCACAGTAGAAACTCTTCCCTCAGAGTAGAGTTGAGACACCTAAGTCTAAAATTCACATTCAGCCAAACACCCTGCAGTCTACCTGCTCATCACTGAGTTTCACAGCTCAAGCAACATCCTCATCAAGAAAGAAGCTGCTTAGCCAGGCATATTGGCTTATGCCTGTAATCCCAGCTACTTAGGAGCAGAGATCAGAAGGACTGTGGTTCAAGCCCAGACCAAGCAAAAAGTTAGCAAGACCCTTTCTCAACAAATAAACCAGGCATGGTTCCAGTATCTCCAGAGGCTGTAGATAAGAGAATTGTGGTCCAGGCTAACCCAAGGCAAAAATTCAAGACCCCATTTAAAATAATAATAATAATAACAACCTAAAGCAATAAAAAGGCTATAAGTATGGCTCAAGCAGCAGAATACTTGCCCTGGGTTCAAATCCTAGCACCACCAAAAAAGAAGGAAAGAATGAAAAGAAAGAAGCTGCCTACCCAGCTATCGCCAGCCTTCCCTTCCTGGGTTTTCTTTTTATCAACTTCCATTTCCCTGGTCTTTCCCACATCTTCAACCAGGACATCACTGCCATAGCCACCTCCTGGTTTCTAGAGCTCACTTCCTTTCCTTTATTGTCATATATGATCTCCCTCACTGTGCTCCATAACTCAGTTTTGCCAGGAACCAGGGGCCAGAGAGTAGTTAACATTCTAGCATTCATTTCTGCTTCTTCTGATATCAGCACT
Source organism: Castor canadensis (assembly GCF_047511655.1). NCBI lineage: Eukaryota > Metazoa > Chordata > Mammalia > Rodentia > Castoridae > Castor > Castor canadensis. The sequence continues at coordinate 56,159,943 of NC_133402.1, read as the reverse complement.
CTGACATTTTTGTAAGGAGCCAGCCCTCCCCATCTCAGGCCAGGCAGCTCAGATGGGTCAGAGCTAATCTTCCCATCCCTGCCAGCTGTAGGGATGGGTGGTCATGTGACCCGAGCCTGTCCATTATCCTAAGGACACAGCCTGGTTCAGGACCCAAGGGAGGCCAAGGGGACAAAACTTTCAGGGCTTTTACTAGAGCTAGTGGGAGTGAGAATTTATCTTGCAGCTAAAGTTTCAGGAGGATATAAGTTGGAGGCTGCCAGCAGCTACGAGACCATCTCGTGGGAGAGCCTGCCTGAGGATGAAGTCCACAAGATGACTGTGCTGATTATTCTCCTTTTGTTCCTTCAGACCCATTCCCCACCTTTTTTTTGCTCCTTTCAAAAGGGCTGCAGAAGACTGGACCCTGTGAACTGCATCAACAAGATGTCCATGCTCCCTGCCTATTCATTCAGTTTGAGGGGCTGGTAGGAGATGAGTAAGTGGAAGAGAAAGAGTTAAAATACAACGCCTCCTCCCCACCCCTTTACAACTGTATTCCTCTGTCTCCATGTAGTTGCTGTCAGGAGAGCTTCTCCTATGCTACACCTCTCACCAGGTCTTGATGGCCTCAGAGAGTAATGGCTTCCCTTTGCTGCCAACCCCTAGACACATCCCCATCCTCACTTAATGCTGTTCATACACCTGCAGAGAGCTTCTTCATTAAACTCACCCTATTAACCCTTTGAGAGTGCCGTCTGTTTTCTGCCAGGACCTTGGCTTGTACAGACACACAGCTAAGGAGGGAAAAATGGCAGACTGAGTTCAGAGACAGCAGTGCTGTTTCTAGATATAATCATAAATCTGGTCCCAAACTGTCTAATAATAACCAGTGTCAGTAATCACTTCCTATTCTTTGTTTTCCTCCAGCTCAAGTTGATCATCTGTCTCTACAACCAAAAGATATGGCTGATGGGTAAAGTTTTTGGCAAAAGTAAGTAAGATGGAAAGCCCTAGAGGTCCACATTCATGAGGCAGGACTTCAAGAGAGTGGGAATGGCTTCCGCCAAGGAGCCTCTCCTTTCTTCTTCCACTCTCTCCCTTCCTCCTCCCTCTCTCTCATACACACACAGACACTGTCTCTTCCTCTCTCCCTCCTTTCTTTCCCACTCCCCACTGACCACGTCTCTCTTTCACATGCATTTTCTTTGTTTCTCTTCACACGCACAATGTAAGTGTGTCTCTTACACAGTCTCTGTCGCTGTCTTTCTGTCTCTTTCACACACACACAATTTGTCATTTGTCTCTGTGTCTCTCTCACTCACACACATACACAGACAAACTCTCTCTCTCTCTCTCTCTCTCTCTCTCTCCTTGTCTCCCTCCCTTGCACACTTGGGCACACATGCGGTCCTTCACCAACTCCTCTCCATTAAAAGCATGACCTCTCCCAGCAGCTGACATGTAACCATTACATCGTGTCTAAGCGTCCCTCAAATGTCCTCTTTCAGCTTGTAGTTTGCAAGGCTCTGTCTCCCCCACCAGTCTGTTAATCAGTGAGCTCCTTGAAGTTAAGGCTGCCTTCTTCATCTTCATACTCTCAGTTTCAAGTACACCTTCCCACATAGATGCTCAGTAAACGTGTCCAAGTGAGCACTCAAGAAGCTGCCAGCTCAGAGGTAAGGCGGACAGTTCTGCCTCTCTGCTCCCCCTCCTTACTGCCCCTTGAAGAATGTGGGCTCTCAAACCTGGGAGTAGCTCAGCCCTCATGTGACACCCCAAGGACAGATGGGCTGTACCACCTTTTAAGGCAATCTCTTCCAACTTGGTTCAGTTGGACAGGACAGAATTTGACAGTCAAGCCAAAATCTATCCCCCATGCACACTAAGCCTCTCTTGCTTGCTAAGGCTGCCCTTCAAACACTCCCAGAAAGAGAGAGAGAGAGAGATCCCCTCCCCCACTTTAAGATACCCAAGCCTGCACCCAGCCCTTGCAATCATATCACCTGCCTGTTCCCTTTCTAGCTGACCTGATATTATATTACACAATATTGATCTTAGTAACTGCGCATCCCCCAGTAGGAAGTAAGCACCTGAGGGCTGAACATTCCCTCTTCTGTGCACACAGTAGGTTAACAGGTTTTTGTTAAATATTAAGTAAGTGTGATACCATATCTTTCCCTGCTTTCCCTAAAGTCTCTTTCTAGCTTTTTCTAAACCATTTTTCCTCTACTACTTCTCTTAGGATATTCCAGTTATCACAACAGACCAACCCAAAACTCAGTGTTTTTCAACAATGACTACATTTATTTTGTTCATGAACCTGAGATTTGGACAGGGCTTAGGAGGAAATCTTGTCTCTCCCCACTCAGAGAAAACAAGAATGGATGGAAGGATGGGGTTGCAGCCATCTGAAGACTGTTTATTATGTCAGTGATTTATTGCTGGGACTTGAGTTGGAGCTGTGCGTAGGATATCTATGTAGCCTCTCCCTATCACCTGGGCTTCGTTACGACAGAGTAGCTGGGTCACAAGGGCATGCCTCCCGAGACCCAGGCAGAAACTCTGTCATCTTTTATGATTTCATCCTCAAAGTTACACGGTCTCACTTCTGTCATATTCTATTCATTACCATTACAGTGAAACGCAAGGCCAAGCCATATTCAATGAGCACCACAGTTTTTATGGGAAGTACGAAAAACTTTGCAGACATGTTTCAAACCACCACACAGGACATGATTCTGTTGTTAAGTATTCATCTGGTCTTTTCTTTCTTCATATTCTTTAAGTCAACACAAACTTATTGACCTCCTCTTATGTCCTTTGTGCTAAGCTCCATCCTCCTTCCCAGAGCTGTGGGCTACCCAACAAAATGATCACATAACTACAGACCTGTGGAGAAGGTACTCCCACAGAGGGAGGCGGTGGCGGCCATCTAATCCTGCCTGGGGCAAAAGAGGAAGACTTCCAGTAGGAAGTGAGCGATGTAGTTAGTTCTGAAGGTTAATTTAGGGTTAGCCAAGAAAACATCAGTGAGAAATGCAACACAACAGAGCAAGCCAAGTGTATTCCCAGAGGCACATGGGAGCAGAAGGTCAAGTGGACCTCTGAGTGAATAGAGAAAGTGGAGCCCAAGGTGTGTACATGTGTGCCTGTGCAGAGCTGGGGACGGCAGTGCTACTGGGTGGAAGGAGGGGAGGAGAGAAGGGATCAGGTGATAAGAGGGGCTTATGTCAGTCCTGAAGGCTGGGGAGCCAGCAAGGAACTCACATATGTGGTGGCCAGGATAAAACTGAGTACCAAGGTATGGTCTGACAATCAATGTAAGTTCTGAGCAGTGCCTTCCCAGCCCGTGACACACCCCCAAACTCAATGAATTTCTGATGCTCTTGGTACCACTTCCTCCCGCCCCCCACAGCTTGTAGCCTGGACCTCAGAGCATCTGCATGCATTGTCAAAAGAGCCAAGAGCACATCAGAGAGACTTCCCAGTTCTGTGACTATGGCCTTAGGAGCAAACAGCCTAGAAGCAGCCAGTACAGAGTTCAGGCATAAAAACTCCTATGAAACCTCCTGGAATGAGGCCTCTTCCCTCTCCCCCAGCTCACTTCCCAGCTCCAGCATCATCGTCAATGAGAAAGACAAGAGCAAAGGTCCTATGTTGATGTGCTAGAAAAATAGCAAGAGGAAAACAACAGAACAATTAACTGCAGGGCCCAGCTGCCTCTCACAGATAAGGCATTCTCTCTGCTGTCACTGTCAATGAAGCCACCTGCAATTATTCCTGGTCCTCCAGCTCAGCCCTCTCCACAGTCATGGTCCCAAGGGGGACCGGCAAATGTCCAGTGAGGGGTCGCTCTCCTCCCACTCTCCCATGTGTCCTCCCACACTCGGAGCTGAGGCTCAGACTGACACCTTCTTCTGAAGCTGTGGAGTCTGCAGCTGGCCAGATGGCTGAGAATAGCCAACACTCAAGGATCAGCATGCAGCCAGGTATGGTGGTGTATGTCTATAATCCCAGCTACTCGGGAAGCATGGATAGAAGGCTCATGAGCTGAGGCCATCCTGGGCAAAAACTCAAGATGTTATTTGAAAAATAACCTAAAGCAAAAGGGACTGGGGGTGTGGCTCAAGTGGTAGAGCACATGCCTGTCAAGTGCGAGGCTCTGAGTTCAAACGCCAGTACTGGAAAAAAAAATCAGCAGGCTCAGGCCAGGATAGGCAGAGTAAGGTCCACAGGGAACATGTCAGAGAGGCATCTATGGTGTGGTGAACATCTGCCGCGTGTCCTTCCGCTGGAATGAGGCCTCCGGAGGAAGCCCCAAGAAACCTGCACAGTGTCTTGATGGCCACCCCTCCCCACCACTACCCCAGCACCAAGATCCTGGCACAGGTACCACACTGTAACCATCAAGCACCACAGCACTCCAAAGAACAGAGCAGAAGGACATGCAGCCAAAAGAAACCAGTAGTGACAGGCTCACGGGACAGACAAGCAGAAACCCACAAACCAAGATGGAAAAAGGTTTCTCTGCAGCTGCTGAACAGATGGAATGGCTCTACAGAGTGAGAAGAGGGCTGGCCATGGGGACCCAAGCGTGGATACAGAGGGGACCAGTCTGGTATCCTGGATAGCACCTGGCCAGACTAGGAGTAAATGACTCCTTTCACATATAAGCAATATTTTTTAAAATGTTAAATAAATTAAAAATAATCCCCATATAAGCAATGTGAAATGGAAAGACACTGAATTGGGAGAAGAGTCTGAGGTAGTCTGCCAAACTTTGGTTTGAATCGCAGTGCTTTTATTTCCTCCTAATACCGGGAATTGAACCCAGGGCCCTCTACATGCTAGGTAAGAACATTCTACCGCGGGAGCTCTCCCTCAGTCCTTTTATTTTGTGTTTTGTTTCCGAGACAGGGTCTCACTAACTTTGCCCCAGCTGGCCTGGAACTGGAGATCTTCCTGTCTCCAACTCCCAAATAGCTGGGATTACAGGTGTGAAACACCATGTCCTGAAGCTTGGCTCTTGAGTCAATTAAACTCTGCAAGCCTCAGCTTCCCCCCTGGAAAATGGAAGAGAAACACTAAGGGCCTAGAGTAAGCACATGCAGCAAATGCTCTGTGGGTGGACAGGAGCACAGTCTAGTCCTGATTCTAGTGCTGCCAAGCTGAAGGATTTCTGTAGTCTCTCTTCTTCCCTAACCCTGGTCTCCAGTCTGCTTCTGACATGTGAAGACCGTGCAGGTGAGCAGACCCCTTGCTGTCTCCCGTAAGCTTACACAGCCCCAGAATCAGTCCCTAGACCTTGGAAGTTAGCATCAGACTACAGCCTTGGACCCCTGCTCCCTAGCTTGCCCCCTCCCCTCCTGGCCACCTGCCTCTGCCCATTCTTCTGCTCATTATCACCTCCACTGGGGGATGGAGAAACAGAACACCAAGGTTAAATTCAAATCAGTCATTTTGTCACTTGCTACCAGAAAGCGGGAGGGGAGAAATGAGAGACTTGGGGCCTCACGTGCAATCCTTATAGAAATAAGCCCTGGCAATTCTCAGAAAATCTCCTCTATGCTTCTGCATTGGCCCAGTTCTACCACTGGGAACTCTGGGGAAGTTTCCATGAGCAGCCTCCTTAAGCAGCTGCTAATGGTGTTGTCTGCAAGTGCTGGATTCCACCTGACCTGGAGAAACATCACCTGTACTGGCAATAGAGGGGAGGCAGGGACTTCTCCATCACCTTTTGTTCCCTGTAGCAAGCATGTCATCCTGAAGCTTTCATCACCAACAGGGTCATTATAGTGTAACGAAGGGTCCTAGGTTTTCAGTTCGGGGCATCCTCTCCATAGGTAACACCTCATGCTTGCAGGAAAGTGAGTGAGCAAGAGAATAAAATGGGTTTGTTTCCTGCTTGGAGCATGGTAGCATGAATCAATACACCCATTTGCTAGACTGTGGTAATGAAACCTTCTCATTCACAGAGTCAGAGGCAAACTTAACAGCCAGTTGCACTCAGAAGCACCTGGCAGATGGTTCTACATAGGGCTAGTGGAGACCATGGCCCCATGCTGTCTGCATCAGGTCCCATGGACTTGACCTGCTGCTGACCCATGGAGGTCCCTAGAACATGCTCTTCCTCATAGAGATCACTAGGCAGAGGCCCTCCTTGGTGGTGATCACACATCTCAGATGCCTGGAAATTAGCCCTTGAACTGCCCACTACAGAGCCCCCAACAACTTGTCAGGATCCACACTGCACCCTCAATTCACCATGGATCAATGCCCCACGTGGGACTTGGTCTACAGTTTTCAATTCCCTTGACTCTATCACCTTTTCCACATTAGAGTGTGCTTCAACCACAAGCCCCTGCTACTGTCTCTACATCATGTCCCCTCCCCAGCCTGACTCAACAATGACAAAACAGGCACGGGGCGGGGGGAATAATGGGTATCGCTCACCTGCCTGTTTCCAGTGCATTAGATCAGATGGCAAGGGGGTTTCTGTTAGCAAAGAACCAACCCCCTGCCTTTCAGCCTCCCTGGAAGATGTGTTCCCCCTTCTGAGCTCCCAGAGACTGTGATCAACAAAAGTCAGCTAGGTGGTTCTAAGACATCAGCCCTGAGCTGGTCACTCAATGTCCCCACCTTAGGGACAAACACTCTGACCCAAGGGCCCCACTGTACAGCTACAATCAAAATGGAAACTGCAGCAGAAGCTGAGGAATTTCTCGTGCAAAATTTTTCTTTTAAATATGAAATTTCTCCCAAGGCATTACTTTATTATTACAGTAATTTCCTCAGAAGGGCAGATATCTAATGCTCTGTTTCTCCACCACCTTTGGAGACATGGAAATCTAATAGAACTATTCAGGTTGCTTAAGTGGCTAGTGGAGAACAGGGAGAAATAAAGAGAGCTCTTCCAAAGGAACGCAGACTCCTCGAATCCAGGTAGAGAGATGTGCTCTTGATGGTCAAGTGTGGACAGGTACGGGTCCTGTGTGCTCCTCCAACAGCCCTCAGAATGCATAGGGTGCTCAGTCCATCTCCCTTGGGGACACTTGTCTGTGGGTTATTTCTTCTTTGGGAGGGCTGGCTAGGGTAAGGAGAGGAGCAAGGATGCCAGTCTTCTACGAGATTCCTTATAGGAAGTCATGCTGCTGGCCAAGTCGGCAGTCCCATACCTATGTGTGTATAGGGTAGGAATTTGGTGGGAGATAGGAGGAAGGAGCAAGAAAGGAGCTACATAGAAAACAGTGCTTGATCTTACGTGTTGAGATTTGTTACTCATCTCTTCTCCCTTGACCATGGAAACCTGGAGGCTCTAGTAAGTGAATACCCAACAACCAGTGGCTGAGTTGGCACCAGAACTCTTCCCACCCATAAGTGCAGGCTGTCTTGAACTTTTCCTTCAAAGCCTACAAAAGTGGTGGGGTGAGGTGGCAAGGGAAAGAAAACAGACTCTAGAATCTGGATGCCTGGGTTCAAATCCAGGCACTGCCACTTACTAGCCACGTGACCTTATCGAATTTAAGTGCTCTGCACCTCAATCTTCTTCTGAAACATGGGAGAGGTCTCGATAATAATAATAATAATAACTACCTGATTGGACTGTGGTTAAGGATTAAGTGAATTAATTTAATTTAAGCTCCTAGAACAGCTGTCACCAGCAATTTCCATATTTACTGGTGACAAGTTGCCTACATCTGAATCATCGGAGCCCCTTGTTAAAAATACAGGTGCCCAGGTCATTCCGACTCAGTAGGGCAGAGAGGTTAGACCTGCCGGGGTTTCTGACTGAATCTAGTTTAGAAGCATTCTCCTAGAAAGTGCTTCCAGGAGGCACCTACATCACCATCTCCTGGGAGGTCCGTTAAAAGGGCAAATTCCCAGGATCTATCCATATCTGCTAAATTTGGGGGAGGGAGGTTAGGAAAGGAGTATATAGCAAGATGCCCAGGTGCCTGTAGGACTCCTGGTATCTGAAAACCACTGCCTGCAATGATATGCCCATCTTTCATCTTTCAAAATTGCCTCTACCCCTTGCCCATGCTGGACAAGCACAACACGTGGGAATCTGAACGCTGCTAAGAACTTAGTTGATTACAGCCCCATCCTTGTGGCCACATCCATTCCTGACCCTTCAACTCCTTCTATCACCCAAGCTCATGAAATTCATTTAAGGTACGAGACAACAGACAGTTTCCGGTAAGCAGGGGGTCCACACGCTAGACCCAGAGGAATGGACCCCAGTACTACCCTGCATCCCCCAGCACCACCCTTCTTTGATCCAATTTGGTTTTTTTTTAGCAAAGATTACTTCCTGATGGGTAGAATTAAATAAGGAGCCAAAGTCTGCCTCTGCTTCATGGGTTTTCCCCAAAGCACATCTTGGTAATTAGGATCCATCCTTTTGCAGTCAGAATCAGAACAGGGGCTCTAAGGTCTGAGGTGGCACAGGTGGACAAAAGGCAGGAAGGGCTGAAACAGGATCGTACATGGCTGGGCAGACCCTCCTGATGCTGAGGGCATCACTATATGATGGGAGCCTTGCTCCATCCACCAGCACAGGAGGTTCCTGATGGGGTTGGGGCCTATACTGGACCAGGGGCTGGCTGGAGCTCTACAGTTGCTTATATTACCAGGACTTTGCCCTACCTTGTAGTGGCTTCAGGGGGTTCCTCCACAAATAATGAGTAACATTGAACTTTCCATGGTGCACAGAAAACAGAATCAGCTGGTGGGCAGAATTTTCTCAAATTTACTTTCTTTATCAGATTCTTTTTTGTGGTGTTAGGAGTCGAACCCAGGACCTTCCACCTGCTCAGCAGAGGCTCTACTGCTGACTTACATCTTCAGCCCCTTTTTCCAATACATTTTCAAAAAATTTTTGGAACCTACTACTGCTTGTAGGCTCACATTACACCCATGGACACCCAAACCAGAGGCACATACAGCAAACAGATATTTACAAAAAAAAAAAAAAAATGCAGAAACAGCCATTCACTGCCTAGCTTGGGGACCTACAGAAGATCCCTGGTCTCAGCTTGTTTTTTTTCCGTCATGAACCTGTAACATACAACGTGTACAATGGAATTCAGTGCCCTAGCATTTCAAGGTGGAGCAAGTCACAAAGGGAACACAATAACTCAGTCATGTATTCACATATCAGTAGTGCCCAATTAAAACCCACTTCTTGTCAAGCCCTGAGAAATCTACGCAAATATATGTGACGATCAGGAGGGCCCAGCCACTTGTGACACTCTGGGCCACATAGAAGAGGGGTGTTCTGGTCAGCCAGTGTCCCACACACTGAGGCCACCTGGAGATGCATGGTTATTCCATAGACACAGGATATGGGACTGGAAGGATACTATGAGCAGTTAATATTTTCAGATTGGCCCCCAAAGGACCAACATCCTTGGTCCAGAGATGCCCCATTCTGTGCATGAGGGTCTGCTGCAAACCCAGCATGTCACTGCCACTATGGGAGTACCTTGGGAGCAGCCCAGGTCTCTAGATCCGTCCTGAGGGTACAAGCCAAGGGGCAGCTTAGACAATCAAGTGCTTGTGTTCCCTCCATGAACAGTAGCAGCCGCTTCTCAAGTTGCTCACAGAGTGGGGGTGAAAAGATAGCGGTTTGATGAAGCAGGTGTCTCTCAGGAGGCTGAGGGTCCAGAAGGCCAGAGATGTCACCACCCCTGCCTCCACAGCCTGTCTTGCTGCTCTCTAAAAATAGAATTTAAAAAACAAGGAGCCTGTTCCCCGCAGCAACATCTCTCTCCCCACAGAAAAGAACCAGCTGGAAACGGAGGAGGGGCAGGGGGAAAAGGAGGGAAGGGGAGATTTCTTTCAGTCTGGGTTTCCCACACTAAGCCAACCAGCTTCCTGCCTAATGGCATGGGAATTAGAGCCCTCCACCCCCGCCCCTCTGGCCCTTCCCTCCTTTATTCCACCCAGACTTTGGGTGGAATAGGGTCCTAGACACACCCACTTTCTTTCCCTTCATACCTCCCTCTTTTCCTCTCTTCCTTCCTTCCTTCCTTCCTTCCTTCCTTCCTTCCACCTCCCTCCCTCCCTCCTTCCCTCCCTTCCTTCCTTCCTTCTTTCCTCCCTTGCAGGCATAGGTCACATAAGGACTTGCCTTCTTCTAGTCACATCTCTCCACCTGGTCCATGATTGCCACTGTTCTTTTGTCCCTAACCTGGCCTGAGTTGAGGTCCTGCCTGCTGCTTGCCGGGTGACAAGATCTTATTGAAATTTCCCCCCAGAGACCTGACAGATACCCAAGTGGCTGAAACCAACAAGGAGAGGCACCCCTGAACCACAGCAGAGTTTGAAAGGGACCTGCTCTCTGTGTAGGCAACTCATTGATCCTCTCTTCTGATAATTATTCCTCACTCATCACAAACCAAATGACGCTGGCCCCAACCCAGCCAGGCAGGCGGGAAGGGCTGTGTGTGTGGAGAGAAGAAAATGAACCTGCCTGTGTTCATTGGAGGAAAGGAAGAAGTGAATGGTGTGTTCTATCCCTCCTCGCTAAGCAGGGATGGAGGGTCTGCTTTAATATTCTGCTGAATGTGGTATTTCTTTTAACCCTTGCTGGAGAGATTTTCAGCCCTTCCAGCCAGGCAACCAGCAAAGTTTCCCGTACACACAGGGAAGGGCCACAGCTCAGAGGTAGGTGGCACCAGCAGGCCTGGGTGACAAGGCCCTTTACACCAGACAGGGCTCCCGCACAATGGCAACCATAAGCAGATCCAGTCAAGCAGGCACACTGGTTATCCAAAGAGGGATCGAAAGATGAATCTGACTGTGTCCTGACGCCTGGTTTGTTTCCACGCATTTGCACTCCAAACTATCTCACTTGCTTGCATTGCCCCTCTTTCATGTATGGGGACCCAGATAGAAAACCAGGTTACCCAAAGTGGACACACATCTGTTGTTCCAGATCCAGTCCCTAATCCCCTGGGGAGCAAAGAGTGAGAGCCAGACCAGCCTCAACCAGGCGTGATGCCATCCCCACACACACACCCACCCACCCCCTACGCTGAAGTCTGACATCGCTGATTTCAAACGCTCTTGCACTAGCTTTTGTTGCCCAATTTAGGGGGTATAGAGCCCCTCCAAATTTTCATTCTGTCTCAACTGCCTCTGCACGTGTCTTTCCACAAGTCAAACGCAAGCATCCCTGGACTGGGATTTTTACCACACTCCATACGGCTCCAGTTCCCGGATCTTTCCCAAAAGCCATCTCCTCCCCACAAAGACCACAGTCTGACAGGGCAGCGGGAGGTGGAGGGCAAACAAAAAGCCACGTTAAGAAAAGCAAGAGCGAGCTTTCTAGGATCCACCGCCCGCCGCACCCCCGCGCCGCCACCAGAGCGAATATGGGAGGTGGTGGTCTTCGCTCAAGGGCTACAGCATTTTAGCCCAGTCTCAGGGCCCCGAAACCCTCAGCTTCGCGCGGAAGAAGGCAGCGCTTTCCAAAGGGGTCGAGGCTGCTGGACCATAGTGTTTGGGAGGCGGGGGAGGGGGGAGTAGGGAGAGAAGTTTCCACGAGTTACGGTATCTCGAGGAACCCGCAACCCATCGGACCGGACCGAGCTTCCCAATGGGAACGCAATGCACGAGTCAGGACCTGTGACCCTCTCGTGCCGAGTCCCCTTGCCCAATCCACCCAGCGACAGATCTCTGTAAATGGGGCTGCGAAGCAGGCTGCAGCGCTTCATCACCCCAGAGTTGCTTCTTCCCGGGCAACTCCAACTCCGCTCTCCCGCGGAGCTGTGCTCTCTGGAGGTGGCGGTGGCCGTAGCTCTGCTAGGAAGAGTGGGGGCGGGGGAAGAGGGCGGGAGGCGGGGAGCCGGGCAGGGATTTCCCACAGGGATTCGCGGGGCGCCGCTGAGCGCCTGGGCTCCCGGGTGCGCCAGGCGCGGTGTCCTCGGAGCGTGTTTTTCCTGCCACCAGCCGGAGGCACAGTCGAGGCTACGTTTCTCTGCCCCTGGGCTCTTAACCGCCAAGTCTCCTCTCTGGGACCGTGGGGAGGGTGGGCGAGTTTAGAGGGGACCCACTCTCACTCTAGTCCACCCCTGCTGCAAGGGTCAATAAGCCATGAAGGTGTCCACCTCGCGCCTCCTAACCCCGTAAGATGCACCTTGCGAAACTGCAGGGCACCACCAGTCAACTAGGCCCCTTTTCCTCGGTGGCTACTTGCGGGTTATCGGGACAGAGCGTCTCTGGATACCCGCATGCAATGCTTGCTTTCCGAGCCCAAAGTCCAGGAGCCCTTTGACTGCAAGCTGGGGAACACGAGGATGCGCGCGGTCGCTCGGAAGCTCCTTCACGCCCGGGATAGAAAGGGAGCGAACAGGCGTGCGTAGTCCAGTGGCCTGGTGGCCTGAGGCGCCCCTTCCTCCCCAGTGTCCAGTCCGCCCGGAGTTAAGGAGCTTGCACCGCAATGCAGCGGGATTCGTGCTCTCCGAGCCTGAGAAGCAGAGGATGGGACTGTCAGGGAGCGCCAGGGCATGACGCTAGGGACCCTGAGAGCCAGCTGCGGGCTCCAAGAACCGGCCCCGGGCGCGCCGGCGGGTGCCGCCCCAGACCCGCGCTTGGCGGCAGCCAAGGCTCCGGGACAGCTCTGCCCTCGGGTTCCGATATGCCGGCAACGCGAAGCAGCCAGAGAAGCCCCGCCAGCCGGGTGCGCGGCGGCCCCGAGGTGGCAGCCACCAGCCGCCAACTTGCGCCGCGAAAGGTACATTACCTTCCATCGCGGCCACTGCAGACGCCAGGAGGAGCAGCAGCAGGCAATCCAGGGCCATCGCCGGCCGCCGGCCCCAAGGCCGAGCCCGAGCCGAGACGGCGGCGCGGGGAGGGAGCGGGGTCCCGGGGAGCCGCTGCGCTCCCAGCGGGTGGCTTCTCCGTATCCTTTCGCGCTCTCGCCGGGACCTGACTCCCCGGAGCGTGGCGTGGGCGTGGGCGGGAGTGTGCGAGCGTGGGGCGGTGCGGGCGCGCGTGGATGTGGGTGTGCATGTGTGTGTGTGTGTTTATGGGAGAGGTGGGTGTGTGCGTGCGTGTGTGAACGAGAGGGCGAGGGAGAGCGAGCCTGGGAGAGCGCGCGAGAGCGGGTGCGTCCCGGTGTCACATTGCGAGCTACAGCGGAGCCTACAAGAGGACGAAGCCGGCCAGACTGACGGGGGAGGGAGCGGGATCCCCCACCATCAGCTCTCTCCCCACCCCTAACACCTCCTGTCCAATCAAGGAATCAAACCTGCAAAATTCCCCCGTCCAATCAGGCGCGAGCACCTCCTTACACTGGCATTGTTAGTTTAAGAAAAAGTTTTGCTTGCAAGGCTGTGCGGGAGGGCTGGGAAGGCTCTAGAAGTGGTCAGGGCGCCCCCTCGTGGTGCGCTCGGAGAACCGCACCAGCCCGCCCCAACAGCCCAAGCCAGGATCCAAGAGGCCCTTGCTCTTAGGGCCCACCCAGGGCCGGAAGAGCTTTAAATAACCAAACCTGTCTTCTTTCATGGTCTCGGCGGCCAGGGTACCCTGTGCCTACTCTCTGTAGCACTTCACCTTCTAGTTTTGTTTAGTGTGGGCCTCCCTTTATTCAGATGGGGTCTCAGTCTTCTTTATTTACTCCAGAACTGTGCCTGGCGGTGGAAAGTGATAGCATGAGTCTGTTGAGTGCGTGAATGCCCTTTAGAGAATCTATGGCTGCTGCCCCGGCATACCCAGTGCACCTGGAATGCTTCCTATCCAACTCCTGGAGCTCTTCTCCTTAAGAAGCCCCCAGCAGCCTTCTTGCTCACATGGAGATGCATTCTGTGAGTATTCACATGGGGCCCTGCCCCCAGAGGAGCGCCTTGGCAGAAGAAGACTGAGAGTCACACAGCCAGCTATGGAGAGACAAAGAAGGCTCATGAGTATATGGTCATATACTCACCCACTTATTCAGCAGATATTTACTGTACATAGGGACACATGGGAGTAGAGAGGAAGCTTACAATAAACAAGCAGTGACATGTCAGGTGGTATAAGGGACTCTGGAGAATAATTATGCAAGGAAACAAATTGTGCTGGAAACAACTTCTGTTTATTGAACACTTACTGCATGCAAGCACTGCACTAGATGTTTACTTGCAAAACTAAAATGACCTGAATTGTATTCCCTACCTTCTATTTCCTCCCAAATCCCATCTCTTCAGGTCCCTCTCACTTATACCACCCTGTTGCATCTCTGATGGGGTTACTGAGTGGCCCTTCCAGATCTGGCTATTATCTAGCTGTAAAATATCACACCTGAGAGGGCCTTTGCATCCCACCAAGTACAGGGATCCAAAGAGAGCCCTGGTAGAATCTTCCAACGCATACTGGAATTCCCAGCTCAACTCTTTAAACACACAGATCCCTAGGACTTTTCCCTGAAAGTTTTAACTCAGTGGGGGGTGAGGGTGGCCCTCAAGTGTGATCTTATAGACCCTCCTTCCCGACTGATTCTGGTGCATGATGAAGCTTAGAAGCTACTCTTCTTGGTCTGGGAGTTTAAAACCCAGGAGGAGAAGTACCAAATGGCCAAGGGATGGGGCTTCAGACCTCACCTCTGTTACCACACATTTTTTTTATTAGGTGCCTACAATGGGTTTTGTTTTTAAAGTACTCTGCAGCAAGAAGAGTTAAGGAAGCAGGGGACAGGTAGGAGGATTAGAGGACAGGGCTGGATTGGGATGGGGGTACAGAACATCAACTGGGAAGGAAAAATGTATTGATGGCTTCTAGAAAATGCCAAGAGCATCAGAGCTGGGTGCTAGGGGCTTCTGCCTGTGATCCTAGTTACTTGGGAAGCTGAAATGGGGAGATCATGGTTCTAGGCAAGCCCAGGTCAAAATTTTGAGAGACTCTCCCTATCTCACCCAATAGCTGGGCAGAGTGGCACTAGCTTGTCATCCCAAGCTACTCAGGAGGCTGAGGTTGGAAGGATTGTGGTTCTTGGCCAGTTTGGGCAAAACTGTTTGCAAGACCCCAGATCAATGGAAAAAAATATGGGTGTAGTGGTACACCTGTTATGCCAGCTCTGACTAGAAGCATAAAATAGGAAGTTGTGGTCCAGGCTGGCCTAGGCAAAAAGTGAGACCCTGTCTTCTGAGAAGCAGAGCAAAAAGGGCAGGAGGCATGGCTCAAGTGGTAAAGTGCCTGCCTAGCAAGTGTGCAATCCTGAGGAGTTCAAACTGAACTACCAAAGAGGAGGAAGAAGAAGGAGAAAAAGATTAGGTCTGCTTAATAATTTCCATAATAACTCAAGGGAAAGAGTTTTCCTGAGCAAGTTAAATACTGATTTTGCTGTGGAGCACACTGATCTTTCTTTTGAACAGGTTATGATTTGTAAATATCCCTGAAAGCACCATTGGTTTGGGATTGGAAGCCGAGGTGTCTGTTTTATCCCACAGCATCTCCTTGGCTTTTTTTTTGGTTTTTTTTTGTCTCTGATGTCAAATGCTCACTTGTTTTCTTGATTAATCACTGGGCTATTTGATATCACTAAATCACTCCTTTAGAGCGACGGATGCCTGCCACCAAGGCTGGCAGCTGAGGGCTCTCAGGCACCCAAGGGTGACTGAACCCTTTTGCTAAGACTCAGAGGCCTTTCTGACTAGAAGGTTTGGAGGCAGTCAACCAATTCACTTTCTACCACTAAACAGTTTTGTGTCTAAATGGTTGAGAAGCATTTCTAGTGAAAATGATTACACAACTTTCCTTGGTAATCTACTCATTATAAAGCTACCCTATTAGAAAGTTTAGAAAGTTCCTGCTCCCTTCTAATATACACTCTTTTATAATATTTTAAACCAATTTTCTTCATTCTACTTATTAAAAGAGAGAAGGGACAAATAGTAACCATCCCAAGGGTGACCATCTACCTGTTTTTACTCTTTATTCCATATTTTACTTTTTAAATATCATTCTACTACATAAATGAAAGGTTTAGTTACACACTTGACCACCTTTAATAAGATTCTTAAGCTGTAAGACTCATTTTCATCAGTTCTTTATTGAGAGGCTGGTGGACCCTTTAAGATTCATTTTAAAGTGGGTGATAGACAAGTTTTTTAAAAAGCTTCTTCTGTCTCTTTTGTCCCTTCTTTCAACATTTATTAGCAGTGATTCTATGCAGAGTGCTGGGGACCCAATGATGCCTGGAGCCCATCTCCTTTTAGGATCTCAAGGTCTCCCAAAGAAACTAAGTAAAGAACTGAAATGCATTGTGGGACTTTCCATCCAAAATGGCCTCTGGCTAGAGGTTTCCAATAAGTTTCTCAGAAAACTATCCCAGCAAATACATACAATCCGAAGGTTTATGTAACAAGGTGAACAAATACTGACAGACAGCATAATTGCCAGGATGTGGAACTGACAACACTTATAAGCCAGATGAAGTTGAATTGAGAAAAACCTATCAAGCACATGTATGGCCAAGATCTTTTGCCTAACTATAATCTGCTTTAGAGAAATAGCTGGGAGAGCACAATGTAATACCCTCTCTGTCGACTCCTGACTCAAACACCCAGAATCTCTACCAACCAGAAAATACAGTGCTGTCTCTGCTTCAAACCAAACTTCCCTTCTCCAGTGTCTTCTTACACCCAGGAAGAGCTTGAAAATAACAAAGACAACTGGGCAGATGGATGGGCTGATGAAGACAGCACACTGTGAAAGCAAAACACAGTCAAGAGGCTGGATCAGACACAATAACGGTGGGGACTGTGTGTCACTAGTTTTTGCTGTAACACATCAGATCAGCACACCAGAGAAGTGGAATGGGGATTGAAGAAAGATGCTACCTCAGTACAGCAGAAATCCCCTCCATGAAACCTGTTGGAAGCTAGCAACTGAACATTCCAGACCCTCCAGCTATAGGCCTACACAGGCCATTAAACCTTCAAGCAAGTAGACAGATGGAGGAGTCAAGTCCAACCCATTTACCCTGCTTCCCAAAAATACACTTAAACAAATGAATCTCTCTCCCTTCTCAAGGAAGAGTAAAAAGAGGTCAGGACAATCAGGGAATGATAACACTGTAAAACAAGTGTTATCATGCTTGCAGAATCTAGCCATTTTCAGAAAACTTCTTGACATTCATGAAGACATAAATTCCATGGTAAAAGAATAAACTTATGAGAAAACAAGTTAAACAGGAAAGGTGAAAGACAGAACTCCTTTATCCATTCATCCCTTGATGTGGACACTTACGTCATATCCACATCTTGACTATTGTGACTAGTGCTGCAATGAATATGCAGGTGCAACTATCTGTATAAAGTGCAGATTTCCTTTTCTTCTTAGTGTAAGGGATTTCTGGCTCATATATTAGTTTTTGTCTTGATTTTTTGAGGACCCGCCATATTGTTTTCCATTATGGCTGAACCAATTTACCTTCTCACCATCAGCATACCAGGGGCCCCTTTTCTCCCCACCCTGGCCATCACAATCTCTTATCTTGCTGATAACAGCCATTCTAGCATGAGTGAGGTGACAGCTCATTGTGGTTTGGGTTCACATTTTCCTGATGATTAGATGAGCACTTTTTCATATACCTGCTAGCTATTTTGAAGGGCTTCAAGTTTTTGACCCTTACTTAGTTGGGTTCTTATTATTAATATGCTATTGAATAGTGTAAGGTCCTCATACATTTTGAATACTAACCACTCATTAGATATATGATTTGCAAATGTTTCCTCCCAATCTGTAGGCTGCCTCTTCATTTGTTATTTCTTTTACTATGTAAAGCCTTTTATTTTTATATAGCCCCATTTGTTTGTTTTTGCTGTTGTTACCTGAGCCTTTGATGTGATAGCCAAAAAAAAATCCTTGCCAAGACCAAGGAACTTTTCCCTTACATTTTCTTCTAGGAGTCTTTTGTGTCAGATCTACATTTAAGTCTTTAATCCATTTAAAGCTGAATTTGGGTATAGGGTAAGATAAGGGCCCAGTTTCATTTGTTTGCATGTTGTTACCCAGTTTTCCCAACACCATTTATTGAAGAGAAGATCCCTTCTCCATTATGTCTTCTTGATGCCCTTGTCAAAAATGAGTTGGCCATACATTCATGGGTTTGTTTATAGACTCTCTGTTCTGTTACATTGATCTAGGTGTCTCTTTTTATAGACTAAAACACATGTCAGTTTATGCCATACTGTTTTGATTACTATAAATTTGCCATACCATTTGAAATCAGAAAGTGCAGTATCTCCAACTTTGTTTTTTGTTGTTTTGTTTTGTTTTTTTGGTGTATTTTTTATTTTTTGGCGGTACTGGGGTTTGAACTCAGAACTTCAGAACTTCCCACTTGCCAGCCAGGTGCTGTACCACTTGAGCCACTCCACCAACCAATGCCTCCAACTTTGCTCTTTTAGGAAAAGTTTGCTTTGGCTGTTTGGGATCATTTGCGATGCCAAAATTTAGAATGTTTTTCTGTTTCTATGATGAATGCCATTCAAATTTTGATAGTGTGCTAGCTATATGCATTACTTGGGGTATCGTGCACATTATAACAATATTAATTCTTCCAATCTGTGAACATAAGATGTCCCCCCATATTTCTGTCTTTTTCAATTTCTTTCATTAATATTTTATAGTCTTCAGTTTAAAGATCTTATTCCTTAGTATTTTTTGCTATTACAAATGAGATTATTTTCTTGATTTCTTTTACAGATAGGTTGTTATTGATATACAGAAATGCCACTAATTTTTGTGTGTTGATTTTGCTTCCTTTTAAACTAAAATAAATGTAAAAAGTAGCCTGAAAAATATACATATATTGTTAAGATTTCTACTTACTGAAACCTAAATCTAATCATTCAAAGTACATTCATTGAGACTGAAAGAAAAGCATGGTAGAAGGGAGAAAAGTGATCTGAAATTCCTTGTTTATTTAGGAGAGACTCAGAAATTATGTTTTTTCACTCTTGAATCTTATAAACACTGAAATTGGTTTAAAATAAGTAAACTTAGTTTAAAAATGGTTTAAAATTTAAAAATGGTTTTCAAAAGTTAAAAGCTTCTGCAAATATACCTTAAAGAAGGGTATAGATCATTGAAATACTGGAGATGATAAAAATAAAACATTATCCTTATGTAGAAAAAAAGAATTGGAAGAAAAAGCCTAGATAAACAGAAAGTTAGTGTTTGAACAATAAAAATGTATAACATTCAGAAATAACTTCCAATAACAAATGTGAATGAGTTGAATCCTGACTAAAAGATAAGCCAGGATTCCTAGAAGCAAAATATAAATGCAGAAAGAAAATAAAATGAAATAAAAAATTTTTAAATTGCAATGATATATACATATATACATATGTGTGTGTGTATATATCCTATATCCAGCTAAATTTTTATTTAAAACTAAGAGTGAAAAAGGACATTTTCAGTCAAGACTGGAGAAATTTAACACCAAGATACTGTCTCTAAGGTATCTATTAAACTATTTTCAAGAATAAGGGAAATAAACTTAAAAGGAAAAGAACTATAAATGTGTGGGTGAATTATAAGGGTTTGTCAAAACAGGTTAACACTAAAATACAACATAAAAACAGAATTTGATATGAGCGTTAGAAAGCCAAACATTTTTTAATACCATTCTGAAAGAGGGCAGAAGTATTGAATAATTTTGTGTGTTGTAAAATCAACTGTGATTTAAAATGTTAAGGGTAACCACTTCCAAAGAAGCAGCGGGAGAAAAGAGGAATAATGAAAGTTAATCAGTACAGTAGGAAGTAGGAAAGAAGTAGGGGCAGTTGGGGAAGCATGGTAAATATAAAGTGGATGATATAAGGGAAATAAGTGCAAATATTAGCAATAAAAATAAATGTAGAAAGAATGATGTAAACTCAGCATTCTAGAAGATGGACATCAGATCGACTAAGAAGAAAATCCATTTTTTATTGTTGAAGAAACACACCCAAACCCATAATGACTCATATATTTTCAAACTAAATGAATAAGAAAAATGCAAAAAGCATGTTATTTTTAAAAGCTGGTGCAGCTAGAATACTACAAAACAAAATAAATATTAAGGAAAAAGCATTATTAATAATAAAGACGATCACCACATAATAATAGAAGGAATAATTGTTTTAGGAAGACATGAAATCTTAATTTCTATGTCTATTTGAGGCATAGCCTCAAGTGACATAAAGAATAAGCAGGATTTCAAGGAGACACTGATAAAGCTATCATGAGAGAGAGAAGTTTTAAGATACCTCATTTTGTAATTTATAGATTACAAAATTTGGCTGCAAATTTCAACAAACACCAAATAATTGTCATACAGTCACATCTTCTGACCTTAAAACCATTCAATTAGAAATCAGTAACAAAAGAAACATTGAAACATACTTTAAATAATCTTTGAATAGGAATCAGAATAGAAACCAAAAACTATTTATGATTAAATGATAATGAGAAAATGATCTCTCAAGCCAGGTGCCAGTGGTTCACAGCTGTAATCCTAGGCTGAGATCAGGAGGATCACAGTTTCAGGCCAGCCTGGAGGTTAAAGAAAAAAAAAAGTTCAGGAGATCCCCCCATCACAATGGAAAATAGCTAAGCAGGGCATGTGGCATGCACTTCTCATCCCAATGACAGCAGGAAGCTTAAAACAGGAAGATTACAGTCCAGGCTGGCTGGGGCAAAAAAGGAGATCATATCTCCAAAATAACCAGAGCAAAAAAGGGGCTGGAGGTGTGGCTCAAACAGTAGAGTGCCTGCCTAGCAAACATGAAGCCCTGAGTTCAAACCCCATACCACTAAAAAAAAAAAAAATCTCTCAAAACTTTGGCATTCATCTAAAGTAATTCATACCTTATATGGGAATATCAGAAAATACATTAGAATAGAAGAAAGTTGGTAAGCAACTAACTCAAGGAAAACAAACAGAATGAAAGGACAAATAAATTATCAACACTTCCATATGTCAGAACTCATTCTGGAAAAAAAAAAACTTTTCTTAAAAAAAAAAAAAAAGACTACAAAGGATAATGTTCAGACAAGATTAAGCTAGTCTGCAAGGGGTAGGCTTGGTGTGGGGGAGGGTTGTAATCAGAGAAGGCAAAATAAGTATTAGGGGTGGAAAAGGAGTTACACAGTAGAGTAAAACTTTAAAACATTAGAAAATTCTGTGAATGAAACAGATGTTTTTCTTATAAAGAAAATATGCATATTAAATCTGATCCACAAAAAACAACTTGAATATTTGAGTATATTGATTACTATGAAAGAATTTCAATCAGTAATTTAAATCTATCTACTAAAAAAAATTAGCATTAAGCTCAAATTGTTAGCCAGTGAGCCCTACTCCAAACACTCGATTATATGTTTTCCTAATCATTTTACAAAGCTGATATAAGTTTGTTGGGTTTGACCTCAAGATTGAAAAATGGTTCCATTTTAGAAAAATCAGTTCATCTCATTAACTTAATAAAGAAGAAAAATATATATATATACATATATGATCATCTCATTAGTTTGAGACAAAACATGTGATAAAAATTCAGAACTTTTTGGCAATTTTAAAACATTTAGTGAAAGAGGACTAGAAACATTCTTGGGATATGATACCTATCAAAATCCTAGAGCATATATCAAAGTTAACAGTGAAATATCAGATATATTCTCTTTAAAGTTATGGGAAGAAAGGATGCATACTTTCCTTGTCTCTATTCAACATTTTACTTAGCACTCTAAGATATAAAAAAGAAACAGAAGATAGGAGAGAAAAGAAAGAAGAAAACCATGTTTTATGACAGTAATATGACCTATTTTAAAAAAAAAAAAAACTTTTGGTTTATCTATATAAATTAAACCATTAGACCAAATTAAGGCATGAACAAATTTACTGGCTACAAAGTCAATCTATTGTATTCCTAAACACCAAAACCAAATAATTCATTTTAATAATAAAACATTTTTATGACAATACAAACTCTAAAGTATCCTGGAACAAATTGTTTTCTTTTAAAAAAAAAAAGCTTTAAAAGGCCTATATGGAAAAATTAGAAAACTTTATTAAAGAATATTTGCCATGTTTATAAGTGATAAATGTCATGGCAATTCTCCCCAATTTTAACTATAAATTCAATACAAGTACAAAAAAATACCTACAATATTTTTGCAGAATTTGACCCTAAAGTTCAAAGGCAAAAGGCAAGAAAACTAAAACAATTTTGAAGAAAAATAGGATGGAAGATCTTGCTTCACCAGCAATCAAAACACAATTGAAACAATATGGGATTGATTCAGGACCAATGAGTATATGGAAAAAATTCATGTCAAGGGAAGCATTAAAGAGTCAGAAAGGATAAAGCATTCAATCAATGCTGCTGAGAGTACTTGAAAAATAAAATTAGATTCCTCTCTCACACCAAATATTAACAATTTCAGGAGGATTAAAAGAAAATATTAAAGGCAAAACTGTATTTTTGAAGAAAATACAGTACAGTGCTTTAGTGAAGTGGGTGTGCAGAAGAGGATTTCATAAACAAAACACAGAAAAGCATAGACTACCAAGGAAAATACAGATACATTTGACCAGGAAAAATGAAAAACTTTGGTGAAAAAGGTGCCATATAACATAATTAAGCCTGCATTGAGAGAAAATATTTGCAGCCTAGCTAATCAAGACACCATTAGCATCTATAATATATAAAAGAATTTCTATAAACCAATGAGAAATGAGTGCCTAAAAGTGTCCAAGCACTCACTTTGACAGCACATACACTAAAGTTGGGCCAATGTGGAGATTAGCATGCCCCTGTGCTATGGTGTCACCCAAATTCGTGACACACTCCATATTCTTAAGACACATTACAGACACTGTATCATTCCACTTACAGGAAATAGCTAGAGTTGACAAATTCATAGAGATCACAAGTGGCTGAGAGGTTCCCAGGGAGTAGAGGAAAGTAGGGATAGAACTTAATGAGAACAGAGTTTCTGTTTGAGGTGATGAAAGGGTTTGGGAAATAGTGGTGATGATTGTACAACAGTGTGAAGGTAATAACATCACTAAATTTTACACTTAAAATGATTAAAGTGCAAAAGTTGTGTTACATACATCTGATTACAATTTTCAAAAACACCCAATACTAAAAAGGAGGCAACAGATTCAAACAGACATTTCAGATCAAAGGAAGTCTGAATGCCCTAAGAATGTGAAGAGATGCACTTCCTTTGCAAAGGAAAACAACGTCAAGATAGTACTTCTCATCTACCAAAGGCAGAAATAAGCAAGTCAAACAATGGCTCAGGTTAGTAGGATATGGGGCAACAGGAGCTGTCCTAAAATGCCCATGGGAATGTCAGTTGGCTCACACAATTTGGAAAGTGATCAGACGCCACTCAGTGAAGTGTAAGATGTGCTTCCTGGTGCGTTAATTAGAGTGAGCACAGATTGCCATAATAGAGATACAATGGTTTAAAGGTAAAGAAGTTTATTTTTCTCTCTCATCTCAGTTCTGAAGTTCACAGTCTGGATTAGTGGGGTTAAATAATCCTCACACTCACTCAGTTACTCGAGTTTTTCCAAGTTCTTTTCTGCAAAGTTAAAGGTGGGCCACCAGCCCGTTTGGGGTTTGAGTAGTGGAAAGAGGGAAGAGAGCATGGAGGAGATGCCCCCACTGCCTTAGGCTCTGATCCCAAGTAGTACAATGGAAAGCTGTTAGAGTTCATTGGTGAGAACCTAGTCACAGAGCCACATCCAACTAAAAGGGATCCTGAGAAATGTGTGAAGAAGTGGAAAGAGCTCTTGATGGAAATAAGCAGTTTCTTCTCTACCCTAGAACCCAGAAATTTCATGACAGCACTTGTGTATGTGTGGAGGTCAGGAGACATAAACAAGAAAGATCATCCCTGAAAGCCTGGCTTAAGTAGGAGGGCACCTGCCTAGCAAGCGAAAGGCCCTGAGTTCAAACCCCCAGAACTGCCCCCCCCACCAGAAAAAGTGAAAAACTCACCCTGGTGCTGGTAGCACATGCCTGTATCCTAGCTACTTCAGAGACTGAGATCCAGAGGATCATGGCTCCAGGCCAGTCTTGGTCAAAAAGTTAGCTAGACCCCAATCTCAAAAGACTGGGTGTGGTGGCACATACCTGTCATCCTAGCTACAGTGGAGAGGGAAAATAGGAGGATCACCATCCAGATAAGCCTGGGCAAAACATGAGACCCTATTTCAAAAATACCCAGAGGACATAAAGTGCTGGAAGTGTGGCTCAAGAGATAGAGCACCAAGTATGAAGCCCCGAGTTCAAACCCCAGTACCAGCAAAAAAAAAAAGATGAGAGAGAGAGAGAGAGAGAGAGAGAGAAAAGAAGAAGAAGAAGAAGAAGAAGAAGAAGAAGAAGAAGAAGAAGAAGAAGAAGAAGAAAAGGTGGAGGAGGAGGGAAGAGAGAAAGAGAGAGGAAGGAGGAGGAGGAGGAAAGAAGAAGGAGGGGAAGAAAGAGGAGGAAAGTAGAAGAAGGAGGAGGAGGAAGAGGAGAAAAAAGAGAAAAAGAAGAATGCAGAAGAAGGAAGGAAGGAAGGAGAGAAAGAAAAAGAAAGAAAGAAAGACCAAAGGCACACAATCATATTAGGAAAAATGTCCGTCATTGCAGAAGAGAAAAATAAATCATGGTAAACTGATGAGAGCAAAAATGAATGAATTACTAGTGCACAATTGGGAAGGGTCACAAAACATGTTCCTAAGGAAATATTAATATTCAGCTGAGTAGTAGGTACTTTGCTATACATATATTATTTCATTATTTTGCATATAATTACAATAACAAATTACTATGTTTATCTTCCAAAAATGAAATCGATACAATTTTTCAGCCAAAAGACTGGCAAAAGCAAGTGTTTATTAATATTAAGTGTAGGTAAGGATATGGACAGATGGGCAGTAAAAGTATGAATTGTAGTTTTACTGTGTAGAGCACTTTGGCAGTACCTAAAAGTCTTAAATTGGACATTTCTATGAGCTGCAATTTCACACTTAGCACTAACCTAGAGAAATAACAACGGAAGCACTCAAGGAGGCCAGGTGCAAACGTGTTCAATGCAGCAAATCTTAAAACAGCAAAAACTTCGAGGCCATTAATTAAGAAAATGACTAATTCAGCTGTGAGCTAGCCATGCTGCAAAATATTATACAAAAGTAAAAGAGAGCGATGTGGAGTTATTTGTGCTAAACATGAGTGGATCTTAAAAACAAAGTGTTCTGTGAAAAAGCAACTTGCAGAACAAATGAGAAAAAAGACAGTTATATTCCCTATGGAATTGTTTCTCCAAAACAATTTGCTGTTTAAAAAACAAGCTATTTGGGGCGAAGTGGGGGAGGACCTCATCTTGTAGCCCAGCCTGGCCTTGAACTCACTTTGTAACCCTGGTTAGCCTCTGACTCACTCTGCTGCTACTTCTGCCTCCCCAGTGCTGGGATAAAAGGCATGTGTCACTAAACCTAGTGAGAAACTATTTTTCAAATAGTAAGTTTAAAACCATTTTCAAACCCAAAAAGCAATTTGATTGTCTAAATAACTAAATCAGGAGATGATACAACTCATCCATTCACTTAAGAATTTTTCTTAGGCAGGGAATGCAGCTCAGTGGTAGAAAACTTGCCTAGTATACACAAAGATCTGGGTTTGATCCCCAACACCCCCCAAAATTCTTGCACGCTGTGATGGTAGATCTTGACTGTCAACTTGATTGGATTGAGAAGCACCTAGAAGATTAGTAAAGGGCAGCTCTGGGCGTGTCTGTAAGGACATGTCCAGAGAGAATTAACTAAGGGGGAAGACTCACCCTTAATGTGTGCAGCATCATCTTATAGGCAGGGGATTGGATGGAATAAAAGCAGGGGAAAGAGAAAGCCACCAGTACAGGCATTCTCTTTCCGCTACCTGAACACCACAAGGTGAGTAGCCTCTGCCAGTGCTCCAGCCACCATGATGCTCTGCCTCACCACTGTCCCAGAAGCAACAGAGCCAAGGACTATGGACTGAAGCCTCTGAAACTGTGAACCAAAATAAGTAATCCCTTCTTTATGTTGTCTGTGCAAAGTATGTTGTCAAAGCGACAAAAAGCTGACTAACACAACGTGTCAGAATATGGGATTCAGTGGTAAATTGAAAATAAATTCCCTTCCTTGCAAAATTCAATCATTTCAAAGCTTGAATCTCACAAGTGCATTTAGGAGTCACAATGCTCACCATTTCCATATATTTTCATTAAGCAAATTCCCTGGATTTTAAATTATTTTTAAGGGAGTCAATTAGGCAAGTCTAGTAATTGCTCAAGGCCTTGGTTTACCCATCTGAAAAAAGAAGTGAATATATAGTACGCTCTAATTTCAGGTCACAGGTGTCTGAAAGTAAAAAGCTCTAATCATTTTCTTTATGGAGCCCATGTGTGGCTGATCAAGGAGAAAAAAATAAAGGCAATTTATCTTTTCACAGAGAGTCTAAAGTACGAAATGCTAATCATTAAAACAAGAAATAAATTCCAGACCAAAATACTGTTAGGTGATCACACAGCTAATTGGAGAGTGAGAACCAAGGGGCACTTATTACTAGTAAAATCCACAAGTGCTCTTCAAAGAGGTCAATGGAAAACGTGTGCCTTTTTTCACACCTTCATTGGGAACTCAACAATGATAGAAACCACACTGCTAAAGTTGTGTTTGTCACGTCTTAACTTTTGAAATCTTCCTTTTGAAAACTTGGAATTAAGAATAGTTGGCTTCTCTAACAATTAACAGATGAAACAGATTGGTATCACTGGCTCTGGTAGAAGGGGGTCCTGGCTTCCCAAAGAGCTTCAGCCTGGGTCTCACAGCTTGCCCCTCCACCCCAGTTCCTGCCAATATCTTAAATGGTTTCAAAGACATTAAAAACACTGCCTGAAATGTCCCTTAGCACCTCAGTCAAGTGGCCTATCTCCATCCACTCTTAGAAGCTACCAGTCTCTGAAACTGACCCACTTCCCAGATCTTCAACTCTGGAAATTTGCTTTCTGAATGAGGATCTCCAGGTTCCCAGCATCCCTGCTCATCACTGTCCTTCAGCTTTATCAGGAACCTTTGTCCACAGCCCCAACCAGCTGTTCTACAGCATCTTGAGAAGCAGGTGCTCCTGGCTCTCCTGCTTTCGATCACAGCCTGGACTCACAGTCAGGCCATTTTAACAAAGCCGGGTATGCTACCAGAGACCATAGAACTGAGCTGTCCAATATGGCGTCCATTAAACTCATGTGGGTAGCAAGCACTTGATATGTAGCTAGTCCACATTGAAATGTATCATCAGTATAAAATATGTGCCAGAGTTCAAGGACTTAATATGAAAAGAGTTAAAAATGGTCACACGTTACTTAATGGTGGGGTAAGTTCTGAGAAATTCAGGGAGCCAATTTTGCCACCATGCCAACATTACACAATGTGCCTACAAAACGAGCACGGCATCCATGTGTGAGGTGGGTATCACAGAGGAATCAATGGAGATGGAAATATTTACTTTGCAGATATGTCTTCAAACATAACTGTAGGTTCCTGTTCCCAAAAGTTCTTCTGCCCACCTAGGGATTCACTGGCTGCCTCATCTCCAGGCTTCCCAGGTGGATGAGAGTCCATCAAGATGTTCAGTGGAAATGGAATTTTATGCAGCCATGAAGAATGAAATGTTATCATTCACTGGTAAATGGATGGAATTGGAGAACATCATTCTGAGTGAGGTTAGCCTGGCCCAAAAGACCAAAAATCGTATGTTCTCCCTCATATGGGGACATTAGATCAAGGGCAATCACAACAAGGGGATTGGACTATGAGCACATGATAAAAGCGAGAGCACACAAGGGAGGGGTGAGGATAGGTAAGACACCTAAAAAACTAGCTAGCATTTGTTGCCCTTAACACAGAGAAACTAAAGCAGATACCTTAAAAGCAACTGAGGCCAATAGGAAAAGGGGACCAGGAACTAGAGAGAAGGTGAGATCAAAAAGAATTAACCTAGAAGGTAACACACGCACAGGAAATTAATGTGAGTCAACTCCCTGTTTGGCTATCCTTATCTCAACCAGCAAAAACCCTTGTTCCTTCCTATTATTGCTTATACTCTCTCTTCAACAAAATTAGAGATAAGGGCAAAATAGCTTCTGCCGGGTATTGAGGGGGTGGGGAGGAGAAGGAAGGGGTGGTGTGGGTGGTAAAGGAGGGGATGGGGGCAGGGGGGAGAAATGACCCAAGCCTTGTATGCACATATGAATAGTAAAACAATAAAAATAAATAAATAAATAAATAAAGATGTTCAGTGGAACAAAAGGGTCTCTCAAATTCGCCATAGAAGGTATTTGTGGAATAATAAAGCAATTTTCCTCTCTGCTACATTATTATCATGGTATGTCATTACATTGACTTAGTTATGAAGTAAGTTTTCAGTCTGTATACTAAGTTGAAGAGTAAATTATTTATTATTGTCTCTTCTCTATATGACTTAGCACAAGGGAAAGAACATGAATTTAGACATTAACATCACCTAGAAAGAGATGCTGTGTAAGGAAACAAGAGGAAGTTGAAGAAATTGATATCAGCTACACTAGGAGTGGAGGGGGGGGTCAACTAAGAAACAATGCCCCAGACATGTTAATAGGAGCTGTTTCCTTCCCTTTCTCCCCAAAAGTGACATGCTTGCCACCCCCAGGAAAGTCTCCACATTGGTGAAGCAAGACTGTTACTGCTGTTATTCACTTACCATTCAGCATGTATTTATTGAGTATCTGTTGCATGCCAGGCACTGTGGAAACAGTGCTAAGCAAGACAGACAAGATCCATGTTCTTGCGAATATTAAGTTTTAGTGGAAGAGACAGAGCTTTCCTTCAAAAACAAACAAATCCAACAAGTAAGGCTATTTCAGATGATATCAACTAAGGCTGTGTAGAAAGTAAGACACTAGTGACACAAAGAATAAGTGTTGGTAGGATGAGGAGAGCAACTTCATCAGGGCCACTTTGGAGGACATTTCTAATTAAATGATAACATTTAATCACAGAATGTAAAACAGAAATTTCAAAGAAGGGAGAAGGGTAGTAGGGCTGAATCCTACCTAAGGAGCAAATAACTTAAAATGCAGGACATGGGTTTGGAAAAATGGTAGGGCTCATTTGTATGAGGTTCTCTTTCATATGACTTGTGATTTTAAGTATGATGTTCGGGAGATGGCTTACTCTGAGGAATACACCTGGGGATGGAGGTACCATGGAAGGGTGTGTTTGACTCCCCGCCACTGCCCCTGCCCACTAGTAGTGCATGGAACCTAATGCTCCAAATAGACTTGACCTTAAGGGTGCCATTTTGCCTGGGCTAAGGTACTGACTTCAGTGGCTAACAAAGATCACTTCCAGGCATTGCATGAAAAGAGATTGTGTCTTCTCCAAAGAGGGATTGCTTGTCCAGGAAAGCAGTTCAAAGAGCACCTTCCCTTAAGCAGTTCCTTGGTCCCATTCTTGAGTATTTGGTGGCAACAAACAGAAGCAAGATCTTACAGCCTCAGATGGGGAGTGGGGAACAGCTGGACAGCAGCTGCAGTTGCTCTTCACCCAGTCAGCTTGTGGGCTCCCCTTGCCCAGCACTATTGCCTCTGTGAGCACATGGCAGTTGATGGGCAGGGGGTGGGGGAGCTGAGACTAGCAGGTAATATGCTACAGGCACTCTTGGCAAATTTAGGGGTATGTGGAGGAAGAAGCCATAGCTTCCTGTGTGTCAGAATTTGGAGACATCCTGGTAGGAAGTGTTTACTGACCTCAGAACCTTGGCAACACCAGCCTAAAGAGCTGGTCCCCCTACTGGAAGCCAAATTCCCTTCTCTTCACCCCAAAATGCTGCAAGTGGCATAATAGAGTTGCAGTCAAGTTGAGCTCTTGGGAGCCACCCTTTTGCTCCTGTGGTACCCAACCTCTGCTACCTCTTGGGAGTGATCAAGCACCACAAGGAAAAATTTGCATCCTCCTACAAGCCTGAAAGTCCATCTTGGAATGTCCTTCATTAGAGAAATGTTGGAAGCCCCCACCCTGTGGTCTGGTGAAGCTCAGCTCGTGGGTGCCATTGGCTGAGAAAACCACATGCATCTTATGGGAGGGTGCCCGGCATTCAAAACCAAGAGGGGCTCTGAGTCCTTTCCACATGGAACAATTCCAGATGGAGAAGGAAATAAGGGGGAAGGGAAAGAGAAGAGAAAATGGAAAAGGAAAGGGGAGAGAAGAGAAAACAGAAAAGCCTGAAGCTTTGCCTGTCTTCTCCTCTACCCTGCCCCAAAGTAACTGGCACCCATGCAAGATGTCCATAAGCCAAGTGTCTCCCTTGCAGCCATTACAGTCTCCCATTATGACTTGCTAACCGAAATCAATCTTCTAAATGCTGTCTTGAACAGAGAGGGAGGCCAGCCAAGTCTGGCAAGAGGATCCAGCCCTACATCAGCTGCACCGGGTGTCTGGCATTAAAGGGTCAGGTTTCTCTTATCCACCTCCTCTCCTGGCACCAAAAGAGGACAATGCCCGCAGTGCCTCCAGGGAAGAGGGCAATGGGGCAGCCAAAGCTTCCATTTCAGACAGGCCTGGCTGGGATGCCTCTGCTCGGTGCACCTGTGTCTGCTTTAACTCCAGCCCCCCTGAAAGGTTGGATCCAGTTTCCAGCATATTGATCACACCAGCATATTCGCAGCTGACCACTTACACTTGGCGCTGTTTCCCTCTAACTCAGGGATCCAGAGTGCATAGGGCTTTAAGAATTTCCTTCAAGAAAATTCTGGGTGTTTCTGAATGATCAGTAGAGTGCAGCTAGACGAGTCTCCTGATCGAGCTATAATACATATATACATGGAAATGTTACAACGAAACTCCCTGTATAGCTATCTTAAACAAAAATGTCTTTTTTTTTTCAAAAATGGAGAAGAGATGGTAAAGCAGGTTCTGTCTGGGGAGTTTGTGCGAGTGGGAGGGGAAGGATGTAAGGAAAGGTGTAGGAGGATGAATGTGGTAGAAATAGTATGTACTCATGTATGAAAATGGAAAAATGAGACCTGTTGAAACTATTCCAGGCCCGGGGGAAGGGAGATAAGGAGAATGATGGACGTGATGAATTTAACTATGATGTATTGTAAGAACTTTCGTAAATGTCACAATGTACCCCCAGTGCAACAATAACATAATAATTTTTAAAAAAAAGTGGTAGAGCTCTTCCTTAGCAAGCGTGAGGCCCTGAGTCAAACCCCAGTACTGACAAAAAAAATTGCCAGGGGTTGGTGGCTCATGCCTATAATCCTAGTTACTCAGGAGCTAGAGATCAGGAGGATAGCAGTTTCAAGCCAGCCCAGGGAAATAGTTCATGAGACTCTATCCCAAAAACACCCATCACGGAAAAAGGGCTGGTGGAGTGGCTCAAGGTGTAGGTCCTGAGTTCAAGCCCCAGGACCACAAAAAAAAAAAAAAAAAAAAAGGAAAGAAAAGAAAAAGAAACAAGAAATCTCCTAATCTAGTTAGTGACTTCTGAGGGTAGAGGTAGGCAGGGATTTATTTTTGCTATTCCTCCACTCTCTCTCCCCCCAGCTTAGAAAAGGGACAGAAAAAACTCTTTTGGTTGTATTTAGAAAGTCAAAAGAGTTAAAGGAGTAGAACAGGAAGCTGATTTGTCCTATCCTGAGGACATTGCCTACCAAATGTCTCAGTGCTCAGGAATGGAAAAGCGTGTTGCCCACCCTTGTTAGCATCCATTCAAATGTATTCTTGAAGTTACCTTCAGGCCAATATGGATTGAAATTTGGGAACATGTTTGGAGATGGTTGCTAAGGGAATCAGGGGAAAAGTATTTGGTGTGCAAAGCTTATCATTGTTTTCCAAATTAGCAACAACACAAGCTGTAACTTTGAAAGACTCTGTCCTTAATTAGCACATGTGCCAGGGATGAAAGCAAAACAGACACAAGAGGAGAACTCAGTAGTAGGCATAATTATATTATTACTTATCTATTTATATTTTTCTTTCACCACTTGAGAAGAATAAGGTGGAACCAAAGAAAATATCTTGGAAAAGTGAGATCAAATTACATCATCTTCATCAACTATGATACAGTTAACTGATGATTGTGGCAGGAAGTGAATAAAAGGAAATGCAGTTTGAATAGCATTTGACGACAAAACAGCTTCATGTCTCAAAACCACAAGTGAAAGAGAGGTGAATTATGAAATCAGAGACTCAAGATAAGTACCATGAAATTGTGAGAATAGAGTCAACTTGGTGGAGGTAGAAAGAATTGTAACTGTTCCAAAGTGTTTAACTTTTACTCTAATGCAGCATTATTTATACAATCATTTTGCTAGTGTCAGTTTATGTTTAAGACATATTTTCTTTTTCTGGAAATAACATGATTTTGTGAATAGTATAGTTGGATGTCATGATTCTCAAACTTGCATGGCCTCACTACATTACAAACCAGATCTGTGAGGCCCTCTATTGAGCAGTCAGTTAGTGGGTACAGATGGGAACCAGTCTTTCCAGAAGATTTCAGTGGACAGTCAGGTGTGAGAACTGCTCTTTGGATCTCTCTATTAACTACTTGCTGGACAAACCTGGCTATATGGACTGCAAAAATAAGGACCCATTTCACACTCACTATCAACCTCCCTTACTGGAGAAAGCATCACAAGAGAAGAAACGCAGTCTTGATGTACCAGTTCTGTGCACAAATGAAATGACAGGGAAAGAGTTCCAAGACATGATAAAGGAGCTGGCATAATGTACTTCTCTGTGTGTCAGAAATGGGCCCTTTTATGTTCCATGACCTAGAGCTAAAGGTAAGGGTGTAAGAGAAATAGAAATAGCTATTATCAATGGGCCCTTTTCCTATTCCTGAATTTCATTTTTGATCCTTTTGGGTAAACATAATTAGGCCAGACTAGATATCAGAAAAGTGCTCAGAGGGAGAATGCCAATTAGGACCAAGGTTGCAATCTCCCAAAAGGCTGGATACTCACACCCTACCCCCAACACACACACACACACACACACACACACAGTATCGTGAGACTTCCCAGGGTCAAGTTTTGGTGTTACTTCTATAGGGAAACAATCACTAATATCAAGTATTTTTCAGTGTATCTTATTTATATATTAACCATCTATCTAGTAAGGAACTCCTCATCGTGCTTCACTTATGTGGCAGGCACTTAAACAGCAATTCTCAATGCACATTAGAATCACGGAGGAACTTAAACAATTACCAAATGCCCAGGCCCTATTCCAGATATTTTGAGTAAATTGTTCCAATTATAATCCTGGCAGGTGTACTTTGAAAGCTTCCCCGGTTACCCTAAGGTGTGGCCAAGTTTGAGACTCACCATTTTACAGTTAATACCAGTGGCCCTCAAAGGTAAGGGGTCATCTGAATCACATGGAAGTCTTGTGAAAACACAGCTTCTGCCTCCCCCACACTTTCTGACTCATCAGGTCTGAGGTGCTTTCCTACCAGGTCCTAGGTGTTACTCATTCTGTCAGTCCAAGACCACACTCAGAATCACTGAGTTACTCATTGCTTGCCTCTCAGGAAACTAACAGCCACTGGAGACATGAGACTTTGTCTGCTTCTTGGGAAGCATTACACACTTAGAATCACACCTGCTTCATTATGGAGCCATCCAAAGCTATTCAACTTTGTTGACATTGAAACCCTAGTCCTCTGTGTCTTGATCTGCTTTGATTTAAAAAGAAAAGGAAAGAGAGAGAGATGAAGAGGGAGAGACAAAAGGTACAGAAATCTATGTTCCTTACTGGAAGCTCTATGTGAGAAACTGCTTCCAAGCTTATTCAGGTTGTTATCAGAATCTAGTTCCTTAGCTGGATGTGGTAGTGCATACCTGTAGTCCCAGCACTCAGGAAGCTGAGGCAGGAGGATCTTGAATTCAAGGTCAACTTGGACTAGCAAAATTCCGTCTCAAAAACAATCCAGTTACTTGAAGTTGTAGGGTCAAGATCCCTGTTTCCTTGCTGACTCAGAAATGGGCTGTTCTTACCTTCTAGAAAGCTCTCTTTGGTCCTTATACATGGCTTCTCTATCTTAGAGTTTAACAATAGTACATCAACCCTTTCTAATGCTTTGACTCTCTTCCACACTGTCTTCTGCTTTTAAGGACTCATGTAATTACATTGGGACCACCTGGATAACCTGGGCTAATCTCCCTATCTAAAAACCAGCTAATTAGCAACTTTAATTGCATCTTCAAAGTCCCTTCACAGCAGTACCTCAATTAGTGTTTGATTGAATAACCAGGGGACAGAACTTTGAGGGACATCTTATTCAGGCTGCCTACTACACCACTTACCTAAGCAGACACTTGGAAAGAATATTCTGTCGTGTGTTAGTCATGTAAATTGTCGCTATCTGGACATCTATAAGATCAGGCTGCCCACACCTGGACCAGCCCAGAGTTAGGAAGGGAGACCAAGGTTGCCTGGAAGAGAGAAAGGTTCTCAGTGTCTTTTGGCATTGTGAAGAGGAAGAGAAGGAAAAACGCCTCTGGTCACTGTTAAAGCCTTTCATTGCCTTAATTAGAGCTCCAGTAACTTTAAAATGGAGCTTGGGAAATTCAGATCTTCAGGCAAAGTCTATATCAGGACAGATGAAGTCCTTGTTGCTGGAAAATTCTTGTCTGGCTAGCTGAAAATAATTCCAATAAAGGGATATCATGTTATAGCTACCATACAGGCTCACTGCCCTCAATCCAATCCCACAACACAACTACCCAAGGAATCTGTTCAATGTGAAAATCTGATTGTGTCCCTGACTACTTCTGAGCTTTTGGTTCCTCATTTGATACCAAAGATTCCACTTCCCTTGATAATATAAAGGCCCTGTGGTCTGGACACCATTGGTCCATCCCTCCAGACTCATGTCCAGTCACTTCAGCCTCATGCATTGCCTCCCTAAGTGTCTGAAGTTCCCTGAACACACTATGACACTCCATGTCTCCATCTCTTTGCTCTGGTTTTCTCTCTGCCTGGAAATACTTCCCCCTAGTCTTTACTTGACTTATCTGTCATTGTCCATCACACTATTCAGGTGTCTTCTCCTTCAGAAAGCCCCCTTTCTCTCTGTGGCCAGGACAGATTTGGCACCCTTACATATGCAGGACCCAGTTCTATACCTGTCTCTCCTCCCCTTGGTGAACTTTGTGAACAGTGCATGGTGCCTGGTATAGCACTGACAATCAAAAATGTTTGAACAAAAGAAAAGCCTTTGGCAAAAACTTAGACTAATCAGGAGGAGTCAGGATAGAATATAAGAAGTAAACAACACTTTCTAGCTTCTCTATGACTCAGAATTGAAACAGCTAGAAAACTTCTCAGTGAGATGGGTGACTGAAGGAGCACACTGAAGTTCAATATTGGACAGAGATTTGGAGAGGCCGAGAAACAGAGGGAGAGAAAGAATTCATCAGCACTGATCCTGTGGTGATTCAGTGGCTTGAAAGAAGGGAGAGCTTACAGAAAAGAAAAGAGATAAACATGTAGTGGAAAAAGTTGATATAAAACAGATATAGAGCAGAAAGATATTCTGAACTTAGCTGATCTGAGAATTTCATAGGCTGGTGCTTAAGAAGTACTCTGCATTTCTCAATATAAAAGT
This sequence comes from Castor canadensis, assembly GCF_047511655.1. Lineage (NCBI taxonomy): Eukaryota > Metazoa > Chordata > Mammalia > Rodentia > Castoridae > Castor > Castor canadensis. Next base: position 56,124,280 of record NC_133402.1, on the reverse strand, counting down.
GTGGGGCTGTAATAGAGGGCCATCTTGAGAAAGTCACACCCAAGCTTGCTGCTTTGGGAAGCATATGTTCCTTCATCTTTCTTTCCCCTGGAATTCACAACAAATATTGGCCTGTGTCTTGGCCAGCATCTACTTTCTGGCCCAGAGTGTCCCCAGCAGAATGCCCCTGAAGCAAGCTCATTGAAAATATATACAGTGGGAATTGGGTCAGAGATATGGAACAGAGTAGAGCTCGATTTTCCTTTAAGTCTGGTGGCTCAGGTGGCCAGATGAAGAGGATCCAGGAGACTGAGCAGACACATGCAGGCAAGGACTGGGCCTTGGAAAACCATATGCATGAATGGTGGTGAGCTTGAGCTTGTTGTGCTCCTTCTTCCCAGTACAGTTTTATTGCCCTACCCTCCATGTGGACTTCACAGAGGTGTCTGGGATGCTGATGTGTGGCAGAGCTCAGTGACAGCCCAGCCCCTCAAGTACATGAAGTTAATCCATCTGCAGTAAATTTCAGTCAGGGGAATTTTGGTTCCATGCTACCTGTACTATTGAGCAGGGAGACTGAATGTTATTCCAACTAGTGCTTCTCCCAAACCACTCCACTCTACTGAACAATTGGCAAGCTGCACATAAAAAAAGGAAAGAATGAATATCCCCCAGCCTTTGCTCTTTCCAAAGAGTGTGCAAGAAGACACAGAATATAAAAAGCATATTGGCAGAGGTAATGAATAGTCACTCTTACTCGCTTGCCCAGAGACAATACTGTTCTTTCCACTTTTTATACTTGCTGACTGTTCATTTTTTCTTTTTTCTGTTTTATGTATTTATTTCATTTTATTATTCTTTTTGTTGCTCTTTCTCTTCCACTCCTTCTTATAGTCAAAGTTTCTTTATTCTCTCTCTCTCTCTCTCTCTCTCTCTCTCTCTCTCTCTTTCTCTCTCTCTCTCTCTCTCTCTCTCTCTCATTTGTGGCCTTTCTTCTACCTTTCTTTTACCTTTTCCATTTCACTTTTTGAATATTCTTTTTTTGCTTCCCATTTCCTTTTAGCTCTTCCTTTAATTAATTTTTTCTTTCTTTCCTTATAAAGATCTTTGGTCAGTATTATTTCTGCCCCACTATTCCTGTTGTTGCTAGGGCCATGAATATTTTAGTTAGTACTTAGTTTTTACTTTATTTCAGTATCTGATTCATTGCTATTTATACTTTTATTGTCATTTATTTTTCCTTTCTACATGATGCTGGGGCCAAGCCTAACACTTTGAGTACATTGTGACATGCTTGGTCCCTGAGCTACACTCCCAGCCCCAAAAAAGGCTCATCTACCATTCTGTACACACAATGCATCCTCACTCAAACTTCAGGATGTATTTTAACTCAAAAGAGAAAAATATCTCAGCAGATGACCAGGATTCAAATAGGTGTGGCTTGGTGGAGGGACATGAAGATCTTCTCCTGGACATCCAGTCCTACAGCAACAGCAAAGAGAAACAATAAGACTTGGGATACTGCACCTACTAGGTCTCCCACCATGTCTATTCAGATTTGTTTACAAGACTAGAAGAGTACGCATGGAGGATATACACCATAAACTCTGCTATCTACAAGTCATCTGCCTAATCTACTAAAAGTACCTGACTTTTGTGAGACCTACAGAAAAGGCAGGACTCTCAGATTCCAATGCAGTAAACACTGTGTCAAAATACACTAAAAAAGTAACTGGGAAACTATACTACAAAATCCAACTGAAAATATATTCAACACTTCACAACAATGCAACATCCTAGGACACATCATTAAAAAAAAGAAAAGGCCTTCATATAAAAGTGGGATAGCCATCCCAACAGATGTTCAAATCTTAAAATAGAAATATGAGTATATGAAAAAACAAGGTAACATGACTTCTGCAAAAGTTCATAATCTCCACCAACTGACTCCAAAGATCTTTAAGTAGATGAAATTCTGGATAAAGAATTCAAAATAATCATTTTTAAAGATTAATGAATTCTAAGAAAATACTGAAAAAACAACTGAATGAATTAATGAAGACAAGAGATGAATGAGAAGTTAAATAGACATTTTGGAAAAAAAAAAACAGAAATCATGGAAGTGAAAATCTCAGAAAGTCAAATTTAAAATCTCAGTGGAAAGTTTTGCCAATCGACTAGACCAAGAGAAGAGAGAATTGCAGGGCTAAAAGATAAGGTTGATTAATTAGACTATTCAGACATAATAAAGAAAAAATAAGAAATTATGAACAGAACAATCAAGAGCTCTGGGACATGATTAAAAGACCAAACTTGTTTATTTTTGGTGTAGAAGAAGACACCAATGCACAAACTAAAGTCACAAAAAAAGTATTCTGTGAAATATTATCAGGAAAATTCCCCAATTTTGGGAAAGATATGGATATCTAGGTACAGGAGGCATTTAGGACCCACATCAGATGTGACAAGAAAAGAAGTACTCATGCCATATTATAGTTAAAATTACAAGATTACAGAATAAAGAAAAAAATATCAAAAATTGAGAGAGAAAGAGAGAACAACTACCTCACTTATAAAGGCAAATATATTAGAAACAGCAGATTTCTCAACAGAAACTCTAAAGACAAGGAGATCACAGCATTATGTATTTCAAGATCTGAAAGAAAAAACTGACAAACTGTATTAATATATATATATATATATCCATCAAAATTATCCTTCAGAATTGAAGGACAAATAAAGACCTTCCAATATAACAGAAGCTAGAGGAATTCCTGACCACTAAGCTAACATTGCAGAAGATACTTAAAGTAATCCTACACACAGAAGAGGAAGACAAATACAACCTTGGGGACACAGGAAGGAATAAATCCCACTAGAACAATAGACAAGCAAATGAAAAATTAGTAAAGAACCAAACTTAAGGGAAAAAAAGCAGTAAAATAACAAGAATTGGTTTATACCTGTTTATTATAACTCTTAATATAAATGGTCTGAATTCTCCAATTAAAAGACACATACTGGCTGATTGCATTTGAAATAACAAAATCCAACTCTTTGCCACCTGCAATGAACACACCTCACTAATAAACACAAAAACCAGTCTTGCACTGAAAGTGAAAGGATAAAAAATTATATTCTAAGAAAATGGAATTGGGAAGCAAGCAGGACTAGCTGTGCTCATAGCTAACAAAGCAGACTTTGAGCCAAAGTTAGATAAAAGTGACAAAGAAGTTCACTTTGGTATACACATTTGGGTAAAGGAAACAATATATCAAGAATATATAACAATTGTAACTATATGAGCACCAAAGTCAACTTCACACAATGAGTACTACTGGACACAGGAACAGATAGATTCCCAATACAATAACAGTGGGTTACTTCAATACCCTGTCCTTACCAGTAGATAGATCATCCAGTACAAGAGAAAATCAGCAAAAAAAACTTGAGCATAGAACTATACTATACATCAAAGGAACTGAAGAAACATGTATAGATATTCCATACAATAATTGTAGAATGCACATTCTTCTCAGCAGCTCACAGCACTTTTTGCAATGAAAGATCACATTGTAAGCCATAAAGCAAGTCTTAACAAATACAAAGGAATTAAAATTATTTCTTATATCTTATCACATCATAATGGAATAAAACTAGAAGTCAACAGCAAGAAGGCCAATAGGAAAAGGGGAACAGGTACTAGAGAAAAGGTTAGATCAAGGGGAGTTGGCCTGGAAGGTAACACCCACACACAGGAAATCAGTGTGAGTCAACTCCCTGTATAGCTATCCTTATCTCAACCAGCAAAAACCCTTGTTCCTTCCTATTGTTGCTTATACTCTCTCTACAACAAAATTGGAAATAAGGGCAAAATAGTTTCTGCTGGGTATTGAGGGGGTGGGGGGGAGAGGGAGGGGGCGGAGTGGGTAGTAAGGGAGGGGGTGGGGGCAGGGGGGAGAAATGAACCAAGCCTTGTATGCACATATGAATAATAAAAAGAAAAAGGAAAAAAAAGAAATGGCAGAAAATATACAAACACATGGAGACTGAACAATACACTTTTTGAAGAATCAATGAGCCACTGAAGAAATCAGGGGGGAAATTAAAAATTCTTAGAAACAAATGAAAATGGAAACACAACAAACCAAAATCTGTGGGACACCGCAAAGGCAATTCTAAAAGGGAAATTAGTCACTATGAAATATGTCTACATTAAAAAAAATCAGGAATAATAAATTAATAGTTAAACTATCTAATTGTGCATCTCAAGGTATTAGAAAAATAACTCTAAACCCAAAACCAAAACCAAAACCAGTAGAAGGAAGGAAATAATAAAAATCCGAGCCACTTATGAAATAGAGCCTAAAAGAACAATAAAAAAGATCAGTGAAACAAAGAGTAAGTTCTTTGAAAAGATTGACAAACCATTAGCCAAACTATCCAAAAGAAGCAGAAAGAAAACCCAAATTAATAAAATTAGAGATAAAAGGAGGGAAATTATAACAGATACCCCAAAGATAATTAGGGATCGTTTGAAAACTACTATTCTAATAAGTTGAAAAATCTAGAAGAAATAGATAAATTCCTAGACACATATATCCTACCAAAATTGAATCAAGAAGATATTTTTTTAAAACAGTGAACAGATTGCTAACAAGTAATGAGACTGATGTAATAATACAAAGTCTCCCAACAAAGAAAAATCCAGGACCAGATGGATTCACTGCAGAATTTTTGCAGGCCTTTGAAGAACAGAAATTCTCAAACTATTGCATAAAATAGAAAAGGAGGGAATACTTCCAAACTCATTTTTTCAAGCCACTATTTCCTGATACAAAAACCAGATCATGATAAAACCACAAAACTATAGACCAATATCTTTGGTGAACATAAACACAAAAAACCTTTAAAAATACTTGCAAACAGAATTCTACAGCACAATAAAAAGATCATCCACCATGATCAAGTTAGTTCCATGCCAGGGATGCAAAGATGGTTCAAAATATGCAAATCAATAGCTAATACAGCACATAAATCAAACTACAAAAACCGCATGATCATCTAAATATATGAAGAAAAGGCCTTTGACTAAATTCATTCTAAAAGCCCTGAAGGAACTATCAATAGAACATAATAAAGTTTATTTATGACAAACCCACACCCAACTTTATATTGAATAGGGAAGAAACTGAAACCACTTCCTCTAAAATCAGGAATGAGACAAGAGTGTCGACTCTCACCAATCTTATCCAATACAGTGCTTTAAATCTTAGCCAGACTGATAAAGCAAGAGAAGGAAGATACAAAAAGGAAAGGAGGAATTTGAATTATCCCTCTTTGCAGATGATATGATCCTATGCTTAAAGGACCCTAAAGACACAACTCAAAGACTCTTAGATCTAATACCTTCAGCAAAGTGGCAGGATACAAAATTAACATATAAAATCAGTATCTTCTCTATATATCAATAATGAACTCACTTACGTCAGAAAAACAATCCCACTCATAATAGCCTCAAAAAAGATAAAACACCTACACATAAGGTAAACCAAAGATGTGAAGACCACTATAATAAAAACTATAAAATACTGAAGAAGAAAATGAAGAAGTCACTAGAAGGCTTCAGAAACACCTCTCGTGTTCATGAGTCTGCAGAATTAATATGGCCATATGCCTTATTACTAAAAGTAACATACAGATTCAATGCAATCTGCATCAAAACTCCAATGACATACTTCACATAGAGAGAACAATCCTAAAATTCATATGGAAACACAAAACAACATTGAATAGACAAAGAAATCCTGAGTAAGAAGGGCAATGCTGGAAGTATCACAAGTCCAGACTTCAAACTATATTACAGAACTATAGTAACAAGAACAGCATAGTACCAACAAAAATAGACATGCAGTCCAGTGAAAAAGAAGACTCAGAAAGAATCCCTACAGCTATAGTCGTCTGATTCTCAGCAAAGATGCCAAAAACAAACACTAGAAAAAAACCCAGCATCTTTAACAAGTAATATTGGGAAAACTGGATACCCACATGTAGAAGACTGAAACATGATCCCTATCTCTCACTCTGTATAAAAATCAACTCAAAATGAATCAAAGATTTTAATGCAAGACCTGAAACTAAGAGGAAAACTTAGAAGATATTACTTCAAGATGTAGGCACAGACAATGACTTTCTGAATAGGACTCCAATAGCTCAGGAAATAAGAGTAAGAATTGATAAGTGAGATTGCATCAAATTAAAAAGCTTCTGGGTAGCAAAAGAAACAATTACCAGAGTGAAGAGACAGTCTATAGAATGGAAGATCTTTGCCAGCTATTCATCTGACAGGGGATTCATATTCAGGATATTTATATAAAGAACCCAAAAAAATAAACACCAAAAGAATGAATAATTCAATCAATAAGTGGGTAAATGAACTGAATGCTTTTCAAATGAAGAAGTACAAATGCATAAAATAAATACATGAAAAAAGTTTTAACATCTGTAGCCATCAGGGAAATGCAAATCAAAAGTACCTTAAAAATCACATTGATCCAGAATGGTTGCCATATCAAGATAACAAAAAAATAACCATATTTGCAAGGATGCAAAAGAAAAGGAACACTTATACACTATTTGTAGGAATGAAAATTAGTGCAGCCTCTATGGAAATCAGTATGAAGTTTCCTCAAAAAACTTAAAATAGAGCTATCATGTAATCCAGCTATCCCACACTTCTGTGAATATAACCCCAAAGAATCAAACTCAACTTACTATAGAGACAACCTGCCTACCCATGTTTATCATGACACTATTCACAAAAGCCAAGTTAAGGAACCAGCCTATGTGCCCAGTAATGGAAAAAAGAACAAAGAAAATGTATATACACACAACAGAGTATTATTCAGCCACAAAGAAGAACAAAAACATGTAATTTCCAGGAAAATGGATGGCACTGGAGATCATCATATTAAGTGAAATAAGCCAGACTTAAACAAGTATCATATTTTCTCTCATATGTAGACTCTGGGAGGAAATAAAAAGATGTAAAATGAGAAGAGAGATTTTTATGGGAAGAGGAAGGGGAACAGGGGGATAGAGGACAAAAAGGAAGGAAAAGGGGGATAAGAGAGGGTAATTGCGGGGGAGTATGATCAAAGTATGTATTATGCATGTATGACAATGAAACCCCTTATCTGGGCAATTAATGCAGCTAATTAAAAAAAGAAAATTAGACTAATCAGACCCAGATCTGTGTATCTGAAGTTATCTTCCTAATTATTAACAGTGTGGGAGGCAGGAAAGGACCAGGATAGAAGCTTGTCTGTAGGCCTTGCTATTTCATCTACAGGGCCCATTGTAAAATGAAATCGCAAGGCTTTCAAGATGGCAGAGCATCTGATGTCTCTGAGAGCCCAGAGGACATGTTCAGGAAGTTAGGCCTGTTTGTCTGGAATCTTGACCTGCGTCAAAGGCTGAAGCCAGGAAGACCAGAACATTTACCTTCTGTTTCTCCAAAACCCTCAAATCTGATTGTACATGTCTATGATATTAACCTACTGAACAAGTTCCCTCTTAGTTAAAGAGAAACAGTAATTCAATCTCCAATTCACATTTCTTCCTTTGGCTAAGATGATGGTAATCACTTGCTGATTAAAACACTGACCTTGTAATATAAAACGTGCCCATGACAATAACCTTGGACCTGGAAGGCACCTGAGAGTCCAGTTCTCAACCCAGAGGTTGAAAAGACCAATGTGCACATGTCCACATCCAGCCTGTTCCCATAGCTGAACCCAGAGGCTCCAGGCAACAAGATGGAGCCAAGTGGGAGAGCTGGGAGGCAAGCAGATCAACCTCTGGCAAGGAGCACAGTCTGCCTGAGTTGGTGGGTAGTCACATGGTATTGTAACTTCTGGAAAGATACCATCAGTTCCAGGCACACAACCAATGACATAGAGTTCCCTGAAAGTTAAGGAGCTGTAAAGAACAGAGACTTCTCAAGTTAGCTTTTAAAAAAAAAAAAAAAGGTTTGTCATGGAGTAAAACAGGGGTGCCATGAGCTATGAAGGCATGTTTTCCCTCAGTGCCCCTACTTTCTCTTCTGTCTGGCCTATCTCCATCCCTCTCCTTGCTCTAGCATCTTCTGGTTACATGTGGTCTCTGTCTCTAACTGACTGTTCTTACCTCATTCTCCCTACACCTTGGCTCTGACTCTTCAGTCCCTATGCTCGTGGCCCAATTCTTCCCACTCTCCATGTTCTCAAGGGTAGAGTCTATATTGGCTTGATGTTAACCAAGTTCCAAATCTCAGATGGTAGTCGGGACTGTGATGGTTAGATGATCACCCTGGTCCAGGTTGCTGTTGCACAAGGGTTGATTGTGTGGTATAGCCCCCAGCTAGGTACACTCAGCCTTCCATTGAGGGCAGGTGGTTAGGAAACTTTCTGGTACAAAATAGAGCAGTCTCTACTAAGTAGCCCTAGTAATGAAAGATCCAGTCAGATAGGCAGGCAGCATCAAGATGCCTGGCTGCACGTATCTGTCCCCAGGCATGGGGATGCTGAGATTCCTGCTGGAAGGGTTGGGAGGACAGTCAAGGGTAAAGCAGAGTCCCAAGAATCCAAAGAAGGTCCTTAAATCAGGATGCAGTCACCAGAACTGGGTGCAAGAAAAGCAGAACAAGAACCAATTCGCAGCCATGGAGACATTGCTGAAACCCAGAAGGCTGCGCCTCTGACCCTCTGACATCAGAGCTGTCAAGAGAGGAGAACAACAGGAGAGGGAGATCCTAGCATCAATTGGTCACTCAATCATTCAGTAATTAAAGCAGAGCCCAGATCCCAAACACTTTCACAGCATGAGTATATTCATCCTCAACCATAGCTGTCCAGAACACCTGACTATTCAGGACAACCTGTTTCTTCCCATATGAGTTATTGGGTTGACTCTACTGCAGGTGTATATTGATAAATATATTTGAAAACCATAGAGAATCAGGCTGAGCCAATACCTTCATTCCTGATCCCTGTGAATATGACACTGAGCCAATGAAGAGACAACTCTGAGAATAAAGGTATACACAGAAATTTGGTAGCTGAAGTCATTATCTACACTGACCAGAGAGATCTCTTGAAAAGTGTTATCATTTTACTTTCATGTTTAAATTCTTTCAGTTACTGTCCATTGCCATTCATTATATCACTTGTTCATTCATCCAATTAGTACTTGGCTTCCTGAGAACTGGTTCTGTGCTGTGGGAACTGTACCATCCAATCCAGATGCCCTAAGATAACTTACATGGCCTCTATCTGGCCCTTGCCTGCTTCTCTAGTTGGGTGACTCTCAAATGTGAGCATGGATCGGAGTCACCTGGAGGGCTTGTTAAAACTCAGGTTGGACTCTAACCTCAGAGCTTTGGACTCGACAGGTCTATGATAGCACCAAAGACTTTTCAGGCAATGCTATTTCTGTTCGTCCAAGGACTTAGAGAACCACTGCCGAGCCTCACTTGTTACCATGGTCAACTCCAGCCTCAGGGCTCCCTTGGACACCCTCCCTCGTACTGCACACTGAATTTCTTCAGCTTCCATACCACGCTATGCCAAAGCTTTCCACGTTTTTAGTTTTTATTTTTATTATTATTATTATTGTACTGGGTACATTGTAATATTTACAAACGTCCACTCCCTCCATCATTCCCTCCTCCCCCCATTCCTGGAATAGTTTCAACAGGTCTCATTTTTCCATTTACATACATGAGTACGTAATATTTCTACCATATTCATCCTCCTACACCCTTTCCTTATCTCCTCCCCCTCCCACTGGTACCAATTCCCCAAACAGGATCTGTTTTGCTTTCCTGTTTTCTGTTTTGAAAAAAAAAAGACATTTTCTTTGTTTAAGAATACATGGCATTTTGTTGTGACATTTCCATGTATATATGTATTATAACCCTAATTGGTTCATCTCCTCTATTTTTCCCCTTTCTACCATAGTCCCCTTCTTATGGTGATTTCAACAGGTTTAACAATCCTATATTCATTCTTTATAGGAAGTGCATCAACCCCACTTGCCTTCTTAACTTCTTTCTTTTACCCTCCCACTCTCCTTACTGACCTCCCCTTACCATGACCTGTTTTTCACAATATTGCTTGTATTTGTATTTGGTCTATATTTCACATGTGAGAGAAAACATGTGGCCTTTGGCTTTCTAAACCTGGCTAACTTCATTTAAGATAATGCTCTCCAGTTCCATCCATTTACCTGCAAACGCCACATGTTTTTATAAATGCCATTCCCTTTACCTGGGACACCATTCCTCTGTCCCTTCAGCTCACTCTAGTATTGGTGCACTGCCTTCTTATCACTTCTGCACACACTAACCATGATGGGGCCCCTGTCTGAGCATCAGGAGAGCCCACAATTTCCCTACTGTGACTCTTAGCCTGCTGTATCATCCATCATAGCTGGTCAGATCCATGATGGTCACTGTTTCATGCCCAAGACTTGACTGACGAGCAATAGGTGGTCAATAAATATTTGTTGAATGAAATGAATGAATGAACAAGCAACACGAATTGGATCATTGGTTTTACTGGAATACTAGCCCACATTCAAATTAGGGCAAAATACTAATACCTTAGATATACACTACTACAATGGTTCTCAAAATGATTCTTGGGCCAGCAACATCACCTGATGGAACGGTGAGAAATGCAAATTGCCATTCACACACCAGACTACTGAGTCAGAAACTCTAGGGATGGGGCCATCAGTCTAGTTTTAATAAACCTCTCTGGTGGTTCTGGTGCCTCTTCAAGTTTGAGAACCACTATACTCTCATACAAGTCCCCAAAGGAAGGAAAATACCAAAGAATTCTGGAAGTAATAGAGCACTCTGATGTTGGTTGAGTCAACAATATGTATGCTAACAGACATCTCAGGGGAGCTGGGCCCTCAAAGTGGGCCCTCAAAGTAGTCCAGTTGAGTTCATTCTCACAACCACTGATGTCTAGAAAAACCATAGCTCCAGGGAAAGATGTGTCACTGCCAGAGAAGATACTTTGAAGGGGAGAGAATTACTCTGTTAGGTGAATAAAATTGCAGGCTAATTGAAAAGCAACAGGGAAAACCAGGTGAGCTGAAGTTCAGTTTGGTCATTTAAGTAAGAAGTATTTGGGTGAGGGAGATGCTCTAGTCACTGATAGAGTCAAATGAGCAAGCCCTGTCCAAGACTCTGTGATAAACATGGCTCTGTGTGAGAGGCAAGTGCACTAGAGCTGACAAGCAAATGATGCAGGTGCCTTAGGCCTTGTGAGGAGGGTCCAGTGCCAGAGTAGAACCCATAACAAGGGCCAGGATGATGCAGAAGAGGATCTGGGGGAGGAATGTAAGGTAGAGCTGCCCAGAGAAGCAAAGAAGAACTATTTATTGTCACATACTCTCTATCAAGCCAGGACAAAAGGACCCAAGGGCTAGAATCCAGGTAAGAGCAAGCAAAGATCACCTCAAAAGGCTTTGGAAAGAGCAACCCAAACTTGAACATGCACTTTGTCTCTGAAATCCCACCAGAAAGCACTCCTTTTCCTTTAAATACTAGGAAAAAGAAAGTGCATAGAGCTACTTGGCAGTGAAACAAACTAGAAATAAGAGGCTAAGCTTGCTTATTAAACCATGACAAGCTACGGTCTGCAGTTCTACCATATGCTTCTAAATTGCCTGTGTCTGACAGCCTGCTCTCAGATATTCCTCACATGCCAACAGAATACATTCTACCCAGTAACTGACGCTTGCCTTGAGCGACCCATATGACCTGGAGCATAAACAGGAGCTATCAGTCTGCAGTCCTCATTACCCCACCTTCTGCCCTGGGAGGTGAGGCTCCAGGAAACCAGTAATGAATGGTGGAGGGGCTCCACTAAAAGCAAATTTCCCACATGGAGCCAGAAAAGCATGCACTGAATCGCTAAGACCCAGGCATTATCTGAAATTAGCACTGATTCTAAATCAGGCCAAATGTCAGGATGAGGGACCCCAGTGTCCACAATCCCAGATCTCTAGTGGAAACACTTGATTCAGAGGGAATTTATTGTTCTGGAGAAACATATGTGCAGTGAAGGACTATTTCTCCAATAAAAGCTAGCTGTGAACTAGGGCAAGTTATTCAGCCCTTCTGATTATCAGTGATATCACAAAACACCAATAAAAACATCTGCTAGGCAGGATTGCTGGGAAAATTAAACAAAATAGCAGAGTATTTATCATTTATCTCTCATTGGTACCTAATACATGTAAGAGGAATTGATTTCTTCATACCCCTTAGATTATATGGTCTTAGTCAATCGGAATCCTATATCACAACAGGAAGGCAGATATGAAACTCCTGTAGTCCCATAGCCTTGAACTATACACATGGCTTTTAATGAGCCTAGAAGATCACTTTTAAAAAATTAATGATGAAACTGCCGCTGTCTTTCGATTTGGTTTGGCAAACTGTCTTCACCTTCTGTTTCACAGTGAGAAAGGTCAGTATGGGCCCAGGAAGCCGATGGCAAACTTCCTGGAAACTTACTTATTCACTTAGACATAGAATTTTAGCTAGAGATGGGATTTGTTTTGTTTTGTTTTGTTCTTTTGTTTGTTTGGTTCATTGATAAGGTTGTTTGTGGGGTTGTTTTATTTTATTTTTGGCTGAAGATGTCCCTATATTAATTTGCAAGAGCAGAGCACCATCAAACTGGGTAGCTTAGCCAACAGAAATTTATTACCTCACAGTTCTGGAGGCCTGAAACCCAAAATCAAAGTGAGCCATTTGGTTCCTTCCGAGGTCTGTTCCAGGCTCAGAACTGTGAGGCTTGCAATACCATCTTTTCCCTGTGTCTTCACAAAAGTCTTCCCTCTTACATGTCTGTGTCCACATTTCCTCTTCTGATACAAACACCAGTCATATTGGATCAGATTGTCCCTAATGACATTATTTTAACTTGATTACCTTTGTAAAGACCCTCTGTCCAAGCATGGTCCCCTTCTGAGATACTTGGGGATAGAACTTCATAATATGAATGGGGGAGGGGATACAATTCAACCCAAAAAATCCATCAACCTAACTCAACATGCAATTTTACCAACTGGAGGCTGAGTATGCAATATTGCTGGCACATCTTCTCTAAAAAATGTCACATTTCCACAGTGGAGGGGAGAAATTCCCCTTCACCATACAATATTCATCCTCATCAAAGCCCACCCCATGGAAGCCAACTAGAAAGTCACACACTTTGCCTTTCTCAGGCTGACTATCCTTAGACACACCACTATTTTTTAGAATCTGTACCTATAGGTGAGGCCTGTCTTCATGACCTTATAAATCATCATATAGGCAAGACCCTTCACCTGGTGACACTGATGTATCCGTTAGTCTTGCACATTAGACACTATTTATAGCCCAGGAATTAATGTCAAGGTTTCTTACCTCTCATTCTGCCTAGTAAGGTACAAAATCTCAGTGCTACTAACTCTCAGAATAAGAACTGCTAAAAAAAAAAAAAAGTTTGCTTCTAAGGAAGAAGAAGGTACAGGTGAAGAGTTAAAGGAAGTTCAGTGTTGTAGGTAAAACATGCAGGGAAAATCCCCTTGGATTTCCCCCTTGCTTTTAGGTTTAGTACCTGGGAGCTACTTAAAACCTCCCAGCAACCTCTTTGCCTTGGAGACAGAGGAAGAGGAGAAATAAGGGGTCCTCCTTCCTGAAGATCAACACGTAGGGGAGAGAGAGAGAGAATCTTTGCAAATTCTGTTCTGAATCTCCTAGACAATTTTGAAGCATGAGCATCAGGACCAACTTGACAGTGCTGCACAGGCTGCCATATACCATATAGAGGGCCTGTGTGTTGTCACCTCTTGCTGTCCAAAGTGGAGGACATGCCTGCACTGACAGCAACCTCAAAAGTGACAAGTTTCCCCCTTGCTCTTTTGGACCAAATGAGTTTTTCTTGGCTCAAATTTAAGGTGAAGCCAGGGAACCCCTCCTCAGAGCCATTCTCCCTGAAGGCTCAGCCCAAGAGTTACACAGTGGCAAGGGGCAAGGGATTCTGGGGACCTCATAGTCATGCCTCTTTCATAAGGAAGTCCAAATCCGGACCTTCCCCTTCAGGCTGCAGCAGGTACGCTCATAGCCTCTTTCATGTTCCAGATTCATGTTTCTGATAATTAAGGGCCCTGAAGATTTAATTAGGGGATTATGTTGGGAGAACAAATGGGCAGAACTTGATGACTGGGGAAGGGAACAGTGTTTGTGCAGAGAATCACCTAGCAGCAATGGAAGATGGTTCCAGGTTTTTCCTCAGACACAAAGCTGAAACTTTTTCTGTACAACATGTCATCTAACAGCAAAAAGACTCCTCAGCCTTTTTGTATCTTTTACAACATCAAGAAGTTTAGCCATTTTAGAAAATCAAATCCCAGATACCCAAAAGGGTCCTGGAATGAGACTTCGGAGAGAGAGTGGAAGAAAATTGTTCTGTGGGAGTCTTTGCTCCCATTTCCTATATGGGGAACAGGAAATGTCTCTCTCTCTCTTTTTCTCTCCCCCACCCCTGTATATACTAAAATAAATCCTTCCTAAAAGTTTTTTTTTGAAAGTGTTCTGTGGACACTGATTCACTAGGCAAGAAATGCCCTCCAAGCCCCGAGAAGACCCGGGACAGTATTGTCACATCAAGGTCTGAAAGGAGTGGCAAGGAAGCTGTTTGCATTGAACTCTGAGCTTTTCATAAGAAAGCATAAACAATTCCAGCTCAGGCTTTGCAACTTGCAATAAGGTGCTTAGCTTCTCAGGTCACCACCTCCTGCCATTGTTACAGGGACTAAATGAGCAAATGATAATACATTAACACTGTCACTAGAAGATACATAGTAATGGCTCAATAAATGATAACATTTCCTATTATCATATTTAGACTCCAGTAACAGTAGGTTGGAACCATATGGTTTCTGTGCATATTGTACATAGATATTTAACAAGAATAGTAGTCTTACTTTTCCTTGGACCAAACTGTTGCCCTCATCTTCCTCATCTGAAGAATGAAGGTAAGGATTCTGCTTGCTCTTCTGGGCACCAAAAGGAAACCAGGAATGGGAAAGTGCTTTGGTATCTGTGATAACATCAGTTGTTACATGAAATGTTTGCAGTTGATTCAAGAGCACACTCCCAGCCAACCTGAGGGAGGAGGATCGAAAGTTCAAGGCCAGTCTGGATTACATAGTGAGACCCTGCCTAGAGACAGAGAGAGAATTCCCAAGAGTCAGACTTGTCTAATCATGGGTTCTAATTCTGTTCTATTTCATGCAATTACTTACTTTATGAATTACTTAACATGCTCTAGAACAAAATAAGAAAGGCAAGTACTTATAATCTATTGTGAAAATTTGTAAGTATTTGCAAACTACTCAAAACAGTGCCTGTCATACTATAAACACACCAAATACTGTCTACTACTCTCTTTCTTTTATTATTAGGTACTGTCACCATTGCTATCAGCAGCAGTGCCTGCAGTAATCATGGTCAGATTCCCTCTTAGGAGAAATCTTTCATGCTTACTCATGGTTGCCAGAGTCCCCTTCCCTTCACAGAGAGACTTGATTTTCCTTCCTCCCGCAGTAGCCAGCATGTTAACTGGGCTATTTCCATACCACAGCTCTACAAGGCAGGCCTCTGGGTTTGAGTTTTAACATCTGGAAACTGTGTGCCAAAGTCAGGACTTGTTTCTTTCTTGCTTGAATAAATTTTCCATTGTTGGGATGCTGGATTTGTCTTCTGTGGGTGGCATGAGGAAAGGGTGCCAGGAAAATCCGGTGGGTGATGGTGGCAGAGGCAAAGGCATGTGCTCTATATGGGGCCAGTTCATACAGAAACAGCAACAAACTGGCAAGTCAAGGCTCTGATTTCTAAGCAGTCATAGGTCCCAGTCTTAAGTGGTGCTCTACCTCTTTTTTGATCAAAAACTGCATAACAAATTACTACAGACTACCAAATCACAGTCTAGCTCGTGAAACAGTACAAATTGACCATCTCATAGTTGTTCTCGAGATCAGAAACCTAGCACTAGGGTGGCAGCAGGGTCAAACTGCTTCTGGAGGCTGCAGGATAGGCGCTGTGTCCTGGCCATTTATAGCTTCTGCAGATCACCTATCTTCTTGGCTTTGACTGCTTCCTGCATTTTCAAAGCTACCATCTTGGAGTCTTCTCTGCCTGACCTTCATGCATCCTTCTCATAAAGACCCTTGTGGTCATAGTGGGCTCACCTGAGTAATCTAGCATCATCTTCCCATCACAAGATCATTCATTGTCACATCTGTGAAGTCCCTTTACCAAGAAGGTGACAGATCTACAGGTTCTGGGCATTAGGATACAGACATCTTGGAGAGCTATTATTCAGTCTACCACAGAGACTGATTCTGGGTACCCACAGAACAGATCTCAACCTGAAATGCCTAGAACAGCTCTTATTGGATAGGAACACAGAGGCAGGTGCCTAGGATGTGAATTTGGAGTTGGCCCTCTTAAGGCAGGGCCAATATGAAGGAGAGTGAAAGTGTCTTTGAGCTGAGATTCAGCAACCCTAGGAGAGATTCAATTTTTCATTGAAAAATGTTAAATGACTAAGTGACCTTGGCTTCTACACCTAGGCCTTACTTAGGTTTCTCATGTATGAATTGGAAAAACCTCATTCAACCTTCCAAGGGTTGTCACAACTGTCTTGTGAGGGAATGCAGTGAAAGCACCATATAGGCAAGGCATGGTGGCATTGTACTTCGGAGGCAGAGATCAAGAGGGCTGCTGTTCACAGCTAGCCTGGATTCATCTCAACCAACAGTCCAGGCCTGCTGGTACATGTCTATCATCCCAGCTATGGGGGAGGCATAGGTAGGAAGATCATGGTCCAAGGCTGGTCCTGGACAAAAACACAAGACTCTAAAAAATAACTAAAGCAAAAAAGGGCTAGAGGCATGGCTCAAGTAGTAGAGCACATGTGTAGCAAGAAGGAGGCTCTGAGCTCAAATCCCAGTATCACAAAAGAAAGTCACAAAAATGCATCCTGGTGTCCACTCAGCAAAACCAACCGTCATTGTGGCCTGTTATGAGATTCTATTATTTTTTGCAATGATGCATTTGATGCCAGGCTTGAAAACTGCATAACTGTAAACTCCTAATGCATAACTGTAACAATTCTAATTGTAGCCATCAGGAAACCAGGGACCTGGTCTGTTTTGCTCAGTCCTCTGTCCCTAGAGGATATGGCAGATGTGCAGTGACTCTCTGATGAATAAAGGAATGACTCATCTGAAGTTTCCTGTAGACCTTGCCTTTCTCACTGGCAGAGACATTGTCTTGATTCACCAGCAATCTAACACCTAATGCAAAGACAGCCAGGGGGAAGTCATATTACTTTCCTGGGGCTGTCATAACAAACTACCACAAATGAGGTGATTTGCAGCAAAAGAAGTGTATTCTCTCATAGTTAGGAGTATAGGTGTCTGAAATGAAGGTGTCATCAGGGCTGCACTCAACCAAAACGCTGATAGAATCCTTCCTTGTCATTTCCAGCCTTGAAGGCCCCAAGTCTTTGGCTTGTAGCAACATAACTCCAATTCCTACCTCCATCTTCCCACAGCCTTTTCCTCTTCTTCCTGTGAATTTTCCTCATCTCAAAATCCTTCACGAAATTACTTTGACAAAAACTCTTCTTCCAAAAAAGGTAACATTAAAAGGTACCAGAGATTAGGACTTGGACATATGGAATGCATTTTAACCTTTTATGAAAGTACAGATAGAACATTTTTACTCCTAAAATACAAAACACGAAACATTTTGAGAGCTGACATGATGTTCAAAAAAATTATATGTTTTTTTGGCAGTACTGGGGATTGAACTCAGGCACTTACTCTTACTAGGCAGGTACTCTACCACTTGAGCCACTCCACCAACTCTTTTTGTGCTGGTCATTTTTGAGATTGGGTCTCACTTTATGTCTAGGCCAGCCTTAGATGGCTATCATCCTGTTTGTGCTTCCCTGCATAGCTGGGATGGCAGCACCTTGTGTCTATCACAAACTTTGTACCTGGGCTGGCCTTGAACTATAATCCTCCCAATCTGTGCCTTCCAAATAGCTAGGATTACAGGTTTGAACCACCATGGCAGAACACAAATTCTCATTCTATACATGTATTATTATATCAGAATGAAATCCCTTTGGACAATTAATTTTGTTGATAAAAAATTTTTAAATTTTGTAGTATTTCAGATGTTGGATTTTTGCATTACAGTAGAATCTAGAAAATACTCCAGTAAAATATATACAGATATTCCAAAATCAGAAAAACCCTGAAATCTGAAATATTTCTGGTCCCAAGCATTTCAGACAAAGGATGCCCAACCACTAACAGTTGAATAAATGAATTCACGAAGTGGGTACTTCCCTGCTTCTTAGTAACTGCAATCTACTCCTGTTTCAGTCTGTTACCTAGAAGACCCCAGGACTTCAGAGGCAGGCTTTTCAGCCCTGCAGCTGAAGTTTATCCCCAGAGGAAGGACAATCCTTGGGTGTTAAGACAACATAAACCCCAGGGAGCCCTGGCCTTGAGTGTAAGTGATGTTTCAAGAGAGTTTGAGATTGACTGAGGAAGCTAGTGATAAAAGACAAGGAAGGAAAAATGCCCACACCTTCCTAGGAAGCCAAGGTGGACCATAAGAGAAGAAGACCCCAGCAGGGCCACAACTCAGAGAGTAGGGTATATTTGCAATGTATAAGCCAGGCAGAGCCAGGTCAAGTGGGCCCAGAAGAATAAGTGAGGGCAGGAGAGGGGCAGTCAGCACCCTCTCAGGACTGCTACTCAGGCAGGCCCCACCCATGGGAGGGAACTCCTCAGCCAGGCTCCTGAAAATAGCCACACCTTACAGGTGAGGAACCTAAGACCCAGAGAGAGCAAGTCCTGCTTCAAAGCACACCAGCTGTAGCAGAAGTCTTGGCTCCTCCTCCTGGTCCAGTGCCTTCTCTCTGCACAAGAAGCCCACTGTCGCCTCCATTTTGGAGCCATGATCATGTGAAAATGTTTCCCAGAAAGTCACCCAGGTCTCATGAGTGGTAGAGAAAGGTGACAGACATGACTGGAGTTCAGTGCACAGCCCGAGTACTGCTTAAAATAAAGCTAGCTTGGAACATGAATAATAAGAGTGGTGACAATTTTAGTCAATGAAATTCTTCTCACAGAACACACTATCCTTTTTTGGAAGAATTTCTTGATACATGCCAGGGGAGAGGTAACCTTTATAAGACAGGGGAAGGAAGAGGAGCGGATGTTTTCAGTTTTGGGGTCCCCCCCTTAATTATTGCATCTCTACACCCAGCATTAAGACAGGTGATTTCTCCAGTTAACCTCATTTTGTGTTAGCCATCAGTGAGATCACAGTGACACATGGAAAGTCAGACAGGGAACATACACACTCACACATGGGTTTGTCCTTGATCCCAGCCCTCACTCACTCCCACCTCTTCTGCGCCCAGGGCTAAACCCCCCACTCCACATGGAGCCCCTTCTTGCCCAGTGCCAGGACCAGCTCCTGCCCACTTCCCTCCCTTCAGAACTGCTCACTTCTGCAATCCCAAATCCCCCACTTCTCTGGATCCTTTTGTGGAGCTCTTCTCAACCTTGAAAAATGGCTCCATCTCTGGTCCTTCAGCCTCCCACAGTCACACTGCCACAGGGCCTTCTTCATGACAGCACCTACTCCCATATCACCTCACAGGCTGCCTGAGACTTCCTGCATGGACACCTTCTCTCCAGAGAGGGACATTGGCTCAGGGTCACCCTGGTGCCTTTCTCTTCTGCCTGACGGGGAGTTTGCTGAGCCCTTCTGACACAGGTGGCCAGGAAGTTCCTCATCCTTGTTTGGGAAATCCCCTGCCATCCCAGTGCCCCTTCCATTTTCCCCACTGTGCCTGCTCTCTTTCTGTTCCCTCAACCTGTCTCTGTCCGTGGAAGGGCAAGGAAAGCTCAGCAATCAGCCCTGGTTTCTTTCCACTACTTGGCTCTTCACACTGAATAACTCTGATAGTCTTCAAACCACACCCTCCACAGGGCTCTGGGGCTTGTCTAGTCTCCAGACTTGCCTGTTAAGTTGCAATTCTGCACCTTGCACCACCTCAGGGCCCCCTTAGCTCCAGTTTGTCTCCCCACAATCTACTGCACACACACACACACACCACCACCACCAACAACAACCTTAGTCACCACTCATTTCTTCCTTAATTTTATACATTATTGCTCTCTTGAGTGCTAAAAACTTTAGAATTTTTTTTTCTGGTGGAACTGGGGTTTGAACTCAGGGCTTCAGACTTGAGCCAAACTTCCAGTCCATTGTGCTTTGGTTATTTTGGAGATAGGTGGGTCTCATGAACTATTCGCCTGGGCTGGCCTCAACCCATGATCCTCTTGATCTCAACCTCCCAAATAACTAGGATTACAGGTGTGAGCCACCAGTGTTTATCTGAAACTTTGGAAGTATTCTTGATTCTTCTTTTTCTACTCTACCTTGATATTCTGTCCATCATCAATCACATCCTGTGCATATTCCATAAATATTACTGAAGTGTTGATTTTAAAATACACCTTGTACGAACAGCCCTGAGAACTAGTCAAAAGTTTTACACTGTTATGCTATTTGACTCCTTACAGATCTCTTTGCTTATCTGCACTGAGAGAGATGAACTTTCAGAAGTCTGATCTTAATACTGGTGGTTATCTACCCACTACCCATTCTCCTTTCCTTCACAAAACCATGATTCTGTCCTAGGCAGTTATGTGCTCAACCACAAACCCAGTTACTCCCTCGGTATCCAGTTCCAGACCATGGGAGACATTTACTACATCCAATAGGCTCTCCTGGTCCCAAGTTGTCACCAGTCATGGGTGAACACCCAGTCCTCCAGATAAAAACATGTGAGGGGGAAAAAGTGTTCTAGCTCATTGTCCCATGGGAGCAGAGTGGCGAATGTGTAGAGCTCAGCACCTGGGAGCTGGACAGACTTGGGGATTCACTGGGTCCTAGTTCCTGTCTGACCTACAGACCCAGGACAGGGACAGTTTGCATGGAGTGCTACAAGATTCTCTCTGCTGTTGAGCACTCAGGAGCCATATAGAAGTTTCTTCCAGCAGTCCTGGTCTCCCGTCTGAGTTGGAAGAAAAAGGAGTGGAACAAGACTTCAAAAGGACACATGTCTCTGTCCCTGGATTCTCTTCTTTGCTGAGCTCAGCTGGACCTTCAGTTGTCAGGACATGACTGGTTTCCAGACCCTGCACCAACTTGTCCCTGAAGTGCATCAAATGAATCACAGCCTTCCATCCCTATACACAGCAGAACTTGACCCCTCAGTTGGTCTGTCAATAAAGATTCTCTTCTTAACTGTTTAGTGGCCTCCTTGGCCTTTGACCTATCCAATGGAAGATCCCTTTGGGAATGCACTCATCTTCTCTGCTCTTAGGCTAAATTCAAGAAGGCTGGAATGTAGAGGGTAGGAAATTATTGTGATATGCCATCCAGACCAAGAATATTCAGAACTGAAGGAGGAGGAAGAAGAGGAGGAGGAGGGGAGGGGGATGGAAGGGGGAGGAGAGGGGGAGAAAAAGGGGAGGGGGATTGAGGAGAGGTGAGGGGGAAGGAAAGGAAGAAGGAGAGGAAGAAGAAGACTCAGAACTCTCATAGTGGTGATGAGCCAAGAACCTCCCACTAGAGCTGGGCAAGTTCCCAGCACAAAGGGCTGGAGACTGTCAACCTCCTGTTCCCAACCACACTGGCTCAGGATTCCCAACAAGATCTAAATCTTCTTCTGTCCTCTGGATGGAGCTCAAATTATCCTGGGGACCACAGTTGGGAGTCTTTCTCAAGCCAGGGGAAGCTCCCTGGCACCATTCCTCAGAGGCAAAATATGAATACCACTTGTGCTGTTTCATCAATAACTGGTCATCTAAACAGTGCTTTGGAGAAACTAAAAGCACCAGTCTGATTCTCACAGTTCTTTCTGCATCAAAACTCAAAAGATCAGGTGAAAATTCAACTTATACTTAACAGCAAGTTTTCTGGCAGGGAAGCTACCAAAGTGATGGTTCCTCTCAGGATCTTCTCCCCATAAAGGAACAAGATAGAGGGATGGGGAAAGAATCTGAAACTAAGCCATGGCCCAGAAGGGTTACCTTGCACAAGGATGGGGAAAACTCTCTGCTGTGCAGAGAGGCCCTAGCCAAAAGCAGTTGGCACAAGTGAGACAGGGGTGATCTCTTCCACTCAGATGCAAAGCCAGTCACAGAGCAGCCCTGTGGCTGTCCTCAGACTAAATGGTCCAGGGTACAATATAGTCCTGAGCTAAGCCTCCTGGAGGTGCCCTCTGGGAACCCAGAGATGCTGACCACTAGAAGGCAGTGATGGGAAAGAAGGGGCCTAGGCTCCATGGGCCTCCAAGGGTCCAGGGCTCACGGAGATCAGGAAAGAGCTGCCAAACAAGTGGAGGATGGTGTTCTCCTATCTCTCTGCCCCTTTGTACCTGCTGGATCCTCTATAGGTCACCTCATGGCCCAGCACCTTTCCTCTGAGGTCAGAAGAAGCCAACTTCATACCCCATTGCCAAGACGTTCCCATATGTTCTGACCAAAGCTGCACTCTGGGCTCCCTCATCAGGGGAGTCTTAACCATGAGACCCAAAAAGTCATGTGAGAGCCGCCTCTATAATCCTCCTGGCCCTCTTGCAGTCTGCCTTTTCTCTACTCAGTAGGCAGAGAGGGAGGCACTTTAGGGGCTGAATGCTCACCTATCCCCATCTAAGAGCCATGATGCAAACATGGTGGAAGGAGAGGGATCGGGAGCTCTTTCTAAGAAAACAAATGTAGCATAAGTCTTAGCACAAGACTAACTGAGCTCTTACAAGTTCAGTTTGCAGCACACACACAAAAAAAAAACAAAAGCTGCCCTAATCAGCAGACTCCCACCCTCTGAGTGTCCCACCCACTCCATCCCCACCTTGGAGCAATCACTCTCCCTCTGGGAGAGGCTGAGAGTCTCCAGAATACCTCTTGACAATCACCAGGCTAGGCATCCTACAGCTTTGGGCATCACCATAAACTCAGAAAACACCTGGTCAGTGCACATCAGAGCATGACCTCCTGTCTGAGAGAGGGCAGGACGACAAAGCATAAGTCTCTCCTCTTGCTGGAACCATTCTGTTGACAAGACGAATGCATTAACCAACCCAAACCCCAGAAGAAAACTGTAGCCTCCCAGGTAAATTCCCAAAGGGCTAAAATGGGCAGCCCATGGTCTCTGAACACAAGCCTCACTGTTGCCCTGGCTGCATGGCCCAGACATTCAGCCTCAGGGTACTGAAGGATGAGAAGGAAGTTTGTGATGCTAAGACCCAACCTTACTGGCCTTGCCCTATGTGTAGCACAGCCAAGGCAGGCAGGGGTGTGCCCTGTCCCGAGAGTGGCTTCTCACCTGGCAGATCTTAAAACACAACAACAATACACACTCATAGAACCCCCCCCAAACCTCCTAGGTACTCACAGATGCACATACACACCAGCGTGTGGCTTACATGCACTTGTAGCTCACACTGCAGTGCACTTACTTATTACAGTGCAGTAGTTTATAGTTTTGAGAAGTAGTTGAGACTGTAGATCTTGAGCTGAACATGGTCTGATCTATTTCTCTCTGTGTCCTCAGGTAAAAAACCCTACCTCTCTGAGCCTTTATTTTCTCACTTGCAAATGTGCATGTTAGAATTATTTACCTCCAAGGCACAATATGAGGATGAATGGGAAACTGTCCACACAGTCCTAGCCCAAGATCGGTACCTGACTGGGATGTTTGCCCAGGAAAACAGCACAGAGTGCTGGTGAAGAGAGAGTTCTGGAAGTAAGGAGATAATGGGCCATGGCATTGGCCACTCTTGCTGTCTTTAGGCTAGTTTTCCAAATCCAAATGTCCATCATACGTGAGGGTACTGAGCCCATGAGGGTATTTTGATACCATAAGGATACAAAGACCTGCAGCACCTGGACTGTCAGAGGAACAGACTTGGGTCACTTTCAACCTGTCTGCCACTTGCATGGAAACTCCAGGGACAATCTCTGTGCAGGCACTGTCTACAGGAGACAATTAGAGGGAAATAGCTGAGATAAAGAAACTCTAAATAGAGCAGTGACTGATACAAAGAGAATGAGCAGGAATGGTCTGTGTGTAGAGTCGGTTAGGAAAACCATCCAGGGATAGATAGCCAGAGACCTATAGGCATACAGATGGATACAGGAAGACCATTCTCCAGGCTGGTGGGCTTGACTAGCTGTACATGCACAGACACCCACAGCTGAGGACAAAGCAAAGAGGGTGGAAACATAGATGTCTGCTGCCTATCAACTTTGCACCCACTACATGCCTGGGACTCCGCAGAAGCCCTTTCCCTCTGGACAGCTGTGTTTCTGCCAGGCTCCTGGCCATCAGATCCATATCGTGCCTGGGCAGCCTGGAGTGGGCAGGTGGGCAGTGGGGCCGAGCAGGTCACCAACAAGCTGAGGCAGGAGCAGCTGTTTCAAACAGCTGACTCCCCAGCATGGCCACAGGCAATTACTGAAGTACCTTCACTTGTCAGCCCTGAATCTTAATGGTATTAATGAGACCTCATGCAATTTTCTCCCTGGATAAAATGCTTTTCTTCTATGATCCCTGGGTCCAGTGGGGCTGCACCTCTCCCTGGTCCTGGCTTTGCCCACTCTGTGTGGCAGCACACTGAAATTCTTTCTGTCTTCTTTTTTGAATTGTAATTAATTCTTTGCAAGGGGGATAAATGAACGTGCTGTCTTCATATCTAATCATCTTTTGGTCATTTGCCTGCAAGAGGAATTGGCTGCCGTCCACCACTATGGAATGTGAATGGAGGAAGGAGGTGAAGGCAAAGCAGAACTAGGGCTAGGAGATCCCCAGCCCAGTCGGCTCTCCTCCTTCAGGCTCCCCTTTCCTGGGAAGGGAGGCCAGTCATGTCTCTCACACACAGCTGTGCACACTTGTCTTGGGCACAGGTGGTGGTGATGGTCAGATCTGACATGGCCTCCACCACTCTAGGAACTTTCACCTGAACACGCACCGAAAAGATGCTCTTCAGCTGGGTTAACTCCCCGGAAAATACATCCTGTGGGCTTCCCTCTGATGTCCTTCTATGTCTCTGAGCATCTTTCTTGATCTCTCTCATTGATTACTTTTTTTTCCACCTGTCTTTTAAATATCAAGGTGTCCCAAGGAGTCACACTTGGCCCTCCTCTCTGTTCACTGTAAAGCACTAACTCAGGAAGTTCATTCACCCATGGTGCCCAGGGGACATGAATGTCCACCCCCTGAGTAAGGACCTGGAGAAAATGTCTGACAAAAGTTGATGAGTTCCATGTTTGTGGAACACTAGAAGTGCTGAAGAAGTCTGGTCATCTTTTCCTCTTCTGGAAAGTGAAGGTTTTTATAGAGCTTCACAGACTAGTCAGTATGATTGCTGAGGACAGTATCTGGAAAGTGTCAGTAAGTAAAGATGCATGTAACAGGACTTTCCCTGTGGGTACAGGCAAATATATTAGCCCTCCCCCCAGTCAAATTCATGTGGACACGCAACAGTCATTTCAAACCCAATGTCTCACCCACAGTGACAGCACCTCCCTTCACCTACTGTTCCATTGTCTGAGCTGTAACCCAGGACCCACCCCTCAGCAGTCATGGTGTCGTAGGAACTCCAGTAGGGTCAAACAAAGGTATGAAAAGTCTTAAAATATCAAGAAGTTAAACACTGAATCAGCATGTAACTTGGCAATTGTAGCTAAATTATAGCTATACACCTTTAAAAAGTGCGATGTGCACTAAAAAAAAATCTTTGTACACAAAGTCATAGCAGCATGTCCATCAATGGACGGGTGGATGAAATGAAGTTCAGTATGTATATATATATATATATATATATATATATATATATATAAAACAGGACCTTGAGCCTAGGCAGGCACTCTACCACTTGAGCCATGCTCCCAGTCCTTTTTGCTTTAGCTATATTTTTTTGAATAGGGTCTGACGGTTAAGCGCAGGTCAACATAGACTGTGTTCCTCCTATTTATGCTTCCTGCATAAACAGCTGGAGCATACCATCATGCCCACCTTTTTTGCTGGTTGAGATGGGGTCTCACAAACTTTTTGCATAGGCTGACCTCCAACCATGATCCTCCTGATCTCTTCCTCCTGAAAAGCTAGGAATACAGCTGTGGGTCACTGCACCTGGCACAACAGAACATTATTTAGCAATAAAAAGGGAATGGAGTATATGCTACAACTTGTATCTTAAAATAGTTATGCTGAATGAAAGGAACCAGACCAAAAAAGTCACATATTTTTGATATGTGCAGAGTAGGCAAATTCACAGAGAAAGAAATTATATTGGTGGTTGCCACAAGTTGAGGAGAAGGAAGAAAGGGGAGTAACTGCTTAGTGGATACAGAGTTTTTATTTTAGAGTGATAGAAATATTTTGGAATTAGGAAGAGTTGACATTTGTGAATGAGATAAATGCCACAGAACTGTTCACATTTAAATAGCTAATTTTATGTTATGTGAATTTCACCGCAATTTTTAACAAAAGAGTATGTCATATTTTCTCTGGATGGATATAGAGCCCTTTCTGTTGACAGAACAGAAATGTCCAGCACATGTAGACAGAAGAGAATCACAACATTGAAGATATGTGGAAGACAGAACCAAAGGTACAGGGCTTCTGGAAAGCCTTTTTCTTCCCCAGGCCCTTCCCCAAATGAGCTGCCCTTCCTGTCTCCCTGGGAAGGCTGCAGTCCTGCTTGTGTAAGGTTGGATCCTGGGAAAGAGCGCTGTCCATGCATGGTGTATAAACACTAGCACCAAGGCTGACCCCAGCCACCTAGAGGCTCAGAGTAGCCCAGCTATATCTGATTCTCAAAGCAGGATGAAGTGCTTTGACAGAGAAAAGCAGCTGCCACGTGGGACTCAAGTTGTATTCACCCAGACCGCTGGGGAAGCCCTGCTCTGGAAGCTCCCAGGGCTAGGAGCAGAAGGATGGAGCTCTCTAAGGCCATGTTCCTCCAGAACATGCTTGCAAGGTCTAAAACATTTGTTACCGGGGAAGAAGGGGCTCTGGCCAAAACGGCAAGCCAGGCCCCATCCTCCAGTCCACCCCAGCAAAAACCTGAGCACTTCCTCTGCCTGCTTCAGTGGTTCTCAGAGTGCAGCCCTTGGACTACTGCATCAGCATCCCCTGAGAACTGGCTAGAAATGCAAATCAAGACACAGCCCAGGTTCCAACAGTCTATTTTAACAAGCTCTCCAAGTGATTCTGTTTGCCTGCAAAAGTTAAGAAGCCCTGACCTACTTAAAAACCTTCAGTGGCTTCCACTGCCAGGGCCCAGAATCATCTACACAGCACACAAAACCTCTGGGACTGACTCCCTGCCTATCTTCTGAGCTCCTAGTTCTCCTCCCTGTTCCCTCCTCCTACCCCTTCCCAGCACATCTTGCTTCAGCTACTCCCACCTGCAACGGTCGGGTTGTTTCCAGCCTCTGTGTCATGAATCCTCCTGCTTGCCCTTTCCCTTTCCACACAGAGCACACTGGCTATCCCCTACCATGCACCTCTCACTCTGACCAGTCCACCTCCCTGCTGAACTTAGCTGTCACCTGTCACTCCTTCTCAAGGGCAGAGTCACTGCATTCTGTACATATGTGGTACCCGGCTCAAAGCAGGACCTCAGCCTTATCGCCAGGTCCATCACAAGATCCCTGGACACACACCAGCATGCGGGGTATAGTTATTTTGTTTTACCAGTGGGTTTACTGTTATATGACCCCTGGCGGTCTCACAGGAAGTTCACTGCAGCTCTTCCAGACCAATGCTCTTGGTGGCATGGCCTTTGAGGAGCATCCAGAGTCTGTAGAATGAACAGTAGAGTTGGAGCCAATGACCAGTCTTTGAATCCCAGTTGGGTCACTTTCTAGCCCTGTCATCTCAGGAAAAGTTCCAAGACTCAGTTTCCTCCTCTGTAAAGTGGATTCTTAACATTCTCGATGTATTTAGTAGAATACATTCTCAATGCATTCTACTAAATTTAGATAAATATATGTCTTAATTTGAGTCCCCCCGAAAGCAGAGACTGAGGCAAGGACTTGAGTATAAGTA
Source organism: Castor canadensis (assembly GCF_047511655.1). NCBI lineage: Eukaryota > Metazoa > Chordata > Mammalia > Rodentia > Castoridae > Castor > Castor canadensis. The sequence continues at coordinate 56,096,031 of NC_133402.1, read as the reverse complement.
ATTTATTTTAAAATTGATCCTACAGAGTAGGTGGGAAGATGTGGAGAGAGCAAGACATGAAGGAGGAATATAATTATTGCTATGGTAAGGGGTGGGGACTCGACCCTGTGGGAACCTCTAAGAGGCATCCAGAATGCTTCCTTATGAAACTGTCATCCATGAGACAGACGGGGGGCCATTTATCACGTCTCCCATTTCCCACTGGTTAAGGACTGATGGGTAATTAGCTTGCTAACCACCACCACCACCACATGACCTTCCAAGCTGCTCTTGTTTGCAAGTGCCGGGGTTGCCAAAGCTCCAGGGAAGGGCTGAAGCAAAAGAGCAGAGAAGGGCAAGAAGTACACTTGAAATGGGGCTAAGGCTTGAGTCTGAACTCACATGGAACTTTCCACCACAGAAGTCAGATGGGCTGGAAGAATGTGAAAGAAACCCTGAAACACTTTCCACAGTCTGTGAAATGCACTCCCTAGAATGTTGGCATTAGTCCCAGTGTCACCTTGATTTCTCTGAATTGAGATTTCCCCTTTTGTCATCAGTGGTTGGTGACCCTCAGGGCAGAGACGTTATCTCTCTTGTTTATCACTGTATTTCCAAACACCAAAGAGAGAGCTGGACACAGGAGACAGTCTCAAAAAAACTGCCGAATGACTGGAGGAATAAAAGCATCTTTCACGTAACGAATACTCAAGACAATGAACAGTACTATTCAGATTCTGAATTGAAGGAGAGAATGCAGTTTGCTGATCAAATGACGGGGAATCATTCAAATTGAGCAGATTGGAATTCCTTCTCCATTCAAGATGGAGTAACAGAGACCAGGTTCACCCTCTGAGCTGAACCAACCAGAAGCCGGAAACAAGACATTGGCCAGCGTAGAAGGGTTGTCCCTAAGATATAGGAAAGCAATTAGAGTCAGCACTGTGATTGCCTCAGTTGAATGCTTAGAGGAAGTCTCCAGGGAAGCATGGCATTGCAAGAAGGTATGGGGGAGAAAGGGGAAAGAAATAATAAAGAAACGTGAAGACAGTTTTGGGGGGATGAATATAGTCATTGTCAATGATGGTGAGGACTTCATGGGTGTGTGTGTGTGTGTGTGAGAGAGAGAGAGAGAGAGAGAGAGAGAGAGAGAGAGAGAGAAAGAGAGGGAAAGAGAGAGAGAGAGAGAGTCCACACTGATCAAATCATATTATTTAAAGGATGCCATTTATGGCATGTACTTGTACACAGATGAAACGATTTTTTTTAAAAAGGCAGATGAGGTTTTTTGTCCAGGTAATAGAGAATAATCTACATAATGAAAACACATGCAGAGCTCATTAGAGTGTACAAGTAAGCAATACCTTTCTGGTGAGATGCTTATCTTCCTGGGGGGTTCTGACACACAATCTTTGTTCCCGTTGGCTCTCAGTTCTGGTGGGGGCTCAGAAGTTGTCAGTTCTACATGAGTCACTTACTCTTCCATATTGGAGTCAGTTGCCACTAGAGGGACACATTCAGCTCACCAGGCCACACACCGAGATTTGTTTTCCTCTAGGGGTTCCAACTTTTTCCCCACACTCCACAACATCCCCAGAGAAGAGGAGTCTCCTTCCTGCAGCTTCTCTGATACCTGGGGTCATTGTCACCACAATTCAGAGAGCTCCAACCTTTGCTGTACCCACTTACTACCCTGTTTGTGGACCCCTTGTGATGCCTACATGGAGGCAGTGACAGCTCTTCTCCAGGGATCATTCTCTCCCTTCCTCCCCCATTCTGTGCCTTGGGGAATGAGAAAACAAGACTGCAAAGTGTTGCTTGGGCCTTAGTGAAATAATTTTTTCTCAATTTGTCATTTATTTCCTTAGCATAATTTCATTTCTTAGACACAATTCTTTCAATTTGATCTCATGACTACTGCCTCCCGAGATCCTAAACGTGTTCCCAGAGGACTATGTTGGGGAATGTTTAAGTGCAGCCTAATGCTCCCTTCTGTCCATGACTGGGAGTCTGGATGCTGGGTTGAGCCCCTTCCTCATTAATCTGATCTGCCTTTTCCCTTGGGACCTTGTGTCCCTTTGGACAACTTCACATCGGTCTGGACAACATATGCTCCTCCACAATCTACAATCAAGCTACGTATGACTAAATCTCCATTGTGGACAGGGCTTTGGTTATTTCCCATTGGGAGTCTGAGCCCTGTGAAAGTCAGCTGTGTGTCTGAATAGTTGGGGTAAGAACATCACACGCCACAGAGACTCACAGATCAGATTAGCAGACTAATATGGTCCACAGAGAGCTCTACAAAGACGACCATGACTTCCAGGGTCTGCCTCCTACCCCAACACTTTTCTTCTGGGGATAGGTTGTAAGTTGAAAAGCTGGAAAAGTAGACCTTTCTATGCTAGCATTGGAATTTTGAAGAGATTGTCAGGAGGAAGGGAGAGTTTGGCAGGACCTTGTTCTAATGGGGAAGCAGCCTTAGCCGGGTTTCTATTGAAGCAGATTTGCTCAGCTTTCAAACTGGGCCTCAGGAGTGAGTAAAGAAAGGTGACTGGTCTGATGTCATAGCTGGAAGCCTACTGCAAACTGCTGCATCCTATGACATTCCAGTGAGGATGTGAACCCTTGGTTGGGATCAGGTCCACCTGTGGCTCGATGAAGCAGGCCCAGAAGTTCCCTGTGTCCATTACAGGAGCTGCAACGTCTCCCAGCCTGGCCTGAGCCCCATCTCTGAGCTGGGTTCTCATAGCAAGGTTTCTGACTCTTGTGTGAGCCTTCCCAGCTAGCCTTTTCAACTCTGCTATGAGATTTTTCTAAAACAATCATGGCCTCTGCTGGTGATCCTGTTGTCACCCTGCTGCCTGGCAGAGGAAGCACACATATAATCTTGGCCCCACCCACCTCTTGCTCTCATCTCCTTGGTCCCCCATCCAGCCAGTCCATCTTCCTGCCACTCTGGACTTGTCACCACCCACTAGACACACCAGTCCTAGTTACTGAGAATGTTTCTTGTTGTTGTTTGTAAAATTCTGTACCACTTCCTCAATACCTGTTGTCACTCCATAACCACAACTTGGATTTTGTGTGTCATTCTCACGATTCAACTTGATAACGTGTTTTTGCCTTTTAACAAAACAGTGTTGCTTTGCATATTTTTAAATTTGTATGAATGGCATCATATTGGACGGCTATATCCTACAAATTACTTTCTTTGCTCAACCTTATAGTTGAAAATTCATCCCTGTTGATGTGTGTAACTATTCACTAACTTTTATCATTGTATAGTAGTCAAGTTTTCCTGTTGATAGACATATAGATTGCTTCCACATGCTTTATATTAATAACAATGCTACTCTGAAGAGTTCTAGAATCCTGATACGTATATAAGAGTTCTTCAATGTTTTGTTTCTTTTAATTTGATGGGTCACGAGGTACACATAGCTTCAACAGAGACTCACTTGTCAAAGTATCTGAAACAATTTATTCTCACAGCAATGATGCATAAAGATTCCAATAAATTCACATCTTCAATAATTCCTGATGTTATTTGAAATTTTTGCCAACCTGATGGGTGTAAAATTTTATCTGGTCACAATTTTATTTTGCCTTTCTTCTAGTTACTAGACTATTAATTTCGTGGCTTTCAATTAATCACACAGCTCACCCTTATATAAGTTTGTCTTGAATCTGGACCGCCCCCATGATCTGCTTTAACCAATGGAATATAGTAGCTGTGTTTCAGGGCCAAGCTGGCTCCAAGTCTCAAGAAAACCTGTCAGCTTCTCGTCTGATACTCTTGGACTCTCCAGTCAGCAGGTAAGGTATCCAGGTACAGTGCTTGGGAGGCCACCATGAAGAGATCACAGTGAAAGGTCACAGGGAAGGGTCACATGGAGGAGTGGCCCTGAGAACTGAGGAATCTAGCCAAAAGAGAACAGAGAACCCAGTTGCATAACCCTGTTGAGTCATGCCAGCTGGCACCCCACCGCTAGTCATCCGAGCTAAGTGCTAGATATGGGAATGCAGAAGCCATATTGCACCTCCAGATCCAGCAGACATCGTGTGGGGCAGAGATAAGCTGTCCTCACTAGGCCCTTTCCAAACCTCTAAGCCACATAACAGTGAATAATAGTTTACTATTTTAATAGTGGGGTTTTTTTTTTAAAGACACAGAGTTTGGGGTGCTTTATTAAGCAACAAGAGATAATTGAATGACTTCACTACTAGTAAAGTTGAGTAACTTTTCATAGATTTATTGTCTGTTTGATTTCCTCTTTTGTAAATTACTTATTTACATCCCTTACTTATTTTTAATTGGGTTATCCTTTTGGTTTTGGTTTGCAGAAGTTATTTATATGGTCTGGAAATGCATCCTTATTGGTTAAGTATATTACAAATCATATGCTCTGACTTCCAGGTCACTTTTGTAGCATTTTTGATGATAATAAGACTTTAATGATAATACAGTTGCATTCACCAATATTTCCCATTAGAGCTTATGCTTCTTGTGTTTTAAGAAATTCTTCCCTACCCTAAGACCATAAAAATGTATATGTATCTTCCTCCAAAATATTTAATGCTGCGCTTTCTCATTTTTATTTTAAATCCATCTGGAATAGTCTTTGCTGATGTTGACTAGTAGAAATTCAATCTTATTTTGTTGCCTGGAAAGGCCTCGTGGCACTACAGTACATATCTGACTCCATTTTGTTTCCTTATAAAGAACAATTGGCTCTGTATTATTAACTGAATAACCTTTCCTTCTTCCACTGATAATAGTGTCACGTCTGTCACAAAACAAGTTTCCATGTCTGCATGCCTATATGTATGAATATATTTTTTCTGGAATGCGTGTTCCATTGATCTATTTGTTCAACCCTACCCCTACCCCGACATTGTTTCTACTACTTTAACCTTTTAAGAAGTTTTGTTATCTGCTAGGGTGAATTGCCACCATTTGTTCTTTCTCAAAATTGGTTTGACTATTTTTTGGCCCATTCTTTGCCCATTATCTGGGATAAATGTTCTCCTACGTAAATTTTTGAATCAGGTTGGCAAATTCCAAAGTAAACCCTCTAAAGAATGTGATTTATAGACTAGTCTAGAGAGAATTTATATTTATGATATTGAGTTTTCCTATCTATGAATGTGATATATCACTCTATTTATTTAGAAACCTTTCAATGTCTTCAGAAAGGTCACAAGCATTTGTTCTTAGATTTATTCTTTTATACCTCACAATTTTGTTGTTGTTGCTACTGCAAATGGTATTTTCAAAATTGTGTATTCTAACTCTTAATTGCTGGTAAATAGGAGTGTATTTCATTTTTATACATTGACCTTATGTTTAACAACCATCCATCACATTAATTCTAATTTTTCCATGTAGATTATCACATTACTTTCAAATAATACGCTTCTTTTCATCCTTTACAATTATTTTATCTTTCCTTTCTTTTTTCTGGTCTCCAGTGAAGTATTGAAAAAAAAGTGGTGAATGGAAGCATCATTTTCTATTCCTATTTTAAATGCATTGCTTTTGATGTCCAACCAAACTGCAAAATGCTTTCAATACATGTTTTTAACATCCATACATATTCCTTATAAAACATATGGATCACCATAATATGTTTTTCCCCTTTATCTGAAACTTCAGTGAATCTTGCACCATTTTAGACCCATTAAGTCAGTCATGCATTTCTGAGATAAAGCTAACTTGACTGTATGTTTTTTCCTATTGACAATTGAATTCAAATCTCCAATATTTTGCTTACTCTTTTAGTTATTTTTGAGTACTATTGGCATGTAGTTTTATTTTCTTATACTATCCATATCTTGTCTAGCATCAAGGAAATATCAGTCTCATAAAATGCATTAAGGAGTCATGCCCCCTCCATTCTCTGTAACAGTGGATATTAAAGAAAAGCTTAGCAACTCGTCTATAAAATCACATGAGATTGGTTTTGCTTTTTGTTTGGGATTTTTTATTGAGTTGATAGGCTTGAAATTACTGATTCAATTATAATCAGTCTTCATTATTTGTGGATTGTGTCTCTGAGAATTTGCCTACTCACTAAAAAGTATTTGTAATCCCAACATTAATACCTGTGGCACTTTTGTGTCATTCATGGACATACACAGAGTGGTGAGCAATTTGAATGACCCATTGTGCACGTCTCAGCTTAGGTCAAACAAGGCAATGCTATGCCTTCTTGTTTCAACTGTCATACTGTAAACAAAGATCTTTTCCACAGCTTATTTAGTGTCATATTTTTCACATTTGGGGGCTTTATGTTAGTGATTTTGCTATTTAAAATGGCCTCCCAGTATTATATTAACACAAGAAAGCTGTGATGTGTTTTACAGAGAAAATATACATGTTAGATAAACTTAATTCAGGTGTGAGTTATACTACTTTTGGCTGTGAGTTCATTGTTAATGAATCAATAATTCAGTATGGTCAGAAAAAAGAAGAGGAAGTTCATTGATCTGCAGGCTATTGCAGAAATTGCTAAGGAACAGTTTCAGTGCAAGATGAAGTTATGGGAAAGATGGAAAGCAGTTAAATTTGTGGAATTTTGAAATGATGATAGGTATTTTTTAAAGCATAGTTGAGCGCTAGGGGCACAGCTCAAATGTAGAGTACCTGCTGAGCAAGTGCAAGGCCCCGAAATTCAAACACCAGTACCACTGGGGGGTGGGGGGAGCATAATCGTCAACATTGTTGTAAGGCTGAAAAACAGAGAAATTATAGTGATGTTATCCCAAAATGTTAAACATTTCCTAGTGATAGCTGGATAGCACATTTCAAAACACAACACACGGTGAAAACTGTTAAACTTGCAGGCAAAGAGGGGTCTGCAGATCTGGAACCTACTGAAGAATTTTTGAAATACCTGAAAAGTATTGTACAGGGAAGATATATGTGGAAGAACAGGTTTTCAACATTGACAAGACTGACTTGTTTAGAAAGGACAGTTAACTGGGCTGGGGATATAGCTCACTAACAAAGCACTTGTTCAGCATGCCCAACACTGCCAAAAAAAAAAGTAAAAAAATACAATAAATTAAATAAAAAGGACATCAACAAATCAACCAATATAATGCAAATGGAATTTCAGTTGATAAGAATGTTGTGAGCAGAGGTTCATGGGAACCTAACCCTGTATTTTCCCTAAGAGAAATAAACAGCTCAGTACTCATTAATTCAGTGTTTGTGGCAGCTTTATAGAATATAAATAACATGACAACTAGAATCTACTGTATTTCAGTGATTATGAAACAACTTTGCTTTCTACTTCTTGCCTCGGTGTTAGTGAGTACTATTTTCCTGGAAATTGACCACTTGGTCTAAACTTTCAAACCAATAGCAATAAAGTTGTTCATAATATTTGCTTATTATCTCTTAAATATCTAATTGTTCCCCTTTTTTCATTAACATTGTTTGCTTGTACCTTCTTGCTTTTTCCTTGATCAAGCTTCCTAAAGTTTATCTCTTTTAATCTTTCCAAAGAACAATGTTTGATTTTGTCATTTCAAGAATATATAAATGGAATCAATTGTGCCATGTCTGACCTTACAAGATGGGCTGTTTTCACTCAATAAAATACCATTGAGGTCTACCCAAATTGTTAAATATATCAACAATTTGTTTCTTTTTATTGTGAATAGTTTAATTTTCAATGGTATCACACAAAATGTTTAACCATTCACCTCTTACAGGATGTTGTTTTCAGTTTAGGTTATTATAAATAAAATTACCACAAACATTCCTGTGCAACTTTTTGCATAAAAATAAGTTTTCATTTCTCAGGGACAAATGCCTAGGGGTATGATTGCTGGCTCTTATGAGAGCATATATAGAGGTAGTTTTATGTCTTTCCTCATTCTCATATCTTTAAGTATTTACTCTTACCTAATTACATTGGCTGATATCGTAACGTTTAATCATGTTAAAGATAGTTGGTACCTTTGCCTTAGTGTGAATACCTCCAGGGTTTTCCTATCCAGTAAGATTCTGACTTTAGGATTCAAAGTTTATACATTTTATCAAATTGAGGAAGCATCCATCTACATACATTTCCTCAATACCAAGTTGTTGTTGAGACCATCCTGCCTCTGAAGCCTGCAGGGGAGAACCCTCCCTTATCTCTTCCTAGCTTCTTAGTAATTTGTCAGAGATCCTTGACATTCTTTGGCTTGTAGCTGCATTTCTTCAATTTCTACCTCCATTGTCACATGCTGCCCTCGCCTCCTGTGTCTCTGGCTCTGTGTCTCTTTTCTTATAAGCACACTAGTCATATTAGATTAAGAGCCCAACTAATCCAGCATGAACTCATTTTGACTTAACCAACCATACCTTCAATGATCCCATTTCCAAATAAAGTCATTCTGTTTCTGTCTTCCTTTCTATCTTGTTCTAGAGAAGACTGATGAAAATTTAATATTCTTATTCAGTTAAGTAATTTGATAGTTTTCCTGGAAGTCCTAAGGATTTTCTTCGTCTTTAAAGTCTGTAGTTTTACTAATACAGGTCTTATGTTTGAGAGTTCATCATTATAGGACAATATTCCAAGCATAATATTAAGAGACAATTCCCCCATGGGTTTTTCATGTTTCCCTCCAGAGAGCAAGTGAGGCACTGGACTATTTTCTCAAGGAAGAGAGTATAGAAATCAGTCTCAAAAGAGAACGAGTGTCTCCCTCCCGAACAAAGAGAAAACATGCTTACTCTCAGTACAATGGAGCAGAGGGAAAGACGCCTCCCAACCCTTATAAAGGACATGAGTTCCCTAAGCTCAGGATTCCTCTTCTGGAATGCCGTGTGTATAAAAGTCACCTACCCTCTTTTCCAGAATAAAAAAATGACAATGCTTTAGTTACTGCTATGTCTGTAACTAATAATCTTTTCTCTCTGAACTAGGAGTCTCATGTGTCCTACTGAGACTGTAAAACGATGCCATGTTAGCTTGTTGGCTTTTATGTAGAATAACATACAAGAGCCTTCACAGTTCTTGACCACATGATCAGCTCTTTTAATATTATTATTTAATTTTCTCCTATTTCTGGAATGTTTTCTTGGATAGAATTTTTAAAGTTTTTTGTTGTTCTTATGGTGTTTTTTTTCTTCCAGGGACTCCAATTGTATGTAGGCTGCAGCTTCTTTGCCTGTCTTTCACTTCAATCACTTTCAGAACAATTTTACTTCATTCATTATTTTGTTTTCATTATTTTGGCTGTTTTGGTTGTTTCCTAGCTTTCTTCAGTGTTCCTTTTAAAATTTTTCACTTGAAGATACTTTTTGAACACCTTGCAATATATTCTTTATTACTGGCATTCTGTTGCTTTTTTCTTCATTCTGTCGAAATGAGTTTGGTCATCTCTCACTGCATTTGTTCCCATGTTTTGTTCATTTCTGTTTTTAGTCTTTGGATTTCTGGTTCTAGTCTTTTTTAATCTCCAAATGTTTTTCTAAGGGAATTTAACTCAGATCAGAACATTGTGTTATCAGTTTCTTCTACTTTGTGGGTGTTTTTATACAGAGAACTTCTATAAGTAACTAGTAGTTTCATATGAATTTGGCTTGATTTTTTTAAGAAAAATTCCCTATTCCTGTGCTTTGTGGACAGAGGTTTGCAGTTAAGAGTACCCTCTTCTGTTAGCTTACTGAAGTGCAGTTTCTTTGTGGATGATGAAGAGGGGAATGGAAAGGATTGGCATATCTGGATCCTTTTTCACTTCTGCAGAATCCATATTTTTCCTCCTTCCTCTACTGCCACATCTGCATCTTGATTTGTCTGGTTATTCCCTACAATCTGTGCTTCTCTGAGGCTGCCACTTCCAGTCCTAATTATTTTTAAGTCACTTTCCCTTTGGCTGATACCATAAACCACCACATCCACCCCCGTGTCCAGTATTTTGTCACTTCTGTTGAACTTTCTTTCTCAGGTGTGATCTTGCCTGTGCTTTGTCTGTGCCTCTTCTCTCTATTTCCCTTTTCACAGGATCTTTTAAGCCTCCTCCACCTTCCTACTCACAGATCTTCAGCAGCAGGTGCTCTATAGGGACATGGTATTTATTTCTCAACTTATAGTTAGTTAAGTTTACGGGTAGTTTCTGTCTCCTGGTAATGTGAAGTTGTGGATTGTGGGTGATTTTATTTCCTCTCCCACTTAACTTTGATTTTAGAGATAATGTGAGTGTCTACCATTTTTTACCAAATGTGGAAGCTCTACCCCATTTTAAGAATTTTAAATGTCTATTTTGATTTCTTTTTTGGCCCACAAGTTATTCAGGAGTGTGATTAAAAAATCTCAAAATATATAGGATTTTAAAAATTATTTTTTTCTGTTTATCACTTTACTACATTAGGATCAGATGCAGTCCCTATGTAGTTGGTTCTTTGAAATATAGAAAGAGCTAATTGATGGCCTGCATTTTGGTTATTTTTTATACATGAAACTTGTATGCTTAGAAGTATGGATATGCTCCAATTTCTCAATTGTTAATTATGTTATTTAGATATCCTAAGATTTTTGTTGTCTGCTTGAACTGTAAATTACTGAAAGAAATATATAAAAACATTCCCATCAAGATGTGTTTTTGTTAATTTATTCTTATTGAACCTTCAAATTTTGCTTTATACATTTTGAGAACATGTTACTAGGTATATTCAATTTTATGATGATTTCTTTTTAATGAATTAAACATTTTATCATTGTAGGTTGACCCTTTTCAACTTTTAAAAATTAATATTAATTTTGCTTGGGTTATTTTACAATTATCTCTTTTCATCCTTCTAATTTCAGCCTTTCATGTCCTTTTGCTTTAGTGTATTTCTTACAAGCAGAATATCCATGGATTTTCCCCAAAACTTTATCAAGATATAGTTGACAATGAATTTTTCAATTTAACCTGATAATTCTACCTTTTAAACAGAGTTTGCTACATTTATATTTCATTCCACATATGAGTATATATAATTTTCCCATGCTATTTTGTGTTCTATCTTTACTCTGCTTTTACTATTTTGTAAGTTCAGAGATTCATTAAAGAAATTGATTTCTCTCATTGTGAGCAAACCATTCATCTGGAGTCTGGCACTTCGCTTAGTGTCAAAGCCAAGTAAAATTAAATGTATTGTTACATTTTGGTGCATATGGATACATATATATTTATATCTATTCTTCCTACAATAAGCATATTTCAGTTTCACAATCTAAAAACTATTTAGAGATGGGTAGTTTAATATGTAGATGGATAAATGAATAAATAATACATATGAAAATCATATTGATGTTACAACTAGGTAGACTTATCCATATCCATGTAACAAAAGTGGTCTGAAGACATGGTAGAACTCCTCTAACCTACCTCCCCTAAATATTTTCACCTATGATGGGTAAATATCTGCCCCTTCCAAAAAAAAAAAGAATACATGCTAGTAGGAGTGTCTAGCTGAGCCCTCCTGGTTGGGTTACCTTCCATATTTAGCAAATAAAAATATTGCATGAGATACTAAAAGAAATTACATATTGATTATCTAAGCTTCAAATGTAATGGTATCTGCAGTTGTTCGTGTAGCCTTACCCTATGTGCTGGCTTCATCTACCATTATACTGGAGAGTAAAGAGAAGCCAGGTGACTTGTACTTATAAACCTATGATCTCTACCTTGGATGAAGCTGAGAGTGGTAGACATGTGTGTTCTCCATCTGGACACCCAAACTCATAACCTCTAACTTTGCCTTGGGGAAACCTTTAGCATTTACTGCAGGGAATTAGCAAACTACTGCTACGTGGTTTCTAGACTAATGGAGTCAACATCCTAGAACTACCATCTGACCCTTCCCAACAACTCCAATACAACCTGCTCCTTCCTCTCACCAGACCTTCTGCCAAGGTCAGGAGCAAGATCAGACAGAGAAAATACCACACTGAAGGATCACAGGTAGACACAGCCTTCTCCCTGAGCTCAACAAAACACTGCTAACCAGTCCCCACCATGGAACTTACCTTGCTCAAAAACATTAAATTCCTGATTCCAATGAGTATGGATCATTGCCAAAGTCCTCTGGGTCTGTTAATCACTCTCTCCCTAATCCTTACCCATGAGTTTGCCTGCTTACAACTATCCAAAAGACTCCATTGTTTCTTTTTCCACCCTAAATTAATTATAGTAAGCTAATAATTTACCATTTTGTGCAAACTCTAAGTCCTCTGTACATTCTTCCATTATATCTGGGATGGTTATCTCTCGGGACAGCTCAGACTCGAATAAGTACAGAATCTCGCCCTCTCAGGCTTTACTTTGGAGTTCAAATCTGTCATTTGCCAGCTGTGTGACATTAATTTAGAGTTTCTCTGAGACTTTTGCCCCTCATTTTAAAATGGAATAAGTACAAGTGACTTCTACAGATCAGATTTTATTCTACTTGATATCATTTAAACTAATAGGGGAAAGAAATTGCAAACTCAGTATTTGAGCAAGACCCTATTTTTTAGAAGCCATATAGCTTAACAACAACAAAAAAAAAGCTGCAAATTTCATTTTTAGCAGAATTAGGAGTGATCAGCCAGTTTACACCTGAATTCTGTAGAATACTATGCAAATGTAAAACAGGAGCAAACTTTTTAATCCTCATAAGGGGTATAGCTTATTTTAGTGAGGAAAGGAAAATAAAAAGCAGTGAGTATAGCATGTTACTCTTTGCATAAGAAAGGAGGAATATAAAGCTATACTTTATTTATCTTCAACAATTGATGAGAACTTAACAGCAGTAGTTATATCTAGTCTACCTTATAAAGTTGTGAGGTAAATAAGAGCATGTACATAGTATGTGTATTGTGTATTTATCAGTGTCCTTCTGTGCAATACTCAGAAATCTGGCATATAATAAGCATTCACTAAATGTAATACTATAAACTTTTTATGTTTTTTTCTAATTATAAAATTATATCTTTTGATTGGAGAAAAATTTAAAAGATCGAGAAAAATACCAGGAAAAATAATCACTCATTATCCCAGAAATCAGAGGTAAATCTCTTAATGTTTTTCATATTACTTGTTAATCTTTGTGTTTTCTATCAGGCAAAACATACAATTTTTTATTCTGTGTTCACCTTAAAGCAAATCCATCCCTTTCAAACTCTGTTTTTAATATCTACAGTGTACTCCATCATATAAATAGCCTTTGTCACCTGTTATCTACCCATGTTCCCAAACCCTGTCAACTCCTTGAGGATAGGGGCTGTTTCTGATTCATCTTTGTGTCCCCTGTGTCAGGCACATAGAGGGATCTTGATAAATGACAGTCCAACAAACACACAAATCTGAACATTATCTAACTAGTAGTTTGGTTTTGGACATTTGGATGATCTCCAGTTGTTTAACCCTCTAAATAATGTCAGCGCAGTCCTGGTCTACGTAAATCACAAATCACTAACAAATCTTCATTTATTTCCTTAGGCAAAATTCCTAGAAGTGGAACTGCTGGCTCTATGGGTAGGAAAAACTTCAGGTTGTTTAAATCACACTGCTAATTTGCCTTCCAAAAAGTCCCAGTTTGCACTCTCGGCAACTGCTTAGGGGAGACTAGGTACTGATGCTCCCTGAAATTAGGAGCTCTTATTCCTAGATCTTTGTTCATTGAATGAGAAGGGAATGGCGATCCAATAAGCCAGGCACAGAAAGACAAGTGCCATGTGAGCACACCCATAGGTGGCACCTAAAATTGAGAATAGAGTGGAGAGTAGGAAGGAATGAGGGATGGAGAAAGGTTGGACAACAGTACTAAATTACACTTAGAGAGGAGATATAATTTCTAGTATTCCATTGCACAACAGAATCACTATAGATAATGAAAATGTACTTTATATTTCAAAAAGCTCAGAAGGGATTTTGAATGCTTTTACCACAAAAAAATGATCAATGTTTGAGGAGATAGATACATTTAACCGAATTTAAACATTATGCAATGTATACACATATCAAAATATCACATGACATCCCATCTTTGGATCTATTTAAAAAACAGAAAAGGCATCCAATTGCTTTTGTTTAAATTTCTTTAATTATTTTGGTGAGGTCGAACAGTTTTTCAAGTCTTATGAAACATTATTTTTTTCCCTTTATACCAGTTGCTTATTCATGCACTTCATCTATCTACTTGGGACTTCATGCTTTTCTTCTATAGCTTCTCTTTTCAAATTTTGAATCTCTTGCTTGTCTCTCACCTCATAGTTTACCTAATTATCTCCAGGAAATTGTTTTAGAAATATAGGGAAGGTTTATAGTGTGGAAATTTTCTACCAGATACAAGAGCATAAAAGAACAGTACAAAGAACCTCCATCTTCTTATCACAGACTTCAACAATTCTAAACACTAGACATCGTGTTTTATCTGTTTATCTATATCTTCCCCAATACACACATACAGATACTTTTTGTTTTGTTTTTCACCGGAGTATTTTAGGCAAATCCTAGTCTCATAGCACTTTATCCATAAACATCCAAAGAACTTTTAAGCTCCTCTGTATTTCAAGTTAAGAAATCCATGTATTAACTTCACAATGAATGATTTGTTTATAAGATTTCAGAATCCTTCTCTCTATCCTACCTCCACATTTCATTCAATCTTTCTTTATATATAAAATGTGAACTTTCCACATGTTTTCTCTCATATGTGAAAGATAGATCCAAAAAATAAATATATACACAAAAGCAAACATGATCATATATAAATTCATATGTAGAACATGTTTATAACAGTGAAACTACTCTGTGGAACTTGAAGAAGGAGGGAGAGGAAAAGAGAATGATAGATCATTAACAATATCATAAAACATAACATCTGTGAAGGTTGAGGATATAAGGATATTGGTATTGAAAGCTATTGAAAAATGGCTAAAGCAGAGCAATGGAAGAGTTTGAACCAGAGTAAAGTAGACTCACAGCAGGAACACACTGAGAAACCCCTTTAAACATTGACTTAAATATTAATAACTAAAGACAGAATTGTAAAATAGGTATAGCGTGGGGGATACTTGGAAGAGGGGGAAAGGTGAAAGACGAAGATTAAGGTGAGGGTATGGTAGATGGACTGCATACACTTATATGAAGTAAAACAAAGAAACCTCTTGCAATTGCTCTAAGTGGGGTGTGGAGGGGCATGGAGGGGCGTGGAGGGGAAGAGACAGTGGAGGTGATCTAACCAATGTATAATATAAGCCTATTTGGAATTCTCACAATGAATCCCTCCTGTACAACGAACATATCCTAATAAAAATAAACAAAGTAAAAATGTGGCATTTATCCTTTTTCATCCCACCTGCATGTACTCCCCGGGGTATTGGTGAAATACTGTCGCTATGCATTTAGACCAATGAGTGGCTAAGGCCTTGTCAAAGGTACCCAGATTTGCAGGAGAGAAGAACCATCAATTTGCATTTGCTGAACACATGAACAGCTAGCCCCCTATGCCTGTGTGCTAACTGATCACCAACCCTCACCAAACGCATAATTCAGCAGCATTAACCATATCAAAGCTTAGTTCATCTTCATTACATAGTGACTCACATCGAGATAGGAAAGCAGGTTCATCTCCTCCTCTCTCTATTTTGTGCTATTCCTTTGCCATCCTGGAAACAGCACACCCCCTTTCCCTTCCCTTTACAGACTGGGCTTTGTGTTTTAAGCAGAGCTCCAAGAAGGCAGCAATGTCTTTATTTCCTATATTGGAACCATTTACCCAATTTTAAAGTTTACTAGCCTGAGAAGGCTGCCTGGTCCATGAGACTATGGGTGGGCAGAATGGGGAAGAAGGAGAAGAAGCAGCAGATTCGGGGGAGAGATCAGGAGGAAGACTTGTCTGCAAGACAGCAAAAGTAGTTTTTAAAAAATAAGTGCTTGCAAAGACATAACTACAGCCAGGCTGGAAGAGGAGAAGGCCATGCTAGCCTCGTGCTCTGGCCGGCCATTCCCTGTGCTAATCCCAGTGAGAGCAACAGGAGCTGCAGGAATCTGAGCCGCCTGTCTGACTTCAGCATCTGGCTTGGAGGCCAGGGCTGTGGATCCGGGGAAGCTCAGTCGTGTGGGTGAAGAAATACCAGCTTGTCAAGGCCCAGGAACAGCCATGGCCTTGATCCCAAGCCTCCTCCAGAAAAGTTCAAATGGCCTTTACAAACCAGCACTTGCATTTGAGTCAAGCTTTCGCCCCTGCCAGCCCTTCAGCATCTCCTGGCCTGGTACAATGTCTGAGAAAGAGAGAAAGAAAAAGAGATCAGCCTTCTTGTGATATCAGGGTACATTCTTGCTGTCATACATGCACATATGTATGCATGTGTGCATCTACATCAAACTTTGGGGAAGTGGAAGTTATAAGGCACCTTGTTCAAAATGAAGCCTGCCATCAAATGGTAAACAAGGAGGATTCTGTGGGATTAAAATGTCAAGCCTGACCCAAAGCCAGGCCTTTGCTAATGTGCACTGTGGCCAGTGGTGGCTCAGCAGTGCCTGGAAAGATTTTGAAAGGCTCGAGGCCGGCACGAGGTGTGTGAAACCAGAGCCCTGCCTTTCCGTGGAAAAAGCCAGGGCAGAACAAGGAGACAGGCTCTCTCGCCATGAAACGTGTTTAAAGAAGAATCTTTTGAATTAAAATAGATGTGCTCCCAAAATAATCTTGTTTTGAAACATCAGAAATCTTAGGAAGAGGAAAAGGCTATCAATACACTTACCCTTTGAATCTGTTATGGCCCTTGCTATTTATAATGTATTTTTCCTCCATGTGGCTTAAAATAATCAACAGACATTATCACATTAACTCTTGCAATCCCTCCTGTCCTTCCACAGACTCCTGCCCTTCACGGACAGAGAGGACACAGTGCCGGCTCTGGTGGCTATGACCTCTGCTGACCTTGCTTCACTGGGCCCCCTGGCCTGCCTAGGCTTGGGAGAGCTTCCTGGCCACCATAGTTTGGGCCATTACTCATCTGCACAAATGCCATGGTGCGGGGAACCTGCCAGAGGCAGAAACTAGAGCATCAAGCTGACCAGACCCTAGCAGTCTTTACTGCAGTGTTTAGAGAGCCTGGAGTCATCGTGAGGCCTGTGGCAAGGAACTGTTAACTGCTAATAACTTTCTGGTGCCCATAGATCATTCATTTTTTATAAGTAGAGCAAGGTAAAGTTATTGCAAGATAAGATGAAAAATGCAGCCAGCATAATATGTATGTATTAACTTTTAAAACTCTGTCGAATCCACACAAAAGTCCATATTATCACCTTGTCTTGGAAAATCAATAACTTGGCAACCTGGGACTGATACTCACTTGACAGCTCTTATTGGAAGCTGGATGGCTCTGTCCCTTCAGTAGGGAAAGGGCTCTGTGACAGATCCTGTGGATTCCCTGGAGAAGGTACTATAGGCATGTGGCGTGTGACCCCTCTCAGGCAGGGACAGGATCTGGTTTTCCAGACTCTGAAACCTAAGCCATTCGGGGCTCACATTTAAAAATGCAAGCACGCACGCACACACACACACACACACACACACACGTGATGACATATACAAAGTACCTCAGTCTGTCTTAAACTAGGTAATTTATTAAAAAAAGAAATTCATTTTTTATAGTTCTTAGAAGCTGAGAATTTCAAGATTGAAGGCCTGTATCTGGTGAGCGTCTTCTTTCCGGTAAGACTCTGAAGAGTCCAGAGGACATCACGCAGAACATTACATGGTGACAGTGTATATACAAGAGACAGAGCCAAACTTACTTTTATAACAGGTCCACTCTCAAGATAGCCCATTCGGATATTAATCCACTAATACATGAATAGATTAATGCATTCCCAAGGGCAAGGAACTCATGACCTAATCACCTAATTTCCCCATATATCCTAATACTTCACAATGAAGATTAAATTTCAGCATGAATTTTGGTGAGGACATTCAAATCATACTACAAAGTTAGGTGTAAAATGAATATTTTATTTAGAATTAAAAATAAATTATAATGTTGATGACATATATCAATGATAGTTACAAATTACAATGTATAACAAATGCACTCATATCACAAAACCCCCAAATAATGTAACCTTTAAAAGGTAATAACTGCTCAACATGCCTCTTACTGCTTTTTTTTTCTATATTTTTGGCTACATATGCTCTGATTGTGTCTCCATATGAAAATGATTTTGTAATATTTTGTCTGGAGAGAATAGATGGAAATTCAATCTTCCCTCTAGATCAGCTGGTTGGAATTTGTTTTAAATTATTGATAGTTTAGAAAAGTTTCTTTTAGCTTCACTGCTCATTATTGGCAAGGTCATATGCCTTTTTAGGATTGTTGTCAAATTTAGGAAAATGGTTATCAAGTTTCTTTCACATCTGAGTGGTTGTAATTGTACTTGTGGTTTGAAATATTGCTATGGGCCTGTGCCTGTAGCATAAGAATTCTAATCAACTCTACTTTCCATGATTCCTATCAAAAAAAGGAAAAAGGGATATACAAGGAAATTATACTTACATATTCTGCCTTATTGAGAATGTTCTTGTTAAATGAACTTCTGTTTCGACAAGGCATTGACGAGAAATGAATCCATCATTGCAATGTTATATGCTTAATAATCAGAAGATTACCCCACAGGGTCCTCATGTTTTAGGACTTAGTTTTCCTGCACTACACACCTACTTCCAGAGCCAGATGCCATAGGTATGTTCATGTCACGATGCTGAGCAAGTTTGCCGAGTAGGCAATAAGGATATATTCTCGAGAATGATACAGATCACAGAACTATATTCCACCAAACCCACACTAAACACATCCCAACTCAAACCTTAGCGGATACATGAAAAGCCCTTGACTATTTCAATACAACCTGCCACAAAGAGGAGTTTGACACAGCTAAAGACGCGAACAGGCCATGATAGGGTCTTACAAATACAGTTAACTCTTCGCCTTTGCAAAAGCATAGAACCCTGCAAACACAATACCGAGATCCCTCCCAAGATCTCAAAAATGTGTTGACAAGTGACAATTGAAGCTTCACCTGCTTCCCTCTCAATCAGCCTCTGTGGTGGATAATCACAACTTCACTCTGGCTTTTTCTACAGGAAAATAAGGAGGTTGAAAAGCCTTGCATGGACACTGAACTACCACATCCCCACAGTCTTAGCTTCTGAACCAAACCCTATGTGAGCACCTTTCACTGCAGTACCACTGGTTGTTGGAGTGCTTCTATATTATGGTAGTGACTTACTTGTCCAAGATAATCTTTTGGAGTTTTTTCAAAATCTGTGTCTTGGGGAGGAAATGCACCTTACATATGGCTATTACCCACTGGATATTGCCTGCCCCCAGAGAAACACCAGAAGACTGCAGTGCTATTGAGAGGTCCTATCTTATGTTTCAGATAGAGAGGGGGAAAGGGCCCTGAGATTGTTGGGGGCAAGATTAGACTCTTCCTAAACCATTCTTAACCCAAAGTCCACCTTTCTGCCATCCCTCCTCACACCAGGTAAAATACCCACATGCACAGCCTTTGGATAGATCTTTCTTAGTATAGTGTCAACTGTCGCTCCAGGGTTGCTGTGTAACTCATCAGCTCCACACCCTTTGGCATGAGCAGCTATCATTTATTCTCAGAGATATTATGGATTAGAAAGCTCTGCTTCATACTCTAGAATCGTGGGCCTCGTTTTGTTCCACATATTTCTCATTTCTGTTGGATCAGAGGACTAGCTTAGGTATGTTCTTCTCAAGGTCACGGCAGTGGCACAAGACAGTCAGCAGAAACATGTGAGGTCTCTTAAGGCTTGCGACCAGCATACTATGGGTTTCACGTACTTGCCACTGGCCAAAGCAAATCACATATGGCCAGTTTCAAAGTCAAGGATGGAAGTAAATTCCATTCATGAACAGGCTATGATAAGAGTATGACAAAGGAAGGGGTGAAAAATTGGGGTCAATAATTCAACCTATCATACCTCAGTAGGAGTAAAGATGACAGATAGGTAAGGCCAGCAGCCCACTATAGGGAAAAGAGAACTGGGGAGTGCTATAGGCAACACAGCTTTAGACAGACATCGGACAGGGGCAAATGTAGACAGCTAGGTGGATTTGTTGCTGAAACACTGTGCCCAAAAAGCACTGACTCTAATGGATAGATGTCCATCTGGAAGAGGTTCCAAGAAGCATACCATCAGCTTTTTCCCTGCTTGACTGTTTTCATCCTCATCTTGGATGGAGGTATTGGAATTGTGTTTTGTCAGATTTGCAGATGTCACACAGCTGATCAGCATAATCAGGGCCCTTTGATAATATGTCAACATTCAAATTGGTGTCAATAGGCTGGATTCATGGACCCAAGACAGCAAAGGTAAGTAAATAAAGAAGGACGCTGACATTTATTGAACAGTTTCTATACACCAGGCACACATTTTATTTAATTCTTACAACTTTGAAGTAAATAATATTAGGCTCTTTTTCTGATTAAAAAAGCAATATCCTAGAAAAAGAACAACAAACTACACTCTAAACAAGAAGAATGAAGGAAATGAAATTAAGATGGAAATTAATAAAACAGAGGATACAAAACAGTACATAAAACCAAAGCTGTTTCTTTTAAATGATCAGTAAACATGATAAATCTTTAGCTTAACTGATCAAGAAAAAATGAGAGGACTGGAGGTGTGGCTCAAGCAGTACAGCACTTGCCTAGCAAGAAGGGGCCCCTGAATTTAAACTCCATTATTGTCCAAAGAAACCCAAAAGACTCAAACTATTAAATTGGAAATGAAAGAGAAGATTTCGCTACTAACTTTATAGAAGTAAAAAGGATTATAAGGAAATGTTATAAACAACTACATGTGAACAAATTAGCTAACAGGAAAAACAGACAAATTCCTAGAAAGACACACATTGCCAAAACTGACTCAAGAAGAAATTAAAACATAAATAGGCCAATAACAAGTAAAAAGATTGAATTAGTAATTTAGAACTCTCAATAAATTGAATCCAAGCCCAAAGGAAGTTACTAGTGAATTTTATAAACATTCAAATAATTAATACAAAATCTTCGTGAACTCTACCAAAACTTAGGAGAGGAGGAAATACTTTGCAGTTTCTTTTTTGAAGCCTTTACTACCCTGAAATCACCAGATAAGGACATCACAAGGAAAAAATCCCTACAGAACAATATCTTTTGCCAATATTGATGCAAGAAGCTTCTATAAAATGCTAGCAAACCAAATGCAGTAGTATTTTGAAAGAATGATACGCTATGCACAAGTGAGATTTTGTCTGAAAATGCAAAGTTGGTTTAACACCCCAAAATTAATTACTATAATATAATATACTGTATAAGTACAATAAAGGACAGGATCCATAGAACTGTTTCAATAATGCAGAAAAGGCACTTGACAGAAATCAATTCCATTTTCAGATTAAAAAAAAAAAACACTCAACAAAATCAAGAGAGATGAACTTCCTTAATCTGATAAAGGGATCAGATGAAAAACTCACAGCTAACATACTAAATGGTGAAAGACTAAAAGCTTTTCCCCAATGATCAGAAGCAAGACAAGGATGTCTATTCTTATCACTTCTACTTAACATGTACTAGAGGACAATTAGGTAAGAGAAAGAAGGAAAAGGCTTCTGAAGACATCATGATCTTGTTTATAGAAATCCCCAAGAACCCACTAAAACACTATTAGAATTAATAAATAGGTTTAGCAATGAGGCAGACTGCAAGATCAATTCACAAAAATCAACTATATTTTTATATTGAAGTGAATATTTCAAATTTTCCAGGAAGAAAACAACTTCATTTACAATAGCATCAAAAAAAGACAAATAATCCAACTTAAAAATGGGCAAAAGATTTGAAAAGATATTTCTCCAAAGAAGATATACAGTGCCCAATAGGCACATTAAAAATGTTGAATATCAGGCTGGTGGTGTGGTTCGAGTGGTAGAGCACCTGCCTAACAAGCACAAGGTCCTGAGTTCAAACTCCAGCACCATGTATATACATCCTCCTAGGCTATAGCTCCTTTTTTCACCTGTATAGGTTTAAGGTTTTTTTTTATGGAAAGAGCTTTGTTGAGATAAATAACATAGCACATATTCACCCATTTAAGAATACAATTCATTTTTTTGGTATATCCACAGAGTTTGTAACCATTACTACAATTTCATTTTAGAGGAATTCTCCCTTGATAACAAATTCTGTGCCCATAAGCAGACAATTTCCTCTCCTACCATCTTCGTCCTCAGCAATCATTAATCTGCTTCCTGTCTACATGTATCTGCACATTATGGATATTTCATATAAATGGAAGTGTACATTGATCTTTTACATCTGACTTCTTTCACTTAGCATAATATTTTCAAAGTTCACCATATTTTTCTTTCTTTCTTTCTTAAGTTGTATTTTTTAAAATTTTTTTGGCAGTACTGGGGTTTGAACTCAGGACCTTGTGCCTGCTAGGCATGCACTCTACCACTTGAGCCATATCCCCAGTCCCTTTTTCTTTAGTTAATTTTCAGGTAGGATTTTGCTTTTGCCCTGGCCAGACTGCATTCTTCTTATCTCCACCTCCTGCACATTTGCAATTACAGGAGTGATCCACCATGCCTGCACAGTTTGGTTTTTGTTTGTTTGGTTGGTTGGTTTTTGACATAGGAACTCACTTTTTTGCTTACACTGGCCTCAAACCACAATCCTCCCATCTCCACTTCCAGCATAGCTGAAATTCCAAGTGTGTGCCACCACACCCAGTACTCCTCATATTTTAATATTCACCCAGGTCACCTGAGGATTGTGTTAAAATTCAGACACTGATTTGAAGGTCTGGAATAGAGGTTAAGATTCTGCATTTCTAACAAGCTGATAAGATAGATGCAGTTAGTCCTTACACCACTCTTCAAAAAGCAAGGTCCCACAGGAGTTCTCTGTTTGTACAGGTAAGTGAAAGGGGAAGCCTAGATTCAAGTTCATGGGACAGCAGAATTCATAAATAGTGGCTAAGTAAAGGATGGATTAGGATTGGATTCTTCACAACAGTTGTCAAAAACAGTCAGGGGTGTTCTATAATCATAACTTTAGCATATCAAGAGTTCACCACAGCACTGAATGAGACCTTGAAGGGAATTGATAGTTCCAGTAAGGAAAGTGAAGTCTTGTGTACTTCAGTCTCTTCAGGCCACCTCTGGAATCCAAGGCTCAGCTGTGGAAACCACGTTAAGAAGAACACAGGAAAGTCATATTTTGTCTAGAAAAAGGTTGCCTCCATATGAAGGGCACAGAAGCTTTACCTTAAGGATAATAGATAAAATGGTGGTGACCTTCATATTCAAGAAATAAAGATTCAGGCAAGCTAGGATGTCTTTAAACCAAGGACTAGCTTATAAAAGAGAAAATGAATATTTCTGTGTAACCAGAAGACAGAACAAAGATTGTGAAGGGAAGGTTGTAGAGAATTCACCCCAACAAATAAAAAAGTAATAAAATGCTAACAATCAGCAGCTTCCTACATCATCCAGGACTCAGAAACCAACCACAATTGATTTAAACCATGTGGGAAGATTACTTATCCACAAAACATAAAAGTCTAGAGATAGGTTCAGCGCTCCATCTTTCCACAGTTTTCTCTATCTTGGCTTCATCTTCAAACTCTGTCAGTGGTAACAAGATTGTCCTCAGAAACTAGAGTTAGGTCCTATCAGTTCAGTAACCAGAGGATGAATATGGCACCTTCCCAAAGGCTCCATTAAAACTCTCAGGACTGACTTTTACTGGACAGATTGGGTCAAATGACCATTCTTGAACCAATCGTATGGCCACTAAAACTGGGAAGTGAGTTCAAGCTTGACCAGACCACAAGACCTAAGACTAGAGGAGAGTAGTAGCTTTCCCATAAAACACGGCCTGAGTGCCCTTTCCTGAATCAAAGTTGGTCAGTAAAGCCAAAAGAATTCCAAAAACTATCTGCAAATTAAAGAGCTTCCCTTGGGAGGAGGAAAGGGTTCCTCATCACTGAAAGCATTCAAGCAGAGGCTGAATGACCATCACCACCTTTACCCAGTAAGGACCAGTAGATGGGAGTCAAATCTTAGACTGGCATCACTCATCTAAGGAAAATGATTCTGCATTATCTTCATTCTTATCCTCAGGCACCTGCTTCTACCTCATAATACCTTTCCTTACAAAGAATACTCTTAATTCGCATTGAATAGAATTTTTCAGACCCTAATTGGAAACAGACTTGTTTCCTTTCACTTTCCCTCTTAAATCAGCTTTGTGGCCTAGATGTACACTCACTTTATGTCACTGGCCTTGCCTTACATCTTTGCTCTCATTAAACACATTCCCTCACAGCAGATGTTGGGAGAGGCTCCAGCATAATACTATCATCTCTTTTATGTATTATTCATCAGAAAATCACTCCTTGTTAGAGGCAAAGTATTTTGTTTTGCCAAAAAATAAGATCACTAAAGCTAACTTAAAAAAAGTGTCTGTATGATGTGTGTGCATGTGTACATATGTGTTTGTGCATCTGTGTATATGTACATATGTACATGTTCATAGATAACACTTAGAGGACGAGGCAGTACTTAGCAGACTGGGATAAGAATCCCTACCAGCCTCTCCAGCTGCTGGAAACCAACTAAGCTTCTGCAGTCAAGGTGGCCCTGGGACTTACACAGTAGCAGGAGTTTATACAGATTCACCCAGGGCTCTGCCATTGTTCACCTGGCTCAGCCATTGCCACAGGTTTGACTCTTTATACTCACTACCAACTGACCTGACTTTCACTTATCCTAAAGAGGAATCTCATTGGGCCACTTCCTGTTTTTCTCCAAACAATAGTATAAATCTTTAACACTTTTGAAAATACCCATAGCCAGGGGAGGTGAGACCTGAACAGATTTGGTAGCCCAGTAAGTCCGTGGCCAGCACCTTCAGAACCTAGTGCTAACTTAGCCAGGACCTTGAGTTTGTCAGGTGCATTTGAGTGTGGCAGAGAAGATTCAAAAACCCTGGCTCATGTTCTCCCTATTAGTTACCAATGAATTGAAATGGGGTAAAGAGACAAAGCTGTCAAGACAGCACTAAGTTACTATGTTTTCAAATGGCAGAGGCAAAGGGAGCTGTGGACCTATTACACATTGCTCTGAAGACAATGCCGGGAGAGGGCTTCAGATTAAGTAGGGAAAAGAAATCCACCAAGCACTGGTGTCCTCCGCAATGGTGGCCTCTGGGAGGGGAAGGTCATGTCTGTGTGTCCGTGCTGTATTCAAGAAGGCCCTGGATGTATAGTAAACTATGCATACCAAGAAACCCAAGCTATTCATGACAGCACAGGCATGAGTCCTTCCTCCCCAAATGTGACATCTCCTCCCTATGGAATTTCCAGGGAATTCACTGGGGAAAGGGCCAAACCTAAAGGACTAAGATATTAGGAAGAGCCAGACCACAAAGTGATTCAGCACCCTGCTCCTTGCTGAGAATAAGACTGAAAATCTCTGACAACAGGAGCATCCACGGGCTTACCAGTCCTAATCTAAAGTCACTATTTCTGTGAAAATATACAGCCAGAGGCATGGAGGGGATGCTAGGGGATGCATTGTGTCTAGCACTGCAAGAGGATTGGACACAGTCATTATGGCATCTTATAAAACAAATTCAAATTGATCAGCCAGTAAGTTAGAGTATCGCCACCCTGACTTAAACTGATTTAAAGGAACATAAATTGAGTCAATAATAAATGTGGAAGGAGACAAGAGTCAGGGGAAAGTATGTGGTAAAGCATTATTGGAGTTTATGTTATTTATTATAAGGGATTAATAGTAATAAAAAAAGGCTCCCATGACAAAGCCTGTGAAAGAACCTACTTAGATCTACAAGAAAGATCTGGTTTTAGGAACTTAATTGAAAATATTAAATAGAAGACAGCAATTTAATTAAATATAAAGAAGATGGTAAATTGGTGAGTTGTATCTACTCATGGGAAGAGAGATCTTGAGCAGAGGGCTCTGGTATGATCAGAAGGCTGGAAAGCAGACATTTTTGTGAAAGAAGAGAACATCAGTTGAGAGCTTGCTTCCCTCCTTGTCCAATACTGGCACCAGGACCCTTTTAAGT
Source organism: Castor canadensis (assembly GCF_047511655.1). Lineage (NCBI taxonomy): Eukaryota > Metazoa > Chordata > Mammalia > Rodentia > Castoridae > Castor > Castor canadensis. Next base: position 56,069,898 of record NC_133402.1, on the reverse strand, counting down.
GGTCCATTTCCTGAATCTCAGGAGATTGCACTGATGTTGCAACGTGCAGTGCACACCATGAGATCCCAGATCTGTCCACGTCCTACCCCACCCCCAGAGAGAGAGAGAGAGAGAACTTCTTCTCTGACTGCACAGTCCTCCTGGTGTCACCTCCATCCCTGCATGTGTAAATGAACACCCCCTCTCCCATGTCTATGAACACAAAGAAGGCTACCTTGGGTTAGCCCAGATCTGCATATAAACCAGGAGGAGTGTAATTCATGGCTAATGACCCAGGGAAATAAGTGAGGAAATTCAGGATAGAAAGCTGTGACATGCTAAATGCTGGAGCAGCTGACCTCCAGCCCCTTGTTGGCCCCAAACAACGCTATCAAAGTTCATGTTTCCTCCACTTGTTCTCATATAAGAAAGGACTGCAGCTGGGCCTGAAGGTGCTATGTGAAAGGGAGATGAACCACTGTGCCTGGACAAATTTAGGCAAGGAAGATGCATACAGATTACAGGAAGCAACCATGAGCTAAAAAATCAGGTGACTAATAGCCAGAAACAGAAAACCTATCCATTCCATCCTCACCCCCACCCCTGACAAAGACAGGAAGGCTTCCTTGGATGTCCTGCCTCCCCATCTGGGTTTTGGACACCCTGCTCTCTGTTGGCATGACTCTTTCGGCATGTGCTTTCCCTGGAACGTAGCCTGTTATCTAAAGTCACCAGTTTACCGGCCTGTCTTCCCCAATGGAGTGGGTCTTACTTATTATGGTCTTTTTAGAACCCAACACATATCTAAGCACAGAGTAGATGGCTGAAAGGGTGACAAACTAAAGAACTGGCTTCTTTGGAGGAGCAAAGACTGTGATTGTTATGACCACCTGACCATAACTGTCCAATTAGCAGCTGGTCAAGAATAGTGGGGCACTCCGCAGATATGGTGGGGGTGGTAATGTTTGAAGGTGACACAGGAGTATAGAGAAATGCCCAGTCTCCATTCTCTTCAAAATCAGCCTGCTTGGGCATCTCTCCTTGCAGCTGGATCTAAAAACTATGGCCTCTTTCAGAGCCCTGCAGGCAGGTCTGCAATGTAGCCAGGTCCTGTGCTTTTGGCTGTGGAGAGAGAGGGAACACACATTCAAAAGCATCATCTGACACCGATTGGACATGAATTAGTATATGTTGAAGCTGAGTAACAGGGGCATGAGAGCACATTATGCCCTTCTCTACTTTGGTGTGTGTTTTTATCATTCATAATAATTTTCAATAAAACAAATTTTTACATTTACAAAAGACATCAGCTTCAAATAATTTTCCTTCTTGGTCTTGTTTTTTCCCACCTCCTCTAACACAGAGGTTTCCAAACTGTGATCTCCAGACATGTTAGCCATCTTTTCATTGCTATAATAAAATAGCTGAATGAATTAACTTATAGAGAGGAAATGTTTATTTTAGTTCACAGTTTTGGGGGTTCCAGTGAAAGATCTGTTGGCTCCATTGTTTTGGGTCTGTGGCAAGAGAGAACACCAAGGCAAGAGTGCATAACAGAACAAAAGTGCTCACCTCATGACCACGAAGAAAAATAGGAAGAAGAAAGACCAGAGCGGAGCATGGTGGTGCAGGTATTCAATCCTCTGGGAGGCAGAGGCAGAGGAATCCCAAGCTTAAAGCCAGCCTAAGCTACATAGTCAGATCATATATCAAAAAAAGAAGGGAGTGGGGGTAATCGGGGTCACTATCCCCTTCAAAGGCATGCCCCCCAATGACCTAAAAGTCTCTAGTAGACCCCACCTCTAAACGTTTCTATCACCTCCTAATAGCACCGTCCTGGCAACCAAGCCTTTAACACCATTGGCCTTTGGGAGACATTCAAGATCCAAGCCATAGAACCAGACCAGCAGGACTGGCATCACCTGGGAACAGGTGCAAATTTGAAAACCCATCCTGACCTACTAAATCAGAAACTTTGGGGTAGAACCCAGCAAACTGTGCTTAGTAGCCCCTCTGGGTGATAAGGCATATGTTTCAGAATCACTGGTCTCTTATGTTTTTTTTTATAATCTGCAATGTTGTGACTTCCACAGCCTGTGATTTACCAAATTGTTGAAAGCCCTCCTTCACCGTTTTGAGAAGAATGTGTTTTCCTCCTAGTTGGCATCTCCTGTCGCATTGTCTGGAACCAGGTGACATGTCCATCCCTAAACTATTGCTGGCAATGGTCTGACAAATAAAATTGACTTGGTCAGCTTAGCCTGCTGCCCAAGATGCCTTTCCTGGTGGAGGTGTGGACGTACCGAGAAAATTGAGACTCAGCCAACAAGAAAGAGCAAGGAATAGCTAGTCTGAGTCCTGTCCCTGGATTTCAGGCCTGCACCTTGGAGTAGGGGCACACTGTACTGCAATGCAACTCTGCAAAGTGAAAAATGGGCTTGAAGTCACTGAAATTTCTGCAGCATTTGTTACAGGAGCCTGTCATGACTGATACAGATGTGGAGCCCCTGCACAGGGGAGCACTATTGCAAATGTCCCAGCTCTCTCACTGCTCCAGTTGGCTCCACAGCAGCTGGGTTTATACCAAAGATTGTCAAAGGGGCAAAAATGGAGACCAGATCAAATAGCCACAAACAAACTGAGGAAAAAGAGAAAACACTTGGAGGAATCAGAGAACTCTGGGGAAAATTTTTCTTAAAAATAAATAGAGAAGAGAAAATAGTTCACACATAAAGGAAAATATGTTATTTTTAAAAGAGAAGAGGAAATTGCTTGTATAAAATTTATAAAAATAATCAAAATTTGAGGGCTGAAGATGTGATTCAGTGGTAGAGTCCTTGCCTAGCATGCACGAGGCTCTGGGTTCAATCCCCAACACACAAAAACACCCAAAAATTGAAATAAAAAATTCAGTAATAAGAATAGAAGATAAAGCTAAAGAAATTGCCCAGAAGGTAGAATTCTTTTCTTAAAAGAAGATGAAAATTCAGAAGAATGGATTAAGAAATAATTAATTTGGGAATTCTAAAATCCAACATCAGAAGTTCCAAAATGACAAAATGAAGAATGGGAAGTACAGTTATTCAAGGAAAAGTACACAGACATTTCCCAAGACTGAGGAGAAGAGTTTCCAGATGAAAGGGCTCATTCAGGGTCCAGCAATGAATTGATGGGAGAAATAAAAACAGAAGCAAGAACAATTGACACTCACCAAAACACATGATTATGAAATTTTAGAACTGGGATGCAAAAGTTTCCAGAAAAAAACAAATAAAAGTCACACAGGAATGAGAAAGACATTGGAACCCTCTAAATAGAAACTTCTAACAGTCGAAAGACAGAGGCACAATGCCTTCAACATGACAAAGAAAAAAATGATATTTAAGCAGAAACTCCATAGTCAACATCAATCATTGCCAATAACAGTTGCAAACATTCAAGTTCTCAAAATCATAGTTCCTTTCTCAGGAAGCCCCAAGAAATCTTGTCACCAAACAAGGAAATAAACCTAAGAAAGAGGAAAAGGTGAGATCCAGGACAAAGGGAGTTCCCAGAACTACAGTGAGGGGATGCCAGGGGTTATAGGATGATAATCATAGGTGTACAGAAGGCTTGGAAAGAAACCAGGAAGGACAGAGAAATTCAGAGAGATGTTCCCAAGAAAATGTGAGGCTGATAGATTGCCTGTTGCATGGAGAGTTGGAAGTTCAGTGATAGAGATGTGCAGTACATGCAAATGAAAAATGAGGAAATTGTCCCCCTTCCCATCCTCCAGGAAACAATAGCAATAAGTTGGTTTTTTTCCTTTTATTATTCATATGTGCATACAAGGCTTGGGTCATTTCTCTCCCCTGCCCCCACCCCCTCCCTTACCACCCACTCCACCCCTCCCTCTCCCCCCCACCCCCTCAATACCCAGCAGAAGCTATTTTGCCCTTATTTCTAATTTTGTTGTAGAGAGAGTATAAGCAATAATAGGAAGGAACAAGTGTTTTTGCTAGTTGAGATAAGGATAGCTATACAGTTGTTAAAGAAAGGAAATATAATCAGAGAACAATAGGTTACTTAGTTGTCACTTACATTTATAGTCATACCAATGTAAACACTGAATATTTAGTTAATCAAATCTTGTGAGATAAATAGACTGAGAGAAGGAAGTAGGAGTGTGTGTGTGTGTGTGTGTGTGTGTGTGTGTGTGTAAAGAGCTAAATCCTAATCTTGAAATTAAAAGTCAATAGATAATATGTAAAACTGGGAAGTTAAGAAACTAAAGCACAATTGGGTAATTGAGAAATACAGTGATAAAAAGAGATGCAAAAGACAGAACTCTCTGAGGCAGGAAGGAGGGGGGGAAACTACTGTTCTTCAGAAGCTGAGCAAATGGAGCTCTTTGAATTACCAAAAAGAAAAAAAATGAAGACAGAAATGATTTCCACTTGTTCCAAGAGATTCAGCCACAGCTTGAATCTCAGAGTAAGCCTGTGGACCTCAGCCAAGGGTGGACATATTGTCACTGGACACGGACACAGCCTCACTCCCATTGCTGCAGAATCCTCATTTTGACCAAGTGATATGACTGGAGCTTTAAAAATTCCCTGGGGAAACCATCCAGCCATTTTCCTGGTTGACCTCAAAGCTACAGCTTGACCACTGGATTGCAGAATGTCTGCCCAGCCCAGCTGGAGACGGAAGTGTGGGTTCCCGCCTCCCCTCCCAAGCCCAGACTACCTCACACTCAGTACCATAATCCAATGGATTGTACCTGCTTCTTGCCAACCTTCCTTCTCTCAGAATCTCAGGGAAGCCAGGGCAGTGGACAGGAACAAAACTGAATTCAAGTTGAACGAACTTTATAATCAAACCTATGCCCAATTCCAACTCTGTAACCACAGGTTATTCATTTCTCTGTCATCAACTAACCATTACACATTCCAGTAATGCTAGGTGCATTCTGAATATCTTACCCTTCTTAGTCAAGACATAAAGTGACTCTACCTCAACTACACAGTTAATAACAGCTAATTCAGCTCTGTTGGCCCAGAAGACTGGATTCCTTCCAGTCTCTATAAATGTGGAGGGACGTTATCTTACCCCCAGGAACATGCAAAGTTTCACTGGTAGGGTATTTATGAATAAGTACTGCACTACACCAATGCTTGCTTATTAACTCAAGACGTGTTTAGGCAAGACCTATGCTAGGTACAGTCCCTGTCCTCAAAGAGGACAAGTTCAGTGCTTGGGAAGATAAACAACCACCACTCTCTGATAAGTAGATGTGACCCTCCTCCCTCACCCAGTTATTTCTGAGAATCCTTGACGTCTCTCCTGTGCTTGTGAGTGCATCCCATGACTGGTCACATCACAGCAGTCATTCACCTCTCCTTCCATACATTGTTTGCTAAGTCTTGACTATCTCCAAGCACCCTAGTGTCCTGGTGCACCACCCTTACCACGCAGCCCCTCCAGCACCACGACAATCTCCAATGTTCTGGAGTTCTAAAGTCACCAAAACGGGGCTACAGCATCTAGAGCCCAGGCAGAGATGGGAGCCACACTGTGTTCAGTGCCTAAAGAAAGTTGTTCTGCTCCTACATTTTCTGTGGGGAGCTTCTGCCACCTGGTGCCAAGGCAAAGTTGTTCCTGTACCCAAAGTTAACAAGGTCTCCAGTGAAAAATCTCCTGGGTATTAACCTGGTTCTATAGGATACTAAGCTAGGACAAATCCAAGTGACAAACCCATAAAGATAGGTTTATTCCAAACCTCCCATCTGTGTCCTTCTTCTCAATATCTCATGAAATAATCTCTCCCACCACCACTAGTCTCTCAAAACACATGTTGACATGGCTGAGTGTCCATGATGAGCTGAACTCCCAATACAGACACACACACACACACACACACACACACGCACACGCACACGCACATGCATATGCACATGCACGCACATGCACACACACAAGCATAGGGTTATCCCATCCCATTCTGAACCATACTGCCTGACCATTCCTCCATGGTCAAGGTACAGCATTCTCAAACCTTATTGGGGATAAAAAGGAGCAGGAATGAGGCTGAAGGATAGCTCAAGAAGTACAGCACCTCTTTTGCAAGCTTGAGGCCCTGAATTCAAACCCCATTTCCACAAAAAGGCGGGGGAAGCAGGAAGGCATGTGCCTCCCCGAGTCCTTCTTGCTGTATCTCAGGGAAACACCCTGTAATACAACTATCTAATGATTGATGCCTATGTAATGGAACATAAAATTTGGTAGTTGGGGAATAAGATTTATAACATGGGATATATGAGCCAGAGCTATGTTTGTGCTGCAATAACCTAAAAACTACAAACTTTTCAACCAGCTAGACACTGCACAACAGGAAAACTATGAGAGACATTTCCAACCCAGAAAGGCCAGAACTGGCAGGGCCCTCCATGACCAATTCTGTCACCCCCGAGCCTGTAAATTTCCAAATTTGTTGCTCATTCCCTCCACAACCCACCACAATAATGAAACTCTTCCTCATTCCCTTGGGACTCAGCCTCTGCCAGGCAAAGCTTTACTGTTGTTGGAAATCCCTGACTAATAGGACAAATTAATCAGTGATAAAAGATTAATGTAAGGATGGCAAATGGATTTCATTTCTGCTGCCAACTGTGATTGATTAGTAGGGGCTACCTAGAGTACTTATTTAAGGACAATGGCCAGAGCTTAGCTCAGCAAACAAAGCAACAGGATTGATTTGCAATGTCTGAACACTGAGAGCTCCAGGGACAATGGCATTGTAGGTGCCATTTTAGGATTAGTGGCCGCCCTAGGGTAACCTCTCTCCCTCACTGGGTAACAATTTGCATTTTGGCATGGCCCTTGGGGGGATGAAATCTTACCCCAGTCATCAAAGGACCTTGAGTCCTTGGGAATACATGTGGAGCAAGTGGACCCTAACAATCCTTTTGGTGACAGCCCTTTTCATGAGCCAGGAAGACTTGACCTTGGTAGTGGCATCTCAGAGGACCCTCTGCAGTGCTCCAATCCAGAATGAGAGGGAGGACTGAGTAGTCATCAATCCCAGGTCATTAACTTGTGCTTTCTAAGGAAAGGAAAAGAATAAAAGTACACAAATGTATCTTCTTTGCCAGGTGAATTTATCCTGTTACAGAGAAGCCTGCTCAGCACCACCACGGTGCAATCTGAAGGACCAGTCCAGGCATAACATCTGATGCAAGCTCCACTCTCACCCTAAAGGGGGAAAAGCAAGAAGGGACAGCAGTGGTAGAACTAGGAGTAGAACTGATTCTGATGAAATGTCAGTTAACAAGAGCACACCTTCGTCTGTCTCTGAGGCCCTCCCCCTTACCCAGTTTCCCAGATATCTCTCATGTGCTGAAAAGAAAGACAGTCAGGTGTTCCTCATCTCCTCTTGCTATTGCTCATTCAATTTCTTGTACTGCCCACTCAGCCAGGAGTGTCTAGCCCTCTGTCCCCAATTCCCTGGACTCTTTGTGGCCTAAGTCTTACTCAGCATTGTATCTGGCTCCCTTGTTTATCCTCACTAGGATGGTTGTCCTGCCTCTGAGCTGCTGAAAACATCTCTGCATATCTCAACCATTGCACTTATGCAGTATTATTTGTCTCTATTTGCAGCCTAAGTAGTGCCCTTTCCTCTATAGAACAGGGACTGAGTAGGATCTGAGTAGGACAGAGTCTAGTTCAGGACCTAACATACTAGAAGCATACAATAAATTTCCTTATGTGAATAATGGAATTTGGACTGACATAGTTGAATAGTGTCCCCTCCAAAAAGACATATTCAAGTCTTAAACCCAGAATATGTGAATGTGATCTTATTTAGAAATATGGTCCTTACAGAAGTAACTAAGATAAGAATAAGTAGGAGATTACCCTAGATTAAGATGGACCCCAAACCCAATGACTGGTGTCTTTAGAAGAGAAATATGAGGAAGGGTTGACACGTGGATACAAAGAGGAAAGACACATGAAAATGGAAGAGAGTGATGTATCCACAAGTCAAGGAACACCCAGGATTGCTGGAGCCACCAGAATCTAAGAGAGAGGCAGAGAACAGTCTCCCTCAAAGCTTCTAGAAGAAACAAACTTTGCCACTTTCATTTCAGATTTCTGTCTTCCAGATCTGTAAGCAAATTTATTTCAGTTGTTTTTTTTTTTTCATCTGATAGCTGTTCACTTTAATTATTGACCAAAAAATACAACTGGAAAGTATAAAAGAATCACATCCCTAAAGCAACAAAGGATGGACTTTAGGAATGATCCAGGAACATTTCTGGGTAAGGCATAACCTACCCTAATAACTTGTTTCCCAAAATTTTCTTGAGTTCAGTTACAATCCTCTAAAGAGAAGCCCCCAGCAAGTACCTTTTCTTTTTTTTTTTTTCATTTTTCTTTTATTATTCATATGTGCATACAAGGCTTGGTTCATTTCTCCCCCCTGCCCCCACCCCCTCCCTTACCACCCACTCCACCCCCTCCCGCTCCCCCCCCTCAATACCCAGCAGAAACTATTTTGCCCTTATCTCTAATTTTGTTGTAGAGAGAGTATAAGCAATAATAGGAAGGAACAAGGGGTTTTGCTGGTTGAGATAAGGATAGCTATACAGGGCATTGACTCACATTGATTTCCTGTGCATGTGTGTTACCTTCTAGGTTAATTCTTTTTGATCTAACCTTTTCTCTAGTTCCTGGTCCCCTTTTCCTATTGGCCTCAGTTGCTTTAAGGTATCTGCTTTAGTTTCTCTGCATTAAGGGCAACAAATGCTAGCTAGTTTTTTAGGTGTCTTACCTATCCTCACCCCTCCCTTGTGTGCTCTCGCTTTTATCATGTGCTCATAGTCCAATCCCCTTGTTGGGTTTGCCCTTGATCTAATGTCCACATATGAGGGAGAACATACGATTTTTGGTCTTTTGGGCCAGGCTAACCTCACTCAGAATGATGTTCTCCAATTCCATCCATTTACCAGCGAATGATAACATTTCGTTCTTCTTCATGGCTGCATAAAATTCCATTGTGTATAGATACCACATTTTCTTAATCCATTCGTCAGTGGTGGGGCATCTTGGCTGTTTCCATAACTTGGCTATTGTGAATAGTGCCACAATAAACATGGGTGTGCAGATGCCTCTGGAGTAACCTGTGTCACAGTCTTTTGGGTATATCCCCAAGAGTGGTATTGCTGGATCAAATGGTAGATCGATGTCCAGGTTTTAAGTAGCCTCCAAATTTTTTTCCAGAGTGGTTGTACTAGTCTACATTCCCACCAACAGTGTAAGAGGGTTCCTTTTTCCCCACATCCTCGCCAACACCTGTTGTTGGTGGTGTTGCTGATGATGGCTATTCTAACAGGGGTGAGGTGGAATCTTAGCGTGGTTTTATTTTGCATTTCCTTTATTGCTAGAGATGGTGAGCATTTTTTCATGTGTTTTCTGGCCATTTGAATTTCTTCTTTTGAGAAAGTTCTGTTTAGTTCACATGCCCATTTCTTTATTGGTTCATTAGTTTTGGGAGAATTTAGTTTTTTAAGTTCCCTGTATATTCTGGTTATCAGTCCTTTGTCTGATGTATAATTGGCAAATATTTTCTCCCACTCTGTGGGTGTTCTCTTCAGTTTACAGACCATTTCTTTTGATGAACAGAAGCTTTTTAGTTTTATGAGGTCCCATTTATCTATGCTATCTCTTAGTTGCTATGCTGCTGGGGTTTCATTGAGAAAGTTCTTACCTATACCTACTAACTCCAGAGTATTTCCTACTCTTTCTTGTATCAACTTAAGAGTTTGGGGTCTGATATTAAGATCCTTGATCCATTTTGAGTTAATCTTGGTATAGGGTGATATACATGGATCTAGTTTCAGTTTTTTGCAGACTGCTAACCAGTTTTCCCAGCAGTTTTTGTTGAAGAGGCTGCTATTTCTCCATCGTATATTTTTAGCTCCTTTGTCAAAGATAAGTTGCTTATAGTTGTGTGGCTTCATATCTGGATCCTCTATTCTGTTCCACTGGTCTTCATGTCTGTTTTTGTGCCAGTACCATGCTGTTTTTATTGTTATTGCTTTGTAATATAGTTTGAAGTCAGGTATTGTGATACCTCCTGCATTGTTCTTTTGACTGAGTATTGCCTTGGCTGTTCGTGGCCTCTTGTGTTTCCATATAAATTTAACAGTAGATTTTTCAATCTCTTTAATGAATGTCATTGGAATTTTGATGGGAATTGCATTAACCATGTAGATTACTTTTGGGAGTATCGACATTTTTACTATGTTGATTCTACCAATCCATGAGCATGGGAGATCTCTCCACTTTCTATAGTCTTCCTCAATCTCTTTCTTCAGAAGTGTATAGTTTTCCTTGTAGAGTTCTTTCACATCTTTTGTTAGGTTTACACCTAGGTATTTGATTTTGTTTGAGGCTATTGTAAATGGAATTGTTTTCATACATTCTTTTTCCGTTTGCTCATTGTTAGTGTATAGAAATGCTAATGATTTTTCTATGTTGATTTTATATCCTGCTACCTTGCTATAGCTATTGATGATGTCTAGAAGCTTCTGAGTAGAGTTTTTTGGGTCTTTAAGGTATAGGATCATGTCGTCTGCAAATAGGGATATTTTGACAGTTTCTTTACCTATTTGTATTCCTTTTATTCCTTCTTCTTGCCTAATTGCTCTGGCTAGGAATTCCAGTACTATGTTGAATAGGAGTGGAGATAGTGGGCATCCTTGTCTGGTTCCTGATTTTAGAGGGAATGGTTTTAATTTTTCTCCATTAAGTATAATGCTGGCTGTAGGTTTGTCATATATAGCTTTTACAATGTTGAGGAACTTTCCTTCTATTCCTAGTTTTCTTAGAGCTTTTATCATGAAATGATGTTGGATCTTATCAAAGGCTTTTTCTGCATCTATTGAGATGATCAAGTGGTTTTTGTCTTTGCTTCTGTTAATGTGGTTTATTACGTTTATTGATTTTCGTATGTTGAACCACCCCTGCATCCCTGGGATGAAGCCTACCTGGTCGTGGTGGATAATCTTTTTGATGTGTTGCTGAATTCGATTTGCCATTATTTTGTTGAGGATTTTTGCATCAATGTTCATTAAGGAGATTGGCCTATATTTCTCCTTTTTGGAGGTGTCTTTGCCTGGTTTTGGGATAAGTGTAATACTGGCTTCATAAAATGTGTTTGGCAGTTTTCCTTCCCTTTCTATTTCATGGAACAGTTTAAGGAGGGTTGGTATCAGTTCTTCTTTAAAGGTCTGATAGAATTCAGCAGAGAATCCATCAGGTCCTGGACTTTTCTTTTTGGGGAGACTCTTGATTGCTGCTTCAATTTCATTTTGTGTTATAGGTCTATTCAGGTGATTAATTTCCTCTTGGTTCAGTTTTGGATGATCATATGTATCTAGAAATCTGTCCATTTCTTTTAGATTTTCAAATTTATTTGAATATAGGTTCTCAAAGTAGTCTCTGATGATTTCCTGGACTTCCATGGTGTTTGTTGTTATCTCCCCTTTTGCATTCCTAATTCTACTAATTTGGGTTTTTTCTCTCCTCATTTTAGTCAGGTTTGCCAGGGGTCTATCGATCTTGTTTATTTTTTCAAAGAACCAACTTTTTGTTTCATTAATTCTTTGTATGGTTTTTTTGGTTTCTATTTCGTTGATTTCAGCTCTTATTTTTATTATTTCTCTCCTTCTATTTGTTTTGGGATTTGCTTGTTCTTGTTTTTCTAGGAGTTTGAGATGTATCGTTAGGTCATTGATTTGGGATCTTTCAATCTTTTTAATATATGCACTCATGGCTATAAACTTTCCTCTCAAGACTGCCTTAGCTGTGTCCCATAGGTTCCGGTAGGTTGTGTTTTCATTTTCATTGACTTCTAGGAACTTTTTAATTTCCTCTTTTATTGCATCGATGATCCATTCTTCATTAAGTAATGAGTTATTTAGTTTCCAGCTGTTTGCATGTTTTTTGTCTTTACTTTTGTTGTTGAGTTCTACTTTTACTGCATTGTGGTCAGATAGTATGCATGGTATTATTTCTATTTTCATATATTTGCTGAGGCTTGCTTTGTGCCCTAGGATATGATCTATTTTGGAGAAGGTTCCATGGGCTGCTGAGAAGAATGTATATTGTGTAGAGGTTGGATGAAATGTTCTGTAGACATCTACTAGGTCCACTTGATCTATTGCATATTTTAGATCTTGGATTTCTTTATTGAGTTTTTGTTTGGATGACCTATCTATTGATGATAATGGAGTGTTAAAGTCTCCCACAACCACTGTGTTGGCGTTTGTATATGCTTTTAGGTCTTTCAGGGTATGTTTGATGAAATTGGGTGCGTTGACATTGGGTGCGTACAAATTGGGTGCGTTGACATTGGGTGCGTACAGATTGATGATTATTATTTCCTTTTAGTCTATTTCCCCTTTTGTTAGTATGGAATGTCCTTCTTTATCTCGTTTGATCAATGTAGGTTTGAAGTCTATTTTGTCAGAGATAAGTATTGCTACTCCTGCTTGTTTTCGGGGGTCATTGGCTTGGTATATCTTCTTCCAGCCTTTCATCCTAAGCATATGCTTATTTCTGTTGGTGAGATGAGTCTCCTGTAAGCAACAAATTGTTGGATCTTCTTTTTTAATCCATTTTGTCAAACGGTGTCTTTTGATGGGTGAATTAAGTCCATTAACATTAAGCGTTAGTACTGATAGGTATGTGGTGATTCCTGCCATTTAGTTGTCTTAGTTGTATGAAGGTTTGATTGTGTGTACCTAACTTGATGTTACTCTCTACTGTCTTGCTTTTTCTTATCCTGTGGTTTGGTGCTGTCTGCCTTTTGATGGTTAAGTTGGGTGTCACTTTCTGTGTGCAGGATCCCTTGCAGAATCTTTTGTAATGGTGGCTTTGTGGTCACATATTGTTTTAGTTTCTGCTTATCATGGAAGACTTTTATTGCTCCATCTATTTTGAATGATAGCTTTGCTGGGTAGAGTATCCTGGGGTTGAAGTTATTTTCATTCAGTGCCCGGAAGATCTCACCCCACGCTCTTCTTGCTTTTAATGTTTCTGTTGAGAAGTCTGCTGTGATTTTGATGGGTTTACCTTCGTATGTTACTTGTCTTTTCTCTCTTACAGCCTTCAATATTCTTTCCTTAGTTTCTGAACTTGTTGTTTTAATGATGATATGTCGTGGAGTAGTTCTATTTTGATCTGGTCTGTTTGGTGTCCTGGAGGCCTCTTGCATTTGTATGGGAATATCTTTCTCTAGATTTGGGAAATTTTCCGTTATTATTTTGTTGAATATATTACGCATTCCCTTTGCTTGCACCTCTTCTCCTTCTTCGATGCCCATGATTCTCAAGTTTGGTCTTTTGATGGAGTCAGTGAGTTCTTGCATTTTCTTTTCACAGGTCTTGAGTTGTTTAATTAATAGTTCTTCAGTTTTTCCTTTAATTACCATTTCATCTTCAAGTTCTGAGATTCTGCCTTCTGTTTGTTCTATTCTGCTGGATTGGCCTTCCGTTTTGTTTTGCAGTTCTGTTTCGTTCTTTTTTCTGAGGTTTTCCATATCCTGGCTGTTTTCTTCTTTATTGTTGTCTATTTTTGTCCTGAGTTCATTTATCCATTTATTCATTGTGTTCTCTCTTTCACTTTGGTGTTTATACAGTGCTTCTATGGTTTCCTTTATTTCTTCTTTTGCTTTTTCAAATTCTCTATTTTTATTGTCTTGGAATTTCTTGAGTGTCTCCTGTACATTTTGGTTGACCCTATCCAGTATCATCTCTATAAAATTCTCATTGAGTACTTGTAGTATGTCTTCTTTTAAATTATTCTTGTGAGCTTCATTGGGTCCTTTGGCATAGTTTATCTTCATTTTGTTGGAGTCTGGATCTGAGTTTCTGTTCTCTTCATTCCCCTCTGGTTCCTGTACTAATTTTTTGCTGTGGGGAAACTGGTTTCCTTGTTTTTTCTGTCTTCCTGTCATTGTCCTTGGTGTTGTTACTGTCCCTGTACTGTGTGTAATTAAGTATTTTCTAGCTTGTAATAATAACAATGGTAATATTGAGAATGGAAGAGTGAACTGAGATGGAAAGCAAGAAGTTAAAGAAAAGGGGAAAACAAATATACAGACAAGAGGGAGAAAGCAGAACAAGGTATCAGACAAGAGAGTTTCAAAGGTATAAACAGGGAGTGTTAGTGTACTAATCGACAGTAAGCTGGTCCGCGTCTTCCCAAGCCGTATGGGCGCCGGCCACTGGCGGCCCCGGGGGCCCTCCTCGGTTCTCCGTTTAACGTGAAGTGGAGATTCTCTGCGCCGGCTGGAGATGTGGAGGAGTCAAAGTTATGCCTTTTCTCGGTGATTATGCCTGCAAAGTGTGTCTCCAGCGTCTCTCCAAGATTTCACTATAGGAGGCTCGCTTTCTGCGTCCTACCTCTAGCCGCCATCTTGGAATTCTGCCTTTCAGTTGTTTTAAGCCATCACGTTTGTGGTGCTTCCTTATGGCAGATCTTGGAAACCAACACACAGACTTAGAAGTGAGTTTTCAGAGTGTCAACCAGAGGAGAGTGAAGCAGACTGGTACTAGGGTAAGGGAAGAGAGGAGCACTTAAAAGAAGGGGCTCACTCTCAGTCCCACAGCTGCCCCTACCCTGTCCCATCCTTACAGCAAAAAGACCATGGCAAGACATTCCTTCTGGTAGAATCTCACAGCTGTATGATCTCCAAGCACAAATTCACCCACTTTATAGGAGGGGAAACTGAGGCCTGAGTAGGTAAAATGACTTTCCCTAAGTGCTAACACCAGCTAATTGAAGATCTGAGACTGTAGTCTGATTTTAGGCTCCCTGATCTAAAGAGAACTAAGCAATCAAACATCCCCACTAATAAACTAGTCAGTAGCTTGTCTAAGTCCTCCCACTATCGCACCAAGTTTTGCATGATGTGATAGAAAGAGATGGTTTAGAAAAGTAAGGAAACTTCCAGTGAATGTGCTAAAATGTCTTCCATCTAGTTCTATCCTTTCCCCTCTCTGCCCCTGCCTTACTTCCTTTGTTCTGCCACCTTGAGTTAGTGCTCCCAGGCCCTAAGTCCTTCTGAGTCTCCCATCTGTGAAATAGAGGTTAGGGTGGATGGCCCCTGGTTTTTCCAATTCAAATATTCTTTATTTGTAACCAATTCTTTGATTTTTCACTGAAGAAGTGACTTAGTGGACTTAGTAACTTATATAAGACTTCAAATCAGAAGTCTTATACCAAACTTGTAATCAAAGAAAAGAAATTCACACTTCTCCCCGGTTGTATTCAGGTCCTACACGTTTAGAACTCAAAGTAGATCCAAAAAGATTTGATAAGCCCCCCTCCTGCAGGTTATTTTTTTTATTTTGTTTTCTCTTCCATGGTTGAAGATGTGTTTCCTGAAGCATTCTAATACAGGGCTCTAAAACAGGAAGGCAGATCCATGGGCACCCATGATTCTTGGAAATTGAGTTAGAGACCTAGGATGTTAGAAGAGAAGTAAGTTGATTCTACTTGGCTTCTGGAGGTCTGGCAGACCCTGAGTTATCTCCCTTCAAAAAGAGCTTGAAACCCTTGCCAGGCCCCACCTCTCTAGCAGGCCATGGCCCTTCCATTCTGGGATCCACACACTATTTGCAGAAACTTCCAGACCATGAACAAGTCCCAGCTTGCCCAGCTAGTCCAAATAAAGCACCTAGGGGCTATGATGGCAGATTGGCTCATAGAAAAGGGGCACTGCCCAGTGTCTGGGAGCAGACTTCCTCTGTAAATAGCAGGCATGAGCTGACCTTGGCTCCAGAGGAGACAGACTGCTGGTAACACTGTGTCCCCATGGTCAGGGCTGGGGTTGGAACCATTCTGAATCACAGTGACTTCTGGATTTAACTGCCATACACTACTAGGAATGGGCTTCCATAATTTTCTTTTTTTATGTAATCATTTCTGGATATCTTCTTTTTCTATCTTCTACTTGCTCTCATTTTCTTTTTCTCAAGTGTAGATGTCTACTGGATGTCAAGTGTGGCCTGAGAAAAGGATCTCTCCTTAAGGATCTTGCATAGTGAAAATGAATATTATAACTTTGTATATACAGAAGTACAAGAGAATATGGGAGCTTGGGAGATTGGCACCCATGTCTGAGGCAGAGAACATAACATCTAAGTGGGAATTTGAAGGACTGATAGATGTTTGTTAGGTGAAAAGTCCAGGGAGGGCATTTCAAATTAAAATACTCTAGGAGGTGAAATCACCCAGGTCTGAAAGAATATGCTGTATCAATATTCAGATATTGATAGACTTTATACAGTAGATGCAGGTGATGATGCTGAACAGGTGAGTAGACATCAAGAATAGCCATTTGTACTAAGATAGAATTAATCCAGAGGTCAGTGGGAAAGTACTATATGAGCAGGAGAGCAGCTTACCCTCATTTACTTAAGAAAGTGAGTCCTTGGCATCCAGGAAGGATACAGATGGTTGTGGTAGGCCAACACTCCTGCTGCAATAAATAGAATAAATTGTGTGTGGGGGGAGGAAATCATACTTTCGAAAAATGTTAGAGATCTGTGGTGATGTCTATGTGAACTAAAATCCCAAGGAAGGAATTTTACTCACCTGTGTGAGTTGAAAAGTGTTGGATTTTTTTTCTCCCTAAGGAGTTCTTGTCAATTCAGGCTGGTGGTCCAGCTCAGCCCAGGCAGAGGGTATTGACTTGAGAAAGAGGAACAAAGAAAGCTCTTCAAGGTTACATGGGGCTGGTGCCACTGATTAGAAACTAGAGGATCCCTGGAGCCAATGTTGGCTTTCTTCTGGGACAGCACAGGAAGATAAGCATCAGGATTAAATGATGTAAATTCTCCTCGCTTCATAGAAGGAAGGGGCCTATGACAAACATATGCCAATCTCTTAGGATATTTGCCAGATTCATGGCCATGTGTGGTGGGAAAATACAAATATAAACTCAAAATACCATTGGTATTAATTGGGTTAACTCAGCTAATTTAGAAGAGACTTTCCTAGAATTTCCTTCCCTGTTTGGTAACACTCTGCTGAGAGTGATCACAAGATCAATTTAAGTAAGATTTGGAAAGTGGATAGAGGCACCAGTGATTCTGTTGACGAACAGAAACTTCAGGCCTACCACTAGACCCCAACCACAACAAACTTCCATAGGCCTCCCTCTGGACTCTGCAACTGCAAAAGATCTAGTTCCTATAAATAATCCTTTATTCTATATCATTCTTAGTGGTTCTGCTTCTCCAATCAGATCCTAGATGAAACACCAGATGTCAAAAGCTTTATTTGTAAAGGGTCAGATAGTGAATAATTTAGGCTTTACAAGACAAGAGGCAAAACAGGATAAATTGGAAGGTAGAAGTCACATTTTAAAAAGATGGAAGAGAGCCATCAGGCTCTTAATCAAAACCTCAGGATAATTTTGCCCAAGAAACAAGGATAAACTAAGCATAGGCTGAGTCCTACCATAACTGTAATCCATCTCCAGCCCAGATCAATCTCTGTTTGGATTGGGTAATGTCTTTTTACCCTATCTACCTAACAAAGAAAAGGAGTTTTTGCTGGTTAAAGACATTTCCTGAAGCCTCTATTGTTACAATAATCAACATGTAATTTTAAAAAAAGTTACTAGATATTATAGAAATTACAAATTATAGAAATAAGTGAGAAGAATTCAAAATAGCTATGACCGATATGTTAAAGTAAGATACACAGGTAAAGAAAGGGATAAAGAGACCCAAACATAAGCCAACATAAAATACCCAAAATGAAGCATAGAGGAATTTATCTAAAAGATCATTCTGATTGCAAAGTATAAGATAGATTGCAGGGGACAAAAATTAAAGTCAAATTATACACATGTACGGAAATATCACAGTGAAACCTGTTTGTGTAATTAATATACACTAACAAAAGGGGAAGAAATTAAAGTCTACATGTGTCTAGGGGATAGGTAGAAATTTGCTTCTTCAAGTTATTGAAAAGCAGCCAAGGGAGGTAAAAAACAGCACCCAAACAATTATTCTCTACCCACTTAAGGTAAAGGACGTCATTCAAATATTTTTCCCCTGAATAGAGTTATTCAGCTGAAAACTAGTGAAGTCAGAAGTCTCTGTGAAGACTGAGCACAGTGGCTCATGTCTGTAATCTCAGCTATTTGGGAAGCAGAGATCATGAGGATCTCGCTTTGAGGCCAACCTGGGCAAAAAGTTAGCAAGACCCTATCTCAATCAACAAACAGGGCATGGAGGTACACCCCTGTGATCCCAGCAATGTGAGAAGCCATAGGTAAGAGGATCACCATGTGAGGCTGGCCCCAGGAAAAAAATGAGATCCTACCTGAAAAATAACTAAAGCAAAAAAGGGCCAGGGCGTGGAACAAGTGGTAGAGCACCTACCTAACATGCACGACTCCCTGAATTCAAATCCCAGTGCTGCAAAAAATAAAAGTCTCTGTGAGATGCAACCCCATCTTAGGGTCACATCAGGGCTCTTCATTTTTCTCCAATAATAGTATTTCTAGCATGGCTATGAATGGATAAACAGAGGAAGAAGATATCTTAAGATTCTTAATTGAGTAGAGAGGAAGAGACTTCAAGCTCCAGCCTAGCCTGTTGAGTGTTTTGTGTTTGGCTGGTCCTGAGAGCATTGGCAGAGATCTTCCACCATCAATAACCCTTCCAGGAAACCAGAAATTACAAAATGCAACTAATCCAGCTCTTGACAGAAAGCCAGTTCACATGAAAGCCAAATGGTGACCTAGAGCTAACGGTGAGAAGGTGGGTAGGTCTCCCATTGATAGGGAAAACCCTATGTGAGGCTCATTTGTTCAGTAGCATGCAGCCCCCACATCGTGCTAGGACTAGAAACACCACAGTAAGACAGGCCAGGGCTCACAGAGCCGCAGCTCTCTCCTCTATCCCAATGTAGGTTTGTACTGTAGGATACTAAAGCTGTAAGATGTGATGGAAGGTAGTAATCTGGTACCGCCAGTGTTGCTCTTTTTTGTTCAGTATTGCTTTGGCTGGTCACAGTCTTTTGTGCTTCCAAATGAACTTTAGGACTGATTTTTCAATCTCTGTGATGAATTTTGATGGGAATTGTATTGAAAATGTAGATTGTTTTTGGTAATATGGCCACTTTCACAATATTCATTCTGCCAATCCATGAGCATGGAAGATCTTTCCATGTTCTGTAGTCTTCTTTGATTTCTTTCTTCAGTGATTTGTAGTTGTCATTGTAGAGGTCTTTCACTTCCTTTTGGAATTATTTGTTAAGTTTATCTCTAGTTTTTTTTTTTTTTGAAGCTCTAGTAAATGGAATTATCTTCCTATATTCTTTTGGTGAAATTTAGACTAAGACCTGAATGGTAAGAAGGCACCACCCATGTGGAAATCTGAATGAAAACGCAGAGGGAACAGATAAGGCATATATTCCAAGCTTAACAGAAGGCTAGTGGGGCAGTGAGCACAAGGAGAGTGACAGACAATAAGGCGGGAGCAGTGGGTGGAAGCTAATGCAAATTCTTCATTAGGATATTGCCAATGAAAACTTTTCATTGACAATATGTGCTTTTAAACCACATAGAAGGTCCCTCTGTTTCCAGGTACCCCTAGTGTTGATTTTATGGCATCAATTCTCCAGCTACTCATAACTCCCCCTCAAAATTCTTCCAGGCATTGCCAAAATTCCAAATTTCTCTCTAGATTTTCCCAAAAGGCTCAGGCCAGAATTCTTGGGGTCATGCTGAACTCCTCCTGTTCCTTCACAGGACATTCCATTTGTCCTACTTTTGATATACGTGCAATATCTGACCATTTCTCAGCACCTCCTGCACTGCCACCCTCCTCCAAGCCAGTGTCATCTTACACCTGGGTTATTAAAATGTCTCATTCCCCCCTTTCCTCCTACAATCTGGTGGCTACAGAGACCAAGCCGATCTCTGTGTAGGTAGCCGATCAGATCAGACTCTATTTTTCCTCCACTCAAAACTCTGTTGGCTCCCACCTCACTCACAAATACCCAAGTTCTAACAAGAGCTTACTAGACCTTACGGCATCTGCCCTTCGTCATTTCTCTTCCTTCATCTTCTTCCACTCTTCCATTTCTGAGACAGTGGTCTCCCTGCCACCAACATACTCCTGCATGAGTGGTTCCCTGTTTCTAGAAGGATCTTCCCCACATAGTCCACAGCTCACTAAGCAGGTCTTTGCTCCAACACAACTTTCAATGAACGCAAACTACCCCCATCCCTGGCACTCTGAATCCTCCTTACCCTGCTTTACTTTTCATTTCTTCCATAGATCACATCACCTTCTAACATGTTCTATAATTTATCCATTTGTTATAGTAGTGTTTACCATTTGATCATTCCTTCCCCCAACAAAGATGGGTCTCCACGAAGGCTAGCATCCTAAGTGCTTTGTTCTCTTTATATCAAATACTTAAAGAAGTGTTTAGCACATAGTGCTCAATTAATATCCTTGAATAAACGTTTCAGATGTTTTGATCATCTAAAATTTTTATAGTGTATGTCCTAGATCAGTATAAGTCATGTTAATCTTGAATACCCTTTAAATCCATAGTAGTTTGCTGAATTATTCAAGAAAGAAGGAATTTAAAAAAAAAATAGATATCAGCAATAAAATTTTGAGCACTTTATGCTGAACACACCTGCACTGTTTTGGCTTTCAGTTGGTTACAGGGGGTTGAACACAATTTTTCTCTAAATCCCAACAGAATGACAAAAAAAGATAAAAGTGGAATTACCCTATATAGACCAAAATAATGGAGGAAGACAGCAAAAAATAAGACATAACAGAATGTAATATAGAAAGCAGATGGACAAGAGACAGCCACATTGGCAGAAAGGAGCAGTATGCCTCTTGACAGAAGCCAGGAAGGAAGCTGGCTTCTGTTGCAAAAACCTGGAACCAAAGAATGGGACATTGAATGCAAAAGGGCAGGAGGGGCTAAGGCAAGAGAAGGGGGTAAAGGTCAGCCAAAGAGATTCCAATTTCCTCCCCATTCCACCACACAAGCACACTACTGCAACTGCCTGTGGACTAGTGCTTTGGTCTGCCTTGGGGCATAACCATAATGGAAAGATGTTAATGGGAGGTACCTCTGTGATGACAGGATGACAAGAGAATAAATCCTATCCCATGGTTGCGATTGAGTAGAAAATCACTAAAAAGCCTAAAAATCAAATGTAAGCAGTGTGAGGATGGTGGAAATTGCTAAATTGTTGAACACGTGCCCCTCTGGGCGGTATGAATTGTGGCTGGAGAGGGATGGGACAGGAGCCCGCTGTTTTTCATTATAAGCTTTATAGAACCATTTGTCTTTTAAAACCATGTCCATGTATTACTTTTATAAAAATAAAATTGAATTTCTGGTTTCTGTATGGAGAATAGAATGGAAGAGGGCAAGAATGGCACTAGGGAAACCCATTAAGTAGTCCAGGGGAAAGATGGTGGGGGAATAGTGTAGGGAGGACTTGGATACATTTGCAAAGTTTTGGAGACACAATCAACATGACTTCCTGAAGGAATTGAATATAGGCAGTGAAATAAATGAAAGGAATCAAATATCATTTGTAGGCATTTGGCTGTAACAACTGGGTAGAAAGGGTATAGGTGAGGCAAGCTGGCCACCAAGGGTGTGGAATTTAAAAAGCTGTCACTTTGAGAAACATCCAAATGCAGGATGGCCACCTGGTAGGAAGTACCTCCTTATGTGTGATGCCCTTAGTAGCTCATGGCCTCATCCTGGTCCTGACCTTGACTTGGAGGGTTCTGATGCTATTGACTGAGGTAGGGAAATTAGTGGCCAAAGAGAATTGAGAGGGGAACATTTTCTACTAGACAAGCTATAATTGAGTCATCTATTTGTGATCCACATGAGGTCATCAGTGCAAATCAGGCAGACAGTCAGGGCTGAGACAGACACTCGGATGTCTCAAGCGCAGAGCTAATGCTTAGAGTCACATGTAGAGATGGGAATACCCAGAGCAAGTGATTATGAAGAGTACGGACAGACAGATCAGAGACATTCAGACATTTAACAATGAGGAGACCCAACAATGAAGACAGAGAAGGAGGAGCCAGCAAAATAAAGAAGTTAGGAGTGGTAGCTCTTTCAGAAGCCAAAAGAACAGCATTTGCAGGAAGAGCGTGTCCTGCATCCTTCATCCCCACCACTCCTTGCAGAAATGCTATGAGGAGTAGCCAAATGCTTTGGGGCTTCTGTCCAACCAAGTCTGTCCCCTATGTATACACATGTGACTTGGATAATCCACGGTGGTGCCTTACTGTCAATCCTGCCTCATTCCAACTTCTGGGCCACTGCCAGCCTCTGAAGTCTGCAGCTGTCCCCTTCCCCAGGACCTTACAGTTCAGCTCAGCCACCTCTGGTTTGACTCTGCTGCCTTCTAAGGATTGAGTATTAGTCATTCCCTCAACAAATTTGCATCGAGCACCCAACGTGCCAGGAATAGTGCTGGATACTGTGGATACAGAAGTGACTAGGACAGTTGTCACTTTCCAGAGGCCCACATTCCTTTGGGACATTTCCTGCTCTAAGCCCATTCAGATAGAATATGTTACCTGCCAAAGTCCAAGTTTTCCTGGCCAGGACCCCAGGAAAACTCATTGAGCCTGGATCTGGGGGAGCCCTAATATTTCCTCTCCCTCAAAGTTCAGCCTCATTGGCAAGTAGAACCATGCACTTTGGTCAAAGGCATGCCCATAATGGCCAAGGAAAGCTAGCTGGTG
The DNA here is from genome assembly GCF_047511655.1 of Castor canadensis. Taxonomy (NCBI): domain Eukaryota; kingdom Metazoa; phylum Chordata; class Mammalia; order Rodentia; family Castoridae; genus Castor; species Castor canadensis. The sequence goes on along the minus strand of NC_133402.1, from coordinate 56,047,096 downwards.
GTGTGCCCACCCAGACCATAACTTGGCTCAGTGCCTGACACAGTGCCTGAAATGATGGATAAATGAAGGATGTGCTTACCCTGTGTTGAAATACAAATGATCTTTGGCAACAACCAGAACAAAAGCATAAAGAATGTGTTCCCAGGAGGCACTGATGGAGGTTGTCTGGGGGAGGGTAGAGCGTATCCCGCTACCTGGGAACAAGGTGTGGATGAAGGCAGAGATCTGCTGTTCATTAGACTCAGCCCAGGCGGAGACCATGTACCCGCTTTCCCCTCTAGCTGCAGCCTGGTGCTCGCTCAGGTTCCACACCTGAGTTTTCCAGCACCCACACAATCTCAACAGTGTGTGATTTTAGTAGCACTTTAGAGCCACTGCTCAGCAATCTTCCAGCAAAATACTGCATTCTTGGTGGGTCATTTCTGGCCTCCTGATCCCATATCTATGGAAATTGTCCATGAAGGAGGTCAGCTCCTCCCTGCATTCACCAGCAGCCTTGGCTTTTGCTTGGATCCCAATCCCTTCACTTGGAAGCCAGAGAAATAAGTGAAAGGTACTCAGCTACTTGTCTCTGGTTCAATGGTGGAGGAGGGAGGTCTTGCTCAGTGCTTCCTTCTGCCAGCCCTGGAGAACTTTCCTGGACTCAGCTGCAGGCACCCTCATTTGACTATTCCACCAAGGCCGAGAGCAGATCTCCAAGCTTTGGAATGGGGGAAGGCGAGAGCCCTAACATTTCCTGTCCCTCAGCAGGTGTTGAGAAACTTAACAATGTTCCTAACTTTTATTCCCGTAATCTGACTTCCAGAAGTCCATCTCTGGGCAAGGTCACACAGATACACAACTTGCTGGCTTCAAAACAAATCCCGTTCAGGGCTGCTAAGGATGAAGTTGTTGGGATGAGTGCCATTCCCGTTGTGCCACAAGGAGTCAGGCTGGCAGGGCATCTGCTGTGTGCCCACCATTCCAGCACAGAGCTCATGCACGCAATGTCCTATGTCTGGAAACCTGCACGTTCATGTCATCCACATTGGCACACTGCCTGAATATGGGACCTTGTGTAGATTCAGGGACAGACTGTATCAGCTCCAGGGCTCCACCTGCCATTCCGCTGGAGCCTAATTCCCAGCTCCCTCAGCATTATCCTTGTTGATTTTCCCAAATAGTTGAACAGTATATTATAGGGTGGTCTTACCAGTTTGTAAAAGTGACTAGGAAATGAGAAGAAAATCAAAGTGCTAACATCGATAAGTAGAATAAGTCTCATAAGTGAGATGTGGTGGGGCTGTGTGTGATTGTGAGAGAAAAGAACAGATTAAAAAATGTAATTGCAGGAAAATTTCAAAGATGTACCTAACAGGAATATTATATCATGTTTAGCCTCCCTGGAACACTCCTCTCTCCCCCAGACCTTTTCATAATGGCATTCTGAATTCTGTCATATGACCTGTACATACACCACTTACGTGCTTATTTTCAGAAAGGCACATGCCCAAAACCATATAGAGTGTAATGAATGCCTCACCGAGCAAAACATTCCTGTGAGTTTCATCCTGTAGTGTCAAGACAACTCTGTCCAACACTAAGCTTATCTTTAAAAAAAAAAAAGAAGTTCTTCCTTATGCTAAGCCTGGATTCTATTCCCTCTTCACATCTCTCCAGGGTGCCTGTTTCACTTTATGGAGGCATCCATTAGAAACTCACTCCCTTTCTCACAAGAGAACTCTTCAAATTTTGAAGACAGCTGCTGTGTTTATATCCTCTCCCTTTTCAGAGTGAAAGAGTTTCCACTCTCTCAGCAATTCTTCAAGGGATCTTGTATCCTGACCAGCCAATCACTGCCCCATGGACATGTTCTATTGTGTCAAAACCCCTTGCAGCTAGGCTAGTGGACTGAACAATGTCTTTGATTTCCATAATCTGACTTTCAGAAATCTATCCTAAAGAAACACATATGAAACAGGTTTGGTGCTTACAGCTCTATTCTGAAATATTAGCCTTTGTTATGGAAAAATATGGAATAATGAGAGTGGGTAATTAAAGCATGTCACATACATAACAATGGAGAATTGTATGACTATAAAACACTATTTTTGAGAAATAAAGATACTCAAAAGTTGGATACTCTATATTACACATTTGCATGTACTGACACACATACACATATTTGCAATACATATGTACACCTTCACACACAATAGGAAAGAAACACTCCTAAACTTAGTGGGCAGTGGTGATATGTTACTGGTAGCATCATGGATGATTATCCTTTTATATTTTGTCTGCAATCTTGAAATACTCTACAATGAGCATACACTGCTACTTTAAAGATTTTCTTGGAATAGAACCAAGGGAATTATGTTTTTGTGTTTGCTAGGCAAACACCCTGCCACTTCAGCTATGCCCCCCCATCCCTGAACATACAGTACTTCTAATTCACAAAAAAAAAAAAATAATTGCTAAAAAAGCATGGTGCCTACCCAAAATTCACCTGCTCAATGTGTAGGAAGAGTTAATGGCACATAACTCAGTCTCCAAGAGTTAGACATAGAACCCTGCTTCCAGGAAGGACCACCCTCATGCCTGCAGACCACAATAAAAGCTTGAGGTCTTAAGACCCTCTGGGCAGTCACTCATTCTTGGGCCTGCCCACTCTTCCCTGTTAAGAGTGTACTTTGGCTTTACCTTTACTTTGCTTTGCATTAATAAATCTGTCCCTGTTGAAGTAAAAAATAAGTAGAAAGCATGGTGCCAGGAACTGGACACAGGGTACCTCACAAAGTCTGATCAGTGCAAGTGTTGGTCTTGTCCAGAAGCCTGACAGGTACTGTGGATTCCTAATATACTTGCTGTCAACCAATAGCCTGGAGACGTTTGCATGAGCTGCCCTTAACACAACACTCCCTGCTGCTGATGTCACGTGGGTGATGGGTTTTACCCCAGTGTGAGGCTCACCCCAGACAGGGAAAGCACAAACAGTAGAATTTGAAGGTGGTAATTCAAGGGTAAGTCATGATTGGGAGTGAATAAAATATTGTCCACAGCAATGAGTGCTTTTCATACATTCCCTTGGAGCCAGGTTTTCCCAGACCATTTTTGTACATTAAGGTATCCAGGTGGGCAAATTTCACCTATATAATGGGATCCTCCAAATGTCTAAAAAGAAAGCCCATCCATGTAGTTATATTACTAGAGAGGCAAGGTAGAAAGTAATGTGTAGATGACAAGGGAGAAACACATTGAGGTGGTAAAAAGCCCAGGGGCACTGATTAGCTATGAGTTACTCTCTGAGTTTCAGCTTCCATCAGTGTAAAAGGGAGGTAAGATGAGGCCTGCACCCCAAGGTTATTATAAGAATTCTCTGAGTTAGTACATTTGAGTACTTAAAATCAGCTGTCGGTGGTCGCAGGTTACTTGTGACCTGAGAGGAGACTTTGACTGCCTGGCCCTGCCTGGAGTTCACAGGACATTGTGCCTGCACCTTTTTTATTTCCCAGTCTTCTAATAAATTTTCTATGTGTGGATGCGCTGCAAAAATAGAAGACCATGTGCACTGACCCTTATGGTTTTCTCTGGGAATGGGCCAGATCTCCTTTCCCCCTAGGGATTCTCCAGACCCTACTGAATGTCTTTGCTGTAGAGTGACTCTGCCCAGCCTCCCCGCTACAGCCAACACATGTGACACGGCTGTCACCTTCCAGGGTCCACATCCATCTACTCCCAAAGATGGGCCACATGGTCTCCTATGAGTTGACTGTCTGATCCAAGGAAGCAAAAAAAAGTCACTGCTGTGTATGGGCCACGTGCCCCCACCCACTGCAAATTCATCTCTCAGTGAATTATGAGTGTTGCCATCTCTCATGGGGAGCCAGAACAATGTACCCCCCAGTCTTTCCAACCAGGACTGTTTCCACAAGCTTTGATTTCTGTGGAGAACATTTAGTTTAAAAGGAAATGGGATTTCCCTTCAATATTCTTGGATGACAGTTCTGTGATTGGAATCAGGGCATGAAAAATCATGCCCCAGTGGTTATTTCCATTAGTGACTTTTGACTTTGCAGAGACACCTAGAGCACAGAGTGCCTGGTGCCTCCCACCTCTCACCTCCCCCCCCACAGCTCAGGCAAGTTCTGGCAGGCTGACATGGAGTCTTGTGGAATATCAGGGCTTGCACTCTCTGGTCAGGAGCTTGACTAACCCTTCTTTGCAAGAGACTTCTGTGTGGTCCCTCCTCACATTCTTGTCCTATACATCCCTTCTCTTGACCAGCCTTCTGCCTCTCCCCCTGACATGACCACAAGTGCATACACAAATGTGCACACACATGTATTCACACATGTACACACATCCACACAGCAAATGCTTGATTCTCTGCCTGTGGTGAAGCTTGGGAAGTACTAATTTGCTACATATATAATGAGAAAGAAAGAAAATTATTTCTCGCATAGGTTGCAGGGTGCCAGAACCCAGTAGAGCCCTCAGGGGGATTCAAAGGAAGACTAAAATGAGATTACACTCAAGGAGTTCTGGATGAAGGTTCCTGGAGAAAGTACTGCAGCCAAATGGAAGCTGACTTGTGAGTCTGTCCTCCTGTCCTGGCCTGGAGCCCTGAGGGCAGATACACAGCTGAATGTCCTTCATCTGCAGCACAGGCCCAGACACAGACAAGCACTCAGGAAATGCTTGGTGGTGGTGACAGGAAGGAAGAAATGAGAGCAGTGAGTTGGTTGAGCAGGTTGAGATCTCAGAGAAGAAGGACTCCTCTGCAGCCAGAAGAGGAGGCTGACTGAAAACTGGGAGGGGAAGTTGCATAGCTACATGGTGCCACTGGCCTGGCCTTGGGCCAGGAGGGCTGGTGTGTGGATGCAACAGGGTGCACAGGATAACAACTACTACCTATGTATAGAACTGAGGGTGGTATGGAGAGCGCCTCACTCCAGTAGCCTGAGATGGACACTGAGAGCCCCCTGCTCAGAGGCCTTGAGGACAGTGGACTGATGGGAGGGTTAGTCTGCTCACACAGTGAACTGGGTGAGGAGCTCCACTGGTGTGCCCATTGGACAGCTGCTAACACCTCTACAGTCAAGGTGGATACCCTTGCCTTCCACCCAGAGTGCTGAGCCCAGAGCACTCATCTCCAGGACTTTGTCACTGAATAGAAATCTATGGAGGGTTGCTTCTGATCTGCCACTAAGAAGGCATGGACTCTGAAGTCACACCCAGGCCCCTCAAAGTCAGGCTGACTTCTTGTGCAGTAAGGCAAAAACTCCCACAGAGAGCATGCAGAAGACAACCCTCTCCCTGCAGGCCCCTTGTGCTGTTCCTCTAGGCTCTTTAGTGACAAATCTTCTAAGAGTCTGCTGACGGTGGGCAGAAATCAGTAGCCACATAATCCAGTCCAGGGTTGAAGAATCAATCCTCTTCAGAGGCTTATGCCTCCTAGAAATGTGTGACTTCTATGTTCAGAAGTACAGCATCCATAAGTGATCCATTTGTGTACTGCCTGCCATTTTATATACACAATCTTTTTATGGAATAGAGAAAAGAACCTTACATCAGTTAAGAATTATGTTTGTAAAGAAAAATCTGATAATCAGAGACTTAAACACTAGGGAGATTTTAATTTTTATTTCCATTCTTTTACTTACAGAAGAAATCTGGAAATAATTCTTTCCAGGTTTTTGAAGAAGTTCCACAGAGCCATAGAGGATGGGGTTTCCTTCTGGCCCTCAGCCTTGCTGACCTCCCTCCAGGAATGACCCTGGTCCTCATGTGTACAAGAAGATTGACTCTCGAACTCCAGCCATCCCGGGTGAGTTCCAGGCAGGAAAATGGAAAAGGACAAAGCATTCATTCACATGTGGGTGTGCTATAAATTCACTCTGTTTTAAACGAACTTTCCAGAAACCCACACAACAATTTTCCTAAGCAGCTTATGGCCCAAAACTGTGTAACTTGACCATCTCATTTTCAAAGAAGGCTTGGAAACAGGTTTTTGATGTCTTGACAAAATGGAGTTTCTGTTTGTAAGGAAGATGGAAAGGAAGGATACAGGATGAGCAGCTGATTGTCTCATCACTTGTGTAACAGCCCTTGCCTCAACCAGTTCATTGAAAGATCTGGGAAATGCATAAGAGAAGGCAAGAGGAGTAGGAAGGAGGTAGAGAAGAAGGGAGAGATTAGAGCCAGGGAAGGAGGGAGGAAGGAAGGAAGGAAGTAGGGAAGGAGGAAAAGAGGGAGGGAGGGAGGGAGGGAGGGAGGGAGGGAAGGGTAGAGAAGATTTTAGAAACTTCCATAGCAACTTAACAAAGTAACTTTATGTCTGTTGAAACTAATAATAAGAAAAGTTAGCCTTGTGTTTTGTATGTCTTCTTTCATTTTATCTTTACTGTGTTTCACAAAAGTATTCCATGGTGCATTGGAAACTTTAGAAAATACGGACATTTCATGCTTAAGATGAATCGTTAAGAATAAATACTAATTAGACAAGCAAAAGGGGGACAAAGCTCTGTGTTACATAGAAAATTTTGTGCTTCAGGGAAAAACTATGTATACCATTCCGATAACCTGATTTCTAGCTTTTTATTGAGCTATTTTACAATTTTATAAATTATAGATAACTAGTAGCAATGCAAAATAACTTCTGCCTCTAGTCATGAAAAATCCTGTCAGGCAACTGACTTTCCTTCCTCACTGTGGAAGAAGATAGTTCTGCCTTCATTTTCTCATTTGTTTCAATGTTCTTGATCTCTAATGTCTGACTTTGGATCGACCTTTGACTTAATCATAACACCTTACTGATTCCTCCATTAATGGGTTAAATAAAATCATTAATACTTATTCATCAAAAATAATATGGTTCTTCACACTATTCACAAACCTCAAAGTTTGTGAAGCTCTACTTTAAGCCCCATTAATGTAACTGGACTGCTTTCTGGAAGTCTCTTCTCTCATCCTTCTACCTGCTGACCTCTGTACTCTTCTTTCTGTTCATCTTTTCTATCTCATAGCTTTTCTTTCCTCTTAGCTTTGGCTTCCTCATTATCTTGGCTGTGGGGTAGAAAAGAGGTCACAAGAATTCACAACAAGCCAAAGGGAAAGCATTGTGTTGCATGGCTTTATGAGAGAGGGAGGGGAGGGAGGAAGAGAAGAAGGAGAAGGAGGAAGAAAAGGAGAAGGGGGATGAAGGAAGGAGGGAGGAGGGGAGAGAGCAGAGAAAAAGAGAAAGACAGAATGAAACCAACAGTGGAGTGAATACAGAGCAAAGGGGTCATTCCCTGTGCTCTTTAATACATGAGCCAGAGATAATTACTTTGTGCCCAACCATTACTAAACACCTTTTGTGTTTTGTGAGCAAAAATCACGACTCTATGAGCTCAGTGTTTCAACACTTGTCCTTGGAGACAACCCCCAATATCTCTATGCCAGAACCCAATCTCAGCCCCAGGAGCTAAGCCCCTGCAGAGGAAGGAGTTGGTCATGAGGATCTGGATGCTAGGGAGGTTGCCCTGAAGCCCGAAACCTCTGCTGCAGAGGACAGCTCAGTGGCCAGGGGCCCTACATTTGAGGAAGCCAAAATGATGATCCCAGCCACCTGCCACCCTGTGTGGTGTGGTGGGGATATCTGCCCAACAACGCTTCTTCCTGATTGTACCATAATAGTCCCTTGTGATCATCTCAAGGCACCTATCAACTAAGGTCCCACACTGAGGGACAGCACAAGACCCTGATGGAAATTCAAATCTCTTTTTAATAGTTGCATTGAGCTATAGTTTCTATACTATAAAGTTCATTTGTTTTAAATAAACAATTCAGTAAATTTTTTGAAAATGTATGGAGTTGTGCAACTATCACAGCAATCTAATTTTAGAACCTTTCCACTACCCCAAATAGTCATCCATTTGCAGACACTGTCTATGTTCAAGCCAACTTCTAATGTACTTTCTGTCTCTTATGAACTTGACTTTTCTGGACATTTCATGTAAATAGAATCATATGACATACATAAAGCTTTGGGTCTCATCTGTCATAACATGTTGAAATACTTCATTCCTTTTTGTTGCAAAATAGTATTTCATTAAATGGATATACCATAGTTTGTGTATACATTCACCAATCAATGGCCATTTGGATTGCTTTCTCCTATGACTCTCATGAATAATGCATCCACAAACATTCTTACACAAGTTTTTGTGTGGACTTAGGTTTTCATTTCTCTTGAGTAGGTACATAGGAATGGGGTTTCTGATTCATATAGTAAATTTGTGTGCAACTTTTTGAGAAGCTGCCAATGTTTTGTTCCAAAGTAACTCTATCATATCACATTCCTACCAGCAATATGTAAGAATTCCAATTGCTTCAAATCTTTGTCAAAGCTTGTGATCATCTGTTTGTTTTATTATAGTCATTGGTGGATTCAGACTTTGAATCTCGAGCCAAGTAAGGCAAGGACAGACCACAACTGTGGCTGACTCATCCTAAGAGCAGGGCACTGAGGAGGTTTACTCCCCATCCTGCTGCAGGTTCAGTACTACCTCAGCTCCTGTCTTTTTATTCTTTTTTTTTTTTTTTGGGTGCTGGTGATGATATTGGGCGGATTGAACTCAGGTGCTCTGTTATCAATCCTTTTTGCCTTGTTTTTTCTTTTTTTAATGTAGGGTCTCACTTTATGCCTGGTGCAGCCTGGACTTTCATCCCTCTGTTTGTTCTTCCCTGTGTAGCTAGGGATAGCTGGTAGGCCAACTGCCCAGTCCTTTGTTGAGATGAGGGTCTTGTGAACTTTTTGCCTGGACTGGCCTTGAACTGCAATCCTCCCAATCTCTGCCTCCCGAGTAGCTAGTCCTGTCTTTCTTTGAGGCTTAATTATTCTACTCTTGTCTGGGTCTGCAGATTACCCTTACATCCCACTAATAAAATGGTTCTTTTAAAATCTAAGTTAGGTAGAATGCTGTTCTGCTGCTTCCGACACCATCTCCATTTCTGACCCTGAATGAAGTCAACATAGCCAGGCATGTAACCTGCAGCATGATCTGAGAATTGTCTGTTGGAGATGGGGCAAGCAAGCATTGAGGGGATTGAGATTTGCTTTTATCAGGTATGATCACTGAGGGAAAATCCTCCATTAATAAGGAAGATGGTGCCATCTCCCCGCTCATCCAGCACAGAGAAGATGACCAGTAATGGCAACTCCAGACTGCAGCTCCCCTCTCTGGACCTGTGGCAGTCTGAGCCAAGTTCAAGTTAGAATCTCTCACACATTCTCTACAGTCTAGTGGTGAGAGGAGCTAGTAACCTTTGAAAACATTGACAATGATGGAGGCACACTTGCAGAATATTAGGAAACATGTAGCTGATACTTTTTGACAACTTCTCTATAGTGTATTTTTCCTGGTGACCAAAGTTGTTGCACTGAAAGCTCAGAGAATTGTGTGACCTGGAGAGTCACTTGACCTCTCTTAGCTGTACCTTGCAGGACTGTTGTAGTGAATAGCATAGTTGACACCTTTTCCAACATTTGTCATTGTGCTAAAGTTTATGGAAGGGAATTGAGATAAAATGATCTGGTCCCAATCTTTTGCTTTGGGAGAGACCCTTCAGCATCAGGGTAAGTAAATGGAACTTCCATATCAGATGCAGTAGTGCAAGTTGTATGTGCTTCCTGTGTGCAGTCAGGCAAGTTATCTTTTCTCTTTTAACCTCGGTTTCTCCATCCCTAAAATGGTGTTTCTGACATTGCCTCACTCCATTGGGGTGTGGTGAGGATTATATGAGACTGTGGACAGCCCTTGATACCTAAGAAGCCCTCATTAGCATTTGCTGTTTTCATAACCACTGCTATTTGCATTTTCCTGACCTTGGCCTGAGCTGGAAACTGCCCTAATATGGAACTGACTTAGGGAAGAGTTGTGCTTAAGTCTGGTGTAGACATTGAGGAGCTAGGATAAAATAAAGAAAGCTCAAAGACCCAAGGCAGAACCCAATCTCCACATCCACTGGCAGGCCACCATCCCCAGCTAGAAGGTGCTGGGACAGCCAGCACCTCAGCCTGCCAAGGACAGTGCTGACCCCAGCCCAGGTCAGTAGTGTTCTTGTTCGTCTGAGCTCTTCAGCCCTCCCAGCCCAGAACAACAGGTGTGTGTGGTCAGTAACTTGAGCCTACCTTCTGAACGCCTGAGAAATTGAGAGAGGACAGACAGCTCTTTCTTCAGGCAACCACAAGGCCAATAAACAAGTTTTCAGGGAGATCATGGCCAGCTCCAGACTCTGCAGGGTTGGCTATCCTTTGCTTTCTGTGGCAATAACAGCAGAAGCATCACCACCACCATTTGTTAAGCATCCAGCGGGTACTGGGTTCTAAGCCAGGTTCTTTCCATGCCTTTTCCCTTTCTCTCATCCCTCTATAACCCCATGAGCAGTGGTTGTTCAGGGCACAGACACTGGGCTGAGACAGGCCAGGGCTGGAACACCGGCCCTGTCATAAGCTGGTTGTTTGACCTCGAACAAGTCAATCAACATAGGGGTTTTGAGAAGTAGATAAGGAAATGTAGGTGACATTGGCAGCCCAGAGATTGGCATAGAGTAAAGCCTCCAGAACATGGAAACCAAATACATTATCAGACAATGTCTCCCATTTACCCATAAGGACATAGAAGCCTGTTCAGCAGAACTTGAAGCAAGTCTGAAGAGCTCATGCTCTCTTCCACTGTGTCCACAATCCCCATCACAGCCTGGTTGTGAACTACTAGGATAGGTAGTCCCTGACTTCAGGGGCCAGCCAGAAGGAAGTGGAAAGCTCCAGTTAAGACTTGGGACCCAGCTCTTCTCTGCCCCCCAAACCAGAACATTGTTCAGAAAAGACTAAAAACAGGCACTTAGAGATGAAACCTCAAGTTATCTAATTCCAGATGCAGACTATCATCAGTAAACACAGAACCGCTCACCACACATCTATGCCCAGACTCTGACAAAGAACAAAGGATAAAAATAGATGAAAATTCTCATACAAGGAGGCAATGAGCATTAGAGAGACCTCTTACCATGTCTCTATATGTGTGCACTCACACAGATGCTAAAGGCGGTCAGGGTGCTACCCAGAGCTCTGTAGGGAATCTGATGACCACAGTTAGTTACCCCAAGCAAAGCCTCATTATTTTGACCATTGTTTCCTTCCAACATAGTTTAAATTGGTATAAATGCACTTATAAGTAAGATGTTTGGCACAAGGACATGCATTTTCTCCAATCAAATGATTTTGTACTTGGCAACAAGAACTGTCTATTTAACCCATAATATGTCAACAATGGAGTTTTCTAATGAAAAACATTTACATTAGAATACATTAAACATGCACAGCCCAATTAAGCACAATATAGCATCTACCCAGCATCCAATCCATTTTCTCTCCTCCACTCAGGCCATGTGACCTTAAAGACAAGCCCTGGTCCCAGTGAGGGTCCTGATTAGTGGAGCCATTGTGGTAAACACATCTCTTGTCAGTGTTGGGTTCAGGGATCTCATCTGCCATCTTTATGGTCCAGGAACGGGACGAGACCTAAATTGGTCCAATTGAACTGAAGGACCATTCCTTCATTTTGTGAGTCAAAGAGAAGTTTCCTTGTTCTCTTGCAGAAATGAACACAGCTCTTGCAAGCACATCTGAGGTCAGCCAGAAGACAATGCTACAGCAGGTAAGTAAAGGGCTAGGAAGACCAAAGGGAAACACAGCCTGGCTTCGCTGTGCCACAGCCAGCTCACCCTCAGCTCTAGACTTCCTGTTTGATAGGATGGTAAATTCTTTTGTTGAATCTGAGGGAGTTTTCTGTATTTCCAACAAGAAAGCATCTTTTTTTGCTGGGACAGGAGGTTTATCTAAGATGATGAATGTCTACAGATGGATGGAAAGGGAAGGACTCTCTTGAGACAACTAGACAAAAGGTGAAGTAGAGAGCAAGATAGGGTGGTGCAGGTCTATAATTTCAGCACTGAGGAGACTGAGGCAGGAGGTTCTCAAACTCTAGCCTGGACTACATAGCAAGACCTTGTCTCCAAAACAAAAGAAAATTGAAGTAGATAGTGGAAAAAGGAAAGGAATTAATGAAATGCTCAAGACACTTCCCCATAGAACCATTGAAATCATGAAAAGAAGGCTTGGGCTCCATCATCAAATCAGAGAAAGAAGACTGAAAGAGAGAATGAGAGACAGACAGACAGACAGAGTTCCCTGCTGCAGCTGGAACCATATACTCAGCCCAGAACAACTTGGTTCCTGTTATTTAGAACAAAGGCAGAATGGGAACAGGGTCAAGACAGTGAGCCCCAGATGGAGAGGACACTGAGAGGTCCTGCAATCAACTCCCCATGGTCACAGCCAGCTGGTGAGCTCACAGCTTCCTGGAATATGCACAACTTTGTTTCAAGTGTGGACTTTTAAGATCTCTAAGCGATTTTGAATGTAAAACCCTTATTGGCAGCTTCTTTCATCTTCTGGGGACCATCTATCCAGTCCCTGATACACAAGAAATATTTCTACTTTCCTCTCAAATCAACAGATGTTCTTAACTCTTCCTATGGCTTCAGCCAACTCTCTATTTCCTTCCGTGGGCTAAAGCCAAATGAGAAAGAAAAATTCCTTAGAATAACTTTCTCTCATGAAACCTTGTAGCACACATTCGTTGTTCTGCCCACTTCTGCATCTGTTTAACAGGACCCATTTTTCCCTGAGGTAATGTGATTTGTAGTAGCTTTGACTCCCACCCTTGATCCAAAGTGTGCGGGGGTAACCACATCTAACCAATGAGAACACTGAATCTTCCTGCTAATAGTCATTGTCTCAAGTGTGGGCAGGAGGCCCCAAGTGAGCCTACCAAAACTAATGAGATAGAACTGGTGGTGAGAAGTGGTGGGATTGGAGTCCTTTATCTGCTAAACCTATAAAGACAGGAGCCTTTGTGCAGTTGCTGGGACCATTTTGGAAAGAACCTGCCTGAAAATGAAGTGAACATGGAAAGAGAAAAGCAGAGTATGAGACAGATTGAGTCCTAATTATATCATCTGAGCTCCTTGTCTGAAGCCAGTACCCTGGACCTTTCACTGAGATGAGCAAATGATATATATCTCTATGTCATTTTGGCTTAACTACTGCAGTTGGCTTTTCTATCACTTAGAACTAATGATAACAATTCTCAAACTTAGAAAAGAATTATGTTCTTTCTGTCTCATTATTTAGTTCTTGGCCCAATATAAAAGACCTCCGTTATTCCTAATGTACACCAAATTCTTGATGTCTGACCTTGAACAAGTCCCAGCCATGTGTCCTCAACATTAAAATGAGGCTGCCGGATTTTATCTCCCAGGTCCCTTCCAGTTCTGAAATTGTGTACTTCTATGAATTGTCTCTTAGTAACCTTCACACTCACATGATTAGATGCAAAACTATTTTCTTCAAGAGTGTGGATTCAAAACATGAAAATATAATTTTTAAAAGTTTGATCACATGTCAGATGGTGTAAGTCATGCAAGGCCTCTATGCTTTAGCAAAGCACAAAACCACATTTAGGATGCAGAGAAGACATCTCTAATTTCTGATGTATGAAAAGTTCTGTTTCCCTTACCTATTCCAAGGATGAATGCCCAGTCATAGCTGTTTTCTTATCTATCTTATACCTCATCTGCAAACTTTCATAGGCAGAGGAAGCATAACAGGTTAATGGTCTTTCATAAAGGATTAAAGCAGAAATGTGATTGCTTCATCCATAGAATTTAGGGTACCTACTAAAAGACCTTTAAAGACAACCCGTCACCCAATGTGCTACATTCTTGAATATCACAGGTGTATCACTCAATATCTGTGCCTCATTTTCCTCATCTACAGAATGGAAACAATAGCAGTAGCTTCCTCTGTGTACTGTTGTGAATATTAAACAAATACAGTATTTGGAAGAGTGTCTAACCTGGAACAAACAGTGTATTAGTTCTCATCTTCATCAGTGTTATTGTTCATAAGAGATTCTTCAGCGCAGGCTGAATAGTTGCTTGAATAGGTGGATGAACAAATGGTTTCAAGTGTGAAGTGCCCCAAAACATTTCATACAATGTAGGTTGTCAGTAAATAAGTAAATACATGCTGGTCATGGTATTCCAGAGATATAAAAGTAACAATCCACAAGGGACAAATATCACCACCATGCTCCCATTCCTCCAGCCAATCCCTGGCTCTCAATAGATCCCTTCTTTGGGGAATTTTGCTATTGGCTTATGGAGCTAGGATGCCTAGTTAATAATGGCTTACAATTCATAGCGTACATTTGCTCTCCTTCATTTCTAACATGAACCTCTCCTGATACAATTGCAGCCTCCTTCCTCAATGATGTAGGTTATAGATAAAAGGTACCCAGAGTGACCAGTTGATCCAGAACTCAATTCTCCAAGGCACTCAGAAGTTAGCAGGATTTGGGAACTAATTCTTCCTATCTCTTAAATTGATGACCCAGACCATTTATCAGGTGTAATTGGAGATAGCACAACTAGACCGGTGCCCTGGTACATGGCACTAGAGGACTCCTGCCCAGAGGCTAGGAGGCTCAGAAGAAAACCTCTGAACATTCAAGAGGCTATTCTCAGGCTGCAGAACTAGACAAAAGGGGTCAGGTAAGCCAGAGCTACAAATACTCCAAATGCCTTGCAAAATATAGTCATAGCAGCCAAGGAATACAGCAGGGCTGGGTTGCTTACTCCAGCAAGATTTGTGTGCTAGCTGGCTAGCTCTAGGCAAATTTCTAACTTCTTTGAGCCTCTGTTTCTTCAAATATGAAATGGGGCTGGGTACCTTCTGGTTCAGCTGTGAGCTGAGTTCCTACATGTAAACCACCTGCCATACCAGCAAATCATAGCAGCTGCATTGTTTTTGAGCCTCCTTCCTTGTCTTGCGAGGTGCTGTTGTACAGGAACCAGTATCAGCCCTGGCTCCATCCACTCTGCCCACCCCAGCCATAATGACCAATATACTCCAGGGAGTTTTTGTGCTCGAAACCTTTTTTTCAGACCTTAATGCTTCATGTCACAGCTCCATTGCAGTCTTGCCTCTGACAAACAAGTGAGTAGGTTCTAGTTTAATATTTTCCCCCATATTTGATCTTCTTCATATTCTTGGAGTCATACCTATTTGAGAACCTAATGAAAACTATGTCCCTCAGCATTGTAAAAGTAACCACATGTTTGTATATGAATTTCAGCGGCTCCTGGACTCTATGGCAACTCGCTGTAGGTTTCCAGAGGGCCTCATATGCCCCAAAGTCAAGATGCCCTGCCTTAGTTGACCTTCAGCGGCCCCTGGCCTTCTTGTCTCTGCTTAAGCCAGTGTTCCCACAGGCCATGTGTCCATGGATCACCTCTGAAAGTACAGGCTCACTTCACAGTTTACAAATACTACAGAGCAAAGTGACATGTTCTCACCTGAACAGCCCAGAAGCTAGTTCCATACCTTTTAGTGGTGTCTGCCTCAAAAAAATGTTCTTATCTGTCAAAATCAGAGGTCATTTACAGGAAGGGGGTCCTGCAGAGGGTCCACTCTCCACCCACTACTGGAGTTTCCCCAACCCTTCAGACTTGTCCCTCTCCCAGGTCCACTCCCTACATGTTCCAAGGCTCCTGTCCCAAGTGCCACCTGTCCTGTGGCTTCACTAACAAGTGCCACTGTCCTGTAAAGCTCCTCCAGGCTCAGCTGCCAGGGCAGAAGAGAAGAATTAAGACACTGGAGTTGAAAGACACCAGACTTCAGAAGTGAGCTCTAAACAGACTTGAATAGCAGAAAGTTTCAAAGGCACTCGTTGAAGTCCTTATAAAACTCCAGCCATCTCCTCTGTCAACTGGCAGTTCCCATGTCTTTTGGATCTCTTTGAGCTCTCTTCTCATTGAGCCACTAGTGCCTCCTGAAAAGGAACCAAAAAGCCTTTGTACTTAAGCCTTTCAATGGAAAGGGGTTGGTAGGGGCTTCAGGCCCCCCTAACCAGACACACATGTCTCACACCATCACTAAGCCAGGGGTCTCACACCACTCCCCATCAGGGAGTGATGACATTTTAAGTTGGAAGAGACTCAAAGTTATATGTCTAAAGATGCTCTACTTGGTTAAATACACTTATTTCCCCAGATCCATGCTGGGGTGACTAAGCTGGATATCAACATGATTGTCCAGAATTTTCGCCTCCTCAAGATGCTGTCCATTGTGCAGCCTTGTCAAAGGATGCCTTCAACCCACAGTAACACCACTTTTTCCTCAATGGCCATCGTTTTAGTGAGCTTAATGGTGTTGGCAAGATTAAGACTATTAAAAAAACAATGTCGATAAATGGTCTCAGAATTAAGTAGAGTTTTATGATATCTGTGTATATTAGTTTGCTAGGGCTGCCATAACAAAGTATCACACACTGGATGGCTTCAACAACAGAAATTCTTTTCTTCACAGTTCTGGGGGTTGGAAGTCCAAGATCAAGGTCCTGGCAGGATTGGCTTTTCCTAAGGCCACTCTCTTTGGCTGGCACACACTCTCACACACATTCACACACTCACACATGCACACTCACGCACATGCACACTCACGCACATGCACACTCACGCACATGCACACTCACGCACATGCACACACTCACACACACAAATGATATTTCCAAACTCAGGGGTGTTGATGGTAGTGCTTCCTTTGCTACATAGCCAGCAGACCTGGCTGTTTTTGTGAGGCCACAAGGCAATGTGCAGAGACCTGAATGAGCTTCAGGGACAATACTCTGTTCTGATGAATGGAGCATGTGAAAGACTCATTTAGTACTGTGCTAGGGAGTTCTGTATGACTTGTGCAGATGGAGAGCCTAAACTGGGTTCTAAACAATATGGAGGAGGTGTCTGGCCAGTAGCATTCCAGGTAGAGGGAATGCATGAGCTTAAGTCAACCTTGGGCATGAACAAAGCTGTAGAAATAGTGCAGGGTTACATATGGACCAGGTCCCTAGAGCTGGGCTTGAATCTAGCTGCACAGTCTTGAGCCAGTTACTTAGCCTCATTGTGTCTCGGTGTTGTCATCTGTAAAATGGGGACAATCATAGCGCCTACTCCAGCAAGGCCTTTGTGGAGGTTTAAATGAGTTATGATATGAAGAGGTCTTAGAGTGATGCTTGATACGTAATGAACGAGCAAAGAGTGTCAGTCATATGACTCAGCCTGTGTACTCATTAAACACGGACTGAGCAGCTAGAACCATAGAACCTTGCCCTCCAGAAGCACTCAGCATAGATACAAAGCCATGTAAATAATGCTGTAAGTAGTCTCACAGAAACAAGCCCAGAGAGTTTTGCAAACTAAATGAAGAGTACATGACCTGGTCTCAGTGGGGATAAGGAAAGAGTGGACATGGGGTAGGGTGTCCAGAAAAACATCCAAGAAGTCTAATCTTAAAAGAAGAGTGGGAACATATTGGAGAGGGTCGATAGGGTCATGTCAGACAGACATGAGTCTCACAGTCCCTGTGGCCTCCAACAAGCAGTCCAGGGTTGAAGGAGCAAAGCATGAGCAGAAGTAGTAAGAAGTGCATCTGAGAAGCAGGTGGAAGCCAGCACCTGGTGGCCCAGGGTCCTGCAAAGAACTTGAACTTGAACCCATATAAGTTTGAGTAAGGGGTGACATACTCAGATTTGTGCTTTGAACCCAAGTGAGAGGACCCAAGGGAGAACAGTGGAGACAAGGTTCCCAGTGAGCGTGGGTGGCATGGGTGACAGTTGTAAAGGGAATGCTGAGAAAAAAGATACCAGGAATGCTGAACAGGGGACATGACATGACTGGGTGACTGCGTGACTGTGTGAAGAAAGGCAGGAGTGGCAACATTGCCAGCATGAGTGACTGGGTTTGTAGGGTGCTTTCAAAAGAAAGGGTCACACAGGAGAACCAATCCGGAACTCAGGCAAAGGGTTCAGCCATGAAGAATCGGCTGTAAGTCCTGAGAGTGGAGGTAGCAGCCCGGGAAGAAGAAATATAAGATAAGAGCGGGAGCCAAGCCTGGAGACAGCAGAGGACAAACACCCAGGGGTGAGCAGAGAAAATGGGGACACCTAGGAAGCTGAGGAGCAGAGTTCAAAAGGACAATCCAAAGAACTCAGAGCACTGCGAAATGGGGCTAGGATCCACTTGTTCCACATAGCCAGGAGGACCAGGAAGATGAAGGCCTAGATTGCTGGATTTAGCCACAGGAGGGCAGTAGAGTGCCCAGGGAGTGTGGGGCAAGAACGGGAGTGTTAAGAGGCAAAAGGATGCAGAGGAAATAGAACAGCTATTGTGGGCCACTCTTTGGGAGATTGGAGTGGCATGGGGAAGGGAAAAGGGAGCAAAGCAGAGTCAGAGGAGAATTATTTTTTAATGGAAGAAGCATGAAGAAGGATGGAGATGGAAGTGTGAAAGGAAATGGTACCGCCCCCAGGAGGTCTGAGGACAGGTATGCCAGCCTGGGCTCCTTTAGGAGTAAGTGACAGAAAACCCCATCCACTGTGACCTAAGAAGCAGAGAAAATTTTAGCTCTCATTACAGAAGCATTCCTAGGTGGTCTGACTTCTGGCACAACTGGATATAGGGGCTCAGATGGTACCCCAGGATCCTGCATCGCTCCCCACTTCCCATCCGTGTTCCTCACCGTCTCACCTATGCTTGTTGCATGTTTAAAAACTGAGATATAATTAGATGCCATAAAACTCACCCTCTAAGAGGGTAGATCTTGACAGCGGCTTTTAAAAACTGTATTTGTATTTCTCCCAACTCCCACTTTTCTCCCTACCTCCAGCTCCAACCACTAATCTACTTTTTGTCTCTGATTTTGCTCATTTTGAACATTTTACACAAATGGAATCATATAATGCACTGTCTTTTATGATTAGATTCTTTCACTTAGCATAATGTTTTTAAGACTCACTCCTGTTAGCATGTGTCTGTACTCCAGTCCACTCTATGCTTTAATAATATTACATTGTATAGATGCACCACACTTTATTCATCATGAATTGATAGCCATTTGGGGTTGTTCCCGTTCTTTGGCTATTATGAGTAATGCTGCCATTTATGTGCAAGTTTTTGTGTGAAGATAGTTGTCAACTCTCTTGGAAATGCTGAGTCATATGGGAACTATTTAACTTTTTGAAGAACTTCCAAATTGTTTTCCAAAGTGACTCTCCCATTTTTCATCCCCCCCAACAGTGTATGAGGGATCCAGTTTCTCCACTTCCTTGACAGAACTTGTTTTCACTGTAGGCAACAATTACGGTTTTGATTCGTATTTCCTTAATGATGCTCAACCTCTTCATGTGCTCAGTGGCCATTGATATATCTTCTTTGTGCAGGTGCGTATTCAAATCCTTGACTCATTATTTGATGGGGTTGCCCTTTTATTATCGAGTTATAGGAGTTCTTTAAATATTCCAAATTAACGTACCTTATGAGATACATGATTTGAAAATATTTTCTCCCATTCTATGAGTTGTCATTTTAGTTTCTTGATTGGTATCTTTGGCAGTACACACATTTTTTATTTTGAAAAAGTTCATTTTATCTGTATTTTTCTGTTTATGCTTTGTGTTATATCTAAAAAAAAACAAGTTAAAGTTATGGAGCTTTACACCTGTGTTTTCTGCTAAGAGTTCTGTAGTTTTATTTCTTGCATTTAAGTTTAGTTATCCATTTATGTTAATTTTTGTTAATGATGTGTAAGTACCCAACTTCTTTCTTTTCATGTGAATGCACAGTTATCCTAACACCATTTGTTAAAAATATTCTTTCCCTACTTAATCGTTTTGACACTCAAGTCAAACATTAACTGACAATAGATTATGAGTTTATTCCTAGACTCGCAATTCTATCCTATTGATCTATATGTCTCTTCTTATCCCAAACTACACAGTATTAATAGCTGCAGCAATGTAGTACGTTTTAAATTTAGAAAGTATGAGTTCTCCATCTTTGTTCTCTTTTAAGATTACTTTGGCTGTCTGGATCTTTGTATGTCCATATGAATTTTAGCTTCAGTGTATTATTTCTATCAAAAAGGTAATGGTAATTTTCAAATAGATTATGTTGAATCTGTAGATTAGTTTGGAAATCTTAATATTAAATATGTTAACCCATGAATGCAGGATGTCTTTCCATTTTTAAGACTTTATTTTTGTGCTTTTCAATGTCAAGTCTTAAACTTCTTTTGTCAAATTTATTCTTAAGTATTTTGTTCATTTTGATGGTATTGTGAGTGGAATTGCTTACTTGATTTCATTCTTGGAATGTTCACTGCTAGGATGTACAAATAAGACTGATTTTTATATATTCATCATGTACACTGCTATCTTACTAAATTTATTGGTTAGATTTGATAGTTTTCTTCATGGATTTCTTAGAGTTTTCAAAATATAAGATCACGTCACCTTCAAATAATCCTACTTCTTGCTTTCCAATTTGGATGCTTTTTTTCTTATGAAGACAAACTATACTAACATTTTGAGAAATAGTGAGAGTAAATATTCTTGTCAAACATATTCCAGGTCTTAAGGAAAAACTTTCAGTCTTTTGTGTGTATTGTGGTGCCAGGGATTGAACCCAGGGCTTTGCGTATGCTAGGCAAATGCTCTACCACTGAGCTACACCCTTAGCCTTAACCTTTCAGCCTTTTGCCATTAAGTTTGTATTAACTGTAGAGTTTTCATAGAGGTCCTTTATCAAGCTGTAAAGATTCCCTTATATTTCTAAACCAACCTGGCATTTCTAGACGAAATCCCTCTTAGTAATGGTATATAATCCTTTCTCTGTATTTCTAGATTTGACTTGCGTGTTTTTTGTTTTGTTTTGTCTTGTCTGAGAATGCACTCACTTCTTGACGGTATAAGATGCCTGACTGAAACCAAAGGTTTATTTCCAGTGAGAAAGGGAGAACATCTCACTCTAACAATATAACAAAAGTCAGAGCCTGGTTCTCATTGACCCAAAATAGCTCATATGTCCCATCATGAAGTAATCACTGTGGCCAGTGGGATGAGTTTTGCTGATTGGTGTAGGCCTGGATATGAGCATAAAATCAATTCCCATAAAACCTGGATCAGAATGATGAACAGTGGGTCCCCAAAGAACTGTATGGGTCTGATTTGTCAAAACAATGAATGAGAGATTATGAGCATCAGATAAAATAAAAATAAAATGGAACAAAATCAACGGATGAAAGGGCTATCATGCAGAACAAAGAGAGTGATGTGCCTGTGCAAAAGGTTGTAGGTGGTGGGCAGAAGAATAGGAGATAATGTCAGCGTGTGGGGGAGAGCTCAGAAGGGCTTCATTGGAAAACTCAGAAGAAAAGGAATGAAGGTTTGAGCTATTCCAGGGAAGGATGGAGATGGAAGAGTAGGAGGATGGAGGTATAAGGATAGCCTCAAGGGCCCAACTGGAGGTCCTAGACTGTGCCTTGCTCCATCTTCCAGGCTAGCTACAGCACTGGAGCTAAGGTTGGGGTTATGTCAGCTGTGGGTGGCAGAGGAGGAATATGAGGGAAACCTGGGATATAGCAAAAGTCGTTAGAATGGATCACTGAAGTCACCTAGCAGAGCCAGCTGGGTAGAGAGGCCACATGGAGACGACTGACAGGGAGAAAGCTGAAACCTTAGGACTGGAAATCTCAGGGAAGTCTAGGAGCAGTTGTTTGAGGCCAGGAAACAACTGGAGGTGACATGTCAGGCTGGCTATTTAGGAGATCTCAGAGAGGAGACAGTTGTAGGGGAGAATTAGTGGAAACCATTGTTTGACAAGGGTCAAGGATAATGGGTAGTGACATCTTTCAGATTATTTGTCTTCAGGTGTGAACAAAAGTAGCAATTTCACTTTTAAATACCTGTTGAAGAATAGGGAAATACGATTGGCCCCATAGAGTAGAGTTTAATCTTGAGGCCACCTACGTAGGGCCTTGCGGATCACACCCTGGACTGGAGTTTCATTCTAAAAGTAAAGGGAAACCGTTGAAACAATGTATACCAGAATGTGGCACGATTAGAGCTGAATTGCCAAACACTCCCTCCAATTTTCTGTGGGAAATAGACTGGCAGGAAGCTACATTGTGCAAGCAATGATCAGTTGAGGTGTAGACCAGGACATAGGTCATATCCACCAAAAAGCTAGAGCTGAAACCACAAGACAGAATGAACAGGTCAGAGTCAGGAAAGAAAGGACAGAGGAAAAGGAGAATTGAGAGCCAAAACATCAAGAAGGCAGGGGGGAAATGGGAAATGATACAACTTATGTGGTAACGAGGATCCCCCAAAATGAGAGTGGTTCAAGAGGGATAGATCAACACAGACAGCTGCCTTTTCCCAGATTCTTAATGATCAGTCTTCAGAGGCATAATTACAAAAGCTTACCACTCATTTAATTTGGAAGAAAATCAACCACAATCATGACAATTTGGATTTTAGCAACCACATTCTCTTGACCTTATTTTCAGGTCATACCTGTCATGGAATCTGAGCAGCCAAAGGTTCCTTGTCAACTGTCTTCAGGCTTTAACCCAGAGGGAACAATGGTCCCAACCACAATTTGCATTTATTTGCTGACTATGTGCCATGTGCCAGGGTACATGCCAAGTATTTTGTATATGAAATCTCAGGTATCCCTCAGGATAACCCAAGAAGACAGAGGCTACTATCATTACTCATTTTTAGAAGCCAGAAAAAACTCAAAGTGATGACATAATGAATAAATGCCAGTGACTGGGTGACAGTATCTACTCAGCCTGACTTTAGGGCCCAGTGATAAATCTGTGTACATTTGAAGGCACAGAAGGCATTTGTGGTCCTTGAAGAGGTCATTTTCAAAAATCACTTCAATACTCCACCATACCCACGTGTTACTTTATAGTCTACCTGTCCTTGGAGGTTCCAGGGGGACATGTATGGCCATCCCAGGTCTTCACCTTCCTGTGTACAATTCAGTGCTCCCTGATCACATCCACATACAGCCTTCCTCAGCTCATAGTGCCCCATTTCACAGATGAGCTGTTCACAGATGAACAGCTCACAAGAATGACAACATCCTCGTCAACTGGGCCATTCCACAACCGTGAGAACCAAGGCAAGGGCTCAAACCATTTTTTTCTGATTTCTAGGTCATCTAAGTCAAACCCCTCACTCCCTGTGCGGACGGTGTTTACTTACTGTACTCAGAAGACACTGGCACAGCTCCTGCTTAAATACTTCCACTGTGGCAGGATTCTGGGTTTTCTTTTTTTCTTTTGCACATTTATTATTTTTATTATGAAATATTTCAAACACACAGAAAAGTACAGTTGATAATATAACAAATACCCACATGCCCACCACTGGGAGGGAACAAAGGTTAACATTTTTTTCAATGTTTGCTTCAGATCTTTGTTTGAAGAAAGTAAAATATTACAGATGTATTGATGATCACTATGAATCCCTCTCCAATTTCCTCCCTCCCTCTCTCCCCAAAGGAATCACTATTCTAAAATAGTAACACATTCCATCCATTCATTTCTTTAAACTTTTCCACACATATATGTGTTTGTAGACAAAATATAATATTGTTTTGCATGTTTAAAAACTATATCTAAGTGGTACAATACTATAATATCCTTCTAGCCTGTTTACTCATTTAGTTTTATAGATGTTTGCACATGGGTTCCTTATAGATATGATCCATCCATGGTAATTGCTCTACAATATTCCAGAGTGGTAGGATACCATGATTTATATAACCACCACCTACTATATCCATCTCCATTGTTAAGTCTTACAAATTCTGCTATAATAAACAACCTTGCATATAATCTGAGTTGACACATGGGATATACATATTTGATCTTATTAAATGCTGCCAAATTGCTCTCTAAATTTATGATAACATTCTATATTCCCACCAGTCAGATTTGAGCAGTCCATTCACCTATAGTAAATCATGATGTTGTGAGACTTCACTATCTCTCTGATGTGATAGGCAAGGAATCGCCTCTCATTCTATGACGAGTTTGTAAAGAACTTCCTTAAAATGATGAAATGCTGCCTCACTTTTCCATCGATTCTCACTCTGCTCTCTTCACACTGCAGACTCAGTTTGTGGCCATTTAAGTTTCCCCCATTTCCTCCACTATTAAATCAGATACTCCATGGTAAGCAACTGGTTTTTAACCCAAATTTAAATTTTATTTGCAGAGGGGTTGTAAGTTATTTAGGGAGGAACATGTTCTTTATTGGAGACAAACAACTTGCAAAACTGAAAATAGCTCTGAGAACATCAAAAATCACATTTAATTGTCTTGGTTCAGGCTGAATTACTATGGACTGGCTGGTTATGAACAACACAAATTTATTTCTCACAGTTCTGAAGACTGAAAGTCCAAGATCATGGCACCAGCATAGTTGGGTTCTGGCAACAGCCCTCTTCCAGATTTCAGAATGGGTAAGAGAGATCTCTGGAGTTTCTTTTAAAAGGACACTAATCCCACTCATAAGGGCTCTTCCATTGTAACTTATTCACCTCCCAAAGGCCCACCTTCTAGAACTCTTTCATTGGTAATTAGGATTTCAGCATATGAATTATGAAGGATTCGAAACCTTCCGTCTATAGCAATTATCTAGTTGGTAACAATTGAAAACCTTTTCTTGTTTCAGAAATTGTTTGCCAGGCCCCAAATGCCATCTTTGCAACATGTACTGGCTTTTACTTAAGATTTTTTATCCAAGTATCCAGGCAATTTAGTTCATCAGAAACCATGGAAGAAGGATTAAAGAGCTTTGTCCTTACTGAAATCATCATTGGTCTCATCAAAAAGTAACATGAACTGAGTCAGACTTAGCCTGGGGTAGCATTGGAGTTATGAAAAATATTTAGTGATCTACATCACACTGAAGCTGATCAATCAGAAGAGCTTGCATCTGTCAACAGCCCAGGGCAGCTATGTCATACAAACCAGCTGAAGAGCTACCTGGGCCTGAGAGCCCCATGGTTAGTTAGTACTGCACTGTCAGGCATTTAGATTATGTGGGTTATGAGTGTCAGGACTGGAGGAGTTGGTATAGGGTAAATCTAGGACAGCACCCCAACACAGTGTCTGACCAGAACCTCAAGAACAGACTCATGGAGAGTGGGGACGGATGCCACTCTAAATCCATGACCTGTGATCCTTTGACTGCACCAATTTGCCTCCCTTTCGTTGCTTGCTTGTTTGAAGACTGAGAGGGTCTCTGAGATGTAGGGCAAATTCTTTTGGTGAGGGGTTGAAGGAGAGATTGTAGAGATGGAAATGATAGAGGTGGGGTAGGTAGAGGTGGAAATAATGGTGGAGGGGGAAGTTATGAAGATAGAAGTAGTGGAGGCGGAGGTAGTGAAGGGGTGGAGATAGTGAAGGATGTGGAGTGATGCAGGTAGAGGTAGTAGGAGTGGAAGAGGGGTATGGGGAAGTGGTAGAGGTTATAGAGGTTGAAATGGTGGAGGTAATGAAGGTGGAAGTGATACAGATGGAGGTAGGAGAGGTGGTAGAAGTAGAGATCATGGAGATGGTGATGGTGGAGGTGATGGAGGTGGTGCAGGTGGAAGTGGAGGTGGTGATGGTGGTGGAGGTGGTGCAGGTGAAGGTACAGGTGATAGAGGTGTGTGGAGGTGATGGAGATGGAGGTAGTGGAGACAATGAAGGTAGGAGTTAAGGAGGTGTTGATCTCTTGATGGAAATGTGTCAATACCATGTGCCTATTAAGAAGAAATCAATACAAGAGAAAAGTGGAGAATGCCTTCACCATATGGAAATCTACAAGGTATAAGTGGCAATCTACCTGAAGACCCACCGAGTTCAGTTAAAAGAAGAAACAGGTATGGCCTTATAGTGAAAGGGATCTGGACACCACTCAGACAGAAAACAATTTAGAAGGTATTGAAAGTCCACTTTGCTAAAAGCAGCTCTATGGTGTGTTCTTGGCTTGTCTTGACAGTTGAGCAGACAACAAACTCACAATGCCACCTCCTAGTTCAACTCAGTTCCTGGAAAAAGAGAGCTGCCTAGCAGTTCCTCTCCTGGCCAGTTCACATCTGGACAGCCTTTGTCAATCCTCAACTTCTTCCTCAGGCTGAAGTAGGCAGCTTGGCAGACAGGGGTTTCCCATGACCACAGACTTCATGATCTCCTCCCTCCCTTAACCTGGCCAGGGCTACATGAGAAGCAGCAGTTCAGAGAGCCCAAGGGCTCTCAAGCTACAGACTTGGATTTACACCCATTACAGACCCCCAACTCCTTCTAGAACAGCCTCACAGCATGGCTCCCAGGAGCCCACATTGGCCATACTTCTAGTTCCTAAAACTTCCATCATAGAAGCTGGGCAGTGGCCTGTGATGTGATGTGAGGTGGCTCTTGAAAATCCTGCTGGTTAGGGCATGAAGCATGCTGGCCACCACATTGGTTTGTTTTTATTTGTTTGTTTTGTTTTGTTTATTTGCAGTTCTGGGGTTTGAACTCAGGGCTTCACTCTTGCTAGGCAGGCACTCTACCACTTGAGCCATACCCTTCAGCCTAGCAGCTAAGTCTTAAAGCAGAGCCATGTTTGTTCCACTGACCCTGTTGCTTTCATATTGTCAAGTCTGCATATTCCTAAATGTAATTTGAACTTGACCATAGTGATTTATATTTTATTGCCTAATTTACTTGGTGTCATTTTATCAATAAAAAATGACCTCTTGTACCAGGCCTGTTTATGAGCCTCAGAAGAGCTGTTCAGCTCTTCTGATGCCTGGTCACGGAAGAGTCCAACCCCTGGCCTCTAGCCCTACTTTCCAACACTGCCAGCTATTGCTGCCTTCCCATGGGGCAAGGGCTGGGCTTGGTATAGCCTCCATCATGCCCACAATAGTAAGACTTACAACTGTCCCAACACCCAGTTAATGTGTCCCCCAGCTTCCTGGGAAGGACCCGTTAACACTTGAAAGTATAGGGACATTAATGCCTCCTGGGTGAACTTACACCAGTGATGGATAGGTGAAAGGAAGATAAATTCCTTGTCCTTTCAATCATACACACAAACTATTTCAAAGGAAGACGCCCCATAAATTTTTTTTCTGCAAATAATCCATGGGCCTGAAGAAATGATATTTGCTCTTGAAGCTGTGCCAGAGCTCAGCAATGTGCTCCCCGAACCTGCTATCCCCCCTCACTGCCTCCTGGCCTGTGCCCCTCTCTCGTTGCACTGAGATTACATCCCTACCCTCCCTCTCTCCCATAAAGTGTTAGCATGGGAATTCTCCTCAGGCTCTGTTTTCTGGAGTGCCTGGAGGGACAGCTACCTAAAATCGCCTCAGTTCCAGCAGAATATGCAACAACTTTGGTGGGGGAGGTGGAATGCACTGGGAGATTACTGCCTGGACCTAGGCAAGACAGTTGAATCTTTACCCCAATGTCAGGTCAGTGCTGATTCCTGATCTGTCTAAGAGAATGAAACAAAATAATAACCAGCAGTCCTGGCACATATAGGGGATTGAGGATTGGGCTTGTCATGTTATGTTTAGTGACCTGGTCCAGCTACTGAGATCCCTCAACTGCACAGAGTGGCTGGGACTGAGTCAGGACCTCCAAAGTGCTGTTCAACCTTCTTGTCCTGGAACAAACAGAGGCCCTGGCCTCTGGGTGCTGCAGGTTGATGAAACAAAAGATGCAGCAAGCCTCTGAGTCTGTGCCCTCAGAGTCTTACCCTGGCACCTGCCCCCCCTCCCAAGGACCCCACAGCTTGGGACCAGGAAGCAGAGGAAGGAGGGACCAGTTCCTGCTTTAGCTGGAGTAGTTTCTGACTGTAATTGATATAATCCTTAAAGTAGAACTTTTTTGGGCACACTGGAAGTGTAGGCTCCTGGCTTCCCCCTGAGCAGGAGTCAGATGTTGGAATTGCCCCAAGGTAACTGCTGCCTCCTGCCACCTGAGACCTACTGCTGGGACCCTGCAGTCAGAGGCAAAGGATCAGGTGTGACTCTCCCTCTGAGAATGCTGAGGATGAAGGGATCTTGTGAGGATTCTCCTTCCATCAGAGAGCCTGGCCAGAGCGTGCTGGCCACCCACTGCGC
The DNA here is from genome assembly GCF_047511655.1 of Castor canadensis. Taxonomy (NCBI): domain Eukaryota; kingdom Metazoa; phylum Chordata; class Mammalia; order Rodentia; family Castoridae; genus Castor; species Castor canadensis. The sequence goes on along the minus strand of NC_133402.1, from coordinate 56,018,989 downwards.
CCCAGCAGCTGCAGCACATACTCTCCTTCCTCACCCGACTCAGGGAGCCTCTGCCTCTCTCCCTCACTGCCTCTCCCTGTTTCTCTGTCTCTTTCTCTCAGCTCTATCTCTGTCTCTTATCTCTCCTGTCTCTGTCTCTCCCTGTCTCTCTGCCTGTCTTATCTCTCCATTCCTGTCTCTTTCTGTCTCTGTCTTTCTCTCTGATTCTGGCTTCTTAGCTCTTTCCTTACTCCTCTCTTTCTAGTGTTTTGTCTTTCCTTGTCTCCCCCTGACTGTTCTGTCCTTTTTCCCCCTACATCCATCTCTTTCTGTCTCTCTTCTATTTCATTCATCCTCTGTCTCCTTGTCTTTTTCTCTCTTTTTCTTCTACATATGTCTCTTCTACCTTTCTGGGGTTCTTTTCGCCTCTCACTGTTCCTATGTCTCTGTTTCTTTCTGCCTCGGTATCCTTCTGTCTGTCTCTGTCCCTCCATCTGAGCCTGTTTATCTCTCTGTCTCTGGTAACTCTTTGTTTCTGTCCCTATGTCTCCTGGTTTATCTCTCAGTCTCTGTCTTGTCTCTGTCTCTCTCTCCCTCTCTGCTTCTCTCTCTCTCTCCCTCTCTGCTTCTCTCTCTCTCTCCCTCTTTCTCTTTCTCTCTCCCTCTCTCTCTCCCTCTCTCTCCCCCCCCGCCTCTCTCTCACTCTCTCTCTCTCTCGCTCTCTGTCCTCTGTTTCTTTCTGTGTACCCACTCGTCTATCTCTCTCTTCCCTGGAGTCCTCCAGGCTGGTGGCTAGGAACAGATGGCTGTGAGGCATTGGCTAGAGGCCCATGTCATAACGGAAGCTCCTCCCTTGGTGGCAGCTTTTCAGCGACCACCTGGGGAGTGCAAACTGTCCTGCCACAAACAGGTTACTGTCACCAGTGATTCAAGGCCTGGCCCAGCCTGGGCCCAGCCTGCCTTGGGTAACCCTGTGAGCAGCCAGCTCCCTGCTTTGCTTGCGCAACAGCCACTCCTGGGGCCAGAAGCCTGGCCTCAAGGGAACTGGAGGGGGAGGAGAGCCTTGACCCCAGTAGGCTTTGCCAGGTGTAGGTCCAGCTCCAGGAGGCTAGGGTCATATGTGGATGTAAGCATAGAAATATAGTGATAGCGGTTGAGATGCTCTGAGCCTATGTTCCCATTCTCTTCCTCTCATACCAGAAACTGGGAGAAGCCAGGCTTGTCACAGTGCCCTAAAGCCCCTACCTGATTTCTCCTGGACCTGTAGGGTGGGGCCAGAGTGCATTGTGCTGCTGTCCCAAGGACCAGTCCTACAGAGCACATCAGTGTCTAGGGAGAAGACAGGGTTCCCTATGCCCCTACTGCCCCTACAGTGTCCCCACCCTTCACCTCCTCTCCCTTCTTCTTTGGGTCAGATCGCCAGGCAGCCAGAAGGAATCTCTGCAGTGGGTGGGGGAAGGGAATGAATACTGGAGTACCCATTACATACAGTGCACCATGCAGTGGGCCAGGGCCTACATCAGGCAGGGATCAATACACTTATTTTTCAGTGAGGAAAGCAGGGTCCAGAGAAGGTCATCCCTGGCAATCTGAAATTCAAATGACCACACACAAATGCACATGTATGCATGTGTACAATACACACACACACACACACACACCACACAAAACTGCCTTAAAGCAACACCCGTCATGTGCCAGGAAGGTAGTTTTTCCAGAAAAACACGAATGAAACAATCCCTGTGGTAGACAGCTCCCCACACAAACATATGGCACACATGCCACCATCCTAGCACACCTGAGATCCCACGATGAGGTGTCTGTGCATGGGCTGCTCCTCCCATGTACATACAAGAGATGCCCTGAGAATGAGGTGGCTGCACACCTGTGATAATGTCTTAGGTTTGACAATGGGGTGGCACTGCCATATGCCTGCATGTGCAGAAGGCACAATCTTCATGACTCCATTTGCCTCTGTCCCGGACAGTAGGCAAGAATGCTGCTGGGTAATGTGAGGAGGCTGAGGCACTGACCTGCCTGGGAATACTGGAACTTAACTCCCAAGTTCCTAGATGGCCTTTTAGATTAAAAATTAAAATCTCAAGCAGGGGCCTCCCAAATGCAAAGAAGCAAAGGGGAAGGCAAACCTTAAGGGAGGCTTCAGCCCAGCAGGTGTGTGTCTGTGGAAGGAGGCTGAGCAGCCCAGAGTGCAAGCTGCAGAGACAAGGCCTGAGTCCTGCAGTTTCCATGCCTCCTGCCCTGCAGCAGTCAGAGACAGCCAGGAGCTCTTCCCCAGCCCTGCCCTTCCCTGTCCCCACCCGGTCCTCCCCCTCCTGGTTGGAGGGAGGACAGGATGGCAGGATGCAGTGGGAGCAGGCCCTGCTCATGTTTCCCTTCTCTCTTCCTGGCAGGGATTATATGGTGAGCAAGGAGGACAGCTGAGCTGGCAGGTGGGTGGCCAGCCATGCTGAGGGGATAGCTGGGGAGGAAGGACGGCCAAGATAACTCAGGCCTGGAGCAGCCACTTTCCCTCTTCCACATCCCCCTTTCTCAACAGGCAGAATGACTTCAGGGGATTGCAGAACCACAAATTTTAGTAGCAGGGCTTGAGTGACTGATAACTATGTAATTCTAGAATCTCTAGTTAGCATTGACCCCCATGCACCCCAGTCTCTAACACATCCCTTATGGAACAAGCCCTGCAGCTGTTAGAAGACCTCTGTGTGGTAAACTGAAGATCAGCCTCATCCCAATCAACCCCTTCACCCTGAGATGTCCCTAGAGCATGTAGTTGCTTGAGCCATCTACCTACCCATTTGGGAATATTCCAACCTTGGGACAGAGGTCATCAACCAATGATCTTTAGAGACACTTTAGAATGATCAGAGGACAGTTTGATGGTATCAAGCAAAGAGAATTGGGTGAGGATCCAGAAAGTGCAGGAATGATCTGTCAGCAGAAAACTGCATATCCTGAGTGCTGGAGGAACCCAGGTCTGGGGCTCAGGATCCATGGCTGAAGGCTTAGCCAGTGGGAGATGAAGCTGACCCCTCCATCTTGGAGCTCTGCCTCCTACCATCACCCCAAACCCCTCTCCAGGAGGAGATTCTGGACCAGCAAAGCAAGGCTGGACTTTGAACTGCTATACGAATGCCCACAGATCTGTCCTAACATTACTTAGTAAATCCTGGCTACAGAAAGTCCAGGAATCTTCCAGATGGACCCTGGCTTTGGTGCATTTACCAAAGGGTGCTGCAACTCCATGTCAAAGAGGTACAACCTGGCATCAGACTCCAACAGCTGTTCATGCCCTACAGCCTCTGCCTCTGGGTGCCATATGAGCTAATAGACTTTGTGGTTAGTAACCACATACATCTTTGGGCAGTTCATTGTGGAAGTTTCTGTCCAGGTCTGTCAATCATCCAAGACCTGTTTGCTTTAAACCCTCATTCTGATGCTCTGTATTAGCAAGCATATTTAACCTAGTCCTGCTCTTCATGCTTTAATGCTCTTGAAAAGGTGCCTACTTTCAGCCCCAGTTCTCTGAATCTATATATGCAGGTGACTACATAGTTTGTTAGGATATTAAGACTAGTGAAAGCTCCTACTACAGGACCCAGAATAGAGTGGGTTCCCAATACGTGGTTTTTTTTTTTTCCTTCTAGTTTAGTCCTTTCTGGCTGCTGTAGCAAAATACCCTAAACTGGGTGACCTCTATACAATACATAGTTCTGGAGGACGAGAAGCCCAAGATCAAGGCACAAGCAAATTTAACATCCTGGTTCATAGTTGGCACCTTCTTGATATGTCCTCACATAGTGGAAGGGGTAAGGTTGGTTATTTGGGGCTGGTTTTATATGGGTGCTAATCTCATGCATGAAGGCTCTGACCTCAGGACTTAATCACCTCTCAAAAGTCCCATTCCTAATGCCATCACAGTGAGCATTAGAATTTCTACCTAAGAACTAAGGGTGGGACACAGAAACATTAGACCACCCTCTTCCTTACTGCTTCCCTTCCTCCCTCCCTCCCTCCCTCCTTCCTTCCTTCTTCCCCAGCATCTCATTCTTCCCAGAAAGGAAAGTCCCAAGCAACTTAATTGACCTTCATTCAGCTCCCCCTTGTTTCCCACAGTCAGATTTTTCATGAGCCTCAATGGTTCTTCTGAGAACCCTCCTTGATTCCATTACTTCATTCATAAGTGGATCTGCATACTATCTCCTAGGTCAACTACAAGAGACTCATCCATCTCTGTGTCCCCAAAGCACCAGACACGGGCCTAGAACATTGTATCTGACTCCGGGTGGGACAAAGAGTTGTAATGGGATGGAGATGGAGGACAAATAGATAAATTATGAATGAGTGACTGGATGGAGCAAGATGGATAGAAGGGATAGAAGGTTGGGGTTGGCAGATGGGTTGAGGAGTGATGTCTAGGTGGAGATAGAAGGATGGACGAATAAACAGCTAAGTGAGATGAATGGATATATATGAAAGGACAGATTGTTGGATGGATAAACAGATGGCCAGTGGCATATGCCATGTTTGGCATTGGGCCAATACAGGAAGGATGTAAGGAACTCCCTTCAATGCTTTTACCCCAATCGGTGTTCTCATTCTGTCTCCCTTTGCTCTCAATCCATAAACAGTGACTGACAATAGCAAGAGTGAGTGCTACCTCCATTCTAGTTTTGCCTAAGTCCTCACTTTAGTGAGCCCTGACACCTGTTCCTTGCAGCAAAAAGCTCAGAGCACAAGCATGGGCAAAGGGGCACACTTGCCCCTCTCTGGACACATGCCCAACTTTGCCATTGGAAAATGCTACAGGACAAGAGAACTGACTGTACTAGCAGAGCTTTTGCTGTCCTCACGTTCAACACCAAAGACTGGACATTTGCCAGTTGCCCTTCCCCCAGATAGGCTTGCATTCTGGCCACACCAATGTTCAGCTGGGTGTCACCTCTGTGTGGCCCTCACTAAATTGAGAGCTCCTGACAGCAGGAATGGTATCATCCTCACTGCCCCATTCCAGTCATACAGTCCCTGACACAGAGTTGGCACAGGAAAAATGTTTGTGAGCTAAGTAAAATGGATAGTGCATCTTAGACACAACTGACTGTCAGGGGTGGGGGGAGGGAAACCATGTGGCTCTTGGTCAATGCCCACTAAGATTGAATTCCAGTTCTGGCATTTTCTGACTATATAACCTTACCAAGACCAAATAGCTCTCTGACCCTCCACTTCCTCATCTGTGAACTTGGAGATAATAGTTGAAACCACTCAACTATCTCCTATGGGAAGAGATTCTCCAGGGGAAACTTCTAATCTAGTCCTTTTAAGGGCCCTATCCCACAACAGGAGACTTAATGACCAAACTCCAAGGCTGCAAATTCCCCCTGCCTAGCCCACTCCCTCCCAGGACAGTGAAGGGGCCTGCGGTAGGAGGCTGCAGGCCACAGGAGGTAGAAGATGAACATGCTCCACTTTTAGGTTTCTTCAGTCAGGGCTGTGTAAAATCACGCTGACCTCAATCTTTCTCTGTGAATTATGGAAACAGAGTTCTCTGAAAATGAGGTCTACAAAAAGTTCCACCAGGTTTTCCCTCCTCCCCTCATTTCATCCTTCCCAACTTAATAAGGACCATAGCTTATTAGCTGTTCCTGTCCAGCTTGTCCTGTCCTGCGCCTGCACACGTGAGACTAAAAATACCCATGTGGCTCCTATTAGAAGCTCTGCCTCGGGAACCAGGCAAAGCCGAGTCGGCACTGACACTGAAATCTGGCTCTCTCATGTCCCCTGGGATCCAGGCAGCTGGGGCTGTGCCTTTGGGGGCTGATGGACATCAACATCCTCCCAAAAAGCCCCTGGGGGTCTACAGTAATGATCAAAAGCCTACTCTTGCTTCATTCAGACTTGCCCTATTCTGTATTCACTTACCCCCCATTAGGCAATTCACCTCACCCCCAGGACAGGGGTCTTTCAGAGCACTGCCCCGATCTTCCTGCAAGTGTCTGGCCCAAATCTCAACCTGGCCCTGGAAAAGACACCTGTGTCCCTCTTTTCATTGACACATGCAGAATGGCAAGTGTGTTAGGCTCTGTGGGAGAACCGACTCTGTCCAGAAGCCCACACGGATTTGAACTGTGTGACCCAATCTCTTGATCTTTTGTTTCTCTGTCAATAAAATGGACACAAATCCATCCATTCAGCTCTAGATTATGGTAAAACCTGCATGACTTCATGGAAATACAAACACAGAATTCTGAACAGAGACTGAGTTCTTACACAGAGCAGGCTCTGAAGCAGCAACAGGTGTGAGGGCTCCTTGTGTACATGGAGGGCACACTGAGGAACGTGCCAAGGGCATGTCGGGAGCCCAGTGATACACGCTTGGCAAGGCTAAAGAGGTGATCTCTCTGTGGGCTTTCATGTGCCACTGGATATCTCTCTTGGCATTGCTCAAGATATGTTGGAGATGGTGGTGAGAGACGAACTGATTTTCATCATGTCCATTCCCCAGGAAAAGACAGAGACTTCCATAGAGTTAAAGACTCCAAAACTCAAAGCACTTGAAGTTTGGAATGGAGCATTTGCCACATTTGCACATGATTGGACATAAGATTGAATTCTAGTGAGCGATGGGCAGAAAAATATGTAAAGTCGATGATTCAGGTGTCATGAACAGAAGTACTGAAACAAGAAATGACTGATGGCAGATCATGGAAAGAGATACCAGAAAGGTTGAGAGTGGAAATTGTTTTTTAACACAAGTCACAGCTTTGGCTCCTGATTAGGGCAGATGTAAGGCTGGTGGCTACATAAGACTGACAGCTCTGTCACAGAACCAAGCTCTCTCCCAAATTCATATTCCAGAAGGTTCTGTCAACAGCAGAGAAATGTGTCCCTAAAGCTGCTTGTCCTCATCTAACCTCCTTCTCCTCCATTTCCCTAAGGTCTGGGAGAAAAACACAGAAAAGCAAATACTACAAATCTCTGAGAGGCTCAACTATATCTCTAGGCAAAAGGGAAAAGTTGCAACTTGGTGAGAGCATTCATTCTGTCCAATTTGATTCAAATATTTATTGAGCACTTCCTGTATGCAGCATTTAGGCACAGTGTTGGGGAGAGTTGGGAATTCAGGAATGAGTGAGACAGTGACCTGGTCCTCAGAGAGCTTAAAATGGTCAGAGGTATGGCAGGGACTTAGCTATGAAGTACAAAAGACCTGAGGTAGATTAGAAGAATAGTCCTCTTTCCAGCTAACATTTAAATGTTTGTGCCACTACAGTAGGAAAAAGGAACCAAGGATATGAACCCCAAAAAAGTCTCACACATGCATGCACAAGTAAATTTATGTAAAAACACAAAGTTCATTCTCAGAAGTAATAACAAATGAAAATTAGAAAGTTGTACCATGTGTCTGTTACCCTAATGGCAAAGGTTTATCTAAAAGTAATATTCAGTGCTTGCAATGGTGTATGGGGAGGTTGACATAACCAGCTAATGAGTTTGTAAGTAGGCACCATCTTTTTGGAAAGTAATTTGACATTATATATATCTCAAGCCTTAAAATAGCAATAACCTTTGACTCAGTAATTCCACTTCCAGGAATCTATTCTAAGGAAATAACCAGATATGTAGTCAAAGGTATAAGCGCACAGATATTTATCATCACATCACTTACAAAGGTGGACAGTAAAAATTCCAACAATAAGAAAATAGAAAAATGGATGTGGCCCATCACTGTAATTTGTTCTGAAGAGGTTTTAGTAAACTATGCATTACATGAGTTGAGAGGGGGGAAAAAATCATGATACAAAACTGTGTACTTGTGATTCCAATTTTATTTTTTTAGATATATGTAGAGCCTCTCCAATCTCACCCCCGTCCCTGTCACCCTTTCTATTTCTTCCTGCTTTACTAAATAAACCTCTGCTAATCTTCAAAAAACATGTGTATACGTACGTATTCGTTTATTCTATACAGTGGTGATAATGGAAGGATGTACTGAGTATACCAAGAATGCTTAAAAGTGATTATCTCTAGGTGATGGAATGGCGGGGTTGGGTGTTACATTTTCTCATTAATATAGTTTAGTCATTTTCTGAATTTTCAGTACTAAGCATGAGTTTGGTAGAGCAGCCTGTGTCACTGCTGCTGAAGGTACTCTGTGACCTGCTCACACAGAATGGCCCCACAGGTCTGAGAACTGAGCTGGGCTCTTGTCCTTTGGAGGAACTGGAGAGCCTGTGTCGCCTCACTGTCCTCTCTGAGCCCTGATCTGACCACACTACCCCACACTCCAGATTCGCCTTTTCTTATACAGGCCATGTGTCTGATGCTTGACTGTCACTGCACACCTCCACTGCCCTTGCCTTGCATCTTCGGAAGCCCAAGCTCAGGGAGCAATGGTTTTGATCATGCCCAGGGTAACCACCCTCAGACCTGCGCCCTCTCCCTGCTCTCCCACCTTTACTGACAATGGTTCACACTGCTACTCAAATGAGCAGCAGAAGCACTGCCCACAGCAGTCCAACTGCCCCTGGCTGCTCTCCAGCCCCGCTCTCATCCTGTCTCTCTGCACCGCAGTACCAACCTAACTGCTTGGCTTTCGCTTCCTGAAACATGCTGTCTCTCCTGCCCCTGGAGCCTCCCACCTCTACACAGGATCCTCCTCTGCCTGAAAAGGCCATGCCCTTCTTTTGTGCCTCTCTCTTCTCAGTGCCTAAGGACACTGCTTATGTGTCACTTCCACCTAGAACCTTTCTGGAGTCCTTCTCTCTAGGACAACAGGGGCTCCTTGCCTTGTGATTATTCTCATTTCATCCTGTGACATTGCACACAGTAGAGGCTTAAGAACAGGCTTGCCTGACTAGGCAGCATCTTTATGGCAAAACTGGCAGAAGCAGAAAGCCCTCTTAGTGGTTTAATCATCCTTATCTCAGAATAGTTCGGCACTTTTTAAAATGCCTTGTAATGTTGGTGGAAATGGCAGTCCTCTGCCTCCTCTCCCTCACTGGCAAAGCTCTCATTGCTCCTCACACTGCTGAATGTTCATAGCTACCCATTTGTGACTATGCCCACTCCCATTACTTGTTTTACTGATGCCACAGAGCCTGGGAAATCTGTCCCCAAAGGCCCAGCTTGGAAATTTAGCTCAAAGATTTTTCCAAGAGCATCAACAGAGGGCTTGGAGTACTGGATCAAGGTGCGCTCACCATTTGATGGCTGTTCTTCCCCTTGTCCTGGGACTAAGAAGCACAAATGAGCTTTGGAGCTTACAGAGTGGGGTAGAGTGTCAAAGGTTGGGATATTCCCTGCTACCTGCAAGACACCTGTAGTTCTTGTGTAGGTGACCTTAGCATCGATTTTCTTATGTATAAAATGGAGATGGAGCAAAGACACATCCCTGTGAGTGCCCAATGGTCACAAGTGTAGTAGGGGTGGAGGAAGCTGAGCTTTGCTGAGCCACATCCTCTGGAAGAAAGGCTGCAGCTACACAGAGCTGATGCCCATTCATCAAGGATTCCTGGGGCTCACTGGGTTTCCTTGTGATTGCAAAACAGTGACATGGACAGCGACACAGGAAAAAAGCAAATTCCTGTTCCACTGGAGGAGCATTCTCTTCTATCTCCCCCTCCTCAGCTGTAGAACCATGCCCATAAGACACTTCCCAGAGCAGGACCCAGACAGGGCTGCCATAGATATAACTAAGCCATAGCCAAATATTTTATTCCATTGCATCCCAGCAAGACCCTCATTCATTTGACAGATGAGTGAAATTGAAAGTCCAATGTCATCCTGCTAGGAGAGAGTGTCTGGAAATGTGTGCCTAATGTCACAGCTTCAGATGAGAGTACCATACTTTCCAAAGTTGGTGGGTGGTTAAAAAAGAAAAAAGAGGCACCACAGAGATTTGGTATTCCCCAGGAGTTCCAAGGCCTGAGGTAGCCAGGAAGGAGTCAAGGTAAAGGTGAGGGCTAGTGCCAGGTCTCAAAAGATGGATAGACTGTACTTGCCAGGAAGGTTCAAAGAGGTTTTCCAGGAAGAAGTAATAACAAAGGGCTGGAAATAGAGGCAACTAAGCCAGGCTGATCAGGAGACCATGAAAAGCCTGGATGGGCCATGGAAAAAGTTTCCACAAATGAGTTCTCCCATGTAATGAGCCACCCACCCCAAGGGCAGCTGAAGGAATCAGGAAATGGGGACTTGGTATGCAGCTTTTCACCAAGGTACACCACTCTGCTGAAAGTTTGTGGCCACCAACTCGTGACAGCTGCCACTGCCACCATCAGTCTACTACTGATACCACTGCACCCATGGAGAAAAGTGAGGCATGTCTGTATGTCCTCTGCTAAAGTCTGTTCTGCATTGGCTAACCTGCCATGTGTCTGTGGAAAAGAGAGAAACTTGCCCTCTCAGGAACCCAATGGAAGTAAAAGGTTATGATGGCAGCTCCTGAAGAACTACTGTTGAGGAAAAACAACAGTGGGAATCAGGACACAAGGATGTACCCCTCTTAAGTGAGGGTCTCTGCTGCCAAGTTCAAGCCTACCCCTGATGATCACGTCTCATCACGAGACAGCAGAGCCAGCTCAGAGGCCAGAACCATCCAGACAACTGATAAATCCCACCTTCCAGCATAGGGGTTGAAGCAGCATGGATGACAGCTGGGCACATCTGGGTGGTAAATTTGGAAGACAAAGGTGACAATACAGTGACAGTCATGGGTTACTTAACAAGGGAGATCTGTTCTGAGAAATGCATCATTAAGTGATTTCATCATCGTGCAAACATCATAGAGTGTATGTACACAAACTGAGGTAGTATAGGTATAGAATAACCTATCAATGGTACAGTGAAGACTGCTACACACCTAGGCTATATGGTGTATATATATATGTGCATATGCATGTATATGTAATATATACAAGTATGTGTGTATGTGGTATAGATATGTTTGTGCAATTATATACAATTTTATATAAGTGTGTAAATATACGTTTGTGTTAGTATTAATATATCTATGCATATTTGCAGGTATATGTGTGTATGTACCGCAGGCTGACTTGGAACTCTTGATCCTACTACCTCAGCCTCCTGAGTAAACCACCACATTGGCCTCATGACATAGCTTTCATCCCATCTATCGCATCTCTCACATATATATATACACATACACATAGACTTTGTCTCAAAAAACAAACAAACAAATAAATAAATGCTATGTCAGTAGCCTTAATCTCTCCTGCCCCCCCCACCCCTGTCTCCTTTCCTGATGTATCCCAATGCCTTCAGCCACCTCACCTTCCCCATGGGCTCTCCTTTCCTGACCAAGAACAGGCTATGGGAAGGGAGATGCAGCTGGGTCAAACAAGGCCAGGGTGGGAGTAATAGAGTAAGGACTGAAAAGAGCATCTCATTTTCTGCCTGGGCTTCAAGCAGGAACCAACTTCACAGGCCCCAGGAGCTGGGCTACTATACTGATGGCCATGAGGGGGAGCCACTGAGAACAGGTCCAGGTGCCCCACAGCACTTGGAGCGCCACAATATCACCTTTCAGAGAAACCAAAGTGACCCCTGCTTCAGGAGTTTGCTCCAATGCAGTATTCTCAATGTAATTCTGGAAACATTTGTTAATATCTGGAGACATTGTGACCACATTCTAGGTTGTCATGATTGGGAAGTAGGTGCTACTGGCATCTAGTAGCTAGATCCCAGGGATGCCACTAAATATCCTACAATGCACAGGACAGCCTTCTACAACAAAAATATATCTGACTCAAAGTAACAGTAATCCCGCCAAGGATGAGGAACAAGCCCTGTTTCAAAGGCTCTGGTTCCAGATATAACAGAGAGGGAGGAGGTCCCCACACCATCTTCCTGAACCTCTGGATGGCACATTCTCAAGTCATCATCCTCCACAGAGGCAGCTCTGGGAGGTGCCACCATGCTGGGTGAGATCCTAAGAGCCTTCAGGTCCTGCCCAGTGAGCCCTATCTAGCAACAGGGGTGTTGCATGGGATCTGTTGGTGGGTTCTGCACCTTAGACAACCTGTCTCTTAAAGCAGTTAGGCTCACTGCCCCAGGGCAGCTGGGAAAACCCAAAAGACCTGAATGGTGCTGCAGCTTTTAGGAGACTCACATAATTCATGGTTCTTACTTCCCCAGCCTCCTAGTCGTGTGTGGTGTGTGTGTGTGTGTGTGTGTGTGTGTTTACACACTTGTAATCAGGAAGCAGAACTCACACTGGAGGAGAAAACCTGTCTTGGGAGTCACTCACTTCTACCTGTCCATCCACAGACTCAGCTGTCGCCAGTTCAACACTGTTGGAAGCCAATGGCAGATGGCCATTGGGTAAGGAGACAGGGTTGATATAGTACAACAGTAGCCTTTCCGCACATCAAACTGTGAGCCTCAGGCATTGGCGGAAGACCTTCACAATCTGAGGATGTAACTATGTGCCTTCCTAGCTCTGTCACTAACTTGTCTCTCCACCTGTCTCTGTCCTTACCCTTAAGATGAGGTAAGAATGACAGCTAACATTTGGAGACCACTCACCATGTGCCAGGTACCTTACATGCATGTCATTCTCACAACAGCCCTGTGAGAATTTTTATTACCCCAATGAGATGGTGAGAAAATGGAGTGGAAATGGCTGGTCCAAGGTCACATGGCCAGAAAGTGGTGGCGCTGGTACTGGAAGGTAGCCTATGTGACACAGGTTGTTCCAAGGAGAAGGTGGAAGCTCTCATCAGTGGGGTCAGGACACTCCAGTGTGGGGAGGGATCCCCAAGCAAAGGCCTCCATGTGGGCAGTACTTATTAACCTCGGAAGCTCATATTGGAGAACTGTCCCCCACCCAGTGGGACCATAGTGCCAAAGGCTACCAAGCAGATGCCCATGTAAACACTCCCTAGACCTACAGCCAAATGCCCTGCTGCTGTGGGCTGGGCAGGCGAGGCCTGGCTAAAAATAGAAAGGGCTCTCAGGTCCAGCTCCCTGACAGCAGCAGATAGCTCTCTGTGCCCCAACCTCCTCCTCCTTCCTTCCCCTCTGGGCAGCAGCTGGTCTTCCAAAAGGAATGGCCCTTTTAAGACTCATTTCAGGACAAAGAGAATTGTTATCTTGATGACATTGAGCATGACCCAGGTTCTGGAGAGCCCGTAACTGAGGAGAGGTCCTGGCCTCAACACCAAACCTAGCTCCTTTTTACTGGAAGAGCCATCAACCTCCAAAACCCACACAGGGTAAGAGAAAGGCCGAGATGGAAACTTAGCCAATTTCTGCACACCTTGCAATCCAACATGGAGCCCCTGTTGCCTTCCATTTCTGGCCGCACTTAAATGTTGACATCACTGTGAAATCTCTGTATTGGCCAGTGGCTTCTCTCAGAAGGTCTGCTTTGGACCTTTTGGAGAAACCCTTCTCCTGGAAATGGTTGGGATAAGGCAGCGCCCAGCCAGAAGGAGAACAGTTCAGGGACCCCAGGACCAGCGCTTTGAAGCGCCCGGGGCGCAAGGCTCGGAGCATGGGGATGAAGGCTCTGTAACCCGCCGGCTCCGCGCCCTCGGTGCAGGTCAGGGCTCAGCCCGGGGATTTCCTTTCAAAGGTGACTTAGACCCGCTTGATTAGGATAGCGCCCTCCCGGGCGGGTCCTAATGGCGTGTTTGGCAGAGTCAGCGAAACGCGGCGCCCAGCGGATCGGGCGGCGAGGGAGCGCCCTCTCCCGCGCCCTCGCCCTCGCCCTCTCCCGCGCCAGGCAGCGGCGCGCACGGGGCCATTTGCAGCGCAGGCAGCCTCGCGAGCAGCCGCGGAGCGCGGGCCGGAGGGAGGCGGCACCATGGAGCTGAAGAAGGACAGCAACGCTGTGTCCATCGACATGCTGCTGATCGTGCACTCGGAGAAGCGGCGCGCCGCGCAGGGCAAGCTCTTGGACCCGCAGGCGGACCCTGGCGCGCTGCGGCAGCGCCGAGGAGGTAACGCGCTCCCGGCCCGGGTCCCTGGGTCCCCCGGCACCTCATTTTCCTGCCTGGAGCCCACACCCGCAGGGGGGACGCTTCATGTGCCCCTGAACGAGCCCAACCCTCTCCCCTGAGGGTTGCCTTGCTTGGGCACCATGGCACCGGCGTCCCGTGGCAACGCACAGCCTGATTGTCCCAGATTGACTCCCAGTGCAGGCCTGTGGGTACTTCTGTCACCCCGGAAGCCTGTTGCCTCCCAGTCACACCCTGAAGGGTGAGGAACGGGGTTGGAAGATGCCCTGGAAAAAGGGAGCCAGAGCCTCAGGCTGACTCGGAGGCCTGCTCCCTCACACAGCACACGGCGGGGCACAGGAGAGCTATGGACTGAGTTGAACTTAAAACAAGGAGCTCCTTTGGTGGCCTTGCACAAAGGAGCCTCAGTTTCCCCTTTCTTGAGCTTCTCTCCCAGCCTATTACAGATAGAAGGCATGAAAAGGGTAAAGGGAACACCAGGCTTGGGTGGGATGGGGTTTGAAATCTACTGTCCCCACTTGAACTTGTCCATTAATTTTACTTGTCCTACAGACTTGGTTGGGAAGTGAAAAGTGGCAAAGTGATTCTAGAGCAATTGTGGAACACTGACCCCGAGTCTCTGTATTCTTAAGACACACAATGTGAATTGCGTTACAAATTTAAGCTATAGATGTTAAATAAGCCCCTAGAGGTGTGAGGACCTCGTGATCTTGGGTCTCTGAGGAAGCTTGCTCCAAGGTTGACTGTGCACCTCTTTGGAAGTGATGCTTGTCAACTGTACAGGAAAATGATTTCTGCCTCCCACCTCCCCTGCCCCACCAACTCCAGAGCTACTTGGAGCTCCTGCTGCGCTGTGCCTCGGCTCTTGTGTGCTCAGAGCCCCGGAACTCACCACCAACCTGCCCTGCTAAAGCCCTAGTTCTGTGGGCAGCCTTGTCCCACCAGTTACCCAGGCTGGAGCCACCCCAATGCCCGGGGAACATTTAGGAGTTAGTCAGGGAAAAGAAATAGGCTGAGGGCTAAGAATGTTGACAGGTGTTCCAGTCTTGGGAGGGATTGGGAGACAGGGATTGTTCAGGTGAGTTGGTTCTCTACTTTTCATCCTGCTCCCAGGAGAAAGGAAATGTTCAGCCCAGGGTTCATTGTAGGTAGGAAATGGCAAAGGTCATCAGCTTCTGGATGGACATGACACTGTGCCTACTACAATCACCACAATCCAGAAGCGCTCCCTGAGTGTGTGGTGGTGAAGTCCAATTCCAAGTCAGCCCAGGAGTCCCCACCTCCCGGTTCCCTATGATCACTTGTGTCCTAAAAACTCTGGAACAGAGAAGCCCAGGAAATGCCAGGCATCAGAACTGTCCTTAGAGGTACCCAACACCTAGGACAAAGCATGACTTGGGTAAAAGCAACCCTACTTGATAGATACTGATATTTTTCTACGAATATTTTCCCAATGGGGGTTTCTTGAAGATGCTGTGACAGTGGAGAGAACTATGTCACCTATTTGCCATCAGTTCTGTACCAGAATGGAGGAAAGGGAACGTGCATAGCCTCCAAGGCTTACTGGGCAGTGGTAAAGTCCAGGAGACCCCAGGCTAGGCCAGTGTGCAGGCCCACTGCTTAGAACACAGCCTAAGAAGGAAAACACTGAGCAAAACAACCTGTTCCAAGGCCTCCAGTGGGTACACAATCCCAAAAGAGCCCCTACCTGCTTCCAGGCATCTCCTCCTGTCTCCTGCACAAAGCAGCTCCTCTTCCAGGAGGCCAGCAGATGCTCTCTTTCTCCTTTTCTCTGGGGCTTTAGTATTTTTCCATCTATTTTCTTACAGCAGTGCTGCTCAAAAAGCATGCCTCAGAGAGGAGAGTTCACATATTCCTTCAGGCAGCGGAAGCCTGAAGCTTCCTGCACAGAGCCTGAAAGAACTTCAGGTCTAGCAAAAGTCTATGTGACTCATGCATTCCACACCAAGAGTACATCAGTGAAGGGTCCAAGTGGTCCAACTAACTACAGACCTTGATTGTAGAGGACTCTGTAGAACAGGAGTGGGCTTAAGAGGAATTGAGGGCTTCTGAATGATTGAAAGTTTGCAGAATCAGGAACAGTGTCATAAATTGTGTTACAGAGCTAGCTAGTCTGGTGAGAAAACCTCCACAGCCACCAAGGTGCAATAGACACTTCTTCCATGCCAGGAACTCACTTTCGTTGCAGTGACTTCCATGTCCAGGATGTATGTCAGTTTCATGCCAGGAACTTGACCTTGCAGCTACCACTTCCAGCTGCCATAGAGAAAGAGCTTCCTTTCCACATTGCATCATCACCAGAGTGGGACACGGGTACATCTGAGGGGCCATGCCTAGTCCACACATGTCCAAGTTCTAGCTGCAAAGGAGGGTTAGAGAGAAGGAAAGTGTCGCTTCCATTCCCAGAGAGATAGGTAGTCTTTGCCTACCCCTCATCTGACATCAAGATTCTACAAGGGGGAGGGGGGCACTGCACCACGTACAGAAATGGGCAGGCAAAAATGGATAGCCAATGCTTTCTTTAAAAGGGGGGGGCTTTCATATTTATGTGTTTGAGATGTAGAAGTAGAAAATTGACAACTGTATTGCAAAAATCCCCCCTGGATAATCCCAAAAACCTACTGTACCACCATTGAGAAATACTACTTTAACATTTTTTAAATGTTTTCATTTTTGAGGATTGCAGTCATTTCCTCAAATGCTTCTCATCCTCCCTTGGATCCCAAGGCAGCCACATTCCTTCAGCCCCACTTTAACTCAGATAAGTCTGCAACTGGTGCATGGCTCTTGCCCTAGGGCTCCCTCCGCAGAGAACCTCACGCCAGTCCTTATTATTTCACAGGATTCCAAGGTGTCGGAAACGGAATCCGGAAATGGCAGAAATTAGAAGGAAATGACTTTCATGGTAAATTCTCTTTTTCTTCCTATTTCCTTTTCAATCTGTGTAACTCAATGTATTGAAAACTAACGGGAAAGGTTAAGTTTCATTCATTTGAAGACTGCCCCTAGATATCTAACCACTGTGCAAAAAATTGGCTGCTTGTAACTCAGCCAGACCTCTAGGGCCACTGTGAACCTGGAAAGATTTCCCTGGCAACAGGACCCCTGCTCTCCTGGAGACGGTAGCTGGGGGGACAAAGCCATGAACTTGAGCACCCACTTGTTTGCTGGCTGGGTTATAGGGGAGGACTTGTTCTCACTTGGGGTGCTGAGGTTGGAATATGCTCCCACAGGAAGCAGGGCTGTTCATGTCACAAAAGCTATCCATCTTTTGAATTTTTTTCCAAACAGAGAGGACAATGACCTGACTTAGGACAGTTGTTATTATTATCTTCTTGGTAGTACTGGGGCTTGAGCTCAGTGACTCATGCTTTCTAGACAGGCACCTACCACTTGAGCTACTCTGCCAGCCCAAGACAGTTATTACTTGAGGCCTGGGGAGGCCCCAGTCAAGGGTTCTGTAGCTCCTTGCTGGCCTGGCACCCAGAATGCAGTAAGAAGAAGCCAACTTCCAAAGGTTCTTCTCTTGGGTGCAGGCCCACGATATGGAACCCTATGGCTGGCTATAGTGGCCTTATTCTGTGCCCCTCAAATTCATTAGCCCAACCTCCAGGGACAAATATCAGTGGCAATGCACATGATGAGCAAGTAGAATTCTAATAGGAATCAGATCTCCATTTTCAGAGCCCCTCTAGGGAACTCCATCAGACCCCAGTCACCTGAGCCCTGGAATCAATGCCAGTCATCTGACCCTCCATAAATAGGAAAACAGACTTGCAACTAACCAAAACAGAATAACTATGCTCTGCCATCCCTTGGACAATGACAAAAGGAAAGGACAAAGTTCTACAAGTAAATGCAATCTGCCAACTAATGTCTTTAGTGTTTACTGTATGCTGAGCACAATTTTCAGTGTTCGAGATGAAACAGTGAACAAGACAGTCAAGAACTCCTGTCCTTGTAGGCCTACGTTAAAATGACTGCAGTTGTAATACCGTTCACTGCAGCACAGTCTCAAAATCCTGAAGGGGTAGAGCTTTTCTGTGTCCCCTGTCCTGTTCATGGGTAAGAGTCAACCTCAAGATCTATCTCCTCCCGACAGCAGAACCATTCCTCCGTGTCCTGGCTAATGGGGCATCAGTGCGATGTCTTCCTTAATCTTGCTACTGGGGCCTTAGATGGTAGACATGCCAGATTTAGTGCTCGTGAAGCAGATGCCATAACTGGAGAGACTATGCCATGGGCTAGTGAGAATTGTAATAAGAATTGGACTCCAGAAGCCTGTCAGCCACAAAAACAGCCATGAGGGTATGTATGCTAGATCAGTGTGTGAGTGGGTGAGTGGGCAAGGGAAGCCACGGATGGACACAAAGAGACATAGTGTCCTTGTATATTGTAGCTCTCTTTTACCTTGCCTGAGTTGTCTGACATTCATCCTTGGGCTTCTCAGAAAAGAATTGAAATATACTGAACTCATCCTATTTTTACCATCTGCCATCATTTGGTGGGAAGTTAATGGAAAGATGTAATAAAACATAAAGTGATGCAGTAACTATCAGAAGACTTACAAGACTAATGAGCAAGACTCTTGTAAAAGTTATGAAGTGGGTGTTAGTGCAATGTGTAAGTCCATGAGAATGGCTAAAATAATTCCTGCAAAAACTATGCCAAGAACTGAGAATATGGAGTAAACGCAGGGCTAGAGAAAGGCTCTACAGAGGTCCTGAATCCAGAAAAGACTCATGGTTCTGCCACTCTAGCAATAGATGTAGTTTAAAACAAAATTTTATTTTATTTTCAAATAGCATGTTTGTGTACATGCAGTAATTGACATTGCAGCTTCTTTCTGTGTTTTGTGGCACCAAGATTCAGGGTATGAGTTTTGAAGTTGACCTTTTCTCATACCTGCCTTGTTGGTGCCCAAGGCACAATACCCAGCAGGCCACCCAGCCCTAAAACTGATGACTTTCATCTCAGAAGGAAGCAGCTCATGGCATATGCTGGGAGACTGCACATATGTGACTGAACATGGCATTGATCCAAAGGGACCCATTATTCCCCCTATTGCTGCTGTGTACACTCCTTGGACTTGGGTGTTGGCAAGGGCAGAGGTATGGGGGAGAGGGATCCTAGAACGCTTCAAACTTTTGGAAGCAGCAGCAGGTGTTTGGGCTGAGTTCCACCCTCCCCCATAGCTTGCCCAGCAACGGGCTTCCCCTGCTGTGATTGGCTGCTTTCCTTGGCCATGGTCAAAGTCTGCCTAGCAGCACAGTGTCAGGTGCCCTACAGCTAGAGGGAAACCAATCGTGCAGCCCTGACTATAAATACCCCTCAGTAACTCTGCCAGCCAATCACCCTCTTCGAGGATTCCCTTCCCGGATCCTGTTTCCTCCTGGAGATGTAGCCAGCTGTGCCCACAGGAGGTGGGCCTCCTTCTCCTTGCTTGAGTCCAGTGCAGCTGCCTCATCAACCCCACACTGGCACGCAGTGGGCCCGGCCTCAGCTAACCCACCATGGCCTGGGGGCTTCAGAGTCCTTGTTGGGCCTGTTCATAGGAGAAGGCTGGAGCAGACAGGCTTCCCCAGTGGAAGAACCTGCCAGGTGAATCCCAAGCTTATCCCAGTTCGGTGCTCCACCCACCCACTTGGACTGGATTCTGCATGGGAGCACTGCTGACCCATCTAGTTGGCTGCATAGGACAGTCATCTGAATGAAACCTGTCCAGGCCAGCACACCAGAGGTCCACTATCCCCAGGCTGAAGTATACTGGTCCTAGTGGTCACTTCCAGGAGCAGGCCCACTGCAGCCCACTGGCAGGCCAGAGGGAGATGATGGCATCTCAGTGTGGCAGAGGTGGCAGAACTTTCTTCTGACATTATCCTGACCCTTCTCCTAGACCCTCCCTCTACCTCTCTGAAGCAATAGTTCAAGGACAACCTCAATAAGACCAAGACACAGCCACAGCAGCAGCAGCTACAAAAGAGGGCTGAAGGAAAGGTCGTGCTTCTCATAGAAGGGACAGGGAAGCCTGTGGGTTCCCCCTGGATGACCTATGGCAAAAACTAGACATTTCTCTGCAGTAGCCTGACCTCGCTAGGCTATAAGGACAGCTCTGTGTCCCACTTAGCAATAATCACGCCTCAGCTGAACTTCACTGGGCGTGATACTGCCACAGTGAAAAGCTTAACTCTGTGTCCAAGAGACAGAAATGTCCCTAGAGAGTGAAGAGAACTTATATATAGTGAGTATCACCAATGTTTGCAAAACTGAACCAAGATGCACACGGTCCCAACTCCAAGGCTGGCAATGGAAAGCAGGCTGTTGCTCTGTTCTTCTCAGGGGAAGGCAGGAAGCTGATCTAGGAGCTGGGAAATTTGGGGCTCAAGTCCTGAGTCAGAACATCCCAGACCACTCCACAAAAAGGTGTGAAGATCAGTAAGTCATCCGTGTGTGTTCATGCCTGGTCACACAGAGTCAAGAGTGATGGCTCCCTAGACCATTGGAGGTGTCGCCAGCCTGCTCCAATGAAGCCGAGCCTGTGTTGGCTCCTGCTGAGAGGTGGGAGGGGATATGTGCACATGGGACCCCAGGCCTTGGCCTCCACGTGCAGACGTATAACTATGCTGATTCACAGGTGTGCACACCATGAACATGTGCACGGGAATGAACACGTGTTTGGGGCCAGACCTAAGGATATACCCAGGCCCTGCCAGTCTGCTTTTCTTGCAGACGTACACAGCTCCCTGTTCTGCCAGGGGAAAGTTCCACTGTGGTCCCAGTCATTGCCGTCCTCTCTGTCTTCCTTAAATAGGAAACGTGGCACAGAAGCAGCATCCTCAGCAGCCCCAGGTCATCACTTCCTATGACAACCAAGGTAAGTGATTCGCCACTAGTTGTGATTTCTCCTGTGGCTTTGCGCCTGGATCTGCTGCCCCAGCTAGAGTCAGCCCAGGGAGTGGAGCTCAAAACTGTGGGGAGCAGCTCCTCTGTGCCCCATGGAGGTTGGAGCATCTTTTTCCTCTCCCTGCATCCCAGAGGAAGCACTGCATGGTCCAAGTCGGCCCTTCATCTGGGGTCAAGATAAAAAGTCCTAGGGCTGTGGAGCCCCATCATCATCACCACCCACCATCATTGTCATCACTATGGATAACATTTATTGAGTGCTAACCATATGTCAGGCACTCTGCCAAGCCATTTATACATTTATTCTCATATACATTAACTTTCACAGCAATCTTATTTGATAGGTGCTCTCACTATCCTCATTTTACAGATGAAGAAACTGAGGCTTCCCTAAGCTGTCATATATCAAAGATCACATTACCAGCAAGAATCAAAGCCAGCACTCTGCTCCTCTGCCTTCCACCCCCCAGCAAGTTCTCATCTATCAACTTTCACATGGTTCGGTTTCCTCAGCTCCCCCAGAACCTGGCTTCTCCTTGCTGGCTCACAGTGTCCAAGTCCTCCCTCACTCTAAGTCACAGTGCTTCCTTGGTCTCTTCTGAGACTAAGCCTGCAAAGGGCATCACCTAGTGCTTAGTTTGCTGCCTTTGAATTCTCACCTTCCCAAGCCAGGCTTTGAGGGCTCAAGAATGGCAGGCAAGAGCATCACCAAGATAATTCTGCAGTTGACTGACAGCTCTCTTTGCAGTCTGCATCAATATCCCTTCAGACTAGAATTCCTGGAAATATATATGGTGAGTCCACTGAGACCTGTCACCTGCCCTGAGCACAAGAACGAGCCCAGGTCCTGCTGCTTCTCTAAAATCAACTTAGCTGCACACAGCTGATCACAAAGCAAAACTCAGAGATACCTTTCTAGAAAGAGAGAAGATGAACAACCACTTAGAAAACAAAACAGACAAAAAGCTCTTGCCCTTGTGGAGGACATCCTAGAGAAAGGAGATGGACAATCCTAACAAGCAAAATAGTGAGTTAGGTACAGTTGAAAGAGAAAATAAAGTAGGTGGAATGGTGGTGGGGAAAGATAGTATAGCCATTTGCTACAGCTGCTGTAGCAAATTCCCACAAGTTTGATGACTCAAAACAACTCATTTTTTTCTCTCAAACTTCTGGACGTGAGAAGTCCAAAGTCAGCTCATTAAGCTAAAGTCAAACTGTTAGCAGGACTGGATACTATTGGAGGCTCTAAGGGAGGAGCCATTCCTTGCTTCTTTCTGCTTCCATAGGCTGTCAGAATTCCTTGGCTTATTGGCTGTGTCGT
The DNA here is from genome assembly GCF_047511655.1 of Castor canadensis. Taxonomy (NCBI): domain Eukaryota; kingdom Metazoa; phylum Chordata; class Mammalia; order Rodentia; family Castoridae; genus Castor; species Castor canadensis. Next base: position 55,996,768 of record NC_133402.1, on the reverse strand, counting down.
TCCAGTCTCCGCATGCATTATCGCATTGCCTTCTCTTCTTCTCACCCTTTTATAAGGTTGTATGTGGTTGCACCGGCCCAGCCATATAACCCGGGATAATCTCTCTATCCCTATATCTTTCGTTTAATCACATCTTCAAAAGCTCCCTTGCCATAGAAGGTAACATTCTCAGGTTCCAGAAATTCTGGCATGGGTATCTTTAAAGGCTATTATTGGGCCTACCACAGGAACAATTTAAAATACAGTGGTGGAGGGTTGGGTTGGATGTAGCTTGGTGATAGAGCACTCGTCTAGTATGCATGAGGTCCTGGGTTTGATCCCCAGCACCAAAAAGAAAAACAAAAAAGAGTAGGCAAGCAAGGCCTCACTGAGAAAGTGACTTCTAGTCATGAAGGCCAGACAGGAATATGTCTGGAGTGTTCAGGAGCAGTGGTTGGAGGGAGAGAAAAGCAAGGACAGCGTGGAGAAGTAGGAATTGGGTCAGAGATTCAAAGGGGGAGGATTTACAGGGCCTGAAGACTGCCTCAGTGTGCTGACTTCTACTCTGAGTGTGATTAGACACCATCAGGTGCTTTTAGTCATAACATCCCCCACTGAGTAGAGAAAAAAACAGAAGGGAAGTTAATAGCAAGAAGACGCCATTAAGGGCATTGTGATAATCCAAGCAAGAGGTTTTCCCATGGTGTAGATTTGAGGTGGAAGGAGAAAGGGACGTGTCAAGGACTAGAACCCAAGTAGTGGGAAGGATGGGAGTAGAGGAGAGAGGAGAGTTAACATTGTTGAGGCTAGTGCCATCACCTGCCATTTTGGAAAACAGCGCCCAGGGAACCACTATTCCATGTGCTACTTCCCTACTGATCCAATGAGCCTTGAAATCCTTAGATTCTGTGCTGTGGACCAGCCAGCCCCACAGAAGCTGGCTTAGGAGCTCTTCCTGTCACAGTAATAGTAGTGACCAGAGGTAGAACGTGTAGAGTATGCCAGACATTGAGCTAAGCACTTGTTATGGCTCCCCTTATTTAATTCTCACCAGCGCATTCTGTGGGGAGGTTATCATGGCACAGAATTCCCCTATTTTGCAAATGGAGAATTGAGGTTCAATGAGGTCTAAACAACTTTCCTGAAGTTACACAACTAGCACATGCTAGACCCAAGAGTTGGACCATGTCCATGTGCTCCCAAAGCCAGTGGTCTTAACTCCTCCACTCCACTGCCTCCTCCATATAGGACAGGGGCCATTCTTGTGGAGCTGATTTAGGTGCAACATCCCCATTCCAACCCAAACAAGAAATCCAAGATTTCAGTCAGAACTTGTTGCTCAGAATGACTCAGCTTTTTCCCCTCTTCCTTAGCTTATCATTCAGTGGTAGACTTTGTGCATTAGGGGACAAAAGGCACATTAGAATCTTGGATGCTCATGTGAAAGTACTTCAGAAGATGGGGTAGATGGCAGGAAGCCCTGTGACTTCAGGCCCCAAAGGATATTGTTAGGAGTCAGTTTTCTTTTGGGGCTTCCAGGTCATCAGCTCTCACCCCATACAAACACTATTTGATCCCAACCAGAGCAGTCCTCTTTGATCGTACATGCAATAAGGGTCAAACTGCCATGTTTCCAGACCTGCAACTTCCCATGGAGCTCCATCCTACACCAGGGAACATGAATAGGCCTGTGTTTTCAAGAGCCCAGTGGAAGCCAGTAGCAGTCAAGGCTACAAAAGACACTCTTCATCAAACACACCAGCAGGCACCCAGATGGGCTCAGTCAAGAGTTGTGATGTTCTACAGGAGCTGCTGAGTGGGACCTCTGTACAACATCTGGCAGTACCTACTGAGGGTGATGTTCTGAGATGTTCTACAGAACTGGACAGTCCCATCACCACCTAGTATGTTCATTCCTGGCTTGTCCTCACTCACTACTTCCCTACCACTGCATCCTGGGCAGAACCACAGCACACTTCTGTTGAATAACTACCCAGGGTCTATATACGGGTTTGTTTTTTTTTAACTGCAAATGCGCTAAAATTTTCCTGGCTCCAAGCTGCTGTGAAAAATATTTCCAAGTTAGAGAATCTAGTTTGTAAATGTGACAACTGTTAATAGTAAGTTAGTTGACCTTAAGTCAATGATGGCCAGTATCTGACATGAATCCTGGGCTCCTGTATACACACCTTACCCGCGTATGCATGCATACTCACACACACTCACATTCTTGTGCACACATGTGCCTGACAGTATTTGTTAATTGATCAGTGCTCTAGGCAGCCACTTCCAATCAGTCAGATTTAATGAACAACACGAAACCTGTTTGCCATCCCCACATTAGGGATTCTGAGCAAATTAGGCCTTTAGACAAGTCCTGATTGAAACCTGAAGCAATTTGGAGAGATGTCAGGTGGGAGAAATCTCTTGATTGGGTAAAAGACAGCAGCAAGACAGTGCACACATATGCATTACCACTTCTGAGAGGGTAGGGAAAAGAAAGGGAAGCCGGTGGGATTTAGAAAAAGAATCTGGGAGCCACTTTGTAGGGTTAGCAAGAAATAACTCCTAAAATACATTTACTAAGATAGGCAAAGCTGCAGTTTCAGAAAAGTTGTTTGGGTGAGAATGGATGAACTGGAGAGGGGTGCTATGACAGAGGTCAGCCAGGCTACCTTACGTCCCAGGAAGGGCTTCCTTTACATTTGGCTGTGATAGTTCATGGCCAATATAAGTGTAATGGCATCTGACTGTACTTAAGGTTCAGATCCAACTGTGACTTTTGCTCCAGTGAGGACCTTCTATGATTAGAGATTGATCAAATTAGTATTTTTCCTTAAATTCAGAGTTTTATTTGATACAGGAGCATCACAGTCAGTGTACTCTGTCTCCTTCATGCCTTTAGGAAGCATGAATCCATGTAGTCAATACTGATAAGTCAGGATGCCCATCCCAGGCCATCTATAGAGCCAAAGAAGTCTCTAGAAGCCTCCACACACCTGTGAAGGAGAGCAGGATGCAGACACCCAAGATCATTGCGGCTTATTTGAGGCAATGCTCAGTGGCAGTGCAGATGTGGGGTGAGAGGAGCCAGGCAGCAGCCTTCAGGAGAATGTTAGGCATTGGCTCTGTTTGAGAGGGAAGAAGAGAAGGGATTAGAAATGGTAATGGGAGGAGCTTCTGGGTCAGGGCCACACTCCAAGTGTGAGACTCCCTCAGTGTCAGACCTGGGAGGACTTGAAGACAATTTCGTTCTTCACCCAATTATCCTTTTACAGAAAGACAGGATTGAATTGGGAATAGCTGGAAGTACATGGGTGTTATGAGAAGTTTGGGGAAGAGTTTTGTGCTGACCCGTATGACAAGTTGCTCTCTTTCATAGCTCCTCTAAGCTTCTGGAGACTGTTCTAATCCAGCATTCTCCAAATTGTGTTTGACAGAATAATACTGGGTCAAATAGACTTGTTTGCTACGGGACTTCTTAGAGCATGATAGATTGTCACCTTTGAGAGAGGAGAAAGTGGGTATTTTTCCAACTCATCTTTTGAAAGGCATTGTGTAGCTATGGACCACTTCATGCCCACTTCAAAAAACACCCCAGAGTATGTGGAATGGAGAAGGTAAGAAAACAAAGTAGAACAGAGCCCAGGCCTCAAGCACCAGGGAAAGACACATAAGAAGTTGTCACTACTGTTGGTGACAGCACTGAACTCCACGACCACAAGTGCGTTATGCCTTGAAATCCGAAATAATGTCTTCATTATGAAATCACCAGGTTGATTTTCATTGACAGTAAATGTGCTAAAAATTACATGAATGGTAACGCCTTCGAACAATACCTGGGCAGAACACACCTTATCTTTTTTAATTGTTTTGAGAAGTGCCTTCTTTAACTTGCAGGGCAAGTCATGAGCAAGAAAATCAGTATTGCTTTCCACAAAAAAAAAGAAAGAATTACAGCACATTTAGCACTCAAATGTATAATAAAAGGAGCTCCCACAAAATCAGTAATTAAGAAGTAATAAATCAATAAGAAAATAGTCAATTCACAAGATAAAAATTTAAATGGCAAATAGATGAATTAAAGAAATATACAAGAACAATGAAGTATCATTCATTGACAAAAATTTGAAGGACTGATTAAAGCAAATGTCAATATCAGTCATCTATTTTTCATTACACACCACCACAAAACTCAGCTCCTGGAAACAATCAGCATTTGCGAGCTTACAAACTGCAGGTTGGTGGGATGTTCTTTGAGCCATACCCGGCTGATCTCTTGGCTCGGCTTGCTCGTGTCAGCTGGTGAGTTGGCTGGAGACCAGCTGGTCTGGGATACCTTCACCTGAGAAGCTCTGCTTGACTGACTCCATGTGGTCGGTCACTCATCCACAGCCTGACATATTCACCCAGCGTTTATGGCTGGGATCCCAAGAATGAGACCAAAAGCTTCAAACTCTCTTGAGGGCTAAGCTCAGACTTCTGTAACATCAGTTCTGCCACATGCTACTTGGACAAACTAAGTGATGGGCCAGCCCAAATTCAAGGGTGAAACAAAAGACCTCTCATTGAAAAGAAGAACAAAATATTGTTGCCAGTTTTGCAATCAGCCTCAGCAAGAATGAACAAAATGGTTATTCGCTTGCCCCGTAGGTAGGATCATAAACCAATGAAATAGTTCCTGGGACAAGTTTGCCAAAATCCAACGAAAGCCTTAAAAATCTCCATATTTTTGCATCCATATTTAAGAGTTTATTCAAAGGGACTGATTTGAAAAGTGTTGAAGATGTCTCTATCAGAATGTTCACCACACTATTGTTTACTTAGCAAGACATTTAGCAAAAGCAAAATATCCAACAAAAAGCATTGTTTAAATGGATTTTAAACCATAGATAAAACAGCATTATGTAGTCATAATGATGACATACCTATATTCTTGATGTGTAAAGATTTAAAGAAAGAAAGCAGATTACAAACAGAATTTTTAGTATTATACTGCTTTTAGGTGTTTAAATGTAGAAATTAAGTCTAAAAGGACTTTAATTTCACCTTTGTATCTTTCTATACTATTTAAAGGTTTGTTTTTGTTTAAATGCTACTTGGGTTTTGTGGATGTGTGTGTGCACAGGTGTGGTGTTAGTGTTTTGTTTTTCTTTTTATTTGATTTTACATTAACATTCAGTAAAGTTGATTTTTATGGTGTGTAGTTCTGAGTTTTAACACATACATAGATTCATTTGACCGCCACCATACTCAGGGCATAGAGCAGCTCTATCTCCCAAAATTTCCCCTGTGAAGTCGTTAATCCCCAGTCACTCCTAAGAGGTTTTCTGTGTTGTTTAGAAGTATTTCTCCACATGGCTGTACCTCAGATTGTTTGTCCGTTCATTCACTGAAGGACATTTAAGTTGTATCCAGTTTGGGGTGAGTATAAATAGAACTTCTGTAAACACTATGTACAGGTTTTTGTGTGACCACAAGTTTTCATTCTCTGTGTCAAATGCCCAGAAGTACAATTGTTGGGTTTACAGTAAGTGTATGTTTTGTTTTGTAAGAAATTGCCAGTCAGGTGTGGTGGTACTTGCCTATAGTCCCACCTCCTCAGGAGACTGAAGCAGGAAGATCACATGAGCCCATGAGTTTGCTTGGGTAAAGGTTGTAAAATCCCATCTCAAAAAAGCAAAACAACAAAAGAAACTACCAGACAATTATCCTATAAGACAATGTTATAATTATTATTTTCAATTGTAATTCATATGATGAAGAACTTAAAAGGAAAAGAATTGACCATATTTACCAGTTATGTTTCTCTTCTAAATCTCACCTTACTACCATTTCTTTTCCATCTGCAGAACTTCCACTACCATTTCTTTTAGGGCAAGCCTGTTAATCAACTCTCATGATTTTACTATATCTAAGAATGTCTTTATTTTACCTTCATTTTTGAATGATCCTTTTACTGGAGATAGAATTCTGTGTTGACATTTCATCCTTTCAGCATTTTGAAAATGTTCCACATCCTTCTGACCTGGTTTCTGATGAGAAATCTGTAGCAAATTCTATATATAATGCATAGTTTCATGAGCTACTTGTCAAGTTTTTTTTTTCCCTTCAGTGATGCAATTAGAATGTATCTGGACTTGGATTTCTTTGTTTATCATGTTTAGGAATCACTCAGCCTCTTAAATCTGTAAACTTATGTTTACAGATTATGTTGCCAAATTTTGGAAGTTTTGTTATTTTGTTGAATATTTTTGTACATTGCATTATTTTTCCTCTCCTTCTGAGACTTCAGGGACACTAATGTTAGACTTTTAGGTATTGTCCTCTGAATTCCTGAGACATTGTTCACTTTCTGAATCATTCAAATTGGATCATGTCTATTGTTCTATCTTCAAGTCCTCTGACTCCTGTCATCTCTATTCTGCTATTAGACAAATCTAGAGAAATTTTAAAACTTATGTATTTCACTGCTAAAATCTCCACTTGTTTCTTTCTTGTATCTTCCATTTCTGTGCTGATACTTTGATACTTAGTCTCTTTCCATTTATTTCCAGACTGCTTGCCCTTACTTTGTAGAGCATGGCTATTTTAAAGTTATCATGGAATTAGCATCTGGTCATTATCTTTTCCTTTTCAAATTGAGGTTTTCCTGGGTATACTTCTGAGTAATTTTGGATCTGCCCTGCATGTGCACCACCAAGTGGCTAGTCTGGAGGTGGTAGTACCCTGGTCTTCCCCAGAGTTCAGTTCTCAAAGACTGTAGTGTGATATTTAGGGTGAGATCTGTGATGCATGGCACAGAGGTAACCACAGGACTTCATCTGCTACATTATAGAATTGCTCCCTTGAGCCCCTCCTCTTCATGACCCACTTCCTGGTCTTCCAGCCAAAGAGTGAGCACTTCAGTTTCCTCACTCTGTCATGTATTTCTGCATTTGGGGGTAATTGGAAGAAAATGGAAAAAGGGTAGGTGTTTGCCCCCGTATTCTTGGGATCATAGCTTCTCTGGCAGAAGAAAGTCTACGGTGCTTGCCTGACCACTAACATCACTGCTGCCAATGGAATTGTCTGAGAACTGTAGGGAAACAACAAAAAAAGGGAAAACACAACAGCAAGGGATGCCCCCAACCCGCTCTCTCTGACTCTTAGGGGTCCTCTCTCTTCCTCCCTCTCCTCTCCCACTCCCTCTCGGTAGTACTGGGGTTTGAACTCAGGGCTTCAAACTCTTAGGGGTCCTGTCTCTCTCCCTCTCCCTTTCCCTCCCTCTTCCTCCCTCTCCTTCTCCCTCTCCCTCTCCCTCTCCCTCATAATTGTGAGGCAGGTGCTCTACCACTTGAGCCACACCACCAGCCCAGAGAGGATTTCTCTTGGGTGCTTTTCCTCTGCACCCATTGGGCACTTCTGAGGTTAAGGATGCCTTTCAGTCCAGATTAGAAAGGGAAGGAGAAAGCCAGAGGTGGGGAGGAGAACAGAAAACTCACTGCCAATTTAGTGGTGCTTACATCCTGGTCTTCCTCCGTCACCCACTTCCCAAAGTCTGCAGATGGCTTTCCCATGAGCTCTCTCCAAGGTGGGTAGTTACATTCAGTGGGAGAGTTAAGGTAGAGTATGCATTCTCCATCTTGCCCTGATCCGAACACTGCTTGGTTTGTTGTTTTGGTTTTTGAACAAACTTAATTACCTGTATATTCAAAAGTAATGTCTTAACACAAATTGTGCTTTGCTGTTTGAACATCTGTCATGGGGTAGTGAGCCCTTCTTGGCAGCATCTGGCTGAGAATATCACTTTTTCCTCCTCCTTTGCAGGGACACAGTTGACTGTAGAGGTGCACCCCCAAGACTCCATGCCTCAGTTTCTCAAGAAGTTCTCCTTGGCTAAACGTATGTACATACAAGGCTGCTTATGTTGAAGGGCTTGCAGGGAGGGTAGAGGGCAGTGGGGTAGACCAGATCCCAGCCTGGATATCTTCTGAGGAAAGGGGAAAAGTGACTTGGGCCTAAAACCTAGGACAAAAGCAGAGAGGAATGACCATTTCATCTCACCTTCCACTCTTCTTGCTTCTTAGGAATTAAGCATGGGTGACACAGGGTATGTAGCTGAAGGTGTCTTTCATCACAAAAGTGTTGGTATTGGTGGCGGCACTTGTTGACTGCCAAGAACTTGGGATGCTCAAATGCTAAATACATTCATTAACTTTGTGACCTATACAATATTATATATTGTATATTTGACCTATACAATATTATCACCACTTTTTTAAAATTTTAGCAGGGAGTTATTTTAGTGTAGCAGGATAAAGTAGGGGGAAATGGTGCAGGGGAAAGGGAGAAACATTTCCTGTTCCCCTCACAGAAAATGGAAGTGGAGTCTCAAAATGGTGGCTCATATCTTTAGTTTTTATACTTTATGAGCTGGGGGGATACATGTGGCCCTGTTGTCTAGCAACACCTAATCATTAGACAATGATTCTGGGTGGCTAAGATGGCTACTGCTTATTATTTTAAAACATGGAGATGTGACCTAGGCCTACCCAAAACTCAGGGATGACAGGTAAGTTTTGCCAGATGTGCCTTTCATTTTCTCTTTTCTGAATCCATTCAAGGAGCCTGAAACGTCTAAACATCTCAAAGGAATTCCCATGTTTTCTAGATCAGCAAAGTGAAGCTCAGAAAGGTGAAATAATTGTCCAAGAACCCATGTTGGTCTTTAAAGCCCTGGCTTAAGCACAGTACTCAGTTGCTGTCAGTGTACGTGTACGGACAGGACCACAGTGCTTCCTCGTCTCTGCTCTTGATCTTCTCCCCACCCATGTCCATCTCATAGCGAAATGGAACTCAGGAAGAAGGCAGGCCAAGGAACGGAGGCTGCAGAGGAAGCTCATGTCATCCTAATGTCCACTCAAAGAGCCAAAGTCTTCCATGGCTGTCTGGCCCTGCAGCCATCAGCTGTTGGGATCCCAGGAGGGGATCTAGTGTGGCTCTAGGTTCCACTAGCTGGGTTTATTTCTCAGCTGTGTGACCTTGGGCAAGCAGCTTACCCAGTCTTTTTGGACTCTTATTTCTTCATCTGTAAGAGGGGGAAAATAAGTAAACCTCCCTCATAGGATTATTGTGAGGTCAGAAGAGATAGTAGCGGTAAATCCCAGGTCAGACACAGTAAGTTCTCATGAAATACTATATCAAGTATGTATCATCTATCATTGAATAAGATGATGGAGGTGGAAACCTAGATGGTTTCTGGCACAGATGCAAGAAACAAAAGAACTGCTGTTTTTCAGGGTGGCCTGTGGACATTTGCAACCTTCTGTTTTTATAATCACAGCTTAAAGTAGCTTTTAGTGGCCTACACCACCTACCTCAGAATTCCCACCCCCCAACTCCATGTAGTTCCAAAAGAGACCCACACCTTCCTGACCTGGTTTCAAATCACCAGGGAAATTTCCTTTTCATTTTGCTCATAGAGTCTAATAACTATTGACTGCCATTCTGCCTTAACCATCCTGAATTCTCAGGGTTCAGGTACCCTTTAATAAATACTTGAGCTTTCTGTGTTCCAAGGTCCACACAAACTGCCTTCCCTTCTATTTTCATTTTTACCCATGGTCAGTTCTTGTCCTGGGGGTTATCTGGAGGGAATTGATTTGTGCCCTTGGAATCCCCAGCTATGTTCCAAGATGGAAAGAGAGCACAGAAGAATGTCTGCTACATAATCCTAAGTAGTGAGGTCAAAGCACATTAGGAATTCTGCTCAGAGGCCACAGCTCCCTTTTCTGTCATTTATTCCTTGTTGCCATTCTTCCCTCTTGCTCCACCAAAAACTTCCTGGCAAATTCCAGCAGCAGTTCTATGATGGGCAGAGATGGGAGCAAGGAGACCATGAAAAGAGAATGAAGGGAACGAGTCAGAAGTCAGGACTGTCATATAGAAAATCATGCGTTTCATCTCTGTTTCCTCTGACCTTTGGGATATTGTAGGTTTGCAAGGTGATAAAAATGGAAACATGAGACCCCGCCAGCCTGGAGGGAAAGATGCCCATGGTAAGTTCCAGTCTTTTCCAGGATCGTTCCCAAAAACTCACAGTGAGTTGGTTTCACGAATCAATTTCCAGTCAATTGACAATGTCTTCCTGGACGTTAAGAGTCCAGGCCGCCTCTGGGTTTGGAGGGAAGAATGTCATGGTGGATTAACAATGTCTGTCATGGACATGGTGGAGAAGGAAGAAGCTCTTAGGTCAGATGTCCTCCCAAAGCTAAAAACTGACTCCTCCTAATAAAAAAGCAGCCCACTATGGGAAACAATTAAAAACGGAATTCAGAATGATGTTAACTTTAAATGTCTGTAAGGTGGGGACCATGTGAGTAGCAAGCTAAGGCAGAGGAAGAAATACTGAGTGGGGTGATAGACGGCCTGGGCTAGAATCCTGCCTTTCCCCTCACTTGCCTTCCCTAGGACTCAGTTTCCCCCTTGGTAAACAAGATGCCTCCTAAGTCTTGTTGCAACTCAGCACTTCTTCCTATGGTTCTGCTTTAAAATTAGAATGATTTAGTTAATGCTACTGATGGTTTAAATAAATTTATGCAAAAATAATATTTGCATTTTATATAACCTTCTCAGAAGGTAGATTTAATGAGGCATAAATCATTGTAGGTATTTTAATAGCAAATAGTAAATATTATAAAATAGAATCAAGAAAGGGAAAAATAGTAAAATAGGGTTTTCAATCCCATTTTAGAAATTCCATCCTTCTAGATTGGAGCAAGGGGAGAGCTATACTGAGTGGAAATCTGTTCAATGTGTAAGTCCACTTCATATCTTCCTAGGGCATTATGGAAGAGACTTTGGAAGGAAAGGTATCGGGAAGTAGTCCAAGAATCTGCTGGGGTACCCCACCTTTCTGAGGGGCTGACTGGAGAACAGCTGCCCTTGGGCACACATACCAGGGTGATGATGATCTAAGTCATGGTACCCAGCAAGAAATCCTAGATTCAACTTTAGTGGGGTGATCAGGAGCCATGATGGTGCTAGAACCCTGAGCTCCAGCTCTGTCTCCCAACACTACCCCACAGCACTGCCTGGGGCTCTTCTATGCCCAGCAGAGAAGCCTGGGTGGCTGGTTACCCTGAGTTAACATCAGTGTTGAGTTTTCTTTCTTCCTGTATCACTATCCCCACAACCTGACTCAAGGCCCAGTTTCTGAGCAGTAAGCTTCCTATGAGAAAGTCTGGGCAATGTGAGTGATTGTGAGGCCCAGTCTCAGAGGCTCCTTGCCTCCAGTGCCTGTTACCAGAATATGTCACCATAGTTGGCTTTCTTGGGTTGATCCAGACTCCAGCTGGCCATGGGCAAGAAAGGAAGTCTGTGTGGATGCCAAACATACCTCACGCTATAGGACCAGGATGGCCAGCACTGCCATGCCTATACCTCACCCCATTGTGTGGCCATGGCTTTGAACCTGCCAGGGTTAGCAACACTACTTTGACACTTCCCACAGAAAGCTTCAGAAAACTAGATTGTAGAAGAAGGAAGTTCCATCACCAGTATGTCTGGGGACTGCTGGGTAGACTGAAGTTAAGTCAACTGTAATGTTGACTTCTCAGGGTCCTGCAGATGGAGCCATGCTTCCTGGGGATCTCCAAGAGGGCTACAGGAATGGTCAGTTTTCAAACTATTTGACCAGGGAACTCTGCTAGGAGATGCGGTTCTTGGGAGTAGACTTGGGGAATTGTGTTTAAAGTTAGGCAGTCACAGCTCCTCAAGAAAGAGTGAGGTCTGGGTGGGTCTGGGTGGGATAGCCTTCCACAGTAGGACTCAAGTACTGACTGAGCCTTCTTGTGTTTCCAGCCTACCCTTGGGACAGGTCCAGTCTGAAATCCATGCCCCTGGACCTACAGCAGTTTGAAAAACTAGACACCTATGCTTCACAGGTAGGAGAGCTGGTGCTCTGACCAAAGACCCTCCCAAAGATGGCTTGGAGTTTCCTAAACCAGGGCATCAAAGTCCCTCCTGAACTTTCCCTGAGTCACCCAGATGTATGGCTTGGGAGGGCCTTTTCACAGCATGTGGATAGGAAACAGAAGGCCAAGGCTGCAGACCCCTGCCCAGGACTAAAAGCCCTTCTGTCCTCATCCACCCACCATCTTGATGCTTCCACCCCAGGCTACACACTCTGCAGCTGCCCATCAGCTGGCCAGCCCTGCCTTTCCCCTACTTATTTGGGCATCACTGTGATGATCTCTGACAGCATCCAGCCAATGGAGAAAGATAGGAGGAGGATGGGGGAGGACCACAGATAAAGATAGCCAGAGCCACTGGGACCACAGTCATGCTTACCCCTGGAGTACATGAGCTGCCACAGTCTCATGCCTCTGAGCCTAGGCAAGTCTGAGATGGCATGGGGAACGCAGATAAAGAGCTAAAGTGCCCCCTCAAAATGGCTGGAGGTCTCAGGTGGACTCCAGTGGGTGGAGGATAGAAGGTAAAAGAATAGCCCCAGGTGGCTAGCAGAGAAGGGAGGCTACCTGTAGCAGGACTAAGGAAATTGGTAGGCATTTAAAGATGGGAAAACAGGAAGATATAGGTCAGCCAGGAAAAGAATAGAGGGATGGGGACCAAGGTGAGGGAGGGCACTGAGTGAAGAAGAGCTATCCCTGCAGTCAGGAGGCCTTAACCAAAGCTGAGGTAGAGATAGATACCTGAAGCAGTAGAGAGAAAAAGGAGGTCTTGTCAGTATGCAAATTCTTCCTGGCCTCATGAGAGGCTAAGACCAGGCCATCTATTAAGGGAGGAGGGAGTCCAGAGTCTGAGGAGGGCAGGGCACTTGGCACTGTCACTAGAATGGATAGGACAAGCTGCAGACCAGGCTTAGAGCACAGTGCCAGCTGAGGCCAGACATTCAGTCAAAGAGCAGTAGGTGGCTGGTGCCAGCCAGGCCCAGGGAGGGCCAAGAAGATAACACCCATGAATCAGAGCTACAGAACTGAAATCCAGGGTTTAGTCAGGACCCCAGGCTGTAATGTGGACCTGCAATGTAGAGAGAGGTCCTGGAAAGAGACAAAAACCATGGCATTAGGGCCTATCATAGAAAAAAATTAAGCAGAAGAGAGCTGGGAAATATCTGAGTGGGAGAAAAGAGGAGCCCAAAGGGTCAAAACATAAGATATTGGGAGCAACTGGAAGTTCCTGTGTGATTGGTGTAACAGTTCCAGGTGAAACCCTCGAGGTGGGGCTGGTAGGGCATAGGCACCACTGCAGGCTCCAGGTTCTAGAAAGTTCAGCAGAATCAAGGCTGCCCTCCCAGCAACCCTAAATCCTGACTCCCCTGGAAGGTCCCTAAGAGAAAGGTTAATCTGTTTTTTTATTACTGTTATTATTATTATTATTAATTACTATTATTACCATGGTAAGGTAACATATAATACAAAATTTGCCATTTTAATTACTTTTAAGTGTACAACTTATTGGCATTAATGACAAATTGTTACATAGCCACCACCACTATTTCTAAAACCCTTTCATTATCCCAAATAAAAACTCTATACTCATTAAACAATGATCCCTCATCCCACCTCTCCAGCCCTTGGTGACCTCTACTTACAGTCTTTTACTTCTTCTGGGTGTTTTACTTAATCACACAGGCCCTGTCCTTCTATGCCTGACTTATTTCACTTAGTACCCTTAGTATGTAAGGAACTTAATTACTCCTTGTCATGGTTGAATAATATTCCATTGTGTATATATGCCACATTTTGTGTATCCATTCATCCTGCGATAGGCACTTCATACCTTTGGCTATTGTGAATAGTGCTGCAATGACCATTGGTGAACAAGTATCTATGAACAAGTCCTTGCCTTCAGTTTTGGGGGTATTACCTTGCGGTGAATTTCCTCTATTTAGCTTTTTTGAGGAGACACAAAAGTGTTGTCCACAGCAACTGAGCCGTTTTACATTCCCACCAGTAATGTATGAAGTCTCTGATTTTACCATCTCCTTGCCAACACTTGTTATGTTCTAGTTTTATTTTTTAATATCCGTATTATTTCATACTGCTAGGTACAAAGTAGTATATCATGGTAGTTTTGACTTACATTTCTCTTGAGCATTTTTTCACATGCACATTGGCCATTTGTGTAAAAAGTATGTAAGTGTATATGTTCTTTATACATTTTGAATATTAAACCCTTATCAAGTATCTGATTTGCAGTGCTTTTTTTCACACTCTGCAAATTGTCCTTTTTCTTTCTTTCTTTTGGCTTATAATAAACCCTCTTTATTTTTTAACTAGATTTTTATTAGCACAAATTTATTGTACAAAGGGGTTTCGTTGTGATATTTACATCATGCGTGTAATACACTTTGATCAAATTCACCCCATGTATATTGCTCTTTCTTAACCTCCTCTCTTCCTCCTTCCTCTTTCCTCCTTTTTAACAGTTTGTGTTGGTTTCCTTATGCTATTTTCATATATATATGAAATATATATATTTAATGTGCTTCTATAGTATTTCTTTTTCTTTATTAATATTGTCTTTTAATGTTTAGAAATTTTTATTTTAATGAACTCCAATCTGCCTATTTTTTCTTTTGTCACTTGTGTCTTTGGTGTCATATCTAGGAATCCATGGCCAAATCCGAGGTCACGATGATTTACCCGTATTTTCTTCTAAGAATTTTATAATTTCAGCTCTTATATTTGAGTCATTGATCCATTTTGAGTTTACTTTTGTATATGGCATGAGATAGAGACCCACATCATTCTTTCACATGTGGAAACCCAATTGTTCTGGTACCATTTATTAAGGAAACTATTCTTTCCTCCATTAAATAGCATTGGCACCCTTGTCAAAAATCAATTGCCCATGGATGTATGGGCTTATTTCTGGTCTAGATGGTCTGTATGATCCTCATGCAAGTATAAAACCACTTTGATTAGCTTTATAGAGTCTCCAAATTGGGAAATGTAAGTCCTTCAACCTTGTTCTTCTTTTCCAAAATTTCTTTGGCTTCTCAGAGCCCCCTGCGATTCCACATGAATTTGAAGATTGCATTTTCCATTTCAGCCAAAAAGAGTTTTTGGAATTTTAATAAGGATTGTGTTGAACCTATAGATTGTCTTTGACTAGAGACTACTACAGCCATGTAGATGCCCATCTAGCTGGCCCCAGGATCCTCAGAGAAAACCTGTGGTGGTTCTAGGGTCCATGATTCAGCTGGTCATCACCATCTGCCCTGTCCAACTCCCCCCACCTGCTCAGGATTCACCCTCTTACCAGCCTCTGACCTTCTGTGCCTCTTCTCCAGCTTCCCTGCCTGGAGGAAGAGCAGAACTGGCTGCAGATGGCAGGAACTGGGTTCCCCCAGCCCTCCTCCAGGCCCTGATGCAACACACCCTTCCTGTTTCCCAGGTGACGGTCAAAAGTGGCCTTGATGAGCTGGTGAGTGACCTGCTCCAGGAAGCCCACAGTGATCTGGAAAGAGTCCGTGCCATCTGGATCTGGATCTGCCACCACATAGGTAAGCCCATCTGTGGTGCTGCTGCCATTAAAACCCATGAATGTCACTCCCCACAGGTCACTGCTCCCACTCCATCAACAGTATGTGAGGGGTGAGTTGGGAGAATAAAAGGACTTCCTGATGGCTGGATTGAGTAACCAGACACTAACCCAGGAGGGTAAGACTCACCCTCCAGGTCTGGGACTTTCACCCAGCAGCAGCCTTCCCTTAGTCCTGACTTCCTAGTGAGTCTGCTCCACAGAGATGAGAACTCAGGACAGTCATCTCCAAGAAGGATGACTACTGGTTGAGGAGAGTCACAGTTTGACAGCTATTGCAACACTAGAGTCTGTATAAAGTACCAGTTCTAGGAAGAATGGATTGTCTCCTCCCTGTTTCCTGCTCTTATACTGGTGACCTTGGCCACTGGTGTCAGCCCACTTACCAGGGTTCTCAGAGCCACTTTAGGGGATCTGGGCCTGAGCAGCTTCCCACAGCTGTCTACAGGACAGTGTTGGGAACCTCACCAAATCCAGCCAAGTCACAGAGTGGCTGCAAAGGGGATGTTGCACTTGCTGAGGTTAGTGAGCATGAATGACAGATGGCAGGACCAAGCCATGGTCCTGGTACCTTGACATGAAGAATAGACAGACCTTTCCATCCTGCTATGCTGGGGCTTTTCCTTCATCCTCCCAGTGGTGCTTAAAGGATAAAGTCACCTAACATAGGTAGAAGTTCTGAACATAGGGCTTGAGGGTCCACTTCCAACCATCCCAGCCCCACCAGCAACACTTGGTCTCAAAGGAGCAGGATTACAAAATAGAACATTCAGCCAGGAGCCAGTGGTTCATGCCTATAATCCTAGCTACATGAAAGACTGAGATGAGGAGGATCACAGTTTGAGACCAGCCTGGGCATATAGTTCTCTAGACCCCCATCTCCAAAGTAACCAGAACAAAATGGACTGGAAGTGTGGTTCAAGCAGTAGAGTGACTGCTTTGCAAGTGTGAAGCCATGAGTTCTAACTCCAGTCCCACCAAAAAAAAGGACTTTATTTATTGCTCCCAGTCTCAGGAACACACACACACACACACACTCAGCCCCTCCTCAGAGGTCTGAGAGCTAGGTGAACCCCTCTCGCTCTTGCCCTTCTTCTCACCACCTGCATGAAAGGTGACATTTCCCAGATTTAGCTTGGTCTGGGGTCCTGGTTCCATTCATCCCACTGTGATTTCCCCTGGCCTGCTGATACCCAGAGCACAGCTGGAGGTGGCCTCAGGGCTCTGGTTCACACTGCCCCCTCCTCTGCCTTCCAGAGTATGATGTCGAGGCTGCCCAGGAGAAAGACCGCCAGGCCTTCAAACCCACTGACATCCTACGAACACAGAAGACCAATTGTGATGGCTACGCTGGCCTCTTTGAAAGAATGTGCAGGTATGACAGGCAGCCAGCAAAAGACTGGAGTCCCTGGGCTGACCACCCGACCCTGTCTCTTTCCTTCTTCCAAAGTGCTGTGCGCTGTCACCCCCCATGCCAAGCCTGAAGCCTGAATTTGCAAACTCTGCTCTGGAATCTAAGAGAGTCCTGAAAAGGTCAATTTCTCCCTTTTTAATACCAGCATAATTGACTTTGGACCATCTGCCGGGCTTCGTGATGCATTAACATAATGGCAGATGAATGCACAGAGATAATTTGGTTATAAAGGGCCTTTTTTCCGCCTTCTCCCATCTCCGTGCTGCTGAAGGTTAAAAGAATGGCAGACCTTGGAATGAGAGGACAGTGGCTGCTGACACCATGGGGACTATGAAAGTCCTTTGGGCAGGTGCAGGCGCCTCTCTTGGGGGAAACAAACAATCTACCTGAAAAGATCTGTCAGTTAGAACACTGAATAACCAGGAATCAGCTTCTCTCTGAGACTTTCGGCTCCGTTATTGAGGCTCTGGGAGTGAGCATATGGCCAGGTGGCTGGCCTGAATGCGAGAAGTGGCCATTGCTGACTCCCAGTAACCTCAAGACAGGCTCAAGCTTGGGAACCCTGCTGACCCCCACAGTTTCCTGTGCCTCCTTTCTGAGGTTTGCTGGACTCCCTTATGAAAATATCAACCAGTTTGGGGACCACCAAAGAGTCCTCTCCCCAGGAAATGAGTGAATGGCTACCTGTGTCTCTGAGAGTAGGTCTTCTCAGGCACCCACCCAACATCAGACCACCAGAACTGCAGGGAGCATTCCTCACACAAAGTGTAGCAACAAATAGTCCACAGGCAGACAGCTGTGATGTGTCAGTACTGTGCTCTTGGGGGACATGCACATATTCCTGGCCTGAACTCCAGTTCTCTGTCACCACTGGCAAGCACCTGGCCCCCCAAGTAGCTTCAACTCTCCTTCCCAGCTCCCTGGTCTTCCCTTCCCTCATCTCCAAGCCCATCTCTAAGTCCCCAGCCTCAGAGACAGTCAGGACAGTTACAATGCATAGGCTGTCACACGGGCCACCCTAGCTATCCCTCCAGAGCTGTCCCCTCCACTCTACCACATACCCACTGCCACCCCCAGACCCAGATATAAGTCTCCTACCTGCCTTTGGGCTTCCATGCCCCAACTCCCTGGCCCTGGGTTCCTGAATCCAACTGAAGGCTCACACTGTCCTACGAAGTCCTCAAAAATCTGACCTCAGACACCTTCCCAGCCCTGCCAGCTTCCCTCTCCTCATACACCTCATACACTCCCCTCTCCCAACACTCCTTCCAGGCCTGGCTCCATGTCACCCTACCTTTTTCTACTATGAGGACCTCCACACAACTTATACACCAGCTCAGATAATGCCTTATGCTTTCATTTAATAACCTTTTTAAATTAAAAATTCTTGTTCATTATATGTGATTTATAAAATGCACAAAAGGAAGAAAATTAAGTAGTTCTTCAAGCCATCACTTAGAGGTAACACTGATAACATTCTGTCTTTTATTTTCCAAACTTCATTCTATGTAGATAGGCATTACCTGTGCTCTTTACGTCCTATGGGTCTTACTGGTCTCTATGTCTTTAGCACACTCTTTCTGCTTCTATAATTCCCATCTCAGAATCCTACACACAGTAGGCCCTCAATAGATATTTATAGAATAACAGGATATTCCTAGTGGACTTGTATGTTCTCTTTTAAATAATGAAATATCCACAAGCCTCTGTTCAGGTCCATGTTTGCCTAACATCTTTCAGGATATTTTTGTTTGCATCTGAATCTGCAAATTTGAAAATACTCTAGGTTTTTTAAGCTGTAAAATAAATGTGTCTTTATCCAGTACAAGCTTTCTGGCATGCAGTAGGAATGCCAGATGTAAAGCCAGAAAGACCTGTGTTCCAATTCCTAAATGATCACTTACTGGTTTTGTTCCTTTTGGTAAGGTGCTTAACCTTTTAGAGCCCAAGTTTCTTCGTTTTCATACTGGGGGCCATATTGCCTACTGAAAGGACAGTAGTGACAACATGCAGTTTGGGATTTTCCACCTGACTTTGGAGTTCCTATATTTTAACCTTTCCTGTCTTCCCTAAGTATGAGAGTGTTTTTGCTCTATGGAAATTTCCTACAGACTGTGCTGGCCCACATAGACTCAGGAAATTGACACTTGTCTTGACTGAAACTGTCAGCTTTGTGGCCTAGTCCAAATGCTTTACAATGGCTGTATTCTGGCCTGCAGCTGATCATTAAAATACATCCCAACATTTTGCATCAGTTGAAACTAGTTTCAACCTGATGGTTACCACGCACAAAATTCTTCACACTGCCTTTAACTCTTGCTTTAAAGACCAGTAACCCATCCATGCATCAGTGCCCTAATTCCCTTTACCGCTAAAATAACTGCCAAAAGTTTGGTGAATTCATTAGCTAATTCCTTAATCACTGAAGACATGCAATCTTCACTTGCTGATTTATCCCTGCTTGGTTGTCAGGGTGGCCTCTTAGCAAGAGTTGTACCCACGCAGCCATCATTACTTCCTGCAGTGCATCCTGGTTCCTTGCAATGGCCTCATTAAAGACTGATTTAATAAAGTAATTCGGAGATGAGTGCAGATATTTTCATAGCATCATTCATTTCCTCATTGTCTTTCCCAAGTTACCAATTTGGGGTTTTTTTGTTAGTGTTCTTACTTGTAATTGCTGGTCTAGTTTCTTTCTGACTTTCCATCATCAACCAAAATTGATTCTGTCTAATCTTTTTGCAGGGGCCAAAGTTAATTCCCAGGCCCCTGCCACTGAGTCAGCCTTCAGTAAATTCTCTTCCCCTATTACCATGGTGCTAGCATCTCCAGCTAGCAGATTTTCCAGAGCTTTTGGGTAACCAAGAGCTGATTACCAGTCTGAGGCTCTGACAGAGTGCTTGTCAATCAAGCACATGTCGATCTCCAGCTGTCACAGAAAGAGATAACAGAGGCATGCTCACTCAGATGGCTGCTTCAGGTCAGCATGACACCTCCAAGGTTTTACAGCATCTCTTGGTTCCAAATGGCCCCAAAGATAGGGAGTGGCTGTCTAAGCCTCCTACGAGATGGAGATTCCCCCAGGAGATGGATAACTTTAAATTATTGACTTTTGTTATATAAGGTCTCTGAAAGGGACATCTAAACTCATTGTATCCTTATAAATGCACCAGAGGAGGATACAAAAATGAATTATGTCAATATAGCAAATCATCTTTTAATTCCACCCTGTGTGCCACCCGTAACCTTACAGATTAAAGCAAAATCTTGATTTATCAAAGTCCCAGTACAAGTTAGTTGCTTCTGAACTGTGCCTCCGGACAAGTATATCCTAATTTCACTTCAGCCACTAGCTAGTAGTGTGTCCCCAGACGGGGTAGCTTCCCTCTCTGAGCCACCAACCTGGTTGGAGAGGACATCATAACCTCCTGAGGCTCTACACAGGCCTTGGAGTGAGAAGTATTACTGTGATTTCAAGTTACTGACCTAGCCATAGTGTAGAATAAGAAAGGGGAATGGTAACACCTAGCAGAAACAAAGAGACACTGTCAGATTTACAAGAAACAATGTATGTAAATTGTGAAAGCTAAGTCATGCTTTGCTTTTCCCACTGTAGTACAGAAATCGCACAGCTTCCAGTAAAATACCAAAAGGAACATCTGTTTCATTGCTTCTACAGCTGTTGTTCCTCCCACACTCCCTCCCTTCTTTACCCACTTGTCTCAGACTTTCTGGAAGAGATAATCAGAGTGGGAAGAGTCTGTCAGAGCCCAATGTGTGCGGGGTGCCTCTGCCTACCCAGCCTACCCTGCAATGGGACCCAGCAGTACATCCGGATATAGCCATATCACACAGTGGGGTCTAGACCATCTTGCTATAAAATAATAGTCACAGTCTTAACCTCAATTAATATCTGAGGACACACCACACTAAGCTGCCCTCCCAGATCTTTTTTAAGTAATAAGTGTAATGCACTCATGGAAGCCACAGCAGCTTTGGTGGTCATCCAGGGTAACCAGGTACCTTTTGCTTGCTTGCACCTCTGTACAGTCCTTTTCCATCAGGACACAGTGGATGGCTTTGTAGTTCTTGACAGCCCTTGCAACTGTTCTGGTTGGGTCCCTGAGTCCTGGGCAGCTTTCTCCACATCCTCTGGGTGCCCCAAGGAAGTTTCCTCAGGGCATCCTGTATGTACATTTGCTTTGTGGCTTGAGATACACATCAGCCCCTGCTGAGGAGCTGACATTGGAGCTGTCAAGACTGTCAAAAGTAAAATCAAGATTCTGCAGCCCGAGGTTATTAAGTAGATGTCCTTGGGTGATATTTTGGCTATCAGATGGTTGGTCAAGTTCTTCAGTAGGTAGAAATGTTTCTTATCCTTGGTCCCTTCTTCAATATTCTCCAATCTCTGGCCAAAATGTGAATCCCCCCTCCCCCCACTCTACTGAGCTCCCAAGGATTTGCTTTGAACATAAGCATTTTAGTGGCAGTTTGCAGACCTTCCCCCCTTCCAACAATGAATGCATCTAGGGCAGCTACTCAGCCTTATTTTTGGAACAACATATTTTATTATGCTGTTTGTTGTGTTGTATCTTGTCGTGCCATGAAGCACCATCCCCCTGCTCCAGAACTTGGTACACAGTATATACAGTTAGTGGCCTTTTGATGACATGGAAGGGTCATGGGTCATCTCAACCAGTAACCAGAGGGTGGATGCAAAACCCCTGCTAGTTCTACAGTCATTGTTTTATACATATGGATTACTTTTACTTTGCATGAAAACTATGGATTATTAACAATACTGCTTTACATTATGACTTCCTCTGTCCAATTCATCTTGCCCTTGGCTGACAGATAATAAAATATCCTCATGTCATAGTCAAGCAATGCATACACTTACAGTGGAGTCTGTTTCTCATCTTTTTTTCTGCTGCAGGCATTCCCCACAGCCCTCCCAAGCTCCTCAGCTGTTGGAGGAGAATCACCCCCTGGGGATCATTTTTTTTTTATTATTCATATGTGCATACAATGCTTGGGTCATTTCTCCCCCCTGCCCCCACCCCCTCCCTTACCACCCACCCCGTCCCCTCTTTCTCCCCCCCCCACTCCCTCGCTACCCAGCAGAAACTATTTTGCCCTTATCTCTAATTTTGTTGAAGAGAGAGTATAAGCAATAATAGGAAGGACCAAGGGATTTTGCTAGTTGAGATAAGGATAGCTATACAGGGAGTTGACTCACATTGATTTCCTGTGGGTGTGTGTTACCTTCTAGGTTAATTCTTTTTGATCTAACCTTTTCTCTAGTTCCTGGTCCCCTTCTCCTATTGGCCTGAGTTGCTTTTAAGGTATCTGCTTTAGTTTCTCTGCGTTGAGGGCAACAAATGCTAGCTAGTTTTTTAGGTGTCTTACCTATCCTCACCCCTCCCTTGTGTGCTAAAGCTTTTATCATGTGCTCAAAGTCCAATCCCCTTGTTGTGTTTGCCCTTGATCTAATGTCCACATATGAGGGAGAACATACGATTTTTGGTCTTTTGGGCCAGGCTAACCTCACTCAGAATGATGTTCTCCAATTCCATCCATTTACCAACAAATGATAACATTTCGTTCTTCTTCATGGCTGCATAAAATTCCATTGTGTATAGATACCACATTTTCTTGATCCATTCATCAGTAGTGGGGCATCTTGGCTGTTTCCATAACTTGGCTATTGTGAATAGTGCTGCAATAAACATGGGTGTGCAGGTGCCTCTGGGGTAACCTGTGTCACAGTCTTTTGGGTATATCCCCTGAGGATCATTTAATGCCAGCCATCCTTTTTGCCCACGATGAGCTGGCAAGGTCATACTGGAGGTGACTGTTGGAGCTGGGACTAGAGCCCTGATTTCCCATCTAGGCCCAGTGGCTTCCCACTCCAGCTTAAAGCAATACAGGTCAATGTCCCTATCACTCACTTCTTCATCCTCCAGCCCTTTCTCAGATTGGGAGGGTGGCTCTCAGGGCTGCTTCCCACTTGGTTCTTCAGGTTTTCCTTCTACTTCACTCTCTTGGTGGGAGAACATCCCCCAGGCACACTGCTTAGGACAGGTTTCTCCCAGGAGGACCTCCCTGCCACCCACATCAATGCTGGCTCCACTTATGCCAACACCTGGAGACTGTGTGGATGCTCACTGTGCCTCCTTCCTTCATTGACCCCAGATGTTCTGAGCGAAGGACAAATACCCGCAAGCAATATGTCCAGGGGACCAGCCGCTCCACTAATCAGCTCACTTTGATTGGCAAAACCAGCCATTCATTGAGCACCATGATTCCCAGGGATCCCCTCATCCCTCATGTCATTCTAGAAATTTATGCACACAGATGTGCTGTTCAACAATGGAAAATAGTTTACTGAAATGAACTTTAAGTGCTATTTATGGATTTTTCCAGTTCTAAAAGTAACACATAATCCTTGTTAAAAGTTTAGAAAATGTAGAAAAATTTAAACAAGTCAATTAAAATCACCCATAATATCCCATTACCAAAAGATATGGTGACTTTTGCCCTGTCTCTTTTCCCCGCCCCTCATTCCCCATGCATTTGCATATTATATGCACACAGATATTGTACTGATTGCAGAGTTTTATCACTGTATCAGAGGTACTCCTTAAACATTTTCCACATTTTTTTCTTCTCACCCAATCTGATTGGATGAATCAGATGAAGATCCACGCCCACCCATGCCTCCATCCCACCCATCAGGCTGTGCTTTCAACGTTCCTCTCTCTGCTGTCTTTTTCTCTAAGACTATAAAGACACTCAGGACTCTCCATCCTGAGAGCACTGTCCTTGGGCCCAGCACCCTCCACTTTGTCTTACAGAGCAGCGAGGCCATGGGGCACTCCAGTTGTGCACCCTGAACTCTCTGCCCTCCCCTGGGCTCCTCCACCTATTGTCTCTTGCGACCTCCTGCCTCTGGGAATCATTTGGAGCCTTTAGCAACAGAACATCCTACCATCCTGCTTACATTTATTGTCTGCCAGAGGGGTGCCCACAAGTGCTCCCAAAATCCTTCCCATGAGGCCCAGCTGGTATGTTCTCACGGGTTTCCCTGGAGAGCCACGGAGGCCTGGTCCCTTTTTGTGAAGCTTCGGGCACCCCTAAGGAGTCTCAGCATGAGTGTCCTAGTCTCTCTGAAGGTGGAGGAAAACCAGGCCAGATGGTAACATACCATCGCCATATGCACATGTAGTAACCCAGTTAAAGGGGAAATTAGACCCTGTTAACAACCAGGGCACCATATTTTGCCTCAACAACTCTTAACAAATGATATAGATAGTTCAGTAATATTTAATCCAAAATTCTGCTTTTAGCTAAGTGTTTGTTTTCATAGGGGAAACGCCCCCCCCCTTCACCCTGTCCTATAGTAAATGCATGACCATTTTACCCCATTACCCTGAGAGGCCCCTTGGTCCTGTTTAGACCGACCAACTGAGGCAGCAGATCTGGTCCATGGTAAGATCTGGTCCCCAGAGGGTGCCATACTGAACAGGCTTTGCTGACGTCTGAACTGCAGACTCACCTCTAAGGGTCAGCACCACATGGAGGGCTAGGCAGCTTACGGGGTGCAAAGGAGTGTCATAAGAGGGTCCCCCCTAAATGGCCAGGATGTTGTAAGCTTGTGTACTTAACTATACCAGTTTTCCACAAGTGCAAGGAAAGTGTTAGGGGAAAGGTGCCTTTTCCTAATTCAGAGGCCCCAGAAAGGCCAGCAGACTGGTTTTGGTGTTAGCCACACAGTCCACCACTCAGCAACCATATGGGGGGTGGGCTGCCAAAGAGGAAGACCAACTGAACATTCAAGGGTCTTGCTTCAGCCTTGGAGTGGTGCCCACAGCCCAGGCTTGCACCTCAGAGGTACACCTCCAAATACCTGGATTTATTGATCTTCAGAGTGACCAGCACCCATCTCTCACTGTCCAGGTTCCCAGAATGTGGGGGTTGTGAGCAGTGGGGGGTGGGGAGAGCATACCAACAAGAAGACCCCAAAACTGACTAGTCAGCATTTCTACTCCTTACAAAAAAGCAACAGGAGATTTCAAAATCGTGGCCAGGCCAGCCAGTCAGCGAAGGACCTTAATGCACTGTGGTGGGTTTTGTCCCATGTGCACAGAGGACAGACCTGTCAGTCAGACCTCAGAGGTCCTGGCAGCCAGCTGGTCCTCCTGCTATCAGCACTGGACACACCAGTTTGCCTGCCCTTCAGGTCTTTCAGGTCTGGCTCCCCTGGCCTCTGTGCATGCCCCTTATGTGTACACTCTGTCCTAAAAACATCATCATTTCCCTGTTTCTTGTGTTCTTGAAGCCATCCTCACTCTTGCCCTCGTTTTTCTCCTCTTGAAGAGCTGCTCATGGATCACATGAAGCAGGCTCTGGGGAGACATTTCAGAAGTGATTTGAACAATCTCAGGGGAGAAGCAGATAGCAGGGACTGCAGCCAATACAATGTCCTCCTGTCCCCACACCCAGATATAAAAGTCCTCAGGCTGCCTACATGTGAGTGTATGAGCAGCAGGAAAAAGGAGCGACAGGAAGGAATGATGTACTGCAAAGAGGCCTGCAGCCTGGGACCACCAACAGACTTATGGGGGCCAGTCCCAGCTGAGTCCCCTCTCAGACCCCTATCCCACCCTCCAGGATCGCTGGTGTACAGTGCATGACGGTGCCTGGGTACTCTAAGGGCTTTGGCTACCAGACTGGGCAGAGTTTCACTGGAGAGTTTGACCATGCCTGGAATGCTGTGTTCCTGGAGGGGAGATGGCACCTGCTGGACAGCACCTGGGGCAGTGGCCTGGTGGACACGGCCACATCCAAATTCACCTTCCTGTAAGTATGAGCCTTGGTTGTACTTGGTGTCTGGTCACTGGGTGTAGAGGAGGCATAAGATGGAAGGAAGCCATAGGTAGAGAAGGCTAAGGAGAGGGAAGAGAGAGCCAAGTGCCCTCCAGTGCTGCCTGCTGCTGTGACAGCAGCTGGCTCTAGGCTATTTGTGAAGGCCCCATCCTTTACATGACCTCACACTCCACTAACCAGGTCCCTCCTCTGGCTCTGTCCCTCCTTTTCTCCCCACAGTACTAGGGTTTGAACTCAGGGCCTTGCACTAGCTAGTCAGGTGCTCTACCACTTGAGCCATGTCCCCAGCCCTTTTTGCTTCAGGTATTTCCCAAGTAGGGTCATGCATTATGCCAGCTGGCCTGTACTGTGATCATGCTATTTACATTTCCCACATAGCTAGAATAATAGGCTTGTGTGCCACCAACACTCAGCTTTTTGTTGGTTGAAATGGGGTCTTGTGAACTTTTTGCCTGGGCCAGCCTCAATCCATGATCCTCCCCATCTCCACCTCCCTCCCCAGTAGCTAGGATTACAGGCATGAGCCACCACATCCAGTCCTCCTCTTAAACCCACTAGCCCTCAACATTTACCACAGGCCACATGTGAGGAAAGGTGGAGCTGAGTTGCCTCTGTCATTGCCAGCAGGCTACTTTGGACTTTGGCCTTTGTCATTATGCACAGATGCCAGGATTTTCTCCTACTATTTCCTCAGACTCAGACTCCTTCTTTCTGGGTGAAAGGAAGGGCTGTGGTTTGTGGGAAGAAAAA
Organism: Castor canadensis; assembly: GCF_047511655.1. Classification (NCBI taxonomy): domain Eukaryota; kingdom Metazoa; phylum Chordata; class Mammalia; order Rodentia; family Castoridae; genus Castor; species Castor canadensis. Next base: position 55,970,184 of record NC_133402.1, on the reverse strand, counting down.
CTATGGGAGGTGCAGACTCTCCATGGGCCATAGTGGGGCACGGTGGCTGTTCTGCAGACCATTTCTATCCTGCTGTGCTCTGGTCAACCTTGGCTTTAACCCAAGACCACACACAACATTCTTGTGAACCATGACGTTCATCATCAGCTCAGATGAGTTCACTCTGATTTGTGCTACTTAGATAGTGACACTCCCGCACTAAGGACAAATACAAGCCACATGCTGGCACATCCTACACACAGAGCTCACGTGCACCTTCTCCACCTACCTCCTCTACTCCATTACTCTGAACACTGTTCCCCTTAGGCAGAATGAAGACTCCCCATCTTAAGCTGAGCCTCCCTACTCTTCTCTTTGTCCCCATTACTCCAGAGCACCATCCCTCTGATAAGTCCCAGGAAGCCACAGAAGGCCCCTGCCACACAGCTGCACAGGCACAGAGACAAAACAGGGCCAATGGAGGTCGTGTACTCACTGCTCTGCATCCTGATACCTCCAGTAGCCACACCTGATCCACATGTTTTGCCTTGGCCCTCTTCAAATTCCTTTTTGATACTGATAGAAGAAGGACTCCTTTCCACTGTGAACATCCTAAGACACTCAGAGAAGGCCACAGTTTCGAGCTGTAGCCTTCTCTTAGAAGTGGCATTGCACTCTGCTTAGCTCCAGGATCTAGAACCAGCCACTGAGGAGTCTCCAGTGTTCACATTAGGTGTGGAGGTGGCACCTCTTCCTATGTGGGCTGTCAGTAGGACCATCATAGCTGTATCAACCAAAAGAAGGCCCCCAGAGGCCTCTCCCTGATCCCCAAACCCCTGCAGAGTTGGAGGGTGGTTGGGCCTGCTTGCCCACTTGACTCCTGACCAGCTCTTCCTCCACTCCAGCTACAACGAATTCTACTTCCTCACACATCCTGCACTGTTCATTGAGGACCATTTCCCAGACAACAAGAACTGGCAACTGCTGAAACCTCCCCAGTCTCTGAGGCAATTTGAGAACAACATGTATCACAAGAGTGAATTCTACAACAAGGGGATGCTGAGTGCCCACCCAGATACTTCCATGATCCGAACAGGTAACCCTGAGCAGGTGGCAAGGCCAGTGTGTCAGCAACAGGGACAGAACAGTCTGCTTAGTGCCTCAGGGAGGCTTCCTGAGGCCTCATGTATATGTGGGGGTACAGGGTTGGCAGATAGCCAAGGCTATCAGAGCAGAACATGGCCATCAGTCACATTGGTAGGGATGGAAACCCATTTAAACTAGCGTAAGCCAAGAAGGGAATGTGTGAGAGGGCAGAGGGTTCCTGGTACACAGCCTGGCCTTTCACCAGAGCCAGGGTCCTGAGCTGGGTGAGTCTCAGTTCAATGAATGAGCCTGTCTCAGACCACCCACAACCTCCCAGTTCTGTTTCCAACAGAAGCCAACTGGCCTACTGTGTTCTCCTCCCAGACTCCTGGTCAGGAGAACATGTCGGCCCCACAGGGTTGGTATTCTGTGTGTGGATGTGGTCACCCCAGTGAGGTTGGGATACCTTGGGGACCTCCCACTACAGATGGGAGTAGTTCCCACCAGGACAGAGGGTTGGGCTAGGGAGTTGGCCAGTGAGCTGGGTCATGGCAGATGGAGAACAGGTCAGTGGACATGTTGTAGGCAGTGGGAGCAGAGGAGAGGAGGGGTACAGTAAGCCTCCTAAACCTCCACACTCCAGCACCCCTAGAGAAAGACTGGGCTCCACAGGGCTCAGCCTGGCCTACTCAGCCTCCTCCCCCCACCTCTGGAGACAGGATCCAGCCTTTTTTCCAGCCAGCTTCACTAAGGCAGGCAGTATGGAGCACCAAGCTTAGCTGTCTCCCATGGCTGGCCTGGGCTGACACTTGCTCCCTACATTCCCATGGGAGTCATTGCATGGAGTGTTTGCACATTCTCCAGAACCATGGTCAAGGGCCTCAAAGGGCTTTCTCTAAAGGACTGCCTCTCCTGCATGCTTTAGGATTCCGCACAGTACTGCCTGTCAGCACCAGCTGTCCCACCAAGGACCTCCAGGAGTCTAGGACAGGAGGCTTACATTGGCAATCAGTCAGGGTGGCCCTCAAGTCCCACCCCACACTTCAGGGTCATGGGAGAGCACATCCAGCTCCATCTGACTTGCCCCTTCCATCTCACAATGGTTCTCTTGACCAGGATGCTGAGTTCCCACACACTCTGTAAAGTTAACACCTGACAGCTCCCACTGCTAAAATAACAGCATGCAACTGCTCATTTTGAAAATTCGTTTGCTGAGCTCACATCTGATGGAGGCCTCTTCAGGCTGTTGTGGGTCATTGAACCACAGGAAAGATTCGACCAGGCCACAGTGACATCACACTAATGTTGTTGAGTTGAGTTTGCCTTTTCAAGAGACATAAAAATGTAAACACATTAAAAATTACAAACTAAAATGAGATACCACTACTCACCTATTAGAATGCTAAAATCCAGAACACTGACACCAGATGCTTAGAGGATGTGGAGCAACAGGAACTCTCTTTGATTGATGGTAAAATGCAAAATGATACATCGTCTGTGAAAGACAATGGGATGGTTTCTTACAAAACTAAACACAGTCTTACCTCATGATTCACCAATCATGTGGCCTGATATTTACTTAAATGAGCTGAAAACTAATGTCTACATAAAGACTTGCAAGAAAATGAATGAATATAGGCCCAATCCAGTTTCTTCAGGCCTCTTGTAACAACACTTATAGTTGCATCTGATAAAATTTGCTACCTATGCTTTATGCCCATATACTTAAAATCTTAAACATCCTTCCCAGATGTATAGTAACCTAAAACTTGATTTACATATTGAAAAAATATTTCTCAGAGATTGAGATTTGCCAGAGTTGAGATGGGAAAGAAGCAAAACAGGGAAACTGAGGGGGACAAAAAGGGATGGAGGAAGGAGAAGCCCCAGTTGGAAGGATGGACATCCACTGAATGCAAAGAGGAGGATCTCGGGAGGGGAGGGGGAAAGAAGATGCCCTGGCTCCTCCAGAAGTCCCTAGGGTCACCAGCCCTTCATTTTCTCCCAGTCTTTCCATTCACCACACCTCTGCCAAGAACTCTCTGGGCCAGACACTATGACCAAGCTCTGGAACATGGCAGGAAATATATAATACCAGGTTCTTCCCAAAGAGCCCACAGCTCAACCAAGGACAGACATTACACCAAAAAAATGCTCACATAATTCATTACAACAGTGACAAGTTCTCTCAAGAGAGCCAGAACCAGGAGAAAGACTTCCAAGGAACTCAAGCTCACTTGACAGGTCAGCAGAGTCCTCTCTGCAGCCAGGTCTTTAGAGTGGGGCATTGCCAGATTTGGGGGAAGTGTTAATAGTGAGCACAGACCAGACAGCCTTCTCCATCCATGAACAAGGCTGAGGAAGTTATTAGGGCCAAGGGCAAGTGACCAGATTCTGACAAAAGACCAAGCCAGGTTCTCAAAAAGGCCACTGCCCCTTCCTGTTGCATCTTCTGAGATGCCAGGGAGGATCAGGTAGGCAAGTTCTCATGGGCTGCAAAATCTAGAATGGAACTAATTGTCTATCCTTGAAAAACAATGCCCAGAACAGCAAAAGACAAAACTTCAGGGCAAAGAAGAAGCTGAGGGAGAGGGAATGCAAAAGACCCTTAGGTGCACATACTGACTCTTCAAGGTCCCATTCCATAAACACAGCTAAAACACACCTTTGAGAAGCAGAGGTGGGGGAGGTGAGAAGTAGGGAATCCCCTCCATGCCACTTCTACTCCTGGGCACAGTCTCCAGGAGCAAAGCCCTTGCATCTAGGTTTTAGACAGCGTGTTGACCTGACAGCTGTTGACACCATAGGTGATGGAAGGATCAATGTGAAAGCATGACCTGAGACTTAGTGAATGTGACACCCTTCCTACTCCTTCCTACCTCTTCCCCAGCTCTATAGTTGGGCCAACCCTCAGGCAGCCTTCATCTAATGTAAATCAAATGGGAGAGAGAGGAGCACATACGGCTGGAGCAGATTTTTCTTGAGACCCACCTACCCCCCAGTTATCAAAGAAATACACCTAAGTGGGGGCTAGAGGAACACTCCCAGTGCTGTTGCTGCAGCTGGCTTATACCATGTTCAGTGACGTCACGTTGGTTATATCAATCTTGGTAAAAATATTTACACCAGAGTCTTGGCAAACCCTCTAAGTCAGCGTTTGTCCTCCCCCACAGTAAATCAGTTATTAAATATTCACAAACATACCAGCCCACACTCACCTGAACCTGCCTTTCTCTTCACAGTGAATGGGAAGGCCACAGTCTCCATTGAGAGCTGTGCTCCAACACTGTTCATGTTTATGCTCAATGGCAAGCAGGAACATGGGCTGCTGAGCCTCAGGAAGAATGGGATGAAACTGGAGGTGTATCCCCCAACCATGGGCACCCACAAGCTGCAGATCTTCGCCAAAGGTAACTCTGACATCTACAGCTCAGTGCTGGAGTACACACTCAAGTGCAACTACGTGGACCTGGGTGTCCGACTGCCAGCTGAGCTTCACCAGCCGGTGGGCCCCAGCTGGTTCTCAGAGCAGATGGGCATCATGAAGCCCTCCCACCCTGACCCAATCATCCACACCACTGATGGACGCTGTTCCATCAGCTTTGGTGTGGAGGAGGGCATCAGCGTCCTAGCGTCTCTACATGGAGACGATGGCCCCATCACCGAGGAGACACAACGACGCTACATCTTCCAGCTGCATCGAGAGAAGCGGACAGAGTTGAAAGTCCAGCTGCCGCAGGCCGGCAAGTTTGCCCTGAAGATCTTTGTGAAGAAGAGACAGGAACAAGGCAATTACATCTTTGTCTTCAACTACCTCCTGTGCTGCACCAACACCAAGGTGAACTGGCCCATGTTCCCCGAGAGCTTTGGCAACTGGGGGCAGAACAATGAGCTGCTGGAGCCTCTGTCGGGCGTGCTTCCTGCCAATCGGAATGTTCCATTCAAACTGAAGCTGCATGGTATCGCCAAAGCCCTGGTGAAGGGGCAGGACACATGGCCCTTGACCTTGAACCACGAGGGCTACTGGGAGGGCAGTTGCAGCACTGCTGGCTGCCAAGAAGTCTATGTCATGGTGCTGGAGAATGCTAACCACAACTTCTACTCCTACATCCTGAAGTACCAAGTCAATGCTGAATGAAGGCCTGCATCCCATCCTCACACTCTCCCTGAGGCCCAAGGGAAGTGCAGAGAGCCCTGGACACCATTGATCTGCATGAAATCACTTCTAGGCCTCTGCCTCAGTCTCCCTGCTACTGCAGGCTCTAAGATGTTTGTATTCTAAAGGCTTCACTCAGTGTGGCCATGGCTGAAGGGACAGAGACAAAGGCCCTTTAGAAGAAAAAGGTGCTATGTAAATCCAAGGTATTGTGAACTGTACGCCAGTGCCCAGATGCCCCATTAGGAATTAGTATCAGTGCTGTTGTTGTTGTTGTATGGTTGGTGTGGAAAAGGAGGGATATCATCCAGGCTGAAAGCTTAGACATGATGCTTAGAGAACTGTCCCTGCCACAGAGGAGCTGAGTCACCCTTGAACCTGAGAGCCCCTTCCAAGTAGTGCACAGTGTTTCCCACAATTCCTGGATCCCAGGGATGTTGGATCTGACCATCTTCCACATTCCTGCTGCCTCTTCATTAGCCACTTTCTACTCTTCAAAAACCCTGGAAAAAAACAAGGTGTTGAGAAGAAGCTAGCTGTCCCATTTCTGGCTGGAGGCTCAGCATCTCCCATCCCTTTGGGTAGCCAGGATGTGATAACAAGAGCACAAAGCAGCCAGTGTGCACCCATGGGTGTCCTGGGCGGGGGCCTGGGGATCAATGGCACTGAAGGATGTCCTGCAACCTGAGTCTAAGGCTGAAAGGTCCCTGATGCAGTACTCCTTCCTGTGTTCAGCCTGTAGCCTGAGGATACCCTCCTGGCCTTCCTAGGAGCTGAGCCCAGGGCCTGGCCTCACCTGCACTGGGTTCTCCAAACACCTCCAGGCCTGTCAAGGATCCTGATTGGTAACCCTGAACAGATAACCTGGCCCTGGGTAGAGAGATGAGGTGAGTGAACAGTGAGACAGCAGCAGTGCTGGAGATACCCCTGTTAATGGGGCTTTGCCTACTCCCAGGGTCCCTACCAATGAAGCCAGGCTGGGGGGACCATCACCTGCTGGGAGCAATTTTTGTGCTGGTCCCTCAGAAAAGTCTGTCCCATCTCCCTTCCTGTCTTTCTCTGAGATGAGAAACACCACCTCTCCCGAATCTATGTCTATGTCCCCTTCTGTGAGGACAGTTTGGGGCCCCTTGCTTGCTCAGGCCTGTCCCAAGAAGCCTCAGCTGTCCAACTCACCCCAGGCAGCACCTGAGGCTGGCGTTGCCATAGCAATAGTGGAAAGACAAGCTGCTGGGAAGAGAGGACTGAGACAGACAGGCCACTGCCACACCATTCTGGCACATAGACACACTCCGGGTGGTGCCTGCCAAACTCCTGGGTCCTTCTACTCTGCTCCCCCTGCCTATCTCAGGGTACCCATCCCTGAGAGCTGGCAGTGCCTTGCCTCTCCCTGATGGATTCTCCATGTGCCCACCAGGCTCAGCTGTAGCCCAGGATGGTCATAGCCTCCTTCTCTGCCTTCATCCTCACATCTGTATCCTCAACAAATGCCCATGGGTCACTTAGAAAGCTCCAGGCCCTGAGTTAAATGCTGGGGCTACAGAGATGAACCAAAGGATCCCAGCCACTGCCACGGAGAGCTCAGGTGGGTGGCCAGGAGCCAGAAACTTTTCCTGCCCTGACCTGTCTCAAGTTTCAGCCTCCCAGAAGTTCAGTCCATCATCCCTTGGGGCCCCTCCCCCGTAGATTCCCACTGCCACCCAACATGGACCTGGCCCAGGGCTGGGTTATGGGGCACCCAGCCTTCACCAGACTGGGGGCCTCAAACTGGAGGGACATATGCCCTGAGGGGCTGAGCTGCCCTGGCCTGTGTCCAGTACCCTCTGACAGGCTTGGCCACCCAGCACTGTGTCATTCATGCAAGAAAAATGCACAAAGGCCCAGAAGCCATAACTGCTGGGCACCACCACGAGGGGATCAAGGGGCATGTTTACACCCCGAAAAAAAAAAGAAAAGGCCTTTTTGACACCTTTGATTTCATGGGCTGAAAAAAATGAGCTGTTTCATCAAAATAGTAAGTGCCTTCTTTGGATCCACACTGGCCATCAAGCTGGCCCTGCAGAAAATGACTGTATCCTATAATTAATCAATACATTCTGGAGCATGTCCAGGATGCCACCCAGCAAAACAGGATCTGTCCCCAACACCAGAGAGGGAGGCCTGGCCTGTCAAAACATCCGCCTGCCCCTCCCTCCTCGTTTAACCAGCAGCCCCTTTGTAAAGACAGCTGTAGGCGCAGTCAGAAAATCACCTGCATTTCTTTCCACTGAAGTAAAAATACATGAAACAAAATCCAATCTTCATGAATTTTTACACGCATGCTGCTCAGGCTAGAAATTTGGGGTCGCATTTTTGAAGGCTTTTATTCAAATCCGCATCTTTGTCTCCTGGTCCACGGGTACCAGTCGCCGATGGAATGGCAAGGGCTCCGCCTGGTGGCCGAGGTGCGGAGCTGCCGACGCCGCAAACCTCTGCGAGGTTGAATTCATCCCTCCCCTCCTCCCCAAAGCTATTTTACGCAAACTTGAAAAATTGCTGTTCAGATGTTTATGTTAAAATCACTGGGTGCTTTCTCGTGCTTTCTCCAGCGTTTCCGCGTGTGTACACCCAGCACAGTCTTGTCGTGCACAAGCTGTGAGGGGAGCCTAAGGGACTTCCTTGGCGTGGTGAGAAAACATGGAATGTGATAAGAATGATGAGGGTTTTGCCTGGAAATCCCTTCTGACACAGAAACCCTGGACAAAGGTCTGGATGGGCCAGCTTTGCGCACACTCATTGCCATGTCATGACGGACTGAAACTGATCAAACTCAACGTTGACCATCGAGCCCCAGGACGGGTGCCAGGGTGCAGGAGGGTGAGGTCTAGGGCACAGGGCTGCAATTAACTTCTTTTCGGCTTACTTCAGAAGCTCCAGCAGCACAGCTGGACTCTGTTTTCAGTCTGATTGTCATCGTCCTGAGTTCCCCATGTTACATTGTCCCACCAGGACAAACTTCTCATGGCCTGCTGAGATGAAAGAGAAACGCACAGGTTAACTGAAGCATGAAGGATTTAGGCTAGACGTAAAGAACTATTCCCTATTGTTAAGCAGAAGGGACACATTGTCAAGAAAGTTTGTGAAGTTCTCTTCCCAAAGGACTTGAAAAGGGGAAAAGGAGTTTTCCCAGGTGGCTTGGTGGTTTCTAATTAATTCCTGAAATCCTACCGGTTCACCTGCAGCAAGCACAGGGTTAACAGTATTACCACCACATGGCTTGGTTTTGGCAAAGATTTCAAAGGTGGTGTGCATCTGTGGCCCACATCAGTTTATCTGAGGTCTGTAATTTCTTTTCATTTGGAATAAGTAGCTGGAAACCTGAAGAGGTGATAATTTCTCGTAATGTGTGCACTGAGTTGTGTGGGCCAGTGGCTGTTGAATATGCTTTCCCCACATTGTGTTGTTTTTCAATAAAATTTATATTCATTTTTATCCAACAATGTAATTATCGATCCATTCTTATCATGCTCTCACAAGGGGGAAAGAAATTAAAAAAAAAAACAAGAAAAAAACACTTTGATGTTCAAAGAGAGCCCTAGGGAGAAAAAAAGAAATCAATGTCCCAGACATTTTGAATCTGATGGTAAGATGCAAATGAAATGTCAGGCAAATAGCTATTCCACATTAAAGAAGTCATAATTAGGTTAGCTCCAGCCCTTCTCTGGCTCACATGTCTTTGAAGAGCATGAAGGCAGTGTTTCTTTCATTGAATCTTGTTTAACTTGATTGTTTTTTAAGGTAATCCAAATTTCTTTTTAAACTGGGAAAAAAATGAACCCAAAATGCCTGTCAACGTACTTTTTTTTGTTTTGAATATATAATATATATTTCTTGATTTTCATATACATGTAGGAACTTTCTAGCAGGTTACCTAAACAGATTATTCATAAATTAGACATTTAGAGGAATATAAGGAAAAAAATGAAAATCTAGACACTTCTGAGAAGCGACTGTAACCATGGAGACCATTCTCGTAGCTGTAGTGTGAAGGACAAAAAGAACTTGTGTTCCCAGATCTAAGCTTATCGTGTCCCTCGCTAGTACAGTCACAAAACTGAGACACAGCACATTTCTTGGTGGGAAGGAGGTCCACAGGTGGACCATGTCTTAAGGGGAAGTCAGAAGAAATCATCTTCCCCACAATAGAAAAAAGAACTCTTGAATTATTGGAACAGTCTGAAAATGCCAGCTCAGAGGCTAGAACACATGACCTCCAATGTCCCTTCCAACCCAGAGAGTTTATGAAGCTGTGTCTCTGTGAACAGAGGCACTGGGCCTGGGGTTGTCAGTTACTGAACATCTGAAGGGTCCCGCTGCGTTAAAAGCCTGCCCCGCCAGCCCCCAGCAGGCTGTGCTGCTGGCCCCTCTCTTCCCTGAAGGCAAGGGGCTTTAAGAGCCCAGCAGAGAACCAAAGGGCAAGCAGCAGCCTCTGACAGGATGTTGGTTCTCTCTGATTCTGCAAGTAGAATGAAAGAAAACCAAAAGCCACCTGAGCCATCCTCTTTTGCATGTCCCAGGAGCATCTCTGAGTGCAAAGATGCTGAACAGAAGCCTCTTTGCTCCCCCTGGGTTACCTCCAAGTCTTCCTGGGCCCCCAACTCACTAAATGCATCCCTGTTCACCCAGATAACTAAGCCAGGCCCATGAGGTGAGCAGAGTCTCCTTCATCCCCCATTCAGTGATGAAATCTGGTCTACTAAGAGGCATCTCATGTCTGGCATACTCTCCTACCTCCACCTCCACTGCAGTCCCAAGGCTGGTCAGAGTTCAGCCCCTTGTGCTCTCTTTTCTGTACTGTTTTCTCCTCCCAGTGATAAGGACTCCTTCGCCCATACCGTTACTGTCCACATTGACCTCTCATGTGAACACCAGCGCCACTGGGTCAGGTTAAGACAGGATTTCCATAAAAGCCTTGCAGATTCTTCTGCTCATCATCTCTGCAGAAGGCATAACTTGCATCAGGCACTGGTGGAAAAGGTAGATCTTCAAATAGAAACTAGTTTTATTAGGGAGCCAGGACAAATCCCAGTCTCCTCCTTTTTCTCTGAAGAGACAAGTTCCTCACTCCTGGGTGATGGCATAAAGATGACTCTATCACAGCCTGATGGGGGACTGTAATGGGACCCTGTAGGGGAGCCTCGCCTACAGGTAAACAAGCACGACCCTGTAAACCAGTTTAGCCACAACCAATGCTCACAGGTTACCTCCCTGTTGTCCTCCTGAACCAACACCAGTACTGGTCACATATTCAGGGCCACTGATCCAATTCCCTGGGAAGCCAATGCCTTGAGGGTTAGAATACAGTGTGTGGAAGTCATACCTATGGAGAAAAAGTACCTCAGATAGTGATGTAAAGCTCACCAAGTCCCAGCCAACCCAACAGGATGCTCCAGAGCAAAGGTCTCCTGTTAGATGAGTCCAAGCAGACAAAATGGTCAGATCCTGGACAACCCATGTGCTCTTCTGTTCAAAAGCCAAGACAAGGGACCACTGCAGTGTCTCATCCCTGTCATCCTAGCTACACGGGAGGGAGGTAGAGGATTTCATTTCGAGGCCAGCCCTGGGAAAAAAGTGAGTGAAAGCACCATCTCAACCAATAAACCGGACATAGTGGTTCATGCCTGTCATCCCAGCTATGTAATAGGCATAGATAGGAGGATTATAGTTAGAGGCCAGCCCCAGGCAAAAACACAAGAGCCGATCTAAAAAATAACGAAAGCAAAAAGGGGTGGGGGTGTGGCTCAAGTGCTAGAGCACCTACCTAGTAAGCACAAGGCCCTGAGTTCAAACCCCATGCCACACACACACACACTCAATCTGAAACAGGCCTTGAAAGCACTAAGAGCTAGACCCTCAGCTAGCTGGCTATACTCCTTGCAAATATTCAGCAAGTTCTTTCCAGAAAGGAGATCTGAGCAGTGTGCCTTGGCTATGTGCTGTGGAAAGAGCATTTTGGAAAAGACTGGGTGAAGGTTCTGGACGTAGTTCATACCTAAAGCCATCCGGGATCCAGGGATCACAAACGAGGCTCCACAAAATGCTTAGTGGAAGGGACAAGGTGGGACTGCAGATCAAGCTACCTCTGCACAGGAGGAATTGTGTCCTTTCAGTACCCACCTTCAAGACCCTGTGGACAAATTGGACAGAAGGTAGCTTCTTCCTTACAGCCCCTGCTTGTCCTTTTGCCAGGGGCCACCCAGGGCAGCCTCAGCACTACAGCTATCTGCCCATGTTATATGCTTACAAAAGACATGCCAATGACTCCCCGTTGCCAAAAATGAGGCTCAACCTCACTCTTACCTCACACTTCTTAAAGTGTCTTCATAACTACTCTTGAGAGTCCCTTAGAATAATCAGCCATGTGACACCAGACAAGTCACGGGCTCTCGCACCACCCTGCTTTTGAACATGCTGTTCCTTGTTATACGTGTATACCCTCCCTCCCTCTCTCCTGGAGAAGTCCTGCCTGGTCTTTGTGAATCCAGCCTTCCACCACCAATCCTGTGCAATTATCTGCACATCTTCCACGTTCACTTCCCACTCCGTGACTCTCTTTTTGCTGGAGTTATTTGTTAGTTAGGATCTTAGGTTTCGCCTGGGGCTATCCTTGGACCACAACTCTCTTATTAACCCAGCACTTTCCGCTTTCTGCAGTATTCTGTGGTGAAGGGGTACCAGAGTTTCTGCCCACTAGGTTGTGAATTTCTTGAAAATTCACACTATGGGTCTCCCTGACGCAAACTATGTGTTTGATGAATGCTCAGCAAGTTCTCACTGGGAAACCCGAGAGGGTATGTGAAGACAGAGCCAGAGCACACATGACAGCAAAGTAGCCATTCTCTGGGCATTTGTTGACATACATTCCCATTTTACCAAGACTGGCCTTTGTGCCTTTCGCTCAGCTCCGGATGTCACAGCCTGAACACTGAGGAAGAGAACCCAGGATTCTCTCTGAGGAGGTTCACACCCAGAGAAGGACTGGGAACCTGGAGTGGAGGGAGATCCTGGTATAGCCACTCTGAAGAAAATTGAAGAGTGGTTAACAATGGTCTTCATGGAATTGGGGGACCCATTTACATAGACCAACTGCCTAAAGGTATGAGGCGCTAAAGAGAACACTGGCTTACTCTATAGAATGTGACTTGAATGCAGGACCTCGGCATGACAAAAGAAGGGTGGTAACACTACCTGTGAAGGTGGGTGACAGAAAGCAGTCAAGGACTCTTTGACTACTAGCAGTTTATGGAATTGCTTTCTTTCCTGTATCTAATTACAATTCCTGCCCCTGTTCAAAGGAGATTCTATAACCTAAGCTTCATGCTTCTGTTTAGCCCAAAGTAATGTACAAATCTGGCTAAGGGCTCCTTCTGAACCCATCCCCACCCACCTGAACAGAGCTCAATAAACAAACCTAAGCCTCCGACATCCCAGGAGAACCTGTTATTTTACAAAAGAGCTGCAAAATGGCAAATTTTGCTAATTAGGACCAAAAGGCATAAATATTTTCTGCTAGCAAAGCCAGAGTATGGGGGGGGGGGGGGGGGAGGCTGTCTTCAGAAGAACTGATATTTAAAAAGCAATACTCAAGAGAACACCAAAAGATCATTGTTTCTGTGAACAGGGCTGCCCCCAGGACTGATCTCAGAAGAGAAGCCTCCTCAGGCTGAGTGGGAAAGAGACAAAGAGCTTCAAGGTGCTTGGTGCTGCAAGGGTCTGTGACTGAGAAGACCTGGACAGGGTCCACAAAGACAAATGTATTTGTCTAGATGTTTGGTCATTGCTTCCAGGAGCACTCAATTTAAAAGGATTCTGGGTCACATCTGGGCTCAGTAGGAAAGAGTGTCATGGTGACTGGTGATCATAGACACTGGGCTAAATGGCGGGGTGTGTCTCATATTTGCCAGTCCTGATTTATGGGCAGCTAAGACCAAAATAGTGAAGGAGAGTTGCCAGATCAGTGGGACACACAGGCTTCCAGCCAGTGCCAAACCCGCAGGTCCCAGAATGGTCTGCAGGTCTCCTGAGCACCTCTGGGCTTCAGGAGGTGTTCAACTTCCCCACTTGGAACACACAAGCGCACACAGGCAAGTGACTCCAGAGAGAAAGCATGAGCCAATCTTGCTGGCTACTTCATCTCCATGATTAAATAGTGCCTTCCCTTTAGAATAAGTGATCAGTAACTTAAAGTGAGTATTGATCTGTCATTTCAAAAATGAAAAATAGATCACTGTTTTATTTACATGGCTGTTAACCAAAAAGGCTGTTGAGTTATAACATCCTAAATAGTCACTTCCTTCTTGTTCCCAACTAGCTAAAGAAGCACTTGCATAGCAGTGAGCTCATTCCCTTCTACCTGTGGGAATGCATATTTATAGGAAGAGAGAATTTGACACCTGGCTCAGAAAGCTAGTAGTGTTTACCTCCAAGAAACAATCAGGGCTTGGGCAACCGATCGATGGATCTGGGGAGTCCCTCTTCTTGAGGGAATCTGACTTTCCATCACAGGGTATGGCTGACTGCCTCCATGACACATGGAATCAGCCATCATGTCGCCCTGGCTGTGCAGGGACCAAGGTAGTAATGCTCCCTGCGGAGCGGCAGGAATGACTTTGGAGAGGCTTGGCAATGAGGACAGAACTACAGCCACAATCGTGAATGGTCAAGAACAATTGAGTTGTGTGACCACTGAAGTATAAATTCTAGGAGCCCCTGGCAGTCCCCATGGTGGAAAATGATGGTGAGGAGGGAAAATGAGGAAGCATTTATTTTAAAGGAAATGAGCCAGCCATCATGTACACCTGTAATCCTAGCACTTGCTCTCAAGAAGTCAAGGCAGGAGGATTGCAAGTTCAAGGTCATCCTGGGCTACATAGTTAGACCCTGTATCTAAAAAAAAGGAAATGATTGCAAATTGCCTGTGAACACTTTGCTGATATGTATGTATGGATTTGTATGTAGGTGAACACCAAGGAGATTTGAAAATTAATGTTGACCATTTTATTACATTATTAAAAAAATAAGTAAATAAAGTCATGACCTTGGAGGCACGGGGTAGCCACCCCACCTCCCATGTCCTTTGCAGCCCCAACCCTGGTACAGGGGCAAGCATGGGTCCCAGATACCCTTTGGCTTCCATGTCACTGGGATCCCTTTCCAACCTCCCAGGATAAACACAAAAAGTGAACCTTTAACCTGACTGTGGGAGGGAGTCCACTCTGGCAGTAAAAGCTTCACTTGACATTTTTAAAGCTCAACATGAGTGTAAAAGTCCATTTTGAAAAGAAGCCAACGAGCTTCTTTCCAGAAAGATGGCCTCTTAGCCACTAGTTCTGTTTGACTGAAAGCTGTCTGAGCAGTCAGGATCCATTAAGGAATTATTGAAGCTCACGTTTCTCTCTATAAACATTGATTGGTGTGGGAAAGCCTTTTGGTTAACTGGGGCCCCTCCTTGCACAGCGCTGGCTGGACGGACCTGTGGCTCAGACCCTGGTTGACAACAGGTAGGAAAGTCTGAAGATGAAAGGTACAATCCCTGAAGGGGGTCATCTAAATTCTAACCCTGGCTATGCCAACTCCCTCCTGACTTTGACAAGTGACAAATCCTCCCTGACAACGTTTCTTTATCAGCAAAGTATGTATAATCGTTGCACCTTCCTTGTAAGTTTCTTTTGGGGACTGAATGGTTAACACAAACACAAATGACCAGTACAGTCCATTGCCACAGTTGTCACCAACATTATGATGATCATTCTCATGTGTTGCTCCCTAAAGAATCTGAAAGTCTCATGTCCCTTTGAAAATCATAGCAAGAATCTCTGCCTCTGGTTCAATACAGAAATCCCACCTCCAGCACATGCCACGCTGCTTCTCTGGGGATCCTTCCTGCCAGCAGCTCACCAGTCCATAACGCAGGCTTCCCCATCTCAGGACACCTCTACCCAAGGCCTCCCCAGCACTTCCCTGCCTTCATTTGTGGCACTTGAGTCAATCTGCCCTCTGGCTCCCTAAGCTTATCTGTCTCATTGTAGCACCACCCTGTGACAGGTGCCCTGAGTCACCAGAACCAACCTGGTTCGAGTTGAGACCTGGTGGAAGCAACTGAAGTATACAAGGAAGGGTCCTCAAAGGAGGGACATGGAGAGTTCCCAGGAGAACAGTTATGGAAGGTGTTTGAATGACCAGCTGATGCAGGGAGCAGGATAAACACAGTGCAGAGACAGCAGGGCAGAGCAGTCCAGGAGCACATCACAGGGAAGATAAAATGGGCCTTGGGACATTACCTGGGGAAGTGGATGTTAATTGAAGGAAGTTTAGACTGCCATTGAGGAGTCTGGAGGATTATTTGGTGAAAGGTATGCCAAAAACTAAACTAATGCTAACTCGATAGGGAAAAGTTGTACAAAAAAACCCAAATGTAGTCATAACACACTGTATGTTGATACTTACATGGACTTAATAATGTAAATATTGATGTGTTAGGCTCTGTGGTTAGACATCTCACAGCCCTTCCAACCCCATTCTCACACTCTAGTGAGAGCGATTTTCAACTTTTCCTTGGGAATACTTAATAGATTACAGACTCTTGCATACCTTTTATTAGATAGCATTCGGAGAACATATGTAGGTGTATTTTTGATGATATGGTGAAGTGTGTCCATTTTTAAGTTCATTTTCTAATTGCTTGTTTCTAATGTATAGAAATACAATTATTGCTGCATATCGTTCTTACAGCCAGTGATCTTACAACATCTACTTATTAACTCTAACAGTATATAGGGAGATCCTATTGGGGTTTCTACATGCAGAATTACATTGACTGTGACTAATAGGTTTTTTTTTTCTCCTCTCTACTTGTCCTGTCTTTTATTTCTTTCCCTTGTCTGGATGGGCTAAGCAGAAGTAATGGTGACAATGGATATTCTTTTCCCATTCCCAGAATGATGTTACATAAAATTCACATGCCTGGGATGCTTGCTCATAATATATTATCCCTCTTATATTCATAAGATTTGGCTTGTTAATATTTTGTTTAGGATTTTTACATCTATGTTCCTGAGACAGATTAGCCTATAATTTTCTTTCTTTTTTTTAAATACTTTTATAAGATTTGGTATCAAGGTTATGCTGGCCTTATCAAATGAGAAGTGAATTGCTTTTTCTTTTTGTCATTTTTTGGAAGAGATTGTGAGGGCTTATTTCTTCCTTGAACATTTGGAAGCCTTTGCTAGTAAAGCCATCCGAACCAGGGGGTGGATTGTGGGAAGTTTTTTGATTAGGGATCAATTTCTTTAAATTATAGATGATGCTTTAGACTATATTTCTTCTTACATCATTTTGGGGCTTTTTATCATAAATACTTGATCTTTTCAATCGATCATAAATTTTAATAAAACAATATATATGTCTATGAATGACACATGGTGAGATCTGTTGTCTAGTTTCCTATTTGCTAAGGGCACCTTGAGTACGCTGTGTTTTTAAAGGAATTTATCAATAGTGTACTTAATTTTTTTATTTATTGGTAAAGACTTGTCCATGATGCCTTTTTTTAGTGTCTGTGGGATCTATACCAGTCTGCTTTTTATTCCTAATTTGGTAATTTGTACCTTTTCTTTTCTTTTTCCCTTGCTCTGCCAGGGACAAATTTAGTCAATTATATTATCATTTCAAAGAACCAACTTTTTACTTTGTTTTCTCTCCTGCACATTTGTCTCCAAATTCACTTATTTCTTCTCTTTATACTTTATTTCCTTTCTTCTACTTTCTTGGAATTTAATCTAACTGCTGTTTTCTAATTTTTGAAGATAACTATGTTGAGCATTTATTTTCTCAACTTTTTTCTTTACTGAAATATACACATAAGTCTGCAAATTTCCTTTCAAGCATAACTTTGATGGCAAACTGTTGTTTTTTCAAATGCTTTGCTATGTCTATTAATATGATTGTATGATTATTTTTCTTTATTCTGTTTATGTGGTATATTGGTTTCCTATTGCTGCTGTCCTGAATTACTGGAGTTAGTCACTTTTTTTTTAATTGTTGTGCTAGGTGAGGTACATTGGGAATTTCTACATCTATTGAGATGGTCATATGAGTTTTATCCTTGATTCTATTTACATGCTATGTGACACAATGATTTGTGTATGATGACCCTCTTCTTGCATTTCTGAAATAAAACCACCTTCATCATGGTGTATGATCTTTTCATTGTGTTGTTGACTTTGGCTTGCAAGTATTTTATTGGGAATTTTATGTCTATGTTCATCAAGGATATTGGTCTATAGTTTTCTTTTTTGTTGTGTCTTCATCTGGTTTTGATATCAGAATAATACTGGATTCATGATTTTGGAAGCATTCTCTTTCTGATTTACAGAATAGTTAGAAGAAGATGGGTGTGAGTTCTTTTTCAAAAACATGGTTAAATTCTACAGTTAATCCATCCGATCCTGGGTTTCCTTGGTTGGGAGGTTTTTATTACTGCTTCAATCTCATTGCTTTTATTGATCTCTTTAGGTTTCACATGTCCTCTTGTTTCAATTTTGTAGGCCATATGTCTAGAAATTTGCCCATTTCCTCTAGATTTCCAATTTATTGGAATATAGGTTTACAAAATAGTCTCTGAATTTCTGTGGTATTTGTTATAAATATCCCATTTTTGTCTCTAATTTTATTAAATTGAGTCTTCTCATTTTGCTAGGTTTGGATAAGGGTTGCCAATCTTGTTTATCTTTTCAAAGAATAAGTCTTTGCTTCATTGCTCCTTTGCACTGTTCTTTTAGACACTATGTCATTCATTTCTTTCCTTCTGCTGGTTTTATGTTTGGCTAGTTCTTGCTTTCTGAGGCCTTGAGATGCACGGTTAGGGTATTTGAGATCTCTCATTTTTTAATGTAGGCACTCATAGCTACAAAATTCCCTCTTACGACTGCATTTGCTATATTTGTGATATGTTGTGTTTCCATTTTCATTCTAGCAGTTTCTTAATTTCCCCATTGATTTCTTCAGTGACCTACTGATTTCAAAGAGTATTGCTTAATCTCAATGTGTTTGTATATTTTCTATAGTTTCTCTTGTTGATTTCTAGTTTCAGTCCATTGTGATGTGTTAAGATAAACTAACTACTTCAATTTTTTATATTTGTTAAGACTACTTTATGGCCTAAAATATGATCTATGGTGAAGAAAGTTCCATCAGCTATATTCTGCAGATTTTGGATGGAATATTCTTAGATAATTGTTAAACTCTTTTGATCTATAGTGTAGTTTAACTCTGGTGTTGCTTTGTTGATTTCTTGTGTCTGGATTATCTATCCATGGGTGATATTGGGGAATTGAAGTCACCCACTATTATTGTATGAGGACCTATCTGTCCCTTTATGTCCAGTAGCATTTGTTTTATGAAACTGGGAGCACCAATATTTGGTGCATTTATATTTCCAATGGTTAAATCTTCTTGATGTATTGTATTCTTTACCAATACGTACTGACTTTCTTTGTCTCTTCTTTTTTTTTTTTTCATTTTTCTTTTATTATTCATATGTGCATACAAGGCTTGGTTCATTTCTCCCCCCTGCCCCCACTCCCTCCCTTACCACCCACTCCGCCCCCTCCCTTTCCCCCCCCAATACCCAGCAGAAACTATTTTGCCCTTATTTCTAATTTTGTTGTAGAGAGAGTATAAGCAATAATAGGAAGGAACAAGGGTTTTTGCTGGTTGAGATAAGGATAGCTATACAGGGCATTGACTCACATCTTTGTCTCTTCTAATTTTGTCTTGGAGTATGCTTTCTTGGATATGAGGTTGGTTGATGAGTTATCACATTCAGACAATAAGGAAATAAAACAAAAAATTATGTCCAGAATTTACAAGACCTTTGGAATGTGATTAGGAGACCAAATGTAAGATTAATAGGTCTAGACAAAGGAGAAGTATAGGCTAAAGGTGTAGAAAACCTGTTCAATGAAATAATAGCAAAAAAGTTTCCCAAATCTTAGGAAAAATATGAATATCCAGATACAGAAGGCACTTAGAATATCAAATAGACATGACTCCTGTATGCTTTTGGGTTCCATTTTGCTAGAAATATCATTTTACATCTTTTCATTTCAATTTGTATGTATATTTGTGAGTGAGGTGAATTTCTTACAGACAGCAAAGAGTTGTATCTTTTTTTTAATCCAATTTGTCTTTTCTTAGTTTTGTTTGTTTTGGTGGGACTGGGTTTGAACTCAGGGCTTCACACTTGCAAAGCAGATGCTTGCAAAACAAGCACTTGCAAAGCAGGCACTCTATCACTTGTGCCACACCTCAGTCTCAGTCTGTGTCTTTTAATTGGAGAGTTAAGACCGTTCATACTTAGGATTACAATTGAAAGTTGTGAACTAATTTCCTTCATTTTTTTGTTTTCCTCTATTTCAAATACTCTATCTTTTCTTTCTCTTGTATTCATCTGAGAGGTTTAATGGCTTGCTGAATTGATAATGTTTGATTCCTTCTAATTTCCATTTGCTTATCTACTCTTCTAGTAAGATGCATTCTTTCCCAAGCTCTCATGATTGTGTTTTGCTTTCTTCCTCTTCTGTTTATAGAATTTCTTCAAGTATCTTCTGCAATTCTGGATGAGTTGTCATGACGTCCTTTAAGTGTATCTTACAAGGTCTTTACTTCTCCATCAATTCTGAAGGATAATTTGCTGGCTATAGTAATCTAGGTTGGCAGTTATTTTCTTTCAGGATCTGAAATATATTATTCCATGTCCTCCTGACCTTTAGACTTTCTGCCAAGAAATCTGCTGTTATTCTGATGGGTTGACTTTAAAAGTGACTTGGCACTGCTCTCTTGTAGCTTTCAATATTCTTTTGGTTAACTACAATATGATGTGGAGAGGTTCCTTTCTGGTCATGTCTATTTAGTGTTTTAAATGCCTGGACCTGGATAGCCATCTCATTCCCAAGATTTGAGAAACTCTTTTTGCTATTTCACTGAACAGATTTTCTATACCTTAGTCTGCACTTCTACTTTTTTATTTAGAACTATTAATCTTACATTTGGTTTCTTAAACATGTCCCAAAGGTCTTGTACGTTCTGGTCATAATTTTTTATTTTATTTCTTTATTGCTATCTGAATGTGATAACTCATCAACCTTGTCTTCAAGCTCTGATACTCTTTCTTCTGCTTGACCTGGTGTACTTGTAACACTTTTAACTGAGTACTTTACTTGATGTATTGAGCTTTTCATTTCCAAGATTTCTGTTTGGTTCTTTTTCCATATCTATCTCTTTATGTTATTCTGCTTTCATATCCTAGATTGTCTTCCTTAATTCATTCAGCTGGTATTTATATCCTCTTTGAAATCAGTGATCATTTTTTAAATTAGTCTTTTGAATTTTTGTCTGGCTCTTCATCCACTTCGATATCTTTGGATTCAAGTCATGAGCTTTTGGAGGAGTCTTGGTGCCCTTTTCCCATATTTTTTGTGTTTCTATTTTGAGATTAGTACATCAGTTGGGATGGATGAATATCTCTCCCACTCTCATGCGAAGGTATTCTTAGTGAGCAGCCAGCCTTCTCTTGAGGGTTCAATCCCCAGTACTGCTCAGAGAGGAGAAAACAAACCACAGTAACACCACCACCAGAACAAACCAAATATGGAAAGACAACAATAATAACTGTATCACCAATAGCCATAGAAAATAAGGGGGTAAAAACAATGTAGAATAAATTTAAAAATGAAAAAATTAATAAAAGTAGAAGTAATAGTGATATAAAAAGGGGGCAGGGAAAGGAAAAAAAGAAAAAAGCCACATTAAAAAGGGAAAGAATGTAATTAAGAGAAAGAGAAATGAGCATAAGATGAAAACCCCAATTAAAGAATAAAGAAAACACAAATGAGAACAGATAAAAGTAAGGGGGAAAATGGAAAGAAAAAGAAAAATGAGTCAAAAAAATTCTTTCCAGGGCTGGTGGAGTGGCTCAAGTGGTAGTGTGCCTGCCTACCAAGTATAAGCCCTGAATTCAAACCCCAGTTCTACCAAAAAAAAAAAAAAAATTCCACCTAACTCAGATATTGGATTGGAGAAGGTTTTTTCTGGAACCTCTAATAATGTAATCCACCAGGTGTGGGGGCCAATTATAGTTCTTCTCTTTCCACCAAACAGGTTGGTGCTGCATTCAGGTGAGGCAGTCAAGGGTAGGTTATCAGCAAAGGCTCCATTCATATCACAGACTTCTCTTTGTGCTCCAGGGCTCACTGCTGGATCCAATGAGCTTCCTGGTCAGCAGGCCAGGCAGGTTACCACTCACTCCAGAGGACCCCTAGTCTATGCACCAACAGTACTGTAGACATTCAAGCTGAGGCATATCCCCAAATGCTTCAGAGAGTAAGGGAAGCAAACAGAACACTGAGTTCTGCTTTGAAGAGGGAGACCCATGCGCCTGAGTGAACCACCAGCCCCAGTTTCCCATGCAGTAAACCATAGGCAACAGGGCAGTACCTGCAGAAACCAAGCTATGTGCCAGCCTGTGGTTCAATGTTTTTAGACCTACTCCCCTCCCCCACACAGTCATCTACAGGTGATGGTTGTTCCACATCAAGAGGACAGAGCCACCATACCCTCCCCAGCCAAAGCTCCCTGCTGCTTAAACTTCTCAGAGGGTCTGCATTGGACCCTCACCCCTCTCTCCACAACTGCCTCTCATGACCATCTGCCACCCAGTCACAGCAACAGGATGGTCCCAGGCACCCCAAAGTTGTAATGGTTCCATGTTTTCTGATATCTAGAGTCGCTTATTCTCAAGCCCGCCCAAGATGGCTTCATGTTATAGAACCTCTAGGTTTGGCAAGTAATGCAGTGGATTTCTTCTCCAAAGCTGGCCCACCATGCAGGAAGAGTCCTTTTAGACTGTCTGCTCTGAGTGTAAGACTTGCAAGACCTGTGGGTTTCTCCTGAGTTTAGGACAGCCAGACTTTTATCACCGGGGCTGTCTGTACTCACCCTGTAGCTGTGGCTTATGTTCCCTTCCCCCTGGGGAGCTTGGGGTGGAGTTGCAGGCTGCATCCTATTTTCCTCTTCATTGCCTTCCTATTTTGCCATGCATTTTAACTGTCCTGTCACCTCTGTCTTGGCTTCTGGTGCTCTTCCTCTCTTTCTCTCCTTGGAATATAGTTTCTTCTTTGTTGCCCTGACTCTTCTCAATTTCAGAGTCACAAGCAGGGAATTTTTTTTTATTGTTTTATTATTCATATGTGCAAACAAGGCTTGAGTCATTTCTCCCCCCTGCCCCCACTCCCTCCCTTACCACCCACTCCACCCCCTTCCTCTCCCCCCCACCCCCTCAATACCCAGCAGAAACTATTTTGCCCTTATTTCTAATTTTGTTGTAGAGAGAGTATAAGCAATAATAGGAAGGAACAAGAGTTTTTGCTGGTTGAGATAAGGATAGCTATACAGGGAGTTGACTCACATTGATTTCCTGTGCGTGTGTGTTACCTTCTAGGTTAATTCTTTTTGATCTCACCTTTTCTCTAGTTCCTGGTCCCCTTTTCCTATTGGCCTCAGTTGCTTTAAGGTATCTGCTTTAGTTTCTCTGCGTTGAGGGCAACAAATGCTAGCTAGTTTTTTAGGTGTCTTACCTATCCTCACCCCTCCCTTGTGTGCTCTCGCTTTTATCATGTGCTCAAAGTCCAATCCCCTTGTTGTGTTTGCCCTTGATCTAATGTCCACATATGAGGGAGAACATACGATTTTTGGTTTTTTGAGCCAGGCTAACCTCACTCAGAATGATGTTCTCCAATTCCATCCATTTACCAGCGAATGATAACATTTCGTTCTTCTTCATGGCTGCATAAAATTCCATTGTGTATAAATACCACATTTTCTTAATCCATTCGTCAGTGGTGGGGCATCTTGGCTGTTTCCATAACTTGGCTATTGTGAATAGTGCCGCAATAAACATGGGTGTGCAGGTGCCTCTGGAGTCACCTGTGTCCCAGTCTTTTGGGTCTATCCCCAAGAGTGGAATATCCTGCAATGTGTTCTTTGTGGATTGCACACACAATAAAATATGGTTGTGAAGTGAGGGCATCATCCCCAAGATAGCAGTTGTTTCTGGAGAGAAAAGAAAGTGTGGAATTAGAAAGGCCACAAAGAAGTTTTTGTAATCTTTTTAGAGTATATTTTGAAACAAATATGATGGAAAGGGGGAAAAAAAATCATCCATACCACTGTTATGGTTTGAATATGGTATGTCTCAAGGCTCATGTGTTACACAGTCTGGTCCCCAGCTGGTGGAGCTATTTTGGAAGGTTCTGGAAACTTCAAAAGGCAAAGAGTCTAGTTGGAGTGAGTAGGTCACTGGAGTCTGGTACTTGAAGGTATTTTGTCCCTGGCTCTTTCTCTCTGTCTCTCTCTCTCTCTCTCTCTCTCTCTCTCTCTCTCTCTCTCTCTGTCTCTCTCTCTCTCTGTCTCTCTCTCTCTTTCCTCTCTTCCATGAGAAACGTCTCCACCATACCAGACCCACTGCCATCACGTTTTGCCCAAGTGAAGCAACTGTAGACAAAACCTTCTGAAACCATGAGCCAAATTAGTCCTTCTTCTTCAAGTTGTTTATGTCAGGCATTCTGACTCAGCAGTAAAAAAATAACTAATACAGTTCCTATCTTTAAAAAAGAATCTTTGCCCAACTCAAGGCAACAGAGATTTTCTCCTGTGTTTTTCTGGAAGTTTTATAGCCTTAGTTCTTAAAGGAGGTCTCTGTGTCAGAATGAGCCCCATTCTCCCTAAATGATTCAGTGAACTCATGACTAGTGGCCACCTTCCATGGCTTCAGTGTCCCTTGGATCCCTGCTGGCAAAATAAATGGTCTCTCTTGCTGTCCCACCTCCTGCTTTCCTGAGAACATTGCCTGTGGTGTGGCTTATGGCCCCAGGTCATCCTTATTACCCTGACTATGTGTGGGCAGAGGGTGCAAACTTGATTGTTCAGCCTACACTGTATTTAAATTTAAAAATCAGGAAATTGGGTTAAAATCTGACCAGCCATGTTTTCCTGTGAACGCCTCCAAGGGGAACCCAGTTGCATCTCTTCCCTTTCAATGGTCTTCTCTGCAGGTCACCCCACACCTGCCCCTCTGTCTGTCTGTCCCTGTGGCTAGGCCCAGCTGCCTGAGCAGATGATTCCTACAGCTGTCCTCTTTATGAGTGATGTTACCTGTAGGGCCCAATCCACAGCTGTCTGATTGTCTTCCCCACTCGGCATCTCACCTGGCCTTGTGACAGCCTTGATGAGTTAGTATCATAGTCCATACTGTGCAGGTGAAGGTACTGCCCAAGGGCGTACAGCTGCTAAGTGGTGAGCTTGCTTTGAGGCCCTCCCTCTTTATTCTCTACTTGTTTCACTGAGCCCCTTGCCCTGGGCTCTGGGGCTGCCTTCAAGCATTCCTGATGTAAACTGCTAAGGGCCCAGGTGTGTTACTAATCAGAGACTCTGGGAGCAGGAAGGGAGCTGGCATCTTTGTCATGGTGCTGTCATTTTGAGGGAATAGCCGGAGCTCCATCTTCTAAGATGAAGGGTTGGCTTGATTAATGTTTAAAGGACCAGTTAATTAATGGATGGACTGTCATCTGAGTAGCCCTCATATGGTTAGCCACCAATCAAAATAGATTTTAACTGCAGAAATATTTTAGCTGAGGCATGAAGGAAGAGTTGGGCTGGAATACAACACCAGAACCCATGGTCTTTGCCATCATGGTCCTTTCTTCTAATGGCTGTACTTTGAAGGGAGGATTTTCTGTGAAAAGCATAGACAACAACATTTGCACAACCCTCTGTGGTAAATCCTCTGGAGAGAACTGAATGGTGTCTGTATGTGCTATCATTTCTCCCCTCTGGAAGTCATGTTGAAATTTGACATTGTTGGTGTTGGGAAGTGGGTCTTTTAAGAGGTCCTTAGGAGGGATTGATGCTGCTCTCATGGGATTGAGTTCATTTCCAAAGGTCAGTGAATTCTGGCTCTCACATTACTGGGTTAGTTATTTTGACCGTGCTTATAAAGCAAGGCTGCTCTCAGGTTTTATCTCTTCCACATGTGTTCCCTTCCCCTTCCGCTGTTCCACATGTTATGATGGTAGCTAGAGGCCCCTGCCTGAAGCAACCAACTGATCACGGGCTTTCAGCCTCTAGAACCATGAGTAAATAAATTTCATTCCCTTATAAGTTACCTTATCTCAGGTATTCTGTTGCATCTTCAGAAAATGGACTAAGACAATCTGAGACAAATAATACATTTTCTTTGCATTATGATGAAAAATTAAATGCAAGTATGAGGAAAGACACTGAACTTACATGGAACTTCTGATAGAATCTTTGCAAAACTTTTAAATAAAAACTCTGAGCCTTCTTAAATGAACTTAAACGTAAACCATTTACGTTTAAAATGGTTATACACAATTCCTGATGTATTTTTAGTGATGATATCTGTAAGTTCTTTATAGTCCACATCAATGAGATGATTTGCAACATGGTGTTAATTTTCTTTGCAACATTCACTCAGAAATTTCAATAGTACAGATTGTAAATATAAACTCTAGTTGAATTTCCTTTTCTTCCATTTACAAATTTATTGTTGAAATTCTTACTAATATGATGGATTTTGAAATCACTGAAACACTTTTAGACTTAGTGTTTAAAAACAATGAGAAATGCTCATTGGGAGAACTGAGTTTTGTTTTTTTGGTTGTTGTTGTTTTTTTTTGCTGTAGTAGGCAGGCATCCTATAGCTAACTTGGGGTGAGAGGTAGCAGAAGGCACCAGTACCAGACAGAAAGAATCACCTAACACACTGTTAGATAATACTTTTAGCCTTGTTTGTAGTATTTAATTTTAGGACAGACAACCAAAATCCTGAGATTACATAAAGATTCATAAATTAATGGGATTTTTTTATAAGGCCTAGAATTGTACCAACCCCTCCCCCATCTCTCCCCAACCTCAGTTCCTAGAGAGACTACACTTGGACTGTGCACAGTTATTTGGAGCCCACAGAGCACCAGCCCCTAAAATAGTGCTACAGGTCCCTTGTTACAGTAGACAGAAGAACCTTCTACAGTTCTGTCAACAGCTTCTCCTTGTTCACTGTACCCATTCCAAAATGCCATTCCCTGGATTGTGACCTAACAGAACTGTGGGCTTTTTGGCTGAACCTGACTTTGCTCTGAGGAGACACAGAGAGGATCTCTCACCATCCCAGGCTTGACCTGGCTGCCTCAAATTCTCGGGGCTTGCAAGACCTCAGGATCCACCTTTCACCCATGTAGAACACCCTCATCTGTCAGATGCAGAACAGTAATTTCAGTAGTTCTTCAAAATATTCAAAAGTGCCATTAATTTAAAAAAAAGAAGAAGAAGAAGAAGAAAAGTTCCTTTGCTTGGGGAAGTTGGTTAATCATCTCAGCTCATTTAAAGACTCATTGTCAGAGTGAGAGTATATATTAAGCATAAGAATTGCTCCCACTAAACAAAAGAAAGTCCACAGGGAACCAGAGTGACAGGCTGAAGGTAAGATGTAAGGAAGCCTCTTAAGTCTTAATCTGGAGGCCACAGTCTTGACCCTGGGGAGACTAAGAACACAATTTAGAGCTCCATGAACTCAGACATTAACATCCTTATTTTCAATACTCCCTAACTGAATTTGGGTCTTCTTCCATTGTGAATATAGGCCATCACCCACAGATGTGCTAGCTGTGCCTCTGGCTTTATTCCAGAGATCACAGATATTTTCATCACTCATTCAAAGTTGCAGGACTCTCAAAATATTCTTTTCACGCATACTACTCCAAAAGCATGATAAATGACATACATGCTGCTCCACCTTGCCATTTAGCAAGTTAATAAAGAAGTACACCTAACACTGTATCACACATTTGTTTTTCTTAGGTTTTGATAGCTGAATTTCAGCATAGTTGGCTTTCCTTTAAATGCTATATATTTCATTTTATGCTTAGTTGTTATTCTTGGAAGGCCATAGGCTATACCACTCTGCAGACAAATTTCTCAGACCCAAATTGTTAAGAACCCCTAAGGCAGCCAGCTCCTCTGTGCCTTTGGGAACCCATAGGGGAGGCAGAAAAGGATCCTGGCAGGTGGAAGAGAGGACTCTGCCTATCCCATCCAGGGGCTGACGTGGCCCTGGGGGAAATGTGGGTAGCATAATTCTTGATTGACTGACTGATTTGGGGCAGTACTGGGGTTATACCAGAGCCTCATGCTATAGACATGCACTTTACCATCTGAGAAATAACCTCTTCCTGACGTTATTTCTGAGATAGGGTCTGCTCTAAGCTTAGGCTGTCCTGGACTGTGAGCCTTCTATCTGTTTCACTGCATAGCAGGGTTGACAGGTGTGCACAGTCATGTCCAGTTATTGATTGAGATGGGATCTCTTGAGCTTTTTGCCTGGGCTGGCCTCAAATCTCAATCCTCCCAATCTCTGCCTCCTGAGTAGCTAGGATTATAGGCTTGAGCTATCCCACCTGGCTCACCATCAATTTTAGAACATTTTCATGGCTCCAACCTATACTCTAGTCAGTCTTTCTCTCCCAACCCTCCTTCATCCCCCAACATCTGCATCACCATCCCTTAGTTTCTACCTGTCTACTTCCTGTGTCTATGGATTTGCCTCTTCTGGGCATTTCTTCTAAATGCGATCATATAATCTGTGATGTTTTCCAGGTTCATCTATATTGTGGTTTCACTGCTTCATTTCTCTTATTCCCAAATAACATTCCATTATACGGATATGCCACATTTTGCTTATCTACTCATCAGTTATAGACATTTAGGTTGTTTCTACTATTGGGTTATTATGAATACTGCTGCCATGGGCCTGGTGCAGTGACTCACACCTGTAATCCCAGGTACTCGGGAGGCAGAGATCAGGAGGGCTGGAGTTTCAAGGCCAACCCAGGCAAAAAGTTAGTGAGACCCCATCTCTATACCACTTGGGCATGGGTAGCATGTCTGCAATCCCAGCTACACAGGAGGCTGCAGGTAGGTGGATCATGATCAGAGCCCCCCCCCAACTCCACCAGGCAAAAATCGGTTGGGGGTGTGGCTGAAGTGGTAGAGTACCTGCCTAGCAAGTGTGAGGACCTGAGTTCAAACCCCAGTACTGCCAAAATAATAATTATGTGAACATTGTGAACAACTTTTGCATGAACGTCTATTTTCATTTCCTTTGGTGTACACCTAGGATTGCCACTGCCACATGATCTCATGACTCTTAAGCTTAAATTTTTGGAAACTGCCAAACTGTTTTCCAAAGCGACTGCACTACTTTACATTCCATCAGAGCGTGAGGTGTTCCACCTTCTTCACACTGGCTTCAGCGCTTGCTCTTGTCCGTCTTTATTACACCAGGTGTGTAGTGACAGCTTGTCATGGGTCTTCCTGCATTTTCTTCACAACCAATGATGTGCAGCATCCTTTTAGTACTTTGTTCAGCCATTTGTATATCTTTAGAGAGGTGTGTGTTCAGATCCTTCGTCCATTTTTTTCACGTTTTTTGTTTGTTTTGAGACAGGGTCTTCCTGTGTATTCCTGCCCTTGAATTCATGATCCTCCTGCCTTAGCCTTCCATGTGCTGGAATCACTGCCGTGTACCACCACACCCAGCTCCTCTGTCCATTTTTAAACTGGGTTTTCATTATTGAAAAGTTTGCTTTCTGAATGACTCAACTGCACTTTGTGTCTCTGCGTGTGTGTGTGTGTGTGTGTGTGTGTGTGTCTGTGTGTGTTGCTGGAGATCAGACTCAGGGCCATGTGCATGCTAGGTGGGGGCTTTTCCACTGAGGCACACCCCCAGCCCTCAAGCGCACTTTCAAACTCAACCCCAGCAGGAAGAAATTGGACTCCAATTTTATGTCTTTCCCCAGGAAACAAGATACCATTCTGGAAGAACTCCGGCGTCAGTCCCTGAAGTTGTGGTTCTTCATCTCTTTTTGGCTCACAGATATCTTCAAGAATCTAATGAAAACTATGAACTGCCTGCCCAGAGAAATGCATGTGTGCACATTTATCTACTTTTCACTTAATATCGGCGTTCCTTTCTTTTCATAAGAGGAGTTATAACCCTACTTCCGATTAGGTGGTTATCAAATCACTGAACCCGGCCTTCATGGGCAGCAACATAAAATTGCCAACTTGTAGGTCTCCACAGAGAAAAAAAAAGTATGAACTGTACTGTTCAAATTATCAAAATTGCCCTTGGAGGAAAAGCTTTTAAGCGGTTGTTTTAAGACTCACAGTCCATCACTCCTCTAAATGCTCCCTTTGATCCAGCCAGGCGTGGGGAGCTTTGCACCACCACCGTGTTTGTGACTCCCTCAGAATGGGTTCCCCTCCGTTGCTCTTCAGCCTCGTGCCGTGAGCTAACAGTGAAGCATGCTATACGGAGCTGTCCAGATTCTTTTATTATCAGTTGTGGAAATGTTGTAGGGCTTCCCCTGATGTTCATGCACCTAATCAAATGCTTACACACTCCAGGAAAGTATGTTTTTGAGCCCATGATCTGTCTTATGGGCACCATAAAAACTTGGTTTTTTGGTACAGAGGTTCGAACTCAGGGTTTTGTGCTTGCTAGGCAAGTGATCTACCACTTGAGCCACACCTCCAGCTCTTTTTGCTCTGATTATTTTTAAGAAAGATAGGATCTTGCTTTTTGCTTGGACCATGATCCTCCAATTTTATGCTTCCAGCTATAGCAGAGATGACAAGTATGTGCCACTATGCCAAGTTTTTCAGTTGAGTTGGGGTCTCATGAACCTTCTTCTGGCCTCAAACTGTGATCCTCCCAATCTCAAGCTCCCAAGTAGCTAGGATTACAGGCTTGAGGCACTGTGCTCAGCAATGTTTCCATTTTGCCTAGGGCCAGCCCAGACTGCAATTCTCTTACCTTTGCCTCCCATGTAATGGGTTGCAAGCCATGCCCTGCCACTCCTGATTTGTTTTTTGAGATAGGGTCTCACTAACTTTTTACCTGGCCTGGCCTCAAACTATGGTATTCCTATTTCTCCTCCTATGTAGCTGGAGTTACAGGTGTGAGCCACAGTGTCCAGTCTCATAAAACTTTTAGGTAACAGTATTCCTCCTCTGCTTTTGTCACTAAGAAGCAGATTCAGCCTGGCCCAAAAGACCAAAAATCGTATGTTCTCTCTCATATGCAGACATTAGATCAAGGGCAAACACAACAAGGGGATTGGACTTTGAGCACATGATAAAAGCGAGAGCACACAAGGGAGGTATGAGGATAGGTAAGACACCTAAAAAACTAGCTAGCATTTGTTGCCCTCAACGCAGAGAAACTAAAGCAGATACCTTAAAGCAACTGAGGCCAATAGGAGAAGGGGACCAGGAACTAGAGAAAAGGTTAGATCAAAAAGAATTAACCTAGAAGGTAACACACACGCACAGGAAATCAATGTGAGTCAACTCCCTGCATAGCTATCCTTATCTCAACCAGCAAAAACCCTTGTTCCTTCCTATTATTGCTTATACTCTCTCTTCAACAAAATTAGAGATAAGGGCAAAATAGTTTCTGCTGGGTAACGAGGGGGTTGGGGGGAGAGGGAGGGGGTGGAGTAGGTGGTAAGGGAGGGGGTGGGGGCAGGGGGGAGAAATGACCCAAGCTTTGTATGCACATATGAATAAAACAATAAGACACACACACACACACACAAAGAAGCAGATAACTTGGTGGTCTCAAACAACTGGACTGGACAATTGGATTAGGCTGTGGATCAGTTTACAGCCCTCATTTTCCCTTTGCTCTGATTCTACTGTTTGGCTCTTCTTGATGCATTTTTTATGGATTTCAAACTGTTTCTGGAACAAGCCAACAAATTCCCTTTTCGAATCATCATTCTGCACTTCAATGCTGTTCATGACCAATGTTTGCTTCACCTATGTCCTCAGTGACACACAGCTCATTTTATAGTTCTTTATCTCACCTGTAACATTTAGGTACTGAACTCGAGGGTATTTTGCCGACAGAAAGCCATCACCCAGGATTTACTAGATGTTATGTACCTATGAGGTAGGTACTATTTTTATTACCTCATTTCACATGTGAGAAAACTGAAGCACAGAGAGGTTAATAAACTTGCCCAACATTGCACAGGTAGTTAGTGGTAGAGATAGGACTAGGAACAGGACATCTGCCTGTAGAGTCCACACTCTCTACCACTTGGCTTGGTGACCATTTGCAACTGTCTTCCACCTCCTGGTAAAGGGGGAAGAAGGTTATCCAGGGCCTCCTACACTTGCTGAGGTCAAATGCAGCTCCATGGGAAGGCAATGTCCAACCTACAGTGGGAACTCCATTATGTCCTCCAGCTAAAATCTTCATAGGAATCCAGATGGAGATTCCTTGAGAATTCAAGATAACTGACCCAACAAAACATTACCCGGAAACACCAAAAGTAGACTTCAGACCCTTCCTTGGTCATCGTATTTGGATACCCTGATCACTGAGATTCTATAACATGTGCTCAGAAACTAACTTAAAATTAATTTTGACTCATTTTTATATTTGGTAAATGTTTTTGAAAAGTGAAGTTGAGATATTAAACTATAGTAAATGTTCTGACAAATTTAGACAATCAGCTGTTTCAACTCATAAAACACAATGTAAGTTGAAGGAAATACACAGCATCTCATGGTTCCTTAAGTGTGTCCAGCAACTACAGAGTCCTCCATTGTCTTCCTAGTTAAGACACTGTTTGAAAACTGGAAGCAGGAGCTGTAGACTTCAAGCTGAGGCTTAGTAGTCTGGAAATGAAAAACTCCCTCAGACCAATCCAAACATATACAGTATTTTCAGAACCTGTGAAGCCCTTTTGGAAATATATTTTTAGTAAATCTTAACCCCTTTAGATATTATTCCCGTTTTAAGGTGAGCACAATAAAGTCCAGAAGAGTAGTGATTTTCATTCACCCGGTATTTCTATTATGTGTTAGGCAGTATGATGACTAGCCAGAGAGGCAGAAGTCAGGGAAGACAGCACTGCTAGAAGAACAGCACATGCAGGGCACTGTGGGAGCAGCAATGAAGAGAAACTTCTGACTCTGGCCAGGGGATGTGACAAAGTAGCCAAGTAAACTGAGTGTGGCAGGGGTGAGGTGGTGACAGGAAGAGGAGGAGAGACAAAGGCCAACCCATAGGACAGCACAAAAGAAGTAATGTGGAGCATTTGAGGACACTGGTTCCCTAGATTAACCTATCTGGGCACCTCCTGAGTGCCCAGCTCAGCCAGGCTGCTGCTGAATGATACGGATCCCACCAGAACGAGACAGGCAAAGCCCTTGCCTTCAAGTAGTTTAATTCAAGTAACAAAATCACCTCAAGGTCAGGGAGCCAAAGAAGATAGGAGAAGCAGGTTTAGGATACAGAAGTCAGGAAAGGCTTGCTCAAGAGGGGACCAGAATACAGGCCTGAGAAAGTACCAATCACAGATGCGGTGAGAGAAGGGGGTTTCCAAACATGCTGAAGCTCGCTACACTCAGGAAACAGAAAGGAGGCCAGCATGGAGCACACTGAAGGATTGTGCAGTGACATGAGCAGGTCCAGCTCACGCTGAGGCCTAGTAGACCATGAGAAATTAGACTGTATTCTGTGTGCCAAAAAGTTTCAAAGGTGTTAGCAGTGATGCCACTTCATTTGTATTACTAAAGCACAGCTCTGGAGGTTCTTTGGAGGATGAATTATTGGTGTCAGGTGTTAGGACACCATCCCAGATTCTAGGCAAGAGTCTGGGGTAGTCTGCATCAGAGCGGTGGCTGGGGGAGAGCAGTCATAGCATCTGAGGCAGAACTGACAGAGCCTCCCTCCGTACAGGGTAAGAAAAACTCCTAGGAACGGGCCAAGATTAGTCATGAATGTAGGGAAAACTGGCCTGTAGATGGTATTGTGAAAATAGAATGGAAAATTCTAGAGAAGTATGGTGAGTGGGGTGTGATAGTGCACATCTGTAATTCCAGCACTTGGGAAACTAGGGCAGAAGGAGTGTGAGTTTAAGGCCATCTTGGGCTACAGAGCAAGTTCAAGACTAGCCTGAGGTATATAGTAAGACCCTGGTGAGAGTGAGTTCTGTGTGTATGTGAGTGAGCGAGAGAGAGTACATTTAAGGAGAAAACCCATTTATTTAGAAGATGAAAAACCAGTGAAGTTGAATGAAGAGGAGTGCTCAGGGAAGTCACAGAAGCCAGAAGAGGCAGAGGTCACCATGTAAAAAGACGCTCACAGACTGACTGGGTCACTGATGATCTCCAGAGCAGAAGAGCAGCATCAGGGTAGGGAAGAGGATGAGTGTGGAGGAAGATGAAGAACTAGACACTAGAACCTGAAACTTTTTCTAGAAGTGTTTGCATGAATGGGAGCAAATATATGTACTAGATAGAGAGATACAAGAAATTGAGGACTTTTGTTTTGTCTTTAAAAGAAGGAGAAATACTAGTCTGTATCTGACAGGGAAGATTCACTAGAGAGGGAAGAGTGGCAGGAGCTCTGCCCTCGAGCTGCCAAGCACACCACATTTGGCCTTCTCTTGGCCCCTAACTGCATGTTCCGTTTCCTATAATGGATCTACTGCCTGGATCCTCAACTGCTGGCATCCTTCAGGGCCCCTAGCCCAGCATCCTGGTCTTCTCACACTCCACACACACCTTGGTGGTTCTCATCAACTCCCGCAGTCTCAAATGCCTCCTAAGTATGGATATTCGGCTGGCTATCTCCACCTGAACCTCTACTCAGCATGCAAAGCCCCTGGGCCCCACACACTGCAGCCAGCTCCAACCACCTCTCTTCCATTTCAGGCTGGAGCAAGAGGCTCCTTGCCAAGGTCTTTAGCATGACTCCTTCATACACTTCCAGCCAGACTGCACATACATGGCAAAGCCAGGTCAGTGTGACTTGGACCCATGCTTCTACTACAAACTTCCCTAAAAGGAAGTTCCTGCAGTTAATTTTCAAGTGTATCCCAAAATCTTTATTTTCATTAGTATGGAGTTATTGACATTTAAGTCATCAAGAGAAAGTAGCGCTTAATGATAATAAATATTCATACGAGAAAAAAGTCTGCAAAATGGTTTATTCCCATGAGTTATTGCTGGAAGAAGTCCTTCGAACAAATCAGTGTTCTGACAACATATAGAAAAGCATCAATCTTTCAGGTTCGTCACCACTGCTCTAGTAAGTATCATCTTTATAATTTTATATGTTCATGTTTTTAAAGAGTTGCTCCTTCAGATGAGGGTAACTCTTCAGTGTTTACTTCTTTTCCCAAGTTTGTGATTTTGTAAGCAGCTAAATGAGAGCTGTAAATTGTCTCACTGTCTTTTCACTCTCTCTTTTTAGTTCTTCAATGTGGGCATCCAGGCGCTCTAGAATATGGTGAGACCTCAGCTCCTCCTCTTCCAAAAATCTAGTAGCTATCGAACCCAGGGGAGACACAGGCACGGAGCACTAGGAGAAAAACAAATTAACAAATTCTGACATGTATAAGTAAGTAGAAATGCATACTTCCACAGTACTCACGGTATTTTCTAACTGGCAGTATAAAAAGTGATTTTTCCCTGCAGAGATATTCCTTTCTTTTCATCCTATTGACATGAGTAGTGAAAGAAAAAAAAATCAGTAAGTTCCGTAAAAATTAACACAAATCTCTCCATTTCTGACTCGTTGTACCAATAAGGTATGAAATAAATATAGTAAGTTATTAAGTACTGTCTGAGGAGTATCACACTTTACACTTGTGTACCATTCTATCCCCCAGAACAGAGTACAGTCAATGAGTACTATTTAAAACTTACTTCAAAAATCTGAATGTTACTTTCATTTTAAAACAACAAAAATGTACAAATAATAGATTAGATGCCAGCTAAAATCAGTGCTTTCTCTTCCCTAAAATTGCATTGCAGTTTTTTATCTGAAATACTCAGTTCCAGTAATCTTTCAGAACAGATTTTAGAAAAGTGGTACGGAAGCTACGCCACATGCAGCCTATCTGCAAATCTTCAACTGGTGACCACAGAATCACAACCCACAGAGAAAACACACATGAAACAGACACAGACCTCACACATATTATCGCCCTAAATCCTAGGAACAACTCTGCCTGGGAGACTCTATAGTCTCTATTTTACAAGACAAAAATAGGATTCAGAAGTGTTAAATGACTCTCTGAAGCCACCTCATTTACTGGTGCTGGAGCTGGGGCTTTAACCCCATTCAGCTGGCCCAAAGTTGAGCTTCTTGCACTACACTGTGCTGCCCCTATTGTCACCATCCTCTAGCCGTCTCTGTGTGAGTGCTAAGATAGGAAGTCAGAGCGCCACCTTGGGCTACCTCTGCTGGAAATATGCCAATAGGCAATTCAAATTTTTCCCTGCTCTGCGTATGTCCACAACTGACTCTGGAAGTACCATGACAGTTTAGACAGCAGGCAAATACATAATCCCTGAAAAATGAGGATCAATTCTATTAGCCTGGTGGAGACTGGAGTAACATCCTTATAATGAACACATTGCTAACGCTGAAGCAAAAATGCATGGATACTCACACTAAGCAGAATAAATAAAGTCTATACATCGCTGGTGTCAGGGAAGGTTTTGGTGCCAAAAAGTTTTGCTGCCAAGCTTAGGAAAGAAAGTTAATTTTCAGGGGTTTTTTTGCATTTCAGAATTACATATAAGTGAAATGGGATTAACTTTGGAAACTAAAAGAAAACCTTTCCATGGACTTATTGCCACATTAAAGTCAAAATGTCTGAACTTAGACAAGTAGACACCCATAGCTGGTGACAGGAACTGAATGGCCTGAGGCAAGTACTTCAGTGCAGAAGCAAAATGACAGTGGCGCCTCCATGAAGCCGCAGAGCAGTGAAGGAAACAAAGGCAACTTCTGCAGCCAAGACCATGGTGCAGCACCCCAGTCAGGCTCTGCACAGCTCAGATGCACTGCCACTCCACCTGCCCATTCAGCCCCTCTTTTCCTCTTCACTGTTCATACCTCAGGACTTTCTTGGCACCCAGAGACATTCCTTGAACCTACCACTCTATTATAGAACTAGCCCTCTCTGAAAAAGGCAGGAAGGGAGTTTCCCAGAAACAGGATATATTCTGAAAAATAATCTTGGCTGAATATGTCTTCACAAGCAAAACGGAAAGACAGAAATACATAACAATAAAGGGCACTTATGATAGAGAACCAGTAAGAAAATAATAACCCTCATCACCCTTAAAATAAAAAGTAAAATCAAACTACATAAACTAATAAGTCAGTAAGATCAGAAAGTTTCCATACCGAAGATAAATTCTCTTCCTGGTCATTCATACTGTCAGACATAGTGTCAGAAAAATTGGCATCATTTGGATCTGGCACTGAAGACAAAGAGTAAGTCTGACACATTAAGTGAGAAGGCAAAGAGACGGTGGAGCTGCAAGGGCTGATTTGAGAACTCGGGGGACTGAGGACCCTGGGCATGGGGTCTATGCTATCCAATGCTTTTCCTCTCGGAGAGTGGTGACCTGTTTTGTAGTGCTTGGTCTGTATTCCATCATGTCTGTGCTGGCCATGGATTGGCCTGGATAGTAGGTTAGAAAACAAAAGAAATGAAAAATTGTAGCAATTTTTCTCTTTCCAACAGAAATGTTGTAGGAAGTTCACTTCAGCATAAACAATGAGGCTAACCCCTAAGGCTCTATAATTCAAAAAAGGAGCAGCTCACTCAGACCAGGTGTTGACTCACTCATTCAGGCCCCAAATATCCAACACCCACTGCCATGCCCCTGTCTTCACATGCTTTATAACCACAGCAGGGAGGACAAACAAGTTGCCAGAGTGATCTGGAGTGCTGGTGACAGGATGGGGAAGTACTGTGCACACATAAGGCACACAACCTCACTGGAGGTGAGAGCAGGAATGAAGGTGTCAACAAAGGCTTTGGTCAGAAGACACATAAGCCATATAGTATACAATGAATGAAGCTAAGTGGCTTTGCGTTGAATGCTTCCTTCTTATGGTAACAGCCTATAATTAATCCACTGTGTATAATGAAAGCTTTTTATAAAAAGCCAAGTTCTACTTCATATAGAACAGGTAGAGCTGAGGTGAAAGGCAACTTGAAAAGTCTCAGGGGAATAAAGATGCTGTTTATACCTACATCCAGAGTAGGGAATCATACCCAGAGCCTTAGCACATGCTAGGCAAATGCTCTATCACTGAGCTACATCACAGCCCAAACTAAAGCTTTTTTTTTTTTTATTTGTTTGTATTGCCCCCCGCCCCCTCCATTACCCCTTCCCCCAAACTAAAGCTTCAATGGAAGTGCTGTACCACCTCCCCCTCCACCTCCCCTTTTTAACCTCATAATTGTTTTGCTTGTGCACACTGTACTTCAGAATTAAATACAGAGCTCTTTGTAATTTCTGTGACCTAGAAATTATTCTCAAAGTGGAAATTAAGTCACAAAGCTACATGTTTAAAAGAAACTTTACTTCTTCAACTCTGTGTTCTTGAATTCAGTTGTTTTGCTGTGTGCTGGTTTAAAGATTCTGTCATCTTTTTTTTTACACATCTGAGTAGCAACGTCCAGCTGAGATTTGGTATTCAACAAATCTTTCTGTAGTTGTTGATTTTCAGACACTAATTTGTTTAATGCCTCAATATAATTCTCCTGGAGTTCTGCTAGTGAAATTTCCTTTGCCTAATAAAAAAGAATACTACAATCACTTAATTTGCACAAAAATATCTGTGACATGTGATACTGCTGGCTAGAAATTCAGGGGGTTTTTTTGTTTTGTTTTTACTTGTAACTAATCTATTGCTTTACTTTGGGAAAACAATTTTTTTTAGTCCTCTTAGGACTAATAGAGAAAAATAGTCTGTATCTTAAGTGGAAAATCAGACACACAAGTGGGCTTCCTACGTGTACAAGGAATATCCAAGGACCTGGAGGAAGGAGGGAACCAGGATGGAAGAAAGTTGTGAGAATCAGAATTGCCAAAAGAAATAGCAGCCAAGATTCTTCTGCAAGAAGAAGACTGAATAGCCCCAGAATATCCATGGAGAAAATCTAGAGAATTAGTTCAAGGAAAGAAATTTTAGCAAAAGGATCTAAAAAATAATTATGGCTGACAGGGACAGCTTTTAAGTAAGTGCTCTCTCACCTTCATCCCTTTTCCATAACTTTGGCATCTACTCTTGTATATGAATTTGGGCATGACTCAAGTGTATGGTGGGAATCACTGCTCTGATCTGGTCTTAGTTCTGTGATCATAAATTGTATTTCCCTTCAACTCTAGGTGTTGCTTGGTAAACAGGCCATTTTTTCCAATGATAACATATTTTAATTAGGATTCTGGAAAATTATGGTGATCTTTAGAGTTTAATATGATATTTAGCTTGCTCTTTTCTGTAAAAATTTTTCTGAAAGTAAGCTGGTCAAGGCTGTTCTTGAAAAACATAATTTACCTAGCAAAAACATAAACTTTAAAATATACTTGCAACTATCTTTGTACAAAAGTACTGACAATGAGTCACAAAACCTCTCAATGAGTTGTCCATGTCAGGTAAAATCTCAAAAGAAGGGCATTTGCAGGATACATGAGAAACTTTAAACTATGTTGGTTTTTTAAATGTGATATATATTTTATTAGAACTGCAGCTTTCATTAAGATGATTAGATAATTTATTAAAATAGATGTTTTTAACCCCAGCACTCATTTGGAAAAGTAATCCTCCTTCCTAGGTGGCAAGATGCAAAAGGGCACTTCCTAATAATGATTCTTAATATTATGTGCAACATGGTCACACTGTATATAAATGTAAACCAGAAAAAGCTTAAACTGACGTGATTTTTACCAGCTGCTGCCTTATATCATTGAACATACTTTCTTTAAAAAAGGTAACACTTGTCTTTTCTAGGTACCTTTCAAAATTTTCTCAAAGTTATTACTTTATTAACAATTACAGATAAACGAATGTGATAAGATAAAAACTGAGTAGCAAGCATGTACCTAATTGTACAGTATTATCAGTTAGATGGAGGCTTCAGGAGAAATTCAGCTGAACAGAATCTTTGGTCACAATCTGGCTTAAGCTCCCCTGAGGGTTCTCAACTATTAAATAAGAACAGGTCACTTCCTAAGATAATGTTCTCTCAATCGAATATTGTGAAATCCTGAATCTTTTGAGGATTCTATAGTGTAAAGCAGATTAGTTCCTGGATTTCTCCACTACTAGATTATTACGGCTTTATCAGGGCATACAAAGTCCATCCACTCATCCATTCACCCACCCACCCACCCACCCACCCATCCATCCATCTTCCCCCTTACAAAATGTTAAGCTATTGTCTCCGCTCCTATTTTTTGTCATCCTTGTAGGTTTGTGCGTTAAAAAAACCCAACTTATCATTATTTAAATATATATATAAATATATAATATATATTAATAATATATTACTATTATTAATATATATAAAAATATTTATAAATGCCTATTTACCACAGGCATTTGGGGAGGAAGCAAGATCACATGAGTGCTTCATGTGCTATCTTAAATGACAGCATAATATTTCATAATATAGGTAGCCACAAAATTAATCATTTAAATAAATGGTTTATTTCAAAATTTTGGATACTGTGCACAATACTGTCCTGACCATTTTTGCACATTTGCTCTTAAAGAATGGCTTCTTTGGGAGCGCAAATTGATAAGAATACTGAACAACAATTCAACAATGATGATCAAAATCAGAAATGCACATGACCCAGGAATGTTAGGGGCTGTATGTATTTACAAGTTTGGTGGCTATTGCTAATTTATCCTCCTGAAAGGCCACATCAATTCACTGTCTCATTAATAGTGCATGACAGGCTGTTTTCCTGAATCTTTGCCAAAAGTGGTCATATACTAGTCTTTTAAAGTCATTACCAAGTCAATTATCTAAAGAATATTTAGTTTTATTCTTGATTATTAAGGGAGGTTAAATATCTTTACTTCTTTACTTGATATTTATATTCCTTCTGTGAATTATCTACTTACGTCCTTTGCCTGATTTTCTACTGGATTATCTATTTCTGATTACCTTTGTAGGAATTCTTATATATGAATATTTCATATTAATCTTTTATCTGTTTATTGATTATTTTCTTCTTGTCTCTTAGTGCCCCATTTTCCTAGTTGAAATAAAGTATTCATCTAGCCTTTTGCACTTTCTTCCATCTCAGTCTCCATGATCGTGAAATTAGAACCACTTAGGAGCAAACAGGGAGCACTGTGTAACTATATATCTGTGTGGAGGCAAAATACTCTCTGCAAGTACAGAAAAAAGGGATTATACAATCATTGAACATTTGGACTACATCAAGACAAGATGAGCCAGAATAGACATACCATTTTGCAAATGATAAGAATTCTGAACAAAATAGTTAAAAAACCATCACACTCTTTGTAACTCACTGTTAGCCAATCTCTCTGGTTTTGTGGAAGCTTGTTATGCATTTCTTATCCTTCCTACTAAATTATTTCAATGTCTTAAAGGCAAGAATGCTACCTTATTTATCCTGTGTTCATGAAATAACTACTAAAATGTTTTATGTATAAAAGATCCTAAAGTATTTGATTAAATAAATAATACCTTATAGAAATGTAATTAAAACTAAATTACTTAAAAGATGATATACTTTACAATGAAAAGATATTATAGACTTCATAAATAATAAAACCAGCATCTAGCATGTATCGTATACATACTAAGTGCCAGTACTATGCTACATGCTTTATATATGTTATCCCTGAGAACACAGATTGTACATGTACTTTATCACATACATTATGTAAAAAAGATCCTCCTACTACTGGAGTGAAATCCAGAATATTTTGCTTACTCCATCATTGTTTTGATTTCATATTTTGAGAAAATTTTCTATAGAAGGATCATTCCACTTGTTTAATCTTAACTCACTCTTTATAATACCACTATTTACAAAGTGATTTTTTTAATGCAGAAAAACTGAAGTTTCTATTTAATGTACCTCATGTAAACCCAATTCCAAATTCATCACCACTTCAGAGAGACGACAATTTTCTAACTTGAGTGATTCCAACTGACTCAAAATCTCCTAAGGAAACACAGAAAAAACATAATAAAATATATGCATCTTACAAGATTTTTCATTAGGCCAAGTTACATTCTTCATTCATATGCACGCACACATACGTACATGCAAGCTTTGTAAAGGAATGTGTTAAAGGTGTTACCAGGTGAATTAGCATGCATACGATTAAATATTCTACAATGATCTATCAGGGCTGAAGCAGCAAAGCTTCAGTTCACTGGTAAACCCTTTACCACTCTCCTGTTTTGGCCTCCTCTAAATTTACTTCTGCCTCCAACATCACATGGAATTGTACTTCTTTCACAAAACAGTAAATTTTTTTTCAGTTCTCACTTCTCTTTAGCTTTTCTGCTTAACTATTTCTACTTGAAAAGGTTCCTGCCTTCCTTAGCTTCCTTTTTCCTTAACAAAAACTACCTGGTTAAACTCCTCCCTGCTATTTTTTTTTTTTTTACATCCATCCCAAACTTTTTAAAGTCTAGTTCAAGCCATTGCTCTGCATATTCTTTTGCTGCCTCATTATAATCTCTAAGTCTCTCAAGGGTCTCAAATGCCAGCTTCATGCAAGGACTCCAGCAAAATGCTTGTGCAACCAACTATTAGGTATTTCCATACAAATGTCTAGGCTTTTTCTCAAACCAATGTCCCCTCCACCAGCTTTCCTATTGTATCTTTTATATAAACTCATTATCCCCCAAACTTTTGCATTTTCTCTACATCATTACTTCTTTATGGTGTCACTTTTCACTCAGTTTCCCAAGCTTAAATCCTGAGTGACAATTTTCCTTACCTCTCTCTACCTCATCTTCCCTATCCAATCAAACACAAAGCTCAGTCAATTTTACCAGAACTCATCCATTTCCCTTTACCTACCTTGCCCACAGTTCAAACCACCACCTTTCAGCTATAACAGCCCCTGAGTGGTCTCTGATCCTTGCACATTCCCCACTTGCAACCATAGAAGCCTTTTATACCTGCTAACAGACATCCTCTACTGACCTCACAACCACACCAGGACACCTTCACCAAGGGGCAAGGCCCATCAGGAGCTTGTCTGTGTTTTCCAGCTTTGCCCCTTTCACTTACCCAACTTGTGCTCAAGTTTCAATACCAACCAGCAAGTCACACTTTCTGAGAGACTGTATGTATACACCACCTTGCTTGACGCATTTCTGCTTCCCTGTCACCCGCTTCATCCCTATATGACCCTCAGCATTCTTAACTTTGTCAACATAACCTCTGTGAAGCCTCTGTATCAAGTGGTCTAGCCCCTGAGTCCTTGGGTGTACTCCTAGCACCTTGTACACACACATTGTGCAATCACATCACTTGTTTGTATCCATTCTCACCTCTCCAAAAATCCTCACCATGCTGCTTGCTATCCCACAGCAGGTGTATAATAAAAATGTGCCGAATTAAATATTATGGAAGTTATATAGTAAATTATACTAAATTGAATAATGAATTCAATCTTCAAAAACAAACATAATTTTAAAAACCGCCAAA
Source organism: Castor canadensis (assembly GCF_047511655.1). Taxonomy (NCBI): domain Eukaryota; kingdom Metazoa; phylum Chordata; class Mammalia; order Rodentia; family Castoridae; genus Castor; species Castor canadensis. The sequence continues at coordinate 55,927,244 of NC_133402.1, read as the reverse complement.
TAAAAATTTGTTTGTTCAGGCTTTACCTTATTCTCCACTGCTTTTTCTTCTGCCTTTTGCATCTCGGCTTTGAGTTGCTTTTCCATGTCTGAGGAAGAACACTTGGCAGAAGCAATAGTGATATCACGCTGATGTAACTCCCGAGTTAGCTGGGTGATTTCCATCTTCATTCCTTCTAGTGCAGAGCTATATGTTTGTTCAGTCTGTAAAATCTGTTCTTTCAACTATAAAGATGCAGAAAGAAAAACACCAAAAGTTAAGAGAAGGCATAGGTAGAAACAATATATTAACAGTAAATAAAATATGATAATGTTTGTCTTACCCAAAGATATGAAATTTTTCCTAGATTAAATCTAAAGAAAATTAGCAATTTCCAAGTTGAATGTCTACACTGAAGGTCAGACAGGTATAACATAATCATTTATTAGATCTCAAAAGAGACAAAGACTGGTTATTCAAACACAGGACCAAAATCAAAGTCCATGTACACTTTATAGAGGGCAATACTTCTGACCTTCATTCTTTTTATAGCTACAAACCAAAACAAATTTGTTTATCTGGTTTTCTTGTCCACAAAAGATAATAACTGACCAACAGAAAGATAAGAGGAAGAACAATGCTAGAAATAATCTCAAAAAAGTAACAAAAAATACAAGTTAACAATTAGGGCAGTCAGGGTTCTTTAATGCAGAGACAAATGGCTCTGCATAACTCAGTAACCAGGACATTAACCATATCATATCACGGAAGAAAGTATTTACTCGTTTCCATCTTTAGCCAATAAGAAGATAAAAAATGACAGTGCACATTATACCTTTCTGTAAGGAAGGAAGTGTATATGCATCTGACAAGGGATTAACAACCAGAACACACAGGGAGCTCAAAAAACTAAACTCCCCCAAACTCAATGACCCAATGAAGAAATGGGCAAATGAACTGAACAGTGCTTTTTCAAAGGAAGATATCCAAATGGCCAAAAAACACATGAAGAAATGCTCAACATCCCTGGACATAAAGGAAATGCAAATTAAAACCATATTAAGATTCTACCTCACTCCTGTTAGAATGGCCACCATCAGGAACACAAACAGCAACAAATGTTGGCGAAGACATGAGGGAAAAGGAACTCTCATACACTGCTGCTGGGAATGTAAATTAGTAAAACCACTAAGGAAAACAGTGTGAAGGCTCCTCAAAAAACTAAAAATAGAACTGCCATACGATCCAGCAATTCCACTCCTAGGGATATACCCAAAGGAATGTAAGTCAGGTTATAATAAAGGCACCTGCACACCCATGTTTATTGCAGCACTATTCACAATAGCTAAGCTATGGAAACAGCCAAGATGCCCCACTACTGATGAATGTGGTATTTATAGCCAATGGAATATTATTCACCCACAAAGAAGAATGAAATTTTGTTGTTTGCAGGTAAATGGACAAAACTGGAGAATATTATCCTAAGAGAAGTTAGCCAGATTCAGAAGGCCAAGTCACGTTTTCTCTCAAAGGTGGAATACAGTCCAAAATACAAATACAGTAATATTATGGAAAAACAGGTCACACTAAGGGGAGGTCACATACAAGAGAGGGAAGGTAAAAAGAAGGAAGTTAAGAAAGTAAATATGGTTGATGTACTGTCTATACAAGAATGAATACAGAATGTTTAAACCTGTTGAAACCACCATAAGAAGGGTAGACTAAGGTAGAAAGAAGAAAAATAGAGGACCAATTTGGGTTACAATTACGTATATACTTGAAAATGTCACAAGGAAACTCCCTGTATAACTACCTTAAACAAATAAAAATGTCATTTTTTTTTTCTTTTACAAAATTAGAGAACAGGAGAGCAGAACAGGTCCTGTCTGGGGGGCTGGCAGGGGGAGGATGTAAGGAAAGGATGTAGGAAGATGAATATGGTGCAAATACCGTGTAGACATGTATGTAAATAGAAAAATGAGATCAGTTGAAACTATTCCAGGAATGGGAGGAGAAGGAAAATGATGGAGGGGGTAAATTCAAATATGATATATTTGATATATTGTAAAAACTTTTACAAATACCACAACGTACCCCCAGCACAATAAAACATTTTTTTCTTTACAAAAAAAATTTATTAGGATACATTGGTTATACATGGGGGGATTCATAGTGACAATTCCAATTAGGTTTATATTGTACATTGGTTAAATCACCACCATTCTTTCTTCCCCTCAACCCCCATACTGCCCCACTTAAAGAAACTGCAAGAGGTTCCTTTGTTCTATTTCATATAAGTATATGAATTCTATCAACCATACACCCTCATCTTAACCTCCTTCATTCACCCTCCCCTCACTCACTAATACTCCACACACACACATACACATACACTGTACCTATTTTGCAGTCCTGTCTCTAATTACTAATATTTAAGAGATTTGTTGGTGTTATTGGTCTTGAATATGACAATTTTAACTTGGGTGAGATGAAATTTTAGTACAGTTTTGATTTTCTACTTAAAAAAAATTTTAAGTATATGTTTTAGAAAGTTTTTCATCAAGACATACTTAAAATAAGGTTTTAGAGTTCAAAGTCAGCAGGCTTTGATTATCTTGAAAATAATTATGACTTTCCTGATGATGCTCAAAAAGAAAGCACTTCCCTAAGCACAGGTGCTCTTCTACTCCTGATATCAAATGGCCCTCTGGACTACACTTTTCTCTCATTAAAAATGACCTCTGTAACTTCTCAATCTATACCTCTGTCCCTAAATATATCCAACTTCATGATCCCGGACATGCAGATTTTTACCTTCTTAATCTCTGCCCTGTACTCATTATTATGCCCTTCCATCTTCTTCAGTTCTTCATATTTTTCCATTAGTTCTTGGCTCAGCTGTTTACATGTTGCACTCACAGATTCCAAACTGCATCATAAAAATACAATCACACATTAAAGACAAAGTAAAACCCCTGAAACCCACAAATTGGATTATCCAATTTTCTTTCTTATTGTCCAATATCCTGCCAGTATCTTAAACATCACTTTACAACCCAAATTAAACTCCTTTCCAATTTACTCGTCCCCAGAGGTGGCTAAGTTCATCTTAAACCTTTGGTAATAGTTCTGAATTCTATATTTACTTCTACTCTTAGGTACTGGAGGTGTAGCTCAAGTGGTAGAGCATCTGCCTAGCAAGCAAGAGGCACTGAGTTCAAACCTCAGTACCTCAAAAAAGAAAAAAGGGTGGGGAAACATTATATTTACCTCTACTCTTTCCCTCTGCTTAAAACTTAACTGGTCATAGAATTCTAAAGATAACAGCAACTTCACTAATGTTTTCTCTCTAGCTATACTAGAAAGCCACAATAGCACTCAATCTTCACCACATTTAGCTACATACAATTCCATCCTATACACAGCTGCAACAGCTGCAAGGATAACCTTTAAAGTATCCAACTTGTCACTCTTACTCAAGAATAAATCCCTCATGAGACATAAGAACTTCAGATACACCATGCCTTTCTTATCTCACTGTTCATTTCTACTAACATGATCTTTTTCTTCCTAAATTGATAAGCTTTACTGTCTGTCATGGGCCATTTGCTGGGCCTGACTTCATGTCTCTTATGTATCATCCCCTGACCACAAAGCATCTCCTTCCCCATTCACTTGGCATAAGATGGTCAACCCCCTCTCAAGAATCTGATTAGCACTTACCCAGAGTAGTGGTGCCCCAACTCTTGCTCCCCTAATTTCTTTAAAAATAATTTGTTTTCAATTTTTATAGCTGAATATAAAGATTTCTAGGATTTGCTACTTTAAACTTGCAAGTTTAAATTCCTCTCAGGTTCGTTACCATGCATATTTTATCACCCAAACTACAAATTCTATGATTAAAATGATGTCTTTTTACTTATCTCCTTCCATACCTTCAGCCATCATCCCTCAGCCCCTACATCACATGGTTCTAGACTGTACCATAAATGTTTAATACTTAAATTGTTTCACCAACACAGCCAACTTGCCAGATAAGCTATCATTTAAAAATCATCTTTTTAATACCACAGCACAAAGACAACTGATTAAATCCCCGCATTTCCTATTTTAGGGAATATTTTGTTCAAAGTAAACAATACAGATTGCCTAAAATTATTCCTTTTTCTACTTGTTTTTTAAAAGTAAAAATTTTAAGCCATTATTTTATTACTGAACACTGGTATTTATATCCATTTATTCCAATCTTACCTATTTCTAAAAATCCTAGAATATTCATTTATTTAGTATTTAGTATGCTATTGCAATGTGCCAAACAATGAGGCTGAGAGAGGAAAAATCAGAGAACAACCTGTCCTGTATACAAATGGGAAAGTCAGCATTAGACAGAGGCTAAGGTGTCCAAGAGAGTGCTGCAGGTCAGAAACGATGGATGGCTTCGGACCTAATGAGAGGACAGTAGAACACTTAAAAAACTTAAATTAAAAGTGTTTAGAAAAGAGTACACTTAAAGGACTATTAAAAAGCCAATCAGTGAAAAATCTCTGATAAAAATATAAATTTAAGTTCAATTATCAAAAAAAGCCTTTTTCATTTAGTCTAAAACATGTGCGGATACCTTGACAATGATAATAAAAAGTATCTTAAGTATTCCACAAGGAAATACTTGGAAAATGTATATACACTTAATATTAAAGAAAACACTTGAAAATACCTGGTAGTTTCCAAAACCAGAAATAGCTATCTTTTGTTGTTCTTTGTTTGCTTAAAGTCTAACAGTTTAAGTAGTTTTTGTCTTTTACATAGGGAAAATGTTTGTGTACAAGTGCTCATGACTAATGTGTTTAAAAGAAAAAAAAATCAAACTCTTCCCAGCCAAAAAGTTTAGAAGTATGACAAAAAGAAATCTGTAAGTACGACAACGATAAGTGCCAGCTGGGCATGGTACGGCATTAGTCAGCATTCAATTCATAGCCAAGGAACTCTTAACTAGGCCTCAGATCAGAAAAAAGCACTGTGCGTCAACTGTGACCTCTCCAGAACGGTCTCAATGAGGTGGTAGAGAGGAAAGCTTAATTGAAAGGGTTCTAAGCAGGTAAATAAAGGGTGAAGAAGAGGAGACAATATGGACACCATTCTGAAGAGAAGAGAAATGAGAAAGCAACTTGATGGAGCTATTGGAGTATCAGTGGAAACCATTCAGCAGAAAAGAAACAGTCACTTCCTTTCTGCAGGAACAGGACATAAGTAGATGGATAAGTCTCAAGGGAATCTATATAGATCTATCAGCTCACCCACAGTAACAGATGACTGGCACAAATACAGGTAGTTTTTTTGATGGCAGAAAGATTAGGAAGTTCTCTTTTAATTGCTTGTAATTTCTCAGTGAAATAAGAAGGCCATTTGTGATGCTAAAGAAAAAAACTTTTTTTTTCACTAAGACTATTAGTTTACTATGTCAATATGATGATCAAAGCTTCATCTTAATTAACTTAGGATTTTGAAATGTGTACATAATTATCTACCTGCCTTCAAGTCGAATCACCTCTGCCTGCAAAAGTTCTTCACTTGTGTGAGTGAAATCCAACTGGGAGAGCACACTGTCTAAGACACCTTGAGAGGTGTACTTCCTTTCTGCATGAGCATCCTCCAGTGGCCTATAGATGAAAAAAAAGATGGTTATAGGTCTTTTGTCTTTGCAAACAAAAGCAATGAAAGATGAATCTATTTTTCCCAATTGTTTTTGGTGGTTAAGCCCTTCGAAACTCTTCAGTTTGTAAGAATAGCCAGGAGGTGCTGCTTCCCAAGTGGAGACAAAGGAAGGCAGGAGTGGGTGCTTATCTCTGCATGGTGCCTTTCATCTTGGTCCCAAACTTTTGCATGGCTCTAATGGGCAATTCCTTACAGCTCTGTCCGAGGTTACAGCTTTAAATTGACAGTTTACCATGTTTTACAACCCTGTTTCAAGGCTATCTTCCTCTTCAGTTAAGCCCTTTGAAACTCTTCAGTTTGTAAGAATAGCCAGGAGGTGCTGCTTCCCAAGAGTTGGCAGTAATTTACTCCTTTCTTGAAGGGGATTTAGGCTGATTTTCAAGGGGAAAGGTCAGACAAAATGGCAAAGTCACTTTGACCCTTAATTCCTTACACCAAAGAAACTGAAAAATTACAGGAGAGTTCTGGCAAGAGTAAAAATGCACCAGACTTAAACAAAAAAAGCAGAACTCATTCTATTATTTTCCATTATAAATCACTGCTAGCAAAATATGATACATAAAAATAAATTGATTCTAAGAATCAATTTTAAGAGGGCTAACTCAATGGCTGGCTGTTATTGATGATAGGCAATCATGATCTAGTCTACCAAGGAAAGAAGGCTTTCCAGTAGAGACAGACACAATTCCCTTCATATCTGGAGTTTCACCAAGAGGGCACACTGCAGAATTTACAGATTTCTAAACATCAGAATCTTAGTGAAGAGACCCAAACTAAAACGAGGGAAAAAATCTAACCATACAAAATTTTATGACATCATAAAAATCTAACTCACCAATTAAAAATGAGTAAGGAAACCCACAATATGATCAAACACAAAATTATGAGTATGCAATATTAAAACTGGTGTTTATGTCAAAACCATAAAATGGGTAAACATAATAATATTTAAAATTAAATATACCTTATAGTTTCTACTGTGAGTTGAGTGTCCGTTGCCTTTAATTTTGCTTGTAGCTTCTCCTTTTGCATTTTTGCCTCATGGATGACATTTTCTTGAGACTGAAGATTTGCCTTCAATTCCCTCTTTTCCTCCTGCAGAGCCTGCAAAACACACACACAAAAAGTCAGATAATATTACAACTTGCCTTCAGTTCTCTTTTCTTCCTGCAGAGGCTGCAAAATACTCTGGAAAAAAAAAAAGTCAGATAGTATTACAATTTTCCTATTTCATGAGAAAAAGAAGCCAGGGAGTCAGATGGTAAGTTGTATGACAGGCACAATATTAATTCAGCTACCAACAGCTGAGCCGTCAGTCCCAGAGTAGGGAAGAGACCACAGATTTTGGAACTTAGTTCTAGGTTAATTATTTTCTTAAAACACTCATAAACACATTTCCCCAGTTCTAGTAATTTTAAAGCACACCTCTAACAATTTTTCAGATTCCCTCAATTTTTCTTCTTTTTGCCGCTGCTCCTGCAGAATGGTCATATTGGTTCCAACCAAGTCATTGACCCTCATGTTAAGGCGTTCTATTTCCAACTCATTGGCACAGATGGTGTCCTTGGCCCGCTCAAGCTTACTGCTCAGGTGCTGAATTTCTGACTGGCTGGACAGCTCCACAGACTCTAATTTCTGTTTTCGATTGGCGAGCTGAGCCTAGATTATCAATAGGTAAAAAGGGAAATGATAAAAGAATAATCAGTGAATAAGGAAGACTAAATGAAACTAAGTTTCACTTCTGTAAAAATATGGGGAATTACATGGCAAGTTCATGGCCAGCTCAAACTATACAGCAAGACCCTGTCTTAAAAAACCAAGGGTTGGGGATTTAGCTCAGTGACAGCGTGCTTGCCTAGCATGTGTAGCTGGGTTTACAATTCTCAGCATTACAAAAAAAAAAACTAATAAAATTAAATGATTAAAATAAAATTATACAGCATTAGCTCTAGAAGAAGGACCTTACCAAGGGGAAAGAAAGAACTGAGAAAGTGCAGGGATTCCTCAGGAGAATAGATGCTGCCCATCTCCTGAAAAGACAGCCGTATTCCGTATTATCTACCTCAGTGCAGAAATTTAACTGCAACCATAAGCCATCAAAGAGGAAAACTAGAGCTATCACCTATTTAAAACAAAGGAAATAGGAGTTATGATGAATTATTTATTGTATTTCTTATGGAAGTTCAGAAATTAAAGTTTTAGAAGTCATCAAACTACTTAAATTTGTAGTTCAAATTTCTACTCTTTTCTATGTGTAGTTAATTATTCTGTTGTAATATTCTCTTCCAGTGTATTAGAAAAACTCATATTCAGATTATTCAAACTGATTACAACATGCTTTTTAAATTTAGAGAAGTAGAAGATTGTAAAATTTTATTCACTGAGGATAAAAGTACTTTATAGGAGAGGATTTGTTCTAGCACCAGTTTTTGGACATTTCCTGAACGAAAAGATTTAACTGAAGTATGTACAAATAAGACCACATTAGCAACTGTCTCACAGATCTACAGTATATATTCCCTGACCTCTAGCTAGGCCCTGCATCCTAGATAGGCGATTTGGGCCTCCCACTTTCTAGTTTTCACAATTCAGTATCTAGACTTGTTTTTTCACCTACACAATAAAGATGGACATAAACCATCTGTGGGGATAAGTTTCCATTATTTTTAATATTTCTAAAGGCAAAGGCACATAAATTTTAGAAATATAAGTGGTAATATCTCTGGGAAATCTATCTGCTATAGATTTAAAGATTTTACTGTATATAGAACCAGGACCGAAATCTTGTACTATATACATACTATGGTGACAAACAGTAGATGCTAAAAAATGCCTATAAGGCAGAGAAAGAATAGGAAGAGAGAAGCAAAGAGACAGACAAATATTGTTTGTATAATTATAGATCAAGATTCCAGTGTAAAGAGCCAAAAATATTTCTACCAGATACCTACAATACTGTGAAAGAAGACTCAACACAGGCTTAGTGAATAACTGTTAAGCATGCAATTTTGCCCAAGCTTTTAAATACAATATAAACCTCTTTCTTTCCAAGAGAAAACCTTATACAGAATGCTGTGCAGAATAAATAAATGCAGAGATTCAGTAAGGATGTGAAGAAAGGGGCTGGAGTCTAGCCTATCCCTACCTAAACCTGTCCAGCAGCCCTGGGGCTTACAGAACAGCTGGAAACCCTTGCCAAAACTGGCACTCGGGATGAGGGACAATACATAAAGACAAAATGCTCATCATTGTATTAGCTACTTAACACTATTCAACTCAAATCTGCGATTTGAAAGCAAACTCAATGTTGAAGTTACACCCATTGTTTAAGTTACAGTTTAACCAGTTAGTCTAGATTTGCTAACTTAAAAACTAACCAACTTCTCAGTTTTGAAGAATCAACATAGTCTTCCTTTACGGATTTACTATTTATTTCATGCAAAAATACACAGCATTTTTAGCAAATAATCATTTTAAGTACAAATTCTAAACTATCATTAACTAGGATTGATTCTCTAGGCCTGAACTGTCCAATACAGCAGTCATTAGCCACAGTGGCTACTGAGCATCTTAAGTGTGGCTAGTTTGCATTGAGAGATGTTCAAAGTGTAAAATACATGTTGGCTTTTAAAGCCTTTGAAAAAAAGAAAAGAGAGGCACATACATACTGCAGTGACACTACTGTGGACATACTGAGTTAAATACCATATATTACTAAAATCAATTTTACCGATTTCTTTCTACTTTTTTAATGTGACTAACTAGAAAGTTTTAAATTATATGTGAATTGTATTATAGTTCTATTAGTGCTGCACTAGACTAATCTTAAGAGTACTTTTTCCAATACTAAGAAAGTCAGATATAATCACATAAACTCTTACAAATGATTCTTAAGTATCTGGCATTAGAGGTTTTTGAAGGTTATTATATTTTTAAAACTTTTTTTTTGCATTTACCACTGCAAAAAACCAAAAATTTGTCATATTAATCTAACATTTAATGTTTTAACTATTCTACTGAAGTGGCTAGAATTATTTCAACAACACAAATCACATTAAAAGTAAAGACACTATTAAAAAGGCAACTCACAGCAGGGAAACAGAAAGAAAGGCAAGTTAAATTTACAGTGACAGAGACAGCATGGATGAGAGGATCACACTGGGGGCTGCAGGCATCACAGGCTCTTCAGCCCACTGCTAGTGGGAGGCTGCAAGGTTGTGGCTTGCACTGACGCATCTGGAGCAGACCCTAATGGGGAGCTTGGTAAAGGACAGACGCCTGCACTGGCCATGCCTTCATGCTAGGTAGGATTCCTTGGAAAACATAAAGCCCTTGTTGCTTCCTACCATATTCTTCTCAGCAATCTCACTATCTAGAGCAGTCACTTTCTTGATGTGCTAGAAATATATACAAAGCAAAGTTAGAAAAGGTACTGAATTCCACCCCAGCCCCTAACCCCTTCCCTAGAATCTCTCATACTTTAGCTGTCCACCCTAGTACCAATCATTTACCATTCCACATGGATTTTAGAATCATTCTATCAAATCCTCAAAATAGAATAGTCAATAAATTATATGAATAATCATTTGAAAAAAATTTAGATTACTATCAAATATCTGATACAGAAATGTATTTTAGATAAAATATATTTTTAAAAAATTAGAAAGCATTAGAAAAATCTTGGCCTGAATAAGATTTTATAATGTGAAAGACAGGAAAAGTTGACAGAATTAAGCAATTCTCAATACTTATTTATAAAAATAACTGCATTTCCATAAAAATTACTCAGAAAAATTAATGTGACTTGGGTAAACACACACAATTGCAACATAACATTAAAGATCTCATGCTTCATATTTAATGTATGAAATGTTCTTTCAACATGGTAAAATATAAACATCCTAAAAGAAAAATGAACAAAGGATACAATTTACAGAATAATGACATTGGCTAAAAATAAATGAAAAATGTCCAACCTTACTTGTAGTTAAAAGAAATTAAAATTAAAACAAATAAACAAATACTGTATTTTTCACCCTAAGATTGACAAAGACAAGCCTAAAAGTGGGATGACTTAAACAAATAATAGTGCCCAGAGCTAGGAAAGTGTGAGGAAATAGACATTTTTCACATACTGCAAGAGAATGTATCAGTCCATCTTTGGAGAGCACTGTGGCAATACATATTAAAATCTTAAAGAAAGTACTCATTTAAGAATGCAGCAATTTCACCTCTAGAGCCATTTCTTAATAAAATAAATGAGCAAAATGCTTACATAAGGATGTTCATCAAGAGTGAGAAACAGAAACCTAAATGTTCGGCAAAAAGGGACCAGTTATACAAATTATGATGCATTTAACAGCAGAGTGGATTTCTATACAATCATTATGACTACATTATTTGTTGACACATCATATTTAAACATCACAAGTACTATTTGTCACACAGTAAGCACTCTATATATTCTTAAATGATATTTCATGGAAATTTTCAAGGCTTCCCAGATATAGAGAAAATAAGATATACTCATTAGTTAGCTTCAAAAATATCCACACTTTGCCATTCTTGGTATTTTTAAGTTTTCAACTACTTTTCCCATGCTGTACAAGTGTATGTAATTTAATTCTTACCAAATGTACCTGGATGTAATGCACACTACATGCAAGCACAGAATCAGAAGAAATTTATAACAGCATTAATCGTGATAAATTTCTAGAGGGTGGACTTAAGGACTTTCTTTCATTCTCATTTTTCTAAAATGAACATGTAGAATGTAGTTTTACTAGCTGACTAAAAGAAAATAATGCAAACAAACAGATGATTCCAAGAAGCTATTTCTGAATTCTACTTTTTAAACATTAAAAATATACAAAAAAATTATAGCAACAATTTTTTAAATGGGAAGGGTAGTGTGTCATCTATCTACCCAGCCTCCCAGATTTTCTATTGTATTGGTCAGTGGTGACCAATACAATGAGTTAACGTGATGAGTTAACTGACTGGATTTTGACTCAAGCATTCAATTGTAAAAGGATAGTTTTTTATACAGCTGGGGAAACTTCAACAGACTGGTTACTAAATTGTATTAAAAAGTTATTATTCTGTTAATGTGATACTGGTATATTATAGGTTTTGTTTTGTTTTTAAGTCTTCACCTGTTGAGAAATAAAATGATGTCTACAATTTGCTTTGTAATAGTTTAATAGCCAAAAATAAAAAGCAGGGAAGGGTACAGAGCTTCAGTTTTGCAAGATGAAAAAACTCTATAGCTAAGCTGCACAGCAATGTTCACTGTTGGCAATAATGGCGCCGATAGGTTTCAGTTCTTACTGCACCCTTAAGCTTCTGTTTTCCAGGGTCACGGTCCTGCCTCCCAGGGTCACAGTCCTGCCTCAAGTCTAGCTTGAATCCTCCTTCTGCCCCAAACTCCAATCAGCATGAACCATAAGATCCTAACCAATCAGATCATGCTGAGTCCCACTGAGGGGTATTTAAGCCCTTGCCCCTCCTGCTTCTCTCTCTCTTGGCTCTCTGCTCTCTCCCTCTCCCACCCGGCAATAAAGAATCTCTTGGCCAGATCACTCCCCTCCACATGGTCACTTTTGGGGCCTATATTTTCTTACATTCACGGTTAACATTAATGCACTATACACTTTAAAATATCCTAGCTAAGAGGAAGAGTACAGCTCTGTGTAGAGCACTTAAAATGAGTGAAGCCCAATACTTCCCAGAAGCAGAGCCAGGAAAGCCAGTGACAGAAGCAGAAAGAAACGGAGAAGAGAACAGAGGCAGAAAGAGAAAGCAGGGAGGGAGACAGGGAGAAAAGGCTAAGAACCAAGACTGAGAGCAAACATGAGAAAGCAAAAGAGCAAGTGGGCACAAAACCTAGTGCAGATAGAACAGTGAGCATGCACGTGTTCCAGAGAGAAAGGGGTGAGGGAAAAGGAGAGAGGGAGGAGAAATTTGAGCATGTCAACTTGCTGAAAAGGATAACCCTAAGTAGAGGCTTATCTTGCTATACAAGAAAGAGAGCAGGGTTAGCAGAGAAGCTGAGAAAGACTGGTAGGTCAGATTTAATCAAAACCTATCTGCCTCTCAGTTAAATGGCTTCAACCTACCTGAATTATCTCTGATTGTTCAGCCAGAGCCTTCCTTTGTGCCTCCAGAGAAGATACCTGTTGCTGATAAATCAAGCGTTGCTTCTCCCAGTCCAGTGACTTCTGACGAAATTCCTGAGGAGGCAATTAAGGTACTTAACTTCTAAGTGCTTCCCCTCTCTGTCACTACTTCCCAGATTCACCTTGCTTTAATTTCCCCCCACTTCTCTGGGTACACTTGCACCTTTCTCCACAGCAGGAGCCCCATTACTCACTTAGCTGACAGAACTGCAGACTAATACTGAATTCCCCTCATACTGTGCCTGTGGATATCTGTCTTTCTGAATTTAACACCCTAACGATGAAGAGCAAAAAGCACAGACGCCGAACAGTGGGTTTATGAGCATCTTCACAGATTTGCTGCCATCTAAGGGTTGTTATTTTTTATTGAATTTTCAGAAAACTTATGCTAAGATAACTAAAATTTCAAAATATGATTACACATACCCTTCGTTATCCTAAGTCTTGATATCCAGACCAGGACTTGGGACAGAGTCAAATAAATTTTCAGAAAGTCCCTTCATAGCCCAGTTCTTACTTCTTGGAATCTAAATCTCAGGAACCAAGTAGATTCAGATAACACAGTGTCTTTTAATGGCCAAATTTTTATTGTCTCAACAGAAAAACTGCAAATACCTTGAATAACATGGGAAATTTGTAATAAACTTTAATGGGCATTTGTAACCGAAATCCAAGCAGTTCAAAATTAATGGTTGATCAACAGCAACTTCAAACTATATGATGAAGAACATGAGCCCAGTATTTATGAAAATGAGGCAAATCAAAGGAAAAAGAAACTCAATATCTCTATCATTGTCCTCCAGGACCCTTAACTCTAAATGTCTCAAATTCCTTAGGATAACTGTTGACAACCAGATTTCTGATATTCACTCATTCTACTATATATGTCAGTACTAATTTGAGTCATGAGGATACAATATTTAACAAAACAAAAAATTCTAGGCCTGCTCAAATGGAAAGTAACAGACAACACATTCATTATGTAGTATGTTATATGGAGATGCTTTGGAGAAAATAGAGCATGGAGTGCTCAGAGTTGTGGGTTAAAAGGGATGGCCAGACTGGGAAAATAATATTTAATTAAACACATAGGGCAGTGGGAGCAAAGTTGTACTATTCTGGGCAGAGGGAACAGCCTTGAAAGTAAAGCATTCTTGGTGTGTTTAAAAGTAAGAAGTGGCTGAAAGGGAGTGACTGAAAGGAAAAGCTGGAAGAGGCAAGGTCAAAGGCTTAACAGGGGAGACTGTAGAGGGCATTAAGATAATTTTGACTTTTAAGAGAAGTTACTGGAAGATTTTTGTACAGGAAGTAACATAATTTGACTTGTATTACCACAGAATCATTCTGGCTGTTGTGCTGAGAAAAGAGAGGTCAAGGATGACTCCAAGGTTTTAGGCTCAAACAAATTGAGAAATGGACTTGCTACCTCCTAAAATTGAACTTATGCTGGGGAGATGGGGAAGAGAAAGTCAGGACCTTTATTCTGGACATGCTAAATCTGATATGATGTTAGGGTTGTAGGTATTATAGTACAGATGTGAAACTGGTAGTTGTATGTTGTCTGCAGCAAAGAAGATAGATTGCAGCAAGATATATAAATTTAGGAACTGTCAACACATAGTGTTAAAGCTGTGAGATTGAATGAGATCACCAGAGAAGTGAGTGTAGATTCAAAAATAATAAAAAAAAAAGACAGAAGAAAAAGAGTCTAATGACTCTTCTTAAAAGGTTAGTGAACAAGAAAGACTGAGAAGAGTAGCTAAAAAAGCAAACAAACAAAAAAAGAAAAAAATAACTAATAAGATGGAAGAGGAAAATTTCTCAAGCCCATGTCAGGAAAGTGTTTTAAGGAAGAGACTGGTGGGGTCCAATGCTACAGACAGAATGAGGAAAATGAGGATCAATCACAAACTTTAGGAACGTGACCCTCCCATAAACAGTGTCTGTAATGTGAGGAAACAAAAGCTTCATTGAATGGGTACAAGAAAAATGGGAGAAAAGGAACTGGAGATAAGTAGAGATGCCTGAAGTAATTTAGTTATAAAATGAAAGAGAGATGGAGCGGAGGAGGAGGAGAGGGATCAAAAGACATTACTTAAGAGGAAAGAGATTTGGATACTGGTGGAAAAGATCCAGTAGTATGAAATAAACTGAGGATGCAGAAAAGAAAAAGGAAAACTTTTGGAGCAATGTCAAGTAGGGAATTGGAAGACTATATAGATAGTTCCTCCAATGGGGAGGGAAGGCAGGGCATGAGGGCACAAATACAGAGGCCGGCAGATACAGTGTTTGAAGTCTGTGAACAGAAAGGAAGATACCACTCACAGGTGAAGATGCAGGAACAAGTGATGAAAGCCTGAGGACAAAAGAGGAAGTATGAAAGAACCATTGGGGAATGTAGGTGAGAGGAAATACAATATGAGTCCAGGTAACATTAGGAGACATTTGAGGTTAATAGCTATGAATTTAAAATAAACCAGCCAGCGTGGTTATCTTCAGCCACATGTGGCAGATGAAATGGAATCTGAGCAGGATAACGCTTGATGAGTGAAAACATAAGGAAGATATGGAGCAGAGAAAACACGGAAGAATTCAGTCATTTTAAGAGAGAGCTAGTGATTACTGAGCATCAAAGAACTGGAGAAGCAAGTGAGCTAAAAAGACAGGATGATAACTTAAAAATGAGATTCTACAAAACTTGCAAATACTGGTAAAGACAAGGTCTAAGGAATGGCAATAGGAATAAGTGGATGGGACAGAAAAGAGGTCAAAGTACAGATGTAACAAAGGATGCCAAAAAATGCAAAGGCCAGAGTATTATAAGCATCATCCCTGTGGACTGAAATTCTCAAGAGTTATGAAAAAGAGAAATGATGGAGAGAATGGTGATAACTGGGAACTAAAGTCTATGAGCCAGGGGAGGAACCCAGGGGTTAGAAGATGAACACTTTTGTTGTATGTTCACTGGTTGGTGGTATAGACTGATGACATGAAAATTAAAGATGGGGTTTTGAGGCAGAAACAAAAGGGTTAGAAAATGATAATAAGGAGTAAGAAGGATATTGGGAGTTTGGCAGAAAAAAGTATCGATGAACAGGACTGAAGGGGAGGTAATATCTGTGTAGTCCTCAGATTCAAGAATTCTAAACATATAAAAAAATTGAGATGTAAAAGGATATTAAACACAGAAATTAAAATTTTGAAATAGTAGTAATATATTGGTATTTGCGGGTGACAGTTCCCCCAGAGTAGAAAACTATAAAAATCACACAAAGATAATAAACAATGTTTCTCAAATTATAATCAGGTAGGGGAGCTGGATAAAATGCAAATTCTTAGGTTACATGCCATATTACTGGACCAGAATCCCTGAGAGCTAAAAGCAGCCTGGATAATAAAATTCTCATGTACACCGAAGAACTCATGGGAAAGACAAAATAGGGGAATGATGGGTTCCAGACAAGAAGAGTGACATGCTTATGAAGCTACTTCATCTGATCTTGGAGTGTTGACCCACCTCATCCTGTAAAGTCCTCTAGGGAACCAACATATACAATGACCATGGAGTTACTCAGTAAACAAAAAAAAAAAAAAATCAGCAAAAGCAAATTAAATGGGAACTGGAGCTAAACAATCTGATCAAATTATTCCACCAAAAAAGCCATGAACTTTCAACATTTACTAAACCCCACTTCTATTAGGTGCTTGAGATATGCTGATAAATAAGACAAGGACACTGTTCATGGAGGATTGCTAGTAACTGATGGTTGACAGTTCTCAGTATGGGAGACATTGAATACAATAATCTTTTCCAGGACCATAGTCTCAGGCATGTTTACTATCCCTGATCCCTGTCCTCCAAATATCAGTTTTATGCTCCATCATTCTGACAACCTTTTTTTAAAAACGTCTCCATTCAGTTAGTTCCAAATGCCAGGTATGAGTGGGACTACCCCATTGAGCATTACTGATAACTAGTAACCCCATTGGCCACAGGGAAGCAGGTGATGATAGGATGCACAGTGGATCTCCCTCCCACCACTGAAATAGCTCAGTGGCAGTCCTGAAGATGGTAGAAAATTGGTTTCAGGAAACTGTACCATTTAGGAATAACATTTTCCCACATGAGGAAGACTGACAATGACTATGGTGATTATTACTATGAACATACCTCTATTTTTCCAGTTAGCCTCTCAATCTCAGACCGATCCTCCCTGTGATTTTTGGTATTTCCTCTGAATTCCCTTATTTGTTTTTTCTGCAGCTTTTCATAGCTTCTCTTCAGTCTGCCTAACTATAGAGACAGTTACTTAGTTACTTAAAATTTAAGAATTATTAAACAAGGGTGGTGTGACAAATTGTATGAAGGTAAGGGCAGTACCAGCCAGAACTACTGAAAATAGAGCCAAAGCATGTTATATTTGCATACTTAAATACAAACAAAGCTAAAAAATTAACTGTAGCAAAGAAATGCACACAGTCAAAAAAGGGAAATTTAATTTTCAAACACAATTTTAGTTTTTATTAAAATGGCCTTGTACTTAATGACCTCACCACCTACCCCCACAATGGAAGTAGCAAATAGCAACTTTCTCTTTCCAATAGGCTTGTGGTTCACAAGACGTGCTCCTGCTGGCTGGGACATTCAGTAAGCACAAGAGGAGTACTTTGGAACTCAACCAAAACAAAAGCAAATTTTCCCAAATCTGAAGAATAGAGTTAACAGATAGCATTTTCTTACTTTGCTTTATTTATTCCAATGTTTTTTTTAAATTTTTGGATTCTCCATTATTTAAAATCTTATAACTGATTTAACTCAATAATTAAAATACTAAATTTTTTAGTATCATTATTTCACAGTATTATTTAAAAAAAAAAAAAAAAGGTCTGTTTCAGGTACTCAACCAATCCCCGTCCTAGGTAGCATCAAACATGTAATTAGGCAAGATCCTTTGCCTATATTCAAGAGCAAAGAAAGAGATTTCTACCCCTCCAGTTTAAATGGACTATGTACTTCCCACTTTACAAAGATTTGTTAATGAGAAATTTGCTCTCATTAACAAAATATTCTAGGGTTAAAGAGAGAAACGATACAACACGTAACAGAACTAAAATCTTACTTCTTCCTGTAGTTTCTTCAATTCCTCTTTATACTCCATGGCCATTTCTTGTTTGATTTTTTCATGTTCTTCTACCTGCTGACGCAACATTCCAACCTGAAAGCAAATAGGTGGTAGTAATTTTCATTATTAGCAGTGAAACCATATCCCTGAAATACAAAAATAGAAAATAATTATGGTTAATACTGTCAACTTGGCTGGATTGAGACACCTAGGAGATTAGTAAAGCACACCTCTGGTGTGTCTATGAGGATGTTTCTAGAGATGATTAGATCACGAGGGCTCTGACTTACTGGTTTAATCTATTGATGGATTCAAAATTTGAACAGACTATCAGGAAGTACTGGAAACTTTACAAGGGGAGCCTCATTGGAAGACATAGGTTCTACTGGCCCCTTTCTGTTAACTCTTACTCTCTGCCTCCTGACTGCAGTAAGGTGAACAGCTCTGGCCACACACACCCATCTATCATCATGTTCTTGCCTCACCACCCGCCCAGAAACAATGCAGCCAACCAACCATGAACTATAATGGTAAGCCTTTAAACTGTTTGTCTCAGGTGTTTGTCACAGCAATAAAAATTAACATGACCTTTGTAATTATTTAACTCAAGTCTTCAAATGTGTATGTATGGTAATACTGCACTTCTCAGGCAGTCAATTATCTCGTTTATAATCCATAACACTGTCAAAAAATGAAGGATAAACAACTGTTCTAACATTTCTTGGTTTAGATGGAAACTCATGTCCTCTGTTTGATTTATTCTCCCCAACTCTCTTCATCAAAAAATTCAAGAGAAAAATCAACAGATATAAAGTTTTAAAATGTTGGAAACCAGGAATACTTTATAAAAAGTCTACAAAACTTGAAGAATAATTTCTATAAATCAAAGTGCAGATTATTAATCTCAGACAAAAAGACAATAGAAGGCTTATACTTACTATTTCAGACTTACAAGAAACCAGTTCTACCAATCAGAATAAGGAAGTTATCCTAATCCATTTTTCAACTGATACTAACAACAGCTATTTCAAACCCAGCTCTCACCTCCATAAGAATCCATCAGTATTTCTCTTGACAACCAGTTCAAATTTCACTTCCTGATAAGCAGGAAGGGAGAATGGGGAACTGAGATAATAATCACAATCACAAGACAGAATGGTATTTTTGTAAAAAACTAGAAATAAGCTTATAAGATATAGGGGTTAATGCAATTTTTAAAACTATAAGATTTTTGGAGGATGAGGGGGAGCTTGAAAAAGTCATCCTAAAGTTCAAACTAAAAAATAGTGAAAGAAAACCAATAAAGACCTGGGTGTAATGGTATACACCTGTGGTCCCAGCTACTCAGGAGGCTGAGGCAGGAAGATCCTTTGAGCCCAGGAATTCAAGGACAGCCTGGGTAATACAGCAAGACCCTATCTAAATACATATAACCGATAAGTAGAAAACTCTACTTTTACAAAAATACCTATGTGAATATTTGCTGAATTTCTGGGTGTAAAGCAGCTTTCTGAGCTTAAAACTAATGAAAAACTCATTTTTTAATGATGGACTTGACTATGTAAAAACATAAAAATCCTGTATGTCATTTTTATTTTTTCTAGTGCTGGGGATTGAACCTAGGTTCTCATGCAGGCTAGGCTAGCACTCTACTACTGGGCTATGTTCCTAGACTCCAAGACTAGATTTTAAAAACTCCAATTAAAATTAAAAGGTAAACAAGCCAAGAAAAAATTTACCCAAAAAAACCCCCAAAGAGTCTTAAACTTTTAGTATATAAAAAAAATTCAAACCAAAATTTAAAAAAACTTTAAGCCTTCCATAGAAAAATAATCCAAGAACAAGAATGATTCCCACACATAAAAAATAGATACCAAGAAGCATATGAAAAAAAGGTTTAATACCACTAGTAATCTGAGGACAATGAAAAATCCAGTGCCATTTTATGTCTATCAAGTTATAAATGTATCTTATAAAATAAGACCTACAAGGGGAAATTATTTAGGATCAGGGACCCACAGCATTCAGAAAAAATGAATCACAGCACCCTTTCTACAAGGCAAATGTGGTAGCCTGTAATAAAACCCTCAAAAATGTTTTTTTCTTTTTCTTTTTTGCCATATTGGGGTTGAACCCAGCACCTCTAGCTTGCTAGACAAGCGCTCTACCACTCTATATATGCCTCCAGGGCTGTTGTTTTTATTTTGTTTTTGAGATGGGATGTTCATGATCCTCCTGCCTCCACCTCCCAACTAGCTGGGATTACAGGCATGCACCACCATGCCAAATTCTTCATAAATATTCTTAACCTTGACTTGGTAAATTTTATTTCTAGAGATCTATGTTAAAAAAAAAAAAGAGATGTTAACAATTTATGAATTAGGTATGTTGTTGTTCTGTAAAAATTGAAAAAGATTGGAAGTCTAAATATTTTAAAATAAGGGAATTGTTGAATGAATACACTGAATGAATTGAATATATATCTAGATGATAAAATAAACAGATATTAAGATGCATCAGAATAACTAATATATAATAAAATGCTTACCATCTGCAGACATAAAGATGTAAAAACTACACTAAAAATCCCAATTTTATAAAGGATTTTTAAATAAGTAAACTTGTATAGCTTAAAGGAAATATAACAAAATGTTAACAGAGGTTAACTGATTCACAGTATTATTGGTTATTCTATTTTCTTCTTCATCCTTTGTCATCTTCTCTAAATTTTCTCCAATGGCTATTGCTTTTATAAGCAAAAAAATGACTGCTTTAAAAGAATGAGAATGACCCTAAGCCACCTACTTTGCTCTGATAGAGATCTTAAAGAGTCATTTGTTTAACACAAATTGAACAGTCTTAATTATTCATAGCTCCTAGCCCACAACCTGCTAGAAAATACAAAATTAGAAAATAAAGAAAAATAGGTACATACAATCATCAGTAGAAATGAGCAAGTACTTTTAGCAAAAATAGAAGGGAAAAAAGAGCATCACGCTACCCCTTAAAGTAGCCCTGCCTCTACAATCATAAAAACACACAACACGCATCATATATACGTAACCATCGGTTCTAACAAAGATACCAAGAGTAAAGATGTTGTATTTACTATCTACTGCTCTCTCTCCAAATAAACACACCCTTCCTTGAACTTTCAGTAGCTATTACCCTTTGACCTTCTATTACAAGTTAAGACAAAACAGGCTAGCAGAATCTTACAAACTTTTAATGATTTTCATAAGGCTGCTGGCAGCACGGAAGCTATTATGAACTCCTCAAATCTAAAAAAAATTCTTTGACCCAGGTTTACAAAGTCAAAGATAAACAAAAAAGGAAAAAATCTACCCCACTAGCTTTCTCCCTGCAGTATTTCATGATCCCTCTCATTTGGCTCTCTGCTATCACTAAAGTCACATATATACCATGAAAGCCTATATGCAGAAGAGAAAGGTTTGCTGGCATGGCTGTATTTAAGCATCTCTCCTTCCCCAGACTCCTTGCATAATGTGACACAGGGAACCTCTGAAGAGCACAGAAAAGGTTCTGGATTCGTGTCGGTTTCCCTGATCAGTTGGAGTTTGAGCCTCTTTATCTGTCACTAACAGATTAGAAAAATGCCTAAATTACATTTATTTTACATATCAAGGCAGACAGAGGGAGGAAAGTAAAATGTTTTCTGACAAAGAGCAGTGAAAGTACCTCTGGGTTACTCTGCTAATAAGAACTGCAGATAATGGAGTGCTAGAATCTAAAGAAACAGGGAAACACATGAGAAGAAGAGACTAACAGATAAAGTGCATGTTAAGATTTGTAAATGTAGATAGGCATGGTGATACATGCCTGGAAATCCCAGCACTAGGGAGGCAGAGGTAGGAAGACTGTGAGTTTGAGGCTACTTGGTGAGGCTGTGGATGTAGTTCAGTGGCAGAGGGCCCTAGGGTTAACCCCTGTACCACAAAAAATCTAAACTAAAATGCCAGAAGAGCTCCTCCAAGCCTAGCTAAAATCTTTTCAACACACTATACAACTGAAGTTAACAGCAAGAAATCTATCCCAAAAAAAGTTATTTTGAAGAAAGAACAAAAGCAGCAACAGACTCCCTTGCCTTCTCAGAAAAGAAAACACTGTTAACACTGAAAAAGGAAACCAGAGACGCACATTCCACTTAACTGTGTAACTGACTATCAGGCAACACTAAGTTCCTGGTCAGTAATGCAGATAACAGCACCAAGATCTTCACTAATGAGGTCTACAGCAAAACCAACGTGAGAAAGTGAAAAGATGATGCTGTTAACAGACTATATTGACATAAAAAATAAAGTGTACTTTGTGTAAATATAAAAGGATAAATGCAAACAAGATAAGAATTTGTGTACGGCTGACAGCAAGCATGCTAAATAATGTAATTCCCAGAGCTTATCCTTTCCAAACTTTTCTAGGCCCAAAGGCAAACAATCCCCAATTCCAGGCCATGAGAAAAACAATAATGCCCAAGATGTACACTTTCAACCACTCAAATGAGAACTGCTATTATTTTATTTTAAAATAATCATTAACTGGAGGAAACATAAGCACAGAAAAGCACAGCTAGTAACACATAAAAATAAAATAAGCCTATCAATCAAAGGCACCACTCTGGTAGACCTGCCTTTTCCACCCCACTCATCAATATCCAACCATCTCTCCATAAGTAACCATTGTTCTGACTTCTTGCATATGACCTATTAGTTTTCATTTGCCTGTTTTTGTACTTTATGTAAATACAATCAGACAGTATGTATTCTTGGGCTGGTGTCTTTTCACTTCACATTGCTTTTGAAAGTTGCCCATACTATTGCCTGAAGCAAAACCTCATTCATTTTCAATACTATACTATATTTTACTATATGGATACATAACTTTTTAAAAAATCCTCTTCTTCTCTATCACTGATGGACACTACACTGTACTCAGCTTCTAGGTACTAAGAATCCTGCAGTCATGAACAGAAGTACCATACATATGTACTGAGGGGAACTCATTTATTTGCCACCAACAATGTATAAGAGTTCCAGCTGTTTTGTGTTCTTAGAATAACTTACTATTCATCTTTTTAACTATTCTGGTGAGAATCTAAAGATATCCTGTGGTTTCAATTTGCATTTCCCTCATAACCAGTGCACCTGAGCACATTTGTTTATTGGCCATTTGATATCTTACTTTGCAAAAATCCCTATTATTTTGCTCATTCTTTCACTCAATCAACTTCTTATTAAATTATAGAGCTCTTAACATGTCCTTTGTTAATTACGTGTTGCAAGTACATAAAAAGTTCCTTGAGGAGGTTCCAAGAGGAACTAGAGGGAGGAAGCAGATAGCATGAGCTCCATAAAGTAAAAATCTTGCAGAGACGCTGGAGACACACCTGGTAGGAAAAACCACCAAGAAGAGGCAAAAATCCAACACCCCTGAACTCCCAGCCTGCACATAGCTTCCCCACACCACATTATACCGAGAAACCAGGAGGGCTCCCGTGCCGCCAGATGCTGGCTCCTGATCTGCTTGGGAGGCACAGACCAACAGGTGAGCAAGTAAGCAGCACGCGGTATTCCCACAGCCACCCCTGGGATAAACCAGCATAGCCCCCTGGACAGACTGACCTCTGCCCCACAAAATAAAAAAAACAAACTGAGTAATAAAGAATTGAAAAAGGCACATAGCAAAGAGGGCGGCATGCCTTGAGCTCTGGAGAAGGAGGGGGCAGGCAGCCGAGTGATTTGTAAACAAGCCTGCTGCAGAAGGCAGGTTTGGCAGTGCCAGCAAGCTTGGGGTGGGCAAGGTCTGCAACAGTGGCTGACAGGCGACATGCTCCACCAGAGAGTGGGGGAAGGGAAGTTCCCCACACGAACACTAAATGAACAAGGACTGCAACTGTAGCAGGCTGGTAAGACTCCAGACTGGAGAAAAGGGGAGGGGCAGGTGCCCGAGAGAACCCTAAATGAACAAAGTCTGCTGGAGTCGGTGGGGTGATGGCTCCCCACAGCGAACTGCAATAAATAAAGCCTGCAGCAGCAGCTGATAGTAGGTGGCAGGTGAGCCTCAGAGGGAAACAGAGCAGACAGAGGCTCACAAAGCTGTCTCCTGACCCAACCACCTGGCAAGAAAACCACAGTGCTACTAATTAAATACCAACACCAGAACTGGATGCTGAAGGAGCAACAGCAGAACTACTAAGACTGAAACAGCATGGTTTCTGGACCTGAAATTTTTATTCTTTTATAGTTTCATATATCTTTTCTATTTTTTTTCTCTTAAGTTATTTTTTTTCTTTTTATTATTATTTTTTCTCTTTTCTCCTTTGGTGAGACGTCAGAGCTACTACTCAAACACCAACATCAGGACTGGATACTGAAGGAGTAACACCACAACTATTAAGACTGAAACTTCATTGCATTTGAACCTGGGACTTTTTCTTTTTTTTTTCTCTCTAGTTTTTTCTTTTTGCTCTGTCTCTCTAAGGCTTGTTTAGTTCACTGGTAATTAGTACACTATCTCTCCCTCTTTATTTCTTTGGCTATTTTGTTGGTGGTGGTGGTGGTGGTGGTGGTTTTTTTTTCCTTTTTTCTTTTCCTTCTTTGCTCTCTTTCTCCTCTTACCCTTCCATTCTAGATATCATTATTCTTACTATTACAAGCTAGATAATACTAAATTACATACAGTACAGGGACAGTAAATCACCAAGTGGAATGATGGGAAGAAGGAAAAAGGATAGAAACCAATTTTCCCCCCAAATAATAAATTAGTACAGGAACCAAAGGGAAATAAAGAAAACAGAAACCCAGATCCAGACTCCAACAAAACAAAGATAAACTATGCCAAAGAACCCAATGAAGCCCACAAGAACACTATGAAAGAATCCTGAAAGTAATCAATGAGAATTTTATCGAGATGATACTGGATGTGGTCAACCAAAATGTAGAGGAGACACTCAAGAAATTCCAAGAGAGATTCCAAGATGGCGGCTAGAGGTAGGAAGCAGAAAGCGACCCTCTTATAGTGAAATCTTGGAGAGACGCTGGAGACACACTTTGCAGGCATAATCACCGAGAAAAGGCATAACTTTGACCCCTCCACATCTCCAGACGACGCAGAGAATCTCCACTTAACGTTAAACGGAGAAACGAGGAGAGCCCCCGGGGCCGCCAGTGGCTGGCGCCCATACGGCTTGGGAAGATGCGGACCAGGTGAGCTTCGCGGTACCGCGGTAGCCCGACAGACAAGCCTGGGCCAGAGCAGCATAGCCCCCTGGACAGACTGACCTCCACCCGGGAAAAAAAGAGAAACTGAGTAATAAGCAATAAGAACAGTTAAGACACGCTGGAAAGAGGGTGGGGCGCCCTGAGCGCTGAAGATTGGGGGAAGGGAATCCTTCCCGGGACTGTAAATAAACAAGCCGGGCGGGCTGGAGAGCCTCTGGCGGGAGCAGGGCGCGCGCCCAGCAACCAGGAGCGGGGCAGCTTGTGAGTAGAGGGAAGACCCACTTCCCACGTGAACTGTAAACAAACATGGCGGCCGGCAGGAGCAGCAGCACCACCCAGTAAGCAGGAGCAGGAAAGCTGCTGAAAGTGGCAGTGGGAGGAAAACTTCAGAGGAGAGGGGCTCCCACATGAACTGTAAATAAACACGCAGGCCTGACAACGCAGGCCTGACAACGCAGGGCAGTGTCACCTTTCCCAGTGCTTGGAAAGGGGAAAGCCTGTAGCAGAGGCTCCCGCACAGGAGAACTCTGAACAAACAAAGCCTGTGGGACCAGGTGAGTGCTAAGCTCACCCCAGAGATCTGCATAAATAACGCAGCCAGATACAGGCTGAGAGCAGCAGGCAGGCAAGCCACAGTTGCAGATACCACTTTCAGAACTGTCTCCAGACGCTTTTTTTTCTTTTTCTCCCTACCTTTGATGAGAGAACAACCGAATTACACCTGCAAGCCGAAAAACTTACTGAAACTGTATTGCATTTGAACTAGGGACACTTGGTTGTGCTTTTTTTTTTTTTTGTGAGTGTGTGTGTGTGAGTGTATAGTTTTGTTCTACTTTATGCATACCCTTTGATGAGACAACTACAGAACAACATCTGAGGCACCAACTCCAGGACTGGAGATTGAGACAGACACCCAAATTATTAAGACTGAAACTGCATTGCATATAAACTTGGAAGTTTTTTGGTTTTTTTTTTTTAATTTTCTATTTTCCATTTTATTTTAATTCATTTTTATATATAGATATTACTTTCATTTACTTATTTTTTATTTTTTTTATCTTTGATTTTCAATCCTCTGTCTCTCTAATGTCTGTTCAGCTTACTGTCGATTAGTACACTAACACTCCCTGTTTATACCTTTGAAACTCTCTTGTCTGATACCTTGTTCTGCTTTCTCCCTCTTGTCTGTATATTTGTTTTCCCCTTTTCTTTAACTTCTTGCTTTCCATCTCAGCTCATTCTTCCATTCTAAATATTACCATTGTTATTATTACAAGCTAGAAAATACTTAATTACACACAGTACAGGGACAGTAACAACACCAAGGACAATGACGGGAAGACAGAAAAAACAGGGAAACCAGTTTCCCCACAGCAAAAAAGTAGTACAGGAACCAGAGGGGAATGAAGAGAACAGAAACTCAGATCCAGACTCCAACAAAATGAAGATAAACTATGCCAAAGGACCCAATGAAGCCCACAAGAATAATTTAAAAGAAGACATACTACAAGTACTCAATGAGAATTTTATAGAGATGATACTGGATAGGGTCAACCAAAATGTACAGTACAGGAGACACTCAAGAAATTCCAAGACAATAAAAATAGAGAATTTGAAAAAGCAAAAGAAGAAATAAAGGAAACCATAGAAGCACTGTATAAACACCAAAGTGAAAGAGAGAACACAATGAATAAATGGATAAATGAACTCAGGACAAAAATAGACAACAATAAAGAAGAAAACTGCCAGGATATGGAAAACCTCAGAAAAAAGAACGAAACAGAACTGAAAAACAAAATGGAAGGCCAATCCAGCAGAATAGAACAAACAGAAGACAGAATCTCAGAACTTGAAGATGAAATGGTAATTAAAGGAAAAACCAAAGAACTATTAATTAAACAACTCAAGACATGTGAAAAGAAAATGCAAGAACTCACTGACTCCATCAAAAGACCAAACTTGAGAATCATGGGCATCAAAGAAGGAGAAGAGGTGCAAGCGAAGGGAATGCGTAATACATTCAACAAAATAATAACGGAAAATTTCCCAAATCTAGAGAAAGATATTCCCATACAAATGCAAGAGGCCTCCAGGACACCAAACAGACCAGATCAAAATAGAACTACTCCACGACATATCATCATTAAAACAACAAGTTCAGAAACTAAGGAAAGAATATTGAAGGCTGTAACAGAGAAAAAACAAGTAACATACAAAGGTAAACCCATCAAAATCACAGCAGACTTCTCAACAGAAACATTAAAAGCAAGAAGAGCGTGGGGTGAGATCTTCCGGGCACTGAATGAAAATAACTTCAACCCCAGGATACTCTACCCAGCAAAGCTATCATTCAAAATAGATGGAGCAATAAAAGTCTTCCATGATAAGCAGAAACTAAAACAATATGTGACCACAAAGCCACCATTACAAAAGATTCTGCAAGGGATCCTGCACACAGAAAGTGACACCCAACTTAACCATCAAAAGGCAGGCAGCACCAAACTACAGGATAAGAAAAAGCAAGACAGTAGAGAGTAACATCAAGTTAGGTACACACAATCAAACCTTCAAATAACTAAGACAACTAAATGGCAGGAATCACCACATACCTATCAGTACTAACACTTAATGTTAATGGACTTAATTCACCCATCAAAAGACACCGTTTGACAAAATGGATTAAAAAAGAAGATCCAACAATTTGTTGCTTACAGGAGACTCATCTCACCGACAGAAATAAGCATAGGCTTAGGATGAAAGGCTGGAAGAAGATTTACCAAGCCAATGGCCCCCGAAAACAAGCAGGAGTAGCAATACTTATCTCTGACAAAGTAGACTTCAAACCTACATTGATCAAACGAGATAAAGAAGGACATTCCATACTAATAAAAGGGAAAATACACCAAAAGGAAATAATAATCATCAATCTGTACGCACCCAATGTCAATGCACCCAATTTCATCAAACATACCCTGAAAGACCTAAAAGCATATACAAACGCCAACACAGTGGTTGTGGGAGACTTTAACACTCCATTATCATCAATACATAGGTCATCCAAACAAAAACTCAATAAAGAAATCCAAGATCTAAAATATGCAATAGATCAAGTGGACCTAGTAGATGTCTACAGAACATTTCATCCAACCTCTACACAATATACATTCTTCTCAGCAGCCCATGGAACCTTCTCCAAAATAGATCATATCCTAGGGCACAAAGCAAGCCTCAGCAAATATATGAAAATAGAAATAATACCATGCATACTATCTGACCACAATGCATTAAAAGTAGAACTCAACAACAAAAGTAAAGACAAAAAACATGCAAACAGCTGGAAACTAAATAACTCATTACTTAATGAAGAGTGGATCATCGATGCAATAAAAGAGGAAATTAAAAAGTTCCTGGAAGTCAATGAAAATGAAAACACAACTTACCAGAACCTATGGAACACAACAAAGGCAGTCCTGAAAGTTTATAGCCATGACTGCATATATTAAAAAGACAGAAAGATTTCAAATCAATGACCTAATGCTACATCTCAAACTCCTAGAAAAACAAGAACAAGCAAATCCCAAAACAAACAGGAGAGAAATAATAAAAATAAGTGCTGAAATCAATGAAGTAGAAACAACAACAAAAAAAACAAAGATTAATGAAACAAAAAATGTTTCTTTGAAAAAATAAACAAGATCAACAGACCCCTGGCAAACCTGACTAAAATGAGGAGAGAAAAAACCCAAATCAATAAAATCAGGAATGTAAAAGGGGAGATAACAACAAACACCATGGAAATCCAGGAAATCATCAGAGACTACTTTGAGAACCTATATTCTAATAAATTTGAAAATCTTAAAGAAATGGACAGATTTCTAGATACTTATGATCATCCAAAACTGAACCAAGAGGACATTAATTACCTGAATAGATCTATAACACAAAATGAAATTGAAGCAGCAATCAAGAGTCTCCCAAAAAAGAAAAGTCCAGGACCTGATGGATTCTCTGCTAAATTCTATCAGACATTTAAAGAAGAACTAATACCAACCCTCCTTAAACTGTTCCATGAAATAGAAAGGGAAGGAAAACTGCCTAACTCATTTTATGAAGCCAGTATTACACTCATCCCAAAACCAGGCAAAGACACCTCCAAAAAGGAGAACTACAGGCCAATCTCCTTAATGAACATCAATGCAAAAATACTCAATAAAATAATGGCAAACCAAATTCAACAACACATCAAAAAGATCATACACCACGACCAAGTCGGATTCATCCCAAGAATGCAGGGGTGGTTCAACATACGCAAATCTATAAATGTAATACAGCACATTAATAGAAGCAAAGACAAAAACAACTTCTTTTTTCCTTTTTCTTTTATTATTCATATGTGCATACAAGGCTTGGTTCATTTCTCCCCCCTGCCCCCACCCGACAAAAACAACTTGATCATCTCAGTAGATGCAGAAAAAGCTTTTGACAAGATCCAACACCATTTCATGATAAAAGCTCTAAGAAAACCAGGAATAGAAGGAATGTACCTCAACATTATAAAAGCTATTTATGACAAACCTACAGCCAACATTATACTTAATGGTGAAAAACTGAAACCATTCTCTCTAAAATCAGGAATGAGACAAGGATGCCCACTATCCCCACTCCTATTCAACATAGTACTGGAATTCCTAGCCAGAGCAATTAGGCAAGAAGAAGAAATAAAAGGAATACAAATAGGTAAAGAAACTGTCAAAATATCCTATTTGCAGATAATATTATCCTATACCTTAAAAACCCAAAAATCTCTACCCAAAGACTCCTAGACACCATCAACAGCTATATCAAGGTGGCAGGATACAAAATGAACTTACAAAAATCATTAGCTTTTCTATACACTAAAAATAAGCAAACTGAGAAAGAATATATGAAAACAATTCCATTTACAATAGCCTCAAAAAAAAAAAATCAAATACCTAGGAGTAAACTTAACAAAGGATGTGAGTGACCTCTACAAGGAAAACTATAAACCCCTGAAGAAAGAGATTGAGGAAGACTACAGAAGGTGGAGAGATCTCCCATGCTCATGGATTGGTAGAATTAACATAGTAAAAATGGCTATACTACCAAAAGCAATATACATGTTTAATGCAATTCCCATCAAAATCCCAATGACATTCATTAAAGAGACTGAAAAATCTACCCTAAAATTCATTTGGAAACATAAGAGACTGTAAATAGCCAAGGCAATACTCAGGAAAAAGAACAATGCTGGAGGTATCATGATACCCGACTTCAAACTATTACAAAGCAATAGTAACAAAAACATGGTACTGGCATAAAAACAGACATGAAGACCAGTGGAATAGAACAGAGGACCCAGATATGAATCCACACAACTATACCCAACTTATTTTTGACAAATGTGCTAAAAATAAACGATGGAGAAAAGACAGCCTCAACAAAAGCTGTTGGGAAAATGGTCAGCAGTCTGTAAAAAACTGAAACTAGATCCATGTTTATCACCCTGTACTAGTTTTAACTCAAAATTGATCAAGAGCCTTAATATCAGACCCCCAAACTCTAAAGATGGTACAGGAAAGAGTAGGAAACACTTTGGAACTAATAGGTATAGGCAAGGACTTCCTCAATAGAATCCCAGCAGCTCAGCAACTAAGACATAGCATAGATAAATGGGACTTCATAAAACTAAACAGCTTCTGCTCAACAAAAGAAATGGTCTCTAAACTGAAGAGACCACAGAGTGGGAGAAAATATTTGCCAGCTACACATCAGACAAAGGACTGATAACCAGAATATACAGGGAACTCAAAAACTAAACTCTCCCAAAATTAATGAACCAATAAAAAAATGGGCAAGTGAACTAAACAGAACTTTCTCAAAAGAAGAAATTCAAATGGCCAAAAAACACATGAAAAAATGCTCACCATCTCTAGGATAAAGGAAATGCAAATCCAAACCACACTAAGATTCCACCTCACCCCTGTTAGAATAGCCATCATTAGAAACACCACCACCAACAGGTGCTGGCGAGGATGTGGGGAAAAAGGAACCCTTTTACACTGCTTGTGGGAATGGAAACTAGTACAACCACTCTGGAAAAAAATTTGAAGGCTTCTTAAAAATCTAAATGTAGATCTGCCATATAATCCAGCAATCCCACTCCTGGAGATATACTTAAAGTAATGCAACACAGGTTACTCCAGAGGCACTTGCACACCATGTTTATTGCAGCACTATTCACAATAGCCAAGTTATGGAAACAGCCAAGATGCCCCACTACTGACGAATAGATTAAGAAAATGTGGTATGGATACATAATGGAATTCTACTCAGCCATGAAGAAGAATGAAATCTTATCACTCACAAATAAATGGATGGAACTGGAGAATATTATCCTGAGTGAGATTAGCCAGGCTCAGAACACCAAAAGTCATATGTTCTCCCTCATGCGGACTTTAGATCAAGGGCAAACACAGCAAGGGGACTGGACTTTGGTCACATGATAAGGTGAGAGCACACAAGGGAGGTATGAGGATTGGTAAGAAACCCAAAAAAACATGGTAACATTTGATGTCCTCAAAGCAAAAGAACTAATGCAGAAACTTTAAAGCGACAGAGGCCAAAAGGAGAAGGGGACCACGAACTAGAGAAAAGGTTAGTTCGAGAAGAATTAATTTAGACAGTAACACACGTGTACAGGAAAGCAATGCGAGTCAATTCCCTGTATAGCTATCCTTATCTCAACTAGCAAAAACCCCTGGTCCTCCTTATTAATGTACATACTCTCTCTTCAACAAAATTAGAGATAAGGGCAAAACAGTTTCTGCCTGGAAGCGAGGGGGTGGGGGGGGAGCAGGAGGGGACGGGGGTAGGGAAGGATGTGGGGGGGGAAGGGGGGAGAAATGACCCTAACATTGTATGCACATAAAAATAAAAAATATATTTTTTAAAGTTTCTTATTTTAATATAGCCCAAATTATTAATCTTTTTTTAGAACTATTTTTAACAAATTTTTCACTGCCCTCAGGTCATTAAGCTATTCTATCTCATATTCTAGAAGATTTTTAATCAACCCATATTTAAATCTATAACCCATCTAAAACTGTATTTGGTATATAGCATGAAGTAGAAATCAAAGTCTTTTCCCCTACTTTGTTATTGCACCAATTATTGAAAAGACTCCCCACCACTTTTCAGTATCACTTTGTCATTAATCAAATGTTCACATATATGGGGACTCTGTCATGAGATCCTCTTCTGTTCCACTGGTGTTTTATTTTATTCCTACAAAAATACCATCTTGTACTTAACATCTTTTTAAATAAATCTTGTTGTCTAGTACTCTAAGTCCTCCACCTTAACTCCTCTTCATCAAGACTGTCTTGGCTATTTTTACATAAATTTGAGAATCAACCTTGTCAATTTCCATTAAAAAATATAATGGTGTTTTGATTAGAGTAACACTAGACCTATATGTCAATTTTGGCAAAACCATACCTCTAAAATACTAAGTCTATGAATATACTCTGATTCTTTCATTTATTTCAGTTTTAATTTCGTTCCATAATTTAGAGCTTTCTATGTGGAAGTTTTTACCTCTTTCATTGGATGTACTGTATTTCATGCGTTTTTATACTTGTCAATGGTGTCTTTTTTTAAGCTTCATTTTTAACTGCTTTCTGCTGGTATACAGAACACAAAACTGATGTTTGTGTAATAACCTTGAATTCAGCAACCTGCTGTATTCATTTGTTAATTCTAACAGTATGGCATAGGTAATTTGGACTTTCTATGTACAAGCCACATATTACTACAGTAGTGTTCCTTTCCAATCTTTGTACCTTGTATTTTTCTTGCTTTGTTACACAGTCTAAGCCTCCACTATGTGATTAAAAAAAATAAAAGTGGTGGCATCAGGCACCCTTATCTCATTCACAATTTCTGAAGGAAAGCTTTTAATATTTCACATTGCTTTTTTTTTTTTTTTGCTCTGTTTCTTGTATATTCTTTTGTCAGATTAAAGAAGTTCCCCTTAACTTCTAGTTTGCTATGAGATTTTAAATATTTTCATGAGTGGATAACTGAATTTTATTAATTCTCTTCCTGGAACATCTGAAATAATTACAGGTTTCTTTCTCTTGTACTATAGTGAGTTGTGTTGATTTGTAAATGTTAAACCAACATTAAAGGCTTAGAACAAACCTAACTAGATCATGATGTAATAGCCTTTCTATACATTGCTCAATTAACTTTGCTAATATTTTGTTGGAGTTTCATATTCATAACAAATTGGCTTAATTTTCCTTTCTTTTTATGTCTTTGTTACGTTTTGAAATCGAGGTTATGCTTCTTCATAAAAGGAGTGAGTTAAAATACTTTTTTTCTGCTCTCTGAAACATTTTATATAAAATTAGTGCTACTTATTCATTTTTCTGATCTAGTATCAATAAGAAAAATTTTTACACACCTATCAATTTTAGTATATATTAATTGTACAGGGGTTGTAGTATTTTCACACACGCATGTAACATACTTTGACCATATTCACCTTTATTGCTTTTTTCTATTCACTTTCTCCCTTCCCCCCATTTTTGCAACTGTAGAGGGTTTCATTACTGTGTGCAAACATGCATATATAGTTAATTCAATCATACTCACTCCCCCCATGTTCCCCCTCCTGCTAGTTCCCTCCTACAAACAGTTCCCCTTTTATACTCATGTCTAGATTTTAGGTCTTGATTCCACGTATGAGAGAATATGCAATATTTATCTTTCTCAGTCTGGCTTATTTCACTTAATATGATGATCTCCAGTTCCATCCATTTCCCTGCAAAGACATTTCATCCTTCTTTATGGCTGAAAAATATCCATTGTGTATGTATACCACATTTTCTTTATCCAATCATCAGAAGTTTGGCATCCAGGCTGATTCAATTATTTGACTATTATATATAGTGCTGATATAAACATGGATATGCAAGTATTTCTACTGTATACTGACTTACATTCCTCGTATGTCTACGAGTGGTAGACTGGATCATAATGGTATCTACTTTTAGTTTTTTGAGAAACCTCCACACTGATTTCCATAGCGGCTGCACTAATTTCAGTTCCCACCAACAGTGTATTAGGTTCCTTTTTCCCTGCATCCTCACATTTGCTATAGTTTGTTTTCTTCATATTGCCATTCTGACTGGCTTATGAAAGGATTTCAGTGTCCTTCTGACTTTCATTTCCTTTATGGTTAAGGATGTTAGTCATTTCTTCAGGTATTTATTGGTCATTTGTTTCTTCTTTTGAGAACTGTCTGTTTAGTTCATATGCCATTTACTAATTGCATTATTTTTCTTTTGGTGTTTAATTTTCCGGGCTCTTTATATGTTCTGGATATTAATCCCCTGTCAGATAAACAGCAATCAAACATTTTCTCCCACTCTGTGGGCTGTCTCTTCATTCTGGTGATTATTTTTTTTGCTACGCAGAAGCTTAGCAATGTGATGAAATCCCACTTGTCACTTCTTACTCTTATTTCCTGAACATTGGAGTGCTATTCAGAAAGTCACTTCCTATACCTACATCTTCATGTTTTCCTGTAGTAGTTTCAAAGTTTCAGATTATTCACAACTTTGTCTTAATTTACAAATACACAGATTTTCAAGGTATCTTTTTCTAACTTGTTTCCACTATGTTCAGAGAACAGAACAAATCTATGGCTTCAAGCCTTTGAACTGCATCAAGATTTACTTTATGCTCCAGCACATGGTTAATTTTGGTAAGAATCCTGCTGTGCAATGTTCTGTCCGTACGAATCGGGTCAAGTGTGCCGATCATGCTGCTCAAGTCTGCATCCTTACTGATGTGTGTCCCTGCTTCGATCAGTCCCTAAAAATGTGCTAAAATCCCCAACTGTAACTGTGGCTTCATCCATTTTCTCTTGCAGTTCTGATACTTTTTTCATACAGAGAAAAAGAGACAAAAAGAATTTTATTTTAAAATTATTTTATTATATACTTAGAAAGTTTAGCTTTTGCTTTTTTTGCTTGTTTTTGTATTTGTTTTGTCCTAGCTTGAGCCTCTCTCCAGAAGTACAACCTGAGCCAAAGACTTCTGGAGATGTCTCAGGAAGCCAAGTGAGGAGACAGGAAGAGGCAGGCAGGGAAGGAAGGAGGGTGGTACAGTGTGTGTTCCGAGCAGATCACTATACTAGCAGCTGGGGATAAATGCCCCTGGGAACCCGCGATGGAACCAGACAGAAGGTGTTCAGAACTGTCCCTCTGAAGGATGGAAAGCTGGGGAGATTTTACTTACCAATTTTTCCCTCTACTACTTGAGGATTGGCCAAGGAGTGTTAATTCCCCCATACTTCTGTATTTCACTTGAGCACCTGCTCCAGAGAAAGAAGATATAGGATGCTACTTATGCAGAGAGAGCTGTATATAATTGCTAAAATGAAATTGGGAGCAAAGGGGATGTGGTACAGAGCACAAAGAATGTCTGTGACAATCACATATCCTGAAATTTCATATTTTGTCATTATCAAGTGCTGCTCTTCAAGTTTAGCAATGTTCTTTGCTTCTGCTTTAAATATACTTTTTCTGATATATAGTTACACCATCTTTCTATTTGAAGTATTTGGATGCTATACATTTTTATTTTACCTTTTATCATCAACCTTCTCACACATTTATCATCATCAAATGTGCTTAATTGTCTTTACCCAGTTGGCCAATTTTTATGTTTTAAGTAGGCCCGTTATTTCATTTCTATTTAATGAATGTATTTGAATTTAAACTTACCACCTTAAATGCTATTTGCACTTAATAAGCTATGTACTTTTTTCCTC
The DNA here is from genome assembly GCF_047511655.1 of Castor canadensis. NCBI lineage: Eukaryota > Metazoa > Chordata > Mammalia > Rodentia > Castoridae > Castor > Castor canadensis. The sequence goes on along the minus strand of NC_133402.1, from coordinate 55,891,150 downwards.
CCTTTACTTGCCTTCTTTGGGACTGATTCCATTTTTCTCCTTCTATTATGTTGGAAAATGTACTATACTAGTGTATACTTTTCTTGGCTCTCTCAAGATTAAAACATGGATTTCTGATATAACAAGTCTAACAATTAGTAATTGTATCACTTCCCAGGCAACCCAAGGACTATGGAAATATTTTAAATTCTTCTTATCTGAAACCTGACTTAAATACGCCATCATTGCACAATTCCACATATATATTAAACTCAAAAGGGCACTGTGCCCTTTTCCAGTGCAGGCCTGCTGTGATAAATTTTATTAAATTTTGTTGGTCTGAAATGCCTTATCTCAGCTTTATTCTGGTAGAGAATTCTGGTTTGGCAGGAAGAAAGTCGTTTTCTTTCCTTGTTTTTGGTTGTCACTGTTTTAGCTGACAAGACAGTTGTTAAGAGCTGCTTGTTGGTAATCTTTTTTAAAAACTGCTTTTCAGATTTTCTCTTTGTCTTTAGTCTTCAATCCAGGTAAATAATTTACTTTTATTTATATTGCTTGGGATTCTTAAGACTTCTTAAATATGTGGCTGACTCACTTTTGGCAAAATCGCAAACAATACTTCTTCAAATATTGTTTGTGCCCATTCTTTCTTCCCTCTTTCAGATACTCCAAAACCATTTTAACAAGTGTTAAACCTTCTCACAGTATCCTCTTTCTCTTATCCTTTCATCTTCTAACATTTTGTCCTTTATTCCACACATTTTCTTGTCTGGAACTTCCAGTTCATTAATGATCGGTTAATCTTTAAGGCCCTAATTTCAATTATTAGTTCGAGTCTAAAATTTCCAATCATTCCACTTTTTCATAGTTTTCCATTCTTTCTTGAAATCCTCAATCTTAGTAAATACTGCAATTGTAAAATGTGAACATGACAATGCCAACATTTATATCTATCATGGATCTATTTCTGTTTCCTATTGCTCCTGTTGTCATTTTTATTGTCTTGCCTCCTTGCATGTCTGGGGTTATTTTATTATTGCATATTAATTGTACAAAGGGGTTTTATTGTGATATTTCCATACAGGCACACAATATATATTGATCATATTCTCCCCATTACTCTCTCTTATCTACCCCTTGTGTTTTCTACAATTTTATATATGCATACAATGTACTTCAATCATTTTCACCTCCACCATTTTCCTCTTTCTTCTTCCCCCCTCCTGCTGGTGTCCTCCCCCACAAACAGTCCCCTTTTACATTCATGTCATACTTTTAGGTCTATATTCTGCATATGAAAGAAAAGGTGATATCTGTCTCCGAGTCTGGCTTGTTTTGCTTAACATATGATCTACAGTTCCATCCATTTTCCTGCAAACGATGTAATTTCATTCTTCTTTATTGATGAATAATACTCCACTGTGTATATATATATTTTTTCTTAATCCATTCACCTGTTGATTGGCACTTTGGCTGATTGCATTGCTCAGCTATTGTGAATAATGCTATAATAAGCAAAGGTGCAGATATATCTATTGTATGCTGACTTACATTTCTTTGGAGATATGCCGTGTCAGTGTTCTTTTCTGGGTATTACATTTACACAATTATTTAAAGAAATAATTTGAGACTTAGAATGCTGTTTTCTCCTTTGTAGAACATTTGAGTTTGCTTCTTCTAGATTCCTGGAAGCCCTAACACTGTGGAGACAGCCAGGGACAGCAGCACTCCAAGATCACCTTAAGGTGGTTTCAGGGATTTAAATGTTTGAAGCTGAATGGTCCTACCCAAAGTAAGGAGGGCCTCAATGCCACTTGGGGCACCAAATGCTTGATTTCTTCAGTCCCCTGAAGTTACCAAAACTCCCATTCAGTCTTTCATCTTCTCTTCTCAACTGTCTTCCCTAGTTTCAGCTGATAATGGCCCCAAACCCTGAACTTACTGCTCTGGTTTTCTAGTTTAGCCAGATCCTGGCCTGGTAATCCTTCACTATCCTGTGAACATTTAACTTCAAATATGTGTTTTTAAATCTAACTTACTTATTTATCCTCAGCAGGAAGATTGGCCCAAACTACTTAATTTACCATTACCAAATGTTAAATCCGAAAGATTCACATCTAAATAAAAACAGAATTTTATAGCATGACCAAACTTTTAATCAGGCCTGAAACAAGAACAAAAACATTTTTAGACAGATAAGATCTCAAAAAGTATGCTCTACCAAAATGGAAAAGTAAAATTATAAAAATAACAAATTTACAGGCATAGTGTTACACACCTATAATCCCAGTACTAGGGAGGCTGAAGAAGAGAGGTCAAGGATTAAAGGTTAGTCTGGGTACATAGCAATACTCTGTCTCAAAAAAACAAAGAGGAAGGAAGAAGAGGAAGAGCAGGAGCAGGAGAATAAGAGGACATAAAGGAACAAGAGAGAAAAGCATGGAGACCCTCAAGAGAAATGGTACAGGAGCTCCCAAGATGACAGCCAGCCAGCTTCCCTCAAAAGCAACCTACCTGCCATTGAGAATGCTTAGCTCAGGAAAGGCAACATCACAGGGAAAAAACAAGTTAAAAAATGGGTAATCTGATATGTCCGAACATACAAAATAAGAAAAGTCCTACACCGTGTCAGAGAATTCAGAAGGAATCAACATTATATGCTTAAGAAGAGCAAATAAAAATGTAACAATTATTAATTTCCAGAAAGTAAAATATAGTACGAGAATAAGTTTGATTACACTTATAATTATCTGACTCAGGGTGAATGATACTTACCTTCTTCATTGTGCAAGTACTCAATGCTAAGCAAACAAAACATTAGGATATATACTTCTGGCGGGATGAAGGGATGGCAATCATATCTAAGCCAGCAAAACCCTCATCTTTCATAACAGCAAGTCATTAGACAAATAGCTAAAACAAAAAATTAGGAAGCAGTATAAAATGCTACTTAGGAATGGGAGAATACCAAAAGAAATACCAAAAGAGCAGGGTGCCGGTGGCTCACACCTGTAATCCTAGCTACTCAGGAGACAGAGATCAGGAGGATTGTGTTTCAAAGCCAGTCCAGGCAAGTAGTTGATGAGATCCTATCTTGAAAATCCCATCACAAAAAAGGGCTGGTGTAGGCCCTGAGTTCAAACCCCAGTATCACACACACACAAAAAAAGAAATACCAAAAGAAAGAGTTATGGGTATTGAAATTACTGCCTCAGAGAAACAATCATTCTAGGTTCAAAAGGTAGTTTTTTTTTTTTTATTATAAGCCTTAAGAAATGGTTTTTTATCTTTATTTATTATGATAAGTATAAATATTAAGTGAGAAAAGGATTTATTTATGTACCAGTGTCTGGTTCATAATGGGCACTCAACAAAATTTAAATTTCTTAAAGAAAACGAGGTTAAATGCTGCGAGTGAGGGAGTGACATTAGTTAGAAAAATGGGAGTCAAGATTTGTATAGAAAAAGAAAGAACTGAAGTATCTCTTTTTCTCTAGTGCTGGGAATTGAACCCAGAGCCTCACATGCTAAGCAAGTGCCCTATCACTACATTAAAATGTAGCTACATTTAATTATAATTTTCAAAGTAGTTTCTTATATAATAATTCAATCTTCACAACAATGCTGAGACACATGCATTGTGTCTAAATTTTACACACGATGAAACAGACAAGTTACTTGTCAAAGGGCAATCAGCTAAAAAGAATCAGAGCCAGAACTCTAAATTCCTTACCTGTTGCATCAGGTCAACCTCTCCTATAGGAAGCTATAAAATAACAGCAGTAGAAATGTCCATCAAAACCAACCCAACCCCAGCACTGTAATCAGAAATCAGCATTAACTTTCACAATGAATTGTTTACGCTACTGCTCCTCCCTGTTTGATCTGCAGGGGGCTAGTGCTGGTCACAAACAGCAATCCAGCACAAGAGAGGGAGCTAAAAGTGGAAGTAAATCAACTGTGCCATGAAACACGCTGCTTAGAGCAAATTACATTCTTATACAGCAAAACATTCTCAAAGAAGGACATAATTCTGATGCAAGTTTTTCATCTCATCACAGACCTGTCATTTAGGTAGCATTGGTTCTTACCATAGGACTAACTGTACTTTTCAAACAAATAGAACGACAAAAATTTAAAGCCCTAATATCTAGTTCTTGTATCATGTACTTCTCAAATGAGATTATTAACATATGTTGAAAGAAGAATCTTAATGAAATGCAAATTCACAAACTCTATAAAACAGATTCCCATTATTAGTGTTTCATGGAAATACTTCTAGAGATTTAATCAATTTTTAGCAACCCAATCAATGAAGCAGCAAATTACCCAGAGAGCTGAAATTCTAAATTTCTTGTATGTCCCATGCAAACTTGTAATCTTGGAATCCTTATCACAGAACCCATCCATTCAATCCCTTTTCTCTGAGGCAATAGTAATGGCAATAACACCCTTGACATAAAAACCAAGCCAGAGGAGTAAGTTCAAACTGAGCCTCAGAGTGACTAAATATTCTCATAACTACAAATATGGGAATTTCTTTAATGGGTTTCCAACAAAATAAATAACCTAGATATCCATGTATGCAGTGCTTTTCTTAACCAGAAAACCACTTTCACTTCAACTTACTAAACATAACTGCTTTTGTTTTGTCCTAAGAGAAATAAATAAGTAGTAGCTAAAGTAGCTTACCAGAAAAGGATCATGGGACCCTGCCTAAATTGTTTAACGTGATTATCTTTTAGTGTACTTTTTCATCTTCTTCTATAGCTTTGCATGGTGTAATTTCAAAATGTATTCTCAAAAGATCTACTAAACTTTAAAATAAAATTCCAGTTTAGTAAACGTATTTATAGAAATCTGAATTTGATATAGCCAATATTACTCTGTAATGCCTGGACACAAAGAACAAGCCTAATCTTTTCCTTGTCATATGAAACATTTCTATGTTTCATTTGGGTATGACACTACTGATAAGTGTCATCAACCTAAGCATAATCTCAACGTGCACCACTCACACCACTGTACCTGAGTAAGCCGGTAACGGCCTGGATGAATTATGATCCTACTGGTAGGAAAAGACATCAAAGGGGGGCTTGGAATTAATGTTTACCTACAACTCTCTGGTCCTTCTCAGATTAACATCCATGCCAAAAACCTAAGAGGCAACTTTTGCACTTTCTGCTTTCCTTGCAATATTCAGTGTAGTTCTTCCTATTGTACCAGCTAAATTATGAGAAAAGAAATCAGCAAATACTACTGAACTTTTCCCAAAAATTATCAATATCAATGAATGGTGGGGTGGTAAGTAATTTTATTTTCTTCTTTTCCTTTAATTTTCAACAAAGGTAAATTTAAATGGGTTTTCTTTGGTTTTGTTTTTTGCAGTGTCAGGTATCAAACTCAAGGCCTTGTAAATGCTAGGCAAGCATTCTAACACTAAGCTACATCCACACTCTGATTTTTGTTTTAAATCTAGGAAAAGAGGCAAATATATTGTTGAGTCAAGGACTCAACTTTTTTTTTTTTTTTTTTTTGGCAGTGCTGGGGATCAAACCCAAGGCCTCATACATGTTAGGCAAGCAACCTATCACTGACAGTACCCACAACCCTCAACTTTGTTTTTTAACTAGCTATATAGTAAGGCCAAAAAACAACTTCCACTAAACTCAGTGCATGTTGATATGAACTGATGAAAGTTACACAAAGATTTGTGATATCCTTTTACATTTTTAAAAACAATTTTGTATATATTACATGTGTTCAAGGTAAAATGGTCCTTGAAATAAAAGCTAATGTCTTTATACATTTTCACAATGAATTTTTCTTCTAAAAAAAAAAACCATCAGAATTAGAATAAAAAACAAAAAAACTTGGTACCCAAATGCTTTCTTCAACAAATAAGAAACACGTTTAATATAAAAGTTAAGGTCAAAATATCAAGAAAAGAGAGAGTTAAGTGCTCTACCTCTTTGTGTTTCATATCCAACTGGCTCCTGAGTGTCTTAAGTTCCCGATCACGGATGTCCAAGCAAGTTTCTAGAGCATGTGTCTGGCCTTCCCATTCAGATTTTTTATGAGCCACCATTATGTCAATCTGTTTCATGAGCTCTTGAAGTTCTGCTTCACAAGATGTCAAAAAACCCCTGAAAATAATAGACCAAATACAGAACATATGTCCAAGTGGCTTTTCATCTTTCACATACAAAAATACAGCAGACTAAGCCCACTTAAGGAACAACGTCAATAATAAACTATCAGAAACAAGGAACAGTATTCCTGAGATTTTGCTTTCATTGCTCATATTAAGGTTACTTATCCCATAAATTGTTTTTCCCTCCTTTAATGAGAAACCTAAAACCTAAGTCATTTGGTCAAACACAGATTGACATTGTAGGTATGGCTTGTGGAGTGAGACTTCCACAGCTAACAGGGAGATCTTCTGTAATATTTTAGGGAAGTTTTTAGAAAGAATCCAGGCAAGCCTATGGCACACTCTTATCTAGCTAATAAAAGGCATTGGAAGCAAGCAAGCTATTGTGCAGTAAAGTGGTAATTCAACTTTAAGAGTTGTTTCAAGAAATTCATCCTTGAGCCAGATTTAGTTCAACTATTTCTTCCCTTATTTGAACTATTTCTTCTTCCTTATTAGAAACCTACCGCAAGCTACCTTTCTACTGTAAACTTACTAATGTCATCTTTCAGGAGATGCCACACTTTGCAGAGGTGAAACAGATGAACGTGGACATATCAGATTCAAAGATGTTTCCAGGAATGCCCACTAAAAGCTCTAACTACTAAGGTTTAAATACTTTTTCAAAAAATCATGTGTTCTACGTGTCACAGACCTCTGTAATTTTAATTTTGCTTTTGAGAGTAGAAAACTTAAGCTTCACATTGCTGAGACGAAGCAAGCATCCCAAGGAGAGATGCTGTCCACAAACATGACATGGATCCACTCAGCTTTTGCTCATCACTTTTGCTTCTGCACCCAAAGCATAGCATAGTCAAAGGCATAAATAACTCAGATATGCTCTATGAACTGCGGTGAGGCAGCATTCAAAGTCAAAATAAAACTTACCCACCACGCCCCCGATTTTGTATTCCTTCCAACAAAGCCTCCATCACTAAATCCCCTTTGCTGCAGCAACTGAGAAAACAAAACAAAAACCACAAGAAAAATGTCATGACAAAATTCATTGTGCTAAATTCTAACATTCCAACTTTAAGAACAGGAATGTCAGCATACAAATCACAATGAAAAATGCAGCACTTCTTATATGACTATAAAAGCAAAGATTATCACTTAAAAATTGTCAGAACCAAATACGTTTTAGACTAACAGAAAATGAAGTTATCCTAATTGTTGTTGACTCTCCCAGCATGACTATCAAATATTTCATTGTTCTATACCTAGTTCCTAGTGTCTAGGGGCGGGAGGCCAGGGGTCTTTCTAGCAAGGAACACTGACACAACCCTCTTACAAAATGAGAGGGAGAAATTGGAAGCCACACCCATCAGAGGAAAAGAACAGTTCTATTTCACAAAGAACTACAAATTTCTTTTTCAAAATAAGAGATATTACAAAAAGGTGGAATGCATTGAGATTAAGCTCTCTGGTCTTCACCATGGGAAAGGCACACCCAGTGCTTCCTGGAACATCCTCCCTCCACTGTACCTCATCACAGACTTTTTCACAGGAGTTACAAATTACTTAAGAGTTGAAAATAAAGTTTTTGCACATCCTCTTTCCCTTGTAGACCACTCATCGCTCAAGGGCAGAAAACCAATTTTATTCACTTCTATAGCTCCAGATCTTAGTGTTTCAACATGGCATGAACTAGAGCCCTTGGCTAAATTCACCTTGCCTCCTCTCCTTCTTCTGCCTTACCCTACCTGGGCAAACAGATCATAGCTGCAGGACTAGCAGAAAAAGTGAGGGAGACAGAACAGACTGTCGCGAAGGAGAGTGGAGTGAGAAAGGGCAAATGACCCTTAAGTTCAGAAGTACCAAGGAGCAGCATGTGCTCTAGGTTTCTTGCCTCTCATTATAAATTATCAGGCCATGTTTCCTTCCTAAGAAACTGCTTTCTTTCCTTAAGCTTCAAAGCCTCAACCCTAAATTATAGCCTTTAGACAATGACCAAAGACAGGGCTGCGGAGGTTCTGCCCCTTTGTCCAAAAGCCTCATATAAAATCATATTGCTCTGAAAAATAGATTCCTTTACTCACAACCAATTTAGTGCTACACTAACCACTTTATACACAGGAATGAAAGACATGGTCCTTCTTAAGGAATTAAGAGTCCAGCATGCAACTGAAAAACTTAATAAAAATGCTTCCCCATCACGACAAATATGGCGACAGAGGGATGTACAGGGCATTCCAGAGACAAAGAAGAAGGCAAGAAGACTGGAAAACACAACCCTTGCACCTTATTTGCATTTATTTCTAAAGGGACTAACAAGGAGTGTTAACTCTCCATGCATAAATGGGACAGAGAGGAATTTTCTTCTGGCTAGTTTATCTGACATATTTCAGCAACATTACACAAGGTAAAAACCTAAGGAACAAGATTCCCACATTCTATTCCACTTTCTTTCAAACTATGGTAAGTTCTCTTAGAATAGAAAACTGGGAGAATCACACAGTGGAGAGCAGGGAGACATTCTTACGCAACCAACTAGTTACATCTCCTTCAACTTCACTTTTTGCATCTGTAACACGAAGGGCATAAATAGTAATTGCCAAGGTTGTTTTTTTCCAGCTTTCTCTAAAAGTCAATTAAATGTCTAAGAATTTAATAGAATTTTATAGTAAGAATTATGCCCCTGACAAACTACATGGGTATTTACTAAATATATGGGAAAGTGCTACTACAGTTATTCTGAACTATTGCTACTAAAATTATACTTCTTTTGGTCATGTTATTCTTAAACAGTAATATATTTGTTAATACACAGTTCGTTAATACTTTGGATGACATTATTTAATAATTAACAATATTTACAGTAGCTGCTAAAAGTCACTGATCTACCTGCCTTTTATACTGCCGGTAATTCAATCTTCACAGCACTCAGAAAAGACAGGCACTCTGACTGAGGAACGTGAGACTTAGAGGGTGAAAGAACATGGCTGTGGTAAACTACAAATTATAGTGCTAAGATTCAAACCTAGGCATTGTGACTCTCAAGTCCCAGCCAATGTGCAATTTGTTACAGTTTTCAGGTCTCAAGATCACAATGCAAATATCACTTAAGAAACTGCAGAACCTAATACACTTTAAACTAAAGAAAATAAAATCATCTTAATTGATGCTGATACTCCCCTGTGTGGCTGATTGTCCTATGACTAGTTCCTAAGGTAAGAGAATACCAGCATATCTTCTTTTGGTTTAATAGTATCTTTTGGTGAGAAAGTTAAACTGAAGCATGAAATCACCTTGTGACCACCAGGGGGCAGCAGCACAATAATGAAATAGTTCATAACAGCCATTTCAGAAATTGAAATAATGGTCTAGCACTGAGACTTAGACTTAAAATAAGACAAAGAACTTAAACAATGGAAGCACTGGACCAGCAACATCCTTTGTAGAACATAAACTTGCTGGGCCAGGTGCTGTGGTTCGTGCCTGTAATCCCAGTTACTTGGAGGCAGAGATCAGAATGGTAGTTCAAGGCCAGCCTGGGGAAAAACTTAGCAAGACCCACCCCCCTCCCAAAAAATAGGCCAGGTTTGGTGGTATACACTGTAATCCCAGATACACAGGAGGCAAAGGTAGGAGGATCAAGGTCTCAGGCAGGCTTGTGGAAAAAAATGCAAAACCCTAACTGAAAAAATTTAAAGAGAGAGAGAGACAGACAGAGAGACAGAGAGAGAGAGAGAAAGAGAGAGAGAGACAGACAGACAACACTGAAGTAAAAGGGCCGGGGATGTAACACAAGTAGTAAAGTACTTGCCTAGCAAGCATGAGGCCCTGAGTTCAAACCCCAAAAAAAGGAAAGAAAGAAAAGGACAACACTAATGTTTAACGCCTCTAACAATAACTTCACCATCTGTCTGAGTAGCCGCCAAACACCACCTGTTCTCATTCCTTAGGATTAAGTAAATAGCAGGAACTCATATTTTCTGTGGAACCTTTGCTGTTTCTCCTTGCTACATCCTAATTCTGTTCCTAACCAACCGGACCCTCATTCAATAAAGTTAGATATTCTGTGTCTGTATAACAAATACAAATTTTACTTAAAAAATTTAGTAATTTGCTACTCCTAACACTAACATGAAGTGCTAAGGTGGTAAAGAAGAAACTGTGAAGCTTCTGTAACTGATACAATCTTACTCATGTCTGCAGGCAGACATCAACAAGAGAATTTATTAATTATAACAGGCATTTGAAATGAAGACTATTTTATATCAGTGAAATTTGGAAATGAATGGTTCAAGAAAATACAAGGTGTTTTTTTTTTTCTTCAAGTTTAGGGAACAGGGAAAACAATTTAAATCTTAAAAAATATAAATAGGATGTCTAATAAAAAGCAAATCTTTGAAATTCACTAACATATTAGGATTTAAGAACTAGAATGCACTTAAAGGCCTCTTAACCTTTTACAGATTAGGAAAATATGCCCAACATCAAATTACTCATGACACACAGAAAGAAAAAAATTACGCCTACAATTATGAATAAATGTATACATACTAAGAGAAGGATAATGCCTGCCTGAGGAGGATAATGCAGCTCTGTCCCTTTACTTTGGTGTCATTGTAACTACACAGATCTGTGGCTGTCTCAGGTACACTTCAGCTCATAAACTATGGCCAATGAGCAATCAACAATATTGACTGTTTCCCAGAAAAGCTCCTCTATAAACTTAAGGAAGAAAAAAATCAGCAGATAAGGTAGATAATTTTTTAAAGAAGATTGCCCAAACTATGATTCAAAATCCAGAAAGAATAATGACAAAAACTAAGAATTATCAGTACTTAAACTTTTACATGAAAAATTCCATAAGGAAAGCTAACAGAAAAATGACAAAAATATTCGCAAGTTTTATCACAAAGGTTTAATATTACCCTAATATATAAATAGCTTATAAAATTATGAAAAAAAAAAGAAATCTCTAGAAAAATGTGTAAGAGATATGAACAAGCAGGATACAGAAAAAGAAATGCAAGTGACCTAAGGTATATGGGCTTTGCCCATAGTAAGAGAAATGCCAATTAAAATCCTTTCTTCTGTATCAGATTAACCAAAAATTTAAAACTTTACAATATACTTGGATAATAAGGCTATGGGAAAATAGGCACTCACATACATTGTAGGTAGAAATGCAAGACTGGTTGATTGACTGATTGAGATTTACCATTTGATCCAAAGTGTTTCCTCTAGTAATCTATTCCCAAAAAAATGACAAAAACATAAAATATGCATAAAGGATATTCACTGCTGCATTATTTGTGAAGTAGGAAACACCAAAATGCTTACCAACAAAGATTAGTCAAATATTCACCAACAGAATACTATGAAAATGTAAAAAGGGATAAAAATCACTACGTGCTTCTAGGGAGGGATCTATTACAAGGTAATAAACAAAATAGTACCCACAACATGTTCTTATCTAAGGAAAGAAGTCCTGGGTGTATGTGTGTGCATATTTAGGTACATTTTTAATGCAAGAATAAGCCAAAAGCTACTAGAAACAATACCTTTGAGGAGGGATGACATAATAAGGATGGAAGAAATAGGAATGAAAGCTAAACTTCTCTATATGAACCTTGTTTAAAACTAGAAACAATATGAAATAAATCAACCATCAGCTGGATACCAAGTTGACCGCTAACCACAGACAAATGGCTTTTCTACACCCTCACAACACAGCAATTTTACTGTGCACACCCTAGCAGCATACATCCTAAGGACGAAAACAAACTGCAAAAAATCCCAAGCGCTATTCAGGATTGCACTGCTAGTAAGTAGTATCATTCACTTGTAATCTTTATACGTAACACAGGATTTTAAAAACTAATTATATTAATGGGATTAAGTATCAAGATTTTCAGCAAGAGAAAAATATGCAAATATAAAATGTTAAAAACCTACAAAATTAAGTTTAAATTGGAAAGTGTGAGCTCTGTATTTTTTAATTTTATTTTTCAATTAGCATACAGTGACAATTCCTTAGACATGTACAGTGTACTTTGAACAAGTCCAGCCCCTCTGTGGGGGTGGACTTACTCCCTTACTCCCTTCTCTTACCCCCTTTTTAAAGTGTTTGGCAGGTTTCATTATGTTTTATGTATCATACTTCAATCTTCTTCATCCCTTTTTTAAAAACATAATTTTCAACTCTGGCCACTGTAAATCCTAAAATCAATGACCAACCTAGTAGCAGGAACAACTCTCTCCCACACACTGTGCTCTCTAAATACCACCTCCCACTCAAAGGGCCAGGACTCTGAAGGCCAGAAATGTACAAATGAGCCAGGAATAAGTTTTACCAGAAAGCAAGGAAATTATCAAAACTACTGATCTATCAAATGGAATAGTAGCCAACTTAACAGGGCTCCCACTGGATAATTTCCATCTTTGGGTATCAAAATCAATTTTGATATCAAAAAAATAATGATTGTAGTATGTTGAGACAATTTGAATACATTAAAGTCATAAGTTCATGATGATAATTTTTTAAAAGTAAAAAAGCAAAAGTCCTCATGGTTACCTTTGGAGGTCGCTAGGCCACCAACTCATTACTGTAGTCTGAAAATAGAGGGAAAGAATTAAGCATTTTCCTTGCCTTCTCTGCACAAACTGTATTTCAGGGTAGTCAAACAGCTGATGAGGGAAAGTTCTTCTAAATAGTCCCAGCTAATAAATACTAAAGGGATGAAAGAATCAGAAAACCACCACTTTGCAGCTTTTTCTGCAGTAATAGTTACAGGCGCTGCTAATCTAGGAAATGATTTCCCCGTGAAGTAAAAGGCTTTTGGACAATTTCACGGTAGATGGATTGGTCACTGAAACCCACTACACAGAAAAATCTTAACATCACAAAAGGAGAGAACTCAGACATTACCTGCCTTTCTGAAAATTAATGCAACAGAAAGTACATTTTCATAATCTGAAATCTACATCTATGAAGTCTTCTTGAACCCCCCCCTTCAAATGTTGACTCTAATCAAGCTTCTGTATCACTGGTGCAGAACTTCCTGCAATTAGAGAAATACTTTACACTGGCACTGTTCAAACAGTAACCAACAGACACCTATAACTACTGAGCACTTCAAATGTGGCTGATCAACAAGGGAACTGAACTTTTCATTTTATTTCACTTTAATTAAACACAGCTGGTTGATGGCTACTATACTGGATAGAGTAATGCTTGATCTAGCAACTGCTGAGAGGACACAAAGGGACTAGAGGTACACGTTAAAGGGTACCACATGGCACAATTAGCTAAAGTCAGAAGGGTAAAGAAAAGGGGGGAGGTGAAGGAACTGCTATAGGTTAAAATATTTTAAAGGCAGCAAGTGACTCTCTGGAATTTGGATCCAAACAAGCTAAAGACAGATATGGGGCAGCTGGGGAAATCTCAACTCTGATTGGATACTGGCATTACAGAATATTCATTCATGTAAATGTAAAGATAGTACTGTGGTTTTGTTAAAACTGAAATAAACCTAGCTCTTGGGAGGGAAAACAGCTATGACAAAAGTGTGCGACATCATCTGCCACCACACAATGAGATGAGGAGGGACCAGGCAAAGGTCTTCTACCTCACTACAGGAGAAAAGAGCACCAGTCCAATGAATATACATAATTTTCACAAATAGTTTTTAAAACTTGAATCTACGTACATTTTAAAGGGCTGTGTGTCTGAACGTTTGCAAATCCCTAACCCATTTTACTATTCTGATCTTTGTAATGATATAGTCAAAAGACAAGGGGCTCAGGATAAAAATTAATTTAAAGTTGCCACTGCATTCCAAATAAAAAAAATGCACGCTTTATTATATCATTAAGCTACAGCTATTAAGTCTAAATGTAGATACCTAAAGATGTGTAGTCAATGATCCCTACCTTCCTCTTCACATAAAAACTAAACGCAAGTATATGAAGAACTGTTTAAAAGACACCTCTATAAGACTGCTTTATTAAAGAAATGTTTAAAAATTAATAGGTCTAAGGAGGCAGATGTAATAAGGCTGGGGGAAGCTACTTTATGCAAATACATGTACCACAATATAACTATAATGAAAACCGTATTACACATGTACGGTTATAAATAGTTACATTACAGTAACCTTAACTGAAAAGTCGTCTCCAACATCACTCATCCATGCTCCCTGACTTTGTTTTGGATCTAGACTTGCTGTTCCGTTATCTTCACCATTAAAGTGTCAAGAAACTGCTGAAGTCTTTACTCCCATTTCCTGAGTAGGAAGTATAAAGTGCTTCTCCCTTTTCCCCCCACTTCTCCTTCATCCTGCTATAGTTAAAAAAAAAAAAATCCTTGCTTAAAAAAAAATAATTAAGGAAAGAGAAGGGGGGAGAAGAGGGAGGAACCTGTCCCTTTAAAACCTTCACTTAATATTTCCCATCCCCGATTTTGTATGCACGGAGCCAGCACTAAGTCCCCAACTTCAGTCCTTCACGATTTCTGCCACATTCCGTACCTCTCGTGCTAAATAGTAACGTTTAAACCAGCTCACTTTTAAAAAATTGCTAACTGTAATGTCGCATCATGAATGAGCCGGCATCACCTGCCGTTAATGGCTAGGTCGCCCCGAAGCAGGAGCTCCGGGGGTGGTGCGGAGTCCCCCCCTAAAAAAAGTGGGCTCCGCGGGAAGACGGGGCTCCGGGGCGGCCTGCCCACCCGTATCCTCCGGGGCGCCCCCGCGGCCCGGCCCGGCCCGGGAAGGGCTGACCACCTGGCTGGGCCGCAGGCAGCAGCGGGAGGCGCCATGCCCGCTTTCTCTAGGCCGCAGGGCGGAGGCCGCCAGGCGGAGGGGCAGGGAGCCGCAGCGGAATCGGACCGGCAGCGGCGACTCGCGGACGGCGGCGGGGACCAGCCGCGAGCCATGCGGCCGAAAAGTCAGCGGCACCACAGCGGCCAGGGCCGCCTAGGGACCAGGGCACGCTGGCCCCTCCCCTGTCCTCCGTGCGCACAGGCGGTTACAGGACTACCACGAGCGCGGCTCCGGGCCTTCCGGGCGTTACCTGGGGCGGGGCCGCGCACGCGCGCCACCGCCAAGCTTACGTCCAGCCTCCGGCGTCGGCACGTTCGTTTCGCCCACTGCCCCCTCACTTTTATACAGTCTTCTTCCGACCTCCCCTACGCGAGAGCAAATGGGCTCACCCACATCCGGACTCTCAGAGCAGCGCCCGCGCGTCACGTGCCCTGGGGGCGTGGTCTGGAAGAACCTGGTGCGCCTTCTGCGGGTAAGGGTTCCCCATGCTTCGGGCCTTGGTCTCAGAGGGACGGGAACGCGTTCATGCCTGAGCGTCACCGTCTCTGCGCGCCCAGCGGGCGAGGCCTATGCCCTCACCCCGCTCTCGTGTTCATTTTCTCAGTTGCACACCGTGTCGCATGGAAAAGAACCTGCGTGGCGAAGCTAGACCTCCCCCTCTGTGCTTCCGCTTTGGTGTAGCCAGCCTCCGGGCCGGAAGCGGCGTGCTCACGCCGTGGTACGGACGATGGGGGCCTGCGAGGCTCAGTTCGAGAGCCGGGAAAAGTTCGCCTGCTTTCGTCGTAGAAATGCATGTTTACAAAGCTGTAAAACGTATGTCTGTCTCGGGGGACGCACGCATCGCCTGTCTGGAAAGACATATCTGGGCAGGGTGACAGGGTCCTCGGTTGGTGTCATGCCCTGCGCCCAGGGATCTATGGGACTGGGGGGAGAATTGGGTTCTGGCTGCGCTCTCTGCCTGGGGTTTGGAGGACGTCCTCTGAAAGACCCCGCCTAGGAGCTAAGATTTTTTAGACGGTGGGCTAGCGGGAAAAATGAGGGGGGAAAAAAGAGAGCATTCCAGGCTTTGAGACTGTCACATGCCTAAGAACAGTTTGTTTAGGAAACTGGAAATGGCCAGTGTTTGGGACAGTGGGCGGGACCTGAGCATCGCCTGTCTTGATGCTTCCCTGTTTTCCAGGCCCTTAGAGGTGAAGTAACTTAGCTCTTCACCCTGGAAATGAGGTGACCCTGAAGAGCTGCTGTTCCTTTTGTGTTAGGAAGGAAGAGTGGGCATTAGGGATAACGAAAGGGGCTTTTAAATGCAGAGGGTGGAAAGCATGACGAAGTTGGAAGTGTTTTTGAAGAGGGACAGGTGAAAAACTAGTGAGGCCAAATTGTGGGAAGAACTGCTAAGGAATCATTTGTGCAAAATGTATAGATAACAGTTGGAGACAGTAATTCCCAAGTTATCAATCGCCACGAAGTTGACCTAACTTGTTTAATGGGTATAGGTAGGACAAGAAGCAAGCATTCAAAGACAGAAATCTTGCCGAAGCTGGAGTGATTTGATGAAACTTTACAAAAAAGTGAAATCTATATGGGTCTGGGAAAATCTGCAGATTTAAATCAGAGGAGTGGATGAGGGGATTCCATGGGACTGAGCAGCAAGGACAAAGGTTTTCTACTGACATATTCTTCAACTTGTTTGACTTATCCACTGGGTGGTACTGGATGAATTCCAAGTAAAACGTTAAAACCTCACCAGGTTCACTGATGGCTGCATTAGCTGTGAACCTTTTTTCCTGAATCAATACTCATGTCAAAAACCCCTTCCCCAGGGCAGGTACAGTGACTCACATCTGTAATCTCAGCAACTTGAGAGGCAGAGGTCTGGAGGATCAAGGTTTGAGGCCCGCTCAGGCAAAGAGTCAGCAAGACACCTCCCCTCCAAAACCACAGTGTGTTGGTTCGTAGCTGTCATCTCAACTACTTGAGAGACATACATAGGAGGATTGTGGTCCATGCCCCCTTGGGCAAAAAAACATGAGACCTTACCTAAAAGAACCAAAGCAGAAAGGGCTGGGAGTGTGGCTCAAGTAGTAGAGAGCCTGTTAGCAAATGTGAAGGCCCTGAGTTCAAACTCCAATACCACCACCAAAAAAAAAGAAAAAATCCCCACCCCAGCCTGGGTTATAGTTATCACACACGTAAGGCTATCTTGTCATTACACTATTGGAGACAAGTACAGACTTGTATGACAGAGTTGAATTCAACTCCCAAAAATTACTTCTTGTGTGTGTGTCCATCATCTCAGAAACTAGGAGAGGTTGAAAGTACCACTGTGCTACTGACTTCAGAGCCTTTGAGATTGCCACTTTGTAGCAGGGAGCACCTAAGGTGATGTCTTTGATGAGACAGGGCCCAAACTTAGAAACAGGAAACTCAGAAGTCCTCTCTGAGCTGACCAGCTCTTTAGATTACATTGTAGTTGTTTTAAGAGAAAACTGAGGAATGAGCCATACTCAGGGAGCTAAGTAAACATCCTGACCACTCGGACCAGACATTGAAGGGAGTGTAGCATTAAAAATCAGGGAAGGCCTGGCCCAGCGGCTCACAGCTGTAATACCAGCTCCACAGGAGGTGGAGATCTAGAAAATAGAGGTTCAAACCCAGCCCACACAAGAAGTTAGCAAGACCCCACACCTCAACCAACAAACCAGGTATAGTGGGTTACACCTATGAGGCCAGCCCCAGGCAAAAACATGACCCTATCTAAAAAATTACGTAAAACAAAAAAGTTGGGTTTAAGTGGTAGAGTACCTGCCTAGCAAGCAGGCGCTGAGTTCAAAAGCCAGTACCACCAAACAAGAAAAAAGGGAAGAGACCCCAAAGGGAGGCAGAAACTGGAGCAGCCTGGAGTTCTGCACTATTGTGCACCTGGAGGTACTCCTTTCAGAGCTCAGCCTGGATGCTTTCTTAAGAAAGGAAGCCATTTTTTCCATATAAATTCCACTGCCAGCATTGTTCTTGCCTTGACGATTTGTGTCAGGCCGCTGGTTGGTCACCTGGCACATCCCAGCTCAGTGTTATCTCAGTATGATCATTAGCTCCTGTGCCTAAGAATGCCAAGGTTTGAGCAAAGGACAGGTATACACTCTAAAGCACTTGTCAGCTGATGTGGGAGAACTGTGATCTTACAAATAAATTGTCACCTGACCTATACAAGATGAGCCTTTCCCAGGGGGATGTTGAACAAAAAAATCCTGGCACTGGATCACACCATCTCCTCAGTCCTCACATTGAAGTAACCTCTTTGACTTACAGGTCTGACAAGGTCAAAGCTGCAGGAAAATGGACAGTGAGGTACAGAGGGATGGAAGGATTTTGGACCTGATTGATGATGCTTGGCGAGAAGACAAGCTGCCCTATGAAGATGTCGCGATACCACTGGTAGGTTAGAATTTGGGCTGAGGATGATGGGTTCAAGGCATGAGCTACAAAAACCTTGTGGAGGTGGGATATCAATGGAAGGTGAACTAGTCAGACAAAGAAATCAAAGCTGTAGCATTCTTTAACTCTAGAAGCCTCTGGAGAGCAGCTAGCTTATCTCTAATTGAAGAGAAATGGGCTTCAGAGAACTGACATGACCAGCTCAGGGATTATACCAAGATTGGAGCTCAGATTTTTTTTTGGGGGGGGGGGTGGTACTGGCTTTGAACTTGGGGTTTTGCACATGCTAGGTGTGCACTCTCCCACCTGTGCCATGTCCTCGGCCCTTTTTTGCTTTAGTTATTTTTCAGATGGAGTTTTGCATTTTTGCCCAGGGCCTGCCTTAAACCTTGATTTTCCTGCCTGTGCCCAGGTATCACAAGGGCACCACCACCACACCTGGCTTGTTAGCGGCGGTAGGATCTTGCTAACTTTTTCCTAAACTGGCCTTAAACTTCTGTCCTCCTAATCTCTGCCTCCTGAGTAGCTAGGATTGCAGACTTGGGCCAACACTCCTGACCTGGAGCCCACATTTTCTGAGCCTTATTCTGTCTACCACACCAAAGCCAGAGGTAAAGCAAATAATGAAAGTTTAGCATATATGACATGGAGAAACAAGAAGTAATAGCATATATGTTTCTTATTTCCCTGCCTTGTCTTGTCAGTCTATAGAAATCTTTATAAACCCACATTCTTGGGACACACACCTATGCTAGGTTCTATAGAAAATATTCAGAAGATAGCTGGCTTTTCTTCTTTTGCAATTAGGCCAATAGACTCCTCTTTTCTTTCCTAATCACTGGACTTCTCTCCAGAATGGAACTTGCTGAATCTCATGTAATAAATAATCCCCAAATTTTGCTTGTAGAAATGTTTATTAAAGCTCTCATTTACGTCACAGAGGCCTAACAATAAGAAGAACAGGGTCTGAAGACTTCTTTAAAGTGTGCCAGCTGCTCTGAGAAGAGCAGTTAATAAAATATGACTTACAGGGATATTGTCTGCTGCTGCTATTTACAGAGATATAAAATATTCAGCTCACCCACATGTTCATTTAAGAACAACAAATAGTAATATAATCAATGAGTAATATACTTATCAAATAATAAGTCAATTTAGTTTAAGTTTAGGAAAATAGTGAAAAGAAAGAGCATAATAAGACTATATTATATCCTTATTAGAAATATAGCTGCCATTTATTGAGTGTCAGTTTTATACTATGGACTGATGTTGAAGACTTACATTCTTTCTAATCTGTAAAGGAGATGGTATCGTCTGCATTTGCAGGCAAAGAGTAGGATCAGAAGGGGAGCTCACCCCAAGGCTGGTAGCTGGGAAGTTGGACTTCACACCTAGGCCTGCGAAGCTCCAAATCCTGTCTTGTAAGCTTTTGTTCATTCGCTCATTTGACACACATTTCTTCAAAGCCTACTATATGCCATAAGACCATGTGAACGTATGAACATAAGATACAGTTTGTGCCCTGAGTGTGTGTGGGGTGGAGGATTCCTAAGTAGGCAACACACATAAATAATTAATTATAATGATAAAATAGTCTAAGTGGGCTGCGAACAGCCATGTAGTGTAGTGACTGATTGCCTGGTATGACCAAAAGTTTAGTGGGGTAGATGAGAGAACCCCAGCAGAGGGAAATGACAGGTGCAGGTTTTGGGAGATAGTGAGACATTCGGGGGGATGGCGGATTGCACTTGTGACATAAGTAGGCACAAAAGTTGGACACAGGTTTGTAGAGGGGTATTTGTTGCCAGACTTAGTCCTCATCCTCTGGATATCTAGGTATAAATGGTCTTCAGAGCAAGACTGCCGTGCTTAGATTTGGCTTTTAGAAAATCACATTAGCAGCATGGGTAGAGATGGCCTGGTCTGGAGATTCAGCTAGTGAGACCGAGTAAGAAGCTATTGCAGTGGTCTGGTCAAGGGGCGGAGGACTGGAACAACAACAACAAAATAGTGGAGACTTTACCAAGTTCTATAGAGCAAGATTTGGGGACCATTTATGTGATAGGGAATGAGGAAAAGGGGCATTTCCCTGCTGACTTCCAGGTGGTAGCTTGGCCCTGTTGCTAATCCATACCTTTCCTTGTCTTGAAATTCTAAAGCAGTCTGTGCACATCAATTTAGCTTTTTCTAGAAACAACAACTATTTATCTCACAGTTTTATCACTCAGCTAGTAGGTCTTCCCGTCCGTACCAACTCAGGTAATCTACGCTAGGCTTGCTGTGTTGTGCTCTGAACCAGTAGACTGGCTAGGGGTTGGGTGAGCCAGGATGATCTCACATGACTGGCAGTCAGCAGGATGTCCCTGGGTGATGAGGTGACTGGGCCTTGTTCTCTCATGATTCAGCAAGCTAGTCTAGATTTCTCAGCCTTGGGACTGAAAGCAGTATCAGAGGGAACTGCAGAGTCTCATAGAACAGCTCACTAATACCACAGCGGCATTCTGCTCACCAAAGCAAGTCACATGTTCAGTCCAAATGCAAGACTGGGGAAATAGATTCCTCTTTTTTATAGGAGTAGCTGCGAAGAGTTCCAGCCAATGGTTGTGTTTATTATACTTGGCTGTGTAGGCACATATGCAATTTTTATGCACTGGTATTCATTGCAAGAGACAATATTCACCAAACGAGAGACACATTTTTTTTTAGAAAGCATATCACAGATGAGTTTAAGCAGAATCGTCTGCCTCTGAATTAAATAATTCATTAACAAATGTTATACTTCATTAACAAATTGTTAGACCAAGCTTCTTTTTATGTTTACTAGAGAATGATAGCTCTTTCAAATATGTACAGGTATGTTTGACTCTCAGTCTTAAATTTGGAAAGTAAGATGTATGTGAGTCAGATACACTTGTACATTGTATAAGTAAATATCATTTAATACATATTGAACATAACTCTAAAGGAGAAAAACCTTCACATGAAAATTCAGTGGTTTACCATTGTAAGAAAACTCGTTAAGTGGGAATTGGTGTTTGCCGAGTTTTATGTTGCCCTACTTCACCACTAGGGGGAGATCTCTATCCCGTTAAATTTTAGTGTCCCTCACCACCTCTACCTTTGTTGCAACAAGCATGTTGGGTGCAGCATAATTTCTTGATAAATTTCCTGTATTTAATGAATATGCCAGAAAATCTAGTGTGATTTTAAAGCACACTCTCAAAAAAGACTTAGTATTGTCTCTTCAGTGTTGTAGCCACTCATAATAACAGCAGATATCCCTGGAGCTCTGGATGCCCACACAGTGCTACGCCCTAAGTCTATATTACCCCATTTACTCCTTACAGAAGTCCTATGGGATGATGGTTGCTTTTTCTCCCATTTGCCAAAAAAGGAAACAAAGGCCCCACAGGTTTGAACAGCCTGCCCAAGTAACGCAGCAAATGGTAGAGTCTTGGGCTTGAATCCTGATTGACTGCCAGAAGCCTCTGCCCTCAGTCCCTTTGCCATCCTGCCTCTGCACAAATGCCAGTGACAGTGCCCATGGTTCCTTCCTAAGACAGACCAGGCCACATTGGAGCGGTGCTTCTCAGCTCTTTCTTTAGGTACACACATAGTTGTGTGTTGCCTGTTCCAAGGAACTCACAGGCTTTGATTCCAGGTGCCCTTGAGTCAGATTGTTGTTCTGAATTTCTACTGTACCTTTTCAGAATGAACTTCCTGAACCTGAACAAGACAACGGTGGCACCACAGAATCTGTGAAAGAACAAGAAATGAAGTGGACAGACTTGGCCTTACAGTATCTCCATGAGAATGTTCCCCCCATTGGAAACTAGGCTCCTTCTTGAGGATGGATTTTTCAGAAAAATGTAGATAAAAAATATTTTCTTTCAGTCTCTGAATTCAAATCTTTGAGTAATAAGTCAACACTCAAAAATGTATACCCACTTAGTTTGTAGCAGCAAAGTGCAATGAAAATACTCAGAATGAGAAACTGAGATTTCTCAGGAATGCAAAATATTTAGCTCTGTAAACCTAAAATTCTTCATTCAGTTTTTTGTGTTTGAATGTAATTGCTTAAACATTTGTTTTGAACTCTGATTTTGCCTCAAAACTTCATATCAAAGTGTAACATTTCCAAAATACTTATATGTGTCCTGTGACACAGGTGGTTGAAAATATAAAAGAGAAAGACAAAGAAAGAAGCCAGGCATGAGAGTTATTGACTTCCCATATTTCCCCACTTCAGAGGCATTCTGACTAGATTTAGCCTGGAGATAAATATGCCTTATATAGGCGTCCCATTCACTGGTTACTGGGATTCCTATGATTCCCAGGCTATTTTCAAACTTTAGATAAGTTTTCAGATTAAAAAGTTATCTGATAGTCACCTCTGCTCTCACTACTGCTGCCTTTGGTGCCACTGGAAAGGTTCTTTGGCTAGATGGACCGACCAATGATTTTATTCAGAAATGGCATCTTTTATTTTCAAAACCCTTCAGATATAACCAAAACACATTATTTAGCACATTTAGTACTAAATAATGTAGCACAATATTTAGTGCTACATTTGTATGGAAATTTATAGTTTGCCACATACATTCATGCATTTCTATCTCCTGCAGTTACTTCTTCTCACCCTTCTTTACTGGTATTTTTGTTTATGTAGCTTTTAGGAGGAAGAAGTAATGAGCTAATCTTAGAATTTCACCTAGAAAGATTAAAGCAGCCCTCCTATAATCCACACACATCCAGGCTAAGCTCCCTCTGCTTCATTGATCTGCCTAGAAATAAGTCCTCTTCAGAATAAAGACCCCAAGGCAGTGTCCCTTCAATAACTGAGAAAAGATAACCTAGTTCATTGGGGGGGACAAAATTATGCCAAGAGGAGACTAAACTTTTCAAAAAAAAAATCTTTGAAAAGCCACAGTTCTTTCATATTCATATTAAATGTCGTCTTCCCAACAACTTGTTTGTGGTGTGTAATATATAACACACCTAAAACCTGTCAATTGTATATAAATCCAGTCTTTCCCTGGAATATTGGTAGACCAGTAAAATGAACATTGTCTTGATTTCAACTAAAACAGAACCATGATGTCTATACAATAGCTTTTGGGTTGTCTGCTTGGCTTATGACCCTTATCCGAGAAGTGCCCCCATGCCAAGAATGGTTTCATTGGCCATTACTTGTAATACAGTACCAGAACTGTACAGAATTAGGTGACCTAAGCTGAGCCAGTCAGATTCTATAAACTAGGGCTTGTATAATTATCCATCTAGGGCCAGCTTGAGGATGATGGGCACATGGCCAGACAAGCTGTTGGAGGATGGCTTTCTCCATGTGTAACAAAACACCCAAAGAAGTGTCTGCATAGGGAGGTAGAGAGAGGGTATCTGGCGCTTGTTCCTGACAGCTTTGCAGTTCAAAGCATGTTATATGGATTCAGTTTGACATAATTACAGCCATCTTGAATTGTAATTGCCATGATTGCCCCTGAGTAACCCTAGCTGAATCTTCCTGAATAGTTTCCCACCGTGTCATAAATAGATAAAACCATTGAGAGTCATATGTGGGGCTTTCCATCTAGACCCTGGCTTCCTGGGTGGATCTGACTCTTTGATACTGAGATAAACCAGGTATGTTCCTGCCAGGATAAGGTCACTTTCGTCCTAACCCTAAAAATGCCCCTCCTTCTGACCCAAATTGCAAGGATTCACCTGGTCTTGCTGCCATCCAGCACCACACTTCTGTCAGTAAGTCCCCAGTATATGGCACTGCAATCCTGGACATGTCTACCTTTCTTTACTCTCAGCACCTTGGGTCTGGTCCTCATGCACTAGGACTGGGTTGTCCCCAGCTTGTGTGTGCGCTCCTCTAGAGGAAGTGCCATGTCCCCTGCTGGGAACATAGCAATGAACAAAGTATGGCTTCTGCTCGTGACTTACTTTGGGTTCCTAGAAGCAAGGCCTAAGGTGGGGCTTCTCATGCGAGTGATTTACTAAGGTGCTGTCAGCATAGAGCATGGAAAAACTGAGCAGAGAGTGCTTTCATCCAGGGTCAAGCCTCAGCCTGATCTCTAGAAGGTGTGGATCATGATGGCCTCAAGAGTCTTCTCACAGTGGGGCAACTGGCTAGGTGTTCTGTGAACTGGTTTGTCCCTCCTGCCATTCCTCAGAGAGAGCATAATGACCCAGGCATTGCCAGGGGACTCAGCTCTCCAGAGGACGTACAACTGGTGTGTCTTTGGCAAGCAGTACACAGTAGCTGGAAAATGGGTACATAGACCAGGTAAAGGGGGTATGGCCACCAACAGTGACTGCCACAGAACATAGGTGGGTGTGATTGGGGGACTTGATTTATATTGGATAATCAAGGGGGGAATGCTGTGATAAGTAGCTTTTAAGTATTCTTTTTGTTGCTGAAATTTTTATACTATTCAAGTCCTTTGTGTTTCCTATGCCCAGCAGAAAGCAGACATGCTTGTAAACAACCTTTCCCCTTGTTTGGGAAGCACAGGAGAGTAGCATGGGAGAGAGTCTAAAGCCAGGAACTTCTTCGGTGTAGTGGAAAGCTTATCCCACTCATTTCCCCATGAGATGGCAAAGTTTAGAGGCTCATGATTAGTGGGGAGAGAAGATCTGAACCTCAACCCTGAGTCTCCCATCCTCTGCAGACCCCAAGCATTGGAGTCACCTCTGTCAAGGCCCCTGGCAGTGAGCATGGGAGCAATGGCCAGGATGGACTAAAGAGTGGGGGTTTTTACCCATTCTCCAAGTCATTCTTGATCTTTCTGCTTACGAGACCCTAAGGGGTTAACAGGGCAACCCAGTGATGACATTTAATTTCTGCTACAGGACAGCAAAGTAGAGCCAAGCAGATTTAACTTACTTTGGAGAAAAAGAAAATTTGATATTTTGTGTCCTCCTTGAGTTTGCGAGCCAGCACCTGACAGATGAGTGGAAATAGCCAAGGAGGAGTTGGGAGGTTACAATTCATTACAGAGAGAAAATTGCATAAAGCCAGAAGTGAGACTGGCATAACAAATGGGTGGCTGGGTAGGCAGGGGTCTTGTTAAAATGTTCCTAGTCATTGAAAGGGTTTAAACCAGAGATAAAATGACCTGATGGATCCATCTGGAGAATGGATTTCAGCACTAAGAATAGAAGTAGAGAGGTAAATTAGTTTTGCTCCCCTAGATCTTGTAATCTCTAGCATGTCCATAAAGAAACATACCTGTCATATCACAGATTTAAATGTTAACAATTTGACAATGGTATTTTATCCCTAGATCCTGTAAGCTTTAATATGTTCATAAAGAGCTTTGCCTTGGCTCAAGTGAGTAACTTGGGGTAGCAAGATGGAGGTGGAAGTTAGAAGGACCAAGGGTGTTTCTTAGAGGTAGAATTGTCCAGGCTTGCCCATTAGTTTTATGGTTCAGTGTGAGCGCTGTTTTATGACCAAGGGCTGAATTCTCTGAGTCAAATGCAGGACTTCCGATACAACCTGTGTTTTCTAGGAACAATCTCTGTCCGGGAGATGCCTATCATTTGAGGTCCAATTTAGACACACCTCTTCACAGTGTAGTGACAATGACAGCTGGCATTAATTGAGCACTTCTATTTGCTCATAATAGTGTGAGTGTGTGTGTGTGTGTGTGTCTGTCTGTCTGTCTGTCTGTGTACTGGGGATTAAACCCAGAGCCACATCATACTAGGCAAGTGCTCTACCACTGAGCTTCATTCCCAGCACCCTGCATTCACTTTTTAGATGATATCATTGTCCTTGATAAAGAGAGGGTGGCTTAAAATAACTTGTTTCAAGTTAAAGGACTTATTCCAAGTCACTCAAATAGTAAATGCTTTCCAACCCAGGCTGTCAGATCTCAAAACTTGTGTCCTCCTCCCAAGTCTCTATAAAACTTTCTATGACCTTCTCTTTCTGAAATAGGAAGAAAATTCTATCAGAAAACTCAGAACTTCCAAATGTTTACTGTGTATCTACAATGGAGACAAAATCTGAAAGAATTTTTATTAGGAACCTGAAGATATGAAATATTAAGCACTGGGGGTATGGCTCAAGTAGAACACCTGCCTAGCAAAGCAGGAGGCCCTGAGTTCAAATCCCAGTACCTCCAAAAAAAGAAAGAAACACTAAAAATTCAACCTGTTGCCAAAGTCTTCTATAGATCATAACTTTTCCACCAAGTCATACTGTTGTCACTTGTTGTACAAGGATAAATCCATAAAGTGTATTTTCAGATTGTGGTGCATTGCCATAGTTTAATGTCAGTGCAATATAGTACCCAGCAGGGGGCACTCAATTCCTTTTAGAAAGTTGAAATCACCAGCTGATTATTTTTCCTTAACCCTGGAATTGAGCATTCAGAATCAACTGGACATTTGCTTGGAAGTGATTCTGCATATCTGGATTGCCTGAAGGGCAGAGGGAATGGGGTATGTGAAGAAAGTACAGCCTCACTAAGATACTTGTGTACTGCACCTGGACTGGGCAACTCACCTAGTGGACTCTTCACTTATGCTTTGTTGGGGACACAACAGCTGGAAGGCAGTTCAGACTCTGGTTACTGGGAAAGATGGCCAGAATCAGGAGTTTTGCCCACCCATGACCCCAACTTATACTCAGGCTTGGGGCTCTTTCATTAAGCTCTTTTCCAACTCTTTTCGGATAATTTAAAGCCATCCTAGAATAATCCATCAAGCTTTAGAAAGTAGCAAGGCGAGTAGAGGCTGGCCTTAAAAGGGCAGCTGGGGCCTCTTGAGGGGGCTCCATACCTTGTAGTCTACCTGGCCTGGATGATGGATGGCGCTGACCTATGCCCCTGAGCCAACCAGGACTGGCTTCCTGAGTGTACAACCCATGCATAGGCCCCACACTCAGAAGAGTCCCTGTTTGTATATTGCTTTGCTGTTGCTGTCTTGAAGCCCTTAATAGTTTTGTAACAAATAGTCCATGTTTTCATTTTGCACTTGGCCCCATAAATTATATAGCTAGTCTTTGAATCTATGGCAGCCATTTGCCACGGTTTCATGTTGGATGGTGACTAATTCAACTCGGCAAATGCCCTCACCTTGGTCGTGACAGTTCAAGGCATTGTGAACGTCAGTGTTTGGAGTGACAGAAAAGCAGGCAGGTCCAGGAAAAATGGAGTAGAAAACTGGGGAAAACTTCAGGCTTGCTGTTGCGTCCAGTTTCTTGAAATATTTCCCAGGGCAATTGTTGACCAAGCTTTGTGGCATTTTTGACTCCTGAAGGCTATCTGACTGTCCAGGGGGTGAAGGGCAGGCACACTGACCCTGGAAGCACAGCAAGACAGGTTTTGTGGCCAGCTAGGAGAACTTGGGGCATGTCTTTGCCTAAATTTCACCTGGTTCAGAGACAATGACCTATGTAACCTGTCCTCTTTAGCCCTGTCTTAGAACAGAGCCTCTGATGGAAAGGTGTAAGAAGCACAGTTACAGAGCTGGGAACAGTCAACTCATTCATTCATTTGTTGTACATAAAGTTTCCACCTGGACTTGTGTATTAACTTTTCCAATTGGTTGGACCATCTAAAAAAAGCTATTTTTGTAGATCAAAATTAACCAGTTAATTGAAATATCCTTTGTTTCTTCAGCTAATAATATTCTTACCAAGAGTCAATTGTACATAAATACACACACACACACACACACACACACACACACACACACTGCTCATGAACTGGATTTTTTTTTGGTGGGGGGGGATGAGGAGGGGCAAAGGGTGGAGAATTTGAAAACAACCAAATGACTCTTAAGGAAGTGAGGGAGGTTGATGTGTAAACCCATCCCAGTTATTTTGTGCCTTCCTTGGTGACTCAGACCTCCTTTATCATGATGCCACCTCCCAAGGGCAAAAGAGGTTTTCCTCCACCCATGCTGTGATCTTGCCTCCCCTCTTGGCATCTCTGCCCCATGCTTCCTCCCAACTTGTCATCTTAGTCTCGAACAGTCCCTCCGACACACACACACACACACACACACTGTGCTCACAGAACGGTGTTCACTCTAACCGGTACCCAGTCTAACTGGGAGGACTTCCTAAAGAACAGGGAGGCAGCAGCAACTACTCTTTGCCAGTGGATTTGCCTTAGCATCTTCCATTGACTAAGACCCCAGACAACCTCCCCTAGCTCAGCCCAGACAGATAGGAAGGTGAACCCACCAGGTGAGGCCCTTATTTCCAGTCTTATCTTACCTTTCTGGCTCTCACATTCTCAGCTTCTCTCCATCCAGCCCCCTCTCTCAGGGCTGTGCTGCTGTTAAGAGGTACATCTGCCTTTCCCCTCATCCTCTTGTTCACCCAGGATGCCCTCTGGCTGGGGAAGTGAGGAGCTCAGGATTCTGGATTCTTAGCACAGTACAGGCACGAAGGGATCGAGATAGGAGAAAAATGAGTCCCAGGCTGGCCTGGAGAACCCCAAGGGGACTTGTGGCAGTGTAGCAAGCTGGAAGTCAGGCCCCTGACTCTTCCCATTGACTCGTTTCTACCTCTTTCATCCTCCATCTCTCTCTCAATCTCTTTGTATATTCAAGCTTGCTGTTTTTTCTCCCTTCTAATCAAGCATTTATCTAAATACATTAAATTTGTCTCTTTCATGTTGCAAGCATCTCTAAAGTAGAACTCATGCCAAATTTGCATCTCATTTCATTTGCCACAATAGTTATTTGTTTAAAATTACATATGGATAAAATGTCTGTAGACAGAGTATAGTGGCTAAATGCATAGTCCTTAGAGGCAAAAAAATTGGGGTTCAAAACCCAGCGAGGCAACTCACAACTGCCCATCCTCTCATAGGAAATTGGCCTCTCTGAACTTGAATCTCTTCACTAGAAATGGGGTTGATAATACTGTTTACATGATAAGCTTCAAGAGGATTAAATGACATGATGAAAGTAAAGTACTTAGAACAGTGTCCATCTCATGGTAAGCACTTGCTAAATATTACCTGTTGTTATCAATATAATAGGCATTTCAAAGGCATTCTACACTGAGCTCTGAAGTCAAACAAAGAATAATTTTGTTATGTAAATAAGCATTATTTTACATGGTAGAAATAGGAGGCAGAAGACCTGGGTTCAAGTTCTAGTCCACCATTTTACTGATTCTGGGACCAAGAGTCTGTCTGTCAGGTTCACTGTTCCTCCCAGGGTCAAGAAGTAAAAATGTATTAAAAACTGTTTTGTAGTTTAAAGAAGTATACACATTTAAGTTAAGTATCATAACTTATTTACTGCATAAATTCATAATTTTATTTTCAAATTCATTTTCCACATAGCTCTTAGTGTATGTACTAACTTAGTAAATTTACATGTGGGCATAGCTGTCTGTGAATTTGCATAAACATGTTTTATATACAGTGTAGAAGGAAAGACAACAAACTATTGGCAGTGCTTAATCTCTAGGACAAGATTTGACTGGCTGCAGAAGGCAATTGTCTTATCTTTATATCCTTCTGAAAAAGTGGTGAGGATGTGGGTAATTTTTTTCAGATAACAATGTGAATATTGTGAAAGTCAGAAAAGCATTGCTTATTTTTAAGATAAAAAACTATTCTCACTGCCTTTAAACAAGATTTGGGATGTGTGTCAAAACTTATGTTTGTATTTAGTAACTTTCATCCCATTAATATTCAGCAGTGGACCATGCTGGGAGATGCCAAAGGTAAATCAGATGTGGGATTCTGCCTTGATTACAAAGTATAAGGTCAGATAAGGCACTCATGTACAAGGCCATAATATAAGGAGCAAGTGGTTGGTGTGCCAAATGCACCATAAAGGCTCAATAAATTCTTGCTGTATAGATAGACAAGTAGATGGATGGATGGATGGATGGATGGATGGATAGATTGGTGGATGGATGGGTGGATGGATGGGTGGATGGGTAGATATATACAAATAGTACCATGGAAGAAGAGAGAGTAGGAAGAGAAATAGATCTCTTTCAGTTGAGAGAATTTCAGAAAGCTTTGTGGAAAAGGTAGCCTTTGGAAGGCTAGATTTTGAAATCTACAGTTTAGAGGGGAGTTGGCAAGATGCCTTATGACGATGACATTCTGTCACTCTGTCATTTCCCATTCAATCCCAGTTTTTCCCTTTCTGCATTCCTTTCGGCTAGGGTGTTAGGAAACGTGGAGGCATTTTTTTTTCTTTCTTTTTTTTTTTGGTTGTCACAATGGCTTGGGCTGCAGGTGTTAGAGAATACTGCTGCATTTAGTGAAATGTTGGCCGGGGCCATTAAATACACTGCAACAAAGAATTGTTCTAAACCAGGTGCAGTGGCTCACACCTGCAATCCTAGCTACTTGCCAGACAGAGATCAGGAAAATCCCAATTTGTAGCCAATATTTGCAAATAGTTCGTGAGACCCTATCTTGAAAATACCCAACACAAAAAGAGGGCTGGGGGTGTTGCTCAAGTGGTAGAGCCCCTGCCTAGCAAGCACAAGGACTTGAGTTCAAAACTCCACTCCCCCCCAAAAAAGAATTGTTCTATCCAATTGCTAATAGTGAACATATGGAGAAATACCAGTAGGTGAGAGAAGCATCATAAATAGATTTACAGTATCATAAAGAAATTGCTGACACAGATATCTGCCCAAGTTTCCTGCTTTTGTCAGCCAACTCAAATGTCAAACCTCTCTTCTAGGCAAAGGAGCAAGGAAGTAAGATGGCAAAGGCCCGTGGTGGGGGTAGGGGGTGGAGTTGAACAGACAAGGGGCTTGAGGAAGAGGGGACCTAATAAAGACTTTTTTTTTTAATTTATGGTAATGAGGATTGAACTCATGGCCTCACTTGCTAGGCAAGAGGTCTGCTACTTGAGCCACACTCCAAGCCCTCTTATTGGAGCTTCTAATTAAGGGAATTGATCAGGCATTGTCTATGCTTTGGAAGATACCAACCAACCACCTATTTTTTAAGACTTTTAGATAACCAAAAATGTGAAGTGATAAGTTAATTTTTTAGGCCCTATTCTAAAATGCTTGAGAAAAAGGAAAGAAATCATTCTGTATTTTTTTAAATGCCTGAAGTTAAACAATTTATTCAATAACTTATGCTGAGACTATTGGTTTTCCATGCGGGAAAAACAGAACTAAATTAGATCCCTACCTCACACCACACCTTAGAGATAGTTTCAAAAATTAAATATAAAACATTTATAAAAATTTTAATAGTGTAGATATGATAATGAACTCTCAGAAACTATGCTTAGTGTACTCTTGCTTTATGTCTCATTGTAAATGGAGCATTAAGGGAATACAGTATTGTAACTCTGCCAATAATTCTGTCTAGAGAGAGGCCTGTTGCCATTTCTGTCTTCAGTGAAATTTTTGTCCCAAGGAAGGCAGGATTATAATTTTTTCATAACAGATTGAGTTGGTGTAGTGTATTCTTAGCTATCAAAATATTCATGTAGTTTTGGGATTGAGTTGGTGAGTATTCACAATGTGTGGAAAAGCGTGACACAGACCATACGATCTCAGTTACCTAAAATGGATCGTTATGTGTACCCAGGATTTGGGACAGTCCAACTGTACTGCTTGTGGCTATGGATGATTTTGTTCTTTGCTTCATGTGTTTGTTTCCTGTAATGCACATGTTAACTTAATAAAGGTTATTTTAAAAACCTGTAAAAAAAAAAATAATAAAAATTTATAAAAAGCATTATGGGAAAATGTAGGTGAATGCTTCAGAAACCTTGAGACAGCTACAAAAACCTCAGGACTAGAAAAAAATGTAAAAATTAATAAAATTTCTACATGACAAAAGATATAAAATTTAAAGAGGAGATCATCATAATATATATTAGACAAAAAATTATTTTTCAGGTAACATGTAAAAATTCAATAAATTAATGAGAAAAATAGGCATAATTGAGACATAGAAAAATATGTGTAATTGAGCAACTGACAGAAAAAGACACAAAACAGGAAAATCTGATTATGACATATATTTCAGATTGACTCAGTTCCATGCCCACCACCTTGCAACTT
The DNA here is from genome assembly GCF_047511655.1 of Castor canadensis. Classification (NCBI taxonomy): domain Eukaryota; kingdom Metazoa; phylum Chordata; class Mammalia; order Rodentia; family Castoridae; genus Castor; species Castor canadensis. The sequence continues at coordinate 55,858,737 of NC_133402.1, read as the reverse complement.
GCCTTGCTGTCTGCCAGAGCCTGAAAAGCAAAACCTACAATTTCCAAACTCCCTTATAGCTAAGCTTCTGCATGTGGCCTGGCCTCTGATTAGATGTACCCTCAAGAGATCTACTAATTCCACTGACAAACTGGGTTAACAGGGTCCTTGATTTTTGTGTTTTGTTTTGGATTTTTCCTGCAGCAACAATAGCAAAGACTTTAGTGTCTAGATCTAGTTTCTGGCTTTGTAGGTGTCATAGGATGTGAGTATCCATTGTGGAGCTGAGACAGTGTAGTGCTGGAGCGCAGGTATGGCTGAGGTTCCTGGTTTCCAGATTGTCAAGTCTGTGGTCAGGACCCGGCTTCCTAAGTCCCTAAGTTCCAGATCATGGCAGAAGAAGCAGCTCTCTTCATGGGTCAGTCGTAGACGCTCAACTTGGAACCTGCTTTTCCATTTTATCGGACAACACTTTAATCACTTAATTGCCCATAGTAAATCTCTTTCTACATAAACTAACTAGAGTGTAGTTACAGATGACAGAACTCCAACAAATTACTAATAATCAACAAAACGCAAATTAAAGTAATAATGATATTATTTCTCACTCATCAGAATGTGAACCTAAAGATCAATACAACTCCATATTGGTGAGAGTGAGAGAAATGAGCTCTGTCTTGGAGGGGCTATGCTTCTTGAAGCAGCCATTCTAGACTCTGTTAGAATCTGCTAGAGTGTAGTATGGCAGAATCTACCCAAATGCAAGATGTGCATCACATCCAACCCAGCAATTCCAACTCCATCTCCAAATATCTGTCAAAAAGAAATCCTGGCACATGTCCTTAAGGAAATATTTCCCAAGGATATTAACTGCATCATTGTGAGTAATGGAAGAATAATAACACAGGGTCCATGTGTTCATCAAGAGGGAATAGTTACAAAAATTATTCAACAGCCATTCTTTGGAATTCCTTGCAGTCGTCAAATAATGAGGCAGAGCTCCATACTAATATGGAAACAGCTCAGACACATCTCCAAGTGAAAAACAAGTTACAAAACAGCATGTATAGTGTGATCTCATTGTCTTTCAAAACACATATTACAAAAATTCCTATTTCTTTCTGAACATGCATATGCCTGCATAAACACAGACAGAAGTAAGAAAGAACACAAACCAAGCTATCTGATGGTGGAGACAGTGGGAGGAGGGGTCATGCTCCCCAAACTTGAATATTCTTTGATAAGAAAATATTCATAGCCATGTGCCAGTGATTCATGCCTATAATCCTAGCTACTTGGGAGGCTGAGATTGGGAGGATTGAGGTTTGAGGCCAGACTGGTCAAATAGTTCACAAGACCCCAAAATAACCAGAGGAAAATGGAGTACAGGTGTGGCTCAAGCAGTAGGGCGCCTGCTTTATAAGTGCAAAGCCCTGAGTTCAAATCCCAATCCCACAAAAAGAAAAAAATATACGTACTCACATATTAAATAATTATAGTTATATATAAATTAAATGCTATAGGGAACAATATTCCAACTTTCGAATATCTAAGCAAAAGTCAGATGTCTATCTATTCAGAAAGGGGGTGTCTGGGAGAAAAAGCAAATTGACAAAATGTGGTCCTTGTTGAATCTAGGTAGAGGAAAATGAACACTCATTACAACTTTTCTGTATTTTAGATATTTTTCATAAGGTCAAGTTGGAAATAAAAGCACATTAAATACACATCTTTGGATGCACACTTACTTTTCCTGAACAAGCAGATTTTTCCAGATGTAGAAGCAAAGCCTGTGGCCTGCTCAGCTGCAATTATGGCCAAAAGGCATTGGCACTCCTCTTCCCCACCCCCACTCCCACCCCAACCTCTTAGAGTTGTGGTCAGGGTCTTTAGTAGCCTTCTGGTACACTAACAAGGGAGGGGGGACAGCCCCTATGTTGGCACCCTCAAGGCCAGGCCTGTTGGGGAGCAGGGATTAAGCTGGCCTTCTGCCCCTTTAATTGAACATGCCCCCCAGGTGTGTCTGGACTCTGCCTGGTGACAGTACATAAAAAGCATGTCACTCACAGAACTACCACCCTCAGCAGCCCCAGAAAGAGGCAGGTGGCCATTGTTAAGAAGAGGACCTGGAGGCCCCTTCATGGCCACACCAGGGAGCTCTGAAAAGACTCTATTCATTGGAGCTGGTTCCTCAACCTGGTGTTTATTTTCAAGATAGCAGTTTGAGGAGAATGGGGAAGAAAGGAATTGAAAAAAAAAGGAACTGGAATTTTAATGAGAACCATCTGGAGTGATTTTTTAAGGGTGTAATGCTTGGGACCAGAAAGTTAATTCCTCAATTTAAAAGAAGAGAAGAGAGATGGAGGAAATTGGAAATTGTTATACTGTGTTTACTGTCCAGGCGAGTCGCACAGTGGGGGCTTTGGGAGAAGGAGGCAGCAGCGCCCTTGGCTCTGACGTGCCACAGGGAGAAGGAATGCTTTTCCTCTGCCAGGGAGACTTTGAGGAATGGGTTGTGGTGGGCCCAGGGCCAGCGCCTGGAATCTGGGTATCTATGGAAACGGTCCCGCGGGTGACAACAAACACAGGATGGAATTTCAGCATTTGCAGCCAGGCCGTGGAGGAATGGGAAAGTTCGGGGAAAGTTCTTTTCTTTCCTTTTTTTTTTAAACCAGGGGGAGTGGGGGCCGCACAAGGCAAGAGACTCAGTGCGCAACATTCCCCGTTCAGCACCCCAACAGAGTCACAGGAAGCAAGGTTATTTAGAAGTCCCTATTTTCACTTTATTTTTCCATTTGTTTATAGCCTATCACTTTCCATCAGAGATACCTTAAGGGTCTAAACTCTCTCCTGAGGGATCTTAGTACAGCCTGTTCTCCATCCAGCTGGTGACAGGCTGCAACATAGTCACTAAATCATGAAGAAAGTCCCCCTCCAAGGGGACTGTAGTGCAACTTCTCAATTCATTCTCACCCCAGTCCTGCAGCCCAGGTGGCCAGGTTCCCACTTTACAGACGGGGTAAAGGAAACTCAGACAGCCAGAAACAAGGGGATAGCTGCCTCAGCCTAAACTCAGACTCCTTGCAACACACCATGCTCATTCTGAGAAAAAAAATGAATAATTATGCTTGCAACGTTTATGAGGAATAAAGCAATGATCAGAGTGCAAATGCCACTATCTATATGGCTACAGGAATAGTTATATGGACATGACCTTGATTAGATAAGAAAGAATATATCAGGAAAAACATTTACAGTTACTGGGCTGAAGAATTAAAGAAGTCATGGATTCTAGAATTTTCTTTGCCAAGGCCTAACTTAGAAACAGAATAACAAATATCTGTTTAGATGTCAAAATAGATCAGGGCCTAAAAAGTCAAAAAGATATCTACCATAGGTTCCTTGTTCTGCAGATGGGGAAACTAAGGCAGAATTGGATCTGGAATGCTGAGTTCTGGCTACTGGAACAAAGTGCTTTTCTTGTGTGATCCAGAAGCCTAGAAATGAGCAATGAGTCTGTGCCTTGGGGTCTGAGAGTGGATTTAGGTAAAATAGTGTGAATCTGTAGCATCCTAAGAGAAAGAAGACTGTATAGAGTCAAGGACTGTTAAGTCTGAGATCAGAAGGGGAGAAAATGCATGTGAATTGGCTGTCCAACAAAACAATAGGCTCTAAAATCCACTCTGGTTTTACCATCAGGACCACATCAGTACTTAAGAAAAAACCTCTGTTCTAAAAGGAAAAGGAGACTCAGTGGCTGAGAATTTAACGGAGAAGATAGGTTTAAATCAGCAAAGTTACATAACCTTATTACAGTTTCAAGAAATCATCTTAAAACTACACTAGCAAAAAATGCCCTGAAAAAAACCAACAGGAAATAAGAAGTGCAGGAATTTCAGGAAATGGGAAAGCGGCATTTTGTTTGTTTTTAAAATGGGGGGGGAAAAAGGTTTTAAGGAAAAAGGAAGCCTACATAAAGATAGAGTTTTGGTAAAACTAATTTGAGACCAAGAGGGACCATGTGACACTCTTAGGAATGAAGTGAGCTCCCAGGCCCTCGAGGGCTCTGTGTAGAACCAATTTTACACTAAAGACAAAATTTTGTTCACCGAAACATAACAAACCTGCAGGAGATTGTCCACAGCCCTGTTGAAGATTAACTGTGGAAAAATTTTAAAATTGTTCCAGAACTTAGCAATCCTGGAATACTTGTTATTTATCCTGAAATAATCAATTTTCCCTAAAGCTCTACTTTGTTAAAATTTTATCCTGAAAGCCCCCAGAGGAGTGTCATTCTTCTCTACATATTTTTATGACAATCTATTATACACAAGCCCCCATTCAAGGTACTGCTATGATGTCAGATTATTACCCTTCGGGCTGAACACTGTGTCTGAGTTTTTAATATTGAAATGCAGAGTGTGCTGTGACTCTGTGAGCCTCCAATAAAAATGCTGAGTTTTCCACCTTGAAATACTATAAGTGTTATGCAACCTTCAAAAAGCCACTGCCTATCCTAATGAGAATCTTCTATGATTCATGGATTAAACCCCTATAAATGGCTTTATATACATGCTCAAAATATGTAGAACCACAAGAGGTCTGGGAGTATCCCTGTGAGGATGTATCTGCTTGTGAGAAAGTGTGTGTGGGAGGGAAGGAAGGAGTAGAAACTTTTCATTTTAAAAAGCCAGGAGGGGAAGCAAAAACTATTCGTATACATCCTGAAAGAAGTGAGTGTATAGGGCATACAGAAGAAGAAGAATGTATTTTCAGGTTGTCATTTCTCTAATCCTTAAAAGCATTGCTCCTTGATGGGAAGCCATGGGCTAATTGATAACTGCACTGAGAGAGAGGTCCCCACTACTGGTGGTTACCATACCTCTGCTGTCACTCACACAGTGCTAGTCTAGCTGAGCTGAAGGGGCTGGACATGAGATCCTCTCAACCCAGGGTGCCTATGTGTTGGTCATGGCAAAGTGTCTCCAAGCTGAGGAGTCCCTTGCTGGTCAATTCCAGACTGTACCCGCTGGACGAGCAGAAGACTGAGCACAGACATACTATGAGGGAAGAGTACCCTGCAGACCCCTTCTTGTCCCCCCAATTGCCCTGAGCCCATGGCTTTCTCCAAGCTTCTATGAGAAGAAACAACCAGAAACATTGGCGCTGTTGCTGTAATGTTCTATACTGTGTGAAACTGTAGTGTACCACTTCTGATTTTGCCCAAATGCCTATGTGAGTTGGAGTTCACAACAACAATTCTGATGAAAGCTGTGAACCAGAATATGTTAAGCTCCATTTTGCATTGGGCCATCAATTTAAGATGCCCAACAAAGAAACCAGTATCCAAGACATAGGATGCTTTTGGTTGCTTATAATATGAAACCCAAATAAAAGGAATTTGAACACTGAGGGAATTTATTATTTAATTTGATCCACCCAGATTCAAGATTGGTTAATTCAGCAGTTATGACATTACTCAGGACCTTCCTTCCTGTCCATTTTTGAGGTACTTATGTCCTCGTGCTCTCTCAATTTGTTTTCACCATGGTTATAAGATGGTGCCCATATCTCTGGGCAACATATCCTCATCTCAGAGCAAAAAGAGATTATCTTCTCCTCTGGTTCAGGTTTTGAGAGCTTAGTTGGGAAAAGGAAACAGAAACAAGCATCCCACCTCCACCATAGGCACACTTGGGTGTAGCACACACCTGCATGGATATAGCCTTTGGGGCATTGGCTGCCATCTTGTGACTGTGTGACAAGTGCTTAGTTGAGAAGGACCCAATTCTTTTGAGGAGAGAACCAAACAAAGAGAGAAGGTGGAACTGGATACAAAGGCCATTCTGGATTTTTTTTTTTTTAGTTATATAAGCCAATAAATTTCTTCTTTGACCAGGTTTTCTGTTACTTGCAATCCTAAGACCTTATCCATTATACTTTAACTTGTCAAAATAAAAATTTATTAATGCTAGACTCCAATTTTCTTGGTTTATTTGATGTTTTAAAAATATTACTAATTAGAACATTCTACAATATACCTGACCAGTACTCTTTAAAACTACTGAGGTTGTGAGAAAGACTGAAAAGTGGTCACAGGTTAGAGGACCAAAGAGACACAATAATCATATGCAATGTAGTGTCCTGAGTTGGATCCTGGGACAGAAAAAGAATCTTAATGGGAAAACTGGTGAAATCCAAATAAAGCCTGTAGTTTATATACCACACCTATGTTACTTTCTTAGTTTTGACAAATGTACCAAGTTCTATAAGATGTTAGGAAAGCAGGGTAAAGGATAATATTAGAGGAAGCTGTCTTTTTTTTTTTTTTTTTTTTACGGAACTGGGGTTTGAACTCAGGGCCTTACACTTGCTAGGTAGGCACTGTATGACTTGAGCCACATTCCCAGCTCTTTTTGCTTTAGGTGTTCAGATAAGGTCGAGAACTTTTTATCCTGGACTGGCCTCAGCCTGCAATCTTCCTACCTTTGCCTCCCGCCTAGCTGGGATTACAGATATGACCCATAGTACCCAGACAAAGCTGTCAATTTTTATGACTTTTCCGTGAATCTAAAATTATTCCAAAATTGAAAAAACATATTTGAATACATTATTGGTCATTGATACTTCAAAGCCTAGTAACCATAGAACCAGTCTGATTTCTTCAATTCACAGATAAGAATGCTAAGTTCCAAAGAGTTAAGTCACCTGCCTATGACATCTGACAACCTGAGCTTGGAAGCTAGGTTGTGTCACCTGGATGCATAACTCACACTGGAGCCCAGGAATCCAGGGACCTTTCTTAAAGGATTTTGTTACCATAGAAACAGCTCCATTCTAAACACACTTAATTCACTTACGCTACTCACCATATTAGCTCTGGACTATTGCATTTCAAAGTCCACTTTTTGCATTAATAAATTACACAGTTATAGCAGGCTGAGAGTGGGCTATCACATCATACAAATGGAATTTGCACTAGAAATTTACATTACCATATGGTCAATGGATTAATATTAACCAGAAATAAAAAACATTCCATTTCTGGTGTTTGCCAATCACATCCATATGAATTAAACATCTTCTGAAAAGCAGTACGTGAAAAACGTCGGTAACAGAGCAAACGCAAGCCATGATATTTCTAAAGACAGATTTTTAAAGGGGTTATGCTTCAAATAACTTATGTGGAGGCAAACATGACATGCTGTGGAAGGACGATATTAGATGACTCAAAAAAAATGAATCTAGCAATGACAGACACTGATGTCAGACTCATTTAAAAAGTAAGTCTGCATGAAATGTGTTTCATAAAATATGAAGGAAAAAAATCAGTGGAAGTGCCAGCTGTCAAGAATGACCTCTGTTTTCATGAATTATTTTGCATCTGCTTAGAGTTTAATAATACAACTTAGGGTGAAACGATGTTCCTTAACTCGAGTAAAAGAGAGATTCCCCAATCTACCTGCTTCCCACCAAATCTCAGCAATCCTATCCTCCTGAGTCCGCCCTCCCACAGTGTTCTATCATCCATGTCCTGGTACCCTGAGCATGACACAGAGTCAGCCACAAGTGTTAGTTCCCTCCTCTCCTCCTTTTCCCCACCCAGTAATTATTCCTCTCCCATCCTATGAGCACTGACCCCTTGGGCAGAGTTCAAGCACCCTGCTGGAATGCTGATCACAGAATATCAGAACTCAGGAATCCCTGAGAAACGCGGACTGAGATCTGCTAATTAGTACCCTTCTCTGTAATTGCCAGTGACTATTGGAATTATCTGATCAAAGCTATGATAATTTAGAACGCACATCTTGATAAAGGAAGAGACGATCATTTCTGATGTTGGCTACATTGTCTCTCATTAGCTAATGGTTATGTGACAGAAGATTTTTTAAAAAAGATCTTGACAGGCAGAAGTAATGAGCCCCAAATTACAAAATGCAATTTAGGAAGAATGTAGGCAGTGCTCTACAGTTAGGTTCCAAAAGTGCCCTGAGGAGGCTCAGGAGATGAGTGTGACAGCAGCAGAAGCTGAGGCCCAGGCCTTGGGAGCATCCGGTCCCATCTCAGCCAACCCTCCAAACAGTTTGCCATTCTTGGACAAAAGACTGGCCTTGCTGGACTGTAGGTTTCTCATCTGGAGATGATCTTTTATGTACTTTCCAGATTTAAAACACTTCTTTGCCAGAAACAGAAAGACACAATAAATTATGGGGTATCCTCATGACAGACCATCATGCAGCTGCTACAAGTCCTGTGTTTCCTAAAAACATTTGATAATGTAGAAAGTTCTTGCTACATTCATATAAGTTAAAATAAAATGTAGGAGAGGGCAGGCACAATGGTGCACTCCTGTGATCCCAGCTATGGTGAAGGTGCAAATCAGGAGAAGAGTAGTTTGAAGCCAGTTCAAGCAAAAAGTTAGTGAGACCGTGTATCAGTCAAAAAGCCAGGCATGGTGGTGTGCACCGCCTACACAGGAGACGTAGGTAGGAGGATCATGGTCCAAGGCCAGCCCCAGGCAAAAATCTTATCCAAAAAAATAATTCAAGCCATTTTTTCATTATCATAAAAGACCAAAATCTGGGCACTAGGGATGCAAGGGAGATTTTAGGAGAGGGCAAAGGATGGGTATTGTTTATTTTTTGGAAAAGGAAATGATTTTATTTATTTTTTTATTTCCTTTATTCATATGTGCATACAATAATTGGGGCATTACTCCCCCCTTCCCCCCACCCCCTCCCTTTCCTCCCACCCCCTCCTTCTTGGCCCCAGATTTTATTTTTTTAAAAAAAAGTGTTTATACTGGGTTTTCCAGTGTAATGTGTCATGTTATTTTCTTTTCACAGTTTGTTTTCTCTTGTCCTAGTTTGTGGTCTCATCAGACAGTATGACTTTTCCTGCCTTAACAAATTATAGCTCCTTTGATTCAATCCACCAGCTACTGCCCCGTGACACAAGCCTGTGCCTGGAAATGCTGGACCAGGACGCACTCCAGCATCCCTTATTCTGTTCATCTTTTCCTCTTTGGCCAGAGACCTCATTGCAGAGTCCAGGCCATACATCCCATCTGTACCTACCTGTACTTACAGCAATTGGTTTGAAGAGGTTCACAGTATTTTTCAATTCTGCTTCATTAGAAACCTGCTTTGTAGAAATGCTATCTTTTATTTAACAATGTTTGAATAAGTAATTTGAAACTGTCATTAATTTATATGAAGAAAATAAGAACCAACTAGCTTTTTCTTCATAGACTACCTGAAACAAAAGATGCTTCTAGCAAATAGAGTTTCAAACCTGAAGGCTGAGTTATTGTAGTGTCAAACTAGGTGAAATCTGAAGAGTGGCAGTGGAAGTGAGAGGAAAAACTTTAATTTCTACTGTTTATACTTGTGGATTGTTGGAATTTTAAATTAAAGCATTAACTTCCTTTGAAGTAATGCATACTATTTTAAGTATTTTGAATAATAAAAAATGATCCATTAACAGTAAGCACTACTAATACTTCTTGTGCTTTTAGCTCCTCTCCCCCTAGGCCTTTATTTCTTCTTTCTTCTCCCCACACCCCCCCCAACCCCCGTGCTGGGGCTCAAACCCAAACCCAGCATCAGCATCTTGCACATGCTAAGCAAGCACTTTACCCCAGTGCTATATCCCCAACCCCTTTATTTCTTTTTACGTCATTAGAACCATAACCCATACTTAATTTTTTCCTCCTACTTTTCCTTTATTTTTAATTTAGTTCTTTTTTTTTTTTTTTGCAGGGCAGGGGGAGTACTAGGCTTTGAACTCAGAGCTTTCCACTTGCTAGACAGATGCTCTACCACTTGGGCCAGCCCTTTTTTATTTTAGTTCCAGAAAGCACAATACTTTCTGGGATGTTTGAGGCAGTGCAAGTAGAACAAGGAGCTAGCTTAAACAGCCTTGCAAGAACTGAGATATGACATTTTGAGGATCAAATCAAGAGTGGTAAATATGGCTGATTGAAATTATTTATGAAAGACAGAGAGCAATAGTATTCAAAAAATTAATATAAATAATATAATTGAAATTAAAAAGGATAAAAACAATACAGTAGGTCTATTTTTAATGATTTAACAGGTATGGAAGAAAGGAGAGAGAGAGAAAGAGAAAAAGAAGGAGAGAGTGTATGTACACCAATGTACACACAAATGTATATCCACACATATATGTTATACACACACACACACATACACAGGGTTATTGCATTTCTTTTATTAAATAGCTGTTTGTAAGTAAAGACATGCACTTCAAACATAAATTTGTAAAACATACAGACTATGATTAAAGCAAGTAAAGCTAGAAAAAAAGTAGTTGCTGTACCAAGAGCAGGACAGACTGACCAGGATCAGAGGCCACGTAGAGTGACCTGGTGGAATAAGTCCTGGTCATTCACTGTGACCATGTACAAAAAGGTCAGTTGTGGAATCCAACACAGCAAGGGAATCAAATGTCCCAAAGATGACCCTTAGTCCAGACTCACCTCTTATGCCTTAGCAAGGAAACTCTCCAATGACCAAGCTAACCATAAACACAGCCTGTAGGGACTCTAACCAAGTCAGACAACTGGTGAGCCAGTGGGCAAGACTTATGGCTCCATCATTTCTGCAAAAAGACAACTCGCCTCAGAAAATAAAAATCTACAACAATTCCAGGGAATTAAAATAAAACTAAATTATCAAAGAGACTCGACTTGATCCTTAGGGGCTAGGACTTGAGGTACAATCTCTGATCCTGCTGAAGAATTCTTAGCTCACATCCTGCAGTCTTGGCCACTCTGAATGGTTGGGGTTTTTCTTTTGGTGGCTGACATTTTGATGAGATGTTAGAAAGAAAGTAAGAATGAGGATAAGGATAGCTAAAATAAATTTAGGCACTAGCACTTTCATAAATGTATTAATATAGGTTGAATGACTAGCTTTTTATCACTGTGATATTTGGGGTGTTTTTGTTTCTTCAAGTAGTTAAACCACTTTAGAAAATCTGACATCATTGATCTGTAATTTCAACTCATAAATGTCTAGAAGACTAGATAATTTTCAATCAGTGGGAAAATGAGAAATTCAGATCATAATTTCAATTTACAATTATGTAAATATTGTGTGCATAAGTAGAGAAGAGTGGAGCATCTGAAATTAACAGAATGTTAATCATTTGATAAAATCAGAATAATAATAAGTGAGCCATTAGACAAAATATAAGAAAGCCCTTAAACACCAAGGACTTCTTATGTACATGCTGGGACCCGAGTCATACTATGTTGAGGACCCATTTTCTGAACTTGTGGGAAGGGGGAAAAGCAGGAAATCAGACTCCATCCCAACCTGAGGAACCCTGGACCTCTGCCAGAGGCTACAACCTGAACAAGAGGCCCAGTTCCAGCCTGGTCACAAGTTTTCACATGTGACTCTTTTGTGATAAGAACTACCAGTAACAGCAGCAACAGTGCAAAAATCTCCATGGACCTCAGAGGCATCAGTTCTGGAATAGATCTTATATTTCCACCAAAGATGAAACACAAGTTAGCACTTTGAAAAGTTCTTGGTTAATCCTGGTAGGGTAGAGCCCAAGACGAAGGAAACTATCAGTTGAAACTGGGGGCTTGAGGTCTTTAATTGGAATCCTGCATTGGAGAAATGTGACCTTAATTGTATCCCAAGCTGGTGAAGTAGGACATGGGTTACTTTCAAATCTGAGTTTAGTTAGAATGTTATTGTTTTTCCCTCAAAGCTTTTATTCTCTTTTTTTCTCCAGATGGCTGTACCCCACTCCTCCTCTGGGGGAACCACCTTTTCTCCATGCTCAGAATGTCTGTTCCTGATGCAGTTGATCCCATCCTCCTTCCTCTACCAGCAGGAATGTGACCAGGTCTAGCCAATCAAAGCATCGCATTTAAATTTTGATTCCAGAGTGAAGCCTCCAGGGCCACCATGTGGGAGGCTAGAATGAACCCAACACAAAGGAAGGCTGAGCCAAAGGCAGTGAGAAACTTGCCCTGGACCAAGGCAGTTCTGTAGCATTGTCTGTACTTTTCAGTTACATGAGTCAATCGATTCCCTTTTTTATTTAAACCAATTAGATTTGGACGCTCAATCATTTCTTAACAAAAATTTCCTAACTAATTCAAATGTATTTGAGGGCTTCTAAGGATCTGAAAACTTCACCAAAGAAAGTAGCTTAGCTTAGGACCTAGTGTGATGTTATCTTGGGGAAGAGAAGACTCTAAGACCATAACTCTTCAAAGATCATTTTGATGAGTATTACTGGAAGATAAAGTAGGGTAGATGTTTTCTATTAACTAAAGTTGTCAACAAAGAAATCAATTTCTTCAGAATGAGGGGAATATCCCATTAGTGGAAGCAATCTGGTGAAGGGTGGATGACTTCCTGACAAAGACACCGGCAATGAGATTCCTTAACTGGGTGGTTAGTGTGAATCTCAAATGACCCTTTTGCCTGTAACAGTCAATATAAAAGTAAACGATCACTAGGGAAAGTGACCAGAGCCCTATTTTGACCCTGCAAAGCCTGCTTTGACCAACGAGAAGATGTGATGTTAGTTCTTTGAATCCAAATTGATCTATAGTCCAGTACTGCTCAGTAAGACTTATTGTGAAAGCCAGGGACATCACCGGAAGGCATAGAGGACTCACCATTTCCCTCCCACAAAACACGAATTATTTAAATGGTAATTTTGTAATTGTAAAGCCACTTCTGTTGACTTGCTCAATATAAGAGTGAAATATAGAAGAGACTTGCTAGAAGTTTGGTGGGAATAAAGGACTTTAGATACACCAGTGGATATGTGTGACTAGTTATTCCAGGTTTCATAGCCTATCAGCAATCAGTGTTCTCTGCAGTAGGGCACATAGTGTTAGGTGCCTAGAGATTGAGATGGTATGGGGTCTACCCAGTTTTCATTGGAATACTGGTTCGGCTGTTCTCACCACATAACCTGACCCTTTCTCCTTTGACCTCGTCCTCTCCCCCCAGTTCACTGTCCTTTGGTCACTTGGAGCTTCCTTTGATTCCTCAAACATACCTCACTCACTCCCCTTGTGCAGCCTTGGCTCTTGCTCTCCTACCACAAACTCTACCCCTTAGTCTATTGTGTGGTTGAGTTCTTGGAGTTGTTCCCATATTAGCTCAAATGAGACCTGCTTGGTGAGTTCTTTCCTGAGTACCAAACCAGATTAGCCCAGCTCCCCAAACTGTGCCTCTACCCAAATCCTTCCTCCCTGTCTTTTTATCCTGTCCTATTGTCTTTCTGGAGCTCCTCACTATCAGAACCTGTCTTTTCTAATTATTTGCTGCTTTTTTATCCCTCTACATTAAGACATAAGCTCCATGAGAACAGGTCTGTATCTGTTTTGTTCCCTGTCACACCCCTCAATTCTTGGAAGAATTCCTGGCGCATGGTGCTCATGTCATGAATGTTTGTTGAATGAATCAATGCTTAAATGAAGACACTCTTCCTACCTTGATCTTGGAGAGATTTCCTCCTCTATGTTTTCTGGAAAACAGAATGCACGAACAGGTGAGTATACTCTCAGGGACAGACTCTTTTTTTTGTTGTTGTTTATTTATTCATTTATTCATATGTGCATACATTGTTTGGGCCATCTCTCCCCCCAACCCCCACCCCTCCTTCTCTCCCCCACCATCCAGGCGTAGACTCTTACTGAAAAAACTCATCCTTGGTATGATAACTTGCCCTTTATTTGTCTTAGCATCCTAAGATAAGCAGTGAAGAAGGGGACACAGAACTTTATTCAGAGCCCAGCCCCTTTCATGAGCACATCTAACAGATTCTGCATGGACCAACTAAACTTATTTTTAAAAAGAGCTTCAGCTCAGCAACAGCCAGCCCCAAATAGCCTACCCACATCTCTCTGCTGGCTAGGTGAAGGTACTAGACCGAGAGCCTCCCCTCTCCACTCTGTCAGAGCCCAGCAAGTCTTGAGTTGAACTTGGCTCTCTAGTATGTTGATTGTTATTCCTTACAGTATTGACAAATAATGACTTGCTAGCTTGCCCAGTGCCTGAGATAATTGACAGAGGATGGCTTTTATAGTTATGGGTGCATGTCATTAAAGCTAGGCTTGAACCACCCTCCAAAGGATTTTGCCCCTCAGGCAAGTTCTTTCAGAACCTCTGAGGAAGAGATGTGTAATTATTTAAATGAAAAGAAGGCAGGGGAGGAGTTCTCTTTGGAATGTCATCTCACAGGCTTTCCTGGAGTTAGAAGTAATCTCAGACACCTCAAATATGTTGCTTAACGTGGATAGAGCTGGCTTTAGCCTCTTGGATAAGTCTGGGTGAGGGGATAGTAGAAGCAGGCTTCCTACAGAGTAGAAAATAAAATAAAGAAAAACATCTCTGGGCAAGAGAACCTCGGGGACTCCGCCCATTAGTAATGTTAGAGTGGGATGTGTACTTTCTTTTAGCTAATATACTAAATTGTGAGATGCCTTCTATTTGCTTTTGTAGCTACTAGAAGAATAAGAATGAATTTATCATAAGAAAGCTGACCGAATGAACCGGGCACTGGTGACTCACACCTGTAATCCTAGCTACTTGGGAGGCTGAGATCAGGAGGATCGAGGTTTGAGGCTAGCCCAGGCACATAGTTCACAAGACCCCCCCCATCTCCAAAATAACCAGAGCAAAATGGATTGGAGGTGTGGCTCAAGTGGTCCAGCGCCTGCTTTGCAAATGTGAAACCCCAGGTTCAAACCCCAGTCCCACCAAAAAGGCCTGACTATCAGAACTGTCCCTGTCACACTCCACTTGTTGCAAGATCCTGAAAGGTAAATGATGGCCAAAGGGAGGAGATGAGCACTGGGCCTTCATCCCAGACTCCCTGTGCTCTTTACAGACTGTAAGAAGCATAGCAATCAAGGGGCCCACACCTTTGTCCTTTTCCACTAAGACATGATTTTATGGGCAACCTGCTCTGGGCTGCCACTGTTGATCCAACCTCCCCTAGAACCACTTTTGTCCCCTCCCAGTCAACAGCTACAAAACCATACGTGGCTTTTCCAACAGTCTTCCCCACAGGTTGTGTCAGTTCAGATCTTCCAGATGCCAAGATGGAGTCAGAAGTGCAGGCAATTTACTGGGAGGGAAATGGCTGTACAAGATGAAGGGGGAGAAGGATCGGGAGGAGGCAGGGAGAGTCTCTGGACTGCAGTGCAGCTCTGATCCCTGCAGGAGAGGCAAAAGGAGGAAAGAGTGAGTGGGAAGTGCCCCAGAGCATACAACCCCAAGAAAATCTCAGCCAGTCCAAGAGGAGGCTGTAGAACAAGGATCCCCCCTCAGAAGAGTGTTGCATTGGGCAGAAATGGCCAGGCTCCAGTGCCTGTGCTGTATGCAGCACTAGCTATTCCTTCGCAGGAGAGGGTGTCTCAACCCTAACCCAGCAGCAGATCTTCTAGGTGCCTCTACTTAAGGCTGTTGGCTCAGTGGTTTCCTTTGACAGACTCCACTTGAAGGACAGAAGAGCGAGCACTGTCCTTGGGCTTTCTCCCTCATGTTCTTTCACTGCCATGACTCATGGCCAACGTCAAGGTCTCCATCAGCACAGCCTCTGACCTTCAGTGAAGACTGTGAGGATGAGATGGGGGAGGAGAGCACAACAGAACACAGGTAGGTCCTGGAATTGGAGAGAGACTGGAAATATTGTCAAGGCTCTAGTGGTGCCAGCAACCAAGGCTAAATGGACAGGAAACCCAGGGATTGAAGACCACCAAACCTAACTCAGAGAGTGCTAGTCAGAGAGAAGGAAAAGAGCTGACTTCAAGGGACCACCTCAGTGAGCAAGCCAGCAATGGGAATGCAGGGTGAGCTGGACCACCTGTTCCCATATAGGCAGCCCTGCCCACAGAAAGCAGTCAGTTTTCTGTTGCTATAGCAGTATACCTGAAGTTGAGTATCAAGAGTTTTATTGCTCTTAGTTCTGGTGGTTCAAGAGCACAGCAGCAGCATTTGCTTGGCTCTCGTGAGGGCCTCATGATGGATGGCACCACAGTAGTGGAAATGCTTGAGGAAGAGATCACATGGTGAGGCAGAAGAGACCACAGAGGGACACATTCACTCTTTTCATAACAACCTGCTCTCTCAGGAACTAATCCATCCTGTGAGGCCAGCATGAATCCCTTGTGAGGTCAGTGTCCCCAGGATCTAATCGCCTTCCACTAAGCCCCATCTGCCAAAGGTTCTACCACCTCAAAACCACCATATGAGGACCACCTTTCCAGAACATGAACCTTTGGGGGACACACTCAAACCATACATAAATCATAGCACAACTCCTTCTTGGTTCCCTATTGTTTCCTCATGCAAAATCTAGATATCTGCCTCTGTAAACACTTTCACACATCCAATGGTACCCATCCTTCTGTTCTTCAATAGGTTATTAACTGATGTTGGAGAAAAAAACCTGAAAAATGTTTTTGATCAAAAATCCAGAAGCTAAGCTGAGCCTATCTTAAACTCATTTTGCAGGCTGCATTCCTCAAAATGGATGAGGGCCATCAATTTAGCAGTACTTTATTCTGAGTTGTTCCCTTCATTTCTCTAAAAAACACATCCTGAATTTTACGTGTATAGTAAGATTGCCTTAGCCATCCCAAGCAGTATGTTATGTAACACACTGAAGAACACACTGAACTAATGTCTCTGTATCTGAGGGCTAAGGATCAAATAAAATGAAATAAAATAATACTGACCTGGCCAAAGGGGCCCTAAGCCTTCAAATGTGTCACATATCACAAACACAAAACCTAAATGTCCATTCTTCAAATTAGCACCATATAGGGCCCAGGAAAACCCATCTCCAGAGTTTGCTTTGTATTCTCAAACACAGGTGACTGTGTGAATGCTGAGAAGGCTCAGCGTAAGAGATGGATCATTGTTTTTAGTTGGAGATAGAAGTGTCAAGATCAAGAAAAGGCCAATCCTTCCTCTCAATGTGAATGAAAGAAGTTACACAGCATATTGTGGCAGCTTATGCCTTCCCAGTCCCTCTGACCATCCACTTTCTGGCTTCTTCTTCTGTTTCAAGGAGTACTTTGAAGTGTAGTCCCAGCAATTATATAGGGTGGCTAAGGAATATTTTGTAATGTTAAATAATGTACACGGTTCTCAAATATGGTTGTAAGTTTAACTCATTATGTTAAAGAATATGGGTCTCCAATTTGTTCTCTTTGCCTGAGCCCCACAAATGTTGGGGATAGGCCCAGACAATAGAATCCTGACATCAACAAAAGGATCAATGTAAACTGGGCCAGAGTTCATGAAAACATTCTGGTATTGGATCATTAGTGATGATGGCAATCAGAGCACCGGTTCTGTCAACACACCCAGAAGGCATCAGGGCCTCCACCTTTTTGCTCTTGCAATCAGTTTTTGTGCTCCTGTGGTATGCAGAGTAGGCACTGTGAGAAGCAGTCTTCAAGCAGCCCCTAGCAAAGGAGGAACCACCTCTTGTTCTACCTCAGCCCTCACCCTCCCAACTCAGAGGATCTGGGCTCTCCCAAGGTCTGCTCCTCGGATGTTTCTAGAAGGTTCACAGGTGCCATTTACCATGGACTCCGGAGCTAGGCCTCAGACATTCTTGCAGACAGCCTTATCAATCATCCTTGGCCCTAGCATCACTCTCCCATCTGCCTAATGTCATCATGAGGACCTCTCTCCTGATGGCTACAGCTGAGTCTGCTAGGGCCCAGTCTGGGAACCTAGCCAACTCCCATGCACAGAAATACCACCACCACCACCCACTACTGCTCAAAGAACTTCCTTAGAGATCCTCCAGTGTCAGTCCTATCTGTACAGATCCTTGTTACGCTGGCTCTGTCCAGGGCTCATACCTCCTCCAAGGACAGGGTCCTCTCCCACACATCCTCCAACTGATGGTCCACCCTCAACCTGCCCAGGGTCTCCACCACACCCCCGAGTTCACAGAGAACAGGTATTTCCATTCTTGTACCATCAATAGAGTGCTGAGTGGCTCCTTTCAAAATAATTGTGGTGTCTACATTCAATATAATCTTTTGAAATCATCCCTTTTCTCAGCTCTAAAGGAAAAAAAAAAAAAGGAAAATGCCATGTTCAGGTCCACTCCTACTCAATACTTTGTTACATATAAAGCACCCCCTGCTATCCTCTCACCTAACTAAAGCCAGCTCCATTTCCAACCTGTCAGAGCTGGGCACTCTCAGGAGGGATGGGCAGAGTCAACACCCACCAGATATGACACAACTCAGGGGAGAAAAGTATCCTCAAATCCAACTGCTGGACCCTTGCTCAGAGGGAAATGAGCTGCCTGTACACACATCAGAGATGTTGGGGAAACCATGAGTTTGATCCTCTGGGTGAAGAAACTGAAGTGCACAGAGGAGAAACAACTTGACTCAGGGTCAATCTGCAAGTCAGCGGCAGGACGTGAGCTCTGATCTATGGCACTTTCCATCACAGAAAATCTGTGCACTCTTTTCCCAGGAGACAAGCCCACGCATCCTTGATAACTGAAGGGACTTCCAGGGCCTTTTTATCACCCCAAAGGAGGAAGTGTGGGCAGGAGATCTTGGACAGTCACCAACTGAGCTGGCTAGCTCCAGACTTGTTTGGGCCTGGAGCAGGGGAAAGGAAGTGTGAGAGCAGGAGGAGGGGAAAGGGCAATGGACTCCCCAGCCTTGCCCTTGGTCAGAGAGCATCTGCTCTCTGTCCCTGCCTCCATCCTCTTTCCTGCATCCAGACTCCTGTCTGTCCTTCTCCACCATGTCAACACCTGGCTTCCTTCTGAGAAGAACAAGGGCAGGGCAAGAAGATGCCCAGGAAAGGGGACAAATCATGATGGAGTAGCTGATACCAGACTTGCCCTTCTGCTATAAATAATGAGAAAAATGGAAAATATAAAACAGTTACAGGACAAGTAGTAGTCCAAGACTATGATTAAGGAGAATCAGGAATAAACAAATTGGCCCTTACACTTGCCCTGGCCTTCTGCAAGGAGCCACCCCAAGTGACAACATCAGCCCACAGGTCCTCCACCCCTGCTCTCTAACAGCCTGTGGGATATGATGTTTGACCATCTGCTGCAGTGAGACGTTGAGTGGCTCCAAAAGACGACAGTCATTTCCTGCCACCGTCCATCCCAGGACTTGAAAACACCATCTCCTATGTTTTTCCTGGTAAGAATAACTTGTGTAATCCCCATCTGTTTCATGAGTCCCCTTCTGCTGTAGACCTGTCAAACTTCCAGGGACCAGGCAACTCATCGCTTCCCACCTCAGCCCAGCCATCCCTGGGTAGCACTCTTCCCGGGATGGACAAAGGTGGCTGTAAAGATTCCTCCCAGTGGTCCTGGTTCCCTGAGTTTCATCTTCTCCTATCTGCAGGTCCTGCCCCATCAGCATCTTTACTTGTACCCTGTGTAGGGAACCCTAGCATGTCCTACTCCTACCCTTTGTAATCAGGAGTGTTCATAAGTGAATGACCATAGTGGTTCTCAGAATCACTGGTCTAGAGTGTCATTAAGCTCTTCCATTATTTTTTCACATCAGTGAAAGACAAGTCACTCACAGTGTTCTGCATCAACTCCACAGGACACATTTCTTGTAGAGCTAAGCTCTATTCTATAAAATTGTAATTGTTAAGGAATTTGGCACGTTTCTTCCTTTATTATGTGGGTATTTATTTATTGCCTCGGCTAGCCTTTCTCATCTGGTTACTCTAAAACTCAGAACCAGCATGGCCCTTCTGACTTTCCCCTCCCTTACAGCCACCCCTCTTTTCTTACCTGCTGCTGGGTCCTGGTGTCCAGGCTTCCCTGGTGCTGGCTGCAGCAGCTGCTTTGAAAAGCTCAAGAACTGCTCAGTTCACAGAATGGAGAAGGTAGACTATTGGTGGTGATCCTCCTGGCTCGCTCCCTCTTACCTGCCTCCCTTCTTATCATCTTCCTGGGGACCAGCCAGCGGGGCTGTGGGACTGAGCACCCACCTGATGGAGTTAAGAAAGGAGAGCCAAGGACAGTAAAATCACACTCCAGGTTTTTGAAACACGGTTTAAGAATAGCCTTGCAAGTGAGCCTAATTGAATGAATCTGTTTTGCTTTTTTTATGCCATCAACATGTTTTAATTGTCAGTGCTATCTCAAAATGAATTTTCCTTTCACCCACGAGGATGGCTTTTCTAACAATTTCTATTTATCTTTGCTAATTTTACAGCCCAAGTCCAATGGAACCAGCCTGAGCATATACAACTGGCTCCCCAGACCCCCAGGTGAACGCAGGAAAGCTGTAGTCTTTCCCTGGGGTCAATTCCAGTCTCTCACATCTGACCAGCTCATACTGGCTTCCACCAGGCAGTCTGCTGAGTATTGTCAGCTGTCCCTGGAGGTAGGCGGGATCCATCCACAAACCATGGGACCAAATATGTTTGACAATCCAGAATGGTTTGAATTTTAGAAAGGCAATATAGAGCATATCACCTACATCATACAGAACACCAGTGGGGTCTGAACAGTATCCAAAAGTCATACGCATCCATATTTCTGCATTAAATGTTCACATTACATGGGATAAAGATGACCAAGTGGTTCAGGTCAATCCAGGTCAGGTTCTACTGCCAAATGAGTTTTGTTTTGTTTTTTAAAACAGTTCTCAGAGCTGTTTTACCTTTTGAAAGTACAGTCTGCCTTGTCTCTCATTTCTCTTCTTTTTCTCTCTCAAGTTATTTCCCAAATGAATCATCCATTAAAAGATTCCTACTGCATCTGTGGGCAAAGTTTGAAAGGCAGTTAATAAATAGTGATGAAATTCTTGTGTTTCACCCAAACTGAAATTGAAAAAAAAAAAATCTTTGTTTCACCTGGGCAAATCCCTTTCACAATTACCCAACACCTGTCCCATCTGTCAACTTCTGTGTTCCCCCATTTGAGCCCAGCCACCTGCCGTCTTCTGGCCTCGGCCACCTCACACCTGTGCTATCCAGATGGTCATCTTTTCTTCAAAAGCATCAGGTCCCTTCCTTTAATCTGCCTGCAGTCCAGAGTCAGGGTGTGTTAATCACAGAGTTAAGAGATGTTTCATCCTGGAATGAAAGATGATAGGAAGCTACTGTCCCAGGGCGTTCCAAGTCTCCTCTTCAAAACCATCAGTGTAGACCACAGAAAATCCCTGATACATGACAGAGAAAATTCTTAGAGGTCCTCCTCGACATTCAGCTCTTGCTGCTGTAGGGTTCACCGGGAACAAACAGCTTTTCTCCTACCTGACCCCCACTTTCCACAAAGCCTTCTGTGACTAAGTCTTCAGGATTCCTGCCCCCATCCCGATGGGGACAACGCTTCAGAGTGGGCTGGACTAACATGCTCAGATTTCTGCTCTTTTTATACCCAGAAGTTGGTCATGTGAATGGTTCCTACTCCATCTACTAATAATATCTTTTTGAAATTGATAATAATTGTACATAGTGGTGGAGTATATATAGTACATTATTTCACTACATGTTTACAAGGTGTAATGATCAAATCAGGGTAACTACCTCCACGATGCTATCTCGGGGTGCCTGGGGCACTTCCCTTCCTTCTGGTCAGCTTGCCCTGGCTTCTGGTTCAGACCGCATTCCACAGCTCTTGCTTCTGGCCTCTGAGCACGACCAGTAGCACATTAACTCAGATGTGGACCACAGCCCCCTGTCTTTAATCTTCTCCAAACACTGCAGCTGCTGGGGGCTATACACTCTCCCTGGAAATTCAGAGGGTAGAATGGAAGTCACTCTGCACAAGTCCAGCCAGCTTAAAACTCACTGGCTGCTTACAGAGAAGCTTTGAGCCCTCAGGCCCAGTCCCCCCTCTCTCTCAAATGGGCCTCCCTTCACATGCTATCTGAAAACTGTGCTCATTAGAATTCTCAGAGCAATTTTATTTTCTTTGCCACATCGCGACAAGACCACACGCTGCTAGACCCAGCCTGTCTTGGAGGAGCACTGTAGAAGTTGGACCATACTGAGCGTGAGTGTATTTGTGAGTGCATATGTCTCTGTATATCTGTTCCCTGTGAAGGTGTCCACCTGTAACCATAATCACAGCAAACAAAAACTGAGTGCCCACTATGGACCAGGCCATGTTCCAAGTTCCTGTTGTGTAATCCTCACACATTCTCATGGGGTTTTCATTGAAAGAGACCTGAGGTATGGAAAAGCTAAGTGCCTTTACCATACCACATGTCTGGAGGGCTCTTTGCGTCACTACTGTCTTGGCCCCTTGCTCACTCCAGGGTGGGTCTTTCCCATTCTGGCCCTGGAAAGGTTCAGCATCTGCAGAGATAGGCCTTGATGTGGGACCCCAATCGGTGACAGGGAATCTGTGTGCCTGACACGGTTTCATCCAGGAAGCTTGTCAATGTGCCAAGTCTGGCAGGACCAATGTCCCATGTCTCCCAAGAGCTCTGCTTTGAAAGCTAGTGGCAAGCCCTGTGAGTGGCATGGTTCTGGGCCCCTCTCTCCATGGTGCACAGATACAGACACTAAGGGCAGAGCAAGGATGGTGAGCTCCAGCTGCTGGGTAGAGAGATATGCAAACTAGACACAAGGCAGGACTTCCTGACTGGTGATGGACTATTGCATGGCACTGCTGGCAGCTGGGGCTTCCCTTTGTTCAGAGCACAGGTGGAACACCCCTCTCCCCAAGATGGGTTGAAAATTTTCCTATTTCTTCCGAATACCAAGGGGTTATTCTTGCCTTCCACTGTGCTAAACTTACAAACACCATCTCTAATTCTTGAAACAAATGAGGGAGGGTAGCTTGTTGCAATTATCCTCTTGTTACAGAGAAGGAAATGAAGACCCCAGAGGTTAAATGACTTGCCCAAGGCTGCACAATGAGTTGCAGATCCAGGAAACAAGTTCAAGTTTTTCTGGTTTCAAAGCCCAGATCCCGTCTACTGTATCAAAGCATTCGTGAGCTATTTGATGACTTCTTTGGGATTTTTCATTTCCTTGAGTTAGGTGTGACATCACAATGGAGAGGCTACTATGTTTTTGTCATGTCATCTTGACCTAGGCTGTCCATTAAAAGAGCACAAGGCTCCCTTCTGGTTACCACTGTTGTCCATTTGTATAAGCCAGTCTATAGGCAGGCAAACGAAAGCACCAGTCCACTGATACGGGGTGGGTCTGGGTGGGACAACACCTGAAAGCCAGTCTTGTAACTAGAACACCCTGGTCTTCAGTCTCCCCTGATTGATTGTATGGTGGTTTGGGACCTCACAGCACAAATGCTTTTAGAAAAAGAGACCTGGGATATGGAAAAGCTAAGTACTTTTACTATTCACCAAGTGTCTGGGGAGTCTGTTTGCTTTACTGCTATCCTGGCCCCTTGCTCACTCCCCCATGGAGAATCTCACCACTTCCTTGCTGGGGTCCCAGGACCAGGGTCTGTACCCCCTTGGCCTAAAAACTCTTCTCAGGATATAGAACAGAAGCTTCAGGGTGCCCTGCTAGCCCTGAACCTACTCCTCCTCATCACCCCCCCTGTCAGACCATGCTGAGGTACTTAGCTTCTGAAAGTCTGTCTCTCAGCCTGCTCTGTCCCTCTGCATGGACTTCTCTCTCTTCCTGTGAACTTCCCACTTTGTTCATCTCCTCCCTGTGTGCCTTCCTCTGGGAGGCCCCTGGACGATCGATTCAAAGTTCATAGAAAATTGCAGATAATTATTCATGTATGTCTAGCGTCTTCCCACATTAGACTATTCGGTGTGTGAGAGCAGGGACTATGTGTGTCTTGCTGAACACTGTGACTCATCCTACAGTGCCTGACACGTAATGATTGTTCAATAAATGCTTAAAAGATGAATATAGGTACAATGGATGGGAGACAGTGAGGAAGGACTTATCACTCTCCAAAATCCCTTGAGAGTTGGGTTTGGAAATTACACCATGCCCTTGAATTTCAGTGCACACCAGTCCATTTTGCTATGGAAATGAGAATTGCAAAGCTGACATTCCTTTGAGGTCACTTAAGGGAGAAAACATACTAAGAGGAAGCCATTTCCAGGAATGTAGAGGCTTTTATTCTGTGGGGCCCTGACTCACCTTCCAGACACAGCATTGACGTTCTCTGTCAAGGTACTCATCACTCACAGGCATGACTAGCCTGGCCTCAGCCACCAGAGACGATTCAGTCTACACTCCAGTCAGACATCCTATGCTGTCCTGCAGTGGTGCCAGCTACAAGGTGCTGGTGCTGGGCCTGTGGAGGGTTGAGGTCTCCATATCAGTGCCTCAAAACTGGCTCTTTCTCCCTTTCACCAAGGATGACTAATTTGTCATCTCTCTTTCTTTTTTTTTTTTTTCCCCTTTGTAATAAGGTCTTGATATGTTGCCCAGACTAGTCTAGAACTTCTGGCCTCAAGTGATCCTCCTGCCTCAGTCTCCTGAGTAGCTGAGTTTACCTATGCACACCACTGTGCCCTGCTTGACATATTTTTCATGAAGAAGGCAACTATAGCCTGGAGTGGAGGAACCTGTCTGCTCTTACCAGGCCTCCCCTCTTCTCATTCTAAGAGCCAGGCAGGAGGACATCTCCCTCAGACCCTGTTGTTACCTTCACAGTGTGACCCACTGGACAGGAAGACCTGTCCCCCATGGGTCAGCCTAGGCTTTCCTGTGAATCTCACTGACCTAGGGAATCTTGGGAATACCAGTGAGGGAGTGAGAAAGGCTGGAATAAGGCACCCTGTGAGTAGAACGCACAATTGCTCATCAGTGTGGATGGCCAGGCCGTGGCTGTGTGTCCAGACGCGTCTACCCGCTTAACCACCAGCCTGCAACGTCAGGCCACTACAGCTGCACAGCTCAGCACAGGCAAGGAAGTGACCACAGCCTCGGGTCAAAGAGGGTGCTCCCTCCCTCAGACTCCCAGGCTAGTGTTCTCCTTACCCATCCTGTTTTTCTCATACCCCAGGCCTCCCTGCCTGGGAAGGCCTGTAGAAATCCACAGCTGGTTTTCCCAGAAAGCTTCCTACAGGCACCAGCAAGAAAGAGGTGTGTGTTCCAGCCAGAGTGGGAACCCGTTGCTTCAGGCAGGCACATGCAGACAGGCAACAACAGCTTACAGCTTACAAACTCATTCGCCAAAATAGCCTTGTCTCCAGAGGATCATAGAGGGTTGACTGCTGTACATTGACAACACCTGGGGGAATGTTGATTCAGGTTAGGCCCTCATTTTACAAAGAGGGAAACTCAGGCCTGGGTCAAAATGGCCATGAAAGGCTGAGTTGGATCTAGAAGCAGGGTGCGTGATCCCAAGGTGGGAGGTGTCCCTGAGCACTCCCTGAGGGTAGGGACCTCTCTTCTCACACTTCTGTAGCCTGCCAGAACCCATTCTTGAATTGAGGTGAGTTGTAGGTGCCTGCTCCAGAGAGGGAAGAGATGGGGGACCCAGAGGAGGAAAAGTGTGACAGGGAGGCTTTGCCATAGAAGAAAGGCTGTTTAGGTTCTTCTCTCCCAGACAAGGTGAACTGTTCCTCTGAAACCCTAAGCAGAAGCTAATCAACACATTCCCAGCCTTGAACTCTTAATAGTCCAGCTGAGCCACTCAGACCTATTCATGGTTATGTGAGAGGGTACAATGGGGCAGAGGACATGTTAACAAGTGAGAAAATGTATCAGATTTCTTAAATTTTCTTTCATCTGTTTATCTGTCTATCTGTCTATCTGTCCATCTGTCCATCCATCCATCCACCTGCCACCTATCTACCTACTTATACAAATCTCTCTCAAGCCATTTCCATGTCCCTACAGGTTGCTCTCCCCTCCTTTTCCTTTTTTTCTGTCACTCTCTCCTAATCACTCTGCACTGGACAAGATCTGGAGCTGAGAGTGTCTCTTAACTTTTCTTCAAGGTTTTCTGTCTATTGATAACTATTTCAGAAGTGAGTAGTTTCTATGATTTTTATTTTAAGCCCTCTTCCTTCCAGTATGTTTTATTTTTTTGCCAATAGACTTGACTTGTTTTTTTTTTCCCTTGAGTCAGTGACCTTGACAGGGAATAGTATCCTCAGCAAGGTCCCTGTCAATAACTCTGTGTGGTGGGAGGTGAAGAGGCTGGCCCTGTGAGAGTGTTCAGAGTGAGGGTATCTTATCCACTCACCCAGTCCCATGGTGCCCTCTTGAATGGTGCCCCAACTGCCTCATCCCTCCTCATCTTCACCACCTTGACAAGCCTTGATTTTTTTCTGTAGACTCAGGATCCAGTGAGCTGGACTGTGCCTTGGTGATCTATGGACACTGAACCAATGCTATCTGTTGTAACTGTAACCCAGCACTCAACACCCTGCTGAGGGTCAAATGAGCCTGGCATGTGGACATTCCTCTTCTATCAGTCCATGGGGGCAAACTCAGCCAATCAGATGGACCTCATCTCAAGCAGGACAGAGTCAGGTGTAATAATCCTCACTTATGATTGGCACACTACCAGCTCTGTCCTTGCCCCAGAAAAAGGGGCCTTCCAGAGGTAACAATGTCAGGGCTTCCCAGGAGTGACCAGGCCCAAATGGCATCCCTGAGTTTTCCAGGAACTAAACCTGGAGAGGGATGTAGAGGTTTGGCAGAGAGAAGCACATTGGCTGGAGAGAAGATTTAGAACCTCAGATGGGCTAACCTGGAGGAGAAGGGCCTAGACAGGCCTAGGAAGGGGCTTCACACAAAGCAAAGAAGAGACAGAGGGGCTCAGAGACAGGAGTCCTGAGACTATAGGTGCTCACAGGCAAGGGGAAGTTAGTCAGTGCTGGGAAAAGTGGCTGTGCTGTAAAGGAGGGCTTGTTAGAAGGAAGAAAGATCTTGAAAGTGGGGTCAAATGGTGTAGACATTTTCTTGCTGGAATTGAAATACCACCTCCTAACTTCCACCTGTCCTTCCAGTGTTTCTATTCCATCCTCTGGAGGATCCAGGTATGGCAAGAATTCATTTCACAGAAAAATAAATACAACAATGGTTTTGTGCCCATGGAATTCACTGGTCTTACTATATGCCAGAAACAGCAGCCCTGATGAACCAGTAGAAAGGCCTGCCAAAGACCCAGTTACAGCACCAGTTGGGAAACAACTCCCTAAATGACAGGGCTGTGCCCTACAGGATGCAGCACAGGCTTTGACTCAGCAACCAATATATAAGGCTGTTTTCCCATAGCCAAGAATCAAGTCTGGGTCTGGGAATCAAGGGGTGGAATTGTAAGCAGCTCCTTTCCTGTTACAGTTAACAACCTACTCAGAAACTTTGCTTCCTATTCTAACCTAGAGTTCTACTGGTTTGGAGATCTTACTTCACAAAGGGAGAGTGTCTCTACTAGGAGAAACAAAGCCTGATTCCATCAAAATGGAAAATGGACTGTTATCTGGCCATTTGAGGATCCTTGTGCCACTGAGTTAGCAGGCAGAAAAAGGGCTATGGAATGGTTGACCCAATGACCCAGGGGAGCCTGAGGTCTTGTCACACAGTGGTAAGAGGTACCATGTCTAGAATTCAAAAGATGCTCCAAGGTACCTCTTAATATGTCCAAGTCCAATATTTAAAATTCATGTAAAATTATAACAACTGAAAAGAAGTCAGAGCTACTGAGAAATCAGACCACCCAGGAACAAAGTTTTGAGTCATCATGCCAGGTCAAGAACTCTAGCCACATGAGAATATCAGCTAGGTCAAAGAAGAAAGAAGTAATACCTATTAACTGTAGCCTCATGATCAGCTATGGAAATGAGGACTGAGGAATGTAACAGCTATATTTGTAACCATGTGTGTGTGTATGTATGGGTGTGTGTAGCAGCTATGCTTGTAAGTGTGTGTATATGTTCCTCCATTCTTCTTCCCATTTTATGTAAGGAATGTTGTTGATAATTAACATGTGAGATTTGATTTGGTTTTAGGTTATGAAATAATAAAGTGGGACTATAACTGAGTTAGATAATTAGTATCACCCAGAGGTAGACCCTATGACTATGGTCCAGAGATGGATACATAGTGTGGAGGCAGTGGAGAATAGTGGGTTTGGTATCCTCATTTTGATGGCACTTGGGAGCATCTTTGTTGTCATGAAATACAGTTGCACCTTGGTATATGGAAACACAAAGCTGCAATTGTTGTAAGTAAGAAATTGAAACATTCATAAAAGTGTGTGTAATGCTAAGTAGACAGTTGGTGATTAGATCATGTCTCTCAGCCCCTTCTTTCCATGCCCAGCTTTTTGATGCTGAGAGTTTAAAAACTATGTCTTCCCTTAGCCAGTTTGGATCTTCGCTCTGACCTTAGAAACGCCTTTCACCATGCAGGCAGCATTGGGGTCCAGCCCCATTTCTTGACAAGCTCCTAGAATCAACCTCCTATGGGTTCTGATAAACCCAACTTGTCTAGGTTTCCCAGCCATAGAAGCGGTAGCTGCTTTCTACACAGTCTGTTGGGGGATGATTCTCTGTGCATTTCTACATGCCTTGACAGTCTTTATTCAGGACCATCTTTTCAAAGAGGTTGCAGAGCAAATGGCCTTGGAAGTGTTCTCTCTCTCTCTCTCTCTCTCTCTCTCTCTCTCTGACACAAAGGTGGTTTTCTCACCAGAATAATAGAGATAATGGCTCCCTTAGGGACAGACTCTGGGCAAATGTTATGGGCTGAATTACATCCTTGTAAAGTTCATTATTGAATTCTGAAGCCTCAGAACCTCAGAATATGAACCCATTTGGAAATAGGGTTTTATTTTTTATCATATTGTTGTTTACTCTAATAAAAATTGTAAATTTTCAAAAGAAATCCTACCATAGGAGTCTGGTGAGATAAAATACCATGCCTCATGTTAAGAAACATTCATAAAGTCAGTAATGATGATGTAAATGAATGAGGCAGAGTCTTTGAAGAGCTAAATGAGGTAAAATGAGGTCATATGGATAGGCTTAAGTCCAGTGTGACTGGTATTCTTGTAAGAAGAGATTAGGACACAGACACACACAGAGGGAAGGCCAAGTGAAGACAAGGAAAGTAAGAACATTTTCAAGCCAAGGAGAGAGGCCTCAGAACTAACCCTGTGAACACCTTGATCTTAGAATTCTACCCCTTTGAACTGTGAGAAAATAAATTTCTGGGGGAAAGGGGAGGATAAAGGAAAATGATGGAGGGGTGAATTCAACTATGATATATTTGATGTATTGTGGGAACTTTTGTACATGCCACACTGTGTCCCTGAAAGAAAGAAATGAAAAGAAAATTTCTGTTGTTGAAGCTAAAGTCACCTAGTCTGTGACATTTGTTACTGCATTCATAGTTGACTAATACAGAAAGCTTGCTAGCAGCCCCATTGTAAGATTGCAGGTTTCGTGAGCTCAGTGTTGCTCTGACCCAACGTGTGTTTAGCATCCATATGGACCCAACTTTACATCACCCCCTTGGGACTTAAGAGAGAAGGGAAACCTGTGCAAACAGGAAGCTTATGATGCCCCCTCCATCCAGTACAGTTTGTTATCCCACCCCCCATTTGGACTAAATGAGGGCCCTGAAACTTTGATAAACAGCAGAGCTCCAAGCTAGACCTTTGAACTCCAAAACAATGTACTATGTCAAAATACACTAATCGTCTCCAAAGAAGTAAGAGAGAAACTATACTTCAAAATCCAATTTAAAGTACACCCAACACTTCACAATGATGTGATAGCCCAGGACATGTAAACAAGAGAAAAATGCTCCCTAACAAGACTCTCACATAAAAGTGAAAGAGATATCCATTCCAACAGATACACAAATCGCAAGAAGGAAATAAAAAGATTATGAAAAAAAAAACAAGACAACATGACCCTCCAACAGTTCATAGTTCTGTAGCAACTAACTCTAAAGATACAGAAGTGGATGAAATGCCAAGTAAAGAATTGCAAAGAATGGGGCTGGCCTAGTGGCTCAAGTGGTAGAGTGCCTGCCTAGCAAGCATGAGGACCTGAGTTCAAATCCCAGTTAAAAAAAGTGATTAAGCATTCAAAAGAATGATTATTTTAAAAGTCTATGAATTCTCAGAAAAATAACTGAATGAATTAAGGAAGACAAAACAGCACAGAACTAGAAGTTCAATAAAGAAGTGGAAGCCAGGCATAGTGGCTCTCACCTGTAATCTCAGCTGCTCAGGACATGGAGATTGGGAGGATCATAGTTCAAGGCCAGCCTGGGCAAAAAGGTAACAAAAATCTGGGCATGGTGATGCATGCCTGTCATCCCAGCTACACAAGAGGTATAAGAAGAGAACTGTGATCCAGGCTAGCCCACAAGACCCTACCTGAAAAATAACTAAAGAATCACATGTTTTCTCTCACATGTGAAATCTAGAAAGGGAAAAAAAAATACAGAAAGTAAAAGGGAGAATATTGGAGAAGAGGAAAAGGGTAAGGCAGAGGAGAAATAAGAAAGGGTAATGAGAGGTAAGTATGATCAAAGTACATCATACACATGTATGAAAATGTAACAACAAAACCCATTATATTGTGCAAATAATGTGAATATATAATAAATATATATGTAAGAAAAGAGAGAATACTGTGTGATCAAACTATATTAGATTGCAATACTAAATGGATTTTTAAATTATCATTGTTACAGGTTGTATTCAAAAAGTTTGAAGAAACCTGTGCTCTGGCGATCTCTCTTCATTTCTTTTCTCTGCAGGTTGGAGGAAAGTCATAAGTGTACATAAACCGATTTTATTGTATAAGTCGAGCACCCCTGAGCAGGCACAATTATTGGAGATTCAGGGGGAGTGGTGCTTACCTCTAAAGAGTTGACATTGGGGCTGTGACAAGAACCAACATCGCAGGCAGTATGAGAAAGGGATGCTATATGAGAAGACAAAAGAGGACTGGATGTTTTGTTGGTGCCATTCATGTGTCACCTTCTTGACTTTTTTTTTTTTTGGGGGGCAGTAATGGGGTTTGAACTCAGGGTTTTGCGCTTGCTAGACAGGTGCTCTACCATATAAGCCATACCTCCAGTGCACCTTCTTTACATTTTACAGATTATGTCAACAGACAAAACTGTTTCTTAACATGCCTGACTTTCAACCTACCCAGGGGTAAGGCTCAGGAATAGAATTGGGATGTCTGTGTATCTTTTTTTTTTAATCCTGAAGTTTAATGGTTGGGTTTTAGGATCAAAACAACTGTGTTGGAAACAGCTGTTCCAGTTATAGTCAAAATGGCGACAGGAAAATTCCATGAGCCTTCCCTGTAGGAGCCCCTCGTACAAACTCTTATTTCTCAACTCTGCCAACTTGAGGTCAGTGTGGCTTTAAAAAGGGTGGCATTTGTGTCAGCCCGCCCTGGCCTCCCAGGCAAGAGCTAAGTAAACAGGAGTCCTGGGGATGACCATTTCTTCACCAGGCCCGTGGTGGGTTTTTCCAAGGGAATGAAAGTGGCCTTTGTACAGAGGAGAGGGGAACGAGGATTGGCTATTCACTGCTGCCTGTTCTCCATGACCTCATCAATGTTGACTTTCTCAACATTTCATCTTTCTGGAGCCAGAGAGGGGACTGGTGAACAGCACCACTCCACTATGTCAAGTCAGGGAAGGAGGATTAGATGACTGACGGCCACCCTTTATGCCAGGTGACAACAGAGTGAAGCAAGGAAGAGACCCAGAGACAAAGCTGCCTTAGCCTTGAAATAGGTCCCTCGTGTACCCAAGTGTCAAATGCCCATATCATTTTTCTCAGGAGGAACTAACATAGAAATGACACTTGCCCTATAATATAGGCACTTCCTGGAAACCCACAACTGCCCATCACCTTGTAATTACCCACCCCAACTCTTCCATTTGGAACCCTTGCTTCCGTGACTTCTATTCTTAAATTCCTTCCCCACCTTGAGAAACAAGACAAAGCACTCTTGCTGGGCGTTTTTCTTCTCCCAGGGCCTTTCAATATTCCAGGCTGTCCCTTGAACATCTATTTTAACTTGCATATAGATGAGATCATTTTTCTAAGTGAGCGAAGGCAAAGAAGTGATGAGTTATTTTCTACCACCAGCCAGGAATAGAACCAAGTGTCATCTCCTGATTTTACTGCTTATTTAAAATGTCTGGAGGAATTTAGCTTTTTCAAGAATAGTCAACCTGGTGTGGCAGAAAGAACACACCACCATCCAGATGTCTGACAAGGAAGCGGGAATTGGTTTACCAACTGAAGAAATAAAGATCAGACTAAACGGTTCTCCTGTGCTGGAGCTATGCAATCAGGAGTTATAAGGTGACACCTGAGCAGAGGATCAAAGGACATTAAGAAGATATCGAAAGAACTATTTCCTTTCAGACCTTTAATACTTTAGGGGAAAAGTCTCGGGTCCTGGTGGGCCTTTAACACTTTTTAATAGCTTTCTTTTTTTTTTCTGGTGGCACTGGGGTTTGAACTCAGGGCTTCATGCTTGCTAGACAGGCGCTCTACCACCTGAGCCACTCCACAGCCCTTCTATAATGGCTCTTTAATCTTTCTTTGTAACAGATAAAAGAGGTCTTAGGCTCAAACTGGCAATAGGTCTGGAATTTAATAGCAGTACTTTCATATTATTTTCCTTCTGTGTTTATCTTATGTATAACGAGTGTTCTATTTCTGGCTAAAATGTAGTTTCTTTTTTTAGTTTCCATTAACAATGATTTTCATTCTAACATCAGGGCCAAAATTGGTAGTTAGGAGTGGGAGAATACTTTAAATAAGCCTATCCTGATAAGTCCGGATATGAGGAATGAGCCAAACCAAGGAAGCCTCAGGCACCTGCAAATGTGGCTGTGTTACCTATGATCAGTTTGAGCTCACACCCTGCAAATGAACTCTGACTCAAACTGCTTTATTATCTGTTTAGATACTTGGCAGAAAAAAAGCTAAGTGCAAATAAATACCTCTGTCTATGAGCAAGGAATCAGAGGGTTTTTCTCTTTTGTTCTTGTTTATTTAATAAATTATGATTATATCTTTCCTTTTTTTACAAAAAATTCATACATCCTGGGGCTTTAGACCCTGTTTGCTCCACACAAATTGTATCACTTTCCTTAGACACTGTCCTGAATTTTGCTTGATTTATTCACGATTACTTCTCAGAAATCACAAGTCCACAACCATCACTCCAATTCACTTTTGGAAGATGTACATATTATGCATATACCATCGTGCAAATGAGTCACATTGTTCTAATTATCCCCTGATCCATCATTTCTACCAATTCTGATACCTACCTGCCCTTTGCAACAGACATCTTCATATGTATATCTTTTTTCTTTCTTTTTGGCGGTGCTGGGTTTGAACTCAGGATTTCTGCATCTTGTTAGGCAGGCACTCTACTCCTTGATCCACACACCAGCCTCATAGGTACATCTTTAGACACGCTTGGTTTAATTTCTAAGAGACAGATCCTCAAGAATGATCGCTGGTCAAGGGAAGCTATATTTTTATTTTAACAGAAGTTCACAGATTTTATCCAAAAAATCCACTGCAGCAAGTACATTTCCACTGGGGTGCCATGATGGTATCTCTTTCCTAACTTCCTCCAGTGGTTAGTGCTCTAGTTTAAATTTTTGTCAGCTAAATGAGCAAAATGTGATATTTCATTTTTAGGCTGAATTTACATTTCCTTGGTGGATGCTGTGTTTGAATGTCTCCTCTTTTATTTCCCCACCCTTCTAAACCTCTTCATATCCTTTGCCCATTTTTTTCTATGCAGTCATCTTTAACAGTTCATCATAACATATTACACACATTAACCCCTTGAAAAGTATATTGTAAATATTTTTATGAATATATTGGTATAATCTGTTATCTGAAGTATATTTAACCATTCTAAAGTTTTACATTTTTCTTTCTTTTTTATTTTGGTGGGACTGGGTTTTGAACTCAGAACTTCATGCTTACAAAGCAGATGTTGGTACTGCTTGAGCCACACCTCCAGTCTATTTTGCTCTAGTTATTTTTTGGAAGTAAAGTTCTCATGAACTATTTGCTGGGGCTGGCCTTGAACTGCTGCTATCCTCCTGATCTCAGTCTCCCAAGTAGCTAGGATTATAGGCACGAACCACGGGCACCAAGTTTACATTTTTCTATAGGAAATAAGTCTCTTTTCTAGCTTTTCCTGTTTAAGAAGGACTATCCTAGTTTGCATGAAGAGCATCCTAGATTTCCTTGCCAAAATTTCTTGTTTTTTTCTTTATAGTTATCTTTGATCAATCTGAAGTTTGTTTTTTTACACAATTTAAGAGATTTTTGTCTAATTTTCATTTTTCCGTGGTAGATAGACTGTAGCTTCAAAAACATTCCATATCCCTCTGAATTGATAAAAATGTGTTATATTCATAATAAATTCTCTTGCAATCTAGAATTTATTTACAAATGATCTAATCTGTTTCAGTTTTTTATTCCTATGCCAAAACCGTAATGATTTGATTGGTTTTGTATTATATTTTGATATCTGTCTGACCCCCTTTCCCTATTATTTTTTATAAATCATTTTCTTGCCAATTTCCAGGCATTTTATTATTCTTTATGATCACTGTAATCATTTACTCTAGTCAAATACTCCTATGGAATATTTAATACATTACGTTTGTGTATTAATTTTGAAAGAATTAATAGCTATGTTATCATCCCAAACAAAAATATGCATGTCTTTCAACAGTATTTCATAGTTTTCTACAAATAGACCCTGCTAAATTTATTCTAAATACCATATAACTTCTTCCACCCTTGTAATTAAAACATTTCTCTGCTTCTATAGCTAGGTGCTTATTGCTTAAAAGAGGGGAAAATTATATATATTATCTATCAAGCCACCTTACAAATTATCTTATTAACTTAAGCAGTATTTTTCCTAAAATCCTTTGGATTTTCTGGGTAAACTGTAACACAACCAGAAAAAAAGTCTTATGTCTCCTTTTCCAGTGTTTATAACAATGACTTAGTTGCTTGTCTTATTGAATTTGTTAGAATCTCCAAAGTGGAGATGGAGGGCAATGATGAAAGCGGGTATTCTTATCAATTTCCTAATTTTAATTGAAATTATTTCAGTGTTTTACCATTCAGAATGGCATTTCCTATGGGATCTTAGAAAACAATCTTTTAAAATGCTTGAGTATTTTGCTTTGTACTTCTATTTTACTATGAAATTTTTTTTAGGAATGACTGTTGAATTTTAGCAAGTCTTTGCAGCACCCATGTCTAAGTCTATTTTGTGTTGCTGTAACACAAAATGAATGAAGTCCTTGATATTTATTTCTGGAAAAAATCTACATGGTCAAAATACATTTTTTGAATAATTTGGTGGGATCTGTTTGCTACCTTATTTGCTAGGAACAAATATTTATGCAGAGCTTACTATGTTATAGGCATTGTTTACTTCCACAGCAGTCAACAAAACACAAATCCTTGACCTCATAAAGCTTACTTTTTAGTAAGCTGTTAAAAAAATTTAGCGACTTTCAACAACAAACCATTTATTCCTTGCTCACAGGTCTATGGGTCACGTGTGGGTTGTCTGGACTTGCATTTAA
Organism: Castor canadensis; assembly: GCF_047511655.1. Taxonomy (NCBI): domain Eukaryota; kingdom Metazoa; phylum Chordata; class Mammalia; order Rodentia; family Castoridae; genus Castor; species Castor canadensis. The sequence continues at coordinate 55,823,191 of NC_133402.1, read as the reverse complement.
TTTTCTGGTGTGTATTTTTAAGACTTTTTATAGAAGAATATCATGCTTACAGTAAAAAGCACAAATCATAAGTGAGAAACAATTATGTAACCATCACTTAGGTCAAGATAGAGAATATTTCGATCATAGGATATTTTATTTAGGATTGTTTACATGTATATTTAAAAGTTAAGTTTGGTATTTAAGTTATATAGTTCAGTAAATGGATTATCTGTGCACATAGTTCTTCATTCCCCAGTGCCCCACACGTGCGGTTATTATGACTTCACTGAGAGTGCAGTGTGTGTTCCCCTCCACTGACTCTGGGCGATGTGAGTTGCTTTAAACAGCAAAATATGAGAGAGCAAAGCAGATAGCACACTCAACCTTCATTTGGCTTGACTTGGTACAGCACCATCCTCCTCCAGGCCCATCCATTTCCCTGAAAACGATAAGTTGCACTCGTCAGCTTTCCATCACTTTGACAAAATACCTGAAAGCATCTCCAAAAAACATGCTTCTTCATTTTCCAGTGGGTTAGATTTTTTTCTGTCATCTCTTAATTATTTACAACTGCTTTTTATTGAATTATGATCACAGAATATGCTCCATAAAAACTAGAACTTATCAAGCTTTGTTAAGGTTTTCATCAAATATGTGATCAGTTTTTGTGATTGTCCATGAAGATGGTTATCTTTTATTCAAGAAAGGAAGATTCTATTTATCTATTGGATTGAAACTATTGGATATATTAGTTTATATATTCAGACAATTAATGATGGTTTATAATATTTTTACTTGATGGTGTGAAAGTAATATGAACTCAGCAGAAACTGTACTTCAAATTTTGAATTTTGATCCTTACCCAGGTTAGCAATATGCAGTATGATGACCCTCTTATAATGCTAGGTAGCAGTGTTGAACTGTGGCTCCCAGTCAGCCATGCAACCATGAGGGTCAACGACTAGCTCTCTATAGCGTACTGAGTTGCTAACTATGATGTTTAGTAAGTTATGTGCATTAAATGTGCTTTCAAATTCCAGTGGATTTACTGAGACATAACACCAACTAAGTCAAGAAGCATCTGTATAATTCTCAAAAAGTTAAAATATCACTCATACAAATATAGAATAAGTTCCTGTCAAAGATATTCTTCAACTCAACAGCTGGCAATCAGTAAAATAGTAAGATGGCTCAGAGGAAATTTGGAGGCTACATATAGTAGGAAATTTAATAAAGGAATGTTAGAACAAGATTGCCAAATTTGATGGCAAAATTGATAATGTCTTACAAGGCAATAAATCACAGCCTTTGAAATTATCTTTTCCAAAAGTCAGAAATTATTGGCATATTTACTGGGCAAAAATGTACAAATTAAACTGGGCATGGTGGTACATACCTATAATCCTATCTCTTGGAGAATCTCAAGTTTAAGGGCCAGCCTGGGCTAAATATCAAGACCCATCTCCAAAAAAAAAAATCTTTAACATGTAATCACACTATGTGCTGGACCTTTAATCAATAGTAAGTTATACTTTATATATGATTGATTATGCTTTATATATGCCACAGTTTCCCTCCCTATTCTATTAGGCCTTTCCCTTTAAATTCCAACTTGTCTGATTAATATTGTTAATTAGTTAATATCATCTCTTATATTCTTCATCATTTTGGTCCCTCTTTATTGATACTCTTATTTTTAACCATTTTAAGTGGCATTGTTTTGGGTATTTCTTGTAACCATTATGTGGACTTTAAGAAATTGGACACTGCTTATCTCTATTTAGTTTAGTCATCTTTAAAGTCATTGTCATTTTACCTGGTGTTCTTCCTTCCATCCTACTTTATGGGTTTTTGTTTTTGTTTTATGGTCCTAGGAATTGAGCCCAGGGCCTCACATATTATCACACCACCATGTAAGCCACCACCCCAGCCTTTTGTTTTTAAGATAGGGTCTTGCCAACTTTGCCCAGTCTGACCTCAACTCCTGATTCTTTTACCTCTGCCTTCCAAACAGATGGGATTACAGGCATGTGACAACACATCCCTCTTAAGTTTATTACTATAAACAATTCTCATTTTTCATAGTAGTTATGAAGTCTCTGAGAGCAATGCATAAGCAAATACTGAACCATTGCTCCTAGAGGAAATACAAAGTTAGGTTCCTGTGACCCCTCTGGTCATATTTCATCAGCCAACAATACATAACTTTGTTTTATGTGTGTTTCTCTTTAAAGACACCTTCTTTAATATGGATTGTTGATTCATTAACATCAAACCCATAGCTATTAGCGCTATAACTCACAATGAGTGAAACTTGTCTAACACATGTGTTTTTCCTCCATATCACAGCCTTCATGAGCTCAGGAACACCAGACAGCACTTCAGCCTACATTTGGAAACAAACAAACATACAAAAAAGTGGCACTGAAGGTCTGTGAAAAGGTCCAGTATTCACAGTATGAAAAGGCAAATAAGAAGACAGGGTATTGCCTTGTTGAGCTTTAGTTAGAAACGTGCATGTCAAGTGACCCAAACTTTTTGCTGCTCTGCCTGCGTCCACAAAAGAGGGTAAATGCTCTCCAAAGACTGATTTGAGAATTACAAGTACAAGGTAGTGAGTAGGTGAATTCACAAAAGTAGACTCTTAGAGTAAGGAGGATAGGTGGCAATTGTTTCCTTCCCTCATTTTACCTTTCTCTTATTTTTGCTGGCTTCTGGTTTTCCCCTCGTTGCTTTCAAAATTCAGTTCTTTATCCATTCTCTCCTGGCTCATTTATATCTGGGGAAGGCTCTTCTTGAATATTTTCATCAAATAGGCTTAGCCTCAGTATCTTTCTTTTCCTTAACAAATGAGATTGCTCTACTAGGTGCAGTCCCATGCAGACTATTTCACAATTTCTAGGTTCTAGTAATAGATGCGCTGTCTAATGTTCACATGACTCCTTTCTCTTTACAGGTAACTTGAGGTACAGTTGCTCCTTGGTATCCCCAAGGGACTGGATTCAAGGCTTCCCATATGTATTGAAACCTGTGGATGCTCAGGTATCTTATATAAAACCCATAGTATTTCTTCATACAACCTATGCACAGCTGCAGATTTATAGTACCTAATTCTGTGTAAATAGTTGCTATATGGTATAGTTTAGGGACTATAACAAAAAAGCCTGTACATGCTCAGTAAAGATGCAGGGGTTTTTTGCTTTTGGTTTTGTCTTTTGGTGTTTTTTTTGGCAGTTCTGAGGTTTGAACTTGGGGTTTGGCGCTTGAGGCAGGTTCTCTACCACTTGACCACAACTCCAGCCCTTTTTTCCCTGGTTATTTTAGAGACAGACTCTCCCCTTTTGCTCAGGCCAGGCTGGACCTCAATCCTCCTATTTTATACTTCCTGCCATCACTGGGATGACAGACATATACCACCATGCCCAGCTTTTTTCCACTGAAGATGGGGTTTCACAAATTCTTCTGGCATGGAACCACAACCCTTCCAATCTCAGCCTCCCTATAGGTGTGTGCCACCTTGCCCATCTATTGGTTGAGATCCTTTGGATCTCAGCCTCCCAAGTAGCAAGGATTACATGCATGAGCTGCCACTGGCACCTATGTAATTTAAAAAATATAATATATATATATTTGATTCATGCTTGGTTGAATCCATAGAAATGGAGGGTTGGCTGTAATTTCTTGAACGTTCCTTGTAACATTTTTTTATTTATCCTTAAAGTGCAGAAACATATACAGGTACTTTCTTGTCAATTCAACCTGAAGTTCAGGAAGTTCTTTTCAGTCTATGGACTATTTCTTCAACTCTGGGCTATGTTTTTCTATTACTTTTGTTATTTCTTTCATCTGTTCCTCTTTTCTCTTTTTTCTTCTGCAAGCCTTAGTCACATGTAAGGTCATTTGATTTAGCCTCCCATACTGATCTTTTCCCTGATTTCTCTCTCTCTTTCTGTCTTTCTCTCTGTGTGCCTCTTTCTCTCTGTGTGCCTCTCTTTCTCTGTCTCTTTCCCTCCCTTGTTCTCTCTGTCTGTCTTTCTCTCTCTCTCTCTCTGTCTCTCTCCCTCCCTTGCTCTCTCTGTCTCTCTCTCTCTGTCTCTCTGTCTCTCGATTCTATTTGCTACTTATCTGAGTCTCTTTCATTTCCTCTGATGAGCTGTTTAGTTGGGAAATCACATATTTTTAGCCCCATTCTTTTTGTTCTTTTTTAAATATCTGCCGGTGCTCTTTTTTTAAAGATTCATGTTGTCATCTGCCTCTTTCAGCAGCTCTAGGTCACTGGGTGTGTTCAGTTGTCCTTCCTGACTTCCCTCTCACTGCCAGCTCACTAGGGCTCAGGTCTGAGCACTGCAGCAGCCTAAGGAACAGACATTCTATGGTGGGAGGAGGAGGGGACTCTGTCCTTCCCATTGCAGAGCTGCATGCTGGATGTCCATACCCCACAGAAGCACCTGGAAAATGCCTCCCTGGTCTGGGCCCAGCAGAGTTTCCCAACCTCAGGGGCTGATTTAACAACTTCTCAGTTCTGGGTTGGGCACAGCGGCCACATGTCTTCATGGAGCACCATGTCAGTCTTCTCCCCTGGGGAGCCCAGGTCTCTGAGGTTCATGCTGTCCCCAGGATCTTGAGCTTTCCTTCATTTGCTGCACTGCGGGGAGAGAACAGCTTGCCTTTGGCCCTTCCGCTGGGCTCCACGACTCTTTGACTCCAGAGGGACAGAAATTCATTTGGAAGTGGACGAAAAGGAAAACACATTCAGATTACCACATCCCCAGAATCACCCATAAATTTTCCTTTTAAAAGAAATTCAAGTTTTAAAAAGAGGATTTGTGGAAAAACACTAAGTAAGTAACATTAAGGGCGATGCCTGATGTGACAGAAATCACAAAGGTGGTCTGTGAACAAGCCTGAGAAACACTGGCAAATCCTCCTTCCTCCTCCAATGTCCTATTACTCTTCTTACCAGAGTTACCAGAATGTTCTAACATGCTATGATGTGCTTGTTACTTTAAAGAAGAGAAAGAGGGATCCCAATCATTAAAGTGACTAGTTTTAAGACTTCGTGTGTGTGTGTGTGTGTGTGTGTGTGTGTGTATCATATGGATAACATATACATAGACAGACATCAACATGGAGTCTGACAATTAAAGAAGGGAGCCAAGAATTACAGTGTTTTAAAACTCATCTATTTGAGTGATTGCAGAAAGGACACCAAACTCTGGGGCTATTACTAGGGAAAGGCAGGACAGGAGTTGTGACCATCATAAGGGACTTCCTCTCACCCGGCTTTTCCTCCCTAGAGGGGTCAGAGTTAGTGACAACCTGGAGGCCAATCTGCTTTCATTGAGAAAGTAAATGTTTTCCATCCCAGAATAAGAATTCTCATGTTTCTTTTGTTTCTTGTGTCATATTTATTATTACTTGTCAATACAACGTGGAGGTCTGGAGTAAAGAGCTCAGTGTGTGCGGCACCTCCCAAAGGCCCAGCTGACACACAAACCCTCCTCAAAGTCACAGTCACACAGGTACCTTGAACACTCACAGCCCCAGGTCATTCACTCTGCCATTAGGTCTGTAGCCACAAATGAGTCCTGGCATACAAATGTGGGTGGGGCCTGCCTGAATTTGCAGAGCACTTGCCCAATTGCTTAATATCTCTGGAGGACTAAAATGACTGCCCTAAGGACTAAATATGACCCTTAGCTGGGGACTCACAAAAATGCCTTCCTGGCTTCAGAAAGGGTCAATCCTCAGGGAATGGTCACAAGGAGCTGCTTTTTAGGTCACATGCCTGGCTAGCTTCAGGTTCATTTTGTTTAAGAAGGAACATGAAACACAGGGAGGGGACAGAGCACTGTAAAGATGCCCACAGGTAGCAGAGCCATGGCCAGGTTGCAACCCTCCCAGCTCTGATTCAGGACTCTCTGTCGCTGCCCAATCCGAGACTCCCAGCTTCTGGTGTCTTATGTTAGTTACTGTGCGCATCAGTCAAAACCAATGGCTCAGCAGTACTAGGTTTGCTTAGCATGCCTAAGAATGCTAGGGTTCGATTCCCCTGCACCGAAGGAAAACCAAAAACACCAGGCCACTTCTTTCTAAGTCGGCTGTGTACCAGTGAAGAGCTGCATTGCTCCCAGGACATGTGTGTGCCTGAATGTGTGTGCATGGGAACACACACACGCACATGCACACGGCTTTGGCTCCTGGAGGTGGGGAGAGGGGATGTTGAGCGCACCGGGGGATCAGGCTCGGCCTGTGCAGCACAAAGGCCCGCTCTCCCCGGCTGGCCTGGCGCGTGGCCGAGCCCAGGGGGCTCGGTGGCCGTGGAGAATTCTCTCATTGTTCTGGACGCTCGGCGGCCACCGCCTGCAGCCGGCGGGCTGCAGATCCATTCACACCGCCTGCGCGGCTGCGGCGCGGCTCCCCGCGCACCTGCCGCGCGCCCCGCCCCTCCCGCCCGCCATCTGTCGTCTGAGCGCCATTGTAAGTGGCCGCGCCTGGCGTCCTGGACGACACCCAAGGGGACCCGGGGCTTAGGCCTGGCGAGAGGCAAACAAGGAGGGTTTATTCCCGTCCTGTTTGGAGATGACCTTGAACAAAATAGCCAGGGGCTGGGGGGTGGCGGGGGAGGAGGGATCTTTGGGCGCAGGGCTCCTTTGGAGGCCTTTCCACCACTTGGGGAGGCTTAGAGTCTGCTGTCCGAGCCGGATCCATCATTTTGGGCTTTCTGCAAATTATTCTGAAGCCTTTTCAGCCGGTAGATGCTGGGCAGCTCTTCTCCACACACCCCCTCCCCCAAAAGCCCTCGGGGGCCGGTTTCAAATGCAGATGTTGGTTTTGTCTGCCTGCAAGTCTGATCCTCCTAGTTTATCCCAATTGTCCACGTCTCTAGGGATGCGGGGTTGAAAGGAGAGCTTGTCTTTTCCGCAATCGCAAATGCAGCCCTTTGAAGTCCCGCAGCTATCAGCATTTTACCCATAGCTGTTTACTATCGCATATCCTTCCTTACTGTGAGAGGGGATTTCAGACGCCTTACTATATCCCGACCAAAAAAGAAAACAAGTAGCTTCTTTTCTAGGCATCTTCCCACCCCTGTTTAGGGATCTCACTACCCTGGCTGTGCTCTCCCAACGCACAACAAGCACATCAACTCTTGTCTTTGACGGAGAAACAAAGGCCAAAGGACAGGTGGAACTTGGAGCAGACCTGAATTTATTGAGCAGTTGTGAATCTTATCTCTCTGCAAGCACAAAACAAAAGAGACTGGCATTCAATGTGGGCTACTATAACTAACAGGCACTTCCTGGGGCTCAAGCAGGATTTGGGGCTGGTCTGTCCAGGCTGACACCAGTAGCTCTCCTTCAGGGGGTCTCTAGACTGCCAAAAAAGGGGGCGTGCACCCCAGAAAGTACGGACCCATAAGAAGTCCACTCACACACTTCTGAGCAGACTGGGGCCCCCTCTGGAATGTTAGTGCTTCCAGCCTATATAATTCTGCCTCCAAAGGGAGGCCAGTGGGGGTGAAATCAGAACTGGACCTCAGAGCTAGTGATGGACATCTTGCTGTATTGTGCTCTAGATCTCAGACAGAATTGGTTCCAACAAGGGAAAAGGTACTTCTCTAAATCTCTTTTCTCATCCCTTCAATTCATAGATGGGCTCTCTCTCTTAGTGTGTCCATCCACATTCCTGGGATCTATGAGTGTGGGGTGTGTGTGTGTGTGTGTGTGTGTGTGTGTGTGTGTGTGTGTGTGTTGTGTATACAGATAACGCACACCTGGCCCAGAATTCAGAAGGAACACAAACCACTACACAGTGAATAATAAGCTTCCTCCTGCCCTGTTGCCAGATGGCAGTGTTTGCTTTTCCGTTCCGGGTTGGCCCCAAGAAGGCCTTCATCTCCAGCTGGTCTCCAGTCTTGCCTCCTGCTGTGGGACCCTGAGCAAACCTCTCCTTCTCTTTGAACCTAGGCTCCCTTTGCAGGAAAACAAGGGCAAGTATCCCTCCTGTGGGAGGTTTTAGGACCAAACAAAAATGTGTCAAAAGTGTCCCAGGCCCATCAAAGTTACCAATATTGAAGACAAAGCACTATCCTCAATCCCCTCACCTGTGTAGCAAGGCCTGAGGGGAGAGGGTTGGCAGATCTTGGAGGAGGAAAGGAAAGGTTTGGCAGATCATAGGCTATTACTAAGTGGAGGACAGCTGGAGTTAGAGTGGGAACAGAGGCTGAGGGAAGGTAAGTCAGTCAAGTTATGCTGCATAGCAACCAACCCCAAAACACATAACAATCAGCGTGTCTCTCTTGCTCTGCATTGCAAGCCAGCTGTAGCTCTGCTTGAGGCTGTGGATTTGTGGGATACTTGGGGTAGCAGTTCTGTTCCAGGTGTTATTCAGTGGCTAGGAAGAGGGGCCCAGCTCTTTCCAGGATGCTTTTCTAGAGGGCAGAAACATGAGATGCCAAGCCAAACTACACAAGCAAAAGATCTGTGAGCATACCACTAATCAGGTAGGCACATGGCCTGTTATGACTTGAATCTGAAATGTCCCTGAAAGGCTCATGTGTTGACTTGGTTGCCAGTTGATGGGCTATTGGGAAATGGTTGGATCTTGAGGGCTCTGACCCAATCAATGGATTAATCCTTGATGAAGTCATAATAGGATAGCAATATTGGGAGGTGAGGCCCAGTTAGAGGAAGTAAGTCACTGCAGGCATGCCCTGAAAAGATACACACCTTGTCTCCAGTCCTTTCCCTTCTCTGTCTCCTTCTTGTTCTTCCTCCTTCTTTTTCTCCTCCTTCTCCTTCTTCTTCTCCTCCTCCTTCTCATTCTCTCTGACTCTCACCTGCCCTCCTTCCTTTCCTCCCTCCCTCCTTCTCTATCTTCCTTCCTCCCTCCCTCCTTCCCTCTTTCCCTGCCTTCCTCTCTACCTCCTCCCTTCTTCCCTGCTTTCCTCCCTCCCTCCTTCCTTCCTTCTTTCCTTTCTTCCCTCCTTCCTTTCCTCCCTCCCTCCTTCCTTTCTTCCCTCCTTTCCCGTGATGTTCTGCCTCACCTCAGACTCAAACCAATGGAGCCAGCCAACCATGGACTGAAATCTCTGAAACCATTAGCGCAAATAAATCTTTCCTCCTTTCAAGCTGTTTCTGTCAGATATTTGGCACAGTGAAAAACTGACTCAACAAATAGTGCTGGAAACACACTGGAAAATGGAGACTGTAACAAAATAAAAGAAGAAAGAGGAGGAAGAAACAACTTGAACTAACTCCTTGCACAATTAATTACAAATTTAAAAAATTAATAAAAATTAACTCAAAATGGATCATAAACCTCAATGTAAGAGCTAAAACTATACAACTCTTAGAACAAAATAGGAGTAAATATTCATGACCTTCTATTAATCATTTTTGGTTTTTTTAGTGGTACTGGGATTTGAATTTAGGGCCTCACATTTGGTAGGTAGGTGCTCTATCTCTTGATCCACTCTACCAGCCCTTTTTTGTGTTGAGTAATTTTGAGATAGGAGCTCTCGAACCATTTGCCCAGGCTGACTTTAAGTGGAGATCCTCCTGATCTCTGCTAGGATTACAGGTGATGAGTGTCTGGCAGTCATTGGTTTCTAAAATACGATACCATAAGCACAATCCATTAAATAACAAGGGGATAAATTAGACTTTGCAAACTTAAAAACCTTTGCTCTCCAGAAGACACTGTTAAGAACAAGAAAAGACAAGCCACAGATTGGAAGGATACATTTGCGATGCATATGCTTGACAAAAAACCTGCATCTATAATATGCAAAGAACTCTTCAACTCAACAATAAGAAAACAAAGAGTTTCATTTAAAAGGGGAGATGGCAAAATATTTGAATGGACACTTCACCAAGAAGATATAAGGTTGGCAGACACTAGCTGTTAGGGAAATTGAAATGAAAAGCTCATGTAGAATGACTGAAACAAGAAATGTTTGCTGGTACATGTTAGTGAGCATGCGGGGTGGGGGACTGAGAGTCTCATAGGTTGTGGGTGGGAATATGCAACCACTTAGAAAATTCATTTGACAGTTTCTTGACAAGTTAGCCATATGCCTTCCATATTAACCAGCTATTCCTTCTCGAAGGTGACCACCTGAGAGAAAGAAAATATATGTCCATATGAGTACTTGTACATGAATATTTATAGAAGCAATGTAATATTAATGGTTGTTGGGAAAACCCAAATGCCTATCAAAAGATGAATGGATAAAGAAATTGTAGTATATCCATACAATGGAATATGACCTAGCTATAAAAAGAAATGAATCATCAATATAAATAGCATGGATGAATCTCAAGAAAATTGTACTAAGTGGGAAAAAAAAAAAAACAGAAGAAAAAAAGAGAACCTACTGGATAGTTCCATTTATGTAAAAGTTTAGAAAAGACAAACTTATCTAGGATCTATGTTGTCTGCATTGATGGGATTGGAAGATCAAGGGTCAGGAGGTCAGGATTTGTTAGAACAGTGACTTCTCCTGTGTGGCTGACTAGCAACAGAGAAGAACCTCATTGCTTCGCTCCCCGTATCGCAGAGTGCCATAGCCAGGCATAATCTTGAGATGGAGCCTATTATTTGAGATTAAGCTTCTCTAGAGACCAGAAAATAAAGAACAATCACAAGGCAAGGAAATAACCTGCCACAGTGTCTGGTGGGGACACTCCTTTAAGAGGCAATTGAGGAAAGAGGGAAGTTCTGACATGGCCCCGCTGAGAAGTTTAAGCAACGGGAGCTTGGGATGTGGAGGGTGCAGTAGAAGGGAGCCCTGTCACCTGTAGCTTACTCAGGGATTGAAAACTCTGAGGCCATGGCTGGAGGATTGCTTAGTCTCTGGAGCTGCCTCCCTGCCAGGAGGGACGAAGAGCCGGAACCCAGGTATGGCAGAGCAATAGATTTCCCCCCACCTCTTCCCTCCCGCAGTGTGGTCTGAACGCTCTGAGACCACTGGGCAGAGTGTTGGATTCCCTTGGTTCTACCCCTCCAGTGCAGATCTCAGAGCTGTTCGCTACCCCCACTCGGGATATCCCTCACCTTGGATGTTTGCTGCTCTTGGGGAGCAACAAAAACTAGGAGACCAAAAACCGGAGTGAGTGGGAACCTGTCCCAGACTACAGGCCACAGAGCTCATTGGGGTGAGCAGTAAAATCCAGTATGCCAAGAGAAGGCTCTGAGTGAATGCAGCCCCGACACTGACAACATACCCTCAACTGGCTAGGCCCTCAAGCCCAAATACAGCATCAACCTGGATAGTAAAAACAGGGATGAATTAAAATCAACTCCAGATGCAACCCTCAGTCCCCCTCCCCCTATATCTGGTAAATCCAATGCTAGAGGACGCTGAAAGAAGTCAATTCTTAGTTTTTTAACTTTTTTCTTTCTACTATATTTTTAATAGTTTTAACTTTATTTTGTTCAATCTTTCATGTTTTTATCTTTTATTCCTCTTAATACCTTTGTCTATTTTTAATTACATAACGGATTTTTCTTCCTTTTATAGTTAGAATTTTTTTTAATCTTATTCCTTTCCTCTTCCTTACATTCTTTTCCTTTTTCTTCTTTCTCTTTTGTCTTCTTTAACTTTGCTTCTTTTTTCTCTTTCCATCCCCCCCTCCTTTATTTTATTCATTTGCTATCACTTTTACCTTTATCATTTTTAACCTCACAGTTTATTTTACACATTTTTTTGTGGTTATTGGTGGTAGACCAGTTGTCTTTTATTGATTTTCATTGTATGTCTGATCTGTTTTAGTATTGTTGCTATTTCAGCAGTTTCTTTTCTCCTCTCTGAGTGGTACTGGGAATTAAAACCTTAAGAGAAGGGCACTCACTAAGAAGAACTCCCCTTCCCCTTATAAAAATAGAAAAATACCCATCCCAAAAGATGCAAAGTCACAACATGGAAACACGAGAATATGAAGGCAACATGACTACTGCAAAAGTTTTTAACTCTCATAGCTGAGTTCAAAGATATTGAAATGGTTGAAATGCCAGAAAAGGGATTTGAAAGTCTGCTTTTAAAAATGATCAGTGACCTTAATAGGATTCAAATAAACAGATGAAGTTAAAAAAAAAAAAGATAATATAAGACTTGGACAAGAAATTCAGCAGATAATGATCTGAAAAAAATGGAAAATTTGAAAATGAAAAGCTCAATAAAATTGGAAAAACTCAGTAAAAATGTTTTCTCAAATAGAAAAAATATGTGGAAAAGAGAATATCAGGGATTGAAGACAAGGTCAAGGAATTATATTCATAGCAATAAGAAAAGCATAAGCAATCATGGTCACATTATAGACCACTGGGGCACAATAAAGAGCCCAAACCTGCAAATCTGGTGTGTAGAAGGGAGGGACGAGATACAAACTAAAGGCATAAAAAGCCGATTCAATGAAATTTATAGCCAAAAAATCCCCAAATCCAGGGGAAGAAGTAGACATCTAAGCATTGGAGGCATTTAGAACCCCAAATAGACATGCCCAGTAAAAAAATAGTTAAAATACTAAGAGTCCAGAACAAAGAAAGAATATTAAAAGCTACAAGAAAGAAGTGTCACATTACTTACAAAGGCAAATCTATTAGAATTGCTGTAGAACTCTCACCAAAAATCCTAAAATCCAGGGGAGCATGAAATGATGCATTTCAAGTCCTAAAATAAAATAAGTACTAACCAAGATTATTATAATCAGCAATGTTTCCTTTAAAAATCAATGGGGAAATTGCCAGGAGCCGATGGCTCATGTAGACCAGTGGGATAGAATAGAGGACCTAGAAAAAAAATCCACTTAGCCACAATCATCTGATTCTCAACAAAAGAGCCAAAAACATGCATTCAAGAAAAGACAGTCTCTCCAACAAATGGTGAAAACTGGATATCCACATATAAAAGACTAAAACTAGATCCTTATCTCTCACTCTGTACAAAAATCAATTCAAAATGGATCAAGGACCTTAATTTAAGACCTGAAATTTTAAAACTCCAAAAGGAAAACATAGGGGGAAGTCTTCAAGATATAGGCAGATATAATGACTTTCTGAATTTGACTCTAAATTCTTGAGAAATAATAGCAAGAATCAATAAATATGACTAAACCAATTAAAAACTTTTACACAGCAGAGGAAGCAGTTACAGAATGAAGAGAGAGCATCCAGTTGGGAGAAAATCTGGGCTGGTGGAGTGGCTCAAGCAGTAAGAGACCTGCTTAGCAAACATGAGGACCTGAGTTCAAACCCTAGTGCCACCAAAAAAAAAAAGAAGAAAAGAAAGAAATAAAAGTAAATACAAATGGTAGAAAATCTTTGTCAGCTATTCATTTGACAAGGGACTAATATGCAGAGAACCCAAAAAATTAAACACCAAAAGAACAAATAATACAATCAATAAATGGACAAATGGACTGGATAGTTCTCAAAAGAAGTACAAATGGCCAAAAAATACATGATAAAAATGTGTCCCCTTGGACACAAAACTTTAACTGTCAGGAGAATATAAATCAAAACTACAGTGCAGGGCTAGGTGTGGTGGTACATACCTGTAATCCCAGGTAAGCAAGAGAGGGAGGTAGGAGAATGGTGATCAGAGGCCAGCCCTGAGAAAAAGTGAGACTCCATTTGAAAAATAAAGTAAAGCAAAAAGGGCTGGAAGTGTGTCTCGGTGGGTAGAGCCCTTGTCTAGCAAGCACAAGGCCCTGAGTCCAATCCCAGAAATCACAACAGCGACAACAAAAAATGCTAGTAGGGTATGGCAGAAAAGGAGCCCTCATACACTGTTGGTGAGAATATAAATAAGTGCAGCCACTGAGGGAAAACAGTGTGGAGATTCCTCAAGAAGCTAAAAGTAGATCTACCATGGAATCCAGTCATACCACTGCCTGGCATATGCCTGAAGGAATCAAAACCAGCTTACAGAGCTTCCTGCCCTGGGGACATGGCTCCGAGGTGAAGTGCTTGCCTAGCATCTGTAAGGCCCTGGCTTCAATCCCCAGAATGAGAGAGAGGGGGGAGAGAGAGAGAGAGAGAGAGAGAGAGAGAGAGAGAGAGAGGTCCATGCTCATTGCAGCACTGTTTACAATAACCAAGTTATAGACTCAGCCTAGGTGCCTGTCAGTAGCTAATGGATAAAGACAATGTGCTATTATCTACACAATGGAGAATTAGACTCAGGAAGAACCACCACGTTTTCGCTCATATTCAGAATCTTGATTTAAAAAAAAAAAGACATGAGAGTGGAAGTGGGAGGGCAGGAGGGGGACAAAAGAAGGTAAAGTACATTATGTACATTTATGAAAATGTCGTAGTGAAGTCTATTACTTTGTACAATTAAAACACTCTAGTAGAAAAGATAAAAGAGGGCCCAAGATGACTGGGGGTGGGGGTGATGGATATGTTCACTATTATCATTGTGTTAGTCAGTTTTCATTAGTATTACCAATACCTCATGTAATCAGCTACATTATAAAGAGAAAAGGTATACTTCGTCTCATAGTTCTGGGGGTTCCAGTCCATGACAACCTGGCCCCATTGCTTTTGGGACTGTGTCGAGGCAGTGCATTGTGGTAGGAGTATATGGTGGAGCCAAGCCATTCACTTCATGGCCAGAAAGCAAAAGCAAGCAAGGAAGAGACCAAGGTCTCACTAACCCCTTGGACAGCACAACTTCAGTGACCTAAAGACCTCCCCCTGGCCCACCTCTTAAATATTCCATCATCTTCCAACAGCCCTACCCTGGGGACCAAGCTGTTAACACGTGTGCCTTTGTGGGCTACTCAACATCCAAACTGTAAAGTTGGGCATGGTTATATATGCCTATAATCCCAGCCCTCAAGAGACTGAAGTAGGAGGATCATGAATTTGAGGCCAGCCTGGGCTACAGAGTGAGTTCAAGTTCAGCTTGTGTTATATAACCAGGGTCTGTCTCAAAAAAAAAAACCAAACAAAAAACCCCCCAAACTATAGCAATTAATAGTGGTAGTTTCATGGGTATACGCACTAAGTTAAAACTTAAATTATTAAGTGTGGTTTATTATACACCACTGATATCTCAGTAAAACTGTTTCTAAAAAATACCCAAGAGTGCACCAGGAGTCAGGGCCCTTACCAGATCTCCAGGGCTCAAGAACCCAAGCTCACTCCAGCCCCATGGGCTGTCCCACAGATGGCCAAAGTCAGTTGGCAGGAACTGTGTGTATGAAAATTATGGCTGAAATAGCTGGAACTCTTCATATAAATTCCAAGAAGTCCAGGGGATTGTGGACACCATATGAAAATATAAGAGGGAAAAAGTGGATCATTCCCTGAGATTTTCCTTGGTGTGTTTTGGGACTGGGGGTGGGTGCTGGGGAGAGAAGACCCCAGCTCTGCCTGCCTTTCCCAGCCAGGGTCTCATGGAGAGGTGAACAAGGTGCCCACTGAGAAGCAGAGGAGATGGAATGTCTATAGACATCTAGGAATGTAAGGGGAAGGACTAGCTTATGGCTCCAACGACATGGGCAAACTCAGAGACATGAGAAGTTAGGATGCTGGGAGGAGTCCAAGTGGGGGCACTGGTGTGACCTAAAAGAGACTTCTGTCGCCTGCAGCACTTCCTGGTGGCCACACTAAAGTGAGGGCAGCCCTTAGCAAGAGCAAGCTCTGCTCTGCAGTCACCCATGTGCCCAACCCATGCAAATACCCAGGCTGTGAGCAAGTCAGAGAATCAATTACTGCCATTCTCCTAACCACATCAAACCATAAGCAAAGCTGGTTAGTGTGAATTAGACCTTGACAGTACTATTTACTCCCTCCGCTGCATGCCTACTGTATGCTCGAGATTCTTATGGTCTCTAGGAATCCTGGCCTTGCATTCCAGCAGGGAAACAGACCATATACAGGACAATGTGTACACTCTCAGGAAGTGCAGTGAAGAAAAATAGGACAGGGACAGGAGACAAGAGAAAGGGAGTATGAATGGAGCTGGGAAGGAGCAGAGGTGGAGTCACAGTTCTAACATAATCCTACTTGGTTTTGTCTCCTATAGTGTTTTTCCCCCTGATCTTGGAACAGACCACAGTGAATTTTGTTGTTCTTTCAAGGCTGTGTCCCAGACCCCCTCATCTTCTCAGTAGCTTCTAGTGGTCAGGAGGAAGTCTCATTTGAGGCCCTCACCACTGCCCCAACATAGCCTACTGCTGGAGGCATGAGCTAATTAGCCTCCAGAGCTGAATACTTTCTGCGTGTCCCTTTCAGAACCAGTCCTTCTCATGCCACCTCCTAAACCTAGGGAGGTCCCACAGCCTCTCATTATTTCCTAAGTAGGTACCATTGCACCTTTCATTAATTCAGGTCTAACATTCTGCCCATTCCCTTCCTGTCCAATTCCGAGTGCCTCCGCTGTATCTCCTCGCCTAGAATGTCTTCCTCCAGTTCAAACACATCTCATGCTCAAAGGTGAAGCTCTAACCCACCATTTCCAGCCACTATTTCTGGAACCCCTCCCTGCCCATCCCTTCCTCTTGATCTCCAACAACACAGCACATCCGCACTTCATAATGGACTCAGTGGTGTCTGTGTTATCTTCCAACTGTTGGTCTGGTCCCTCCAGCCATCTTGGGGGTTCTGCTTGTATTCTTATTTCTTCTGCATCCTTGAAATGCAAATTCGCACTAAGCACACAAAAGATATGCCACCAGTATAGCGTATTCTTTTCCTAAGAACAAGATCTTGCTTTATCCAGATTTCTTCTTCCCCATTTGAGAAATGGGAACAGTTTGGAAAATTCCAGCATGGGAGTGTACGGACTTATTTGAGTTACAAATGGGGGAAAATATGCTTTTCGAAAAATTTAAAAATTCCCCAGCCTTTCTACTAAAAGCAATTCACAAATCTCTGAGCTCAGGGTAAGCTTGTCCGTTTCTTCACCTCTCTGACAAATGAATTGTATGATGTGTGTACACATGCATTTGTGAGCAAAAGAGGAGGTTAGAGTCAAAGCTAACCAAACCAATCTTTAAAATGAAGCATGTGACAGTGGAAATGAAATGGGAGATTTGTGTAGGGCCGAGAGCTTCCACTCAACCTTCCTGGCTTAGGTGTTTAACCAGAGGGAGGGTCAGAGTTCCAGGTTCTTGTCTCATGAAGCCAAAGAATATACTTCACAGAAACAAGAGCAAGCAAAGCAGAAGAGTTTACTGAGATACAAAACTGTAAAGTGGGAGAGTAGAGCCCCCAGTGTTGGGTGGGGGGGGTTCCCAAGAGAAGGCCCCAAGAAGTGATATGGTCTGCGGCTTTTAACCATTTTTTCCAGGGTGTTGCTCAATCTCTGTGCTAATTGGGTGTGCAGAAAGCAGCATTCTCACTGACTGTGCCTGCAACAGGAGGTCATAATGGAGGTCTCAGAATGACATGGCAAGTCCTTCAGTGTTATCCAGTGGACAAAGGAAACCATTTCTTACCAACAGTATGCCCCTACTTTCTCTAGTGGTCGTCTACATTTACCCAAATTCATCCATTCAGTCAGCAAACAGTAACTGAAAGTCAAATGTGATTGGCAGCCTCTGAAATGGCTCACAGTGGTCCCCACTGCCTGAATCACACCTTGCGCAGACCTCTCCCCCGGAGTGTGCACTGAACCTACGAACTTGTTCTAAGGAATAAAATACAGTGATGGGATGCCAAGACCAACACCGGTTCAAAAGATGGTGACTTCCTTCTTGCTCACACCCTCTTTCTGTTCTTGTTTACTCTCTTATGAAGTCAGCTGTGATATGGAGAGCTGCCTTATGGAAAAGACCATGTGCCAAGAAACTGAGGGCAGACTCTGTCCAACAGCCAGTGAGGAACCAAGACCCTCAGTCCAACAGCCTGCAAGAAAATGAATCCTACCAATAAGTGTGAACTTGGAAACAGATTGTTACGGATATAAATTGAATCCATATGACTATGCATTGAATATGGATGAGTCCTCCAAATTCACGTGTTGGAAGCTTAATCCCCAATCCATTGTGGTATTGGGAAAGGAAGACTAAAGAGAGGTAACTGAGTCTTGAGGGTGGAGCCTTTGCGAATGGATTACTTACAGGACATTCTTACAGGACAGCGTAACCTGCATCCTCATGGAGCAGGTTATTATACAATGAGCCTTCCCCTCTGTGCTTTCTCTTTTGCACAAGCTTGTTTGCCCCTTGGCCTCTGCCATGTTCCGTGGCACAAAGGCCTTTGCCAGGTGGGGGAACCGTGTCCTTGAACTATCCAGCCTCCAGAACTGTGATCTAAATAAACTTCTTTTCTTTTTTTACAAGCTGTCCAGTCTGCTGTATACCATTAACAGAACACTGGCTCAGATGACACTGTCATAGCCAACACTGCATTGGCAGTTTTGTGTGAGCTACTGAGCCAGAGGACCCATCAAAGATTCCTGACCTACAGTAACTGTAACTGAAAGGCTGTCAACTTTGTTTTAAGCCACCGACTTTTAGGACAATTTGTTATGAAGCAATAAATAACTCATATGCCAAACTATGTGTCAGATACTGTTTTTGACTCAGAACACAGCAGAGAACAAAACAGCCACATATCCCTGCACTTTTGTGGCTAACAGTCTAGTGAGAGGCAGATGATAAATAAAGTATGGTGACTGCCACGGTCTGATTGTGTCCCTTCATGGAAACAGTGCTGGGAGGTGGGGCCTAATGGACAGTGTTTAGCTCATGAGGGTTCCACGCTCAGGAATGACAGGAGTGCGTTCACTCTTTCTTGCCATTCCACCTGCCACCGTGTGAAGACACAGTAAGAAGGCCTACATCAGATCCACTTCCTTGAGCTTGGACTTCCCCTCCTATAGAACTGCGAGAAAATAGATTTCTGCTCTTTATAAATTACCCAGCCTCAGGTGATTTGTAATAGCAGCACAAAATGGACTAAGACAGTGACGGAGAAAAGTAAAGAAATGAAGGAGCCTGGAGAACCGCCAGGCATGAAGTGCCAGGGGTGATAGTGGTTGTGGCTTTCAATATGGTGTCAGAAAATGCCTCCCTAAGAAGGGGTCAGCATTAAACAAAGTGAGGGAGTGAGCCATGGGCTGTTTAGGCCACGAGTGTTCCAGATGGAGGGACCATATAAAATGAGTTTTTACTGAATTGGCAAGATAAAATTCAGACAAGGAAAGGATCTTGGCTTTTCTTTTATGCCTGTTGGAAAAAAAAGCTTAGCACTAGCAGCCTTTCAGAAAGGCATTTGAACTTTCCTCCTGTCCTG
This sequence comes from Castor canadensis, assembly GCF_047511655.1. Classification (NCBI taxonomy): domain Eukaryota; kingdom Metazoa; phylum Chordata; class Mammalia; order Rodentia; family Castoridae; genus Castor; species Castor canadensis. The sequence goes on along the minus strand of NC_133402.1, from coordinate 55,803,955 downwards.
GCCAGGTAGGGGATGGGAAGGCAATTGAGCCGTCTGTTTTTGTTTTGTTTATTTATCTATTTTTTGGTCAGTGCTGGGGTTTGAACTCAGAGCCTCACACTTGCTAGGCAGGTACTCTACCACTTGAGCCACTCCACCAGCTCTTCAGCAGGGCATGGGGGATCTGTCACTTCTCGACAGTGTAGCCTTGAGCATCTGTTTGGTGGCCCTGTGCTACATCTTCTCTGTCCAGAAAAGTGAGAGTCCCCAGAAACAACAGCCCTTCTCTAGCTTAGGCAAGATAGGTACTTCTTGGCCTGTTAGGAATTAATTCTCACAACCTATGGTTAGGTAGCCTTATTTTTCTTTCATAATTGAGATTCTGTTGGTTGTTTAAAGAATCAGTACCCAGACATTCCCCCACTTGTTCATCACTCTTAATGCATTGAAAATCTAAAAAACCACGTATTGTGATTATTTTTTTGGTGGTACTGGAGTTTGAACTCAGGGCTTCACACTTGCAAAGCAGGTGCTCTACTGCTTAAGCCACACCCTCCAATCCATTTTACTTTGGTTACTTTGAAGATGGGTTCTCATGAACTATTTGCCCAGGCTGGCAATGACCCTCCCAATCTCAGCTAGGATTACAGGTGTGAGCCACTGGCACTCGGCTTCATCTTTTCATTTTCTGCAGGTAAAGCTTCTTTGGTTTCTTGGTTACCCACTTTGACCTGTTTTCCCTTTGGTTTGCATGTTTTTGTCTGAAAGTATATCCTTTCCTGTTGCCTTCTTTGGCTTCCTCTCCATTTTCACAGCCTCACACTTCTCAGGCTCTTCCTTCACTGCCCCTTCAGCTGAGAAGCCTTCTTCCTGGGCATGTTGGAGGTGAGAAGGGTGTGTACGAGATGCCTGTGGGCTGCAGTGTCACTGACAGCCTTCATGAAGCACTCCTGTGGCCGCCTAAGCTACTGGAACCCATAACTAACAGTTTATATTCTTATTTTATTTATTCTTGGAGAAGTCAAGACCAAGGTTGTCCAGAAAATAAGTGCACTAGCTCCAGTTAAAAAAAAAGCGAGACACAGACAGAAAAGATTTGTAAAACATTTATCTTATAAAGAACTTGTATTCCGAATAGACAAAAAACATGCACAAACCATTAAAAATAAAACAATTTTTAAATGGGAAAATCATTTGAATGGATACTTTATAAAAGAAAAGATGGGGTTTGAGGTGTGGCTCAGTGGTAGAGAGCATGGCTAGCACATGCCAGGCACTGGGTTTGGTCTCCAGCACTGCAAATAAATAAGTAAATAAAGCGAATGGTTAATAAGCACATGAGTAGATGTTCCATTATCACTATGCATCAGAGAGTTGCAAACTAAAAGCACTACTCACCAGAAACAGTAAAATGAAAAATACCACATATCTCTGCTAGGGCTATAAAATGGTGCAGCACCTGGGAAAACATTGTAGCAGTCTTTTACAAGGTTAAGTATATATTTTCCATTACCCAGCGATCTCAAATCTAGCTGTTCACTCAGGAAAAATGAAAATGCATGTCTACACAAAGACTTGTATGTGAATGTTCATGGAAGCTTTGTTTATAATCACCAAAAACTGGAAACAACCCAATACTCGTGAGCTGGTGAAAGGACAAAGTACACTGTGGAATACTACTCAGCAATGGAAAGGACAACAGACAACAATTGGTCAGCCCATACCTCTTAGACCTAAAAAGAATAATACAACGTGAAAGAAATCAGAGTACATGCAAAAGACTACACATTATATACATAATTCTATTCATACAAAATTCTAGAAAAGGCAAAATTTTAATGTCAGAAAGTAGATTCCTGGTTAACCCTAGGGTGAAGCTTGCAGGGAAAAAATTGCCTATAAAAAGTCATAACTTCTTTAACAGATGGAAATGATTTAAGTCTTTATTAGGACTGTGTATACAATTACCAAAATTCATTAAACTCTACAGTAAAATGGTTGGATTTTGTTATATACTATATATCATTCCTATACTCTAATATTAAATTATATCATATCAAAAATTCGTATTTGGCATAGTCCAAAAGTCAGAATAACTGATCTTACTCCCTTGCCCCTAGCTATTCCTTCTCCTGCCCTTTCACGTTTTTTCCATGTACTTTTCTATGAACACCCAGGAAAAATTACCCTCTGTCTTGCCAGGGTCAATTCCTTCATTCCAAGGCTGAATTCCAAGTCTCTTTCCAACATCAGTCACTTCAGATTTAGGCAGGGGTTGAGGGAAAGCTTGCCAAAAGGGTTTGAGATAAGGGGAACCAGGCCCTGCCAGGTGGTGCCTACAGAGTTTAATCAAAGCGCAACCTAATACAAGCTATACTATTCACTGTCTCCCACTCTGGAGCCATCAGAATTCTCCACCATTGTATTAAATTCTATACTCCAACTGGTCCTCTGCCTGATGTCTCTTCAGGTCAGCCTCATTTCTTTCTTCCTAGCCTCATTCATATGGCTGCCTTAAACCAAAAATATGGTTTCTTGTCTGCAGGTATTTCAGTCTCCTCTCACAGGATGATACCATAGTGAGTCTGTAAGGGAGGAATGTTGATGGTGGAGTCTTCCTGGCATATTTGACCAGCGCCCACACAACACACCCAGACAGCCTCTGCACAAAACAAGCTGGGCCTTCTCGTGTCTCCCAAGAGATTTTCAAGCCCCATCCCTGCCCTGCCAAACAACAAAACCTTTCCAAAGAGGCTTGGCCCTCAGGAGGTAGCAAAAGGCAGCCCAAAAAAAGCCCTTTTCCCCTGTCCTCTCCTGTGAATTCCCAAGAGGTACGGGTTGCTCAGAGAGCTGAGGCAACACTGCTTCTGCATCTCCAACTTTGCTGAAGACAAGGAGTGTCTGCAGAGGGTATCAGGGGCCTCCTAAATTCTGGGTTCAGCCTTGGTCCTCTAAAACTCCAAAGCTCTAGTCTTCCTTTTCAAGCTTGAGGCTTTGGCCCTGAAGTCCTGGAGGGTCAGAGTAAGCACCAAGCCTCAGTGGTCCAGAAGGGCCCCACCCCCAGGCTTCTCCTTGGTGAATAGATGGCAACCCAGGCCAAAGCATGGAAAGCAAGTCCTGAAGTTGGAGAACCAGCCCAACCACCCTGAGCTTGCCAGCTTCCTGCCTCAGGTGCCCACACCAGTCTTGACAAGGCCTGGAATCCAACCGGAGCCACTGCAGTGGGAAAAACCAAGAGGAGGTGGTGGGGTAAGGAGAGGAGAGCACCTTCACCTGGCTCCACCCCCAGCCATGCTCACTGGAAGGACAGAGCAGGAGGAAGGAGCCCCGGCCTGCCGCTAAGGAAGGCTGGAGAGGGGATGTCATCAACCTTCCGGAAAGTGGAAAACAGTGATGAGGTTTTCACTTTCTCCCCACTGTTGAGTGTTTGGGGAGGAAGAGAAGCAAACTCAGCAGAGCCTGGGACAATCTCAGGAAATGGAGACACAGGACACTGGGAAGGGGGTGAGGGGAGGCTCAAAACAGGAAGTCTGATGGAAACTCTCCAGATGCTTTCCTCTCCACATAAAGGGGAGATGGATACCTTAGCCCTCATCACCCCTGCTGCTAACTGCAGAACTACCTACCATCTGGAGAGACTGAGGCAGTGAAGTCAGTGACTTCCCCGACCTTTTTCAATTTCCACCTAGTCCTGATCTTAAACCAGGCAGCCAGGCTTCCAGCAAGAAGATGCAGAGGCTCTAAGAAACTCAGGACCCAGGGGAAATAACCCACATGTTCTGCTACCTTGGTTGGAGTTCCCAAAATCAGAGCCAGAACCCTAAACTTGTCCTTCCTTTGTGTGTCCCACCCAAGAACCCAGCTCTACTCACACACAGGGCTTCTATCATCACTTAAATGTATCACTCTTAAATAGGACCAGACAGCCAAGAATTAAAGTCATTTCAGGGAGGTTGTATCCACGAACAACAGAGAGCAAAACAAACAGATAGAAAAATGAACTCCAAGGAAACAGATAATGTGGAGACTGGAGCAAGAAAACAATTTTCATTAGAATTATTACTCTCAGAGGAATAAAAGATCATTAATTTATAAAACAAGAAGATGTTAGAAAAAGGAACCCTGAACAAGAAACAGTTCTTAAAAAAAAAAAAAGAGAGAGAGAGCAGAAATAAAGAAGGGCTGTAATTTTTAAAAAGAGAGACATTTTCCCAGAAAAGAAAAAAGATACTGTAATAAGAAAAAAGGCTTAAAAACTAGACTTCTAATTCTGAAAAACCAACCAACCAAACAAACAAAAAAACCTGGACTTCTAGAAGAGAACAGATAAATTGGAAGAAAAGCAACAACAAAACCATATGAGAAAAATTCCAGAGTTTAGGGACTTGAGGTGCCAGCTTGAGGTGCCCATCAAGGGTTCAGAACGAAGAAGAAAACCACATAAAGACATCCTTGGGAAATTTCAGGACATGCAGAGAAAATCCTAAAAGCTTGCAGAGAAAAAGTAAACAGTTCATATCTGGGGATCAACAGTTGGGATCATATCATCTTCCTCACTAGCAGCACCAGAATAAAGACAATGAAGCAACTCTTCCAAATACAGAGGAAACCATTTTTGTTTGTTTGTTTTGGAGTTTTTTGGCAGTACTGGGTTTTAAACTCAAGGCCTTGGGTTTGACCAAGTGTTTTACCACTTAGGCCATACCCTCTGCCCTTTTTGCTTCATTTTATTTTTTCAGGTAAGGTCTTGCTTTCATCTGTGCCAGTCTCAGACAGTGACCCTTCTACCTGCACCTCCTGTGTAGCTGGCAATACAGGGGTGATCTACCACACTCAGCTTGTTTCTGCAATAGGGTCCCACTAGCTTTTTGCAGGAGCTGGCCTCTAATCTTGATCTTCCCATCTCTTTCCCTTATGTAGCTGGAATTAAAAGAGAGGAAAAATCATTTCTAACCTAGAATTTTATTTGTTTTGCAGTACTGGGGTTTGAACTCAGGGCCTTGAGCCACTCCACCAGTCCTTTTTTTGTGATGGGTTTTTCAAGATCGATCTGACTTCAAACCACGATCCTCCTGATCTCTGCCTCCTGAGTAGCTAGGATTACAGGCGTGAGCCACTGGCACCTGGCTGTAACCTAGAATTTTATACCCAGTCAACTATCAATTGTGTGTGAAGTAAGATAAAGACCCTTAATGTCATGCACAGCTTTGTGAAAATTTGCCTTCTACAGATCTATTCTTAGGAAGTTACAAGCTAAGAAACCAAGAAAGAGAATGACAAGGAATTCAAGAAACAAAGGACAAACTGGGGATGTGACTCAGTGATAGAGTACTTGCTTAGCACGTGCAAAGCCCTGGGTCTGATTCCAATGAAAAGAGAGAAAGAAACAAAAGTCCAAACCAAAATGAATTAGTGGATGCTATGCAACAGACAGTGTGAGACCTCAAGAGGAGAGCTAATGGCTGGTGGAGTGGTTCAAGTGGTAGAGTGCCTGCCTAGCAAGCATGAGGCCCTGAGTCAAAAACCCAGTACCGCCAAAAAGTAAATAAATCAATAAAAAAGAAGAAGAGAGCTATTTGCTGGGACCAGAGAGCAGCAGCCCCTGTCCCACCTCTGCAGGAGGCATGCCAAGAATAAGTCAGACCTGATGGAATACCAATGAGCTTCATTCACAAAGGGAATTCTAGAGTTCTGTCCATTAATTTGGGCATAAATTAATGCTAAGTCCATAGAACATTAAGCAAATGGAAGAGAGGCAAAAGTTAACTCCGATAAAAACAAAGCTGTTTAAGAGAAGAAATGTCATCTCCGTACTGCATGTGATCAAGCTATGGACGGTACTTACAGTCACAGCAATACTAACATCTGATAGTAATTCAACCAAAAAATGTCATTTAGCCAGGCCAAGAGGTTGGAGAAGTGTGTATGTATAATCCCAAACCTTTGTAGTAGGTAGTTAAAACCTAAACCAGAAATATAATGACCTACAAGAAGAATGTTTCTCAGAAATTTCCATCTAAATGAGTTTAAAATGATTATCTCTTTAGAATGGAACTGGTGTGGGGGGGGGAGTTATAGATGGCGGCCTGGGAAAAACACCTCACAGTCCAACTCAGTCTTCAGCACTCATCTTGAGAAGCACCTTTTCCAGGAAGCCTGCCACTCTGTGCTCATGTCCCCTTCCTTCAAAGGGAACTCTCCACATCACAATGTACTTACCTGTTTTTCCCCTTCACCCTGTGAAACCCACAAGAAGGGAGAACTCTTTCAACTCATAGGGGCTGCTTTAGAGTGTATGCTTAGGAAACATTTGTTGAATGAAAACATAATGCATGACAGAATAGATGAATGGATGGGTGAGTGGGTGAGGGAATACCAAGTATTTTCCAGTACAAGATGGTGTCCCTTTAAAGATCAGAAAAAGCCCAGGAGAGGCTAAAATGGGAGGAAAACACAAAAACACACCTGGAGCTATCAGTCTATTCTTGGAAAGGTCTAGGAGTCATCTACCCCAGGATAAAACCTTGTCCCAAACACCCCTCACCAACTCCTTACCCCAGACCCAAGCCCCACCAAAGGAACCTTGAGCTAAGCTGAACCCAAAAGCTGGGGTTGCCACTCACTAGGGAGAGCTCTTCTACCACACTGGCCCTGCTCCTCAGAACCCTACCATTTCCTCCAAGGACTGCAAACCCAGGGCCTTCCCATATTGCCTGCAACCTCTTGCCAAGAGCAGAGGGTCTTTCCAGGCTGCATTGGCGATGATGACCACCAAATCAGTAGTCCCAAGATAGCGTGGCAGAAAATGTAGGGGTTCAGAATGAGGTTGATATTTCTAAATGGTCTTCCTTTGCTCATTGGTCTTCTTCATTTCCCAGAGTGACAGCTGCCCAGACATCTAGAGGGTACACTCCCGCAGTCTCTCCATGTATTTGCCAGTATCCATTAGACATGTCTTCCCTGTGCAGGACAGGAACTCAGAGAGGCTCTGGGCACCTGCAGACCCCAAAGAAGGGGGAGGAAATGCGAGCAATGTTCAGATCTTCCTCCCCATTCTGTGATCTCACCATGTGCAAGAATTACCCCAGCTCTGGGGCTACACCAGAAACAAAGAACCAAAGCCAGGGGCTCAAGGGATGTATGCACTTTGGAAAGTCAGGCCTTCTTCATTTTTTAGGAAAGCACCCTTCAACTATTATGGGACCTTAATTTAGAAATTAATTTGGGGGTGGGATTTAACCCCCAAAGACCCAGACCATGCAAGGCAACTTGTAGGAGATTCCAAATCTGATGGCTGGGAGTGAAAGTGGAGGAGGCAGTAGTGCAGAGAGGGAGTGGGAAGGGGTGAAGAGAGGATAGGGGTCTGCAGAAGGACAAAGAGAAGAAGGCTCTCACGTGGCTCTTTTTCTGCTCTTGGAACTTTGGCATTTCCACTTTAATGTTCAGGCTTTACCTGTGATTTGTTTCCTGCCCCAGATTCTGGTAGGCCTCCTGCTCCAGTAACCTGTCAAAGGAAGCATCCAGGGGAGACTGGAAGGAGGGAATTTCCTTTGATGTTGTCTCCAGGGCCCTGGAGCCCCTCCTCTACTAATCAACCATTTTGGTTTCATGGGAAGGTACTGCTAAGTTGAGAGGGCCCCACTAGCAACTCATATTGCTTCAGCTGCAGGGCCATGTTGAGGCCATAGCACAGGTCCAGGCACAAACCCAGGCTGATGAAGGACAAGGGTGTGGGTGCCTGGATCTCTTGCACACACCTATGATGCAGCCACACCCCTGTGAGCTGCACTCTTCAGAGCAAAGGCTTACGCTGAGAACTAGGTCACCTCTGCACCTTCCCAGGGCAGGATTCCAGCCCCAGCCAGCCACACTGTGATCTGGAAGAATTATTACCATAGAGGGTCGATGGAGATAAGGGAGAGAGATCCATCCTTCTTTCTTTCTTTATTTTATTATTTTTTTTGGTGGGTCAGGGTTTTGTGCTTACAAAGCAGGTACTCTACTGCTTGAGCCACAGATCCAGTCCATTTTGCTCTGGTTGTTTTGGAGATGGGGGTTTCACAAACTATTCACCCGGGTTGGCCTCAAACCTTGATCCTCTTGATCTCAGCCTCACCAATAGTCAGGATTACACATATGAGTCACTGGTACCTGGCTCCTCCATACTTCTTGCAGAAGGAAGAAAAGTGTGCATAAATTCCTATTCTGGTTTGGGGATTCTGCTCTCTGTTCAGTCCTTCCGGGACACAGGGGGAGTGGTCATGGGCTTGACAGGGTCTGCAGCAGGCTTGTCCACTCCAGGATGTACCTCCTTGACTCTAGCTGCCCTGAACTGGTCCCGTTTGCAACTATCTCAGGAACGTTTGTGAAGTTTTTGTTAGGTGCCCCTCCAAGTGCTTCTGAAAGAGGACTGTACCATGTGGCCTTCCAGATTTTGCAACCCCACCCATGCCCACCCCCACTCTCATCCCTGCACCAAGCATTTCCAAAAGAATACTGTCTATGAAGTGAGACCACCTGGGAAGCTCTTTTCTCTTCCTTGGCATTTATAAGATCCCCACCTGTTGTATCTAGTTAGGAGGACTATGGTCTGCTGCCATATTAGCGTCTCTTGGTAAGGTGTCTCCTTAGCTTGACACAAATGTCCCATTTTCTCATTTTTCTTAGATCCAATCACTATTTGAAATGAAACATTTTGCTTCCTAGTAAACTGGCAGGCACACATATACATACTTCTTAGGAGGATTTTTATTAAAAATTAACAATGGCCCTGGCTATTAAGCTTGCAGAGTTTCCATGTCCTGGTTCCCCCCAGCAAATCTGGGAATTGCAAACTCGGTGCTGAGGGGAGGACCCAGGATAGGAATCAGCCCTGATTCTCCCTGCCCACCAGAACACAGAGAGCTGCCAGGGAAGGGAGGAAGGGGGAAGCAGGTGTTCAAGCAGATTTGCTGGACTGCTCAACCTAGTGGGAAGGCAGGGGTCTTGGGGGCTTGAGAGGATTCCATGCAAGGAGTGAACAACAGGAGCCAGAGAAGTGGGCATAAGGAAGGGCCACCGGGATGTCCCGGTTACAGGAGGAGGTGAAGCTTGGAACAGGGAGGTGGCAGGTGGAGAGAGGGACTCTCAGGGTCTGCCTGTCCATCTAGGGAGCCCTCATGGCATTGCCATAGCCAAGAAAGGGACCTGGCTTTATCAGTTACTCTCTGTGACCCCTAGGCAAGCCCTTAACCTCTCTGAGTCTCGACTTCCTCGTTTATAACACACGGATGCTAAAAAGAGAACACTGACTGAGTAGAAAGCGAGTGGTGACACGCGTGTGCTGCGCTTAAAGGGACACCGATTACTCCCTTGGGGAAGAGTCAGACTGAGGGCCCAGAGGAAGGTGATCTTATTGGATAGATAGGCCCATTCACCAGATTTTTCAACTCAGATCCACATTTCCGGTGTAGACAGGTCTGAAAAGAGCTGGCAAAGATGTTTGTAAACAATAAAAGTGGAATTCAAAGATTGCCGCTGGGGTTGGAAACCGTGGGGGTTAGGGAAGAGGCTGGATAGCTGGAAGCAGAATTGTTTCTTCGCCGGGGTCATGGTTAAAGCCCAGCGATGGAGATGACTCTGCAGTCCCCCTCTGCATATACACAAACGCTGGAGCCCCCAATCCGCAGTAACCCGTCCATCCCCGACGCGCGAGGCAACAGTAGCCTCGCCGATGCATTTAGAGATGACGGAGGTGGGGGCGATCATGGGCTGAGTGGGGATCAAATTGTCCCCAGCAGCTCCGAAGGCAAAGATGGAGGTGGGAAAGGGGGACACAGCACGGCTTGCAAGCGCCCCGGGCAGCCTGGGGATGGAGCTCAGGACAGCCCAACGCCCGGCTCGCAGCGCCGCCTCCCGGGAGGAAGGCGGGGGCCGGGAGGGGAGCGGGAGGAGGCGGAGGGCGGAGGAGGGCGGCGCGCTGAGAGGTTATTTGTGGTTCGCTTTGATCCCATGGGGGAACCTGAAACTCTCACATTCCAGGCATAGCAGCCGCCTCCAGCGCGGGCAGACCCTGGGGCTGCGAGCTGGGGCCCGAGCAGCCAGAGCGTCGGCGCCTCCGCCGAGTGCACACCTCTGCCACCGAGCTGCGCGAGCGAGCCAGGCTGCAACGTCGGATCTGAGTGCGCCAGGCACCCGCGGGCCGCAGCGGTAAGGAAGGCCGCCCTGCGCTCCAGGGAGCGCGCGAGGCTGGCAGAGACGCGTCCCGGCAGCAGCCCGGAGTCCCAGAGCCGACGCTCGGGAGAACGAGCGTCCTCCCCGCTCAGTGCGCCCTTTCCAGGCAGCCGCAAGCCCGGCAAGGGCCGCTCCTCCCGGGGAGCGGTACGCTTTGGGGACTCCTGAGGCGCACAGATCCCCCGGGGCTGGAGGAGGGAATCGCGGGGTACGTGTTTTGTGTTGTGAATCCGGCTTGGGGGGAGAGGAAAGTGGCTGCAGGCGTCTCTCGGATTTCACAGCTTTCATGGCTGATTTGGTTAGGTGGTTGTGTGTGGAGGGGGGGAGTACAGGTGTCTTTGCCCCCTACTAGTCCAAGAATTCCTCTTTGTCTTCCTTGGAAAATCCTCTCTGGAGCCACCAACTGGCTCTCACTTAGAAAGAATGCAGCCTGCTGTCCAGCCCGGTGACGTCAGCGCTGGAGTATTTGGAAAACAAAGAGGGTTGGGGAGGGAGGCGGACCCGCGACGCTTAAAGACCTCTCCCTGCCGCAGGCTACCCTTGCCCTCTCGTCCTGGGCGCACTGGCCGCTACTGGAGCTTGAGGTCCCGGGTCCGGGTAGTACGAGAGCCCTGGCGGGGTGCGAGCTGACTTACAGACTAGCTTTGGAGAGCGAGAGGCCAGGCAAAGGCTGCAGACGCATGCTTGCTTAGAAAGGCGGCTTTCAGAGATTGCAGCGCGCTACCGAAGCAGAGGCGCACGGCTGGGGTAGGGGAGAGCTATTTAGTAACCGCTCAGCGGTAGGTATCTGAAAGGTTGTGCATGTAAGGGGTTTGAGAGGGACAAATTGGCTATGAGAGGCCTCGGAGACGTTCCTTGCTCCCGGCCCTGGTACACTATTGGTGTGCCTGGTATCTGTCCGTAAGGCTCCCTGCATTCCTCCTGCCGCTCCCCGATCTGCAGCCAGCCCAGACAATGATTAAGTTAGGAAATGCCCCGCAGATGAAACTCCATGTGAGTTGACTGCTGTTTGCTTGTTTTGCCACTGGTAGTTCTGGATTCTTGCGGGGGAGGGAAGGAGAGAGACGATTGGGTGCCAGGGAACTTGGGTACATAGGTGTCCTCTGGACTCATTCCCCACTACCAGCTCTGAGCAGCTGGAATCCTGGGAAGGGGGGGGATGGATTGGAAATGACTGCTCTGCCAAACCCGATCTAAAGCAGGCACTGGGGCTTGTTTTGTGGCAAGGGGAGCGGGATACATCTCTCTCACACACCCACACCACCTACACACCTGCCTGTAGCAGTGTGGATTTTGTTTGGTTTTCCCTGAATCCCATTTTGGAGGCTTGTGTTGGAAGAAGCTGTGAAAAGGAAGCTGGACGTGGGAGGTGGGTAACCTTCCCACTGGAGCCCAGCCTTAGAATGGCTGGGATATGATCCTTAGATATGGTGTCCCCAAACTTTATCCTCACGGTCCCTAGCCCCCAGTCCCAGGTCCCTGTAACCAAGAGCCTCCCTCTAATTCCCTTTCCTCTCCAGTTGGTCCAAGTGGTCATTTCTGATGTCAAGAAAGATGCTGAGTGTCCATCCTTTATGAGTCTAGAGGACCAGTGGGGCTCTTCCAAGTAGCCAGTGTGTGTACAGAGAAAGGGGATAATCATAAAATCAAAGACTCTGACATTCTTTCTTAACCCTGGCTCCCATGCAGTTACTGGGACATACCCTAGGTGACTGACCTGCTAACCTTGATAGGTAGCAACTTTTTGCCTCATCTCACAAAACCATTTTCGTATCATAGCCTTTCTTTTGTTCATCCCTTATTCACCAAGTCAGATGCAATTTCTTCCTCTTCTTGTCCACCTTGCAGAACGACTGCCAAGGTCATCCGTGACAAGGAATCTCACTTATTTTATCAGCAGTCCTTGGTGAAGCAGAGTGTGTGTGGGGGGTGCTACCCTCCAGGAACTGTGGTTCAGGGCAGAGAAGTGGGTAGAGGGTGGTAGATTGGCTGTGAGTGGCTGGGGTCAGGAATATATATTCTAGAGGTTCCTGGGGGCTGTTTGTTTAGGACTTCCACTGGGCTAAGTTCATTCTTTGTCACCTGTCAATAAACTGGGGTCCTGTTTACCCCTGGTCTGGACAGCTTAGCAATTAGATCTGAATTATGCCTGCTTAGAGTCACCCATCAGACTGATTGATAGGTGGCTGGCTACTGGGGGGTGGGGCCATGGTTCCTATTCGATTGATTCCCTCTAGTACTTCTCTAGCTTAGTAAGTCTCCATGAATATCGCTGTAATGGTTATCATCTGCTCAGGATTAACAGCTATCAGGAGCCCAACAGTCATTGCCTCATCATTCTCAATTTTGACTCCATGAAACAAACATTATTCTTCCCTTTTTTAAAAAGTGGAGAAACTGAGGCTCAGAGGTTGGGTAACTTGCCTTAATAGGTGGCAGCATTGGCAATTGAACCCAAGCCTGTTTGAACTCCATCCACTGTAGTCTTACCCTACCATTGTTCTATGAACCAGAGTGTAATGAAATGCACCCCCTCCTTTCTCAAGTGTTTCCTCTGATTGGTCTCTCTTTCCAGGTGCTCTGGGGCCAGGTGCCTGCTGGTCATTGTCTAGGCAGGTGTGTGCAAGCCAAAGAAGCATGAGGACGCTGGAAGGCTCCTCTGGAACAGTTCTGCACCGCCTCATCCAGGAGCAGCTTCGCCATGGCAACCTGACTGAGACGCGCACATTGCTGGCCATCCAGCAACAGGCTCTGAGGGGTGGGGCTGGAGCTGGGAGCGCGGGGAGCCCCCAGGCCTCTCTGGAGATCGCAGCACCTGAGGACAGTCAGGTGCTACAGCAAGCGACCAGGCAGGAGCCCCAGGGCCAGGAGCACCAGGGTGGTGAAAGCCACCTAGCAGAGAACACCCTCTACCGGCTGTGCCCACAACCCAGCAAAGGCGAGGAGCTGCCCACCTATGAAGAGGCCAAAGCCCACTCGCAGTACTATGCAGCCCAGCAGGCAGGGTCCCGGCCACATGTTGGGGACAGGGATCCTCGAGGAGGCCCTGGAGGCAGCCGGCGGCAAGATGAGGCTCTGCGGGAGCTGAGGCATGGCCACGTGCGCTCCCTGAGCGAACGTCTCCTGCAGCTGTCCCTGGAGAGGAATGGTGCCCGGGCTCCCAGCCACATGAGCTCCTCCCACAGCTTCCCACAGTTGGCCCGAAGCCAGCAGTGCCCTCCACCTCGGGGCGCCCTTGCAGAGGGTCCAGAGCCCCGTGGGCCCCCACCTCAGTACCCACACATTGTACTTGCTCATGAGACTACAGCTGTCACCGACCCAAGGTACCGCACCCGTGGCAGCCCACACTTCCAGCATGCAGAAGTCAGGTAGGTAACTGCCCCACCACGGGCTTTCAGGCTCTTGGCTTTCTTCCAGTGCAGTCTTCCAGGGAGCAGAGCCTCAAGGTCACACACCTTGGATCTGAGCTGGCAAGATTTCCACCCCACTTCACTCCCACCAGATCTGTTGGCTGCCTGATCTATCCCTTCCTTCCTGAGAAGGGACAGCTGATGGCTGGAGAAGAAGGGGCTTCGCTGAGGTCACATAAGAAATTAGCATTGTTGCTTTGACTGGGAAATAGACACCATTGTCTGCTTAGCTGTGGTATTCAGATTGCTGGGGGTTGGTGGAGTGTCTCACGAGAAAGAGTGCCTGCCTATCAAGTTGCTGGAGTTCCCAGAGGTTATGGATTGTAACAGGGGTTAAAGGTGAGATTTGAGAAAGAATTTCCCAAAGACAAAGAATGGCAATCATTGCCAAACTATTAAGTAGGAAGAAGGTGGGACCTCCCCATGCAGGTTTTTAAAATAAAAATAGATAGCTTGCTTTCTATTGGGAGACATTCCTAAGGAAGCTGAAAGAACCAGGTGGCCACCTTAGAGACAGACCTCTCTGTCACAGCTACCCTGTCTGCTAGTTTCCTTTTATGTTTTCCACATCCTCCATGGATGTGCCTAGGATGGGAAAGGGTTGTAGGCCTAGGTGAGCCCTTTTCTAGGAATACTCGAGAGAGGCTGCTGGACCAGGGTAGCAACTTAAAGAGTTGGATTCTGAGTGAATGAAAACTATTAGCGGGTGTGTTTGATGATAAATAATGAGTAGAACATGACTGCATTTAGAAAATGAATTTTAAGTCCCAGAATGGAAGCAAGGAGCCAGGAGGAGGCAGGAAGTCAGATAGTGGCAGAAATATGGATTCCTAGAAATGAGGGTCTGTTTCTTTGGGCTTCTCACCTGATCTAGCACCTTCTCATCATTGCTGCCTCTTCCCCAGGAAAGGGGGGGGTCCCAAGATTTGCAAACTTCCTTCCTGTGGCAGCTCAAGGTCAAAGTCTGGTTCTCTTTGCGCCTGCTGAGTCTTCATTTAGTCACTCACTTTCCCACCGTTTGGCCTTTCCTTGCTCTCGAGAAATGAGTGACACGATGGCGTTGGTATGAAGGAACCAGGGGGTGCCTCCTGGGTTTTCTCCAACCTTCACTCGGTCCAGACTCCCACCTTATCTCCCCTCTCAGGGCTGATCGGGAAGTTTCAGAAGCTGAGTCGTGGTTTCTTCTTTTGGACCAGTCCTATTGAACCCTGTCAGGAAAAGATAATATCGAGGCAAGGAAGTAGACTGTTTGCAGGAGAACAAAAAGAGGGGGAGGAGGAGGGACGCCATTCTTTCTTAGCGCTAAGTCATCCCCAAAGAATGCCACTGTGTCTGCCTGGCCCCTTGCAGGGGGCAGCAAGTTTTTTAAGCCACCCTGAGAATAGCCACATTGAGTAGGGGAGGGAGAGTTTGGATGTTCCAGTAGGGACACTTTGCTCAGCTCTCACTGGAAGCCCTATTTTAGGTAGCAGGAGAAATCTACCTGCCAGCCTCTCCTTTCCAGTGGTCATATGAAGAGTAATGTTTGGGTGTTATGTCACAGAACTTTTAGCCTCTAAGAAGAGCAGGAGCAGCCACAGGCTGTAGAAGTAGGCGCGAGTGCTGAGGGGATGGACCCAGAAGTAGAATTCAGCTTTTGTGACACTTGGAGTCACAAGGCCCCAGAAAGGCCCTCTGACTCCTCTTGCCTCTTACTCTTTGCTTTAACTGAAGGTGAAACTGCTTCAGTGACTGGGGCCAATACAACATTGTCCCTGTACTCAGCTACTGTACTAATCCAGAGGCAGACCCTCCCCTTGTTCTTTCAACTGAGAGGAAGCTCTGGTCCCTACCAGCAGAGGTGGAGATGGGCTGTCATGCCATAATAAGCCTGCAGTCTACCAAACACCTTTCCAGGCTATACACTTGTGTCTGGAGACCCTCATGATTTAGTAGAGGAATAGTGACACAGGCTGAGGCACTTCCCCAAGTTCATATGGCTGGAACTGGGATTTGCACCCTGTTTGTCAGACTCTGAAGTTCACACTCTTATCCTGACATCTGTGTCACCGCTGTAAAAGTGTTCCAGGACTTGGGGGGTGACAAGACCTGCACATAGGAGGGAGAAAACTTGAGCACTGCTTTGGCAGACCTGAAACTGGTGGCTTGTAATAAGCACAGCATAGCTTTTAGGGTCCAGCCACCAAGTGATCCAAGGCTGTGGAAGGCTATGTGGTCAGTCATGATTGATGTGGCCTCCAGACTCCAAAAGAACCTTCCATTGATTAGCAGGGTCAAGGGTTTTTTTTTTTTTTTTTTTTTAGGATTTCTTGTTTAAGCACTAGTTGCTTAGGAGGCCCAGGATTGCTTGAGCTGATCCCCAAGGCCTTGAAACAAGCATCCTGACTTTAATTGCCCCTCTGGCCCTGATCTCTGTCCCTTCAGAGTCTCACGCAGACACTACTTGGAAAAGGGCCTCTCTGCTGGTGGCTTCCTAACATTGGGGGGCTGAGTAATCACTCGCAACAATATTAGTGATTTACTGCTGTTATCTATTGGGGGGGGGGGCGGTTCATGTATCCTCTGAGCTTTTCCTCTTCTGTTCTAGGATCCTGCAGGCCCAGGTGCCTCCTGTATTCCTCCAACAGCAGCAGCAGTACCAGTACCTGCAGCAGCCCCAGGAGCACCCCCCACCCCCACATCCAGCCACTCTTGGTCATGGTCCCCTGAGCTCCCTCAGTCCTTCTGCAGTAGAGGGGCCAGCAAGTGTCCAGGCCACCCCAGGCAGTGCCCACCTGGCACAGATGGAGACTGTGCTGAGAGAGAATGCCAGGCTGCAGCGGGACAATGAGAGGCTGCAGAGGGAGCTGGAGAGCTCTGCGGAGAAGGCAGGCCGCATTGAGAAGGTAGGCCCCGCTGGGGCTTCAGGAGGGATGGGAAGGAAGGAACTCTGGAAGGCTGACTGGGGAGTGGGCTGTGCAGAGGTGGACAGAGGAGCCTGAAAGCCCATGTCTGCCTGGATTTCACACCATCATTCTGTCCCCACCCCCCTTCACCCCTCACAGGCCCTCCCAAGCTGACTCTAGACAGCTGGGGAACAGCCAGGAGGCCAGGAGAGCAGGCTGGGAGCCTGAGCAGTTGCTGGCCAGTGGTGGTTAAAAAGAACTCATTCACCAGCTCCTGCACACTCGCACCCGCGCCCTGCACACACCCCCTCCCGCGGACACCTCCCACAGAGAGCCCTTTGTGTCCCCCACACAACAGCCAGTCTGTTCCAGTTCAGCCCTGGCCAAAGATAAAGCCCCTCCTCTTGGGGGTGGGGGAGAAAAAAAGCGACTTCTTGGCATGGCAAGCCAGCTAGGAGCACGTGTGGGACCTGTGGCGGCCAAGTGGGAGGGGCAGCCAGGGCCAGGCAGCCCTCTGTATGGATATGGCCTCTGTATGGATAGTGATGGCTGGGGGAGCGAATGCTCCAGACAGAGGCAGCTCAGGCTCAGGCCTGGTGTCCCCTTCTTTAGTGAAGGCTTATGCTTACCAGTTGTGTGTGAAGGTTCCACAACAGCAGATGGCCTCCCATGACAGTCCAGTGGTGTCTGACATGGGTCAAACCACCCAGAACACGTCAACTCCTAGCCCCTGTGCTCAGATTTCTCAGCAGATGACAGCCAGAAGTAACATTACTCTTTCTGGACATTGGACACAGGAGAGCTGTGTCTAATCACCCTGGAGGCAGACATTTGCTGAGTCCCTGTCCTTGGGTTCTGTCAGGACCTGGTACTTGAGGGAACTGATGGACCCCTGCTCCTGGTCCCTGCCATTTGGTCCACCTCAGGAAGCTGCAGGCTTCCCACCATCCCACTATAACTACCTGGGGGTTTTGCTTCTGCTTGTTATCTTCCCATCTTTTCCTTTTTTCTGATGGGGAGTGGCTGGTCAGCCTAGGATCACTCCCTGGGAGCCCTTGCCTTTCCTTCAACTTGCTGTCTGTTCCTTGCAGCTGGAGAATGAAATTCAGCGGCTCTCCGAGGCCCACGAGAGCCTAACGAGGGCCTCTTCCAAGCGAGAGGCCCTGGAGAAGACTATGCGGAACAAGATGGACAGTGAAATGAGGCGACTACAGGACTTCAACCGCGATCTTAGAGGTGAGAGCTGGGCAGAGTCCCCATGATGTGACCCAGATCATGACCTGAGGCAAAGGAGTGTTCTCTCCCCATTGGGCCCTCACCTAAGCATAGCCCATCCCCAGCTTGGAGGATGCAGACCCTCAGATAGGACCCCAGGGAACATCCAGGCTGGCAGTGTCACCTAACACTAAGACATCATTCCTCCTTTATTTGAAACAGAGAGATTGGAATCTGCAAACCGTCACCTGGCAAGCAAGACCCAGGAGGCCCAGGCGGGCAGTCAGGACATGGTGGCCAAGCTGCTTGCTCAGAGTGAGTAGGGGGGGTCCCACTACAAAGCCTGGCCAGGTGGGCAGGCAATGGAGCCACTGTGACCCCTCTAGATGGGAAGTTTGGGCCTCTTCCTTTGCAAAGCAGGATTTTGGACACAGGTTTACTGAATAATTATGATATGCCCAACACTAGACTAGGCCTGAGAGGCGGAGGTGGCTTGCAAAGGAGAATAGGATATGTTTCTATATTTATTGGGAAGATCTGTTGATACAGGAGGGAAGGCTAGAAGCAGTGATTTGCTGACCATCAAAGTGGTATTGGTTAGTCACAAAGGCACATTGGGGAGGAGTGAGGCAGGGAAGCCCTGGCAACAAGTGGAACAAGGGAGAATGAAGAATCTGAGAGTTTCCCAGAGAGCTGTAAGCAACAGCAAGGATGGGGGGGTGCCCAATGGGAATCTGAAAAGCAGGGGAACATGGTGGAGCTGGGCCATGGCAAGGCAGCTGAGTTGGGGCCGGAGACAGCCAAAAATAGGTTCACAGAGCTTAACCAATAGGCGCATCTAAAGAACAGAGGGGTTCAGGAGACTTCCCTGTAAAGGCAGAGGTCCAGGCATCCTTGAAGGGTGATTGAGTTCATTGAGTAGTCCATTCATGCCTTCCTTTGTTCATTAACAGAATTGGGCTAATCAGAACCTGGCTGGTGTTTAGCAAGAGGGTAGGAGCAGGCCCAGGAAATGGCAGAGAGAGGGATGAGCTGAAGGCTCTGGTAGGTTCCCTACTGTGGAACCCACTGTACCGGGAGGGGTACAGATGGTACAGTGGAGGAGCAGCCAAAGGACTGCGACTGGATGACAGCACCCCCTCCTTCCTTCAAAGGGAACTCAGAGCCCTAGCTATTCAGAAGGCAGAGATCAGGAGCAAATAATTAGAGAGACCCTATCTTGAAAATACCCACCACAAAAAAGGGCTGATGGAGTGGCTCAAGGTACATGCCCTAAGTTCAAGCCCCAGCACCATTAAAAAAACAAACAAACAAACAAAAAAACCCACAGAAGGAACTCTGGGTTGAGCAGGGTTAGGTTAGTCTGTGCTGGGGGGTGGAGGGCAGTGGCTAAGGGTCTCTGAAAGGGAGGTGAGGGAGAAAAGGGGGGTGCAGCCTTAAGGTTTGCTCTTAGCAATCTGGAAAGGATGATCTACTGTGGGGAAAATGCTGAGGGGCACCCTAGTGTCCGAGGGCCAGCTTTTGGGGGGCCTAGCTGCCAAAGACAGGAAGTCTTGGGGCCAGTTTCTGGAAGCCTGGGGGGGGTGGGGGGAGGCCTGCCAGGAGGCAGGAGGCGTTTCCGCTCCCCGGGGAGCGAGCGAGCGCCAGGCTGTTCTTGGCTTCTCCATGGAGCCATTAATCTCGCAGCGGCGGGTGACCTGGATGCCTGGCATTCCAGAGCCGCTGGGCTGTTCCGCTCGCGGCCCGCCCCCCTCCGCTGCCTCCAGCCAGCACCGCAGCCTGGCGCCCTTCGGCCCGCCGCGCCCGGCTTTGTGGGGAGGAGGGTGAGCACCAGGGGAGACTGGGACTTGGAGGTTGAGGAGGGGCCTCTCCTGCTATGGTGCATCTGCGTCTCCCAGTCTCTTCCCGGCTGCCTACTGGCTCACGAGCTCTCTTCCCCATGGGCCCATGGTTTCATCACCATCATGGTGGCTTCCCAAGGCCCAGCCTCCCAGCCCCCCACCAGGGCAGGTTAGAAGTGGTACAAGGTTGCAGGAAACCTCTGGAAGTAGAAGGCTGGTTCCACTAGCTCCACAACCCCAAGGGCTAAGGAAACACAAGCCAACTCTGTGTCCCATTTCAGAAGGTTTCTGGGGTCAGCCAGAACTAGTACAAAATGACCTTCCTTACCATTGTCATCTGGTGTACCCTCTCTGGGGACCTGGTCTTGAGTCCCAAGCAGAACTGCTGGCTGTGCCCTGTTGGGCATGTGTCATCTCTCCTTGTGCCTCAGGTTCTCAGTTGACAAGTCCTTAGCCAAAGATTAAAATTAATGAAAATTAAAGAATTAGCCATTCAGTTCTTCTTATTAGCCACATCGAAAGTGCTCAGGAACCACACGTGGCCTATTGGCTACTGCTTTGGATGGCACAGTATAGAACAATTTTACTAAAGCAGAACATTTCCACGAATCACAATGCTGCTCCAGAGTTTTTTGGGGTTCATTAGGCAGGCCCCACAGCCCCAGTCTTTCCAAGGCAGCCACTCCTAGAGGTCCAGGCTGAGACTCCCGAGGGGCAGTGAAGAGACTAGAGAACTTGGTGGTGACTTGTCTTGACCCAGCTAGATGGAGGGGTTCTCTGAGCAGAATTCCTCTAGGCAATTAACAAGATGACTTAAAAGTCAGGATAGGACTAGGGGTGTAGTTCAAGTGGTAGAGCACTTGCATAGCAAGCACAAGGCGCTGGGTTTAATCCCCAGTACAGGAAAAAAAAAAAAAAAAAAAGCTGGAACCTCAGAGAGCAATCTTTGGACCAGAGTCCTTTTCATTGTGCTGCAGAGTTTGCATTCCTTTATGAGCCTCACTGCCCACATCTGGGTCCCCAGACCATGGAAGGAAATAGGAAATGTGGCACTGGGCTAAGGAATGAGCCCCGGAGCCCATGTAGGGGGGCTTATGGGGACAAGTGACTCACACTGCAGCCTGGGGCTAAGGAGCCAGGCCAGCTTGGTTCCCATGCTTTTCCCCCTATATAAATTGGGGGCCACAACTCCTATCTGGAAGGACTGGAGGGTTGAGTAGGATCAGATGAGTGAGTGCCTGGCTCATGCAGTGAATGGTGGTTCTTCTCCCTTTGTCCTCCCACTTGAGCACTGACCATGTGACAGTCCCCTCAGAGCTTTCATTTTCTCACCTGTAAGTGGGCATCGAAGTTCCTATTCTGATCAGGGTGTAGTCATTATGAGGCTCAAGGGAAATCGTGGGTGTATTTTTGGAAGTGGCACATGTAGGCAGTGATCCTGCAAGGATCATGGAATCAGACTCTGCCATTTACTCCTGGCTTACACTAAGCCTCAGCTTCCTCTCCTGTGAAATAGGGTTAATTGCTGTATGTGACTTCTAGGTTGTTTCTCCTAGGTTGTTTAGGGGATGAGAAGCAGTTGTAGAGCCCAGCAGGCATGGGGTAGCCACACATCCCTGACTGAGGCCCTCTCTTTGTCCCTGCAGGCTACGAGCAGCAGCAGGAGCAGGAGAAGCTGGAGCGGGAGATGGCACTGCTGCGCGGTGCCATTGAGGACCAGCGGCGGCGTGCCGAGCTGCTGGAGCAGGCTCTGGGCAATGCTCAGGGTCGTGCTGCCCGAGCAGAGGAGGAGCTGCGCAAGAAGCAAGCGTATGTGGAGAAGGTGGAGCGGCTGCAGCAGGCACTTGGGCAGCTGCAGGCCGCCTGTGAGAAGAGGGAGCAGCTGGAGCTGCGTTTGCGAACGCGCCTGGAGCAGGAACTCAAGGCCCTGCGTGCACAGCAGGTGAGTCAGAAAGATCTGTGCAGGTTGCGAGCTGGAGCAGCATCTGAGGAGGCCAGGTTGGGTGCCCCTGCTCTGTCCCCTTAGAAAGCAAGGGTAACTGATCCATATTCCAAGGTCCCTGTTACTGACCTGTCATAGCAAAGGCTGTGCCACGTGGTCTTTATCCAGGCTTGGGAAACTCCTGTCCTCTACAACAGTAGAGATTATTATCTCTGATCTCTAGAGGAAGTTGGCTGGGAACCTTTATACAGAAGACTGACCAGCTCTCATCTGTCTCCCCAAGATAGGAGGGAAGGTGGTCAATCAGGTCCTGAGTCTGGACTTCTGTGTAAACGCGTCTGTCTCCACTCCCAGCCTTACCCAGCCCACAGAGATAGAAAAACCAAGCCTTCCACTGGCCAGTTCTGGTCTAGCTTACATCAGTTATCTCAGTACAGATCATCAATGGTATTTCCATTCCCAGTTTGGAGTATGTGGCCACTTGTGTCCTCATAACCTTGACCACAGAATTTGGGGAAAGGATCTGCTGCCCCTTCTGTCTGGATGGGAGCAGAATGGATGTGGGGAGGTGTTAACGTATGATTGAACAAGCACGTGTACAAGTGAGAGTCCTTGTGTGAGGACAAAGACCATCATACCCAACTTCCATCCTTGACCACGGTGCTCCTTGCTCTGCAGAGACAGACAGGCACCCCTACTGGTAGCAGCAGCAGTGGTGGGTCCTCAGAGCTCAGTGCCCTGCGACTGTCAGAACAACTTCGGGAGAAGGAGGAGCAGGTCCTGGCCCTGGAGGCAGACATGACCAAATGGGAGCAGAAGTACTTGGAGGAGCGGGCCATGAGGCAGTTCGCCATGGACGCAGCGGCCACTGCAGCTGCCCAGCGCGACACCACTCTTATCCGACACTCCCCTCAGCCGTCACCCAGCAGCAGCTTCAATGAGGGCCTGCTTGCAGGAGGCCACAGGCAACAGGAAATGGAAAGCAGGTTCGTCACTACAGGCCAGGCTAGAGCACTTGAGGCAGAAGGTGGAGGTGGCTGTGCCCGGTCTTCTTCCCTGTCCTTTATCCCTGGTACACAGGCCCTTGTCCCCCACTCGGCTCAGCAGGCCCTGCTGCTTCTGAGCTGACCTCAGTGACTTTTGACTCTAAGCAAGCTCTTATCTGAAAAATATTCACCAAGTTTTTGGTCTGCCCAGGAGACTGGCTATCCCAACACCTCCAGGTATTGGGTGCCATCTAGTTTTTGGTTTCTACCCCCTCTCTGGAGGTAGGATGAATGAGTGTCATGGCACTGCTACCAGTGAGTCTAGGACCTGTCCTGATGACCTGCCCTTGCACATGGGATGTGCCCAGAGTCTCAGGTACTGGTCATGCACCGAGCCTGAGCTCTGAGATAAGTACAGAGCTGTGGTCATTTCTGCAGACCCACTCTAGGGTCCCACAACAAGGGCAAGAGGTCTCAGATGCCTGGCTGAAGCGGGGCTTTCCTTCCCATTTCTATGATTGGGGCAGGGTGGAGGTGCTGGATCAGTAGATCTGACAGTGTGGGCATGGCCTTTCCTCTCAGGTTGAAGGTACTCCACGCCCAAATCCTGGAGAAGGACGCAGTGATCAAGGTCCTTCAGCAACGCTCCAGAAAAGATCCTGGCAAGGCCACTCAGGGTTCCCTGAGGCCTGCCAAGTCAGTGCCATCTATCTTTGTGGCTGCAGCAGGGACCCAGGGCTGGCAAGGACTCTCGTCTAGTGAGCGCCAAGTGGATGCTCCTGCCCGGCTGACAGTAGGTAAGAGAAGGTTGGTAGTGGGATAGAGAGGAATCTCTCTCAGGCCTGAATACAGACCTTTCTTCCCAGAAACAAGGCTCGCAGGAGCCATGGCTTCCTGACTACTCTCCTGAGGAGCTGGCTTATCTTTTGGCTCCAGTGGCCCCCATAGCCTACTGCTGGAAGGGTGGTAGCCCCATCTCCACACATTCTTTCACCCTTGGCCCCAGCTGTTTAAGCATCTAAGTAAAAACAAAGCTTCTGGGGAAGAAATGACCCAAGCATTGTATGTACATATGAATAATAAAAAAATAAAAATTAAAAAAAAAAACAACAAAGCTTCTTGGGCAGATGTGCCTTCTAGACAAGCCCCCCTCCCATACTCCTCCTAAGCAGATCTCAGAAATTCTAGAATTCATCTTACAAAGAAGGGGTCCACCATTCAAAACATTTGGGAGCCAGTCCAACCCAATAGTTACTCCCATTTGAAAACAGAAGTGTTTGGTCTTATCACAATTTTTGTACCATCAAGAGCAGCCCAGAATCCCCTGCAGGTCCTGTTCACTGGGGCTGTCCTTTATCTAGGCCACATCTTAAAGCCAGACCATAACAACTTCCTATCTTTCCCACAGACAGGGCATCCATGGAGGAGCCAATAGCTACTGCTCCCCACCCTACCCATGCCAAACACGGGAGTAAAGATGGGAGCACCCAGACTGATGGCCTGCCAGACAGCACCCCCACCTGCCTGGCACCTGAGCTCGACAGCCTCCTGGGGTGCAGCAGTGGCCAGAGGGCAGCCTCTATGGGTGAGTCTTCCATTTCCCCTAGCCTGGCCTCTGGTGGGCAAGGTTGAGGGCACACTGGGCTGGGAACTTGAACACCAAGGCCCTTTCTCTCCAGACTCTCTGGTCATTGGGAGCCCTGCATAGTGAAAGGTGAGGAGGGTAATGACCACCACCTTGGTGTGAACGTGAGGGCTGTTGGAGGCATGAATAGAGAGCCCTGGCTGGGGACAGATTCAGAATTTAAAAAGAAAGCAACAGAATGGAAGGCACTGTGTCGTCTTATAGTTTTCCCTACATCCTTAATTGCAATCTTAGAGGATGACTCTTGGCAAGGTATCCTGATGGTGCTCACAAGTTAGGAGACTGTTTTTAAAGTCCAGGAAGGAGAAATTTGAGACAAGGCCCTTTCTTGTCTGACTCTCTTTTCACACTAGCCTTTGCATATTTGCCTGTGCCTCATGATCTCAGAAAACCACAGGCATGAGAAGAATGCAGCAGCCTCACTCCCTCAGGGCTCTCTCTCCACTGGCTCTGCAGGCCCTCCAACCAGCAGAGAGTCATGAACAAACGCATCTTCCATGCTGGAGCTTGGTGGTCTGGGCCTAGAGTTGAAAGGGAGCAGAGCACTGTGTGTGGTTGGCCTGGTTACGGGAACCAGGGCAGCTGATGGGGAGCGGGAGAAAGGTTGGCGAAGATAGATCGTCTTAAACTGTGCCAGGGTAGAACAGTCAGCTAGTAACACTCATGGCATGTACCTGTGGTCTTGTCTCTCTCCAGACTCTGTAGCCTCATCCCGCGTCCAGGACCTGTCGGACATGGTGGAGATATTGATTTGAAGGAAGGAGGTGGTACCTTTAGGACCTTGAATTATGCCTTCCCTTCCTCTGCCACTCTCTGCCATTCCAGCAGCCCTTCCAACTACTGCTCCCTGCATTACCCAACCACTGACTGTCTGTCCCCAGGAGTTTAGGAAGGGTGCTTCATGGGAGAAGAGAGCTGAGAGTGCTGGCCATCCAGAAGACTGCTTCTTAGGCCATGTTCCTCCCGTGCCCATGCAAAAGGAGGATTGAGCCTTCACTCTCTCTCCTAGAAAGGAGCCGAGCCCCTCTGTCCTGACAGTTCACATTCAGGCCAGGAGGGAGACTGAATATGTTGGTTTGGGGAGCCGATTCCCAAAACTGACTGACCTTGGGCACCAGGTATGCTGGTGTGGAAATCAAGCCAGCCGTGTTATTCTCTGGCTAAGTGTGGCCCCAGCAAAACTCCATCTGCTTTTCCTGGGATCACTCAGACTTGAATCTTTTGGGGACTATTGAGGGTGTGAGTCTGACAGAAGCCACAGCTTCACTCCAGTGAAGGGTGGGTTAAGGGCCATTTGAGTGGACTGGGGGATGGTGTATGATTTGTATATAGTTCCCTTCTTGGGGAACAGAAGATGGAAGCAGCCGGTTGGGATTCATCTCTGTGGGCTGTGTTGCCCATCCTGACTGGCACAGTTTTTGAAACTTCTGACTGGCTCCCTAGTTATTCCAACTCCTCGAGTGCTTGGCCTGAATTTGATGCTAGTTGATTCTTGGGATGTTAGCTGCCTTTTCCTCCATCTTGAGCCCTGAATTATGAGACCTGAATCACCAGTCTTTTGAAATGGCTCTACAGCTCCCGTCCCTAGGACATCCTGTCAGTTTGGCTATAAACCGAGCCAGATGAAATGAGCCACCACACAACAAACATCTGCCATGACCACCTGTGGCCTTGGGTGGCCCTACCCAACACCAGTTCTCTGCAGAAACTGGAGAATTTGTTTTGCTCTCATCAATGTCTTTGTTTCCATCTGGAGGGATTGGGAGAGGGATCATCGATGAGTTACAAGAAATGACTCCAAATAGTCTACTGAATGGAGCCCCCGCTACAAAATGGCACCTATGAGGTTGGCTCCTCAAGCTACCCATGCTCACCCCTGAAGCCGGGCCAGATACTTGGGTTTAGGGTGAAGCATCTTATATGGCAGCCGTGACTTTGACTTCTGGTCTTAAAGTCCCCCAATTCAACCCCAGGAGTGATTGGTGGGTTTTAGCAAGTTTTGTCTTTACTGTTTTTAGTTCTTCAATCTTTTTTGTTTGTTTGTATTGTTTTCCTTTTACTGTTTTTAGTTCTATATGTGTTTTATTCGAATGGTTCCTCAAGTTTTCTTTTTAAACATTTGCATTTGCTGGACAATTGCATATTTTTTTAGTTCCCCATCCCTGTTTAAAGCTGAAAAATACATTTGGTTCATGTGCATTGTTTACAAAGCAAAAAAAGAAAAAAAAAAACAGGAAAAAAAAGGCAAAAAAATATTGTGAAAGGAACAAAAACAACTTAATATATTTTGGATTAATATTTAGTATTTCTTTTAAAGTATTTTTTGTGCTGTGAACGTTTTCTGCCAAAGACCATAATGTGTGTCTGTATGTTTAAGTTATCGTAAATATTTAAAATGTAAACATGGCTGTTTTGTTATGCCACCCTGTACCAGGAATGCTACTGCATTCCACTGGGTATAACAGTATTTTAATAAAAAAAATTATTAAGAGTCATGTCCTTTTTTTTTTTGCAGTACTGGGGTTTGAACTCAGGGCCTTCACCTAGAGCCACTTCCCCAGCCATTTATTGTGATGGATTTTTTCAAGATAGGGTCTCATGAACTATTTGCCTGGGCTGGCTTAGAACCTCAATCCTCCTGATCTCTGCCTCCTGAATACCTAGGATTACAGGCATGAGCCACTGGGCACCAACTTGTGTCCTTTTTGTAAGACAGGATCTCACTATATAACTCAGGCTGAACTTGAACTTGCTGTGTAATCCAGGTTGGTCTCAAATTTTTGATTCTCCTGCATCAGCCTTCCAAGTGATGGTATTACAGTAAGAATGGTGTCTTAGCATGGTGAGTTTGCATTGAGGGAAGGAAAGAGGAATACTGCAGGGCCACCTGTGTTATAGACCAATCTCTTCAAGGACCCAAAATAAATCCTAGGAATTTTGAAAAACTGCATTAAGGAGAACTGGAATGATTTTTTTCCCCCATCCTTACCTAACCATCCAAGGATCCACACACACATGCAGGACAAGGCCAAGGGTGTAGCATGTTCTTGGGGACTGTTCTTTAGCCACCTTCCTTTGCTATAGCATCACTGCTCTTCTCTGGTGCTCAGAAAAGTATAATACTCCAATTCAAAAAAAAGCAAGCGATCCTCAGTCTCGCTCAGCATGTTCCCAGTCAGGATGTGGGCAGGCAGCAGAGATCTCACGGTGAGGCAGCAGGTAGCCAGACAGGCTATGGGGCGTGTGACAGCAAGTTACCTCCCTGAACATGGGTGAAGGATCTTCAGGCCAAGAGTGGGTCTTAGCAGCCACATGGATGCATGATCAAACTGGGACTCTAGAGAGTGTGTCTTCTGGCCAACCTGCCTGACCACAAGAATGGTGTCAAACAGGTGGAAGAATATGGAACACCCAAAGACTTCCAGCCAGCAAATTTGCAGGTGACAATGGGCTCTGTAGTCTGACTCCTGCCACCTGGGCAGCATCGAGGCCTGCTCACTGAATCCTGCACTGGGGTTTCAGGTGTGTGGATGGGTTGCTCCCCTAAGATGCAAGCCTGGTCTCTGGAGGCAGCCTGAATAAGGGACCCCTGCTTCCTTCCTCTACTAGTCCTCCACTGAGACTTGACATCCAAAACAAAATGGCAGTGACTGTGGCAGGGAGTTCCCAAGAACAGCTTGGCAAAGAGGTTTCCATTCAACTTCCCCTGCCCTTCCCTGCACACCCTCCCCCTCACCCCTACGCCCAGAGCCCTGGAAGAGCAGCTTAGATCTACAAGCTGTCAGCTCTGTCCTGACAAGGCACCCTCCCACCCCAGCACCTGGGCCAGAGACTTTCAAAACACCTGGGCCTTCTGTGGAATCAGTGTGTCCAAAGTCTCCTCCATAGTCCCTTGGCACAAACCGGGAAAAATGAAGAAATCCATCCCACTGTGCACATGCATGAGTACATTAGCAGGCATGTGTGTGGTCATGAGCCCCACAGAATGGTGTGAGGGACTTCTGTGTTTTTCAGCTGGTGTCTCTCCAGGGCACCAGTCAAATGTTCCTCAATGCATCATCTCAGAGAAGGGGTTGAACAGGCTGCTTAGTGCACTAACCAAGCTCCAGAAGTGGTGAAACCACAGGCTTTGGGGGATTAGACAGGCCCTGGGGAGGGAGGTTTTTGGCCCAGGTATCTGGACACCTGTGAAGGGGTGGGGCTTTTGCCAAAGCCTGGGTGGCTCTGTTAGGCCCTTTGGAGGCCAAGTTCCTTTTCGAGGGAGTAGCCCTAACCTGCCTGTTCTGCCCCCATCCACTGCCACCACCAACAGAGCTGTGGGTGTGACTCGGGGGTAGCAAACTGCTCCAGGGTAGGAGCGCAGCCCATGAACTATGAGTGACTGCTTCCAGCTTCTCTCTTTCTCTTACCTCCTGGTTAATTGTTAAGTTTCCCCTTGACTTGAGCATGCGCCAAGCTCAGAGAACTTGGTAAACGTGTATGAAGACAGGGACAGTAAATTGAGTCGCAAGCACCCAGAGATAACCAAAGCCTCTTCAGTGCTCCCAAGGACCTGAGCTAAACAGGAAATCTGTTTACAGTGCCTCTGTCTTGTCTCCTGGTACAAGTGAGGACCTGCCTGCATGCAGTTACCTGTGCACAGCCCTTCTTGTGTATGCCTGAGCCCCCTGGAGGTGGTCCAGAAACCCCAGCCACAAGCAGTGCCTTCAGGGACCCCTCATGCCTGGTCCAACCCATGTGCCACAATTGTGTTCTCAGCATCCTTTTTAAAAAGATAGAATTCATGTACCATAAAATCCCCCCGTTTAAAGTGTGCCATTTAATGGTATTTTATATTACAGCACCCTCTTTAAGCCAGCAGTCAACCATGGGTCATCACCAAATGCCCCACCAGTGGGTCATATGAACACCATTAGCTGTGTCATTTGATCTGCTGCATTTGAACTTGTCATGCTGCTATTTCCCAGGATAACTCTTTGAACTTTCTGGAGTCTTCTTACACCACCCTGGGCCCAGCAGCTCTGGTGTACCTCCACTGATGTGAGCTGGAACCCTCTACCATTTGATCCAAGGCTGCTGGGGGCACGGGCCCTGACTGAAGTTTGGGAAGGAAGCCTGTGAACCCTGAACACCCCACAACCCCTAGGCATTCACTCTCTGCTCAAGGTGTTCCAGAGCCAAAGAGAATTGGCAGGGGTTCCAGGAAACACAATGCAATATGGAAACACAATGCAAAATTAACTCTAGAGCTTTGGGAGGGGCCTGGTAAAGTGAGTACACAGGCATAGCTTCATTAACTTCACAATATGCATAGGACACTGGGCTCTTTACCTCTCCAAGAGAAGATACTCTGGAAGGTGTCCATGATTTGGGTTCATCCTTGCCTCTGGAGATAGAGGAAGCTAAAGTGTTTCTTCTTGGGCCTAGGGAGAATATCACTACAGTGCAAGCTTGGACAGCCAGGCTGACCAACTTCCCAAGGTCCAGACCTGTGACTGGTCCAAGTCTGCACCCTGCCCATTCACCAAGCAAACTTCCAGCCCTGGCTGGAGGGCTGTGGGGTACATCCAACAGGGTCCATCCACTCACTTGTAATAGGGACAAATATTTCTACTCTGAGGGCCTGTCAGCTCTCCATTCTGAGCAAGCCAAATGTCATGACCTGTCCTCAGATAAACGCCTTTTGCAAGTCCAAAGGCTCCTACCTGGGGACACATTTCAAGTGTGTTGGGCAAGCATATAGTCATTTCCCTGCTCAGTTTTGCTTCTTGCATCAGGTCTGGCCTTCTTTTCCAGCTCAGGAAGGCCCCGCCCAGACTCTCTTCTGCAGCGTCTGCTTGCTCAACCCTGCAGACTGTGGAAATCCTCACTGCATATTGCATCAGCAACAAAAATACCCAAATCTCTACTGAAGAGTGAGTAACTACACAAGCCACAGTGAAGCCCTGCCCTGAAGACTACAGGAACCTTCGGTAATTTAAAATAAAGAAAGAAAAGTGGGGCTCCATCCCAGGGCTGTTCTCTAAGGTGTGGGTTTTCCCTTCTAGCACAGCTGGCTTCTTTTTCCTCCACCCTATTTCTCTGTAAGTGATTGTACCATCCATCCATCCATCCATCCATTCATTCATGTTACAGATATTAGTGCCTCCCATGTACCCGACACTGTGGCAAGTGCCGAGGGTACAGTAACAAGGCAGATTAAGTATCGAACCCATTTTGCATCCCTACCATCTGTTTGATCTTTATATCCCATCCCAAGTCAAACACAGGATGCTCAGAAGTGTTGGATAGTGAGTATTCTTTTTTAAATTTTTTTTCTATTTTTATTAGGATATATGTTGTGCAGGAGAGATTCATTGTGAAGATTCTGGATAGTCTCACATTGTACATGGGTTAGATCACTACCAGCATCTTCCCACCCTCCACAAACCCCTAAATGAGTATTCTTGACATAAACTGACTCCCATCTGCTTATCTGGGATTCCATCAAACACCTGTGTGTACTCGCCATTCAAATAACAGGTGGATGGAGCCCAGCCACCCCCTGGTGGTCTTCACCTCCAGGCCTCTGCATGTGCCATTCCTTTGCTCTGAGTGACTTTCTCCTCTCATTTCTCCTCTAATTTGACACCACTCCCTTCTTCAGCTTCCTGTACATTCTCACAGGACCATGAGAGGGAAACGAAGTAGTGCGTGCAGGCTGAGCAACCCCTTGCTAGTGAACGTTGGCTTCTGTTTGGTTAAGAAGGAGCTGCAGGTGAGAAGTCGTAACTGGCCTTTTCACTTATTCTGAGGTTTGCTCCTGTCTCTATGCTGGAGTCACAAGTGGCCCAGAACAAGGCCCTGACAGCAACCCCTGAGGATATTTTGACCAGATGTCCCAATTTCCTCCCCCTCGGCCAGACCCCTGACATTCCCTGGAGGTGGGAGAGGAAGAAACAGACTCTGTAGGTGGAATCTTCAGGTCAGAGAAGAAGCTGAGCCTGAGGGCCAGAGCTGAGCCAAGAGCGGTGGATGAACAGGTGGCTGTGGGTGTGTGAGCCCAGAACTGGCCCTGCAGGATGGCTCGCCCCTGAGTCAGGCCTAGGCTCAGAGGGCCACGTGGGTCTGGGCCAGCCCAGCTGTGGGCGGAACCTGAACTCCCTCCACCCCCAAGAGAACCACTCCTACCTGGCTCTTCCAGCCCTGGGTTCCACTGGGAGCAGGCCAGAGGTGGGGTGAGGGCAGAATAATTTATCAGAGCAGCAGTCCCTAGCCATACCCTATGGTACTTGGGTCTCAAGGACAACTCGCAGGGGTCCAAACCAAGAGCACAAGGGTCAGAGCCAGGCAGGGATTAGTCACCCCCTCCCCTCAGCCTCCATGTAATCCCCAGGTGCCAGTTTCCCTTCCCTTCTTCCTTAGAGGCTGGCGATGCTTCTAGGGACTAGAGGAGCTGTCTCTCAGTCCCTATGTCTCCAGCTCCCAAGTCCCTAAGAAAGGAGGACCTCTCCTGGCCATGAGAAAGACTGGCCTACACACCTGTTAGCATCTCTCGGGTCGGGCAGTCTGGTCAAAGGCCTGTGCCCCATGACCTGTACCATTCCCATAGCCCCCACACTGGTCCTTCAAGACCTGAACCCAGAAAACAATGGGGCCAGGATAGGTGCCATCTGTTTGACCCCTTGCTTCCCTCCCACCCTGTGTCCAGCTGAAGGTATCTCCCCTCTCAGACCATGAGTTCTGCATGCATTCTCAGGAAGTCCCTAGTCTGTACTAGGCACTATTTCAGGTGCTGGGGCAGCTGAGGGGAAAAGGGCAGGTAAAATCTTTGCTGTATGGAACTTATTCTCAAGTGGGGTGGGAGGCAAGCACATAAGAAATTAAATAAACCCTAAAGAGTGAGTTAGAAAAAAAAAATTCTTGGGGGCAGTACTAAGGTTTCCACTCATTCTTGCTAGGCAGGTGCTCTACCACTTGAGTCATACAATCAGCATTTTTTTGCTTTAGTTATTTTTCAGGTAGGGTCTCACATTTTTGCTTGGAGCCAACATGGTCTGTGATCCTCCTACCTATGGCCTCCCATGTAGCTGGAATCACAGGCACACACCACCAGGCCCAGTTTATTGCCTATGATGGAGTCTTGCTAACTTTCCCCCCAGAACCATAATTCTCCCAATCTCTGCTCCTACATGGCTGGTATTACAGGTGTGAGCCATCCCTCCCAGCTCTAGAAAAATTCCTCTAAGCCCTCTGTAGTGAAAAGCTAGTTAACTGTTTTTCAGTGTGTATCTGGATTTCTGGATTTCACCCTGCTAGAGAAGTTTCTGTAGTGTCTATAGATACTACAATATGAGAGTTTCCAAATGTATTTTCAGCTTCTGTCCTTGTGTCTTCCTGTGGGACTGGTCCATACTGTGTGACAAGTGGACATGAGCTTTGAGGATGAGAGGAGAAGAATCTTGACTTTAAAGCAAGCTGAGAGCCTGGAGGGAGAGTTGCCATTGTCAAAGGGAGTCATAGTTTTTTTAAAGTAGGGCCACTTTATGTATTCATATTTATTTTGATGACACTGTGGTTTGAACTCAGGGCCTCAAGCTTGTTAGGCAGGCTCTTCCCACTTGGGCCACTCCACCAGTCCAGGGTAGTTATTGAAAAGTGATATTTGTGCGAAATCTTGAAATTGGTGAGGGAGAAAGCCACATCTGCGGAAGATGGATTCCAGATATCAAAGGGAAGAGCTTGTAAACTTGGACTTTGACTGGTGAAAGCCTCTGTGAGGTGCCAGGGGCTGGGCAGGAAGCAGGATGCAAGGTGAGGGGGGCCCTGGGCAGGAGAGGCTGCAGGGCAGCACTCCTGAGTCCTGCCGAACTACGGCTCCCTGAGGGCTCCTGCACCCTGAACGAGCCTGGGGTGACCTGTCCTCTCCACTCAGTATCTCCTTACCCAGGCAGGCCTTCAGGGAACCGCCTGCATGCTGAGCTGGAGTACTGTTACCTTCCGCCATCTCCTGCCTCTCACAGTCTTCTTCCTTCTGAGCCAGTTCTCAGCTCCTGATACGAGGGGCACCCAGAACACCAGACACAGCCATTCTCCCGGCAAAATGTTGGATGTGCCTAAGACACCCACCTCCAACTTGGAAAAGGCGTTTTTAGGACTGCTTTTCCTAAAAACTCCTTCACTAGGGAGTGGTTTAAGTCCCATTCTTGTGCCACACAGGAAGAGGGCCACGAGGGTGGGGAAAGTTCCATATGTCTGATTTGTTTCTGCATCAGAGCCCAGGTTTGTGGCACAGCAGACATGGCAAGATGGAAATCCTTCTTCCACTAAATCTACCTCCAGTCCCAGACACACACGTCCACATTAAACACACAGACACAGAATATACACATGGACTTGCATACCTGCACATCTCACCACAAATACACATGCATACGTGTACACATGCATATATATTCTTGTGGAGCTGCACCCACACATACCAACACCTCCCACCCAGACATCCACACATGTCCCCAACCAGGGTCTCATCTCTCTGCAGTGACCAGCAAACAGGTAGATGGGACAAAGTTCACCCATGTGTCTGGGTGGCCCCACCAACAGAGGCCTGAAGGAGCTGGCAGCAGTCTCAGCCCCTCTCCAGCAGCCTTCAGGAGGGGAAGGCCTGGGTGGGGTCAGGTTTGGGCAGGAGGACGCTCAGGGCTTCTGGGTGCTGACTCAAGACAAGGAGCAGACAGCCTTGGGCAATCCTAACAAGTAGGTCACCATGACTGGCCTGCATGCCAGACCTAAGGTGGACTGGAAAAGATGTGGGGGAAATCCAGCTGTTGAGGGGCAGCAGGTGTTAATGGGTGTTGTTTTCCCATGCTGGCCCAAGTTCAGTTAGGTTTCTGTAACACTGGGGCTAGGGTGTGCATGTGTCAGCATCAGGTACTGCTGCCAGGTGCAGGGCAGATGGCAGCTTAGGAAGGGCTGCAGACAGGGAAGGATGGGGGAGGTAGGTGAGGTGAACACACCACTAAAATTGTTAATTTGTGTGCATCTGTGTGCCAGGCACTTTAATGGTGTCTTGAAGGATACAGCCCTATAAGTTTACTTTTATTGCTTCAGTTTTACAGATGAGGGGACTGAAGCTCAGAGGGCTTCAAGCAGTTACCCTAGGTCCCCAGCTAATAAGGGCAGAGCTGGGATATGGGTTGAGACTCCAGGGCCCAGCCTCTTTGTACATTATGTTGAAACTAAAATGTGCATTTTTAAATCATCACAAACAAGAAGCCTCCAGAAACACAACTGAATATAATATAGTGCCCTGAGTGGGACGTGGGAATATGGGGGCCATCTGAATAAAGGATGAACTTCATTTAATGATAATGTATCAATATTGATTCATTATTCATGACAAATGTATCATAGTAATATAAAAGGTTAATAGGGGAAACTGGGCATGAAGTACGTAGTGTTGATAGGTGTGACCTTAATATAAAACTTCTAAACAGGTCCGCTAGGCTCATCCTGGAAAGAAGGATATTAACTTGAACTCTGGGGGTTAACCTGAGGGTTAAGTGAGATAATTTATTAAGACCCCTTGGCATGATGTCTGACATGGAGCAAATGTTCAGTAAATGGGGACATTATTATGGTTTTTGTTAACTATTATTATTTGTTTTTCTGACAGTACTGGGATTTGAACCCAGGGCACTCTACCACTTAAGCCACAAAATCCCAAGCCCTTTGTGATTTAGTTATTTTTCAGATAGGATCTTGAATTTTTTTTTTTCTTTACAATACTGAGGTTTGAACTCAGGGCCTACACCTTGAGCTACTCCACCAGCCCTTTTATTTGTGATTGGTTTTCTTCAAGATAGAATGTCAAAAAGTATTTGCCCAGGACTGGCTTAGAACTGTGATCCTCCTGATTTTTGCCTCCTGAATAGCTAGGATTACAGGTGTAAGCCACTGGTGCCTGGAGGGTCTCACCAGGGAGCTGTCCTCAGCCTGAGATCCTCCTACCTAAGCCTCTTGTGTAGCTTGGTCACAGATATGCCCTCACCACATGTCACTTATTTATTTATTGAGATGGGATGTTGCTAACTTTTTGCCTGGGCTGGGCTTGAACCAAAATCCTCCTGATCACCTCCCATGAGGTGGCTGGGATTATATGCATGTGCCAAACTTTTTACAATTATTCTAGAAGGAAGTCCACTGACACCTAGACTCATTTTATTCATAACTTTAAAAATCTGGCACCCTCATAGGTGCCACTTGAGTCAATCCAAGACTCAAAGAGCACCAGGTGTCCCCTCCAGGAGCAACTGGCAAGACCACCTTTACCACCTACCTAGACACAGACTCAAATTTCTTCAGGACAAGCAGGAAAGAGAGTTTTCCATTGTTTCCCTCAGGTGCAAGGAAAGCTGCTCTTCCTCTTGCTATCTGACTGCTCACCATGTGTCAGGCTGGCTTTTGACTCTCACAATAAGAATGGTCCAGTGCCAACACAAAGGCAGCGGCAAAGGAGGACACCATAGGAGGCAAGGGGGGCACGGTCAGAGAGCTGGGGCAAAGGCCCTGCCTGCCAGCACTAGCAGTGGACTCCCCACACAGCAGGAATTCCTCTCAGAATCCTGGCACCTGGACTCTAGCCCTTTATCTCCTCCATACCAGTCTTATCAGAGCAAGGCAATGAATCCACCAAGAATGTGCTTGCTGCTCTACCAGTGGGGTGCTTAAACAGCTGGCCTTGGCCCTTGCCTCCCAGGAAGCAGGTCAGTGAAGCCAGGATTCTGCTTGTGATGCTCCCAACACCAGGACCAGCTGTGCCCTCCACCCAGGTGAGAGCTGAGTCCCTTCAGTGGAACTGTTAATGGCACCAGTGCAGTCTGATCAGAAGACTTCCAAATTCTTTGTGACCACAGGGGGACACATGGGTGTAAATTAAATGTTAGGGAAAGGGAAATACAAAGACAGCATGGTATGGCACAGGAGGAGTCTGCCAGTAGAGAGAGAGAGAGTGCTTTTCTTTTTCAGGTGCTTTTATAATCTATCATAACCTATGGGAAGCGGGGAGGAGAACCAGGTTATTTTCATCCAATAATCAATGAGTAGGGAGGGGCCTGGGCAGTTCCCAGCCAGGTGAGCGTGGTCTGGGCTGTCCCTGGGCAACCTACATACAAGTTCCGAACTTCCCGACTTCTAGTTTGCCTCAGAACTACATCCCAGAGCACCTCACACACCTCACTAATGGTGTGATGCCAGTGTGGCCACAGCCAGACTTGACCAGCCTTGAGGAAATTGGAAAAAAAAAAGTTGGAAAAGTAGGACAAGCTAAACATGGTGGCACATGCCTTTAATTCTAGGCACTGAGGAGACAGAGGCATGAGGATCACAAGTTCAAGGACAGCCTGGGCAAAGTTAGTGAGAACCTGGGGCTGTGGCTCAAGTATAGAGCATTTGCCTAGCAGAGGCCCTGGGCTCAATCCCCAGTACCACAAAAAAAAAAGGGAAGGGAAGGGAAAAATGGAAAGGGTAGGGAAGGACAAGGAAGGAAAGGGAAGAGAAAAGGAGGAGAACTAGGGCATGGGGTGTTCAAGGGTCTACAGAAGGTGAAAGAGGGTGGGGCTTGGAAAGGAGACAGGGTCTGGCAAGTGAAAAGCCAGGGGTGACTG
Source organism: Castor canadensis (assembly GCF_047511655.1). Taxonomy (NCBI): domain Eukaryota; kingdom Metazoa; phylum Chordata; class Mammalia; order Rodentia; family Castoridae; genus Castor; species Castor canadensis. The sequence goes on along the minus strand of NC_133402.1, from coordinate 55,767,196 downwards.
TCCTGAGCAAACTTACCTAGGTAGAGAATGTGTCGAGGCTGTGTGTACAAGGATACTCATGACAGCTTTGTTTATAACAGTGAATAACTGAAAATAACTTCAAGGTTCTAGCCACAGAAAGCAGATGAATAAATTATGGTTTAGCAATGCACAGATAAAAAAAACCTGATAGCTAACAGGTTTTGTTCAGTTTTTAAGGAGAATGGAATTACTTGCCAACATTAAAAAGATTGAGAAGTTTTATACACACACACACACGAAACAAAACAAAAAACAAAAACCTCCAGGTATCCAGTTTCTCTTAACACCAGAAACTCTGGTCATACTAGACCCTCACTTCCACTTGGCATGACTTTGACTAGAGGAAGAAGTGACTGCCTCCTTCAAATGAAGAGGCCCCTGCAGATGACAAAGGTTTCTACCCCACCAAGGTCACTGGTGAATTTCATTTCAGTCTTGATCAGCTTTGGGGGAAGATCTTTTGTGTGTGCTATTCCCAGCCCTTTGCCCTGGTAGGTCATTTGAACCTCTCAGGAGTCAGCATAAAGGTCGTCTCTTCAGAGATTTCCCTGACTATCCAGATTAAGTTAGGCCACCCTGATTTATGTTCTTATTGCATCCTTGTAAAACTCTCCACTACCGTCACTAAAGAAGTATTTGTGACAGCTCTTCCTTACAGAGGAATTCATTTAATGAATGCAAAAGGAATGAGGAAATACAGTCACCATTAGAACATTGGATCTCTGAAGGCAAGATCCGCCCATGGATATTAAACCAAGTTTAAGAAACATGGTATTTGCAAGGTCTCAAAACATTCTCCCCCTAAGTTTTATTAATTACCAAAGGGGAAAAATAGCACCTTCAGCGTGCAGAAACTCAGCCACTCCTTAACCAAGCGACCAAAGTTAACATCACCAGTAATAAGACATTGACATCATGGACCCAGGGTCTGAAGCACTTCTGTGGTATCCTTCCCAAAAAGGCAGAGCCTCAACCTAAACTGGAAAAAAATCTCAGACAAACTCAAATTGAGGGACATTGCACAAAATAACTAACCAGTATTTAAAAATCTTATCCAGATGTGGTGGTGCACACCTTTAATCTCAGTTGCTCAGGAGGCAGAGATTGGGAGGATTACAGTTTGAGGTCAGTCTAGGCAAAAAAATTCCTGAGACCCTATCTCATTGAAAACAAGCTGGATGTTGTGGCATATGCTTTTCAATTCCAGCTACTACAGGAAGCTAAAAATAGAAGGATCACAACCTAAGCCTGCCTGGGCAAAAAGGGAGACCCTATCTCCAAAATAACCAGAGCAAAAAAAGGGTTGGAGGTATGGCTCAAGTGGTAAAAGCATCTGCCTAGCAAGTGCAAAGCCCTAAGTTCAAATTCCAGTATTGCCAAAAAAAAAGTCTTACACTCGTGAGAGATGAGGAAAGACTAGATTGAAGAACATGAAGTTGACAAGACAAGCAAAGGCAATATGAAACCCAGAATCAGAACCCAGAACAGAAATGAAAGCAAGTGGTGAAGCAAGTCTGAATGGTATGATTGCTAGTGTTAATTTCTTAATTTTCATAATTGTAAATGTGGGCTGTTCACCTCAGTGAACTGGGTGAAGATTGAATGAGAATTCTGTGTATAAAAATTTTTGCTCAGCTGGGTGCTGATGGTTCATGCCTGTCATCCTAGCTACTCAGGAGGATTGTGGTTGGAAGCCAACCCCTAGGCAAATGGTTCTAGAGACCCTATCTCGATAAAACCCATCACACACACAAAAAAAAGGGCTGGTGGAATGGCTTAAGGTGTAGGCCCTGAGTTCAAACCCCAGTACCACAAAAAAAAAGTTTCCACTCAGATATGGAATCTAGACCTAAAATGATAAATAATAACAGTAGGAATGGGACATGAGCTTAAAAGGGAGTCTCTGTATGGGGGGTATCTGTGAGGGGAGGAGAAAGGAGAGGTGCAGGGATGAACATGATAGAAGTACATTACATATAGCTATGGGCCCAAATGATCTCTATGCATATAGATATATAATAGATATAGCATATAAAGATAGCACAATGAGGCACATTAAATAATGAAACCCCTTATGCTATTTTGAAAAGGAAGGGAAGAGGGGGGGCTAAGGGAGTATAATAGAGGGAAGAATTTGATCAAATTACCTTGTATACATCCATGGACATATCACAGTGAAAACCTTTTGTGCAATTACATACACTAAGACAAATAAAGAATTAAAACATTGAACTTGGAGTTACAAATTAGAGAAACTGAAAAACAAGAATTACCTGCATTTTTTTCCTTTTGTTTTTTTTTTTTTCAGTGCTGGGGTTTGAACGCAGGTCTTCTTACTTGCTAGGCAGGTGCTCTACTGCTCCATTTTTACCTTTGGAAAAAATTATGTCAATATTTGTATAAATGACAAGGCTATAGGAATTTAGAAACGAAATGTTGAGGGTGGCTGTTGCTGGAAGATGAAGTCCTGGGTAATTTTCATTTTCTTATTTTTCACTTTGCTGGATTTTCTAAACTTATTTAAAGCTTCATAAACATCTTTCAGGTGTAGAAAAAAGTACTAGCCCTCCCCCACACCCCATCATTTCAAAGATAGCCCTGAGCACTGCGCCTGGCTGCCTTCTGTGTGCACAGACCTCGTTGAGACTCACTGAAATGACTGACTGTAGCCGGCATCAAGAATTAGACAGATGGAGGCTGGTGGAGTGGTTCAAACAGTAAAGAACGCCTGCCTTGCAAGCATGAGGTCCTGAGTTCAAACCCCAGTGCTGCCAAAAAAAAAAAAGAGTGACAAGAATTAGACAAAAAGCATGAGGCTCTAAGTTTAAACCCCAGTGCTGCCAAAAGAAAAAAGAAAAAGAAAAAGGAAGGAAAAAAAAAAAAGAGTGACAAGAATAAGGTCATTTTGGGCCTTTTAGGCCCAGTCAAGCCACCAGATGCAGTTCTGGGTTCGGTGGCTCACACCTATAATCTCAGCTAGTTGGGAGGCTTAAGTAGGAGGTTCTCTGTCTTAGGTCAGCCCCAGGCAAAATATTTGAGACCCTTCCTGAAATATAAGTGAAGCAAAAAGAGTTGGGGGCATAGCTCAAGTGGTAGAGCACCTGCCTAGCAAGTATGAGGTCCTGAGTTCAAATCCCAATATAGCTAAACAAACAAAAACCTCCAGAAGACTGCAACTACACTATGGCCCCAGGTGTGACTTGCAGCCAATTTCCCTAGCTGGGGCTAACTGCTGATCCACAGAATTGTAAGCAAATAGAACAGTTATTATTTTAAGCAGGTAAATTTTGTGATGGTGGTAGTGTTTTCTTGTTTTGTTTTTAGCAGCTAAGTTTTGAAATGCTGTGTTATACAGTAATAGAAAATGGGTCCAGGGCAGTTCCTATAATTAGTGGGTTGAATTGTCTTGAAAACAAATGTTCAAGTCCTAAAAACTTTTATCTGCGAATGTGGCCTTATTTGGAAATCAGTCTTTGCAGATGTAACCAAGTTCAGATGAAGCCATATTGGATTAGGATGGGCCCTAAATCCAATGACTGATGTCTTTGGGAGACTTGGATATGGAGACATAGCAGAGACCCAGGGAAGAAGGCCTTCTAATGACAGAGGTGGAGGTGGAAGTGACTCAGCCATAAGCCAAGGAGTACCAAGGATTGCCAGGAGTCACCAGAAGCTAAGAAGAGGTGAGGAAGAACTTGCCCCACGGCCTTGACCCCCTTGGCTTGAGAATGCCAGCCTCCGAACTGTGAGGGAATAAGCTGCTATCGTGTTAAGACACTCGGCTTTTGGCCATTTCTTGTGGCATTCCTAGGAAATCAACATGGTCGCTTAGAACTTTTGCTCAGAAAGTACAAACAACTGAACAGAGAAGCTAAGAAGCGGAGGGGAATGAGCCTCCCTCTCAGTAACTCACCCCTGCACCATCTGCAGGCTTCCCCAGGATGAGATCCCTGCTTCTTTTGCCCAGCCCACAGGCCTGGCTCCAGCTCTGTGCACACGCAGGAGCCCAGGCACAGTGCTCAGAGCCATCTGCTCCACGTGGCCTTCCCCTCCTTTCAGGCTCTAGCAGAGCAGCACAGGTATATGCATATGCAGCTCAGAGGACTCAAAGAGATGCGCAAAAGCTGCCAAAAATGCCCAGGATTGGGTTGCTGTGTTCTAGTGATGAAAGCAAGTCACAGGCAAGCCTAAAAGCACCAGACAGAGAAACAGACTTGACCTTGTCATGAGAGAAGCAGCAATCAGGTTACAAAGGGGCACTGCACCTAGTGATGGAAGGAGGTATTGAAGCCATCTTTCCAAATGATCTACCATAGGCCTCAAGTTCTAGATGAACAGATCCAGGCCTTGCCCTAAAAGAAGTCACTGTAGCTGGGCACAGTGACTCATGCTTGTAATACCAGCTACTTGAGAGGTTGAGATCAGGAGGCTCTAGGTTCAAGGCCGGCCCAGGCAAACAGTAAGACCCATCTTAACAAAAAAACTGGGTGTTGTGGTGTACAGCCATCATCCCAGCTATGGCAGGAATCAAAAATGGGAGAATCAAGGTCTAGGCTGGTCTGGGAGAAAAGGTGAGACCCTATCTCCAAAATAACCAGATCAAAAAGGGCTGGAGGTATGGCTCAAGTGGTACAGCACCTGCCTAACAAGTGCAAAGCCCTATGTTCAAACCTGCCAAAAGAAAAGGAAGGAAGGAAGGAAGGAAAGAGAGAGAGAAAAAAAGGGAGGAAAGAAGGAAGGGAAGAGAGGAAGAGAGGGAAGGAAGGGAGGAAGGGAGGGAAGAAGACAGGAGGGAGGGAGGGAGGGAGGAAGGAAGGAAGGAAGGAAGGGAAGAGGGAAGGACGGAAGGAAGGAAGGAAGAGCCAGTGTAGCAGCTGCCCAGGAGTTTGAGTGTGCAGGAGAAAGCCGGGAGTGGCCCTGGTGTGTGGTAGAGATCTAGTGGAAGGGGGAAAGTGAGCTGCCCACTTGTCCTCCAAGTCCCAGATCAAGGGCTTGTTCTTCTCTGTCTGCTTCTGGATCATGACCCCCATGTCCTGGACCCTTATGGCACCAGTCACAGGCTAAAATCACCATTCCTGGAATTTCCTAAAGCAAAGATGGCACAATGTCAAACCCCCAAACAAGCAGCTAGGTTCCATGTGCAGAGGTGACCAAGGCAAGTGTTTTTCCAACAAGAGTTGATACAGCAATGGGTTTGGAGCTAACCCTTGGCAAGAGTCCCCTGTCCCTCTCTCCCTCCCACTCCAAGTAGACACTTGCCCTTTTCCCCAGTGATTGCTCAAGGGAGGTCTGGCTGCCCACACTTCTGTGGGAGAAAAACCCTCAAGGGCATGCATCTAATACCATAGGAGGTGAAATCCTGGCTGCATTATTCACCCAATCACTTTGAGCCTGTTTCTTTATCTGGGGAATGGGACTTTTGTAAGAGCTGGTGCAAATGATTTCCCAACATCGTTGTAAGGACATGTGCAGCTCCTGGCTGGCTCATTCATTCCTGCATTCACTCTTGCAATGCTCAGCTTTGCTTTGTCTGCCCAGAGCACCCTCTGTCTCCTAGAATCCTTATTCCCCCTCCTCCAACCTTTCCCAATGATTGGAACTTCAATCTTCTTTGTTACCCTCCTCACAGTCCTAGGCTGGGCAGCTGACTCAAGTTGGACCGATCAAGTTCTTCCCTGGAATTTTTCCATCATTCTTTTTCTTTTGTTCTTTCTTTTCTTTTACATTGTTTGTTTTGTTTTGTTTTTTGGTACTGGAGTTTGAACTCAGGGCCTACACCTTAAACCATTCCATCAGCCCTTTTTTTGTAATGGTTTTTTTCAAGATAGGGTCTTGAAAACTATTTGCCCCAGCTCTGGCTTTGAACTGAGATCCTCCTGGTCTCTGTCTCCTGAGTAGCTAGGATTACAGGCATGAGCCACTAGCATCCGGCCTGTTTTTCTTGATTTGGTTTGATGTTTTGTTTTTTGTTTTTTTGTTTGTTTGTTATGCAGTGCTAGGAATTTATCCCAGGGCCTCATGCATGGTAGGCAAGCATTCTACCACAGAGTTACATCCCCAGCCCTTTCCCAGGATTTTTCAATGTGAGAATACAAACAAGTGGATTAGCTCCCCTGTGAATCTGGAATCAGAAGGCTCTGGACCCATTGGTGATTATGTCGCTTACCACTGGGAGGAACCAAAGCTAGAGACAAAGATGCAAGTGAATCCTGGGGCTGGGTCAGGACTTGGTTCCAGCTATCTCTGAGGCTCCCACACACCCTCCTCTTTTTGCAGTTATGAGACCTTTCCCAAACAAAATTTCTTTTGCCTAAACTTGTAATGAAAGGAATTCTGACTAAGACAGTTGATTTGTTAAATGTTTACTGAGCAATTCCATCTGCCAAGCCCTGGAGTTACAACAGAGAAGCCCTGAATCCTTTCTTTGGAATGATCATGGTGGCCGAGAAGACAGCAGAGAATGTGAAGGGGCTGCACAGTGTAGCTCAGAGGGGAGGCACACTCTGCTTAGCTTACGAGCATCCTCAAAGGCCTCCAAAGAGGAGGCCCTACCCTGAGCCTTAGGTCTATGAGTGAGTCTCCCTGGAGAGGGAAGGAAAGTGAGAGAGGTCACTTGGGAACCGGACACATTTTAGACAAAGCCTTAATGGCTTGTATAAAGACACAGGATGTGCATGGGCGCAGCTCTGCTGGAGAGCAGAGGCTCACATGGAGAAAGAGGCAGGGTCAGACAGAGGATCTGGTGGACCAGGCTTACGAGCCAGATAGGGATCTGGGTGCAGCAAGGGCTATCTGTACCTTAAGGAGGAAGTGCACCAGGTGAGGCATGGGCTGGCAGCACTGCTTACAGCATGCTAGAGTGGTGGCCCACTTTTCACCTATGTTCCGCACCTGGAGATGGCCAGCAGGTGAGAATAGAGCTCAGTCACATGGAGGCGCTCAGCCCCCCAAGACCTCATACCTGGGCCTGGCTACCACGATGAAGGGCAGGCCAGCCCTCCTGCATGTCCTGGCTTCCCCAGTGGAGCTGGATGCCCTGGCAACAGATGTATCTGCTCATAATCTTTAAGGCAACAAGCAAGCTCTTTGATTCATTTGGAAAGAAGGCAGGGAATTTAGATGAGAGGTCCTCCAGGAAGCCCTCCTCAGCTGCTGAGGTCTCCTTCTAGAGGCAGAAGACTTTCTTTCCTCAAGCCCTTTACAGTCCCTGAGGCCCCGCCTTCAGGTTGGGGGCTTAGTCCACCAAGCAGGGGAAGACAAGAGGACAGTCCCATAATAGAGTCAAAAGAGCAGGTGGTCAGCTCGAGGCAATGGGACTGTCTAGATGGACTACCCAAAGATGTGGTCAGAGATGAATGAACATCAGAGGCCATCAGGAGATGGTGTGAGCAGGGAAAGGGCAGAGGTCAAGCAGCCATAGTCTGTAAAGTCTCATTGCATCTTTCTGGATAGACAGATCCCTGCTTGCTCACCCATCCCCTTGCAATTATTGTACCTTGCAATAATGGACAACAGAATGTTGTGAATTTGCTGATCTGCAATCTGAGAGAGAGGGGAGGGACAGGTTAGGCCAGAAGGTGCCCCACTCCCTCCAGAGTATCCCAGCAGAGGGCAGAGATGTGGGGATGTGATAGTCCTGGGCTAGGAGGAACCCACATGAGAGGCTCAGGACAGAGAGTAAGGGTCCCTGGGCCTGAGCACCCATGGAAGAGCCCAACATGAAAGACCTCAGCTCTGACCTAGCAGTCTCTAGAATGCCCACAATGATACAGGCCTTGCATCTAGGCTTGGTAAAGCCCCCATGAACAGGGTGGCCCGGATTTACACATAGGTAGCTGGGTGAGCTGGCTTCTTGTACATAGAGCATGTGAACCGTACAACAGGTAAGCAGGGAATTGTTAGGCAGGGGCTGCTGCCATAGAGTCCTCTATGACTTGCCAGTGGTGCCTTGGGCTAGCAGGGGAGAAGCAGTGAGAGCTGCAGGGCTTTAGGCAGGTTGGAGCTTCCAGCGTGGATGAGGGTCAGAGCTATTCCCCTCCTAGAACGGCCAGTGCATGCTGGCTAAGCAGCACTTTGCTGGGTACTGGGGTGGCTCTTGAGTACCATGGCCAAGAGCTGAAGCACTTGGGCAGAGGGAAACAGTCAGAAGTGTGGCTGGAAAAGGAGCTGAGAGTATCATGGAGAGCCAGGGAGGTGGAGGCCAGGGTGAAATGGTGTCCTGATAATCTGTAGGACACCAGGGAAGGGCTGTGGCAAAGTCAGGTTGAACTTTTTAGAAGAGTTGTAGACTCACCCTGCCTGCCCACCATTCTCCACTCCCGTAGATGCCCTGCTTTAGAAGCCCATTAGCTTCCCAAGATACTGGGTGTGACCTTCAGGCCTTCCCTACCCTGCCTGGCCCTCCCAGCTCTGGCTTCTTGTTGGGCTGTTATGGCCAAGCTAGAAGGCTCCAGGGCCATATTTTGGGCCCTTGTCTCCCTTGTACCTGCATCAGTGCTTTTGCCTACCTTCACATCAAGGCCTAAGGAGAGTGCTCACCCTGGGCTTGGTTCCTCATCAGCTATGCAAGGCTCCCATCACCTGTCAGGCAGTCTGGGCTGGGCTGGGCTTCTGAGCTGTGCCCTGCCCCAACCTCGCCACTACCTAGCTCAGCATCTACCAGTGATGCCCAGGTTCTCAAGACCCGCCTAAACAAGAGTTACACCACCACCCTTCTGCACAGCACCAGCTGGTGGAATGCAAAATGATACACAGGGCAGGAGGGTGGGATGCCCCAGCCCTTTTCCCCTTGTGTAGACACCCTGTTTCCTAGGCCAAGGCCAAGCCAGTCTATGGCATTTCTCCTGTGCTTCTAAGAGGAAGGCTTTTAAGATGTGATGACTTATGGACAGGAGATCAATGGCTTTCAGCAACAGAAGGATAACACCATCTACAGCTTCCTAGAAGAGAGGGGAAAAGGGTAATGGTATAAACAGGTCTAGAGCAAGAAGAAGAAACAGGCAATCACAGGCCCAAGCATTCCTTCCAGCATCTCCTCTAATATTGTACAGGACGCTGAGGTTCTACAGAAACCAAGGGTTTGGAGGAAGCTTGAAATTGCATAGTGTAAGTGTGGCCTGTGGGCCAAGTTGACCAGGTAAAGAAGGCTTTCAAGGATAGGATAAGCCAGCATGAGGCCAGGGAGAGCAAGGCACAGGGAGGGCCAGGCAGAAATTCTATATGGCTAGAGAGTAGAAGGCCTGGAGAAAGGGCAGCCAGGACAGGTGGGTCCCAAGAAATGTCTGCTACCTAGGGGAAACTGTTTGGTCAAATGGTCATTGTATATGAGGGGTTATGGCTCCCATTGGAGCCCCTGGTCATGTTTCCTGGATAATGCCCTCTGAGTGCTCACTTCTACTTCTGTCCCATGAGCCCTGGGCCACAATTGCACCTTTAGAACCACAGGAGTGTGCTATGTGAGAAATTCTGTCCTCCTGAGACAGAAATGCCACACCTATACCTTACTTTCTTGACCACATAAGGAACTTATTTTGCAAACAGACATCTGAGGTTCAGAGTGACCAAAGAATTTGAAGTCACATAACACATCAGACACAGAGGAGGTTCAAGCCTGTCCAATGCCTAAACTCTGGACAATCTTATAGTCATCATGCATATGTCACACACAAATCCCCTAATCATGTAAACTTGGAAAGTGCTAGTTTTGATGAACTTAAGCACTTCCCTACAGGCCTTGTGAGAGTCTTCAAGGTGCTAATGGGAAGAAGTATGTATAGTATGCCTCCCTCCAGTGCACATCCCCTGATGTCTTGATCACTTGTGATGACATGTCTGGTCTGAGAAGGGACACTCCCAGATGAAAGAGTCATCTGGGCACCAAGAGCACCAGTGTGTTTGGCAGGGGGCTTCCAGGAAGCGGTGGCATTTTTATCAGCAAATGTAGGTGGGCAAAAAGAAAAGAGCAAAAAGAAAGGTCCAGTGGAATTACAGGGGCCACAGGGACAAAAGCCAGGGAGAAGCAAGGAGAGGAGTTGCCATTAGAGAGAGCAAGGGATCTAGACTTGGGTCTGCAGGCATCAGACTCATAGGAAGTGCTTGAGATGGATGCAGTGGGCCAGCTCTGACCCTGCTTCAGCCTCCCCACTGTAGTCTCCTAAGCCTGGTGTCTCTGTCACCATTGCTCCCTCTGGGCCCTCGTGCTGCCCTAGCTGAGAACATTCCAGTTCCTGTGCTACAGACTCCTCAGCTGAGCCATCTGCACGCACATTTCTCTGCTCCCCGGGGACTGTGCCAGTGCATCTGAAGAAGGGTGGTGGCTCTGGGGCCCCAAGCCATGGCTAGACATAGGAAAACACAGGCAGATGACTCTCCTACTCCAAGAAACACAGGTGGCACCCTGTCCTGGGCCCAGTCTACTCCCCACCCCAGCCTTCTTGGAGCCCAGCCCTGGTCTCTGGGAAGGGGACAATCTATCAGGCCAGGGATGGGCCCCCAGACACCTCTGACCACATGCTGGACACATTTCACTCCCGATAAGCAGGTGCCAAAAACTACATGGGAAGAGGGGACTGACAGAGGGCACCAGACAGCAATGATCCCACTCTTGGGACGGATGAAGGATTCAGATAGCTGAGCTAAACCTCAGCTCTTTGAGCAGGTTTAGGACAGGACTGGCTTCTTGGGGACTCTTATTGACACATCCTTTCTTTGAAGAATTTGTCCTTTGATATGCTGGTCCTGTGGCCTCAGAGAGGTGGCTTTTTCCAGCTCTGCTGAGATCTTGTGGATGGAATTGCCTGGCCAGCTCATGACAGCCTCAAGTACTACACTGCAGGGCCACCAGGCTCTCTTTCTGCACAAGCCCCTCCCTCTCCAAATACCTGACATGCTCCAACCCTCCTGGGAATTCTCTCCCCTTTGGCTGAAAGGAAGAGTCGGGCCTCTGCCCCTGGAGAATCTGCAATCTGAATGCCTGCTAGCATGTGAAGTATTTTAACAATTGTTCTCAAATCCCATTATCTCAGCCTTCTGAACCGCTCAGTGGCTCTTGCTGACTGAATACGTGACTGGCCACCAACTGTCTCCTACTGCTTCCCTCCAGGGAATGCCAGGAACAGTGCCCCAGGCTGCAGGTCACACATCACAGCACATTCTCCTCTCCTCTCCTCTCTCTCCTCTCTCTCCTTTCCTCTCCTCCCCTCTCTTTCTCTCCCCTCCTAGAGAGAAATCTCTGGCAATCTACAAAGCACAATGATGAAAAAAAGTCTTGACTGCACGGGATCATTGTATTTCTTTTGTATTTTAGAGACAAGGTCTCACTAGGTAGCCCAGACCATGTTCAGACTCACCGTTTTCTTACTTCAATCTCTCCAGTGCTGGGATTACAGGCATGCCCCACCAAGCCCAAATCTACACGGGATAATTGTAAACACTGACTGACGTTTCAAAGAAAAACAAAAGTAAAATGACCAAGTTGATGAGATGGGAGGAGTTCAGAGTTAATTTTACTCATTCTCTCAAACCAGCACTTACCACAAGAGTAATTTTACACTTATCTGTGTTATTACCTGCCCAATTCATTCAACAAATATTTACTGAACACCCACTACAGCCGGGCACTATTTGATATGCTTGGGTTACATGTGGGAACAGAGCAAAACCCCTCCCTTCCTGAGGGCTTGCATTCCATGGGAGGGACCATCTCTACAAGGAAATGACAGAAAATGTTAGAAGGTGGTAAGTGCTAGGGAAAACAGAAGAGGAGGGCAAAGGGCAACTGGGGGGTAGGGGTTGGTTGTAGCAGTCAACTGAGCCAGCAAGGGGGTGGGGGACATTCCAAAAGAAGCACCTAGAGTGAAGGCAGGCAGGAGCTAGCTCACTGTAAGGACTTTGGATTTTATGAGAATGGAATGAGGAGCGTTGGGGGAAGGGAAGGGAGTAACATGGCTGTCCTGTGAGAGCCTCAGGAAGGCACCATCAGTCTACAGCTCCATGACTACCACACGCAGCCTGCCAAGGGCTCAAAATTTCCAGTGTAACGAATGAATGAACGCAGGTGGGAGATTCTACCCACACCGTCTAGAGAGAGGGGATGCAGGTCCTCCGGGTACATCTGGACAAAAAAAGTACTTCTGATCTGGGAAGCTTTGCAAAGACCCATCTCTCACCAAAATCCTGATTCTTAGGTCAGATGGGGGGGTGGGTCCCTCAGAGGACCAATGCCTAGGACTTACGACAAGTGATTATTTTATTTTTTGGCAATATTGAGGTTTGAACTCAGGGCCTTGTACTTGCTAAGCAAGCACTCTACCACTTAAGACAAGGCCTTTTTGCTTTTAGTTTATTTTTTCAGGTAGGGTCTTGCTTTTTGTCAGGGGTGGGCACACCTGGCTTGTTTTTTCAAACAGGATCTTGCTAATGTTTTGCCTATGCTGGCTTCAAACCAAGATCCTCCTATCTCTGCCTCCTGTGTAGCTGGGATTACAGATGTGTGCCACCATGGCCAGTTCACCAGTGTGTGATTCTTAGGCACACCTGGTCTTGGTGAGAAACATCAATCTAGACATTCTCAGATACTTCTAAATACTAAGTACCTGGCATCTGATCCAGCCCCAGGGCACACATTTATAAGTGAATGAACAAATGTTTGTTGACTGAATTCATAGATGTATAAATGCATGAGTAGAACTAATTGATTGCTTTTTTTCCATTTTCAACTCAAATATTTAGAATTATATAAACAAATGCCTTTCCAGAGAAAAGCCTCAAGCTGTTGTTATCTCCTGTCCTCCTTACCCCTGCCCCCAAGCTCTGCCATGACCTCTCTTCTATTTTATTGACTTTGACCTGATCTGCCCTAACTGAGGGGGGAGCACAGGGATTTCAGGAATTCTGAGAGCATACGTTTTGTGTAACCCTAAGTGTTTCTGCAGAGCTCAGAGCCAGAAGACCTCTCCCCAAATGAGGGGATTACTAAGAAATGAGGCTCTGATAGACAGCCCAGTGCCCCCAAAGAAAAAAGGTCCAGGAACCTGGGAGCAGAGGCGCTGGGCTGTCAGGGGTGGAGGGAGTCAGGCAGTCCACTTCCTTTTCCTCCTAGGAGGGGCCCACCCCACATTCCAGGGGCAGGGACCAAATGCTGCCTGCAGGAAATGCTGGGACTGTAAGGACCCAGGTCTGTCCTGCCCACCCCTTCCTGTCTCACTTAGCCCCCTCCTGCCCAGCTGGTCCACTCCAGAGCCCTGGGCTCCAGCTCAAGGCCTCTGAGTCTCATGAATTCCTGGCCTCTTGCTTACAGGTGCTGGCTGCCTGAGATTTTTTGCCTATAAACACTAAAGAGCCCCTGATTATCTTGACATTCTTGGAATAAGCATGACTCCCCCCCTCCCTTCCCAGAATTCAGTAAAGGCCAGAGATTCCACAAGGCATCTGACTCAACACTATTTTCTCCTTCCTCTTGCCTTTCCACCCTCATGACTATTAAAAGACAGCCCAGAATCTGGGGCCTGAGGCTGCTGCCACATCTGGGTAGGGGTCAAAAGGAGTCCCCTGACCCTACTGAAACTAGGGGCTCCCTGATACACCCCATTGAGGGGCAGCTCTGTACTGCAGGAGAGTGGCAAGTGGGTAGTTCAGGGGCTTGCACAGAAGTCAGGCAGCCTGTTTCCTATCTAAAATAGGTATGTGATGTATGCTATAATCCCAGCTACCTGGGAGGCAGAGATTGGGAGGATCATGGTTTGAGGCCAGCCCAGGCAAAAAGTAGCAAGACCCGTATCTCAAAAAATAAGCTGGGACCTGGGGGTGTGGTTCAAGTGCTAGAGCACATGCCTAGCAAGTGTGAGGTCCTGAGTTCAAAACTTCAGTACCACCAAAAAATACTTTTTAAAAAATTGAATTGGTGTGTTGATGGTTTCTTTTGGGGAGCTGTGAGGATTGAATGAATAACGCAGAAAGCACTGTGTAAATAATAACTATAATTATTGTATTTCCCTTAGTATTGAGCATTTGTCATAGACGCAGTACTATACAGGGTTCCAAGATCCTAGAGCAAATACGGCATGTTCCAGGCAAGGAGACAGACAAGGAAACAGGCTCTGGGCTGTGTGTGACTGAATATACAATTCAATTAAATGTGCGATTCAAGATAGAGGGAAAGAGATCAAGACAATGCCACAGAAGAAAGAGACTCCTGTAAAGATTTTGGAGGTTGAGTTCTTTAAAGAGACAAGGGAGAAAGGACATCCCAGGTAGAAGAGACAGCACAAGCCAAGACTCCGAGGCCCAGCCAGCAAGCTTGCTTTGGGAAACCCAGGGTGTAGGGATCTCAGATGGAAAGGCAACAAGGGCACAGATGATGACAGTCCAACCTCAGAGTCTTCAGTCATTCCCCTGCCTCCTGTTGATGTTCGATATGTCTGATGACAATTCCTTGGGACCATTTCTGGTTATGCCAGCACCTCTAACTGTTCGTGTCATTTCTGTAGCACTATTATATAAACAAAACGCTACACTCTTGAAAAGTCTTATGTCCATTCGCCTTACCAACTGCCTAACCGGTGGCACCTGACTCAGCACTTGATCAGGCCCTTGATAAAAGGCCCTTGATAAAAGGACCTGATCGGGCGAGGCGCTTAGGCAGATGTTGGCCAAAGGATAGAAAACTCCAGTTGGACAGGAGGAATAAGTTCAAGAGATCAATTCTACAAAACAGTGACTAGGATTAGTCGTAAGGTATTGCAATACGTGAACATTGGTGAGAGTAGAGTTTAAGGGTTCTTGCCACAAAATTGTTACAAGTATGTGAGGTAATGCATATGGCAATTGGCTCAGCTTAGCCACACTGCACATATTCCCAAGTAGGTTACACACCAGAAACAGATACGATGTTTTAGTAAAAACACTGTACATATTTTATATCAGAATTGATTAGAAAAAACTACAAGTGTCTAAAAATATATATTTCAAAGATAGCAACCATGTTGTATAACTTCAGAATGTAAGCAAAGTCAATCTTATTTATCATTTTAACAGTTTAAAACTTGAGGGGGGTGGCGATTCTATTTTTTTGTTAGTATATATTAGTTGTGCAGGGGGTTCACTGTGACATTTCCATATGTGCTTACATCTTAATTAGATTCACCCCCTCATCATTCTGCCTCATCCCCCTACTCACTTCTCAGAACAATTTCAACAAGTTTCAGATTTCTATTTTAATCCACGAATATAAAATACAGCTACCGTATTTGCCTTCCTTCACCCTCCCCATTTACCAACGCCCCCTCCCACTGCTACCTACCTCCAGACAGGACCTGTTTTATCTTCCCATCCTTCATTTTTTTAAAGTGTATATTGACTGTTCAAGGGGGTTTCACCTTGGTATTTCCAACACGTATATATTGTGCTTTGATGAAATCCCCCCGTTACTTACTTTTTCTCTACCACCCTTCTGCCCTATTATTCATTGTGTACATTGTGTTATACTATTTTCAAACACGGATGCATTGTGTGTCAGTATTACTCACTCTTTCTCTTTCCCTCTCTCATTGCCTGTAATCTCCTTAGACAGACCCACTAATATAATCATGTTTTCTCTGTGTGTATAAAATATGTATATTTATGTGTACATTTATCTTATAGTTTCCACTATCTCTAGTTTCCACATATGAGGAAAGACATGCAACCCTCGTCTTTCTGAGTCTGGCTTACTTTGCTTAATATGATGTTCTCCAGTTCCAGCCATTTCTGTATGAACAACATAATTTCATTTTTCTTATGGCTGAATAATACTCCATTGAATACACACAATTTTATATGTCAATTTAAAAATGAAAATTGGTCCAGGCGTGGTGGCTCCTGTCTATAATCCCAGCTATGCAGGAGGCAGAGATAGGAGAATCACTATCTGAGGCCAGCTGTAGGCAAAAGCAGGAGATCCTAGCTGAAAAATAACTTGAGCAAAAAGGGCTGGGAGCATGGGTCAAGTGGTAGAAGCCCTGAGTTCAGACTTCAATACCACCACCACCACCACCAAAAAAAAAAAAAAAAAAAAGACCTGAGCCCAGGCCACAGCAGGGCCAGGAGCTCTCAGTGTGTGATGTTGGCCAGGCTGCAACTACTAAGGCCTTTGTGACTTTGTTGGGGGCCACTGCTGCTGCTATCCAAGCAAGGACAAGTGGAGCCTGCCCTGCCTATGTGCTCTGGCCTTGAGCCCTCAGTGGCCCTCCTTCCAAAACATCTGGGCTCCCAGCTCTGCTTGGAGTCCAAGCAGGCAGATGCACCTCCTCTAGATCAAAAGAGCTTTGAGCAGACTCCAGGGTGGCTCAGTGTGGAATCCTTTGTGGGTAACTGGAGTGTGGCCCATTAGTAAAAATACACAGGAGGATGAAGGGAGAGGAGGAAGAAAGGAGGAAACTCACTGTCTGATTTATGGTCTCAAGAATCTTGTAAAGCAGGAATGGCTATACCCATTGTACAGATGAGGAACTGGCCTCATGAAGCTACCTGTCAAAGTCATTACTATGAAGAAAGAGAACTAAGCTACTTTCCAGATCTGTCTGACTTTAAAGCAGCTGCTTTCTGTCAAAAGAATAAGAGTCCTAATCAAACCACTATAGAACAGCAACTATTTATTTTTATTTAATTGTGGTTCTGGGGATACAACCCAGGGCCTTGTGCACACTAAGCAAGCAGTGTACCACTAAGCTACATCCCCACACCAACCATTATGTTTTATTCATTTATTTATTTGAATTCAGGGCCGAGCACTTGCTCTGCCATTTGAGTCATGCCCCCAGACCACAAAAATTATTTCTAAAAATCCCTTTCTAGTCTTCTTCTGTTCAGTTACCAAAAAAATGTGTATCTTCTTTTTGTTAGCTTAACATCGGTATTGTTAAAGTCTTCATAATAATCACTTTTACATAATATTCCACCCGATTGTGACTCACTCAGTCATCACTGAGCATTTAGGTGGTTTTATTGTCTCAGGATTGTAAATCCTCTCCACCTCCAGCCTTCTCAGACCTGAGCCAAGGCTCCCACCTGTCCTGGGCTGGAAGATTATATAGGTCACTGGGACCTTAATCAGGCCTGCTACAGTAGAAGGATTCTAGAGTCCCCCGAAAAGCTAGAGCTACATAGAAAGGCACATACTTTGCCTGCCCCTGTCCCTTTCTCTGGCATGGACTCCCTCTGCCACTGTCCCCACCCACTCAGGCCAGAAAATTGGAGATGACTCAACAGCTGATTGAGGGTGAAAGCAGCCCCATGCCCACCCCAAAGTGCACTCAAATGGCCCCAAGGGCTGGCCAGCAATGGTTCCAGCACAGGGAATGCCTTGAAAAGCCCCTTCTAGAGAGTTCCCTGCCTTCTGTCCCCTTGGGGAACATGACTCCATCCCAAGCTGACTCCCCAACAGTTCCAAAATGGACGCTGGGCGCAGAAATATTGCCAGCAGGCAAGCAGACAGACACAACTGCCTAAGGTGACGGGCGGAGATCACATTTTCGGGATGTTTCTCTGCTTTATGTGTTTGCAAAGCAGATATTTGGGGAGGTTGGGCGCAGAATTGCTTCATGGCTGCCAGCCCCATGGGAAATGGCTCACATTCTTAGCATAGCTGGAGAGCTGTGAAGCAGGGTCAGGACCGCTTGGAGGCCCCTTGGGGCTGAGGAAGATGAGCCACCATCTCGGCATCTCTCCTTGGACGGTTCCGGGATGGGACACACTGGACATTCTTTCCAAGAAGGGAGGGCAGTGGGAAGTCTCTAGAGGGGCTATTTGTAAGAACCATCAAATGACATCAAATGCAAGCTAAGGTCCTATTATCCAGGTCCCTGCCCAGTGAAGCCCGACCTGTGCCAGGAGAAATGGGCGTTGGGAGTGCTCACCAAGGATTAATGACAGCAGCTTACTCTATCTGGTGAGACTTCGATCTCTTCTGGGTGCATTGTTGTTTGCATTTTTTTTTTCCTTTTAAATAAAGAATGTGTATTATTTTAAATCAAAATCAATAGTTCTTTTAAAAATAAATAGCCAAATAAACTGACCCAGAGTCCAGGTGTAGCTATCTTTCTTGTCAGAAAATAAGAATGTCAACTCCATCCTCTTTCCTGAAGCTGATTCAATGACCTGCTGCCCTGCTGAAGAGAAGGGTGGAGTCAAACCTGTGACTGGTGCACGTTCTCCATCAGCCACCCTGGCTGGATGCCAAAAGCTACACCTATCAAATTCTCTGAAGTGAAATAACAGCATTCCTGAAGCCACTCAGGACACAGGGCCTCTAAAGGCAAGTTGGACTTTATTCAGGCCCTGCTCAATGCCAGGAAACATGGGGAGTGAAAATCCCTTTCTGGCATGGCTCTCAGGCCAGCACATAGGTCCCCTACCCAGCTGGTATGGGTAGCTGTGCCTCCAGGAAGCTCAGCCTGAGGCCTGCTGGTAATGGTCACAGTTGGGCAACAGAGGCCTCATCCACTGCTTCTTTCAAGCTTCTGGAGAGTTTCAGAAGAGAGATACTGATGTTGGAGGGAAAGCAAAGCAGCTGGCAGCCCAGTGTCTAAATGTTAACCGGGAGAGAGAAATGTTCACGGGAACCTGAGGCCAGGTATGTGAGTGGGATAAGGCCCCTCCCTGGGGTGACTGTGGCTCAGGAGGAGGAATGAGAGATATGTGAGGCATCAGAGCCCAGCAGATGTGTAGGCCAGAGGGCCTGTCAAGGAGCTCCTCAGCCCCAGCTGCATGTTGTCAGCTATGACCTGGAGGGTTTTTGAAAAAATCCCAGTTCCCATTGCACCCCAGTCCAACTCTTTGAGGGTGGGACCAGGGTTTTATATTTCTATAAACTTTCCACATAATTACAATATTCAGCTAGGCTTGAGAACCAGCACTTTGAAGAGATTATCTGATGGACCCCAGGTCATCAAACAAAATGCCAGGTCCTCCCAAATGATTCATCAAGCCACCTTCTCTGTGGGGGATCCCCACTTTTCCAGTCTCTCCAGCTGATGGAAGCCTTCCCTGGCTGTCCCAGCCTCAGTGAGCACCTTCCTCCCAGGTCTCCTGTCACTTAGGGCTAATTACCATGAACAGTCATCAGCTGGCAGGTATTTGCCTGTCAAAAGGGGCAATTGCTCCTATGAGAACAGGAACTACAGTATTCTTCTTGCTTTCTTATAACTTGCTGACATATCTCAGCCCACCATACATTGCTCACAAGATATACTCAGTGTTTTCTGGCTGATTTCCATCCTTGCACATTTCATCTTTTCAAGCCATCTTGATGAGAGAGTTGAAAGAATACCTGATACAAATGAGTGGTTTTGTTGTTGACTGGTACGTATGGGGACAGGCAGTGGGTGGCTACAAGAAGAATGACCAAGAAATGCCTCTTAGGCTGTTTCCAGGGGATGTGTGCATAACCTATACAACCCAACCCTTGTGTGATCCAGACTATTCTGAATGTCTTCAAAGACATGGCAAGATGCACAGGTGTTGGGCGACGAGTGGTGTCTTCTATTAAAAGCACTTCAGAATTATTGCAGTGACTTGAGGAAACAGGAATGTGGCACGCCAATCACATATATTTATAGCTACCCTCCTTCCTCTTCCAAAAAGTGTACCTGAGGAGCTGATACATCGACTAGGCCTTGAAAGTTGGAGAGAAGTGGGATGTTCCAGCCAGGAAGACCAGCTGTGATAGAGGCAGGACTCAAAAAGCCATGTGGTTCTCAGAATACAAGTGGCCCTGGGAGTGTGGTGTGTAGGGGGAAAGGATGGGCTGGTTAGAAAGAGACTAAAACAGGGGAACCAAAGCCTGTACAGGAAGGGCCTTGAAACACACGCTAAGGAGGTTGATTCCAGGTTTTGCCAGCCAAAGCCTAAGACAGAAGTGAAGTGATGGCATCACTCTGTGTTATGCAAAGGATAGAAGACCAGTCAGTACACTACGGCAGGACCTGGGAGAAATGGCTGCGAGATGACAGCTTTGACCATCAGGTCCCCCAAGTCGGGCAGCTGAAAAGCATGTTTCTGAGCCCCATGCTATATGGGGTATGGTCTTAAGCCTGGGGCTGGCATTGAAGGTACACACATGTCACCCAAGACATGTATTCAGATGTCCCAGTCACCCAGCTCCATACTCTTGAACCTTTGAGCTGACATCAGAATCTGTTCCCAAGTGCCAGTGGGCCACTCTCAGCTGCACACACTTCATGTCCAAGCAAAGGACACCTAGAGCAACCACCAGGTAGAAAACAAGCAAGAGAATCTTGAGATTCAGACAAAACAAAATAATATTCTTGCCAAAAGACTTTAGGAGTTTGAGCTGTTTGAATTTTCCAGTAAGCTGATGTTGAGATGGAGTTAGAAATTGGTTTATGGTGGGGAGGGCTAAGACCTGTGAATGAGACAGGATAAAAACAGAATTGGAGCCTTTGGGCTTTATGGACCTGACAGACTCCTGGGAATTCAAAGATCTTCCTTAGAGGACTTCTGTGGTGGACAGAAATATGGAACTTTCTGGGCTCTTGTCCCATCGTCTTGGTTAGTTATTGGTCAGGGCCACCCTGAAAAGAGCATAAGCCAAAAGTGAACCCTTAGGAGCCAATGGCGAGAGGCTACCAGCTGACCACAGCCTTGCAGTGGGAATAAAGCAAAAATAGAATGTATGTAGCGACATCTTTATGTCTGTCATGGAGTCCTTTCTCCCTGACCCCCATCTAAGCGGGCCACAGTTGGTGTGTTGAACCGTGTGGCCTGTCTCCATATAAGGGGACTTCTTTTACCCCCACTTCACTAGGCAGAAGGAGCCTCTCTCCAGGGATCTGTTTGGACCTCTCCTGCCCTCTACTTCCCAACACCAACTCCTTGTTCTTTTGTTTGATTAGTTTGCCTACAAAATCCACCATGAATAAATTCAAAGGTAAATGACTATCTGGACAAAGCTGTGATCTTGACTCACCAATGGCTAATCTTCCTGAGGCATAAACAACTCAATACAAGTCAGACCAAACAAAACAGAAAAAGGAGCAAAAGATACAAATGCACTTCGTAAAAAAGGAAATACAGATGACCCTTTGATGAGAAGGTTCTCAGCCTCAACCTGACACAGCAAAAGATTTAAGGTAAAACCATACCACGATTCCATTTTTACCTATCAGATTGGCAAACATCAAGAAGTTTGATTCAGCTCAGTGTTGGCGGGGAAAGAGGCATGCTGGCTGCTGATTAGAATGTGATTTGATAAAGCTATGTGGAGGACAATTTGGCCATATCTGTTTAAGTTACAAATTCCCACGACCTTCAAAGGGCAGAAAGATGCAACAGTGAACACCACAGACTGGAGTTACAATACCTGGGTTTGAATCCCAGCTCTGCAAATCTTTGAACTTCTCTGCACCCAACTCAGTTTTTCTCACTGAAAAATGGTATGAGTGTCATACCCGGACCTAGACCTTATGTTGAGGATCAAACTACATTAATTATTGTAAGGCACTTGCAACAGTCCCCAGATCGTATTAAATGCCATGCAAATGTTAACTATCATTATTATTAATTGACCCAGAAACTCCACTGCTAGGAATTTATCCTTCAGATAGTCTTTCGCATGTGCTGAGGGTACAATGGTATTCACTGGAGCACTGAGGAGACTAGAAACCAACACAAACATCCCAAAATGCCAATTCGTTATGGCACACGTGCACAACGCAGTCTCCACAAGGATGCCAAAGAAATAGTGAAGCGCTTCCACTCTGACCCGGTATCTACAGAATGCTTTCAAAGTTTGTGAATAAGCAGAGTAAGAGCAGCATGAACCCAAGTTTGCATCTCCTTATCCATAATTATGAAATTCAAAAATCCCTAAAAAAAGAAAGTTTTTTTTAAAAAAATTAAAAATGGCACAAAAATATTGGGTAGCAAAACCTGAACTGACTTAAGAATGATATGGTTTTCTTTCTTTCTTTCTTTTTCTTTCTTTCTTTCTTCTCTCTCTCTCTCTCTCTCTCTCTCTCTCTCTCTCTCTCTCTCCTCTCTCTCCCTTTCCTCTCTATTACTTGGCACAGAAATTTTAGTGTGTTCTATCACATACCCTGCTACAAGGGTGTGTAATCTACACGTACTACCAAATAGTCTCCTAGAATCCAAAATTTCCAAAATATGCTTGCCCCCCAGGGTTACCAGATTGTGGACCTATACGATTATTTACTTTACTTATTTATTTTGCATTAAAATATCTCTTAAAGCCAGGCATTAGTGGCGCACGCCTGTAATCCTATCTACATGGGAGGCTGAGATCAGGGGATCACAGTTCGAGGCCAGCCAGGGCAAATAGTTCACAAGACCCCATCTCCAAAATAACCACAGCAAAACAGACTGGAGGTGCAGCTCAAGTGGAAGAGTGTCTGCTTTGCAAGTGTGAAGCCCTGAGTTCAAACCCCAGTCCCACCAAAAAGATAGATAGATAGATAGAGAAGTTCACGAAAGAAAGCATCACCAGTTGCCTTTAATGAAAGAGCTGCATGACTGTACAACAGAATTAGGAGGGAGAATTTTCGCCATATTTCAATGCCAGAATTTAAAGAGTGTATGAATATTTTACTTAATCAATCAGCAAACACCATTTAAGACCTCCTGGGCTACTGGGTCATCCTGCCCTTTCACAGGCTTTGGGCATGGCAGGCTGTGTGGGAACTTGAGCTTGGGAAGTAGGACTCAAGGGTGGGGGCAGGTAGGACTGGAGCCTCATCTCTGAGTCATTGTGCTGCCCTGGGCACAGCAGCCAGGCCTCCTCCCTAGAGAAGTGTAGATAATGTGAGTGAGTCAGGTGCCAGCACTCTGATGGGCAATTGCGAGGGAAGCCAGGTTCCAGCTTCCTCCTGTGCAACTTTTCCCCAGCGGGGCAAAAACCCCTCTCCAGACTCCTCCTCACCATGTCTCCCCAACAGAGACCCAGGGTAAGGGCATCCTATGTGCTAAGTCCCTGTCAATTGCTCAGTATAGGAAGTGGGGCAAGACCTAGAAAGGCAAGTGGAGGTGGTGAGATTCCAGACACCTGGCAGAAAGGAAAACTTCTCAAGGCCAGCAGGAAGAAAACGGGATCAGAGGGGGGACAGGAGGGATGGAGGCAAACTCAGGAATTCTCTCTCTCTCTCTCTCTCTCTCTCTCTCTCTCTCTCTTTCCTTTTCTTTCAAGGGATGGGGTCTTGTTATGTTACCCAGATTGGTCTTGAACTCCTGTGCTCAAGCAATCCTCCCCACAGCCTCTTGAATACTTGGAACTACAGGTGTCTGTGCCATTGCACCAGGCCAGATACTCATTTTTTAAGTGAATTAAAATTGAGATACGCCCAGCATCATGGTACACACCATAATCCTAGCACTCCAGAGGCTGAAGCAGAAGAATCACCAGTTCCAGCCCACAGTTCCTGGGCTACAGAATAGGACCTTCTCTCCCCTCCACTCCTACCAACTCCCCCCACCAAAAATAAGATGCTTCTTCAGATGTTGCTCATGCCTATAATCCTAGCTACTCAAGAGACAGAGATGAGGAGGATTGAGGTTTGAGGCCAGTCCAGGCAAATAGTACACAAAACACTATCTTGAAAATACCCAACACACACACACACACACACACACACACACACACACACACACACACACAAGTGAGAGCGGAGTGCTCAATTGGTACAGGGCCTGCCTAGCAAGTGTGAGGCCCTGAGACCCCAGTACTGTCAAAAAGAAAAATAAATAAAGCTTTCCATTTTCCCCAATAAATCTTTTCCAACTCTAATCCCATCTTGGTGACTGATCCTTGGGGAACTCAAAGCAAAAGCATATATATACATGTATACAATACACACACATTTTCTTGGCAGCATTGTGGTTTTGAACTCAGGACCTTGTGCTTGCTTAGGCAGGGGCTCTTCCACTTGAGCTTTGCCTCCAACTCCTTTTGTTCTAATTATTTTTCAGATAGGGTCTCCCTAACTGCCCAGGCCAGCCTCGAACTGTCTTCCTTCTTTCTCTACCTCCCAAGTAGCTGAGATTACAGACATGCACCACGACGCCTGGCTACACATGGGTTTTTTATAGTACCTAAAAACTGTATATACTTTTCTTTTGTTTTATTTTTCTTATTCATAAATACCTAATGAAAATTCATCACTAGTTTAACTATTTTTCTTTTTAATGGCTACCTAACGTTCTTAAATACGGACGTATCATAATTTATTTGACCATTTGCCTATGAATGGACATTGCTTTGGTTCCAAGGTTTGGGTGGGGTAAATAATACTGCAATGATTATTGTCTTGAACAGATATTTGAGGACAGAGGATAAGGAATGGATTTGGGTCAAATGTACTTATGCACCTATGATTTATATAAGTTATATGAAATTGTAATTTTATGTAATAATTCTAATGGAGTGATTTAAATGGTTAAAAACTGCACATTTCCATTGACACCATCTGTGACTCTCTCTTTTTTTTTTTTGCAAGTGTGTTAGCAAGAGGTATTGCCAGTCTTTTTATTTTTTTAAGCTACCCAACCATTTCACTAACTACTAGTGATTTTTTTCACATTTTATGTCTCCTTGAAATGGTCCTCAAAGTTAAGAAGGTGAATATGATTGATGTACTTCCTATACAAGAATGAACATAGAATTTTTAAACTTGTAGAAATCACCATCAGAAGGGGACTAAGGTAGAAAAGGAGAAAAATAGAGGGATGAACCAATTCAGGTTATAATACAGATAGATACGGACATGTTACAAGGAAACTCCCTGTGTAGCTATCCTAAACAAACAAAAAATATCCCTATTTGCAGATGACATGATCCTATACCTTAAAGACCCAAAAAACTCTACTCAGAAGCTTCTAGACATCATCAATAGCTATAGCAAGGTAGCAGGATATAAAATCAACATAGAAAAATCATTAGCATTTCTATACACTAACAATGAGCAAACTGAAAAAGAATGTATGAAAACAATTCCATTTACAATAGCCTCAAAAAAAATCAAATACCTAGGTATAAACCTAACAAAAGATGTGAAAGACCTCTACAAGGAAAACTATAAATTTCTGAAGAAAGAGATTGAGGAAGACTATAGAAAGTGGAGAGATCTCCCATGCTCATGGATTGGTAGAATCAACATAGTAAAAATGTCGATACTCCCCAAAGTAATCTACATGTTTAATGAATTCCCATCAAAATTCCAATGACATTCATTAAAGAGATTGAAAAAATCTACCGTTAAATTTATATGGAAACACAAGAGGCCACGAATAGCCAAGGCAATACTCAGTCAAAAGAACAATGCTGGAGGTATCACAGTACCTGACTTCAAACTATATTACAAAGCAATAACAATAAAAACAGCATGGTACTGGCACAAAAACAGACATGAAGACCAGTGGAACAGAATAGAGGACCCAGATATGAAGCCACACAACTATAAGCAACTTATCTTTGACAAAGAAGCTAAAAATATACGATGGAGAAACAGCAGCCTCTTCAACAAAAGCTGCTGGGAAAACTGGTTAGCAGTCTGCAAAAAACTGAAACTAGATCCATGTATATCACCCTATACCAAGATTAACTCAAAATGGATCAAGGATCTTAATATCAGACCACAAACTCTAAAGTTGATACAGGAAAGAGTAGGAAATACTCTGGAGTTAGTAGGTTTAAGTAAGAACTTTCTCAATGAAACCCCAGCAGCACAGCAACTAAGAGATAGCATAGATAAATGGGACCTCATAAAACTAAAAAGCTTCTATTCATCAAAAGAAATGGTCTCTAAACTGAAGAGAACACCCACAGAGTGGGAGAAAATATTTGCCAGCTACACATCAGACAAAGGACTGATAACCAGAATATATAGTGAACTCAAAAAACTAAATTCTCCCAAAACTAATGAACCAATAAAGAAATGGGCAAGTGAACTAAACAGAACTTTCTCAAAAGAAGAAATTCAAATGGCCAAAAAACACGTGAAAAAATGCTCACCATCTCTAGCAATAAAGGAAATGCAAATTAAAACCACGCTAAGATTCCACCTCACCCCTGTTAGAATAGCCATCATCAGCAACACCACCAACAACAGGTGTTGGCGAGGATGCGGGGGAAAAAGGAACCCTCTTACACTGCTGGTGGGAATGTAAACTAGTACAACCACTCTGGAAAAAAATGTGGAGGCTACTTAAAAAGCTAGACATCGATCTACCATTTGATCCAGCATTACCACTCTTGGGGATATACCCAAAAGACTGTGACACAGGTTACTCCAGAGGCACCTGCACATCCATGTTTATTGCGGCACTATTCACAATAGCCAAGTTATGGAAACAGCCAAGATGCCCCACCACTGACGAATGGATTAAGAAAATGTGGTATCTATACACAATGGAATTCTATGCAGCCATGAAGAAGAACGAAATGTTATCATTCGCTGGTAAATGGGTGGAATTGGAGAACATCATTCTGAGTGAGGTTAGCCTGGCCCAACAGACCAAAAATCGTATGTTCTCCCTCATATGCGGACATTAGATCAAGGGCAAACACAACAAGGGGATTGGACTTTGAGCACGTGATAAAAGCGCGCGCACACAAGGGAGGGGTGAAGATAGGTAAGACACCTAAAAAACTAGCTAGCATTTGTTGCCCTTAATGCAGAGAAACTAAAGCAGATACCTTAAAGCAACTGAGGCCAATAGGAGAAGGGGACCAGGAACTAGAGAAAAGGTTAGATCAAAAAGAATTAACCTAGAAGGTAACACACGCACAGGAAATCAATGTGAGTCAATGCCCTGTATAGCTATCCTTATGTCAACCAGCAAAACCCCTTCTTCCTTCCTATTATAGCTTATACTCTCTCTACAACAAAATTAGAAATAAGGGCAAAATAGTTTCTGCTGGGTATTGAGGGCGTGGGGGGGAGAGGGAGGGGGCGGAGTGGGTGGTAAGGGAGGGGGTGGGGGCAGGGGGGAGAAATGACCCAAGCCTTGTATGCACATATGAATAATAATTTAAAAAAATACATATAATACTTTAAACAATAAAAAAATAAAAATAAAAATGGAGGACAGGAAGGTCTGGGGGTTGGTACCCGTGGGTGGAGAAGGATATAAGGAAAGGTAAATGTAGTGGAAATACTATGTACTCATGTATGAAAATGGAAAAATCCTTTTGAAACTACTCCAGGAATGGGGTGGGGGGATAAGGGAGATGGAGGAGCTGAATTCAACTATGATATATTTGTAAATGCCATAATGTATCCCCAGCACAACAATAATTTGATAATAAAATAAATAAATAAGTAAAATTAAACAAAAAAGAAAAGAAATGGCTCTTCTGCAATTCACCATTATTTCTGTTGAGTCATTTATCTTTTTCAGTCTTTAGATGTTTAATTTTAGGTGTCCATCAATATTTGAATGTTTGTTGCACCCTTTGTCCACTGATTTACAAATTTGTCACAAAAAGTTTAAACTTTTAATCTAGTCAATGTATTTATCTTTTCAAATGTATTTGCTAAGACTCCTCATGTTCCCAGAAGGCTGCTAGAACTCTAGCCATCACATCTGCATTACAGGCAACAAAATGGAGAGTAAGACAAGAAGAGCCTCCCACCCTCCTTTGAAGGCATCTTTCCAGAAGTTTCCACTTACATGTCATTAGTATAAGTAACTTAAGTTACACAGCCCTAGTTAGTGGCAATACTGTCGTGAGCAGTTTGAGAAATGCAGTCAGCTATACCCGCACTTAGAACCAAGGATGTTCTTGCCTCTTGGCATTTAGCTGAGACTACACTGCTGGCTGAACTGGAGACTGGGACCCACCTCCTAGGACACAGAGAACCTCTCTTCTGGCCTAAGGAGATATAAATGAGCCACTCAAGTGGACCTCAGCTCTGAGACTTGTGTGAACAGAATCCTAGAGCGACTGCAGGCTCCAGAGCTGGCACCTCTGCCTCAGGCTCCTCTCTGCTCAGTGTCCTCCCCAGGGGATGGGCAAGAAGTTTGTGGCTGGGCGGGGAATAGCTAAGCCTCCTGGCATGCAAGGCTGGGGGCTGGAGGACTGTGGGAAAAACCACTAGGCATTTCCAGGCAGAAGGGGGCTTTAGGTAATTACTGTGACTCACGCCAGTCTGTGGGTGTGTCTGTGCCAGACAGCAAAACACAACAATGAAATACTTTCTAAGAGGAATCCCGCCCTCCATCCCTCAGCCCTTCACAAGCCCACTTGTCACTCACTGAGGGCCCAGAGAGGGGACAAGTCCACCTCCGAGGGCTGGGTTCTACCGTGTCCCACTGCGGACTCTTCTTTGCGTTCCTTGGCCTCGTGAGTATCTGCTCTCTCGTGTATAAAGCCGGAGAGGTAATGTGGCCCTGATCCCGGTCTCTGTCTTGGCATTGAGTAGAGGTTTCGCTCTGCTCCAAGATCAGCATGCACTCTACAATCCTCTTGGTTTTTAAACATACCATTAAGAAAATTACACAACTAATACACTTTACAAAATAACCATTAATTCTAGAGAAAAGAGCTGTTAACAGCTGGATATATGCTCTTACACAGTTTCCAGTAATGGGATGTACTTCTAATAGGACCATGATTTTTGTGTGTGGGGGGGGACTAGGATTTGAACTCAAGGCTTTATGCTTACGAAGCATGAACCACACCTCCAGTCCATTTTGTTCTAGTTATTTTGGAGATGGGATCTCACGAACTATTTGCCCAAACTGACCTCAGACCTCAGTCTTTTCCATCTCAGCCTCCCAAGTAGCTAGGAGTAGAGCCACCAGCGCCCAGCAAGGACCACACTCTTGGGCTCACTCAACTATGTGCCATGAGTTTCTTGCTATGTCACTAGTAGACTCCCATGACCTATGGTAATGCTTGCATGACATTCAGTCCTGGATGCAAGATCAGTTGCTGCTAGGTTTTCTGTCCCTTCATAGCCCAACACCACCCAGCACAGAATCGTTACCGATCCTGTGTTTAACATTTTGACAATTTGCTCACCATGAGTTCATTTTTATTTCTTTAAACATGTCATATTCAAATATTATTCGTCTTAAAAGAGCAGGGAATGTAACTCAAGTGGCAGAGCACTTGCTTAGAAAACTTGCGGCCCTAAGTTCAAACCCCAGTAACCACAAAAATAAATAAATAAAATATTATTTGTCTTGATTCTGAAGTTTTTGGGTCCTTCTACTTCACTTGCTCCACTGTCCTCTCAGCCCTGCTCAGTGGGCTTTCCAGACTTTGTGCCACTAATTATTGGGACTCTTTGTAATCTTTCTAGTTCATTTGTCTGTATTTCCCAGCTACTAGCACCATGCCTGGAACCTGGTGGGAATTCCATTAATACTGGATGACTGACTGACTGACTGAATAAATGAATGGATGAATTGGTGCAAAGGAACTACAGCAGTAGGCATTTTGTGGGTAAATCTTTGCACCCATCCCATGAAGAGTGATGAGAAGCAGAAGCTACAAGACAGGGAAGCACACTTCCATGTGACTCCAGCACAGAGTCCATGTGAGTCAAGTGGTGGGAGCTGAAACAGCTCTCTGGTGGGCTGGAGGTGTCCCACTCAACTGCCCAGGCCCGTCCAAAACTCCCCTTGGTTGTCCCCATCATTTCCCAATGGAGCCATCACTACTGTTCTGGCCTGGACCTGGCCCAGACAGCTGGAACCAAAACACTGCCACGTCCCCACTGTGGGCCTGGCACCCATTCACGCGCAGTCACACACGCCCAGCCCCCAGAGCCTCTCCCACACAGGCTGACTCAGGAGCTGACTTGGAGACTGGGCTCTGGCCTGCTGGCCAGGCCACATCTCCTGGGCTGGCCTCTTGAGCTCCCAGTGAGGAACTGCCTTCCCACAGCATGGCAACAAGGGATTTTCCCAGCCCAACCAAGCAACACGTGGAATTCTAAAATAACAAAGCCAGACTCCAAGAAAGGAAATTCTAAGAACGTGAAATAAGTCAGGAGAGCAGAGGTGGGTGTTTGTTTTCCATCCACTGCCTGGTCCTCTGCCTCCATCCCCCAGGGGCCACAAAGGCTGGCCGTGGCGGTCCGGATTCAGATGTCAGCACTACAAAGCTAAAGGAAACCCATCTTCCTGTGTTTGCCAAAGAACAATGCTGGACCTGCCATTCCAAGGCCTGCACTTTTCCTCTGGACACAAGAATTTAGGTCCCTGTACATTCCTGGGAGGAGGGCCTAACAAATAACGTCTGGATATAAACATTGCTGTCCCATCACTCAGCAATGTTTGGGACACACAGAGGCTTAGATTCCCTGAGGCTCCTGTGTTCAGATCCACTTTGACCAGGTGAGGATCCAAGAATGGATTTGGAGCCCTGGCCTTACCTTTCAGCCCATCAGCTGTAGGCCTGGTTACTGCCCTGCTCTGTCACTGCCTTCCAGCACTGATTTCTACCCCTGCCCTCTGTCCTCTTGTCACTCCTTTCCTAGATTACTACCCACGTCCAGCCTTCCTGGCCCCGACCCTTTTTGCCTTAGGTTATGGGGCTATCCTCCACACTGTCCCTCCAAACAAGGCCCTTCTCTGCTCCAAATCCTCACCTGAAGCTCCAGGTGCCCTGGGTGTATTTCAGGACATTTATGATAGCCCTCGTCATTATTGCTTGCATTCTACCACCTCCAAACCAGGAAGGGACAAAAATCAAGGAGTCTGTGACCAGACCCTCCCCAGCCAGGCACCTCTCCCGGGTGAAGGTAAGGACAGCTGCCTTTTCAGAAGCAGAGGCTGCAACCTTGAAGGGGAACAGGAGTTGGTAAATCCGATAAGGTGTTCAAAGACCAGCCAGTGTTTGCTGAGTACCTGCCAGATGTTACTGGCCTTATCTCTTGGTCCTCACAAATACTTCCAAAGCAGCCAGTTGAGTCCCAATCCTTTCTTTGCTCCTCAGAGGCCGCAACTGTCTCCTGCAGAGTGCAGTCCCCATCAGACAACAGAAAGTGTGGGTTCACTGAGGCTGACACCCTGATCCTTGTTATAACTCAGCCAGGTCTTTTGGCAGGCCTATGGTCTGTTGGGGGGCCGCTCAGTCCACATGCTGTCTTTCCACACACAAGTTTCCCTTTGTCTAGAAGCCTCTTTAACTACTGCTGATCTTCCCAGTCACTTTGAAGCTTCTGCCTGGAAGCCCTCCTGGATCTTGGCCCCTAATCTGGGTTACTCCTCTGTGTTGGTAACCCTGATGTGTTCCAGACACTGTCTTTAAGATCAGAATGTCAGTCCCTCGAGAACAGGAGATGACTTTACCTCTGTGCCCCAGAATTAAGCTAAGGGACTGGCCCAGAGCAGAGGCTCGGCAAATATTTGATGAATGAACTAAAAGCATTCTCTTAGGTACTCAGTAACTTCCCGGTTGGGTAGAGTACCTAATTCCAAACTGGATTCTCTGCCTCCCCCACCCCACCCTGCCCCACTTCTCTTAGGCTTTGCCTCATAATATGCCCAAAATGTGCAGATCTAGGAATCTTGAGCCCTGTGCCCCTTGAAACTGGTGGCCCAGAAGGACAAATCCTATCTCCCCTTTTTAGGTACTGACAGACTGAGTACATTACTTTGGATCCCCGCCCCCCCCTCCTTTTCTTAGCTACAGCTGGTCTCAAAGCACCCCTGCGGAGGGCCTCGTGCCGTCCCCCTGGCCTTACACTCTCAGGGCCCCTGTCCTGCACCCGGGTAGACCGACAAGCTGCGGACTCCGTGGGGTGGCAGCACGATGGCCCCGTTGGAGCCGCTGCCTGGCGTCCTCCAACGGGAGGAGGCCGAGCATGTGCGTCCAGGGCGCGCAGTGGACACCCTGTTCACATTCCTGCGCTGGCCGGAATGCGGGCCGGGGACGAGCCAAAGGCCGCATTCCTCAGCCAGGGGACAGCGCAAGGCCCGGACTCCCGCCCCGCCCCGCCGCGCCCCGCCCCGCCCCGCCCCGCCGCGCTCCGCCCCGCCCCGCCCCGCCGGGCGGCAGGTACCGAGCCCGTGCGGGCGCCCCCTGGCTGCGGCGGCCGCCACTGCGCCCCGCTCACCGCAGCGCTGCCCGCCTGAGAATCCTTCTTCCTGCCCTGAAGGCGTCCGGCTTCTGGACACTGATGCTGCATTCTGTTCAACTCCACTCCTCTGTCGATTTCAATTTCTGGGTTTTGCTCCCAGTCGAGTCAGGTGAAAACCTTCAATGACCATGAGTCATGGTGACATGATTCTAACTCTAAGGTAGCTTTCTCGCCCCGTGTCCCATCCTGCGCAAAGGGAGGGGCCTTGACCTTCTTCTCTAACACGCTCTGACACGCCACCCCGCCAATGGGCCTCCTCTCAGCGGGAATCGCCACCTTGCATGTCACCTCCTTCCCGCAGGTGCCTTCAGGGCCAGAGACCTGGATAAGTGAGTGAGCAGCAGGCCTCACCCTGGCCCAGTTACCCAGTGCCCGCAGAGTGACTTTTCCGAAGGCTCCATTGAGGGCTTAAGGGAAGAAAATGCAGTCTGTCTCTTGCTTCGGTGGCCCTGGATTGAGAAATGAGGAAACAGCCCAAGGTAGCTCTGAAGGTGTGCACACTGGCCCACAAGAGATACAGCACCATCAGCCCACAGTGAGGACAGCTGTGACTGGTGAGTGTGGAGACCCTAAGAAAGTGAAAAGGCACAGGACTGGGGATGTCCCGAATGGTGCAAAAACTGGCTCAGCCTGTAATCCTAGCTACTCAGGAGGCAGAGATCAGGAGTATCGCAGTTTGCAGTTCGAAACCAGCCAGGCAAAGAGTTTGTGAGACCCTATCTCGAAAACATTCATCATAAGAAAGGGCTGGTGGAGTGGCTGAAGGTGTAGGACCCAAGCTCAAACTCCAGTACACACACACACACACACACACACACCTGCACCAACACTGAAACACTGCCAAAACATGCAAGCAAAAGATTTTTTTAAACTAAAACCAGGACTTGAATGCCTGTTTAAGACACTGCCATCCTCTAGGTTGAGGATGGGGAAGGGGAGTGAGTAGATAGTCCTATTCTGCCTCGGTGGACTGGCCCGCATTCCTGGTCAGTGGCAATGTTGGACTGTGTAGGCAAAACATGTGCTCTCACCCATTCCCTCCCCACCCCCCCGCTGCTGACGGTATCTTTGTGGGAAAAGAGCTACAACCTAATCCTATTTGCATAGGGAAATTTGCATGGCTATCAGGCCACAGACCTGCAGAGACTCACCCCTTGGATAAAGTGACACCCAGGAATCCAGTAATGAAGTAAAGCATGTCTGGAACTTGCATTGCTCACTGTCCGGGAAGGTTGTTACCAGGAAAGGTGGGAAAGCAGAAGCCAAACTCTCATTGGCCAACACTTGGGCTTGGAGAAAGAGTGGGGAGTTAGGAGGACTGGACTGGACTAGGTGGCATAGGTGTTGGCCACTGTGTCTGGAGGTAGGCCCAGAGAGAGTAACAGGGTGACAAATGGCCATGCAGTCCTGGTTTGAGGTCTGTCTCTTCCCCATGACACAGAAAATGGACCTTCTAGACACATCACACCACCCTGGCAGTTCACCAAATAGCCACACCAAGGAGCTGTCTCAGTGGGGTGTGAGGCTGCAGAACACTATGATGACTAACTCACACCCAAGAGAAGCCCCCATAATGAGCCATTCATTTCACAAACATTCACCAAACCCAGGTCCCCTGGGAGAGGTTACCACCTGGCCATTAAAATGCAGTGTTAATAAGTGACAAGACAGAGGCAGGCCCAGATAAAGTAGGAGCAGAGAGAGGCCTGTGGGACCAGCCTGGAGCACAGCAAGAGAAGGATGGGTCTCTGGAAGGGGCTGTTCTCTAGCAAAATCCTGATGGAGGTGGAACTGGTCAGGGAACATGGGGACAAGGAGGAGACTCTGCCGGGAGAGGCAGCAACCCTTTTTTGCATCTATTCTAATATTCTTTAGTATTCTGAGACCAATATGCCTCTGGGCTGATTTTTTTGGTAAATAACATGCATGGTCTTTGTTGGTCATACGGTTAGACTGGCTAGTCTTTAAGCCATGTATCTTGAAGTCACTTTCTGAAGGTGGGTGGGATCCAAAATTTCCACTGAGCTCAGGCAAGGATCTGGTTTTAGGGACAAATGAGCTCCAGAAATTCAGCCCCTTCTCTGTGGTGATACCTCAAGCCAAGGCTCTCTTCACTGGTGTGTGGTCATCTCACTATGCAGAAGTTTGTGCACCCATGGAGTACAGTAGAACCAAGCAGGCAGGGCTGGATCTCACCATCCATTGTTACCTTTCCCGTACACCTGCGTGAATGGTGAGTCTCCTCTAAGCTGCACTCCATCCTTTGCTTAGAATGACTAAAAAGCTTCCAGGCTCTAAGCATTCCATATTAAGAAGAACAAATTGAGATAATAAACCTTTGAAAAGGTAGAATTTTCAAAAGCATCACTGTATAGACTAAGGATTCTCAACTGTTAGTGTGTTTCAGGATCACTAGTATGTGGGGGTCAAGAGAAAGGATTTGCTGAAAGTGGATTTTCCTAAAGCTTACTCATTGTCAGAAAGCCTTCACTAGGGGCCAGGGCTCTGCATATTTAAAATGCATCCTAAGGAATCGGGAGCTTTGATAAGAACTGATACAGGTGATCTTCCATCTCTTCTCAGTAAGTCTGTTTAGAATGAACCCACCCTTTGTTTGATTTGGACAAATCCATGGGATTATGTTTTTTATCTTCTTTCCCTCAAAGGAAGCATATGAGGAATGCAATGTAGAGGGGTGCCCCACCATTGGCGAAGTGGGAAAATGCACAAGAAACCAAGGTGGACTCTGAGGCTTCCCACAGAGAAAACAGACACACCAAGCACCATACAATAGAAGGCCAACACCACCACCTCCTCCAGGTCCTCCTCTTTCTCTCCTTTCTGTTATAGGAACCAGACATTCACAAGGCAGATCAAAAATCAAACAAAAACCACCTGACGTTAAGGCCCTCAGCCAGCATCTGAACCAGAGTCCCCATGGGTTAGAGTTCCAGGGTCTGGCACTTAACCACTGTCAGCAACAATGTCCACAAAGCCCAGGAACCCCGGCCCATGGCCCTGCATGAACCCAAAGTTAAGACAAGAACACTGTGTGCCCTGATGTCCGTGGCACACACATCTTCCTCAGCCGCAGACATGTTTTGCTCACACCCCTGGTATGCGTGGCTGTGTGCACCTGTCCTGAGCTACTGTTGATATCAAGTCACAGTAATTTAAGGTATTGCAGCAAGTTTCCTCAGAAATGACCACAGATATCATTTCAAACTGTTGGTCAGGCTGGAATTTGGGAGATGCACTTCGTCAGGTGTTTTTAGGCTGTCATTGGCTTCAAGTCATAGTGCAGCTAAGGGTTCAGACAGGATTAGAAGCAACCACTCAGGCATCTCCCCTCTGCTCACGTGTCCAGGTACTGATCACATTGCCTTCAGACCTGGGATTCCGAAGGGAAGGAATGCTTTAAAAGCTCCCCATCTATTCTGTAAGGATCACTTTAGTTAAATTGTGGAGTGTGCTCCACAAATCTAGTCCACCAGGAGTGTGTCAGCTATGCTGAGTCCTGAATGGTGGCCCCTATCTGCCCCCAGATCACCACCTTTCCCCAGGTCCTGTGACTTTGCTGACACAAGAGTGTTTGACACGCAACCCTGCAAAGGTGCCAGTGCCGATCTGTTTTTTGCTCATTTATTTGTTTGGTGGTACTAGGGTTTGAACTCAGGGCCTCTCACTTGCTACACAGGCACTCTACCACTTGTGCCACATCCCTGGCATTTTATTATTATTTATTTATTTATTATTTATTTTGCTTTAGTTTTTTTCAGGTAGGGTCTCACAATTTTTTGCCAGGGGCTGCCCTCCAGCCATGATCCTCTTGCCTATGCCTCCAGTGTAGCTGGGACTACAGGTAGATGCCATAACACCTGGCTGTCCTCAAACCATGATTCTGCTGATCTCTGCCTCCTGAGTACCTGTGATTACAGGAGTGAGTCACCATACCCAACCAGCACCATTCTGGATATCAAAGATTAGTGGAACTACACACTAGTTTTTAAAGGAAACTGCAAATACATAAATAAATGCTATAGAATTTCTTTCTGCATCCCTAGCAGAGTCTTTATATAGTTTGGTTTGGAGATCACTGGCCTAACTGGTATCCTCTTCCCCATTTCTGAAAGCCAGCCTTCCTCTCTCAGAAAGGGAGAGAAGTTAGCCACATCTCTGAAAACCAGTTGAGTCCCTCCCACTCAAAGCAATTCTGTCCTAAGAGAAGAAGCACATCTTTCAGCTCGCACTTCTACTTGGGCATCCTGCTTTGGGGTCAGGCAGGAGGAGAGGTGGGTTCAAGATGGTGCCAGGGAAAGTGGGACTCT
Source organism: Castor canadensis (assembly GCF_047511655.1). Lineage (NCBI taxonomy): Eukaryota > Metazoa > Chordata > Mammalia > Rodentia > Castoridae > Castor > Castor canadensis. The sequence continues at coordinate 55,730,748 of NC_133402.1, read as the reverse complement.
GAATTTGACTCTGAATTTCAAACTCAGACAGCATTCCTAAAAGCTATGGGAGACAGTGGCTGGACTGCTGGCCTGAGCGTGGAGAAACAGCGCCCCGTGGTGGCTCTGACACGCGTGCCTCGGAACTCCAGTTTGACGAGTATGGAGTGGTTATATACATTGCCACGTGTGGGAAAATCTTGGGCTTGTATATGAGCCCATGTGTGTGATCCCAGGCAAGTTAACTTCTTTTAAATCTTCGTGTCCTTTGTATTAAATGAGATATTCAGGCCTACTTCTTAGGGTTGTCAATAGACGTGAATGAGAGCGTGAATGCAGAGCAGTAAACAGTGTTAATTAGCACTTAGGAAGGGATGATGCTGGGATGGTGGTCATAACTGATATCAATGCCTGTAGACATCAAAGAAGAACCTGGAAACTATCTCCGGGAAACAGCCCTGGAGAGAGAGTAGAGGTTGTGCACAGGAATCTTTGTGTTCCTTGCTAACACACGGATGAATGGTGACTGTGTCCAAGACAAGTGTGGAAATTGTGAGCTTGTGTGTGTGCTTGTGTATGTGTGTGTGTGTATACACAAGCTCAGTACACATTCAAGAGGAGAGGAGTGGTGGTAATAGGGAAGCCTTTGTCACTTATTCCTCTGATCATGGCGCAGAGCTAGACTTGAGAGAGGAAACTTAATCAAGTGAAACAACTTACTTATACCCTCCCCCTACTGTGTGTTAGACAGAGTTAACAAAAATGAACAAACACCAATCATAAGACTTTCAAATAGAGATAAATGCAAACTGACAGAACTGATTTTGACTCTGTGGGGATGGGAATCTAATTAGATTGGTGCTCTGGGGACTGACCATTGTATTCCCTGAAGTCACCAGGGATAGAATTATCAAAAGTACATAAAGACATCCCACCCAGCTCTGTTCTGTGCTTGGGCCTGTACTACCCGGATGACAGCAGGACAAAGTATAAGGTACACTGTGATCAACCTTGCCCACCACTGAGACCTCACGCAACCAAAATGCAATTCTCTTGAAAGCAGTGAACCAGCTAGGAGTGTTCACTCAGCTTTCCCTGTGTCACCGGCAGGTGGGGATAGGGACCTGCCTAGGTTTGGTGGTGGAGAAAGAGTTGGGCCTGGTGCCCGTAGAGGCTCACAGGATTTGCCCCACCTTCTAAATTTTGTATTTAAACTGGTAGTTTTAAATAAAGATGGATGGTAGAACTCTCATAATAGTAGAAAAATTTTTTAAATTTTTCTTACTTAGAATGATATTAAATAGCAAACAAAATGCCACAATAAATCAAGAGAGAGACCATAGAAGAAAGGAAAAACATTGGTTTATTTTTAGGATCTTTGGTAGTTCTTTCTTCCCGCTTTCTGAACAAGGGAGCCCCACATTTTCATTTTGCACAGGGCCATGCAAATTACGTAGCTGGCCTTGGGAGCAAGTTACCCCAGGCTGCGACACTGGACAGGCTCACCTCTCAGATCAGCAGCAGGCACCCTCTCCTGAGCACTCCCTGTGGAGTCCTGGCATATGAGGTCCCGAGTGGAGGCTTCGGCGGATGTAGTAAGAGCCCTCGTTTACCCAGAGACCCAGATGGCATCTTGGGAAGAGGAAGGAAAGGCAGGCAGAGTTCAGAAAGACAGTTTAGAGAACCTGAATTTTCCACCAGCGTCTGTGGAAAGCAGCCACACGGGGGAGTTCAATTCCAGCCGACTGAATATTCAGCCGGAAGGAGGCAACCCAAGAAGAGAGGTGCGGATTGTTAAAAGACAGGCCTCTCCTTGCCCCTTCACATAGGGTTCAGCTGCTAAGGACAACCCTACCCTTCTTTGCAGATCTGAACCGGTTGCGCACTTCCGCAAGCCTTGCTACCCTTAGATCCAAAGTGTTTTCTGTCTGAAACACCCTCTTCCTCTTCCCCTCGCTCCATCCCCAAGTCCTGCAGCCCTTGGTTACCTAACTTCTCACCTTTCTACACTCAGTTCAGGCCTCTCTTCCCTCAGGAAAGCTTCCCGACACCCCACCCTCACTGTACCCCGCTCCAGGTGCTCCTCCCAGCACGCACACATCCAGTTTCAGAGGGGCAGTGTGAGTGATAGCAGGTCACTGGCTGCAGGAGTCCGGAGAGTGGAGTAGGGGCTTTCCTGTGACTCAGTTGTCCCTTCAACCTGTGGCTACATATGGAAAATGGGGCAGTAATCCCAGACCCACCTGCCTTGTAAGACTTTTTTATTTTAGTTTTTGCATGGGTACTATATGCCAACACGCCACAAATTCAACAGGCACATAAGGGGACATAGTGAAAAGTAACTTCTTTTCCTCTTCCTGACGCCCCAGCTGTCTGCCCCAAAGGTAATCCCTGTTATCAGTTTCGTTAGCTTCCTTTTATAGGCACACATTTTTTGTTTTGTTTTGTTTTTTGACGGTACTGGGCTTTGAATTCAGGGTCTTGAGCTTGCCAGGCAGGTACTCTACCACTTGAGCTACCCCCCCACCCCTCAGCCCAATACACACGTGTTTTAAAGCAAATAGATTTTTCATCATCACTTATGTAGTATTCCAGGGGAAAATGCATAATTTGAATCTAATCATGAGGAAGCAGCAAAAAAAAAAAAAAAAAGAAAAGAAAAAACCCTAAAAGAGGAATATTCCACTTCTTCAAGGTATCAAGGGGGTAACTTGTTTCAGTGCATTGATAGCACAAAAGACTATGGACCAAGAGGTATGGACACGTTGAAAATGACAAATTAAAGTGTTCCATTCATGTTAAACTTACCAAAGTTGATAAGTGCGGTATGGTTTGATAAGGAAATCCCTTTTGGGGGAAATACATTTTAACATAGAGACAAAGGGCCATGATGTATATAATCTAACTCTCCTGTGACGCTGGAAAACGTGCGCGCACGCGTGTTCGTGTGTGCACACGGGAGGGCCTCAGCTCTGCAGCAGGCACTCTTAGCGCTGGAGCCACGCCCCCACCTACTTGGTCTTCTGTCCCCTCATTCTCCCTCCCTTACAGAGAAAATGTGTTAACTTCAGGTGTTAGACACAGTGTTATTGGACATGCGTTCAATGCTACTGAATTAATAAAATGCGTTAACTCAACAATATATATTAAACATAGTCACCAACAATATACTCATAAAACAAGGCTAGGCATTGATGACCTGACAAAAATAGGGTGACCTGAAGGTTAAAAGAACCTAACCCCGTATTTCACACGGGAGCAAATGGTTTAGTATTTACTGATTTGGTGTTCTTAGCGACTGTATAAAAACAGAGCTTCTGGTGCTCGCTTCGGCAGCACATACACTAAAATTGGAACGATACAGAGACGATTAGCATGGCCCCTGCGCAAGATGGCACGCAAATTCGTGAAAATAATGTTTTTAGTTTCTACTCATCCTTTTGAACAGATATTTGGTATTCTGAATGGTATATCACAATTGATCTAACCCATCTATTAGACACACCCATAGGAAAGGCCTGAACTCTAGTGATAGACATTTGGGAATTTTGTTTTTATTTTTTATTGGGTTTAAACACATTCATTTTTTTTCCCCATTTTCATTTGCTTAGGACTTTTTAATTCATAAAGCAGTTCACCATTACAACAATTTTAAATAATCCATCAAATTATTTTGCACACTGCCACTATTGGAATATTTTTAAAGTAAATTTGTTTATTTAGTTAGTTGGCTAGTTAGTTAGTTAGTTAGTTAGCTTTTCTATGGTACAAGGATTGAATCCAGGGCTTTGTATGTGCTAGGCAAGCATTCTACCACTGAGCTTTAATCAGTCCTATTATTTGTTTGTTTGTTTATTGTGGTACTGGGGATTGAATTTAGGACCTCCCATTTGCTGTACCATTTGAGTTATACCCCAGGCCTTTTGGTTTTAGTTTTTAGCTGTTTTTCAGATAGAGTCTCATGCTAACTTTGCCCAGGCTGGCCTGGATCCCTGATCCTCCTACCTTCACTTCTCACGTAGCTGGGGCCACAGGCATGTGCCACCATACTCTGGCCCACTATTTTCATTTTTTAATTAACAAAAATGACTGCATTTATTATGTACAGCATTTTAATGTATACAATATAGAATGGCCACATTGGGTTAATTAATATTAGTACCTCATGTATGTATTGTTTTTAGAGGTGTGAACATCTAATATCTACTCTCAGAAAATTTTAAGAATAGAATACACTGTTATTAAGTCACCATGTTATATAAAAGATCTCTTGAAGTTATTCCTCCTATTTAACTGAAATTTTGTATCCTTTGAGGAAGCTCTCCAAACCCCTATCTCCCTAGTCTCTGATAACTACCATTTTATTCTACTTCTAATTCAGTATTTTTAGATTCAACATATAAGTGAGATCATGCGGTATTTTTATTTTTGTACCTAGATTGTTTTTGCAATGAATATGAAGCGTAGCTGTCTCTTCAAGACCCTGATTTCATTTCCTTTGGATATATTCCCAAGAGTAGGGTCGCTGGATCTCACAAAGCAGGAGTTCCCCTTTCTCCACATCCTCTCCAACACGTGTTATGTTCCGTCCTTTTGCTAATAGCCATTCTAACAAGTGTAAGAGGATAACTCATTATGATTTTGACTTGCATTTCTCTGATGATTGGTAATGTTGAGCACTTTTTCAGGCACTTGTTGGCCATTTCTTTTGAAATATGTCTACCCAGGTCCTTGGCCTGTTTGTTTTATTACTATTGAGTTTGAGTTCCTTATATATTTTGGGTATTAGTCCTTTTCCACTGTATGGCTTGCAAAGACTTTCATTCTGTAGGTTATCTCTTCACTCTGTTGATCATTTCATTGGCTATGCAGAAGCTTTTTAGTTTTATGTAATCCCATTTTTCTATTAATGCTTTTGTTTTTTTGTGTTTTCAGGTCCATATCCAAAAAAAATTATTGCCCAGACTAAGATCATGGAACTCTATCATTATGTTTTGTTCCAGGGGTTTTATAGTTTTTGGTTTTATGTTTAAGTTTATAACATATTTTGAGTTGTTTTTTGTATATGATATGAGATAAGGGCCTAATTTCATTCTTCTGCATGTGGATATCCAGTTACTTCAATACCGTTTTTACTGAAGAGACTGCTCTTCCCAGTATGTGTTCTTGCCAATCGATTGACCATAAATGTGTGGATTTATTTCTGGGTTCTCCATTCTGTTCCATTATCTCCATGTCTGTATTTATGCCAATACCATGCTGTTTTGATTACTATAGCTTTGCAGTCATGACTTTTCAAGTCATGTAATGTGATGCTTTCATCTTTGTCCTTTGTGTGCAATATTATTTTGGCTCTTTGGAGTCTTTTGTGGTTCTATATGAACTTTAGGGTTGCTTTTTCTATCTCTGTGAAACTTTTCATTGGAATTTTGGGAGAGATCGCATTGACTCTGTAGATCACGTTGGGTAGTAAGGATATTTTTAATAATATTGATTCCTCCAATCCATGAACATTGGGTGCCATTCCGTTTATTTTATCTTCTTCAGTTTGTTTCAACATGCTTTATAGAATTCAGTGCATGGGTCTTTTCTTTTATTCCTAAGTATTTTATTTTTTGTAGCTACTGTAAATGTGACATTTTCTTGATTTCCTTTTTGGGGATAGTTCGTTGTTAACATATTAGAAACACTACTGATTTTGTATGTTGGTTTATATCCTACAACTTTACTAAATTTATTTATTAGTTCTAACAGTTTTTAAAAGGATTTTCCATATATAAGACATTTTGGTTTTATATTTGCAAAATGCAAATCTGGTCATGTCATACTTCTGCTTAAAGTATTTGCATGGCATCTCCTTGCCCTTGGAATAAAAATGAAAAGCCTTACATGACCTGCCATACACTGTTACGCAGCTTCTTTGCATCTGCATGTCATCCCCCATCATCTTCTCTCATCCCCTGGTATTCCCCATAGGTGACAGGACATTTATACAAGCTTTCCTCCTAGAATCTTCTCCATCCCTTACTCTTAACCTGATTAACTCTCAAACCTCAACTTCATAGTTTGGGTTTTGTTCACCTATGTATCCTTGGGCCTGGCAAAGAACCTGGCATTAGGACATGCTCAATATATTTTGCTGAAGAGTTGAATGAATGGAGTAGGAGATATGCAGAGAGAGAAGCTAGCGGGTAAGATTATATTCATGTAGGCATGTCTCTTTCTTTCACGCTCTCTCGCTCTCTCTCTTTTTTTTTTTTCAGTACTGGAGCTTGAACTCAGAGCCTACACCTTGAGCCACTCCACCAGCCCTTTTTTTGTGATGGGTACTTTCAAGATAGGTTCTCACAAACTATTTGCCTGGGTTGGCTTCAAACTGCAATCCTCCTGATCTCTGCCTCCTGAGTAGCTAGGATTACAGGTGTGAGCCACCAGCACCTGGCAGTCTCTTTTGACCAAACACTTGGTCTTAAGCCTTTGGTGGAACAAAAACTGTACAGCTGTCTTATCTTCTCTTTCCAGGTTCTCACTTCACTAGCACTAAAGTAATTTTTGTTGAAGTAGATAAATGATGATAATGAGAAACCAGATAAACCTACACAGTGACCCTAAGGAGGTTGTTATTCCTGCCTATACAAGTTCATCATCCTCAAAAAGAGAACGAGAGACTCAGAGTCTGGCTTGAGCATTAAGACACTTGCTGACACTGGGCACCCTGTTACAGGAGCTCTTGCCTTCCTCCAACTCCATCAGTGTAAGATGCCAACCCTGATGAACCTTCACATATGGGCTCAGAATAAAAGATCTGAACACTAAGATACAGTTACAAGTCACCGTTCCCCCAGCAGGCTCTCTCCTACTCTCCTTCCTGCCAAAAGATGTTCTTCGGCACCCAGCTAAAGGGGAAAGTACCAAAAAGGAAGTGTCACTGTAAAAGTCGATTCTGTCACTCCTGAAGGAGCTGATCCCCATATCCCTGAGCAGAGAGAGGAGGTGCTTTTAAGGCTGTCACCTAACCTTTGGCTCCACTCTACCTTTTGGGCGATTAATTCTCATGAGAATTAATGAAACTTGTGGTGAAACCCACAGCCTTCCCATTATGTTAGAAGGCTCCCACCTACATCCTCTTCTTTGACTACTATCCTCTTCCCTCTATTTTTGTGGTAAAATGAATCAAACTAGCTCACATAGAAGGAGGGAGAAAGAGAGAGACAGAGGACAGAAAGAAAGATAAAGAAAGACACAAGGGATATTATATATCCAGAATTTGTGTCTGTGTGGTGGTACTGAGGTTTGAACTCCGGCCCTTGTGCTTGCTAAGCAGGCACTCTACCAACTGAGCCACAGCTGAGCCCTTATATCCAGAATTTAACTACATCTCCCCATTTGTCATCCACCTCCCTGATCTGAACCATCTTCATTCATCTCTTACCTGTTTTTCTGCTGTTGTCGCTTGGTTGATTGGTTGTTGTTGTTACTCTGTGGTTTTGTTTTGTTTTGACAGTACTGAGGTTTGAACTCAGGGCTTCACATTTCTGGACAAGTGCTCTATCACTTAAGCCATATCCCCAACTCCTCCCCTAGTTTATTACAATACACTCTCACTAATTTTCCTGCTTTCACTTTTATGTCCTAAATCTTTTTCCATGTATAAGTTGCCAAATAAACTATAGGAAACTCAGTTAAATTTGCATTTCAGATAAACAAAGAATAATTTTTTGGTACAAATATGACACAAATATCACATGGGATATACTTATACAACATATATTTATCTGAAACTCAAATTTTACTGGACACCATGAATTTTTATTCACTAATTCTGACTATTCTCTCATATAACAACCAGACTTATCCTTTAAAAATATAAATTAAGCCAGGCACTGGTGGTTCACACCTGTAATCCTAACTACTTGGGAGGCTGAGATAAGTAGGATCACACTTTGAGACCAGCTCAGGCAAAAAGTTCGAGAAACCCCCATCTCAACCAGTAACTGGGTACACCTGTCATCCCAGCTATGTACAGGGAGGCTGAGATCTGGAGGATTGTGATCCAGCCTGGCCTGGGCAAAAAAGGAAGACCCTATGTCAAAAATGATCAGAGAAAAAAGGCCAGAGGAGGGGCTCAAGCAGTAGAATGCCCTGAGTTCAAACCTGAATAGGACAAAAAATTATATAATTATATATATATGTATGTATGTGTGTGTGTGTGTATATATATATATATATATATATATAAATTAGCTCATGTCACCCCTCTGCTTAAAATTCACCAATAGCTTCCCATCTCTGTCCACAGTCCCTGCAAAACCAAAATCCTTACGGGACCTGCCTTCCTCAGCACCTCCTGCATCTCACCTCCTACCCTCTCTCCTTCATCACACAGTCCAGCCACACTGGCTTTTTGCTCCTTGCACTTCTCCCAGCATGCTAATTAATAGCTCCTTGTTCTTTGAGTTTTTGCTTAGATATTACTTTCATAGGAAAGCCTTCTCTGATACCTTTTAAAATCTGCTGTCAGGTTTTTGCCCTTCTGTGTCATATTGTTACCTTTTAACATACCACATTGTATATGTTCATTGATTTGCTGTCTTCCCACTAAAGTGTATGGTCCATGAGGACAGGTGGTGTGCTCTGTTCCTGCTAAATCTTCAGCACCAGACCCTGTTTAACCCATAGCAGACATTCAGTAAATATTTACTAAACCAAGGAGGAAACCCAAGGTAGAAATTGTAACCAGAAAGTTCAGGAGCAAGGTTTTTTTGTTTTGTTTTGTTTGTCCTCTGCAGCTTGCTCTAATCTTTCTCCACTTACTCATCTTGCCCTTGGCCTCTGTCCCAGGTTTCACTAGGAACTTTTCAGGGCTGCTATCAAGACAGGGATAATCTGATTGGCTCAACGCCTCTTTTCCTCCTCTTGTCCCTTCACTCTCCCTCCCTCCATTCCTGTCCTTCCTTCCACTAGTATTTTTAATTTTATAAATAAATGAATAATATTTCTAGAAGTGTACTTTCTTTTCTTATGCTGAGACTGAGCAGGAATGATTTGGTTCTGACAGCCAAGAAAAAATGCAGCTAACAGCTCCCTGGTATCTCTTCCCAGGCACAATCTTGGGAAAGGGGCAGAAAGTGGGTGAGGAGCCTGTTCAGAGGTAATCTGGTGCCCTTTCTCACTTCCCAGAGGCAGGATAACATTATCTTTCAGTTGCCTAGAGCTAACACTTTTCAAAGAGCCTTTCATTCCACTGGAAGTAGACGGAGATTACTCCTCTTGCAAAGGGGAACTCAGAGGCTCAGAAAGGTTAAGAGAACTGCCTAAGGTCACAGAGCTTAGAGAAGCATGGCTGGGACTCCAGCAGGTGGGCCCACCTCTTCCTGGTGCACAGTGCACAGACATAGCATGCTTCCTCCACAGGACTGGGCAGGGGGAAGAAAGAGCACAGCTTGTTCCACACAAGTCACCACACACATGGGAAGCCATTGCTGCTGCTAGGTGAGAAAAAAAAAAACATTAGGCAAATTTAGCTCTGTGCAGGAAATAGAAATCATGTCACCTTGTGGGAGGAGGTAGGGGAGCAAAGGGTGAGATGTCCAAAACTGAAAGATTAGGAAAATTTCAAACAAACAAACAAACAAAAAACATGGCCTGCCAATCTCTACCAGTGAGCTGAGTTGTAGAGCTGAACAAGCTGGTTACAGGCAATGACACTGGTCCTGGCTCTGCCACTAACTTGCCACACAACTCACTGAGTCACAGCTCTTATGCCTGTGAGTGGTCATTGTGACATCTACTTTAAGGGATTTTCATGTGGACATAGTGCATATCAAGCTTATACAGAGTCCAGCACACAGCTGGCCTTCTATAAAAGGTGTCTTTTAGGTGCTGCTTGGGTGGGTTGAGAGAAAGACAGGAGATCATGAAGCTCAGAAAGAGGAGCAAAAGAAGCTAGAGGGTAGGGAATGGTAGCTCATATCTGTAATCTCAGCTCCTCAGAAGGAGGATTACAGTTCAAGGCCAGCCTGGGCAAAAAATTATCAAGACCCCCTACTTTAATAAATAAGCTAGGCATAGTAGTGCAGGCCTGAAATCCCAGCTATGGGGAGGTGTTTAAGTAGGACTATGGTAGTCTCTTACCAGCCCCAGACAAAAGTGAAAAACCTATCTGAAAAATAACTAAAGCAAAATGGGCTGAAGATCAGGCTCAAGTGGTAGAACACCTGCCTAGCCAGGGCCAGGTTCTCAGCTTAAACCCCAGGACCATTGAAAAGGAGGAGAAGGAGGAGGAGTAGAAGGAAGAGAAGGAGGAAGAGAACAAGAAGGGGGAGAGGAGGATAAGAAGAAGGTGGAGGAAAAAGGAGGAAGAGAAGAAGGGGGAGGAGGTAGATGAGGAGGAGGAGAAGGGGGAGGAGGTAGATGAGGAGGAGGAAGAGAAGGATAGGGGCTTCCCTACATTTCCTTTCCCTTCTTCCTTCTTCCTTCCTTTCCTCCTTCCTTCATATTAAAACTAATTTTTGATGTATTACAACAGTAAAAAGAAAAAAGGGGAAAGATGAAAGTAAAGAGAACAAACAGCTGAAACATGTTGCTTTGTCCATTCTTACGAGGAAGTTTGCATTCTCTAGATATTGTCTTGAGACTTTTTCTCAGTTGCTTTTTAGGTATAAGACAAATCATGCTTCAGGAAAAAAAAAAAAAACCCTAAAACTCAGAGGCTTGATATAACAGAGGCCATTTCTTATTTACCCTGTCTCCTACAGATTGAGATATGTCTAGCTGTCCTCCATGTAGCAACTTGAGGATAGAGGCCACTTAACCCATGGCACCTCCATCTGAACACAGCCTTGATGTGATGGAGTGTCACGCATTGGCTCATGAAGTCGAGAGCACACATCTCTTACCGCCCAGTACTTTGACAGAACTAAGTCATGAGACCATGTCTTACGTTAAGGCAGGGTGTGGGGAAGTCATCCCAAGATCCAGGAAGAAGAAAACAGTACTAACTCTAGCCTTGCATAACTTTTCATGAAATGCACATTCTACAACTTACGGTTAGATATTTAAGTCGCTTCTAATATTTCAGTATTACAAATGTAATATGAACTTCTTAGTTGCAATGTGATTATAGTTGAGATCACCCTGGTTTTACTTGTGTGATATTATCAGAGCTGGGCGATCACCCACTTGCGCAGTGTCTCAGCTCCCGTGTCCTTCCTCTAACTCAGCCTCGACGTTTCCTTGGGTTGGAGGGGACCACCAACTTCCACTAACTCAGAAATTTGCCCTGAGTGCTTGCTGTGTGTGAGGCTCTGGGCCTGACATTCCCTGGGGATAGGGCAGGACATGGGACAGACACAGTCCCTCCATCCATGCCACCTCTGCCCAAGCCACCTCTGCTGCCAGAGGAAAGCATGATAATGTCCCTCTGCTTCCTCTGCAGGCACTTAGCCAAACGAGCCAGAAGCTGAGGAATCTCATAGAGCCCTTTTTAATTCTGCTTTTTTCAGTTCTCCCAGAAAGGCTCAAAGCCAGTTGAAGCAGCCAGCCCTAGGGTGGTGGAGAATCGAACCCTATCATCCTCCATGATCCTCACAGGGGAGTAAGGGGGTCCTCTCTGCCCTTAGTTCTTCTGTGGGCTATCTGGCTGGATCTAGGAACTCAGTAAATACAAGAACTCATTAACAAGAGAAAATTGTAAGTGTTTTTATTAATTTTACACATATATTGGGATCTTTGAAAGACAATGAAGTCCAAAGAAATGATCAAAGCAGGGCTAGGCACAGTGGCTCTTGCCTGTGCCAGTGGCAGAGACTGAGACTGCAGTTTGAGGCCAGCCCAGGCAAAAAGTTAACAAGAGCCCATTTCAATCAATAAGCTGGGTGTGTTGGTGTGTGCTTCTGAACCCAGCTATGCGGGAGGTTTAGGTAGAATTAACACAGTCCAGGATAGCCCAGGCAAAACCATAAGATCCTACCTGAAAAATAACTAAAGCAAAAAGGACTGGAATATGGCTCAAGTGGTTGAGTATTCTGAGTCCAAACCCCAGTCCTGCCAAAAAATAAAAACAAAATTTTAAAAATGACCAAAGCACAATGCCTTAATACTTTTTAAACAAAGAACCACAAATTTGTGAAGGAATGACAGGAAAAATGGGTAGTAAACTCTGAGGCTGTTACTAAGAGATATGGGGCGGGGTGTGGACAGGTAGTTTGTTTTTTCAGGTTCACTGCACCCTCAATTACTCGTCTTTGGTGGTCAAGCCTAGGTATGAAAAGGACATATGTCCTCAAAGAATCTTTATGTCTTGCCGCATGCAGGGAAGGACAATCCCAATAGTCTTTCCTGCCATTATAGTTTCTCAAATGATTTCCACCAGAAATAATCAATACACCAGGCTGGCATCTTTTGACATGGTAGATCCTTAATCCCTCATCCTCATCTTTGTCCTCCTTAGGACTCCTCATTCTTCAACCAAAACACCTAAGCTGTCATGCATATCGATGGACACAAACACCTACTTGGGGAGAGGGGTGTCCCCTAATGCCACTTACTAGGAGCACTGTAGGCCCAGGATCAGGCCATGCACAATCCTCTGAATCATTGATACTCCATGTCACCAAGAAGAATGTCATCCTTCATTTGGATTATTTCCCTGGGACAAATTCCTAGATGTGGGATAACTGGGGCCAAGCATAAAAATGTTGTTGAAATGCATCTTTACTTAACAAAACAAAGATCCAGGCCTATAAATCAAACCCTAGGGGTCAGACAGACCCAGTAATACTTTATATTTTGTAAATCCATAGCCCACCCTATCCTTGTGATCTTAACTGTGACTTTAGTCTCCTGGGCTGATAACTAGAGAGGAACTGAACAACTCTCCAACTCTTTCCACCTCAATAAAAATTTATGCCAGGGTAAAAATAATTGTTGTTTGCGTTCTCATACTGATAGGACCCACTTTCGTCTATTGGAAGGGTATTCCTTACCTATTAAATTTTGCTATCATTTTCACTATAAAAATATTGTTAATAGCTCTTAGATCAAGTTGACAAATTGCTTTCCTAGATTCTCCTGGTGGATAAGCACCATGTGCTCCTTGCGCAAGCTACCAGGATTGGGAATTATCATTGTTTTGATTATGCCATGGCAATGAACAAAAGTCACAGTCTTCCTTGTTTGGATTTGTGTTTCTGTGATTCACACAATCTTTTTTGGCCATTCTTGTTTCTAACAGAGTTTCTACTTGGGCAGGTTGTGAGCACAGATGTTGGCTGACTTATTCAAGGCTTAATTTCTTAAACCAATTTTTGTAAGTGCTTTATATAACAAAGAGGTTATTCTTCTGCCTGTAGTAATTGCATCTTTGAGCCTACACCCTACCAACCCCATTCTGGTCTCTTTGCCTTTTTCTTTTGCTTATTTTATTTTCATTGAAGTGCAGAAGTTTTTAATTTTTTTTATTTACTCAATTTTGTCAGTCTTTTCTTTTGTGGCTTCTTCTTTTTTCTTTCTTTTTTTCACATCAGTTTACAAATATATTTCCTGTCCAGAAATTTGGTCAATATTTGAGTTGTTTGGCTTTTGATATTTACACTTTAATCCAAATGAAACTTACTTTAGAATTATGCCATTTCTTCTTCAAAAAAAATTGTTCTTTAAAAATATAGGGCTTTGTATAATTCCTTAAGCCAAATGAATAAATAAAAATGAACTCTGACTAAAAGCATATCGAGGTGTGTGAGGACTGGGATGGAATCAGAAGTAGGACTTTTCTTTAGGAGCCATCTTCAAGGGTTTCTGATGCATTAATCAGGATTGGGAATGACCTGTCTGGTTAATCCTTTTCAGAGGACACAGAAAGAATGACCCCTAACTGTTAAAATGCCTCTTTGCATTTGTTTTGTTTTGTTTTCAGTACAAGGTTTGAACTCACAGTCACCTGCTTTAGTATTCTACTACTTGAGTTGTACTCTGAGCCCTTTTTGCTTTAGTTTATTTTTCAGATAGGGTCTCATGCTTTTTGCCTAGACAGGAAATCCTTGAACCCAGATCCCAAAGATCTGGGATCACAGGCAAGAACCATCATGCCAGAACCCTGCTTTAGTTATTTTTAAAAATATTTTAAATTTTTACAATTTTTGAGTGTAACATTTATAGAGTTGATGTTTGATAAGGGGGCACTAACATACGAGGTGAAGGGGGTGAGGTTTCTGAAAACAAGAATCTTAAGGCAGAGGCCCAGAGTATAGAGGAGGCAGGATGTGAGGGAAGGAAGCAGAGCCCCATCCCGAGCAAAGTCCCCGACCACTGCATCGGAGGGTCTGTCACCCTGGTCTACATGGAAAATGTCCCAGTTGAGCAACAAGCCCTTGGAGCAGGCTGTCCTGAGATGGAACAGCCTGAGGACACTTTCTACCTCAGAATTTTGTGAGCAGTGCTCTGTTGCCCCCTAATCTTCCCACAAGAGCAAAGCTAGAATTGTCCTTGAAGACTCTAATCCCCCGTAAGGGGCTCTTCCTTTCACCCACAGTGAGGAAACTGAGAAGCTTATAGTGGCATCCCTGCTTCCCTCCCTTGATCCTTTTTCCCTCTTCCCTACTCTCTTCTCTCTCTCCCTTCCTTACCCCATGCTCTCCAGTAAGGGTGGGAGGAAAGCAGAGGGAACAAAACATCAATTTTAAAAGCCACCAGCCTCACCTTTCTTCTCTACTTGTTTTTATTTTTATTTTTCATTTTTGGCAGTACTGGAGTTTGAGCTCAGAGCCTTGCACTTACCAGGCAAGTGCTCTACCACTTGAGTCACATACCCAGCCCTTTTTAGGTTATTTTTTAGGGATTGCTCAGACAAGCCTTAGTTTCTGTTTTTAGACAAGGAAATGAAACATTTGTTTAATCAGTGACTTTGGCTGCTCTGAGGCCACACTTGGCCCAGCAAAGCATCCAGAACAAACACAAATTTATCTCCAAAATGTTTGTAGAGTTAAGAAAGCTTTCACTGAGTATTTTTCCAAAAGGTACAATAGAGGGAAATTTATGCCACCCAATATAGCAATTTCTATCTCTGTCTCCTCCTTCCCTCCCCTCTTCCATGTGTTCTTAGGAGAGCAGCCTGGCCTACAATCGCTTCTCCAACTTTCCTTTCCATCCTGCATCCCCACAGACTTGACTGGTCCTCTCCAGATGCCTCCTGCTTGCGAATGCTAGCAGTCAAAAGAGATGTTGTCAGTCCCCTGTCCCCAGCAGGAGGACTCCCATTTTAACCACTGAGATCCTTTGGGTTTGTATTAGTTTCCTATTAATGCTGTAACAAACTACCACAAATTGAGCCTCTCAAAACAACATAAATGTGGTATCTTATGGTTTTGTGGGTCAGAAGTCTAGAATGGGCTGAACCAAGATGTTGGTAAGGCTGCATTCTTTTCTGGAGGCTCTTGAGTGGAATCTATTTTCTGATTTGTTCCAGCTTCTACAGGCCACCTGCATTCCTTGCCTCATGGCTTTCTGCCATCTTCAAAGCCAGCAATTGCATCACTCTGACTTCTGCTTTCATTCATATCTCCTCATTTGACTGGCTCTTTTTCTGCCTCCTTTTTCCACACTTAACAAAACTTTTTATTCTATTGGGCCTGCCCCAATCATCAAGGATAATCTTCCCATCTTAAAGTCAACTAATGCCATCTGCAAACTTAATTTCCCTTTGCCATGTTAATATAAAATATTCACAGTTTCTGGGAATTAAGACATAAATACTTTGGGGAAGCCATTATTCAGTCTACTAGACTAGTGGTAGCTTTAGGGGGGTAATGGTCTCCTCTTCCTATACCCAGAGGTAATACTGGAGAAAGAGCATGTTGGGTCCTGAGCCCAAATTTAACACATGACAAAGGGGCTAAGGAGATCCTTCCTCAAAGTTTAGCATCGTACAATTCTTTCTTCTCTCCAACCTTTGACTTTAACCCCCATATTAAGTGGGTTAAGATTGGTAGTGAGTGATTTTCAGAAGAAAAAGAGATACAAGACACCTTTAATTCTAATTTAAAGGCACTGACTCTCCATGGCTTCTTCAATTCTGACCTGGAAACCTCTCATCTCACAGGTGCTGAGTCATTTGGATTTTGGCACTTGAATGTTTCTCGCTCCTAGGTTAATGCCAGGATAACATTTGACTCCCCTTCATTTATTCAGGAAGGAAGAAAAGCAACAGCTCCTTGGGCTTGATTTATAGAAGAGGAAATACAGAATGGTCACTTAGTTTGGTTTGGGAGCAGTCATAACTTCAGATCCTCATGTTTCTATGGCAAAGTGAGATAGTCTCCAAAGATGGCTGTCATCAATTACTGTCTTTGCAAGTGTACCTGCTGCTCCTCTAATTCTTCTCCCTAAGCTGGCCTTAGTGACTTGGTTGATCAACTGAATGTAGTGGAAGTGAAGGTCAAGTCTTTGAGACTACATAACAGCAGAGCTTTTGCATGGTCCTCTTAGCCATCCCTTCCTGGAATCTTTCATAATTTGTGAGAAACTCAAAATACATGGGGAGGCCAACTGTTTTCACTGGTTGACAGGATTAGATGAGCTTCCAGCCAATGGCAACAAGAACTGCAAGACATATGTGTGAGTCACCTCAAACATCTACATCAAGCCTTCAGCTGACTCCAGACCCAGGTGTTATTTGACTGCAATGCCATGCAAGGTCCTAAGTTACAACGATCGAACAGAGACCAGCCAAATCTCAGAACTGTGAGCAATAAAAAATAAATCATTATCCAGGCATCATGGTGGTGTATGCCTGTGGTCTCAGCTACTCCGGTGGAAGAGATAGGAAGATCATGGTTCCAGGACAGCACAGGCAAAGTTAGCATGAAGAACCCCTGAAAGACAAACTACAAACCAAAAGGACTAGTGGTGTGGCTCAAGTGGTAGAACCCTTGCCTACTAAGCTCAAGGCCCCAAGTTCAATCTCCAGTACAAAAATAAATCACTGTTTTAAGTCCCTGTGTTTCAAGGTTGGTTTGTTATGGAGCAATAGATAACCCACACCAATGGAGAACATAGAACAAAGTCTAGGATGTGTGCTAGATGATGGAGCCTAACAAAAAGTGCCAAATACTGGTAGCAATGATACTAAACATGTCATTAATAAGTTATAAGCACTATGTGCTCTAGAACTTAGGAGGGGGGGAGATAACAATTCTGGGGTGCTGATCAGGGAAGTGACCAGCTTTTCTGGAAAGAGTGAGATGTAATCTGTGTCTCGAAGTTGAGTAGGCTTTACTAGGCAGAGGGGGAGGAGAGAATTTATATCTGAGAGCAGTAATGTGGACAAAAATAGCAAATGAAAGGAACAGTGGATAGGTGAGAAATGTGAACAGAGTTAGTGGGAAGCACGCACTGCATCTTTCAAGATTTGGCTGGAGGGTGGACTCCACCAGGCAGCCTCCCTCTCCTTCCTCCATTTCCTCACGTGCCCTGCCTCAACTGACTTCTCCACTTACATCATCAATACCAACAATACTCTGGGATACTCTTTTTTTTGTTCTTTTAAAAAATATTCCTGTTAATTGATAAATGGGATTGCATCAAATTAAAAAGTTTCTGCACAGCAAAGGAAACAATTACCAGGATCAAAACAACCTACAGAATGGAGAAGATTTTCCCAGCTATTCATTAGACTAAAGGATTAATATCCAGAATATATAAAGAGCTCCAAAAATTAAACACCAAAAAATAAGTAATCCAATTAATAAATGAATTGAACAGATAGTTCTCAAAAGAAGTATAAATGGACAACAAATGCATGAAGAAATATTCAACATTCTTAGCCATAAAGGAAATGCAAATCAAAATGACACTGAGATTCCATCTCACACCAGTCAGAATGGCTATCATCAAGAAAACAAACAACAACAAATGCTGGTGAGGATGTGGGGAGAACTGAACTCTTGCACACTACTGTTTTGAATGTAAATTAGTGATGCAGACACTATGTAGGCGCCTCAAGAAACTAAAAATAGAACTACCATATGATCCTATGGTATACACCTGGGCATACACTGAAGGAATGTAAGTCAGCATATAATATATGCTGATATCTGCAGATATCTGATATCTGCAGATATCTGCATACCTCTGTTTATAACAGAATTATTCACAATAGCCAAGGTATGGAATCAGTTGAGAAGCCCATCAACTGATAAACAGACAGAAAAATGTGACATATACACACACAATGGATATATATAAATATACATACACAGTGGAGTATTATTCAGCCATAAAGAAGAATGAAATTATGTCTTTTGCAGGAAAATGGGTGGAACTAGAAATTATCCTGTTAAGTGAAATTAGGCAGACTGAGAATGATAAATATTGCATGTTCTCTCTTATTTGTGGAATTAAGATCCCCCCCCAAAAAATAAAAGAGTATAAAGTGAAGAAACTATTTGGGGTGAGAACAAGCAGGAGGAGGGGGGGTGAAAGGAGAGGGTGGAGGGGGAGGCAATTATGATCAAAGTACATGCATATATGGAAATAGAATAATGAAAACTATTAAAATTGGTTAAAAAGGAGGAAGAGGGGACAAGAAAGAATAATAGAGGGGTGAATTTAATCAAAGGACATTACATGCTTGTACAGAAATGTCATGATGAAACCCCTTTGTACAATTAATATGTGCTAATAAAAATGCAAAACCAATTCCTGTTACAGTAAAGATAAAGGTGTCGATAACAAAATAACAAAGAGCTCCCAAAATACAACTGCTTCAACTATGTAGATGTTTGCTGTTTTTTCCTATATAACAGTTCTGAGAGAAAACCAACCAGTCTCATCATGGCCATTCAAGGACCCAGATCCTTCTGAGTCATTGCTCTGCTACTGACTTGGGCAATGTGACAAGCTGCATGATAGAAACTTGGTCTCCACAAGATCTGAGTTCCAGCCAGTCTGGAAGAGGAAAGAGAGGGGGAGGAGGCAGGCCTGATGCCCAGACTTGGCCACATTGTTTCCTTCACATGTTTTTGCCAAGAGCTTGATCACATGACCTCACCTAAGCCAGAGGAGACTGGGAAAGTACAGTCCAGCTAGGCATCAGGATAGAACAGGAATTCTATTACCAGAGAAGAAGGGGATTGGAGGAGGGCACTGGTATTCTGAGCTGTAAGTTTTTATCTTTTCCCCAGTCTAGGAGCTGAGTCTGGGAGCAAACTTGACGGCAGGAGCCATATGTTCTTCATCTCTGGTCCCCAGCACTGTGCTTACTTGATGACCCAGGGTTGCAACCTGTACCTGCTGAATGGATGGAGCTGCTGTTGCTGTGGGCTAGGCTGGATGTGATGAGCGTGTAAGCCAGTGTGGGGACCTGAAATGAGAGAGAGAAGACGGATATGGGAGAAAACTTAATAGGGAAAGCCTAGGGCTTGGTGAATCTTGCCAGAACAGAGAGTTGTTAATGTTAGGATTTTTTATGATCTGAGTTGACAGCTCTTTGGCACAAGTTGAAAGGACTTGGGCTGAATACCTCACTTTACAGAAATTTATTGAACACATTCCAAAGTGGAGAAATTCCTCAACTGTTTCAAAATCACATTAAGGAAAAAGCTCGCCTGGAGCCGAAAGGCTTCCAGGGTTCAGGTTCAAGGCATGTCTCTGCCATTGTCAACAAGCTGGAGCACCTAAGTGCACACCAGGGCTCTCACCTGGCTGCCACTCCACATACCCGCCAGGCATTCCTGGTTCCAATTATACCTTTCTGGATGCTAGCAGACCCCCAAAAGTGAATAGGCACATTCACTCACTGCTGGCTGTCACAGCTGCTTTACAGCAAACCAGGCTTTGTGACTGAGCTGGGGATGGATGTGTCATTCAGGTCACCACAGGTTCTGGAATCAGCACAGACTGGGTCTGAATTCTGGTTCAGCTACTTACTGCCTTCGTAAATCCCAGCTCTTTCACTGGTAAAAATAGGGACTTTACTAGGGCTACCTCATTAGTGTATGAAGATTAAGTGAGGTTCTGGGTATGAAGCACTTGTCTCTAGCAAACAACAATTAACAACGAGCAATGGCTCAAGGTATTATGACAACTGCCTTTTCAGGCCTCTGTGGTTCCTCAAGACAAAGGATTATTAGCAAATACTACAGGATGAATAGCTAGTTACAGCCATCTACAAAACTCAAGTATACAAAATGGAATGCTGTTAATTTCTTCAACGGGCCTTCATTTCTGGACCTGTGATTCTGGCCTGGTCCCAGGCATGCACAATCTCACCCCACGACTTCTCAGCCACATTTGAGATGACTGTTGGATTGGAACTCAGAACTCCATCTCCATGTCTTCTGCACTCCTCTCTGGGGTCAGGTATGAGCTGAGAATTTGTCCATTGGTAATAGTCACCTTGAAGAGTATGAGAATCAACTAAATTGAGTCTTTTCTGTTAAAGAGCTACCTCAGTGGGTAGAGTGTGAGATTCGTAATCTCAGGGTAATGGGTTTGACCCCATTTTCCCCTTGGCCTTGTACTACGCTATGGAATATATCTGTCCTTGTGTAGATATTAGCTAATTTCTCCAGTTGTCTATATGCTCAGTGACACATCACCTAGCTGTAAAATTTCTGCTTTTAAGCCGAGAATTGTTTGTCATCAGATATCCTAAAACTCAAACTGCTAGTTTGGAATAATCATTGTCCAAAGGAATCTCTGCTCCAAGGTCTTCTTGACTCACAGGTTAATTATATACTTGGTGCTGGCATTTCAGGCCAAACAGTCATTTCAGACCTCAGTTTCCCCAGAATCCTGGAATTCCTGCCTTATGTTCATCTTTGAGTACCCAACCAAATTAAGTTTCATGTCTATGCTCTCCAATCATGTCTGCTCTTCCCCTATTTCCTCTCCTAAACCTCAACCTTAGTCAATCACTAAGGCTGTGAACATGAGCTCCCTAGAGCAAAAGGGGCAGTCCTGCGTCAGGGATAAAAACTGAAGCAGTTCTTTTGCCCGGTGTGCTGGCTTGCCTGACTTCGGTTGGAGGCATACCCTCCTGCAGAAGTAAATTTTGTCTTGCCCATCAACTTTTGTCTGATTTGTAATTGCAGGAGCGCCCTGATATTTCTAACAAAGAGGGAGAATAGGGTCCCTTTTTAAGGTTTCCTATGCTTTAGAAATCCAGGCTGTTGTCAGCTACTGATGTCCTGTGGCCTGTGGTGGTCTCTCTCAAAGGTGACTGATAGGATTTCTGGTCAGTGGCACATTCTGTTCCATCCTGCAGAGCCCTGTCTTGTCCTCTCTCACTTCTAGGGCTCAGGCCCATCCCTCTTGTACTCCCGAGGGCAGGCAAAGCACATCCCTGCAGTGGCTGAACCGGTCCCCTTGCCACTGCCTCCCAGCCCATTTGTGGTGTGCTGTTGTTGTTGGATGGACAGTTTCTAAAAGCTCTGGTGAGAAGACTCCTGGGTACTTGCATCCTGCATGATGTAAGGAAACCATCTTCTCTACCAAAGCTTATGTCACCCTCTTAGATCGCTTAAAATTCCTCAGTCACCATCTTAGGTGACTCGCATCATTTAAAGGGTTTCCGTTTCTTCCTGGTTCTTGTACAGTCCCATTGCCCACCAAATTACATGCCCTAACCCACCCCCCAAGCCTTTTAGCCAATTGGGAAAGACTGTGAACCTCTGACCTGGACAAATCCCAGGTGAGGGGCAGGTATGACTGTGACAGGGACATAAGGAGGAGCCACTGCCAGCCATGTTGTGCTCGTGTCTGCTCAGCTGGAGTGAGCATATGCTTGCACCCTTTTGATAAGAGAAAATGCCTTGCGAAGATTTTCTGTCTTTCATGTGTTTTCGGCACCAGAGGGTCTTTAGTTTCAACAGTGAGGAGAATCCAAGCAAGGCACAAAATGCCATGAAGTTTATTGAAAATGAAGAGACATCACTACAAGGAAAAGCAGTGGTGGCCCTGACTAGGTGGGATAGAAGCTCGTGGGTGCTTGTCTCTGTTTCAAAGGGCTTTTTTAAAGTGAAAGGGCAAAAATCTGGGCCATCTTTGCAGGATAGGCGAGGGTGATTAACAGGTTTGATTGACAAGGCCTTGTCATACAATATGGGGCAATCTGTGCATGCACTTAAGCTAGCTCTCAGGTATTTTGATTACATATATGACGTACAATCAACATTCATGTTTCAAGCAAAAGGCTTTTACCTGACAGGTAATGGAGGGTAGAATTTCCTCAAGGCTTCCTGTCTTATAACTGCAGAGGATTTACAATTGAAAAGGGTTCTGCAACTGCTAAGATTTTACAGTTGAAAGGAAATTTACAACTGCGAAGGATACCTTTGGGTTAAAAGAGGAGTTTAGCATGAAATGTGCTGGGAAAAGCCTTATGGCGACAGAAAATCCTATTGCTAGCCTGCCTCACTATGAGTTCATGGAAGCCCTCCGAATCACTCTTGAGCCTGTGGAAAATTGGGGTTCATGCACATCCAAGGGCATCACTCTGCCATTCCCTACCCTTACCCTTATCAGAAGGTGCAAGACCTATCTGAATGACTGCAGCTGGAAAACAAGCGTGTAAGACTTCCTTTCTCTCCAATACCCATCCCCTCCCTAGGGAAAAATTGCTTCACATCAGAGCTCACGCTGAGTTACCCATAACTCTGTTCCCCTCCCTCCCAGCACCTCTTTTCTGTAGGTGGAAGGGGTGCATAACACACTCGCACACGCACACACACAAAACCAGTTCTCCAAGTTTGTGCATGCTCTCTAGACTGCTGGGTCTCACATCCACCAGAGAAAGGATAATCTAAGAACCTCACCTTCTTGTTATTACAGCCATTAGTGGTAGCTGAAGGAGTGAGTGTGCTATTTGACGGCTCAGCTATTGGCTGAGTTAATACTTCATGTTGCAACCTGTCTATAAGTTACATGGGTTTTTACTAAGCGAATGATAAAAAGAGGCCTACCAGATTGTTCAGTCTATGGAGTGGGCAGAACCGCCTTCATCATGTTCAACTTGACTCCAACCTTTTCATTTGACTTTTAACTTCATCAAAGTTAAACATATACAGTTTCAAAAGTCAAATAAGTCTCTAAAATGTTAGACAAATAGCAGTCCTCTTGCCTTTTCTAGCCTCCCCTCCTATACTCATTTTACTCCTTAGCTGATTGTTTCGATATTTTCCTAGGAATTTTCTTCCAAGGAATAGGGTTATAGTGCTTCTTTTTGAGATTTCATTTTTAAGAATTATCTATTGATTTTCCAGTATGAGAGATGAAGGTTAAGTTGTTTTCAAGATTCTGCTAGTCAGATGTGGTAGTTGCCTGTAATCCTAGCTACTCAGGAGGCTGAGATCAAATGCCAGTACCAAAACAAACAACTCTGCAACATGCTTGCTTTCCTTCCCTTCACAAATATTTAGGGTTTCTATTATTTTGATTATAAATATCAATCATAGGTGAGCCACGTAGCATATTTTAATTTCCTTTCTTATTTTAAACCACTTTTTGTCTTCCCTGGAGTTAATAATTGCCTTTTGCTCCATTTGAGTCGTCTATGCACTTGTCTCTACATAAGCATGGAAACTCTATTCCCAGACCTTTCTCTTTAACTCTCTGAACTGATAGCTCTTGACCACAGCACAGCTGTTGTCCTGGGATGTCCCTTCATCATCTTCCTGAGGATTCTCTTTTTCTCTATTCTATTTCAACTTCCGCATTTTCTCAAACCCATGTGTTGTGTGACCTGAATCAATTTGGCCTTTCCACATCCTTTAAATTCTTTTGAAAAATACCTATGGCCTCTAGCATAAGTCTCTTCCCCTAACTTTGCTACCTGATGAAAACCATCAGACCAGATTCACCCAAATGTTGAAATATATACATTAGCAAACAAACACCAAAAAAGAGTGATAGAAACTATTTTTGCAATCCAGGGGATGGTTTCTACCCTACTCTTATGCACTTCAACACAGATATGACCTTCCTTCATATTCCAGAGAAAATAGAATCAGCCAAATGTGGACTTTTCACTTCCTTATTCTTCCCTACCCCATGAAGGTGTCTATGTTGAGCCTATCCTGACCAACCTCTTCAGAAAACTCTGGACCACCTCTGTAACAGGCTCCATTCCCAAAGCCATCAGAGGTGTTCTTCCTACCACACTGTGGCTTTTGGTCCCATCCCTTCTGCTTCTTTGGGACATTGCCCCATTAGCTATTTCCTCTTGTTCTTTTTTATCTTTCACTTCTCCATTTTGGCACATTTAGTTTAGAAATGGCTTAGATGTTTCTTTCTCTTTTTTTTTTTTTTTTTTTTTTGGTGTGGTGCTGGGGATAGAACCCAGGGCTTCAAGTGTCCTAGGCAAGCACTCTATCAGAGTCACATTCCCAGCCCTAGATTTTTCCATCTTAAAAGAATCCCTCTAAATTCCTGTGGGATATGGCTCACTCTTGCCTTACTCTTACACCATGCTTCTTGAAAACAGCTTCTAAATTGGTTGTCTCCACTCCCTTGCCTCTCCTTTCTGCTCTGACATTTGCAGTCAGTGTTCTGCCTGCCAGAGTCTTCCTCACCAATGACCCTTTGGCTAACAGGTGTACATTGAGCATGCCTTGCTTATGTCCTTGCAGCATTTAGCATAACTGACTACCACCTACCTGACACACTTGTTCCAAACCCCACTACTCCCTTCTTCCTCCTGATTTTCCTAACTCTCTAGTCACTCCTTTCTAGTTTCACATCCTTTCCTGCCTCTTGACTATTGATGTGCCAAAATCCACCTCAGCCTTCTTTTCCTCTTATTCACCATAGCTTTCTTTCCTGGTGGAGCTCATACTAATTCCCCCGGTCTCTCCTGCCACCTCTGTATCTGGAGCCCAGTTTTCTCGGCTGAGCTCAGACTTTCATTTTCAACTGCAGTGGGACATATCTAGCAGGACATTCCCATAGGAGTCTCAAGCTCAGCATGTCCCAAATTGTATTTCAGTGACTAAACTTGTAACAAAGTGTTTTTTGGTGTCTGTGAAATCTTGGAAAAGTTACTGTGCATCATCTGGAAAATAGATGATAATACATTCCACATAGGATTAAATGGTCTCATTATAGCTCATGATGCATGCTGCTATGGCTTAAGGATGTTCCCCAAATTTCATGTGTTGGAAACTTGATCCCTGCTGTGGCGGTATTGGGGAGTGGAGCCTAATAAGAAGTGTCTGGTTTATGGGGACACCACCCTCATGAATGAATTAGTGTTATTGTGGGAGTGGGTTCCTTATAAAAAGATGAGTTTGGACCCCTCTTCTCTCTCTCTCTCTCTCTCTCTCTCTTCCTCTTTTCCCTTCCATAGGATGATGGGGATACTGGCACTATGCTCTTGTACCCCCAACCTCCAGAAGCATGAGCTTCTATTTATTGTAAATTACCCAGTCTGTAGTATTTTGTTACAACAGCACAACATGAACTAAGACACATGTTAAGCACGCATCAGTGTTGGAATATTGTCCCTGGTAAATAAATGCTTCAATTACTAGTATCATTAAGAGGAGGTGGAGAAAGCTTAGTATTAATATTACCGTTATTCTCTATCCACCAGAATGGCACCCTATTCCTAGAACAAACACTTCAGATTCATCTTTGGCTCCTGCCTCTTCCTCTTTAATCTTTAATTAATCAATCATAAGCTTATTGATCCTATTCTAGAAATATCTCGTGTACCAAACCCCATTTTCATCCTTGCTGCCTTCCCTGTTCAGTCACAATCCTAGCTTGTCACTTTGCAAGTGTGAAGCCCTGAGTTCAAACCCCAGTCCCACCAAAAACAAAACAATCATTGCTTATCTGGCTTCCCAGCCTCTGGCCTCCCCTTTTCCCTTCCAACGCATCCTCTCAATCTTCATCAAAGTGATATCTCAGCCATGCTTCCCTGACAGTGTCACATCTCTGAGAAGCATGTTTCAGTAGTAATTATTTTTGCAGCAGAGAGGGGAAAACTAATATTTAAAATCATAACAGGCTGCAGCTGCATTTTCCCCAAGGCAGACATTTCTCCTGAGCACGAGACTCTTTGTTTGGCAGAATACCTGGGAGGACACAGAGGTGAATAGTTGGAAATATAAAACAGAGACAGTTAAAATTCGCTGCAGAGGAAATAAATAGAAATTCTAGGGGTTGGAAGATATGCAGAAAGGGAAGAAAACCAAGGCAAGTCTTAGTGAGGACATGCCAGGGGCCCTCTCCTACCTCACCATCTCAATGGGAGATGGTGGGAATTAGGCCATGTGGGCATGGAGCTCATGGAAATATTAGAGATGTCTGTGTTTTCCTAAGATTTAGACCATTTTGTGCTTCTCTAAAACCCCTCTCATTCTGCCTTCAACCCTATATCTTTAATAAAATTCATTATAGATATTGTCCTGCATGACCCCACAAATGGAGGAACAGGGCTGTAGTATGTCCAGATCTGCTAGGAGCAGAGAAGTGAGATCAGAGGTGGGACCTGGGCCCTAAGGCTGGAAATTCTAGGTAGGATAGCGTTGAAGCCTGTTTACCATAGGAACACAGGTGGGGCAGGCCTGATGTAAGCAAAGGTGGAGTTTTAAAAATCAATTAAATTTCAGGGTAGGCCAGCAGTTATAACCCTAGCTATGAGGAGGTAAAGATCAGGAGGATCGTAGGTTCCAGACCAGCTAAGGCACAAAGGTGGTGCAGCCATTTCAACCAAAAAACTGGGCATGATGATGCACGCCTGTCATTCCAGCTATATGGGAGGTCTAAACAGGAGGATCGAGGTACAGGCCGAGGCCCAGGCAAAAACGTGAGACCCTATGGGGGAAGGGGGAGAACTAAAGCATAAAAGGGCTGGAGGTATGGTAGAGTGCCTGCCTAGCAAGCATGAGGTCCTGAGTTCAAACCACCAAAAGAAAAAAAAAATCAGGTTGTCCTCAGCATTCTTATCCCTGGTGTCATCACCATGGTAGTGAGTCAAAGCTATGTCCCAGGTGACTGGCAGTGGGTTTGGTGCTTTGCACACATAGTCTCATCTCATCTTCTCCTAAGAACTTGTGATGCCAATACAATATATGTGCTATGAAGTGACAAGTGTCCTGCGTGAAATAAGCATATAATTGTTTTGGACAGGACTGGGGTTTGAACTTGCAAAGCAAGGGCTCTACTATTTGAGCCACACTTCCAGTCCCAAGCATGAAAACTATTGAGTTAAACAGTTTAGCAAGACTTCTCACCATTTTCCATGCATTAATGTGCATTCAATTCTCCAAAAGCAAGCATAAGTAGCAAAGTTTTCCAAGCCCAAAGGACAAAGAATTTGGTGGAACAGCAATTAACTTCTTATCAAGCTGACAGTACACAGAATGGTTTGAGGACTATGGCTTTCCACATAGAAAAGCACTTGCTTTGAGGAAATGTAGACAACTAAGCAGGGGCTTCGCATAAAACTGACTCCCCAAAAGAATATATTTTCTGCAGGAAGGAATGAGAATTCCCAGAGTTTTTGTGTACCTACTAATAGAATTAGGTGGAGATAGACTCTGAGGAGAAGGGATATTGGGAAAAGGAAGCAACTCCACAGGCCAGGCTTTGGAGGAAAGAACAGAATCTGGCAGAAGGAGTCTGAAAATGAGGCCAGATCTAAAAAAGGACAGGTCGCCCAACAGGTTAGGACTGGTCCATGCTACCCCAAGTGCAAGGATGATAGATACATAGAGAGAGAGAGATACATATAGATATAGATATCTTCAATTGTTTTTTTCTCCATTGAATAAAATCTGGCTCTAAGGTCCACTCACCCTGGTCAGTAAGAAGTCTTACTATAAGAATCATTTTCTGTGACTTTTCCCCCTTCTCTCAGATCATACTGAAATCACAGGCTCATCTAATCCAGAACATATGGGGATGACCTCTGGTCCTGGTGGGTTCCCAGGACAGTCACCAGTGTAACTCCTGCTGTACAGATTTGGGCTCCACACTGGATCACCACTGCCACTCCCAGATAGGACTCTAAGGTGGTCATCGCAGACAGAGCTCAGCTACAGGGGTCCCTGTGATACCTTTATGGCAATATCTAGGGTGGTGTTTACCAAACAACTGGATATGCAGCCTAGATAAGTTGACAGACAAGATGAGCCATCACAGTCAGTGTCCACAGACATCCAGGCTCCTCACAGTATGAGAGACCCTCCTTTTCCCAGCCTCGGTGAGATTTTCTTGGAGCTAGATATACCCCTCCTTCCCTGGAAGCTCTACCCTCCACCCCTCACTTCCACCCTTAGTTAATACAGTTTTTCTTCTTCAACCAATTTCCAAGAGCACTGGCCTGCAAATGCTCTCCTGGGGTACAGGGGAGCCAAGTTGACTAAGCATTTAAGTATAACATGAGCTAAAGATCTCTTTAAAATCAAGAGGAAAATAGTCTGTTCTTTCTTTAGCTGATGAATGCACAGCAGGCATTCCTGATAGCACCATTTAAGAAAGGAGATGTTTTCCAAAAGTGCATTGTGTTACAAATATATAATGGAGGCTTTAGTATTTACTATGATTATATTTTCAGTAAAAGAAAGGACTAGGTTAGATACAACTTTAATAAAACAATTGTTCTGAAACAACTCAATCTTAATGTATGAGAGCTGGCCCCAAGATGTGAGAGCAAAGACAGAGGCAGATAGATCCAGCACTGCACAAAGAGCAATTTATTGGGGACTTACTGTCAGAAGCCTGGTTCTGAGCTACAGCAAGACCAAGTGAATCCACACAATTTGGGTGTATACAGTGGCTAGGACAAAAGTGATTTCATACAAGCCAGAATGAACCTGGTTTATCTTCAGCTAATGCCAAAGAGTCAGGCACACTCCTAGTGCTGGGGCCCAGTTGTAAAGCTCCACACACCATTCTAATGGTGCTGTCTATTAAGAGTTTGCCATGAAACTGCACACACAAAAAAACTACCCAGGGTTACTCTGGGGCAGTTGTGGCTGTTATGTCTCAAGATGGCTGCAGTCAAGTGAAGCTTAATTTGCACAACAATGAAGCCAGCAAAAGGAAATAAATTTGCTTCAGTGGGGTCCTAGTTCATATGGGGCATCCTTCCAGTTAGGCTTGTGAAAACCATGGAGCAGAAACAATGTTCTTACGATCTGCACTGTAGTAAGGTGCCTGGGAAGCGTGGTTCAGCAGAGCACGGGGGTTAACACGTTGTGAACCTGCTTGAAGTCAACAACACTAAATAACATAAATAACCACAAGTAGTTATAGAAAGGCTGGCTGTGATAGTTCATTTTGTGTGTCAACTTACCTAGGCTACTGTGTGTGGCTGTTTGGTGAACACCAGTTACATATCGCCATGAGGCATTTTTCAGATGTAATTAACATTTGAATCTGTAGACTTTGCACGAAGCAGATTACTTTAGGTTACTCTCCATAATGTGGATGGACCTCATCCAATTGATTGCAGGCCTTAATTGCAAAGAGTGATATTTGCAGATAATGTAAAAAGCCTGCCTGAGTTTCTTACTTGCAGGTTCAGCCTCAAGACTTTAACATTAGCTTGTCCCTGAAGTTTCAATTGTTGACTGCTCAACGGTTTCAGCTTTGTCAGTCCCACAATCACATGAACTAATTCCTTAAAATGTCTGTCTGTCTGTATCTATCTATCTATCTATCTCTCCACATCTCTCTCTCTATATATAGATATAGGTACAGATATTGATTCTCTCTTATTGATTCTGTTTGGGCAAAGCCCTGACTGATACAAAGATTTGTGCTATTTTGAGCATGGTAATATTCACTAGAGAATTAAAGAGTCGCCTAATATGCATGAAGCCCTGGGTCCAACCTCCAGCACTGGAAAAAAAAAAGAATTAAAAAATTCAAGCGATGAGAATGGAGTAGCAAAATGAGTGCATGTATTGCTGTTCCTTCCCCAATCCCACCTTCAAATCCCATGAAGTCAGGAATAATGTTTGAAAGAAAGAGGAGAAAGAGGAAGAGATGGAGGAAGATCCAGAATAGCAGTAGAAAGCAAGAAAAAGTCTAATGCCACATCAAGTTTGGTTTTTAAGAATTACAATTGTTGATAGATGAAAAATACACTTGTCTGGTACTAAAATTCTAAAAAGTATCAAAGGGTCTACGAGGAAATTTCCTTTCCTCCCTGTCCCTGTTCTTCCGCCCTAGGCAATCGGTATCAATGTGTGTCGGTGGTGGTGGTGTGCATACCACCTCAAATACAAGCACTGCAGCTGTATTTCTGTCCCCATTGTTTTGTACAAATGGTAGCACACTCCAAATACGAACTCTGTTCTTGATTTCACTCACTTGTATAAAGTGAAGATGGCTCCATATCCATGCGTAAAGAGATTTCTCATTTTTCTTTACAGCCACAAAATCATGTGGACTTACCATAACTTATTAAATCATTGCACTATTGATGAGTAAATATTCTCCAATCACTTTTGTAACATTACAAAACAATGCAAATGAACGGCTTCACACACACACCACTTCCTAAATGTTCAAATATATCTTTGGGCTAAAGTACTAGAAGAACAGTTAAGTTGTGGAATATTGTATTTGTAAATTTGATAGATAATTGACTCAAAACATTTGCACTGGAGACACTAGTATTTTCATTTGTATCAGCTATGTATGAAAGTGGCTGTTTATAATCAATTAAGCAATTCATTATAGGTATTCAAATGCTTCACTCAGTTCTTTCCTTTAACATCACTTTTCTGCTTGCTGCTCTCTTTCAAGATACTGGTTTTCCTTTAATATTTTATGACTGTTGATCACTTGCTCCTCCCCCATTCTTGCAAACCCATGTTGGTCTTGCAGGTGCAGGTCCTTGTAGGGGTGTGAACATCATGTCATCAAACTGTTAGACACTGGCTAAAATGCAGATTCTCAGAGAAATTTTAATTTGCATTTATCTTATCTTAATAAGATTATCTCTTATCTTACTGAGATTAATGTTTCCAAACTATTTGTATTTTTCTGTGAATTATCCATTTCTTTACCCATTTTTATTATTGTTGCATTGTGGGTATTTGTGCGTGTGTGTATGTGTGTGTGTACATGTTTATATTAGCTGGCAAAAGTTCTTTATATAGCACAGTTTTTTGACTATGATGAGAATTGCGAAGATTTTTCCTCAGTTTGTCTTTTGCTTTTTCACTTTGTTCATAGTGGTCTGGTTATGCAGAAATATTTTATTTCATATGAATGGGTCAGAAAAATAAAGAAATTCTCTAAAAGAAAGCAGATGATATAAAACCAACAGTGAAAACAGATCAGAGAAAACCACAGCCTAAAATGCCCCCAGAAAAGTCTTGCTTTAGAGGTGGAAGCTGTGTTGGAACAGCTCCAAGTTCAGGGTCAAGGGACCCAAGTAAAGTGAGGGTGCTCTGAGGCAGCTACCGGCATACTTAAGGTGGAGCATCTGGCTAGTGGAATCTTCATCCTGCTCCTCTTGTGCTGAGTAGGGTGTAGCACTGGGGTTGTCCTGGTAGGGAGTGATTTAGCCCCGGGGCCAGAGAGGCAGAAAGAGGTCTTGGCAGCAAGTAATCCCCAAAATATATGGGGAGACTTTGGGTGAAAGATAAGCCAGCAGAGGCTCCCTATGCTCACCAAAGGCACACCTCCATCACCAGAACCTGCACCTAAGATCAACGTGTGTTTGCAAGTACGGGGACTAGACAGATCAATAGCCAGGACCTGGGTGTTGTGACACATGCCTGTAATCCTCGCTACTCAGGAGGCAGAAGTAGGAGGATCATGGTTCAAAGCCAGCTCAGGGAAAAGCATGAGACCCTATCCCCCCCCAAGCTAAATTAAAAACACAAGGACTGAGGTATGGCTCAAGTGGGAGAGGGCTTGCTTAGCAATCATGAAGCCTTGAGTTCAAGCTTCGGTACTGCCAAAAAATAAAAGTCAGAACTATTGGAGGAAAACTAAAACTGAGAGAGCAGAGTCAAGCAGAAGATTAATGTCTGGGGAAAGAAATGAGAGTGAAGAGTTTAAATTCCTACAATCAATTGCTTGACGAGAGCACACAAGGGAGATATGAGGATAGGTAAGACACCTAAAAAATTAGCTAGCATTTGTTGCCCTCAACGCAGAGAAACTAAAGCAGATACCTTAAAAGCAACTGAGGCCAATAGGAAAAGGGGACCAGGAACTACAGAAAAGGTGAGATCAAAAAGAATTAACCTAGAAGGTAACACCCACGCACAGGAAATTAATGTGAGTCAACTCCCTGTATAGCTATCCTTATCTCAACCAGGAACGCTTGGTCCTTCCTATTATTGCTTATACTCTCTCTACAACAAAATTAGAAAAAAGGGCAAAATAGTTTCTGCCGGGTATCAAGGGGGTGGGGGAGAGAGGGAGGGAGCAGAGTGGGTGGTAAGGGAGGGGGTGGGGGCAGGGGGGAGAAATGACCCAAGCATTGTATGCACATATGAATGAAAAAAAAAAAAAAAAACAAGAATGGAACAAAAGACCTTGAAAAAAAAAAAAATCAATTGCTTGAGATGGTGAAGAACGTGGGCTCCGGAGCCCAAGGGCCTGAAACCAATTTTCAGTTTTACCATCGCTAGATATACAAACAGCACTGGGAAAATTACCTAATTTATGCCTCAGTTTCCGAATCTGAAAATGGGGACTTAAATGATACTGATCCTGTGGTTATTTTAAAAATTAGCTGAGATAATCATGTAAAAACACTTAGTCAGTAATGAGTTAATCATAAGTGCTCAATGAGTGTTAGTGTTATTATTATTCTGATACTAATAATTGTCAGGTGTGGTGATGTGTACCTGTAATACCAGCACTTGGGAGGTTGATGCAGAAGAACCAAATATTGAAGACCAGTTTGGTCTACATAGTGAGACCCTGTCTCTACAAACCAAAACAAACAAACACAAACAAACAAAAAAAAAGAGAACTGACTACAGTAGAGAGGCAAAAATTTAAGAATTTAGAAACTAAAATAAAATTAATGGCAAATTTGTAAATGAAAAAGATGCAGCAAATGATTTTATAGATACTGATTAAAGAGTGAGTTAGGACTTACTTTTTAAGGTGGTCTACTGCACCCAGGCAGTGTTTTTGTTCTGTTTTGTTTTGGCAGTACTGGGGTTTGAACTCAGGGATTTGCACCTACTAGGCAAATGTTCTACCTCTTGAGCCACGCCTCCAGCTCAGGGGCCCTTCCTCCTTCCCCTTGCTGTTCATGGAGGCACAACTTCTGACGGGCATTTGTGGGATGGAGATTAGTGTGTTTGGGACTCAGCTTTCAGTAGGCAGTCAGCACTTATGGAAGGACTGAGCAAATAAGCAGATTCGTGGAGAAGACGAGTCTATTTCCTACTGTCATGGAAAGAAGATACATAGAAAATGAGGAGGAACACTGCGGGACTAGAATCAGAAATACTGACGGGAACTCGCGGATTCATGTATGCGTATAGACATATGGAGATACATACTTGCATAAACCCATTTGTTTCCTTGTTTTGTCTCCTGAGTGGGCCTTCAAGCAATTATACCACAGCAGCAGTAAGCACACCTAGTTCCTAAATCTTGGTTTCTAAATACTGTTCTTCATGAAAAGGAAAAGACGGCTGATCCCTGGCTGCGTCAGAAAAGTAAAAGAAAAGACAGTAACATTTTATTGTTTTAAGAAGTAAAACTGCTCAGTGAATGCTAGTGACATGTCAAAAGGACATAGGGACCAGCTGAAGGGAATCCCATTGGCCAAATGGGGGACAATTTAAGTATGAATATATGCAATAATAGTAATGGATTATAATCCATCAAATAAGATAAGAATCCATGAGTCAATGCTAATAAAATAGTCAATACTAACAAATAAGTAAAAAAAAAAATAGGATTAAAAAAAAAGTCTCCTTTATGGGCAAATAACAACTAAAATTTGGAGGAATAATAAAGTCAGCAAATCACCAATGGGTGGGCAACCAAGCCAGTGGAGAAAAGTTTGATGAGAAACAGGAGACTCATATAATTTCAAAATATCTTCCCCCCCACAAATTTCTTATCAATTACAAAGGGGTAAGAAGTGACTCTACTGTGAGGAACTGTAGCAGAGAACACCTTAACCAAGTAATTACAGTTAACATCACACTAAGGACCCAAATGGATTTTTTTTTTTTTTACAGCTTTGGGGATCAAACACAGGGCCTCACATAGGTCAGACAAGCTCTCTACCATTGAGCTGTACCCCAACCCCAACTGTGTAACAGCTGATATGATGCACTGTGAAGAATAAGTCATTTCTGTGATGTTCCTGCCGGCACTGCATAACTCGAATCTAATCATGAAGAAACATCAAGCAACACCAACTGAGCAACGTTCTACAAAATAACTAGCGAAGGTCAAGAACTTCAGATAAGAGACAGGCTTCAGAACTCTTTTAGATTAAAGAAGACTAAAAAGGCATGACAAATAAATGTAATACGTTACCTTGGGCCAGGAAAGAAAAAGCAATAAAGAACTTTATTGGGACAATTGATGAAATTTAATATGAACTATGGATTAGAAAATAGCATTTCATTAATGCTAAATGTCCTGGTTTTGATAATTATACTACGATTGAGAACAAGAATGTACTTGTCTGAGAAAATGCACAATGAAGTATTTAGGTACAATGTCTCCAACCTATTCTCAACAGGTTCTGGAAAAACACATATCTATCTGTCTGTCTGTCTATCTATCTATCTACCCATGCATTTAACTAGCATAAAGAAAATGAAGCTGAGAAATTCCTAGAATTTTTGAAAGATCAAATATAGGAATCTCAATAAATTTCAAGGAAGGTAAATGGAAAGATAGCGGTACATGCACACATACATACACACACACATATACATATATACCCAGAAACTCCAGACACCATGAAGATTCTTTTAAAAGCCATAGAGAAGAGACAGATGTGTCAAAGTGACAGTTAGAGTGCCATTCTAACAGTGATGATGGGACCACGGCATTCGTGGCTTAAACTCATAATCCTAGCTACTTGGTAGGTGGAGATTGGGAGGATCTTGGTTTGGGGACAGCCTGGGCAAAAAGTTTGTAAGACCCTATCTCCCAACAGCTGGGCACAGTGGAGTGTGCCTGTCATCCCGTTACACGGGAGAAACACAAATAGGAGACTCACAGTCCCTGGCCAGCCTGGCCATGAAGCAAGATCCTAACTCAAAAATAACTAAAAGCAAAAAGGGCTGGTAGCATGGCTCAAGTGGTAGAGAACCTGCCTAGCAAGCACAAGGCTCCAAGTTCAACCCTCAATACTGAAAGAGCCCAAAAAGACCATGTAAGCTAGATGATAGTGAAACAATCTTCAATGTTCTGACAACCCAGAATTCTATTCCCAGCAAAATTATTCTTAAGAACAATGTCATCAAGACATTGTCATTGAATTTTTTAAAAATGTTGCTGGGCGCTGGTGGCTCATGCCTAGCTATTCAGAAGGCAGAGATCAGGAGGATTGTGGTTAGAAGCCAGCCCGAGCAAATAATTTTCAAGACCCTACCTAGAAAAAACCCATAACAAAAAAAGGGGTGGTGGAGTGGCTCAAGGTATAGGCCCTGAATTCAAACCCCAGTACCACAAAAAAAAAAAAATTAAAAATTAAATGTTGGTTTTTTTTTTTAAATCATAAAAGACCCCCAGAGAGGAAAATGCAAAAGATAAGTTTTAGGCAAAAGGCACATGATCCCAGATGAGAGGTATGAGATGCAAAAAAAGAATGGAAAGCAACCGTTTGCCTGGCAAGCATGAGGTCCTGAGTTCAAGCCCTAGTACTACTAAAAAAAAAAAAAAAGAATAGTAAGCAAATACATTGATAAATATGTAAGTATAACTAAGCAATCATTGAAAGATCAAAGGTTGGGGGCAGGCCTCAAGTAGCAAGGTGTATGCCTTGCAAACATGAGGCCCTGAATTCAAACACTACTACAAGGGCTGGTGGAGTGGCTCAAGTGGTAGAGCGCCTGCCTAGCAAGCATGAGGCCCTGAATTCAAGCCCCAGTTCCAGAAAAAAAAAAAAAGAAGAAAAAGAAAAGTCAAGTAACAATAACGGTGAATAATTTGTATACATGCACATAGGAATAAGCCAGGCCTAATATTGTGGACAATAAGAGCAAATGAGTGGGGATAGTGGTGATCATAACTAAAATGTTTTCAAATGTTTGTATTGTTCAAGAGGAGGATAAGTATATTGATTCAATTTAAACTTTGTTATGTATAAATATTAAAATAACTAGAGTAATCATTAAAAACATAGACATTAAGCATATAAGATCTGGGAGTAGTGGCACATGCCTCTAATCCATGAATTTGGGAGGCAGAAGCAGGAGAATTGCAAGTTCAAGGCCAGCCTGGGCTACATAGTGAGACCTTGCCTTAAAAAAGGAAAAAGAAAGTATAAAATAAGATGATGGAAAGAAACCCAAACACACTTGTCCTTTCAATAATAAAATAAACTTAATTCTCAAGCTAAAGACAAATATTGTCATTGTGATGGTTAATCTTTTTTTTTTTGGATGGGACTGGGGTTTGAACTCAGGGCTTTGCATTTGCAAAGCAGAAGCTCTACCACTTGAATATTTTGGAGATAGGGTCTCATGAACTATTTGTCCAAGCTGGCCTCCAGCTGAGATCCTCCTGGTTAGCTAGGATTACAGGTATGAGCCACCAGCACCCAGTGTGATGGTTAATCTTGATTTGCAACTGGATTGGATTGAGAAGCACCTAGGAGATTGGTAAAGCACACCTCTGGGTGTGTCTGAGAGCATTTCTAAAGAGGTGTAACTGAATCCTACCTGAATGGGGGCGGCACCATCCCATAGACTGGGCACCCATATAGAATAAAAGGGGAAAACAAGAGAAAGCCTGTTAAGCACCAGCATTTTCTCTGCTTCCTGGCCAACATGATATGAGATGCTGTATTCCATCATACCCTCCCTGCCATGTTGGGCTGAAACCTCTGAAATCATGAGCTAAAATAAACCTAGTTGTTTATGTCAGGCATTTGTCACAGGGATGAACACTCTGCCTAATGCAGTCATCCTGGAATAAACGTGGACACCAGGGCACAGAAGTGCTGCAGGAAGCAGGATGTGTCTTAGCCTTATTTCTGCTGCTATAACAGAAGAACTCAGATGGGGTAAGTTATAACAAAGTTCCTTGGGCTCACAGGTCTGAAGTGGGGACTCTGAGCGCATGGGTAGATCACCTCTCAAAGGCCTTTGTGTTGCATTGTGACTTGCCAGAAGAGCTCCCGTGAGACAGAGAGGAAGTCAGGCTGAATTCATCCTTTTATCAAGAGCCACCCAGTCCCATAATGACCACATTAATTCATTTCTCAAAAGTTCCACCTCTTAATACTGTTACAGTGACAATTAGATTTCAACATGAGTTCTAGAGAGGACATTCAAACCATAGCAGGATGTAAAATTCCACACAAATACCAACTGGAAGAAAGTTGGCAAGCTGGATGGGTTTATATCATTAAGCAAAGTAAACCCTAAGGTAAAAAACATTAATGAGGATAAAATGAGTCATATGTAAAGATAAAAAACCTCAAATCACAAAAAAGACACAGCCTTTAAAATTTCTATGTCACTAATAACATAGCCTCAAAATACGTTAAAGCTCAGGTTGACAAAACTTGAAAGAGATAAATCCAATATCACAGGGAGAAAACTGAACATAGTTATCACAATAACATACACAGCAAGAACACATAAACAAAAAAAAAGGAGAACAAAAGGTTGACGGGTTGATAGAATGTATATTATACAGATCATTGTCCTCCCCTTTTGTAGAACATATTCTTTCTACATGAAACATTTATAGAATTGAATCACATGCTAGATGATTACCCTAGCTTCCACAGATTTCCAAAGATTGGTACCTGCACCATAGCTAATAACCATAGAGCTGACTGGAGTCAGATGCATGACTATTGCACAAATGAGGCTTGCTTATACAGCTATCCATTTGACCATGGCAGAAGAACTGCCATGCCATGTCTGGGAGCTGTGGAAAGTTTAGTTATTTCAGCTCAAGCATTCCTAAAAAAGCTGTGTGTGCATGCATGTGTGTGTGTGTGTGTGTGTGTGTGTGTGCGCGTGTGTGGGTGTGAAAGAGAAGGGGGAGGGAAAGAGAAAGGGGGGAGGCAAAGAGAAAGGGGGGAGGGAAAGAGAAACAAAGAGTGGGGGATGAAAAGAGAATCAGGAGGGATGGAAAGAGAAAGACACAGAGAGAGAGAGAGAAACCCAAGAAATGTATGGAAACATTAATGTTTGTTTTGGTGGAACTGAGGTTTGAACTCACTTGCAAAGTAAGAGCGCTACCATTTGAGCCATGCCTTAAAACAGCCATGCCTGTTTCTATGAGAAATTTTTTAAGCTTCAAAAAGAAGAAGAAGAGTTAATGAAGCTAAAATATGTAGGAAAAAAAGGAAGTCTGAACTCGAGGATCACAAAGAAAACATTGGACTTAAGGCCATGGAAAAGTTACTACGGAAACAGAAGACGTGAGTAAGTGCCGTCTTGAACTCACTGCATTAGCCATGTGGCAGCTGAAATCCTAAAGGCCCAAACTGAAATTCGGATTAATTATATTTTGTAACTTGAAAGAACTGGAGGATCTCCAGAGTAAAATGCTTAAAATTTCAAAAATGATGGATAGCTCACTAACAAACAAACAAAAACTCTATTAACTCTGGTAGAAAATAATTGGAAACCATGTCCAATGCTAAATGAACTACAAGACGTCATCTAGGCAAGAGTGGAACAATTTAAATGGGAGCCAGGCATACCTATTGTCCCTTCTCTTGGGAGGCTGAGGCAGGAGGATCTGGAGTTTGAGGCCAGACTAGACAATTTAGTGAGACTCCATCTGAAAAATAAAGTAAAAAAAAAAGGGGCTCATGATACAGCTCAGGGGTAGAGCATCGACCTATCATGCACGAGGCCCTGGGTTCATCCCCCAGTACTAAGCTGAAATGAAATAACATAAAATAAAGTAAAAAACAGAAAAGAAAAATTTAAGGGTATGAATCTTTTAGCTACAGTCACCATAAATTTGTAATGGAAAGTAATACGAACCAAATTGTTTCTCTCCTCCTGAGTTAGTCAGATTTATGTCACTGTGACAAAATACCTTAGATAATAAACTTATAAGGAAGAAAGGCTTATTTTGGCTCACAGTTTTGGAGGTCCCAGCCCATGATTGGTTGGCTCTATTGCTCTTGTGTCTTTGGCAAGATAGCATACCGTGGTGGGAGCATGGTAGAGGCAGCCAGTTTACCTCCTGGCTGGGAAGGAAAAGAGAGAGGAAGAGGAGGGGCTGGGGTCCTCATACCCCCTTTAAGGGCATGACCTTTGACCAGAAGACAACCTTCTCGACCCTACCTCTTAAAATTTCTACCATCTACCCAAAGCAGCAAGCTGAGGATGAGCCTTTAACTCATGGGCCTTTGGGGATACATTTCAGATACAAACTACAGCATCCCTTAAATTCACATTTTGAACTCACAACTCCCAATGCCACTCTATTTACAGAGTCTTTAGGGAAGTAATGGAGATTAAATTAGACCATCAAGGTGGCGCTCTAATCTAATAGAACTGTCCTTATAAGAAAAAGAAGAGATAGCGGGGATTTCTCCTTCTTTATGAGCACACAAAGATGCCATGTGAGAAGGCAGCTATTTGTAAGCCAGAAAGAGAGGTCTCACCAGAAAGCCAGCCTCACAAGACCTTGATCCTAGACTTCCAGCCTCCAGAACTGTGAGAAAATAAATTTCTATTGTTTAAGCCACCCAAACTGTGTTACTGTTATAGTAGCCTGAGGAAATGAACACAGAAAGCAAATACAGAGGTTTCTGATGGAAGATACAAGACTAGGGACATACATTGACCTCCAGTCTCTTTTAAAACCACCTTAAAAACATTATTTAGGGGATGTAAAAGGGCATAAACCCAAAGACAGGGCAGAAGAGGAGGCAATAGTAAGAAGACATTCAAAGTTGGAAAACAGGACAGGTGGTAACTGACTTCACTCATCCAGGA
Source organism: Castor canadensis (assembly GCF_047511655.1). Classification (NCBI taxonomy): domain Eukaryota; kingdom Metazoa; phylum Chordata; class Mammalia; order Rodentia; family Castoridae; genus Castor; species Castor canadensis. The sequence goes on along the minus strand of NC_133402.1, from coordinate 55,690,669 downwards.
AGGAGGAATCCAAAGGCAGAAATAGGGGAAGCCGAGAATCACCCCAAAGTCTCAGGACATGTGGCATAGCTAGGTTTGCGGTGAGAGTGAAGACAGTGTTGAAGATAAGAGAGTTACTTAAATAGTTAAGAAGCTGTTAATTTTGAAACACCATCCCTAGCCCAGCACAGCAAGATATTTACAGCCACTTTCAAATCTGGCAGAATACTGAGTTTTAAATATTGGTGACAACAAAACTGAGGGCTTCTGGAAGAGAAGGGGATCATATGAAAAACAGGAAAAATTCTATTACATACTGCTTTTAGAATCAGCAGACCTTCTCTTCCCTTGGCTGCTGGAAAGCTAAAAGTGAGGTCTGTACCCTCTAGGAGATAAGAAGAATGTTTGGTGTGTCATTAGCCACACCCAAGAGATATAACCAAAAGATACTGACATTGGTGCTTCTGAAGTAAGTGGCCTAACCAGATCAGCTATGGGGGAATCTAAAGGTCCACAAACTCCACCTATACTGCAGAGATTCCTATTTGGTTTTTAGTGCTCCTCTTTCAAATACAAGAAACCAAGCAAGGGCCATTCAGAAGTGATTGTAATGACAAAGGTCAAGACAAAAATAAAGAAGACTGAAAGCCAGGTGCCAGTGGCTCATGCCGTAATCCTAGCTACTTGGGAGGCTGAGATTGGGAGGATCATGGTTCGAGGCCGGCCTGGGCAAATTATTCCTGAGATCCCCATCTCCGAAATAACTAGAACAAAATGGGCTGGAGGTTTGGCTCAAGTGGCAGAGTGCCTGCTTTGCAAGCATGAAGTTCTGAGTTCAAACTCCAGTCCTAATCACTCCCCCACACACAAAAAACTGCACAGAAAAATGAAAACTTTAAAAAATACTATCACTAACATCAGAGAGGTAATGGAAAATAATTGCACATGAAACAAGATCACAAAACCATTAAAAAGAGTGCTTCAGGGCTGGGCATGGTGGTGCATATTTAATACTACTCGGACAGCAGAGACAGGAGGATTGTGGCCAGCCCAGGCAAAAGTGCAAGACCCTATGTGAAATATAGCTAAAGCAAAAAAGAGATGGGGGTGTGGTTCAAGTGGTAGAACACTTGCCTAGCAAGTACGAAGCCCTGAGTCCAAACCTGGCTACCACAAAAAAAAAAAGCTCTTGGAAATTAAAAAATTGAGAAACTCAAAAGAAGAGTTGTAAAATAAAGGGAGGTTAGCAGACACACAGACAGGTGATATAGGAATTTTAGAAAGAAAAAGAAAATAGAGGGAGGAAATAATCAAGGCTATAACTCAAGAAAACTTCACATGCCTGAATAGCCTTTGTTTCCAGATTGAAAGGTGCAAAGTGCTTTGAACAACTGATTGAAATAAACACATACCAAGACACACATAAAAAACTTTCAGATGGACTGAGGATATGGTTCAGTGGTTGCATGAGCGAGGCCCTGGGTTTTATCTGAAGCACCAGAAAAAGAAAAAAAATATAAAAAAATTCAGAATATCAAGAATGAAGAAAAGATCCTCAAAGTTTCTGAAGGCGGGAAAGGGAGACATAGAGAGAAGTTTTGATTTAAAAAAAAAAAAGGACAAAGAATCATAATGGAACTGGGTGCTGGTGGGTCAAACCTTTAATCCTAGTTACTTGGAAAGATTATGGTGTGGTTTAAGGCCAACCCCAGGTAAAAAGTCCACAAGACTCCATCTCAACCAATAAAAAGGAGGGTATGATGCCATGCACCTGTTATACCAGCCATTTGGGAAGCAGAAATATGAGAATCGTGGTCCAGGGTGGCCAAGCATAAATGCAGGACTCTACTCGAAAAGTAACTGAAGTAAAAAGGGCTGGCAGAGTGGCTTAAGTGGTAAAGTGCCTGCCTAGCAAGTATAAGGTTCTGAGTTCAAAATCCAGTACCACCAAAAAAAAAAAAAAAAAAAAGATCCCCAATGGCATCTGACCTTCAAAAGTTGTACTGAATGTTACAAGATAATGGAACAATGCCTATATAATCAAGGGAGTATAACTTCCCACCAGAATATTATACTTAGTCAGTGTTAGGAATAAAGCATTCACAAAGGGTTTTAAACAGACTCTCAAATGTGCAAGCTCTCAAAATGTTTATTTCCCATGTACACTTTCTTAGAATAAGACTCGAAGGCTTACCATATAAAGAAGGCAAATCAAGAAAGAGGACAAGATCCAAGAAACAGGGATCCAACCCTAAAAGAGTTGCAGGAGCATCTCCTGCATGATGACATTGTAGGATGACCATTTTCAGCACCCAGACCGCAATAAAAGCAGATGCCATGGTGACAAAATTGATAGGCCATTTGGTTGCTGTGTCTGAACATATTGAGAGATTTAAGCAACTTTGGGTGAGTTTGGGAATATGGATAAGTACATAGATACTTAAGCAAATCAAGTAAATGTGACCATAATTAACTTGGGGTTGGGGCAGGGATAGAGAAGGCTTTGCAAGAAAGGAAAACTATGGCCACACAACTCTGCTGTGAATAATATTTACACAGATGTAATTACATAAGCAGTATTTTGGGTATGATGGAAGGTAGTGAGAACAGGCAGTGCATACATATGGTGTTTTGGAGGGTGTGAGGTGAAACAGGGCAAAGATACATATTGTATTTTATAATGGCAAATCAATAGATAATGCCTAGAGTAAAAAAATCAACAGTGGTTGTATAAGTGATAAAAGTGAATAAAAAGCTAAAGGGGTTTCAAAGTGGTTACCCAGTGAGAGTGGAAAATAGGAGGCAATGCAGTTTTTTTTTTTTATAAGCCTGTAGAATTATTGACTTTTTGATGATACTATAGATTGAACTCAGTACCTCCCACTTGCTAGGCAGGTATTCTACCACTTGAGTCACCCCCCTCCAGCCCTTTTTGTGTTGGTTATTTTTTTTTTTTTTTGAGCTAGGGTCTTGCTTTATGCCTGTGCTGGCCTGGAACACAATTCTCCTATTTGTGCTTCCCCACATAGCTGGGATGACAGGCCTGTGCTCAGCCATTGGTTGAGATAGTCTCTCAACTTTTTGCCTGGGCTGGCCTCCAGCCTCCATCCTCCTGATCTCCACCTCCCAAGTAGCTAGGAGTACAGTTTTGACCCACTGTTCCTGGCTTAACTATTTGACTTTTAAAACTGTATTTGTGTATATTTTTGGTAAAAATAAAACAACTTTTAAAAATACAAGCAATGTCTATAAAATAGAAATATTCAATGTTTTCTATTCTGCAAATGCAGGCTATATGAGGCCAATGTAAGAGTGAAATGCATGAAGAGGAATTACCAATTATGGAGAAGCTGAGGCTATAAGCAGAGATTTTTTTTTTAAAGGAGAATAAATGACAAAAACCAGAGAACTATGCTGTCATAATAAGAAGGTTAGTAAAATTTGGTTGAACTGCTTGTGTTGCAGAATAAGCTCTTGCTGATTACCACTAGGGCTGTACTAATTTGTTATAGCAGCAAAAGAAAATACAAGGATCTCCCCCCCCCCCATCAGTTGTACCACCCACTTAACTGTGAAGACCTCCTCACAATTTGAAAGACTATCTCCTAGGTTTTCCCTAGGAATATGGGCCTGCCTTCTGTCTGTCCAAACTAAACACACAGAAGAAGTTAGGTTAAAACAAAGCCATTGTAACAAAGAGACCTCTGAATGGCTTTAATGAGATAGAAGTTTATTTCACGTAAGAATCTGGCCAGTGTAAGTAGACAAGTGGGTTGTACTTCATGTGGCATACATGCTACATCTACTATCTTGCTTCACCTCCTTTAAGACTCTGTGCTCATCCTCAGCCAAGTGGAAACAATATCACTTCTGCATGAAGAGGGGGAGCAGAAGATACAGACATCACTTTTGTTCAAATTCCACTGGTCATTGGTGAGAACTTGGTGAACTGCAAGGGAGGCTGGGAAGTTTGCATAGCCAAAATTGTGTGTGTATGGACAAAAAGGACAATGGATTCAGGGGACAACTTGTGTCTGTTAAATGTATCAACACCTACTCTTTATTCTGGGACCTTCTCAGTCCAAGAAAGTCTCTTCCATTTGGCTCTAGGCTGCTATCCCCATATGTACCCACTACCCAGGGTCCAGATTATCTTTTGTGAGATGCTTATAATGAACCATAAATATTAAACACTGCCTTGTTCATAGATTCCAGGTTTTCCAGCCTTCTGGTAAACAAACAATGCTGCATGAAATTGTCTACTATGTAAGTTATTGCATAAATGCATAAGTGTCTGTGTAAGATAAAATTTCTAGATGTTGAACTACTGAGTCAAAGGGTATATGCCTTTACATCTGCTATGCCACTACCAAACTGTCCTCCAGAGATTTGCATCAATTTCAACTCCTACCAACAATGCAAAAAAGTGCCCATTTCCCCACATCCTTGCCAACAGAATGTGTTAGTGAAGTTTTGGCTTTTGCCAAATTGGTAGAAATGGCTTCTCAGTGTAGTTTTAAGCTGCTTTCCAACTGAGCAAAGATCTCCAGTTCCTCTCTCCAGTTTTTCAACCCAAGATACTATGAATAAGAATGTTTCAGATGCCAACACAGTATTTACTTTGAGTACAGATTTATCTTTTTTGTAGAACTTCTTTTTCATATTAGAATGGCTCAAATTCTGCATTTTTGAGTCAAATAATTTTGATGTTTGTGGTTTAAAAAATGCTTACAAGAGATGAAGACCATCTACGTGGTTTCTCATAGGATCAGGGGCCTATTTTAATTTCGTTATTGTAGCTCATGCAACTGGTGAATTGTTCACAGTGCTGTGAAAAATGTAGCTCTTTAAAATGAAGTACTGAACAATCTGGAACTAATATCTAGATCAGCATTGCCCAATAGAAATATAATGTAAGCCATAGATGCAACTTCTAGTAGCTAAGTCAGAAAAAGGTAAAAAAAGAAACAAGTGAAATAAATTTTAATAATACATTTTTAACATATCTAAACTATTATCCCTTTGACATGTAGTTGATATGAAAATATTAATGAGATATTTCCCATTCTTTCAAATCTGACATGTATTCTACACTTCTGGCCTATCTCAGTTCCTACTGGCTACATTTCAAGTACTTGGTAGCCACATGTGGTGGGTGATGTCTGCTGTACCAGCCAATGAAGAGCTAGATCATCTTCACATGGAAGTGTGTGAGGGGGTGGGAAGTGAAAGCAGGCAAAGGCTCTTGTTTTGTTTAAAATTCTATACAGCTACTAAGAGTAGAATATTCAATAAATATAATGAATAGTGTTTTGGACAAATGGCTTACCATATGGAAAAAATAAAATTGTGTCATATGCCATACATAAACATAAATTCCAGATGGATTAAGGAGCTAGTATTTTTTTAAAGAAGAAAAGTACAAAAATTATTCATGGTGAGATCCTTCTTCAGTAAGACACAAAATGTAGAAACTATAAGGGAAAAGATAAGAGTTATTCAAAATACAAATTTAAAATTTAAATTAAGCAAAATAATAAATAAAGTTAAATAACAAGGGACACAGTAAAAGAAAAAAATATCTATGAATCAATGAGCCAAACAACCCAACCAAAAAAACAGATAGAGGTTGTGGATGGACACTTTGAAATGTGAACTGAGTGGTGTACACTCTTCTGGAGGAGAAGATAAATATACAAGGTGTTTAAGCTCACTAGTAATAAAGACAATGTGGATTAAACAACTGTCAAAAACAAAACAGAAAATACTGATATATTACCTTTTATGCCCACTGGTGGAAATGCATATTGATGAAGTCTTTTGGAGGGCAACTCAGCATATTCTATCAAAATTAAAACCTAACTCCCTTTGACTCAGAGATTTCATTTCGTGGAATTTACCCTTTTAAAATATCTACCTATGTGCACAGAGAATATGTGTAAGGTTGTGAGGTCTATTTTTAGAACTAATAAAATATTTCAGAATCCATCTCTATCAAAAGAATTCTACGGAGGTTCTTCTGGATAGCCTGAGACTTTCAAGAGCTTAACTTATTTTGATCAGTTAAAAAGGTAAATCATGAGCCGGGTGCTGAGGCTCATGCCTATAATCCTAGCTACTCAGGAGGCAGAGATCAGGAGGACCTTGGTTGGAAGCCAGCTCTGGGCAAATAGTTCCTGAGACCCTATCTTAAAAATATCCAATGCAAAAGGGCTGGAGGAGTGGCTCAAGCAGTCAAGTGCCATTTCTTTTTTTTTTTTTTTTTTTAGAGTAAATTTTTTTTTCATTGATATTTCATTTAACGTAATTCCAAAGTAGGTCTGTGCTCTAAGATGAACAAAAGAACACACATCCTAAATCTCACCAAGAGATTTGTTTCAGTTGTTCTCAGCAGAGCATGGGCTTCAGGGCCCCCAGAGTTGACACCTTACATTTTACCCCTGGCGATTTTATCTGGTGATACAGAGAGAGGAGATGATGTCACACAAGAATCAAACCATATCAGGGGTCATTGAGGGCTCATGTTTGATACTAGCCATGAAGCTTTGTCTTCTTTTGTTTGTTTTTTGGTGGTCCTGGGGTTTAAAGTCAGGGCCTCATACTTGCAGGCAGATGCTCTACCACTTGAGCCACGCCCCCAGCCCTTACTTTTCTTAAGTAAAATGTCAGAATAAGTAAATGTGCTGCACTTCTTTCTCTAATACACTGATAATAGTGGAAGTTTGTAGATTTTTAATTCTTCATGAGTCCAAGCAGAGAAAGGACTACTATGGATGGGGTCTATTCAAAATATTAACTCCAAGTTTGACAATCATCAGCAAACTGGTGCCTGCAATTAAACCCGCAGGCATGAACTTTCCAGAGTTGTAGAATTGCATCCCCATAATGCCAGCCAAGGTCCCAGAAGCAGCTAGGAAAACCCACACGTTCCTGGGATGCTGAGACAGCTGGTAAGCACCCAGGCCTGCTAAGCCCCCAAAGAAGAGCCCAGCAGCCAAGGACGGCACACTACCTGCTTTTGCATAGCCAATAATCCCACCAGTAGCAACCAGTGCTGCATAGCCAAAGCCAAAATAATGGAAAGGCACTAGTGAGCCAGTGTCCTTCTGCATTGTTCTCTCACTTGGTCCAGACAAGAGACTACACCAGGCCTATACCTTTCTTGTGAAGGTCTAGGCCAGCAGTCTGGGGTGCACAAGACACAGAGCCAAGAAACCGAGGTCTTGATCAAGGTTTCCCCATTTCTTAAAAGAGAGTAAATAAAACACACATGTACACACACACAGAGTTGTGTTGAAATACATATGTCTCTAAGTAAATGACCAGAGAAGGGACTATAATAGCAAACACTATAGGGAAGGGAGATGAGGGTGTATGTGAAGCGTAATGCTCCTATTTTACTCCAGGTACTTTTTTGTTGCTTGGCTCTTTTACAATGCATATGTGTTAATATATTACTTGCTGACAGAGAGTGGCATTCTTCAATGATCCTTGCAAGGGAAGGAGCTATTTTCAGATCTTACAGCTACCCCTGTTGGTAACAGACCCTCCCCCGGCTCTGTGAGTTTATGGGCAGGGTGGGTGTTTATCCTTGTGTGCACCAGCCAAATACAATGAGCCTTTACCAGAGTCCATGTATGGAACACCTGTTACCCCCATAAGCTCACTCCCACACTGTCCTTGTACAGCCTACATCCACCTCCCCTGACCCCCTCATCTAAGGCTGACCATTTTTAGGAACAGTGAAGGAACAAGTCCTGACCATATTATTTTCTGGCCCTTCTCAAAAATGTCTCCTGGAAGAGAAGAATAAGGTCAACCACTGTGAGAAGAAAAACCAACAGTGGGGGTAGAGTGAAGAGTGTGGTCATTACTATGGCCTTCATCTCCCCCCAGGCGGAGAAACCTGAGGAGACTGAGGTCAGGGCTTCCCAGCATTTTCAAGCTGAGGCTTATTGAGCAACGTCAAAAGTTGCCACCCACACCTTTGCAGGGAGGGAGGAGACTTCCTCTTTAGGGATAATTTCAGTGGTATGAAGACTTTGTGAGACTAGGTGCCCTTGAGAAAAAAGGAGAGAGACCCTGGGAGCAGGTTCTTTCCCTGATGGTTTAGTAGACGCTTGCAATTTTAATCTCATTCAGAAGTTAACATGTGAATATACTGTGAAGGAGGTGAGAAATGAAGCCACGTGGATGTCAAAGGGAAGAACATTCCAGGCACAGGCCCCAAGTAGGACTCTGGTGCACTGAAAGAACAGCTAGGAAGCCACTGTGGCTGAAGCTGAATGAGAAGGAAGAGAGCAGGAAACAATGCTAGAAGGGAAGTCAGGAAGAGTTTGAGAACTGCCCTGACTCCTTTTAAGAACTTTGCCTTGTAGTCTAGATGAGTTGGGGAGTCGTTGACAGTCTGAAAACCAGTGAATGACATGACCAGACTGATGTTTCACAGGCGGGTTCTGGCTGCTGGCTGAGAACAGGCTGAAGGCCTAAGGGAGAAGGCAGGTGGGCCAGGAAAGAGGCACCTACAACAGACCAAAGAAAAGGTAAGAGTTGAACTTTTCTTAACGGGGCAACCAGCATCAGAATCACCTGGAGGCTTGTGAAGGCATACATTTCTCCCTTCCTGCCCTAGCTGCTCCCTCTGTGGGGCCCAAGAATTTGCATTTCTAAAATTCCCAAATGATAATGATTCTGTTGGTCTGGGAATCACACTTTGAGAAACACTAGCTTTTCCCTCACAGCACTAATAAAAACATGCAATAAACGGTTGTTGCTCGGATGTCCTCTAGGAAGCTCCTTGCTCACTTGTCCCCAGTGCTTAGTGTGACACCTGGCACGAATGTGTATTGAGCTCAGGCTGTGGGGCAGGCACTATGTCAGTGAATGACATTCTCAAGCATCCCTGGTCTGAACTGTTTGGAGGTAATTGGTTCATAGGAAGTGGTCATTGGAGGGAAAGGATTCTTAATGACAGCAATAATAACAGGTGTGACACCTACTAGTGTCTGCCCAGGTGTTTTATTTATAGCTTCGCCAATTAAAAGTCCTGCAAGTCAGGCCTTAGCACCGCTGGTTTATGAATGAGAAAACCAACGCTTGGAGAGTTTAAGTAATTTTCCCAAGGTCACACCATTAATAAACACTAGAACCTAGACAGGCCTGACTGACAGCTCTGTGCTCTTTATATCAAACTGCCTCAAGAAGCCACTGGCAAAACGAGATCTAAAAGTGTTAAAGGACATTTACAAGACAGGAGCTCCACACTTGGGGACTATTAGCCTGTTTCAAAAATTCAGTGTACATACCATTCTTTAAAAAACGTTCACACAGCATGTTCCTGGCCTCAAGTCCTTCCTGGCAAAGCCCTGGCTCCCTATGTAGAAGTGTCCTCCACAATAAAATTGTTTTTTCTGACTTTTGTGGCTTTGATTAATTCTCCTATGGCACATTTTTCTTTAGCCCTCACCAGCCTCCTTTGCCTCCTTTGGTGGGATGACAGGCACAGTATTCTGTGCTGGGGAGTTGAAGCTCAACAAAGGCAGGCCAGCTGATTCTAAAAGAAAACCAAGCTCCAGGACTTTGCTCATTAGCCTCTCTTTGCCTACTCTATTCTAGAGGATAAAAATAGCAGCCTCTTGGGCCTCACTGCAGATGGAACAACTGTGCACTGAAGCTGGGGCAGGGGAGAACACAGCTGCTCTCCAGAGGCAGTTGAGGTGGGAGTCTTGGGGTCAGGGCATGGACCTCCCCACAGGAACAAAGTGACCCAGGCCAGGCAGGGCCAAGGAAGGACACTTGGGAGGCTCCCTGACTGAGGGGCACCTGGAGCAAGTTTGATTGCTATAGTGGGCGGTTCACAAAAATAATTCACCAGCAGCTCAGACCTATATCCGTGATTCTTAACCTCTTTGGAGAGACAGGAGAAATGATGAAATGCATGTACCACATCTCTGTGTTCTCAAGCATACACGCATACACACAGGCAGATGTACACAGACACCAGCACACATCGACACATATACTTTTGCACACTCTTTTTTTTAATTGGGGGGCTGTTGACACCTGGCATGAACCACAGATTAATAACCCCAGATATAGGTTGATTATAGCTATGCAAATGAGTATAAGAAATAAAAATTTTGACTAGGACTGTTTGGGAAGCGGGGAGGGCAAAGGAGAGGATGATGGGGGGAGATTATGATCAAAGTACTTTGTATGTATATATGAAAATATAATAATGAAGCCCATTAAAATAGGTTTTAAAAGGGGGAAAGAAAGAGCAACAGAGGGGGGTGAATTCCATCAAAGTATGCATGTATGGAAATGTCACAATGAAACCCCTTTGTACAATACACACTAATGATACTAAATGGTAGTGACAAACTGACAAAAAAATAAAAATTTGTAACGTGTGAAAACAAGCTTTCTGGAAATTAAGTGTATAAAGTCTAACCTCACGAGAACAGACATGGAAATGTGGAAGCTGACCTCCGACAGTGGGATAAGGGTTATTTCTACTTATCTGCACGTTCTCACTAAACAAAAAAAAGCATGTTTCTATTTCGCAATCAGGCATTTCCGTGGACCTGGGGCGCCCACGCGGCCGCAGTCGGCCTTCCTGGACTCTCCAACGTGGAAGGAGGCTCACAGACAATGGACAAGCAAGCATGCGAATCGGCGACAACGCGAGGCCGGGACCAGCTCTTTTGGAGAGGGCTCCCCGCGAGACCTTCGCCCAGCCAGGGCGCTTTAAACCCGGGGGCTCCGGGCCCAGTCCGTCGAGCTCTGGGCGTGCGGCGCGTGCGTGCGCGTTCCCAGGACGGCGGCGCCGCGCACGCGCGCGCCCCCGCGGACAATCCCCTCCCCGCAGTGGACGATGCCGCCGAGGAGGAGGAGGAGGAGGAGGAGAAGGCGGCGGCGGGGGCGTGCTCCGGCGGTCTGAAGCGGCGGCTGGCTGCCACGGGCCGGCGGCGCGATGAGCTGGGCGGCCGCCCCCGGCTCGGGGCTGTGAGGGGCTCGGAGCCGGGGGTGGGCGGCGGCGGCTCGGCGGGCGGCCGACGCTCCTTCTGGGCGGCGGCAGCCATGCGCGGGGCGGTGCGGCCGGAGCAACCGGGCTGGGGGCGCCTCCCGGGGGCCCGCGGCCTGAGCGTCCCGCCGCCGCCGCCGCTGCTGCTCCTGCTTGTGCTGCTGCTGCTGCCCGCGCCCGGCACCGCCGCCGCCCGGGCCCCGCGGCTCCCGGCGCTGCCTCCCGCGTCCGCGGGGCCCAGCGTGAGCCTCTACCTGAGCGAGGACGAGGTGCGCCGGCTGATCGGTGAGTGGGGCCGCCGGGCCGGGGCGGGCACATCGGGCTGACCGCGCTGCTTCCGGTCCCCTCCCTGCGCCCTGGGGTCGCCTTGGGCCTTGGCCTCTGTCTGCAGTGCTGGCCGGGAGGTGTGGTCCCGGTCCCGGGTCAGCCACTGGGTTATCCTCCCTTCGCCCTGCGCACCCCTCGACCGCCGCGAGAGACCCGGATCCAGCCCCTTCCATCTTCCCAAAGCCCGCGGATCTCCGGGTCCCAGCCGCGGACCGCTTTCCTTCCCTTCCGCACCAAGTTTGTCCGACCCTCCGTTGTGCGCGTCACTTTAGGACCCAGCAGTTTGGATATTTGGAAGTTCGCGTTTTAGACTAAATTGGCAAACTCTTGGTTGTGGTTTTCATACCCCACTAGGCCACGCTGCTGTGTTAATAGTTTCTGGCTCCATACTTTTTCAAAAAAAAAAAAATTGAGAGAGGGGTAAGGTTATAAGGGCATTAAATGTTTGTGCAATCTCCAGATCTTGGAGCCAGTAATCATATTTTTGAATAGTGAACGGATCGCCAGGTAGCAGATCTTTTAGCTTCTGCAGAACCTTTTTGGTGTTTTGTTGGGTTCGTTGGAATTTGGATTGATCCTGCATTTTCACGCCACTCGCCTGTTTTGAATACCTTGAAGGGAAAGGAGAACTTGGCTTTGGGTCACTTGGTGGTTCTGTTTATCTGTTTGGTTTTGTCGTTTGGAGATTTAATTTGGAAAATGATGCTGCTCTCCATTTGGAACTTGAAGTAAGGACCGGCCCCCAAAAGGAAGTCTTTGATAGTTGCAGGCACATAGATGTTGGATTTTTTTGTATATTATGACAGCCCCTTCATTTCGTCTCAGGGTGTGGTGTTTGAGGGGAAAAGTTATTCTCTTAAACATCCATTATCTTAGTTTTATTTTAGTTTAAAAAAAAATTGGCAGTACTGGGGTTTGAACTCAGGGCCTCACGCTTGCTAGGCAGGCACTCTGCCACTTTGAGCCACTCCCCCAACCCTTAGTTTTTTTTTAAGGATGGAGGATCTTGAGGTCTGAGATCAACTCAGTGTTGAAATGAAATTGCTTTTAGCAGACTGTTTAGACATCGTTACATGAATGGATTTGTAGTCTTTAACCAGAGAAGAATTCTGTGTTTTTGTAATGTGCCCTTCTAAATCCTGTTTAAAGTCTAGCTGAATTAGCTGAATTTAGTCTGACGGAATTGAAGCTGAAAATGGAGTTAGTCCTGGAACATAGACTAAAGCTTAGGAAAAATAACAAATGGGTATAAATCAGTTCATATTATAGTAACTAGAATACTGATGTATTATGCATGCTTTTGTAAGGGTTTTTTGGTTAAAGGAATTTATATAATTTGTGACTGCTTACATATGTTTCTTCTCCCTTCTCAGCTAAGGGTGGTGATAGGGAATAGAAGACGGAGGATGGTATTAGTTTAGTCTTGTGTGTACCTGCCCCTACTGCTTTACATGTGTTACTTCTTTCTGATTTTCTGGTGATCCAGGTCTCATTATTCCCATTTTCTTTTTTTATTATTTATTCCCATTTTAGATATGAAAAAAGAGAAGCTTTAAGTAACTTGCTCAAGGTCACATAGTTTATATATATGTATATGAAATGTATATACAAATGAAAGTGTTAACATAGGCTGCTAACCAAGTTTTATTGAATGAATGAAGATATTGTGCATGTGGAAGTTTGATTATGGCACGGTGGAAAAGAAACCACTTGAAGTGATGTCTTTGTAAACCAGGAACTAATTTTTGTATCAGTGTTTGTAGCAAGGAAGATTCTGATTGATGAGTACATCCAGTGTGTGCCCAGCAATGGGCTGTGTGGGAATGGCAGCGGGAGCATTGCCTCCCTGAGCTTCTTCACCCAGCTCTGGGGTAAGAGGAACCCCTAGCAGTATTTTCTGTAATGCACATGAGTGGGTCTGTTATAGTGGGTCTTGAAGATTGTCCATCTTGCCAGATCCAGTTCCTTTCTTTCCATCTCTCTAATCCAGTCTACCTTTAAAAGACTCCCTGGCTCCCTCTGCACTGGGAAGAGCAAGTGGTGAGATTATACACAGACATGCCTCCTGAGAGTACTCAATGTGGTTTTCCGTGGAAACTATTATGGTGCTTAAGACTACTTGAAATACTAGGTTTGTACCATATTTTTTAATCCCTATGGGTAAAATGCCTTCTGAAAACTGGTACAAAAATTAACCATATTATAATATTTTTAAGACAATGAGTTTAGAATTCCAAGTAAGAAACTTATTATAAATTAAGTTGTAGTGACTGCTTTATACAGTGAACAAAACTGATTATATAGAGTAAGTTGTTTTAATCTAGTTAATATGTGGCACATTAAAAAAAAAGTAGCACTAAAAGGCTTAAAACAAACAAAAATGGTATCGTGCTTTTGGCCTTTATACATTATACTCTACTTTCCAGGGGTCACTGCTGTTTCAACACGTTCTTCTGTTTATTTTTTCCTGTTTTTCTTATTTCTAAACCAGTGTAGAGTTAGCATTTGACTTCCTAGTATCATAACTGAATTGTTGCCCTGTTTTTAATGCCTAAACTCTAGTGTATTTGCTGTAAAATCAGTATTCACATTATTGTGTGCAAAGATACTGCTTACTTCTAAATTAAATAGGGACCTATGATTGTTTTTTTCCTACACATTTTTGTTTTTCCCAGAGCAAATAATTTTGTGTTAAACTTTCTGTAGTTTTCTTTGTATATATGAACATATTTCCTCATTTACTTCAAGAAACATGGTAAGTGCCTTTTGATTTTTTTTTTTTTTTCCCCAGGTGGCATATCAAGTCATCTGATTGTTTCATGGGCTTTCTTCTTAGAGACTTTTTTTTTTTTTTTTTTTTTTGTACTGGGGTTTGAACTCAGGGCCTCATGCTTGCTAGGTATGTGCTGTACTGCTTGAGCCACTCCACCAGCCCTCATGTTTTAAAATTTTTACAATCCCTTTTTGTTCTTGGCTTCTATTTTATTATATCTTATTTTATGGGTATATTATTTTCATTTATCTCTTAGGTGTCTTTATGTTTAATATATTTTTGGTATTTCTCCTGCTTTCTTCTGTGTGGCTGTTCATTTTAGGATTCTTTTCTATATTTATGTAGGTCACAAAAACCTGGTGGTCCTTGGCTATAAATAATGAAGAAAGATGTTGAGAAGTCGATAGGAAGAAGAGAGCACATGTATGCTGGTGGTCTGGTGACTTTCTATGGATTGTGGGCAGACTTTTCATTGGAAATCTGCTCCAGATATCAGTCTCTTGGAGTCTTCTTTGGTACTGCTCAGTCAGTGTCTGAGAAGAAATCTCCAGAAACTCCCAACCTTTGGTGTGCTTGGTCATATACTGGCTACCAGGGTTTGGGTAACCTGATCGGAAGAGGAATGGAGGGCAGTAACCTTCTGGCTGTAGAGTGACAGTTTTCCTGCCTCTGACCCAAATTCCCCAGAAAAAACTTGAGGTCTCCTGCTGAACCTGGGTGTCCAGCTGCCTTGAATACTTGCCTAGCAGCTCACCTTGTCAGGCCTGAGCTTCAGATCAGCCTGTGATGCCTCCTTGACACCTCTGGGGCTGAACCTCTCAGGGTTCTGAGGGGCAGTGATTATTCCTAACTGCTTCCCATCTTACAAAAGTCTGTTGAAGCATTTGTTCTGTTGTCTTTCCCTTTCTGTTTGTCCTGTTATTTAATGTCTTTGTGATTCCTTTCTGTCATTTCAGAAGAGTTATGGATACAAGCTGGGGATAAAGGCTTGGCCACTCTGTGATGTGTAAATGACAGTTAAGCTTGAGCTTTAGCTTCTGATGATTTAAAGGGGCAGTTTTTCTGTAAGGACAGTTTTAAGAGAGTAACTGGTGGTTTCGTTGGTAGTGGACAGAGTAGCAGTGCTTTGCCTGTGGCAAGCACAAAAGTGGTCCTTGTGTTAGGTATGTATTTCCATTTTATACGTGAGTGTCTTGGGTTGCTAAAACAAAATATAAACAGGTTGCTTTACAAACAAAAGAATTTATTTCTCACAGTTCTGGAAGCTGGGAGATCCAGATTAGAACACTGTGGGTTTGGTATTTGGTGAGGGCCTGCTTTCTGGTGCACGGACAGCCCCTGTGCTATGTGCTCACGTTGTGGAATGGGCCTTTCATACAAGGGCATTTACTAAACCCATTCATGAAGATTTTGTCCTTATTACCTAATCACCTCCCAAAAGATCCTGCCTACTTGTGCCATCACCGAGATTAAGATTTCAAGATAAGACTTTGGGGAAGACATAAAGATTTAGACCATAGCACTGAGGAAACAGACTTGGGGTAAGTCTATACCTAGCTCAGTTCCTTGGTATTGAGGCATGCAGTCCTGATGGAAGCCCATCTGTTCTGAAGACTCCCAAAGCTTCCAGAGCTTTTTATCTCTGTGTGGCTTTCCTGTGTCCCCAGGTCCTATTTCTTTGCGCTCTTTTACTGTCCTTAACAGACTGCAGTGTAGGCACCCATTTCCTCATTCTAATGGTGTAGACCTTGATGTGGGGGGGTCTTTGGAACAGTGAGTAGAGGGCCAGGCTTTGACTCAATCCTGTTTGAATCTGGGATCCATACTATCTTTTTGTCAACTCTGGAGTAGCTGCAGTTAACAAAATACTCAAGGAGTAGAATCTGTAAGCCTGCTGCCACATGTGCTTGTTTGTGGTCTTGATTATTATCTATGTACTCCCATGTTTGCTATGATAGTAGTGAACTCCATATTGGCAGAGCAGTGCCAAGGTTAGGGAATAAAATGCTGGTGGGTGGGAGGTATGGTATAAGCTTGTTATGATGACAGTGATGGTGGTGATAGGAATTTGTGGTTTCTAGGGGTCAAGATTTCTGGAAGTAGACTGTCTCTCCCACTAGTCAGAAATTCACTTTGGATAGCTTGAATCTTCTTTCAGAATAAATGCCTTCTGGAACAGTTAGCTTGTTCACATCTTATTTAAAATCATTCTAAGCTAGTTTAGCTTGTTGCTCTCCAAAGCAGTCTGGACAAATAAAATTTAAAGCCAAAGCAAGTCTCATATAGTGTGGTAAAAAATGGTGATTAAAAATACTAGATTCCTCAAGAAGCTGAGAATTTTGTAAGGAGACTGTAAGTATCTATGATTATAACACTGAAATAAGAGTAATATTGCTGATTGATACAAGTTACAGTAGTGATTACTTTTTGACTGTGATTCATATAAATAAATTATTATAGGCATGATTGTCTTTTAATGTGATTGATGTAAGTATTTTTGTAGGAGTGATTACTTTTGAGAGTGAAGAGAGGCTTAGAGATTTAGAGAAGATGTCCCAGAAAAGAAAACATTTGTGTCTGAACTTGAAGGATGAGCTGAACAGACAGAAGAGAGGACTGCTTCAGGCCAGGCAGAGAAGATGTCATGAACAAAAGCATAGAAGTATGACAGTAAATGTGTATAAAGCCAAGGAGTAGACCAAGATGGGAAAAAATAGCAAAGCCAGGGAGTGGCAGACTATAAACCTGAGAGGTAGGTTGAGATTGGATTAGGAATTTGAACTTTATCTTGCAAGGGAGGAGAGGCTGTTGAAGAATTTACAAAAGGGAAGTACATAGTCAGGACTGGGTTATAGAACAGATAACTTTGGCCCCAGTGAAAGGGTGTCCTAGAGACTCTAAAGCTGGCCCTGGCAAGTAGTATTCAGCCTTGAGACCAGTGGGATCAGTTGGGGCAGTTGAAGAGGTGGGGTGGATAGGTGAGGAATTTGCAGACTTACTAGAGGAGGCTAAAGAAATAGGCAAAGGGGTGGAGATGGGGGGGTAAGTCCCAGGAATTAAGATTTCAGATTTGGGCTTTGGTTTGAGCCAAAGGACCCTCTCCTTCTGGGAGAAGTGATTGAGGGAAGGAAAAATGAAATGAACCATGTGTTGCTCCCTTCCTCTCTCCTCTCTCCACTTATATCTCAGGCCAAATGCCTGGGAAGGGTATCTTCTCTGCTGATAGGATTGGCATAACCTGCCAAGGGTCCTGATACTGGGATCCTGGAGGTGTAGGCAGGGGCTGGGGAGGCATTGGTGGAAAGGGTTAGCACCCTGCAGCAAGCCGTAACCCTGGGTATTTTGGGTAGGATTGGTGGTATTGACACAGCTTTAATTTGAGCCCATGTGTTCTTCATTGGGAGAGCAAGGCTGAGACATTGTGCAATTGTGGGTTTGAGGTTATTTTTTTTTTCTACACATGTGGGGGAAAATTCTGTCCAATTATGGCTAAACTTGTACCCTGTGAGTCACATCCTGAGTTAATGAGTTAGTTCTGAAGGTGCTGCTTGAAATGCTGCTTGGGTTTTAAGGATCACTTTAGCAACAATTGAAACATGCATATTTATTCAAGCACTCTTGAATTGAGAAGTTCCACAGCATTACTTTTGGGGTTTTGATGCAGTTATGCCAGTGTTCTGAAAAATCTTGTGAGTTGTACATCCTAAGACATAACTAAAACTTGTACATGAAACAGAACCTTGGCTATATTAAAAGTATACTGTTTTGTGTTTTCCTTGGTTGACGTAAATATTTTCTAATCGCGATGTTATTAAACATCTCTCATTGTGTAGGATCTCTTAAAAGTGGTATGTGCCAAAACAAATATTGAGTACATTGCTGAGGTACCTAGTAAACACTTCCATTTTGCTGTTCCAGCAATGACAATATTGAGTGAATTTCATATTCATTCTTACATAAATTTTAAGCCAGACTTTGAAAACACATGTCTCTAGTTAGGTGTCACCTGTAATTTAGAGAGAAGGAAGAGTAACATCTTTCTGTATGCTAGGTATTTCTATGTGTTCTCATAAATAACTGTAGGAAGTAGGTGGCATGGACTTTGTTTTCTAAATAGATAAAACCAAGGCTTTGAAAAATGACAGGATTTGCTAGAGGTCTCAGGTGTATGGGGCTATGTGACTGCGAAGTGTATGCTGTCTCCACTGTGCTGTCTCTCAGGATTAGCAGGATGCTTAGTGTTTAACCAGAATTATGTGAGGAGCCGAAACCAAATGCAGATTCCTAGATATACCCTGAGCAGTTCGTTTAGTTGATTTACATGGGGGTCACTAAATTAGCCTTTTGGCTTTTTAATGCCATGCTTAATTGATTATAAAATGTACAGTTTTCCCACATCTGAACATCCCTGATAAAGGAATCATTTTATCACTGGGGAGTCATCAGTTAATTGACTGCTTTTTTTCCCTAGTGGCACAAGAGTGATACACTTTAGGTAAAATGAAATATATCATCAAAAGGTAGTATTGTAACAGGAACATAGACATAACTTGCCATCTTTGTATTTATGTGTGTGTGTGTGTGTGTGTGTATGTGTGTATGCCTGGCACAACTGTCTTTCAGAACTGTAAAGCTCCCTGGAAGTATTTGTTATTTGTTGGTGTTAGTGATTGTGTAGTAATGTTCTTATAAGGAGATCCTCTGATGGGGTAAGATACCGTCATTAGGTTAACAGCTCTGGCAGTTCACTTTTCAGCTATGGCATTGCTGTCAAAGAGAAGTGTCAATGGTTCTCAGTCTTTTTTTGTGACAGCCTTGGGCCTTTTCCATAGACAAAGGTATGCCTTGCCTCACATACTAAGTTTTGCACACTATAAGCAAAAGTTCTTAGATTTTGGGGGCCTTGTAAGGATCCTGCTGGAAAGTTTCTGGTTTATCTGAGTCCCACAAAAGCTACCATCTGTCATATTTTGTGTTGTGACCTATGTGAAATTACAAAAATTTGTGTTCATTAAGAATTCACTCTGGCCAGGAACTGTGGCTCGTGTCTATAATGTCTGTTACTCCAGAGGTGGAGATTAGGAGATTTGCAGTTCCAGAGTAGCTCAGGCAAAAAGTTAGTGAGACCCCCATCTCAATGAAAAAGCTGAGAGTGGTTTTGAGCTCCTGTCATCCCATCTACTCAGGAAATATAAATAGAAGGACCACAAACACAAAACCAAACCAAACCAAACCAAACCAAACCGTGAGATCCTACTTGAAAAAAAAAAAAAAAAACTAAAGCAAAAAAAAGGGGTGGGGCTTGGCTCAAGCAATATAGTGTCTTCCTAGTAAGTCTGAGGCCTTGAGTTCATTCCCCAGTACTGCCAAGAAGAAAACAACAACAAAAGAATTCATTAAAAAATAATTCACTGTTACAATGTTATATGGGTTTTGACAGATGGCATAGTGTTCTCTATCTACCATAGTATAATACGGAGTAGTTTTACCTCCCTAAAAAGCCAGTGAAGGAGGCATTTATATTTATATATACCCCCCTTTATATTTTAAATAAGTGTGTTTTTAAAAATGCATGCATTGTTGGGGTTGGAGCTCAGTGGTAGAGCACTTGCCTAGTATGCATGAGGCCCTGGGTTCAAGCCCCAGCATGGGGCAGAGGGATAAAATGTATTATAGAAAATTTCCAGGATTCAAAAGTAGACAGAATAGTATAATGATTCTTTATGTATCCATTATTCAGCTTCAACGATGATCATCTCAAGGCCAATTTTGCTTCATCTATACTACCCCCCCACTCACTGTATTCACTCTCCCTTCCCAGCTTACATTATTTTGAGCAAACTCAGACGTAAAATTTCATAAAAGATATTTCTGTATCTATATCTAAAGATATATTTGTCTTAAAGATAAGTACTTGTAAAAATATTTACAATAACCATTATTGTACCTAAGAAATAAAGAATGATATTAAGCTGAGATTTCCTTTTTTTTTCCAGGCAGGTGCTTTTTGCCACTTGAGTCACTCCACCAGACCAAGATTTTCCTGATTTATAAATAAGTGTGTATTCAGAGAGTCTTATCTGCCATCTGATCCTCTTATTCCTGTCCCCCACTGTACTACCTGTTTAGTTTCGTTGGTGCCAAAGTCTTTCTCACCTGCATTAGATGCCTACTCTGCCTCACATGGCTGGAGCATTCTAGATCTCAGCTTAAACTGTCACCTTCTCAGAGAGCTTTGTCTTTTTAGGGTTAATGTTACCACTGTGTTTTGTGACCTTTAAGTATCTAGCACATTTTTGGTTGCATGTGCCTCCCCCATAGGAAAGTTATTCTGTTTGAGTAGAGACCTCTTATGTTGTTCCACTCTGTATCTCTAGCAACCTCAAACAGTATCTGGCATGTAGTAAGTGTTCAGTAAAAGTTCAGGATACATTTTGTTTTGATACACCAGCCTGTGCCTTACTGTGCCCATCACCCTGCTGATCATTTCCCATTGTTTTCTAAGGTAACAAAGGGGAAATTGGACTGAATTGACACTTACTGCTGAAAGTTTACATACATTAGTTTTTGATAGCTTATTTTCTTTGAAGTTGCCTAGTTATCCCAAGTCTCTGTTGTATTACAACTTCACCTCCCTGTAAGGTATGGCCCATGTTGGCGTCCACAGCTCCGTACCCTGTGTAAGCTGACTTGTGTTATTCTACCCATCGCAATTTCTCTCTCCTCTGCTACACTGAGGCCAGTATGTGTCATGGCCTGACACATAGAAATCTCTCAGTAGACTGTGGTTCACACTACAGCTAAAGAAGGTGAAGTATTCTGATGAAAACTTTCTCAAAGCTGGGAAATAAATTTTTTTTTTTCTGAAATACCTACCCTCTGTTAATCTTATGCAGTGTATTTTTTGTCTAGTACATTGTAGTTTTCATTTCTAGAAAATTGGTTTGGGTCTTTTTGTATCTTCTACGTTTCTCCTTAACTTTTTGACCAGGTGGAGTCCATCTTAGTTTTTTCAGTTGATTTATCTGTATGTGTTTTTCTTGTTTCTTTGTAATTCTTTGCATTCTGGTTTTTACCTTTCTGGGTGGTAAGTATTTTTATATTCTTGTAAATGTTCTTGAGTTTTGTTCTGGGATGCACTTGGAAACAGTGTGAGCCATTCAGGTCTTGCTGTTGAGACTTGTTGGATGGTGTGCACATGTGTGTAAGTGGAAAAATGAGACCTGTTAAAATTATTCCAGGAATGGGGAGGGGGGGCGGGGAATAAAGGAGAATGATGGAGAGGCTGAATTCAACTATGATACATTGTAAGAACTTTTGTAAATGTCACAATGTACCCTCAGTATAATAATAAATTTTTTAAAAAAAATGAACAAATCAATGATGAATAAGGTAATTTATTCAGTAATAGTCTTACATCAAAGGAAAAAAAAAAGGCTTGTTGTATGGGACAGGAACAGTGCTCAGTATAGCTCTAATTAGTCCCACTACTGAGTTAAGACCCTCCTGTGTGCTTTCCCTGATGGACTGTGAAGCATGAGGTCCAGTCTGACTGGTGGAAATGACTCCACATTCTAAGTGCTACATACTTACTGTTCGCTTTTTGCTTCCTCTGACCTTGTGTAGTTTCCTTACATGAATGCTCTGTTCAGTTCTCAGCTGAATACTGGAGGGTACCCCTCTGCAGAGCTTGGATTTCTCTCTCCACTTAGCTCTCCTTTCTGGTAATTCGTTCTGTATACTCTAGCTGTGTTCATGTTTCTGGACTTTACTTTTGTCTTCTCAAAGTTATAGAACTTACCTAGGGGCTCCTCTCTTTCAAGGATCACTATTTGTTGGCTGTTGCTCAGTGTTTGGTGTTTTTTTTTTTTTTTTCTTTTTCCTTTTTTGTTTGATGATGCTTAGTGTCTTAAACTGGTGTTTCCATATATTTTGTCTGTTTTTTGGTTATTTCGAATGAGAGGGTTAATCTGGTCCTTATTATTCTAGCTTGTACATAGAAGCCAAAATGATTGAGAATTGTATTTATATTGTTTGTGTCTTCCCTAAAGTTGTTTAATTCCTTAAAATATTTATTAAAGGAGAAAATTTAGTACAATTCAAAGAAACTATGTTTAATATTTGTATATGTATGTAGGTATGTAGTAGATAATATTGTGTGGGAGGGTATTGGATTTGGAATTTGCATATTTGAGTTTTATTTCCAAGCCCTCCTTCTGCTATTTGTGGGTACGCATGCGATTAGTGTTTCGGTGTGCCCTGCAGCAGATATGGAAATGGGATGCTCATGAATGTGCAACAGGAGTGCTGTTAGCACAGATACTATTATGTATACCTATGAAAATGCTGCATAATCCTCAAAGCAATTTATATTAGTCAGTGGTGGGCATTTGCATGTTTTGGAATTAAAAATCAATATCCAAAATATTTCAGGCTGCCTCCTTTCAAACTGAGACTGTCTTCCACTAAGGCAAGCCAGGCCTCACACCCTTTTGGTCCTGAGACAGTGCTTGGCAGTCAGCTGCAAGGAGACATGTAAGGGAATATCCTGAACCCCCTTAGGAAAAGCTGGGCACCTGTAGACCCTGAGTACCTTTCCTGGTTTTGCGACTTCAGGAAGAAAATGTGCTCTGTGGTCAAAACCAATAGCTCACTCATAAACAGTCCACTGGAGTGGCCATTATTTGGCACTACTTTAATAGACTAAGCCATAGAATATTAGACATCATCAGGATTTAGGTATCATTTGGTTCTTTGTCAAAGCAACACGTATTCAATTATTTATTGTGTATACAAGACCTTATTTTAGGAACATGGGACATACTTTTGGTGAATAAGACAGATAAAGGTGCCTGCCCTCACGGAACTAACTTGGTAGAGAGCTGGCTAAGTGATTTGCCTTACGAAAAAAATTCAGGTAGCTTTGGAAAGTATTCCCAAGATAGTACTCTGCTATCCTGTTGCCGCCAGTAGAAACACAAGGGATGTGCTTTGAGTCACACCTGCCAACTCCATGGTCCTGACCACCTCTAAGGCTGAGGCAAAGTGTGCTTCTCTTAGGTGGTGGTCATGAAAGAAGTCAATGATTATGCTGTCAGACTGTTACAGAGCTGTACCTGTGGTACATGTGTCAGCTAGTCAAATCATTTTCTTCTTTTAGGTCAGGGACCAATTATTGTTCAGTGTATCTTCTACATAGCTGGAAAATTCTGATTCTAGGGCTGAGCATGGTTTGTATTTTATGTTTCAGTCTGATTGTATATCTGCTACTGTTCTTGGATAGGATTTGGGGAGTACCTTTTAACATCTTTGGGGGGAAATTCTTCTGTAAAGTTTTGTTTGATGATACGTACATAGTCATTGGATGTGAAATCTTATTCTCCATCCTGCATTGTTGTCTAAGCTCTCTTTAGAAATTCTTTGCCATCTGCTACAGTATTATCAGTTGGGGGAAGGTGACACACAGAGCATACATTTGAGTTATCCACTTGAAATTCAGTGACTATACTGTTTTCTTCTTCCAAAGGTACTAGAAAAGCAAACCTGAGCACAGCTGTAGCTTTGGGTTTTCATTTTCAGGGATCACAGAATTACTATGAAAATTAAGTTCTGATGCAATCTCTGGAGGATGGTGAAGAGGAAACACTTAGTAAGTGATCTTTTTGTAGGTTGGTCTCTTAAAAAGTATTGCCAAGCTAGGCATTGGTAGCTCACCCCTGTAATCCTAGCTACTTAGGAGGCTTAGATTAGGAGGATCATGGTTCAAGGCCACCCTAGGCAAACAGTTTGTGAGACCTTTAAAATAAGTAGAGCAAAATGGGCTGGAGGTGGGGCTCAAGTGGTACAATACCTGCTTTGCAAGTGCAAAGCCCTGAGTTCAAACCTCAGTCTCACCAAAAACAGTAATACCAAATAATAGCTAGAATTCCTGTGGATTGTTTCTCAGTGAGCTATTGGTTTTGACCACAGAGTATATTTTCTTTCTGAAGTCTCAAAGCTAGGAAAGGTGTTCAGGGACTGCAGGTGCCTGATTCTTCCTCAGGATCAAGATTCCCTTCTATGTCTCTTGCGTGTGATTGCCAGGGGCTGTCTCAGGACCAAAAGGGTGGGGTGGCCTGCCTTGTTTTAGTGGAGGCCAGTCTTAGTCTGAAAGAAGGCAGCCAGAAACAAAAGTGGTGGAGAGTGGGGAAATACTGATATGTCTTCTGTTGTTGCTTTGTGTGTTCTTTCTCTTAAAAACTTTTTAAGTTCTCGTATTCTCTGTATGCAAATAAACACTTGCAATTCAGTTCTGTCAAGACATTTAAAGTTGATGGAGAACCTTACATATGAGCCATGTATGTGACCGTATGAATATATTTGAGAAAAATACTGAATGTAGCAGAATAGTACATGAAAAAAATCTTACTTAATCTGTAAGATTATTGCTTGAAGAGCTATAGGTTGCCCGTGGCTCATACCTGTAATCCTACCTACTCAGGAGGCAAAGAGTAGGAGGATTGGGGTTTGACATCAGCCCTGGGCAAAACGGTTTGTGAGACTTTACCTCAAAAATGCTTAACACAAAAAAGGGCTGGTGGAATGACTGAAGGGCTAGAGCACCTGCCTAGCAAGAATGAGGCCCTGAATTCAAACTCCAGTGCTGCCAAAAAAAAAAAAGAGCTGTAGGACTTGAAGACTTCGGTACATTATTAGAGGGAAGGATGCACCTTTCCTGTGGTCTAACATTTGTCACTCCCTGCTTATAATGTGGTTAAATATTAAGTCTCAGTAAATTTTCTAGATATAATCTGAACTTACTTATTTCATCTTATTAGTTCCATAAATTAGAAATACTTGAATTAAGATCTCATTTATTTTCCTTGAGCATTGACTGAACTAGGTTTAGTATATATTAATTTATCTTTTTTTCTGATTAATGACTCATGTATCACTGTCCTCAGACCTAGAAGATTTCTTGGCTAAATGAATTTTTAAAGTTGACGGGTTTATGGAATTTATGAATGCTATCATAGAATAATTGTGTTTTGGCTGGCATTTGGAAATGTCGGATGATATCGTAGAATAATAGAATTTTGTGGCCTAAATTCTTTGTCTTGTAGTTCGAAAAGTTGTTATCTAGAGAAGGTGGTTAGGTAATTGATTGCCAGAGGTCACTCAGCTGCTTAGTAGCAAAGCCAGGAACAGAAGTCAGAACCTGCTTTAGTTCTGTCTACATCACTTTCATTTTCTTGCCTTAATTGGTTCCTGACAGTTTCTTTAAAATCCATTTCCTTTAAAGCCCGTCTCTGCTGTAGTTGCTTTTTACCAACAGCCAGTCAGCCCTTCATGCATCTGACATTTGAGTAGCTAGGAATACACTAAGGCCTAGCCCTTCCTGTGAGGTGTGCAAGGAAGGCAGACATGTGAGCAGCTGTCTAAAATACATTTTGTAAGGGCTGTAAATGTCACTGTTTCTATAAAAGGAAATGTTTTGCTGGTTTGCTACTCATCAACCACACTTGCAGTATTGGGAAACCAAGAGTTAACTTTTAAAATCATTCAGAAAAAAATTAAACTACTGAGTTATTCATATTTAAGCTAGATAGGCCAGGTGATGAACATCAGTTTTGAAATAAGTTTGAATTTTTCTTGATGAGTCTTAAGAGTTTTGCAGAAGTAACTTTAGTTTTTCAGCATTGAATTTGGGTCATTTAAAAATAAAATTATGAACAAATGTCATACTTTCTAGCAAGAGTGCAGCATTTCTACTTGGCAGTAAAATTTAAATCTAGTTAATGTAATTCAACAGCTGGGCTGTTTTTCATCCTAAGTCAGGGTAAAAATATGCTTTTCAATGACAAAATATTACCTCTTTAGGGCATGGCTATCTGCTTTCATTCTTGTCCAGTTTTTAGCAGATCCCTCTCTACCTTCCACTCTCTGTGCTTTGTCCTCTTTTCTTTTGGCCCCTCCCATTTTGTGCTGTGGCGTTCCAGTTCTGTTTTGAGCTCTCCTGTGACTCTTCATAGTTCTTTTTTCTCCTCAGTTTGACTGAGTCTCGTGATAGTTTCTTTGTAGTCTTTCCAGTCACTGCAAGCCTTGTTATTAGACTCCCTTCCCTTTTGTGGCACAGGGACCAGTTTTGTTTTGTTTTGTTTTGTGCGGGGAGGGCATCTTACTATGTTGCGTAGCATAGCCTTGACCTTAGGGGCTCAAGCAATCCTCCTATCTAAGTTTCCAACTTCTGGGATTACAGGTGCACACTACCACGCTTGGCATTTTAAAAATAATTTGTCGAGGTAAAATCAACTTAATATAAAATTAACAATTTTAAAGTAAACAATTTAGTGACATTTATACATTTACCATGTTGTGCAGCCACCACCTCTTATTTAGTTCCTAAACATTTACATCACCCCAAAGTATACCCCTTACCCATTAAGCAATTTCTTAATCTCTCCCCACAACCCCTAGGCACTAGCAATCTGTGTCTGTGTCTCTGTGGATTTTTCTGTTTCATCTAAATGGATTCATATAATATTTAATCTTTTGTGGCACTGGGATTTGGACGTAGGGCCTCATGCTTGCTAGGCAGGTGCCCTATTACTTGAGCCATTCCGCCAGCCCTTTTTTGTGTTGGGTATTTTTGAGATAGGCTCATGGTTTTATTGCCCAGGCTGGCCTCAAACTTTGATCCTCCTGCTCTGTGCCTCTCAAGTTGCTAGGATTACAGACAGGTATGAGCCACCAGTGCCCAGCTTGGCTATTTTTACTTAGCATGTTTTGGAGGTTCATCCATGTTGTAGTATGTATTTGTATTTCATTAACTTTTACAGCTGAATATTTCATTCTGTTTTTATATCACAACTTGTTCTTCATTTATCTGTTTGTGGACATTTGAACTGTTTACATGCTTTTGCCCTTATGAACTGCTAACTGCTATGAACATGCATACACACAGACTTGCTCGAGTACCTGCTTTCAAATTTGGAGACACACACACACAAAGAATAGAATTTGGACTCATGTGGTAATAGTATATTTAACTTTTTGAGAAACCACTAAAATGTTTTCCACAGTGGCTGAACCATTTTGTAACAGAATTGTACAAGATTCTGATTTCGCTGCGTCCTTGCCAACTCTTGTTATTTTCTGTTTTTTGATTACGCTTATTCTAGTGGGTGTGAAGTAGTACCTAATTTTGTTTTCGATTTGTATTTTCCCTAATGACAAATGATGCTGAGCATTTTTTCATGTATTTGTTGGCCATTTGTGTTACTTTCTTTGGGAAAATATCTACTCAAGTCCCTTGTCCATTTTTTTTAAACAGATAATTTGTTTTTAATAAAGGAATTTTCTTTCAGTTCAATATAGTAGCAATTAAAAACTTCAATTCTGAAAGTAAAATATTTACATATGAACAAGTAACTTTGATAAATTTACATTAAAAAATGGAAAGACAGGAATTTTCTAAAAGATAAAATAAAAGGTATATTAGCAGATCTCAGTTGTTGATAAAAAATACTGATTGACATTCAGCTCACACACGAGTATTAAAATTTAATGTGAGAATTCAACATTGAGGAAGCCAAAGTTTATAATACTATAAAAGTACTGTCAATAGACAGTTTGATATAATAACCTCTGAAAATATTTGCCCAGTTAGTATATTTGTAATAGGAAAAGTTAGGTACAAAGAAGGGGCTGTAAAGTTGGCCAGTTTGTATATAGTTCCTTAGCTAATTATAGTTTACATAGACATTTTTTATGTGGTATGCCAAAAATTATGTACAATAACTGACAAATTCACCAACTATTTTTCAATTCTTGATTCACATCGCGAAACAGTCTTTTGATGATTCTGCTGTATTCTATATTTTATTTAATCTAAATTTTCACTTTTAGCTAAAAAAACAGTGCAAGTGAAATACATGCTGAAAAGGCTCTCATTTCCTTTAACTTTATAGCCTTACAAACTAGCTAATAAAATGTATTTGTATAGATACTGAGCACATACAGAAGGGGCCATGGTGTTTGGGCCCCCACCTTGTGCTAAGCAGAAATGTGTCTATACTGTGGGCTGACGGACCATGAGATGTGTGTCCAAGTGAAGGAGACAAGGGAAGGAGGAGAATCAGTAGTCTAAATACCAGTTTGCATTGCCATCTGACTGCTACAAAAATAATATAAGTGAAATGAGGTCATCACTTGTAGTCATAACACCTATAGGAGTAAGTTAGATTGATCCAACTGCTACAAATTGACAAAGGATAGCCAGTTTTTTGCCACATGATTCTGTTTTTAAATTGCATCTGGTGTCTTTCTGTTGTTTATTCTGGATACTAAACCCTTATCAGATAAAAGAGTTGCACATATTTTCTTCCTGTATGTTGTCTTTCACCTTCTTGATAATGGCTTTTGTTGCACAGAATTTTAAAATTTTTATGAAGTCCAATTTATCTACTTTTTTCATCACGCTTTTGGTGTTATATCTAAGAATCCATTGTCAAATCCAAGATCACGAAGATTTGCTCCTGTGTTTTCTTGTAAGAGTTTTATGGTTTTAGATCTAAAGTTTAGGTCATTGATCTTTTTGAATTACTGTTTCTCTGTGGTGTGAAATGGGGGTCCAATCTCATTCTTTTTGTATGTGGTTATCCAGTTTTAGCAGTATCATTTGTTGAAGATACAGTTCTTTCTCCTTTAAATGATCATGGCACCCTTCTCAAAACTTGATTAGCCATAAATATGTTAACTTTATTTCAGACTCTTAGTTCTGTTCCATCGGTTTGCATGGCTGTCATTAGCCAACACCACACTGTTTTGATTAAAGTAGCTTTGTAATGAGCTTTGAAACTGGGAAATGTAAATCTTTCGTTATCATTTTGACAATTGTTTTGCCTGTTAGGGTCTGCTTTGCAATTTCATTTTAATTTGAGAATCTGCTTTTAATTTCTGCAAAAAAGGCAGTTAGAATTTTGATAGGGATTACACTGCATCTGTAAATCACTCTTAATACTGTCTTCCTATTCATGATCATGGAGTGTTTTTCTGTTTTTTAAATTATTTTAACAATGTTGTTTTCAGTTTACAAATACTTCACTTCTTTGATTACATTTATTCCTGAGTATTTTGTTCTTTTGGTTGCTGTAGTACTGGGGTTTAAACTCAGGGCCTCATGCTGGCTAGGCAGGTTCTTTACCACTTGAGTCACTCTGCCAGCCCTGTCTTTCCTTTTTGAATCAGGATAGTGACTCAGCATCCTCTTATCTTTTAATTTGTATGATCTTTATTTATAGAACCTTAGATCCATCGGAGTTGTTGAAGTTACCAGATGTCTACAAAAATGATCCATAGTAACTTTATCCTCTGACTCTAGCTTTCATTATTTCTTCTCTCTATCCCAAAGGGGTGTCATGACCTACCCTGATTTTCTCTTAGTTATTACTCCTTGGACCATGCTGTTTCCAATTCCCAGGAATCTTTTCCTAATAAAGCACTTATTGGAGTAACCACCTTAAACTTGAGCTTCTCAGCCCTTGGAACTTCTCTGTGTGACATAATTCTCTAGCCTCTTTTAAAAATAAAAGTTTTATTAATCTCAGTATGTTTTGGAGTAACTTTTTTGGGTAAGAATATGTAATTGGTATTATCTGAGAATCTGTTTTCTTTGCATGTGATCAGAATTTGTCTGGAAATAAAATTCCTTGCCTACTGTCTATTCCCTTGAGAACTATTGCTTTGTCCCATTTGCTGTCATCTTTTAAGGTTCTCCACATTACTGTCATTCATAGTGAGCTTGGGTAATTCAAGAATTTTAATTCTCATTTCATCCCCATTGTCATTGTTGCAGGTGGAAAGTCATTCCAAACTTTGATCTTCCCTTTTGGTTTTTCTTTTTGGTTCAGAATACTTTGCCATATTTTGCCTTATGGTATATGTGGGTAATTTAAGGAAAAGTTGGAGGAAGAGGTTTTATTCATTATTTATCATTACTAGTGTTAATCTTGATATACCAAAGATGTTTTTGCAAATTGATTTTTAATCGAATTTTGTTTCTCTGTTTTTGGGGAGAGTAGCTTATTCTCTAGTTCTGGCCAGCCTTCATGGATTTTTCTTAGAGTGTAATTGGATTTATGTTTTAGTGACTTGCTGCCAGCTGTACACATATTTCTTTAAACATGTTTTTGAAAATTTTTTTCTGGTTATATTTTATAAAAAACTTAAAGATTAAAACTATACAATAAAAGTCACCAGTAATCCACCATTTACAATCAACCACTGCTAACATTTTTTGGTATTTCATTCTTTTTCTTTTTACAGTACTGGGGCTTGATCTCAGGGCCTTCACCTTGAACCAATCCAAGGTGGAGGGTTTTTTTGAGATAGGGTCTCTTGAACTGTTTGCCTGGGCTGGCTTTAAACTGCAATCCCTGATTCCGCCCCCTCCCCCCAATCTCTGCCTTACTACAGGTGTGAGCCACCGGCACCCAGCTGGTATTTCTTTTTCTTTTTTAAATGGAACACATGCAGTGTACAATTTTAATTCACTGGACATTTACTGGACACCTGTAGTAAGCATGAACTATTTTAGATTGCAGACATACTTGAAAATTTGTGTGTTTACATATTGCCTATTTTCATTTAATGTTACATTCTAAACAAAACTCAGTTCACTAAAATTTATTTATAATTGTCCTGTTCACAAGCCTTGTATGCACATATGAATAATAAAAGAAAAATGAAAAAAAATTGTCCTGTTCATGGGTACATTGTCTTTTTAATTTTTTTTTTTTTTTTGATGGTCCTAAGGCTTGAACCCAGAGCCTCATGCTTGCCAGGCAGGCGCACTATCGCTTGAACCACTCTTCCAGCCCTACATCGTCTCTTTGTCAGTGTTTTTAAGTCACTTTTTCTGGTCACTAAAACCAAAAGGGGTGCCTAATATATCTCATGGATAAACAGGGAGTGAGTTGACTGAAAGGGTACAATTGCTTGCGGTAAAACCTCTCTCCTCCAAAGGAGAAATCGTTGAAACTGTTGTTCTCTTGTATGGATGTATTATAGTTAACCACTGTTTTGTTGCTGCTAGTTTATGTTTTTATTTCTTCATATTTAATTATTTTGATTAATATCTTTGCTTTTCCTAGGATGGATATTTAGTATTGGAATTACCAGGTCAAAGAGTATAAATATTTATAAAGCTTTAGATATAGTCACATGTTGCTTTCCACACCCTGCTCAAGTCGGTATTGTATTTAAAGAATAAGCATTTCTCTTATAATATCATATGCACTCCTAAAAAAACTTTCAGGATTGCTTATTCACTAAAAATAACAGGATTTATGGGAAAAATAAGGTTACGGGCAGACCACTGACGGCCTCTGCAATTTTCAAACCAAGTACTAACAAAAGCATAATTGGTACCTTACAAGATAACTTGGGTAGCCCAGTCAAACCACTTAGCCTGACTGAGGCTGCCTTGGAGGAGAGTTAAAGCTATTAAAATGTAAAAAGATGGAAACTGCAGGCCGCAGAACTTGAGACAGTGCAGATGAAAGTAATTTTGTAATCCATTGGGGCCTCCATAAAGGTAGACACTGGGGGAGGTACAGCTTGCTGTGTCCAGGAACCATGCACAGGCTGTGCTCCTCTGGTGAGGGAGCCCTGGTGCAGGCGATCAGTTATTATTCTTGAGATAGGGCTGAAAGGATCTTGCTTGGCAGCAGCTGAGATGAGCAAGGATGCTTTCTTTTCCCACTGAAAAATGTAATTCTCTTTCTGTTCTTCTAGTTCTGCTTTTTGTTTTGCTAGGAACAAAGTTCTTTATTTCCTTGTGAAAGGTTTTTGAAATTCAAGTTTGGAAGCTGTTGATCATTTAAGATTAATCTTTTTCTAATGCTTTTTTTTTTTTAGTGCTATAATATTCCTTGATTAATTTTTTTGAGATTAGAAAAGATGTAAAAACTTTGTGTTAAATCTTTTTTCCTCCCTTTTCTGAAAAATGTAGGCAGACTTCATATATAATGAAATGCATAGATTTTAAATGTTTTGTTGATTGAGCCTTGAAAAATGTTTACCCCTTTGTAACCAGGACTCTAGTAAGATGCTGAACATTGTCCTCACTCCAGGATGCCCTTTTGTAATTCACCAGCCTCTTTCTACCCTTTTTCCAGAGTATAGCTGACTGGAGATCTACCACCATAAATTAGTTTGCTCTATTCTAGAAGTTTATCTAAATAGGATTTTATAGATTATATTTTCTTGCGTTCAGTTTGTTTCATTCTGATAAATTCATCCTTATTCTAAAGTGTCTGCACTTTGTTTTCATTGCTTAGTAGTATTCCATTGTGTGACTACCATAATTGATTATCCATTCTTACCTCTTCAGTGTATCTTGATGGACATTTGTAATTGTTTCCAGTTTTGACTATTGCATATAAAAGGTGTGTGAACATTTGTACACAAGTCTTTTTCTGGACATAATGTTTTCATTTCTTTTAGATAATTACCTAGGAGTGGCATGGTAAGGTGATAGAGTAGATGTCTGTTTAACTCTATAAGAAACTTCTAGTTCTTCAAAGTAGTTGAATGTTTTCACACTCCCATTAATGTATGAGAGCTGGAATTACTCCACACCCTTGCCACCATTCAGTTTTATTTTATCTTCTTGGGTGGTACTGGTTCTTATTGTGGTTTTAATTGTATTTCTGTGGTAACTGATGATTTTTTAAAGCAGCTTTTCATATATTTACTTTGGCCACTTTATCTTATTGTGAAATGTCTGTTTACATCTTGTGGATTATCTTTTTAGTTTCAGCTTCTAGGAGTTTTTTATATGTTCTACAAACAAGTCCTTTTTTTTCTTTTTAAATGTAGTGGTGGGAATAGAATCCAGGGTAATGTTGATACTAGGCAAGCCTATATCACTGAACTGCACCTCTAGCCCCTATAAGTTCTTTAGGAAAAAAAAAAATTAATCAGCATCATCTTCTCATTTCTCCTCATTCTCCCCAAAGAAGTCTTTTTGTTTGTTTTGGTGGACCTGGGGTTTAAACTCAGGGCTTTGTGCTTGCAAAGCAGTGCTCTATCATTTGAGCCACACCTTGAATCCATTTTGTTCTGGCTGTTTTGAATCTTGATCCTCCTGGTCTCAGGCTCCCAAGTAGCTAAGAACCTGAGGAACCTGAGGTACTGGTGCCCTGCAAAATCCATTTTTTTTTTTTTTAGCTGTATGTGTTGTAAATATTTTCTCCCAGTTTATTTCTGCCCACTGTTTTCTGGTGGGCAGAAGGTTTTAAATTCTAATGGAGATCAATTATTATTATTTTCTCTTGTGGTTTATCTATGAAATCTTCTCTTACCCCAGTAAGTTTAGATTTTCTATACCTATCTACATATTCTTCTAGAACTGTTGATTTAGCTTTTACATTTTGGTTCATATCTCAAATCAGATTTTGTGTGACGTGTCAGATAAGGGTCAGTGTTTCTTTCTCATGTTTACCTATCTCTTTGCTGTAGTATCACTTGTTGAAAATACTTTAGTTGAATTACCTTGATATCTTTGTTGAAAACCCATTGGCTCTATATTTGCAGGTTTATTCTTAGATTCTGCTGTTTTGTAGTGTCTGGCCTTACACCAGTACTGTAGTCTTGATTACTATAATTATTCTATATATTGCCAAATCAGGTAATGTGAATCCTCTGACATTGCTTTTCTGCTTTCAGAATTGTTTTGGGCTGCATGTCACAGTACATGCTGTAATAATGACTACTCAGATTCTGAGTTTGAGGCCAGCCTTGTGCAGTTAGTGAGATCCTATCTCAAAAACAAAATGCAAACAAAAGGACTTGGGGTATGACTCAAGTGGTAAGAGGCCCTGAGTTCAATCTCCCCCAAAAAGTGACATTTAGATTTTGTTTTGGAATCACTTTCCTTATTTCTTTTAAAAATCTCCTTGGATTTTGGTTAGAGTTAGTTTGAATCTATGGGTCAGTTTGAGAAACAACACGTTAACAGTATTGAGGCCTATCTAAGAGAATGATACTTCTCTCCACTTATTTAGATCTATAATTTTTCTTAGTCATGTTTCATAATTTTCAATCTAGAGGTCTGACATAGTTTTATTTAGATTTATTCCTGGGTTTCTGGTGTTCTTAAATGTTAAAAGTATTGATTTTTAAATTTTATTTTTAAGTCATTGCTAATATAGAAATAGAATTGATTTTTTCATATTGGCCTTGTATTCTGAGACAACCAAACTGATGGGTTTGCCCCTTGGTGAGTCCAAAACTGAAAAGCACTGTAGTAGATGAGTCAGATGTTTATTACTTACAGCAAGTAAGAAAAGTATTAGGGACAATTTCAAAAGGAGAAAGCAAGGGTCTTTTATTGGAGAAATGTATGCATATTCGTATCGGAAAGACTTATCACATGAATAGACACATTCCTGAGTATCACAGCTCAACTCATCCTTCATATAGGGAACAGCAGACCCTTGTGTGGGTGGAGAACTTAGCATAATAATAATATTATAATGAGCAAAGTTTCCTTTAGGTCCTGGAAAAGTGGGGCTGGGCTGCTTGGGCTGATTTAAACTAGTTCCTTGTTTTTTGTTTTTTGATTTTTTTTTTTTTTGAATGCTCCACCTAAAACAAAAGAACAATTTGGTAGCCAGTAGTTTAACTGACATTTAAAGGGGCAGCAAGTCTTTCCCCTTAAATACAGGAGTTTTCTCTCCAAGTACCTGCCTAGCAGCTAACAGATTCACTAACTGGTTTTAGTAGCATTTAGATTTCATGGTGTTTTCTACACACATATTTCTTGGCAGGTGTGAGAAATACGCTCACCTGTCCAAACTCAAAGAATGGCCTCAAAGACATGTGGAGTAGAGTGAAAGACTTTTATGGCAACCTTGTAAGATCAGGTGCCTGGCAAGCAGACACACCCAAAGCAGTTGGCAAGCAGACACACTCAAAACAGTTACAACAAGCATTATATTTTCTAGTGTGCAAGTCCCTCCCCCAGCTCCTCATTGGCTGAGAACTATGGAACATACATTTTCCCCCCACATTTGCCTAAATTTCCTATTGTGTTATTTAAAATATGCCCGTCTTGGGGTTAGTCACATTTTGGAAGCCGTGGTAGTGGTATGTGCCTCCCTTTGAGGCAGGAAGATCTCTGTGTGCTTTCTGGCACACACATAGTTTTTTTACCCATTTCCTCATTTTACTCCTCCAGTTTAAGTTCCCGTATCAGTTGGTCCTCCCTCAGCAAGCTGATACTCAAGCAAGTGACTAGGGTTAAATGCCTTGCTTTGAAAATGGACCACCACTGATCTTATTTTTAATAGCAGGGACCTCTAGTACAAGATTGAACAGAAGTGGTAAAAGTGGACACCCTTACTTTGTGATCTTAGAGTAAGAATTTTGTAATTCATCATTGAACATGATAGCTGTAGGGTTTTGTAAATGTTTTTTACCAGACTGAGAAAGTTTCTGTCCATTTTTTATTTGCCAGCAGTTTTTGTTACCAATATGGGCTGTCAATTTGAGATGCCCTGAGTTTTTGTCTTTTCTGTTAATGTGAAGAATTACTGACTTTTTGAAAGGTTAACCTTTCGTGTACTCTTGGCCATGATGTACTGTCCTTTTTCCACACTGCTATGTTAAATTTGCAGTTTCGTGGAGAATGTTTGGGTCTGTGTTTGTGAGAGATACTGGGCTATAATTTTGTGCTGTCATAATGTTTTAGTTAGATTTGGTATAGTTATTGGTGAATGGCTGCTCCTGATGTTCCTTGGTTCTTTGGATACAAGGTCAAATATCAGGACACTACAAAAGTACAGTAAAAGAATCACAGAGACTAAGAAGACAGCAAGGAATGATTTATTGGCAAAGCCAAAGTACACCTCCAGTCATGAGGTGGGCAGTTCACATAAGGGCCAACTACTCTGAAGTTGTAAGGGCCTGGAGTTTTATTGTCCTATAGGGTATGGTACATGGTACGAGGTGGTGTAAAATTGAGGTGTAGTCCCTCCTCAAATGGTTTGACAGTTGTGCAAAGTGGCTGCCTGGGTGTGGAAAGTCATATGCCTGAGCTTTTGAGAAAGTGAGAGCAAGCACCTGCACATATGATCCTCTTTGCCCTTCCCAGTTAAGGACATATAATGGTCATTACCCTGTTGGGTTATGCCTGGCCTTGCTATGGGGATGGGCTGCCTAAGGAGGATATAGGGCCATTATCTTAATTGTTGGTTCAAGCTGTGGTCCATTTGGGGGGGTCTTATAATTCCCCCACTAAGAAGGGAATGAAATCTTGTAGCCCAAGGCATTTCCTCCATCCTGCTCTTACCTACCTATCAGGATCAGTATGGCTAATAGTATTAGTGTGATGCTGGCTGCCTAATGTGAATTATATATTATTTCTGGTGGAGTTTATAGAAGATTGGTGTTTTATCTTCCTTGAGTGTTTGATTGAATTCACTGATAATTAAATTCACTCATCCGGAGCTTTCTCTATGGATAGATTTTTAATTGTTAATTTTTATTTCATATTGTCAGTTTTGGTAAATGGTATTCCAAGGATTTTTGTGTTTCATTTGTCATTGAATTTATTGTCATAAAACTGTTCATAATATTCGTAACATTTAAGATTTGTAGTAGTGTTCCCTCTTCTAATAGTAGTAATATGTGTTTGGTATTTTCTCTCTCTCTCTCTTTTTTTTTTTTTTAAATCAATCTTGAAAACTGTTTATTAAGGTCTTCAAACTATCTTCTTTTTGTGTCATCCTTATCACTAAGTTTTTCTTTTTCTTTTTCTTTTTTGGTACTGGGGTTTGAACTCAGGTCTACACCTTGAGCCACTCCACCAGCCCTTTTTCTGTGATCGCTTTTTTCAAGATAGGGTCTCCTGAACTGTTTGCCCAGGATGGCTTTGAACCGAGATCCTCCTGATGTCTGCCTCCTGAGTACCTACAATTATAGGCTTGTGAGCCACCAGCACCCAGGTAGCTAATTTTTTCTTGTCATATTTAATCAGAGAAGGTAGTCTGTATGATCTTTTGGTTAAGACTCAGTTTTTAAAATGTATATAGTTAATTTATGATTAGTCTCTCCCTTTGATGTTCCATATAATATTGTTCAAATTGTCCACCCTGGTTTGTCCGTTTGGATCTTTGTTTCATTTCTGAGAGGTTGTTAGTTTGCAGCAGTGATTGGGAATTTGTCTGTTTTTTGCTGTTTTTTTCATATCGGCTTTAGTTAGAAAACTAAATATAGAAATATTTGAAGCTCCTTTATTAGTTGCACTATAATATCTTTCATAGTTTTTACTAATAGGAGATCTTAATTTTATTAGTACAACATCTTTTTTACCTTGAGTTCCAGTTTGTGTGATTCTCTACTATCTCATCTATTTTTTTCTTCTTTTTATTTACTTGTCATATATTTCTAAATTTTGTTGTAGGTTGTTTCTTGTAAATAGCATCTATGTAGATTAGAATACATTCAGACTTTTAAAAAATGGAATTCTAATTATGTTACTGTGATTGTTGATATTTTCTTTGTATACAGCTTTCTTCTTCCATTTTCTTTCTACTTTCCCCTACCTCCTTTGCCCCCTTCTCCTCCATTCCTTTTCCCTCCCCTTTCTCCCTTTTCCTAATGCAATCAGGGGAGAGCCTTTTGCCCAAGGCTTGTGACTTCTCCTTGCTTTTGGTACCCTCTATAGGATAAATAAAGCAGTGCTACTTAGTCTGTGCAGCAGCTTTCCCCCTGTGTAAGCCTCAAATCTCATTTCTGAATTAATGATTTATCAGATGTACTTCAGAAACGAGAAAACTAACTTGCGGGTGAAATATCTGTGGCAGAGTGGCTTGTTTCTTATTATGCTTAGGAGGTCTGAGGTCCCCGTCTTGACCTCTCTGCATATATGAGGTTTCAGACCCACATTGCAGGCTCAGTAAATGTGAAATTTAAATTTCAATTTGTTTCCTCGATCTTTTTCTCCCCACCCTGTATGGTATATATGTCATGTTTTGCTAGAAGAACATCTGAATCGAACTTTAGCAGTAAACCAATTCAAAGAAAGTTACAATGCCTTTATTCTTTCAGCTCTCTAGATTATCGTGGAGAAAGCCTCACTCCAGCAGTTGCTGATACTTCCTTCCCCTTCCCTTTTGTAAACAGTGAGCTAGACTCAAGTTCACTGCCTTGATAACACCAAAGTCATATTTAGCTATAATGTTGTAGTACTGTTGTTTTGTTTTCCTTTGTTTTTTGGTTATCTTATATTTTTTTCACAAAAACTTGATTTTGCAATCAAGTTTTTCTTCAAAATGTTTTAAAAGTTGAATCGGTTTTAAAGAAAAATACTAAAAACAGGTAGGGTAAAGGAGACTTGGCTAATTGCAGAGTGTGATATGTTATCCATTCCCTTGTTGAGAAGGGATGAGTGAAATTTGGGAGTCACTTCTCTAGTATTTTCAGTCTTTTCAGTCATTACTGTTTTGCCTGCAACACTAAGCTGTTATTTAGCAAGTTCTAACCAGGAGTTTACTGAGTGCAAGCTTTGTATAGAGAACTGTGTCCTGAGAATACCGCGATCTGCACCTTGTAGTCTAGGTAGGGAGGAGAATATGTATCTGGAACTTAGCAGGTGTGAGTAGCCAGGTAAATGCTGGCTGTACTGATGAAGGAAGCAGAAATCATCTCTCACTGGGGCTGGAGGCTTTGCTCATACTTACCAGGTTTTTTGGGCA
This sequence comes from Castor canadensis, assembly GCF_047511655.1. Lineage (NCBI taxonomy): Eukaryota > Metazoa > Chordata > Mammalia > Rodentia > Castoridae > Castor > Castor canadensis. Next base: position 55,651,821 of record NC_133402.1, on the reverse strand, counting down.
GTACTGGCATTTGAACTCGGGCCTAATGATTACTAGGTAGGCACTCTTCCACTTGAGTCACTCCGCCAGCCCTCCACGCTTGTGTTTTTATCAGGTGCCAGTTGCTCTTCTGCTTTGAATCTCTTTCTAAATCAGCATCAACTTTTGAGAGAAGGGGTTTCTTTGTAGGTGCTACTGTGAGAAGCACTGTACCCAGAGGGCAGAATGTTACCTTGGCCCTGAAACAGAGTGGCTGACAGAGTTCTGTCCTAGCACACCTGTTCTTAGAAGGAGAGCTGCCTTTTGAGGCCTGGCTTCATCTTTGTGGGTGATGATAAAGTCCAATGTCCTCCTGCTTCCTAAGGCAGCACATGTATGAGTTCTCTGTGATGTTTGTTTGTACATCAGTATTTTCTTCACTGTTTGAGACACTGATGGGTCTGATTCTGAAGGTACTTAGGTGGTTAATTATTTTTTCCCTATTTTTTCTAGGTCTTGATGCAGAACTTTATTATGTGAGAAACGACCTTATTAGTCACTACGCTCTCTCTTTTAACCTGCTAGTACCCAGTGAGACAAATTTCCTGCACTTCACTTGGCATGCGAAGTCCAAGGTAAGAGAGGGTCAGCAGACGTCATGACAGTCACTCAGCCCCAGAGGCAAGGGCTGTATTTAAGAAGTGGGCTGACATTGCCACAGAAGGGTCAGTGGGTGGTATACCAGAACACCGTGTTTTTTTAGATCATAGCTTAAATTTTGAGCCTGTTCCTTTCACATTTTCAAATCCTTTGCAGTGAAGATGGCCAGCCTTTAGTGATTAGCACATGACCGGACACTTGATCCTTTCATGTTTTTTCCATGGGATCTGTATCTAGCTTGGGAAGAGGGCTCTTGGGCCTGATAACGACCCTGCTGTTCCAGTGAAACCATGCGGGTGGGGCTGGGGAAACAGATAGGTCTTCTGGAATGTTTCGTAGTTCTCCCATTTGTGATGAAAGCAAGGGGCAGTAGACACAGCTACCTATATGCACTGTGTTGAACTCCTTTAATCCAAAGGGCTAAAACCCAAATACTTAAGAACCTCTTGTCTGGTTTACTTGTTGCTGAATTTTTCACATTTCCTCTGACCGCCTGGGTTCCTCAAATATGAGATTTTTCCCCAGGGAGGCTAGGTGTGGCGCTCCTACTTCCCAGCCAACTTTAGTTTCTTTTGTCAGCTTTATATATAAAAATACTTCTGAGTAGGATTGTATTTGAGAAATAAAAATAGTTCCACTACTAAAAATAAGAATACCTATTGTAGCCGTTTTGAAGTATTGTAGAGTAGTATCTGTTCTGATATTTGTTGCAAGTTTCAATTTGCATTGCTCTAATACAGATTTTTTTCCTACTTGGACAATAATAATGATTGTTGGGAAAATTCATATATTACAGAAATATTTTCAGAACTGTAAGACTTTATAGTTTTCCTTCCAGAAGTAGTCATTATTTATAGTTTGTTGTGACTTCTTCAGGGCCCTTTTCCCTTTATCTCACCTCTCCTTTAACTATGTCCCTTTTGTGTAATCACCATGCCCTTCTCTCTTTTCCTCATCCAAGTTATACTCCAAGAATTATTGTAAGAGTTGATTTTCTTTTCTGTCTTCACACTAGATGCTGAGTACCTTGATGGGCATCTGCTATGCCTGGTGTAGCACCTAGTACTGACTACAGAAGAAATGGACAGGTAGCAGCCACAGGGTACAGCTCTACAACTTCTGAGCAGTTAGAGCTTTTCAGAGTTGAGTGTGCTGCTTTAGGAGAGGGGATTTTGCTGTTTCTGAAGTGTGAAAAACAGGCTGGATTCCATGACAGTGGGTTCACACATGGAAGTTTTCAGATATTTTACCTTGAAGTAGAGTGAGGTTGTAAATTTGGAAAAATGAATGGAATTCATAGACTAGGTAGGTAGCTAAATTAATTTAACAAGTTCATCTGTGACAGACATAGACATTTAGGGGAAATGAATCATCTTAGTGTTGAAATATCCTAGTAAAAATCTAGTTTCAGGCTTCAGCCACTATTGTAATTCCTAGTTCCAGTTCTAGATAATAACATCTGCTGATTTTAGAAGTCGATTAATTGAAGTTTGTTCATTTGACATTTAATTTTATGAGTAGGCAATGTGTGGACATGGTTCAATTCAAAAGGCGTGAAAGATACATAGTGAAAAATAAGCCCTTCCTCCTTCCTAGTGCCATCCCTGAGCAATCCACTCACCAATTCCCCTTCCCTGAGTCAGCCACTGTTACCCATCTCCTCTGTGTGTGCACATGTATGTAAATATTAAGCAAATGCTACATACTTTTCTGCAGTTTGCAGACTACTGAACAGTGTATCCTGGTAAAGGTTCTCTGTTCCTTCATATAGAGTTGTACTTTTAATTCCCCTCCAAGTGGCTCTATCCTATTTCCTTATTTAGTTGTGCTTTAGTTTATTGATCAGTTCCTATAAGAGGAAACTAAGACCCAAATTTGGGAAGGTACTTGCTTAAACAGTAGGGGCAGAGAAGTGAGAGGTAGAGATCATCTGAAATGGGAAAGTCACCCAAGAGGGCAGGGCAGGGGAGATGTGACGAGTTCTTTACTTGGTTATTTGGCTCTGAGGTGCACTCATAAACTTTCAGAAGGATGGCTGTGGCTCCCAAGCTCTAACACTTTTATCAGAAATTTTTAGTTCTTGCTTTTTAAGATCTTGCCAGAAGATGAAATGTTTGCTTCCAAAGATCTACAGACTCTCTGGCGTATCAGTTCAACATCGCAGATATTTTCACATTAGTTTTCACACATCAAAGCTTTTGCTAATAGAGCTGTTCTCCAGTGTTTACATGACTATTTTGTCTTGCCAAGGATTGTGGTTCCCTTAGAGGCTGGAGCTGTGTGTGTCATATTCTTAACATGTATGTCACACATGCCTGAGTGAGTGGATGGGAAAGAACATTGTGTTAATTGTATTTTGAGATGGGGTAGAACTTTGGCATTGATTCTCTCACAAGGGCAAACTTTTAAAAAGAGCAGATTATTGAGTGGTTTTAACAGGAAATGCAGTGGCATCTGTTAATTGTCAGTAGATACTTTAGATCGTCCAAAAGCAAAAGCATACTAAGATATAGTAGAGTGCTCTCACACTCTCTCTCCATAGTCGTTCTCTGACTTCAGAAATCCTTCGTTATTGTTCAGAAGAGTCTATAGGGAGCCTCTGGGGACCAGCCTGCCATGTCTGCTTCGGAGTGAGACTTCTATGAGAAAAGGTGTATGCTGATGATATCAGAGAAATGAAAAGGCTATTTGACTGTAGGCAAGTGTATTTGCTTTCAATCTGCACTGTCTGTGTTTCAGCTTTCTGAATATCTGTAAAGACAGCTGTCTGTTGGCCGTTTTCTCCAAGGAAGGGAAGATTACCAAAAATGTTTATTTTGTAGCTTATTCAAATATTTACATTTTCTCTAGGTACTGAAGTATTTTGGCTCATTCTTTTTTTTCCTAATAAACAATTGCTGTTCAAATTCCTCTGTTCTAGTAGATTAAAAATTCACCCTTTGGATAGATCTATTTCTTCAAAGGGTGATTGGCAAGTAAGATTCCTTATAGATGAATACATGGTAAAGTAGAGAAAATTGGAGTTCAATAATTGACAGTTCTCTGATCCGAGAAACTGCAGTTTAAAAGTTGGTATCCCATGGGCTCCAGTGGGAGAAGAGAAGTGCCATGTGAATGCCTCCCGTGTTTGGGTAGTCCCTCAAAAAAGGGAACCTTGGGCAAAGGGCGTGCTTTCATATTTCCATTCTGTTATGTCCTTCTAAGCTATTGATGTGGCCAAAGTGTGGCCTTCTTGGCCACTTTGCCACCTTCCCTGATTCCACTCAACCTCCTCACCGTTCCCCTTCTCCTCTCCTTGCTATACTGAGATACTCGGGTGCTGCTCTTGTTACTTGCCCCCAACACTGCAGTTAGGGCCCTGGATCTCTTTGCTGTACCCTTTCTTTGCTTTTTTTTTTTTTTTTTTTTTTTTGTGGTTACTGGGGCTTGAACTCAGGGCCTATACCTTGAGCCACTCCACCAGCCCTTTTTTTGTGAAGGTTTTTTTTGAGATAGGGTCTCATGAATTATTTGCCTAGACTGGCCTCAAATCACAGTCTTCTTGTTCTCTTGCCTCCTGAGTAGCCAGGATTACAGGGGTGAGTAACCAGCGCCCAGCCTCTCTCTGCTTTCTTAGGGAATTAGAACCCATCAGCTGTTCCTCTTCTGGCAGTAACTGAGACCTAGAATAAAAGAGACATCAAATTTGGAGAAACATGGTAAGTTTGGCTTTGAATCTGGTACACTAGAGGGCTGTCGGATTATGGGACATATGGGAGAGGTTGAGGATAGAGGAGACAAGAGAAACAAGTTGATTGTAGAGCTCATCACTGGTAAAATGGGCCAGAACTAGTGTACAAGTGAGAAAGATTTGTCATTTGAAGGGGAGAATGGCCTTGTTCTTGGGTCTAGTGTGTGGAGGATGGGTGTTATGACAGAAAAGAGGGCAGAAAATAAGTTCCTCTGTGCTAACTGGAGGGGTCAAGAACATTGTATGAGAGCAAGGAAGCGGGGAGGGCAGCAAGTGGTGAATCGGCAAGGGCCTGTGAGACTTGCAGTGCGAAAGAGTAGAAGAGAGGTCATTGAGAAAGGACTGCTGAGCACAACTAAGGGCCTGTCCTGAGAGGTTGCCATTCTTAAAGAGCACCTCTCTCCAGGATGTGATTTCCTCAGCAGACTGAGCAGCAGGAATAGAGTAAGGGGCAGTCAGGATGCTGGGCCGCTTTCCAAGGGAAGAGGGAGTGGACTAATAATGTCCCTTTTGGGGCATAGGTAGTGAAAACTGAAACCAAGTGGTCCTGGCTGGGCTAGAGAGGAAGGAAGTATTTTAATTGACTGCTGTATCCTCCCTCTGAGCGTAGCCCCTGGCTCATAAAGGTGCTGCATAAATGTTGGCTGACTTAGAGTAGTGGAGACAAAGAACTGGTTTTGTAGGAATCAGAGGTGGTCAGAGGTTGTGATGGGATATTTGATGGGATGACATTTTTGTATTTGTTTCAGTAATGAAGCAGTTTGGTAGTTTGTAGGAATGATCACTGAGTGTGAAAGCTAACAGGAGACATATAAAAGGTGGCAGGACACAAAGTGAGCCAGTGGCCAAGGCCTTTGCACAGTCCTGTGACCTCATGAGACCTTGCCATTCTGAGCAGGAGTGAGCTTCAGAGTAGAGTGGGTTTTGCATTAGAAAGGGATGTCTGGAAAGAACCTGATGGTCCTTAAAGAATGCTGACCCCACTCTGTAGGGTCTGAGGGTCAAGTGTTGTCTGAATGATAGGTTATCTCATGCCAAAGCCAGGTTGGGAGGTGGTGAGGAAGGTATTTGTGAAGAGGTTGAGGTGTGGGAGGCTATTCAGAATAATGAGGTTCCCAAAATGAAGGGCAGATAGGAAGTTCTGCCCCAGTGTTTGTGTCAAAATTCCTGGGGTTGGCAGCAGTCTGGTGGCTATGGAGAAGTACCGCATGGCAGTAGGGAGCATTTCTGGAATGACTGTGATTCCACAGGGCTCTGTGCTTATCAGAGGACCTGAGCCCGTCTAGCAGGTGCATTAATTATCTTATGTGATAATGTTACAAAAAACCAAAACTTGGAAAAGCTGCTAATTTATGTGAGGGTCACGTGGTCTCATGGCTCCAAATCCAGTTCTTGCCTGCTGTGCTAATTTCTTTGTGCATCTTCCTTTCCCTTGATACATGGTCTTGTTTGGAGATGCCATGATAGAGGTACACTCTGCATTCTTTTGATTCTATATGACTGGAAGGCCTTCTCATTCCCAGGCCCAACTTGCTTAGCTGTAGCTCTGTAGCACCCTCTGGTGGCAGCAATGATACTGTGCTGTGCAAAGGTGAGAATAAAGCTTCCCAGCCAAGATACCAAATATTGATGTGCTGTAGCAAAAACGTTTTCTTTGTTGTGAATGTGGCACCAAATACAGCTTTTAACATCTATTTATGCACTTATCTTAACTGAAAGGAGAGTTCAATATTCACATACCCCTATAGTGTTTAGCCTAGGGACTTGCAGATAGGGTGTCAAAAAAGAAACTCAAAGGACAACCCAACTTTTTGGGTTGAGCCCTGCTTTTCTATAGACAGCAATACCCACACTCTTAGCTGATGTCCAGTGGCCACCCCTTTTCTACAGCTTGGGGTGATACTCTTCTTTTCTTCTGTTATGGATAATTTTGTTGGCTTTTTTGTTTTTTAAAACAACTAACGTATAAACATAGTTAAGTATTCCCCATTAAAAAAAGAAGAAAGAAAAGTTTTGAGGACAACCCCCCCCCACACCTGTTTTCCATTCTTCCTACTTAAGTAAGTCTCTTTTAAAATAATACTAATGCATAAAACTGCACATACTTATGGGGTGCCCTGCAGTTCTTCAAAATGTGTGCATCGAGAAGTGTTTACATCATCATTTTATCTTTTGTTTATGGTGAAAACATTCAAAGTTTTTCTTTTAGCCTTCTGATTTATCTAGCATATTGTTGTTACCTATAGTCACCCTACTGTGCAATAGCACACCTGTACTACTTCTCAATACTTGATCAATATGCCCCTCTCCCTCAGCCCCCCCCATAACTACCCTTCTACTCTTAGGTTCTATGAGACCAACTTTTTTAGATTCTATATATGAATGAGAGATCATGCAGTATTTGTCTTTCTCTGTCTGGCTTATTTCACTTAATATAATGTTCTCTCGTTTTGTCCACGCTGTCACAAATGACAGGATTTCATCTTTTGATGGCTGAATAGTATTCCATTGTATATATGTGCCACATTCTCTTTATCCATTTGTTACCTGATGCACACTTGTGAATAGCACTGCGATTAACATGGGGATGCAGATGTCTCTGTAAGTTTCTAGGCAAGCATTCTCACCACTTGAACCACTCTGCCAGCCCTCTTTGCAAGTTTCTTAAAGAATGATTTCTTGCACCTCTGTCCTTATATTCTCTTCCCATCCTACTGCACCATTGGTTCTGCCAGTCCTAGCCCTCCAGCAAAGTTACCCTTTCACCACAGAATGGGAGAGAGTACTGTACTTATGAGGATCCCCATGAGCAACACAAAGAGTGTTGTGAAATGTTAGGCCTCATTGAAGATCTCGAAGATGGTGGCTATTCTGAATTTCAGCTATTGCTTCCCAAGAACACTCTGTAGCAACAGGGCTATAGTTATTGATGTTGGTTCGTTTGATTATGCCACACTGGGCAGTTGAGGTACTGATGGATAATATTGATGTTCCAGAGACGTCCATTGAGCCCTTCTGGATCCTGAATCACATGAGAAATAGATCGAGAGGTTAGAAAGAGATCCAAACATGATCTTTCTTAGTACTTGTGTTAACTTTCTGTTACTATAACAAAATTTCAGAGGCAATCAGTTTATAAAAGAATAAAAGTTTATTTTGGCTAACAGTTACAGAGGTTCCAGTCCATGATCTGTTGGCCCTGTTGCTTTGGGCCTGTGGTGAAGCAGCACATTGTAGCAGGAGCTTGTGATGGAGCAAAAAGTACTCAGCTCATGGCCAGAAAGCAAAGAGCAAAAGGAAGGGTGGTGTCCCACAATCCCAATTGGAGGGCATCCCTCAGTGACCTAAGGACCTCTCACTAGGCTCTACCTTCCATAGATTCTACCACCTCCCAATAGCACCACTTTAGGGACCAAGTTTTTAACACCTGGACTTTTGGGGGCCATTCAGAATTCAAACTAAAGCAGTGTGTAACAGCTGTACTAGAAAATATGGCTTAGATACTCTTAGGAGAAATTCATGTGTTGAAATCTGTTTATTACATGGAGACCCTCAGAGCACGACTTTTATCAACTAGAGAAGGCATTTGTAATTATGATCCATAAATTATCTATCAACTCAACTCCTTGATTCTTCATCTGGCTCCCAGGGCTTCTCCATTAATGACTAGAGTCCTCAGAAGTATTTCTGAATCCTTGATGGTAGGTTTTAGGGGAGAGTGGGAACTGTTCTGAATACCGGATACAGGAATGCTCACTAATTGAGCTTTTATCCAACTGAAAATTCCCAGGACTGTTTCTAATGATTTGGATTTTTTTGGTAGTACATGTGAAAGGCTAATGTACTGATTAATTAATGAGCTAATTAATGAAGTCAAGCTATTAGTGTCCTTTCTGTTATCACAGACCCGGTGTGTTTTATTTGTCTTCATTTATAGGTTGAATATAAGCTGGGATTCCAAGTAGACAATTTTGTGGCTATGGACATGCCCCAGGTCAACATTTCTGCTCAGGGGGAAGTCCCACGCACTTTATCAGGTGAGTAAGTATCCTCAGAGACAGACTTAGTACACTGCCGTCAGTTTTGTCACCCACATTCCCAGGATACTTTAGTGATGTGTGTCTTACTTGATTGGTATAAGATGTATAGGTACTTTCAAAAGTAGTTTTTCTACATACTGATTGTTTACACTGTGTTCTTAAACCACGTCTTCTTTTCTGTCCTTCTAGAACTGTCCGTGCTCAGCTTTTTCTTACTTCCTTTTCTGCATTCCTGGCACTGGCTCTACGTGAGTCCCTGTCTCTGGTCTTACTTTTTTTGTATTAATTCCTACATCCCACAGTGTGTTGTGGATGGTCATTGCACATTGACATCTGACCCCATGACTTCAAGCTTATCAGCACCACTATTCTGTGAACAGATACATTGTAGACTCCCCAGCCTGGGTACTGGATCCTTTGCTATCTGCCCCTGCCTGTGCACTTGCCCAGCATTCCAGCAGTTCAGACCCATGCAGTTCTGATGTCCAGGCCTTTGCATATGCTGGCCTCTTATTAGGAACCATTTTTTCTGTTTTCTGCTTGTTAACTCTTGTTCATCCCACTCATTCTTCAAGAATCTGTACTGTTCTTTTCCCGCCCCCTTCCCTCCCTCCAATCGTTAACTCTTCTCTTCTTCTTGCCCCATTGCAACTTGCATTTGGTTGGTTTTGAGCTGATTATGTCATCTGGTAATTCCCTTGGTACCTAGGTAGCAGCTAGCATGAGATAAACAGTTTGTGCCTGAATAAATGAAATTTATCTTATTTGTACCAATTTAACCACTTTTGAGCTAATTTTTTAAAGAGGGCTCTTGAACATGTAGGATTTTAAAGGAAATGAACATTTTTCCCACTTTTTTTTTTTTTTTTTCTTTGCAGTATTGGGGTTTGTGTTTGCTAGGCAGGTGCTCTAACACTTGAGCCATGTAACCAGTCCAGTTTTTTGTTTTGTTTTGTTTTGATGTTACTGGGGCTTAAACTCAGGGCCTTGTGCTTATAAGCACCCTAATACTTGGGCCATGCCTCTAGCCTATGGAAATGCAAATTTTAAAACTTGAAAGTATAAGCCACAGCAGTGTTGTGGAACTTTTTTGGAGTTTTATTCTGTTATTAATAATATACGTTAATCTAAGCTTTAAGATCCTGCAGAAATGCTGGTCAGTAAAGAAGTTCAGAAATCCTGAATCTCTGATACCTTATATAGATGGTAAAATAATATGTTCTAAACATAAAATATATACTAATAAGGATAGATAGATAAATTAGTGAGAAAAGAATCCTAAACTGAAAGATTAAAAAAAATGCATGAATGTCTGCTGTCTTATTGTTATAATTATTAAAAGTGCATGTTTTAAAGTCAGTTTCTATTTAGAAGGGCAATGTTTTAAATTCATAGTTGAAAATTTTTATTTACATATTTACAACTAATTTTTTCTTTTACAATGATAGTATGTCTTTATTTTCTAGAACTTTATTTTCTTTATTTCCTAGGACTAATTGTGAATAATTACTCTTTTTTTAAGTCAATAAATTTTTACTTAATAATTTATAAATAAAAAATTTTTTTGGTATTCATTAGATTTTTTTTAAAAATTAGGATATATTCATAGTATAGTGGGGATTCATTGTGACAATTCCAAATAGGCTTATTTTGTTCTTTGGTTACATCACTCCCATCGTCCCTCCCTCTCAACCCACTTCCTGACATAAAAATTTGCTACATGTTATGATTAGTTCACTGCATATCAAGGTCACCTCTAAAGCTGACTTTTCTTCAAGATAGCCCTTTTTAAAAGATGCTTAATCCAGTTGTCCTGTCAGCCTTACATAACAAAAACATAAGAGATGATCACACCGTAACCAAGAAAGAGCCCTGCTACATACAATTACATACAAATGTTGCAGTGTTGTAAGTATTTAGTTATTATAAAATCTCATTAGCAATGAAGTAGAGATTAGAAAAGTCCTGTGGGGTTTGCACAGTTATTTCTACAGGGCAAAATTGTTCACAGTAGATTGATTTTTAACAAGGTAGCATGTAGAAAGCCTAGTGGGAAAATTTTTTATCATCATGTTGACAGTAATTACTCTTTTGAGAGAGACAGGTTTTAAAGGTGATCAGTAAAAGTACTCCAAAGATAGTACTTCCAAACATGTTACATACCCATTTGCTCCCAATATGGATAGAAGGTTTAGATTCACATCTGCCAACTGTTATTCTGTATTTCTAACAGGAAGCTCACTGTCTCCCAGTTCCACTGTTTCTCCAGTTCTTTTCCTTTCCATAGCCAAGGTTGAACTGTAAAGGAGGCTTCTGCCCTAAGAATGGTTGTATATTTTATTCTAGACACCCTGCATTTCCCCTGTACATAGTAGCAGTACATATGGCAGTGCTATTAGTACGACCTTCATTGTATTCTCTCACATCTTTAAAAGTATTAATTAGAACAGTTAAGAACAATGCATTTTGGTACTGAGTTCTTTCCTTTTTATCATGTAATTTTTATTGTTACTGTTGCTAGTGTGACTGGTAAGGTCAGCAGTGGTTGCCTTATTCTCTACTTTAGTATAATGAAATAGCAGGACTTGTACAAGGAAAAAGTGATATATTAAAAATCATGAGCAGAAGTTAAAAATAATTGTTCCTTCGTTTATACCTTGCTCTGTTCTTCAGTGCTAACTTTTGTTATCTATAATGAATGAAATATTTAATGTCTAGAGCTGTGTTAAGATGTGTTCTCTGCCTGGCACCTGTGGCTCATATTTGTAATGCTAGCTACTCAAGAGGATCATGGTTCAAAGCCAGTCTGGGCAACAGTCCTATCTCAAAAATACCAACACAACAAAGGACTGGCAGAGGGCCTCCCTAGCAGGTGTGAATACCTGAGTTCAAACACTAGTCTGCCTCCTCCACCCTCCAAAGAAAATGTGTTCTGAAAGTTTGTTTAGTTAATTTATTAAGTGTAGTTTTGCTTTTAATGGAGCACACATAATTCTAAAATGTTTAATAGTATGATTTTGGGGCATTAATGTTGATTTTTTTTAGAAAACTAAAATATTTTCTTTTATTTCTTTTAAACAGTGTTTCGGGTCGAGCTTTCCTGTACTGGCAAAGTAGATTCTGAAGTTATGATACTAATGCAGCTCAACTTGACAGTAAATTCTTCAAAAAATTTTACAGTCTTAAATTTTAAACGAAGGAAAATGTGCTACATAAGTAAGGAATTTATTCAACAAACTTTTATGTAGATGTGAGATGGTTAACAGATTGTGTTGTCTTTTTACAGATTTAATTATGACCAACTCTTGATTACAGTTGCAAATGCAAAAAGAAAAAGCAATAGATAGTGTATATGGAGGATCTCAAGTAGACCTCACTTAGTCCTGCATTCTCACTTTGTCAGAATTGCTAGGGTGTTTTCCACTAGAAATGTCAAATTGTACCTGTTTCAGGGGATTTTTTTAAAGGTAATTAAATCTAGCCTAAAATTAGAATATAGTATGTAGTTAACCTAGTAAATACTAGTTGTTTTTGTTTTTTAATTATATTGTATTCATTTAAGTTATGTAGATAGAAAGAGTTCCAGGACACTAGGTCATAGATCAAAAAATTTAAGAGTTCTTAAAGGTTATCGAGTCTAACCCACTCACTTTAAATTGCACAGAGGTAAAGTGACCTTACAAGTAAATTTATAAGGTCACATAAATAGAACTGGATATATTTTAGGTAGGAAAAAACAAAGCAAAACAAACCCTAAACTTGACCAATGATTACTATGTTCTGCGTGCTTTACATATGCTAATCCCATTTAATCCTTGCAACAACCCTAAGCAGCATGTTCTCATTATCCATTTTCAGAAGAAGCCATGGTTCAGAGAATCTGGCTAACTTGTGGAGGTCAAGCAAAGTGGTATGGCTGGGGTACAAACTTGTGGTCGTAGCCTCTTTGTTAAACTGTCTGTTAAATTTCCTGGTGATATTAGTGCTGAGTGTAACGAAAATACCCAAGACCAGCAAGTGAGTTATAATGGCATACGTCTAATTAACAAGCTTTACTGCATGAAAACAGACATTTAAAAAATAAAGACATCTTTACCTTTAGTGTTTGGATACATTTTCAGTTCTAGTGAATTCAGTTGTGTACCTACTTCCATGTAATTTTAAAGCCAAAAGGGACTGTAGAGACTCTGAGTCAACCTAGTCATCAAATAATTGATATGAGAAGACTGGCCCTGGACAGGCCACCTAGGTTTGCATAGCCAGTCAGTGATAGGACATAGGACATCCAGTGCCTGGAGTGGCAGTGATGGTACTGTATGCTTCACCTGCTGTTTTTAACAGCACAGTAGTGGTCAAATGCAGTATGGTCTGACGATCCCATCACTGCCACCGTGTGCTGAGGTTAACAATCTACTGATTCTCAGAATGATTCCATACCTTCTCCAACTTCTTTAGTAGGTACGTGAAAACTAACATTAAAATTCCCTGGTGTAACTTTCTATTCAGTTTATAGTTAACATAGTACTAACCATCTTTATTTGGTGGCCATATTTTTGGCCACTGTAATCATGCAATTTGTAGTCTTTAGGGGTATTTTCTTTTTGGTGGTACTAGGGTTTGAACTCAGGGCCTCACACTTACTAGGTAGGCACTGTACCACTTGAGCCACTCCACCAGTCCTGTTTGTGTTGGCTATTTTCCAGATAGGGTCTCTCCAACCATTTGCTCCAGGCTGGCTTCAAATCTCAGTCTTCCTGATCTCTGCCTCTTGAGTAGCTAGGATTATTGGTGTGAGCACCTGTGCCTGGCCAGCCCTGTATTCTTACTTTAATATGTGGTCCTAATGGGCTTATTTCTCTGTTTTCTCAGCCTACATTTAAAAAAAAAAAACAAAAAACAGCAGTAAGGAGCAAATCTGTACTGTTTGGAACATTAATAGGTGTTACTGCCTAGAAAAAATTCCTTTATTGTATGAGGGAGGGAACTATGGGTTAGACAAATTTTGTTACTCTAGAACTCCGATGCCTCTCCATGCTGCTGATGTGCATGGCAAATCTCCATGACACATACTGTCTGTATTCTCCCATGCTTCTTGACCATAGAAACCATTTTTCATTGGGTAACACCTTTTGGCTAACACTGGCATCGCTACTTTTTGATTGACAATTATACTGATGATTGTCAGAACAGTAAAATAACTTTCATTATTGTGCAACAAATACTTTGTTACTTACTTTAAGTAATGTTCTGATAGAACACAAAACTATGTTAGAGAAAATTCAGAAAATGTTATTATAGTACTTAAGGATTTTACTAGAAAAGAATTTCTAAATTATTTTTAATTTCCCTTTTAATTCAGAACTTGAAGAAGTAAAAACTTCAGCATTGGACAAAAACACTAGCAGAACTATTTGTAAGTGTTCCTCTATTGTCTTTCTCCATTATTAGGCATAAAAAAGTGGTCGATTGTATATGAACATGCTTACATGAAGCTTGGAAACCTTGTGGTTTCCAGTTTGTCAAATGATTATAATACCCTGCTATTCATTTTGCTCATGTATTATAGATTGGTATATAGGTCAAATGAAGCTCTCAGAATATTGAATACTTTGAGAAGTAAAATTCATATGAAATTCATACATTCATTTTATAACAAGTTAGTTGAAATCTTTTGGAAGCAAGGATTTACATCATGCCTTCTCGAGTGGTCATAATTAAAGAATGAACATAAAAATAAAAATATGTGTAAGATCCTTATTAGCAGAGTGTTGGAAAATCTGGCATCTGTGGCCTGGACCTAACCCTTAGCTAATTTCATCCAGCTGAAAATGCAAATTTATGTTATTTAAACCTTCAGAGCAGAAACACTGCCCAGCAGAGCAGATATTTATTTGTTGGTATTGGTTGTATTTAGATACCATAACAGGTTCCTTTTTTCCTTTTCTAATGTGGGCACATCATTAAGTCTTACTCTTCTTGAGATAGTACTGATAGCAATATCTTATTTCCATGAAAACAGACTAAAAAGGGGGAGCAAATTTAAGGGGAAAATTTCACATACACAAATTTGAGATTTGTGCCTGTGAACTTTGATGTTCCCATCATCTGGTTTCAGTGATGATAAACATTTTGCCAGTATTCTTCCATTGATTGCCTCCTCTGTTGTTTTGTTGGCTAGGGATGGCTTAGAGTACTTTAAAGCACATCTCAGACATCATATCATTTTACCCATAAATATTTCAGTGTTATGCTGGGTGCTGGTGGCTCATGCCTATAATCCTAGCTACTCAAGGAGGCAGAGATCAGGAGGATCGCAGTTCAATGCCAGCCTGGGCAAATAGCTTGTGAGACCCTATCTCAAAAACCCTTCACAAAAATAGGGCTGGTGGAATGACTTAAGGTGAAGGCCCTGAGTTCAAGCCCCAGTATCAGAAAAAAAAAAAAAAAAGTCTTAAAAAAAACCCCAAACCCGACAGTCACCCAATACATACTCATTTTGATTTATCACATATTGCAAAATGAACACTAATTCCTTCATATCTAATAGCTTTCTGTGTTCAAATGAACCTGATCATGTCAAAAACATCTTTCTATAGTTTCTTTCCCCTGAATCAGGATCTAATTGAAGCCCATACACACTGTATTTGGTTGGTACATATTTTGTGTTAATCAGAAAACACTTCCCTTTATTACTATCAGTAGAAGTTTTTTTGTTGTTATTGTTTTTTGGTGGTATTGGAGGTTGAACTCAGGCTCTCATGATTGTTAGGCAGGCAGTCTACCACCTGAGCCACTCTACCAGTCCAGAAAACACTTACCTTTGTTTGTGAAATTACATAATTTCATCTTATAGAAATTCCCACATTCTGGATCCTGCTGGTACCATTTGACCTGTTTTTGTCTTTCCTGTAAATAGTAATTAGGTTTTGCACTTGATTAATTCAGGATCAACTCTTGGCAAAAATAGTTCATGGGTGGTCCTAGGTGTTCTTATTTCATCTTTTTATTACCTCTGGAGTGCAAAGTATCTCAGTATTCCAATGTAGACTTTTTTCGAAGGTAAAATAATATGAGAGATTGTCTACTTGTTAAAGATTCTGGGAAAGAAGAAAACATATTTTTAGTTCTGTCACTGCTTCCAGTTTTTAAAATTCTGGCAGTTTAATCCATTTCTTTTATGCTAGTAGTGTATTATTTCTCACTGAGAAAGTCTTTGCCTTTGTTTTCCTCTTTCTTACTCCCTCCCTTCCTACTTATCCACAAATTCAGTGTTTTTGACTGACTGGTATGGCTGAGGCAGAGGATTAAACTGAGCAAACAGACCCTGCCCTTAAGGACTTAGGGCTTTATGGGGGAGATGGACAAAGGCAGCAGGCAATGATAACAACATAGCACGGCAGGCTTTATGATAAGGTGAGCACAGGGAGACTTTGGGAACCCTGGGGAGGGGCATGTAACCTTTCCTGAGGGAGTGAGGGACAGTTTTCTTAGAAAAGTGACATCTCAGACCTGAAGGGCAACTGGGTGCTGACATGTGAAGCATCACACTGAGGGGATGGGAACAGTCCATACACAAGCCTGGCAGTTGGAGTCAATTGAGCAGGGTGCCTGTGACTCAATCTACCCAGCAGAGCCATGGCCTCTACTCTCTCTGCTCTGGCAGTGCCAGCACACGCCTCCATGACTTTTCCATCCCATGCAAGTCCACACAACCTGCTATGGCCCATAGAAGTTCTTGAGAAAAGTTTTGCCTCTAGTTGTCTCAGAAACCAGTTCATCTCTTTGTTTTAATCTACTCCGATTTTTTGTTTGTTAATTCAAAGTTTAAATTTATTTATTTATTTTTGGTGTTTGGAGACAGAGTTCCAGCCTCACCTGGAACTCGCTATGTAACCCAGGCTTGCCTTGAACTTGAAATCCTCTTGCCTCACTGTTCTGAGTCCTAGAATTTCAAGCATGTACCACCATACCTGGTTCAAAGTTTAAATTTTCAAAAGCTACCTTGTTTGCCTTACTTCTGTTTTTAAAAGCTATAACTTTTATCTTTTCTTCAGACCTATTCCCAGAACTCTATACTTATATATCTATCAATATGACATGTCCACATGTATGATGTGTACTACAAACTCCAGATTTAATTTGGGCAAAACAAAACTCTTGATTCTCAACTGCTCTCAACCTGCTTCTTTTTAGTCTTTGTGGAGGTAGCATTCTTCAAATAATTCTTAAGCCAAAGCTTTGATTCCTCTTTCTTGCAACTTTAGTAAAGTCTACTAATAAGGTTTGTTGACTGCTTCCAAATCCATTCACATCTCATCTTTACTATGAGACTCTTGATGAAGCACTTGCTGTCCCTTTCTTGGACTGCTTTAGTAACCTTCTTGCTAGTTCCCTGCTTCTGCTCTTGCTCCTCTGCGCATTCTTCACCCAGCATTCTCTTAGAATTCTGTAAGAGGTACATGTATCATTTCTTACAGTGATTTTCCATCTCATTTAGAATGGACTCCAAATTCCTCAGGTTTTATTCAGTGCAATTATGATGTGGCACTCATCATCAGAACTTAGGTGAATCCCCAGTCATACCAGTTCTGCATGTTCATGTCTTCACTCCCTTCTCATAATACAGCTTTGTCTCTATGCACCTCTTCTTAGTTTGTCTTTCTTTCTTTCTTTTTTTTTTTTTTTTTTAATTACTTTGTTTTTTTGAGACAAGGTCTTGCTATATACCAGGCTGGCCTCAAACTTGCAATCTTCCTGACTCAGCCTTCTGAGCACTAGGATTACAGGCATGTACTACCATTCCTAGCTTTAGTTTGCCTGTGTGTGTGTGATTAGATTATTTTTCCGATTACTGAGTTTTCTGTTTCTTTTAAAAATAATGAAAGCCTAATATAATTTTATTTAATCAATAGGATCTTTAAAAACAGACAAGTAAAATAACTACTACTGTTAAAAAATCTGTAGGGTAACTATTACCAATCTGTGGCTCTTAAGCTTTAAATTAATTAAAATGAAATAAAATTGAACTTTCATGTTCACAGATATACCAGCCACATTTCAATGTTGCTGGCCAGTGGTAGGCTACTGTGTTGTTCAGTACACTGTACGCCATTTCTTGCAGAAAATTATGTGGGATAGCACTATGGCAGTGTGTTTTACGCACTGGTATATTTTATGAATACCACATGTAATGACTATTATACTTACTACACAGAAGTTTTATTTAAAACCTTTTTAAAAAACCATAACAAAAGCATCAAAAGATTGTGTAAATGTACATCAACACTCTAGATAATAAACACATGAAATGCAAATCTTTTTTCAAAGCACAGGGTGCTCATTGTGTATGTTGGATCAGAAAGCAGTCAGTCATACTTGTTTAAAAGCTTAATCTGCTTCTCATTTTATTTCAGATGATCCTGTACATGCAGCTCCAACCACTTCTACGCGTGTGTTCTATATCAGTGTAGGGGTTTGTTGTGCCGTAATATTTCTTGTAGCAATAATATTAGCCGTTTTGCACCTTCATAGTATGAAAAGGATTGAACTGGATGACAGGTATTGTACATGTTTTGGGAAAGGAAAATAATATAAGTATTTATTTCCAGTATGCATGAGAGCCCACACAAACTCATGTACACTGCTATGGGGGGAAGGAGGGAGGATGATCAAGCCCTAGCTAAAGGAAAAATAAGATGTACTCATCACCATCTTGTGTTTCTCTGGTTTTATTTTTAAATTTAAAATTTTGTGCAGCCATAAATTACACCTTATTGTTGGGAAAGGAGTAGAAATCAAATATGATTTTTCCATCCCATTGTCCTGACTCTACTCCAGACTCCCATTCCTTTTAAAAATAGCCGTTTCTTCCTTCTAGTTCTTCCTCTTATCATTTTCCTTCCATCCATCCATCCATCCATCCATCCATCCATCCATCCATCCATCCTTCCAACACTTAATGAGTATCTGCTGTGCTTTAAACCATTGACTGTCACCCTAGGTACACACTAGAGTCATGGAGAACCTTTTGAAACATACCAGTACTCAGATCTCACCTTCCAGTGATTCTGATGTAATTGGCCTGGGGTAGTGTCTGAACATCAATATTTCTTAAAGCTTCCTGGATGATTCTGATGTACAGCCAGTTTGAGATACACTTGGTTAGATAATGTACTAAGTGTTGGAAATACAAAAATTAATGATGCACTTCATGGTGTCAAGGAGTTCATCTTTGACATTAACCCGTAATTATAAAAGTATATAAAATTGATGATTGTGAGATTATAGTATGGAAAGACAAAAGGTACTTGTCCCAGCCTGGGTCAGTCAGATGACAAGGAGTCTGACATTACAGTCAGGATAGAGTGAGAGGTAAAGATGGAATGGTAGACAGGTTTTCACAATCCACAACTCTCTTTTTCCCTCAGTGATTCCCAGTTGCTGACAACATATTCCCAGCCTCACGACTTGGCTTTGAGCCTTTCTTTCCCCTTCTTACTGTCTCTTTACTTGTGCTCCAGTCAAGTAATATCTTGCTCCTTCTTTGTGCCCTGCACCATGCCCTTCAGGACTTTTAAAAGTTTGTGCTTTCCTTTCATCTTTCATCCACAGTACTCCTTGAATTTCCTACCACTCCAAATCCTGTCCATTCTTCATGCTTCAGCTCTATTGCCATCTTTTTCATGAAGTCTTTTCTAAGCCTCCCTACCATCTGTTTCTCCTCTCTCTGTCTCTGTCTTTTGGTGGCAATTACTGTACTTTTTCCTTCTAAAATTTTTTGTGTACTTGTCTTATCTTCCTACTTGAATGTAAACTCTGTACAGTTAGGGGCAGAGAGCCTTACTGATGAATCCCCAGTCTTAACATGGTGTCATAAACAAAAAACCAAGATGCCAGAACTGGTTGGGTTCAGTACCTTCCTCTGTATTTTCTGCCTCTACTGTGTTCCTTTCCTTACCTGAGTAGAGAAGGAAGAGGTAAGAGTGAGAAGGGAAGTATACTGGTGATGTTTCAGAATTTGCATTGTGTACATGGTGGTATTGAAGGGAGATTTAGAATTTACAAAAGAAGAAATGATATTTGGAAGCATTTGAGGGGATAAAGTGATAATGTGAACATTTTGTATAGGGCTTTGAGGGATGATGTAAGGAGAGTTGCAGGAGTCATTGAAGAGTATGATATTCAGAAGTCAGTCTTGATACACACAAAGAGTTGCATTTTCCTTGAATGTTTGCATGTGTGGTAGGGCTGTGAACCCACATAGGCCAGAATTGTGCAGATTTCAAATTCCACAGGGCACATTGTTCTGCTTGTGCCAGGGGCAGTTGGAGCCCATTTGTGTGGCTTTCCCTCTCCCAAAATGCTCATTGATCTGTCTAACTTCTGTGTTATGCCAGACAAGTAGTCATGGAGAGGCAGAGCTCTCCGTGTTCACTCTAAAGTCCTCCACAGAGAGGTTGATCTGCAGTATGTCCATTCTGTGGTCTTCCTCATCAGTTTGTGATTAGGAAATTTCATTCATTTTTTTTGGGAAGGGGATGGTTGAACTTGTTACATTGGCAGTACCCTCATTTTCCTCTTCTAGTTTCCATTATCCTCACCATCCCACTACCTCCACCATTACTGGTGACAACAGCTCCTTACTTTCTCTTTGTTTCTACACTTAAAGTCTAACACACGGATACATACATAGTAAGACACTCAGTAACATTTTTTGAAAGATAAATACAGGGAGGAAAAATATTTTGTTATACCAATAGTTCTTTGCTGTTTTTAGTATACATCAGCAACTCTGTTGGAAACAACCATTCTGTCTAGTTTATGTCTTTACATTCCACGAAAGTGTGGTATTCTCTTTCATTGATGGGTTGATTTACTCAGTGTTTTTCAAGGTCTCTCTGGGGCTCAGTTGGGCCCCTTTAGGATGATGCCAAGCACTGGCTTAAGTACTGGGAAGGGAGGAGTGAGTTTACAGTCTGCTTCCGTGAGACAGACATTAAACAAGAAATCCCCACTGGTATGTGGGGAATGAAGCTGTTGGTTGTGTTCACTACTGTATCTTCAGCATCCTGTACAGCACCTGGCATGCAGTAGAGACTTGGTAAATACTTGTTGATTAGCAAATAAATAAGTGAATGGCACACACACACACACACACACAAACGTACAAATTGTGATGTGTTTTGAAAGAAAATCAGGATCTTTGCCCACTTGCTTCTGAAAATCAAATTCATTTAGATTAGTCTTGAACTATGAAGTGTTGGCAGGTATACTTTTGAATCTCGTTGTCTCCCTCCTGTGGTACAGCTGTGAAAGTGTGAACTGTAATAGGTGTCAGGAGTAGGTTCCCAGCTGCTCCTTGTTCCCCTTATAACATAGGTCTTGGGTCCACAGAAAGCTTTCTCTGTCCATTTAGCACAGTGCTTTCCTCCCTCCCCACTCAGTATCTACTAAGTGAATGAAAAGTTAACATCGACCTGCCCATGATGCTTCTGTGCCCACAACCTTAAAAACCCTAAGGTGGCACAGGAGTGCCACCTGTTGTTCAGCTGCTAGAGAAAAATGTGGTCTGTTTATTCAGCCATTAGCAGTGTTGGTTGCAGATAGTATTTAAATTGTGCTTTCACATGCATCATAAATTTGAGCCTCACAAAAATCCTGTGAGGTAGATTTTCTTAATCCCATTTTATGAGTAAGTCAATAGAAGTCCTTTATTTCCTCCCTCTTTGAGGGTGATGGCGGTTCTCCTTCCTCCCCATTACTGATATTGGACTTCAAACAACTTTGATTTCTAGTCTGATCCTTGAGTAGTATTCAGATCTGCAACTTCTGCAGTGCTCTGTAGTTCCTCGCCATTCTAAGGATTAGGGGTGCATAATAGTTATAATAATGAAAACAATTAGAAACAAGGTATATATCTGAGGGCCAGGCACTGTCCTCAGTGCTTTCCTTACTTGTCTTTCATATAATCCTGTTAGCAGTCTTGTCAGGAGATAGCATTATGCTCTGTCTAGGAGTTTGAAACTGCAGAAGGACTGAATTCTTTGCCTAACTCATGCAGCTAGTGGTAGTGCTGGTAGTCATGATTTCAAGATTTATGCTCTCTGTCGTCTTCTTACTGCATTACCTGCAGGTGTGAACTCATGTAGATCAATTATTGAATGATCTCCAGACTTGAGAGCTCTTTCAGAACTCAGACTAAATGATGGCCTGATGAGTCCCTATTATATTCGCTGATTTGCAAAGTATCTTCAGCGGAGTGGCTGGGGGAACAGGGCTGACTGCAGCCCCAAAGGAAGAAGTAGCTAATCTGAAACGATAGGGAGCTCAAGGAAAGGCATGCCAAGGGGCATCTCAGAAGGTAGACAGCCATTTTGAGATATATATGGTGTGCTGACCAGGACAGCTTGTATATAAGTACTCTCCTAATGTTTATTTATTGAAGGGCATTCCTGTCTTAGTTTTTTACTATGACTTTTCAGAGGTATTTTAGTTATAATAGCAGATAATAATAGCTTCTACTATTAGCAATAAAAAGGCTACGTAGGGGCTTAGAGTAAGTCAATAGAAGGGGCTCATTGGCTGGATATTTACATTTTTCAGATGTATGTATGGGCAGATTACATAGCATCCCTTTGTCATTATTGTTTTTTTAAATATAGCACTATGGTGCATAGACAAGTCAGTTATAAGATTTTCCATACTTATGCAAGTTGGAACCTCTGAGTGGGCTCAGCTGACTCGGTAGCTAAGAGAGGCATGGGAGCCCTATCCTGCCATCTACATTAACTTTTCATGCTGAGTATGAGTGCTTCACTTCTCTTATAAGAGCTAAAGTACTGAGAGTGGAATGTGTCCAAGGGCGATCTGGGACAAGGTTGCTACCCACTGAAAAGAAGGAAAAACATCTTTGGGAACCATTAATTTGTGTCACTGTCAAGCACAGGATTAGCAGTTATTTGCACCTGCCATCTTCTGGGTCTCCTGTTTCGTTTAGAGAATATAGTATAATTTAATGTTTTAATACTAGAGATTTTTGAACATTCTAACAACAGTGTATGTGATTAAAAGTCTTGAACCACATAATAATATTCCTTCCTAAGTTTTGAGGATGTTGGCATGTTGATGTGGTTTAATACCCCCTCATCTCTACACCATTTCATTTGTAGCCATCATTAAAAGGGTCCTGTCTTTCTGCTCCTTTTCTGAAAAGCAATTTAATTGAATGGCTCAATTCAATTTCTTGAGATGAGCAATAATTCCCTAACATATCCTTGTGTAAAGTTTAGGACTGCTGTTTGAGGACTAGTACCTACATTTCTGAATAATTTTGCTAGGTGACCCTGCTTGATGATTTGGGGGGTAGAAATAGAGCTCTATATTATGAGGCTGATTAAAATTGCAGCTTGAAACACTGTGATAGAGATTCACATGTTATTGTGATCTCATCAGGATTTTAGGCAGGTTACAGTGCTTACACCCATTTTGTATGTATGGGAAAGAAATTTGTCATGGAGACTCACTTGTCAAATGTTTCTCTCTGAAAAATCATTTGCAGCATCAGTGCCAGCAGTAGTTCTCAAGGGCTGTCTCAGCCGTCCACCCAGACGACTCAGTATCTGAGAGCCGACACACCCAACAACGCAACTCCTATCACCAGTAAGAGTTAATTTAATTCCAAAGCTGTTACCCAAGTTTCCTGTCGGTGGTCCTGTATGGTTAATGTACTTGTGCATCATGTGTTCCATGTTAAACACATAGTATCTAACTTGTGCCAAAGTAGGTATGATCTGGAACTTTTTGCTTTCTAGGGAATTGAATGAAACATTTTTAAATTGGGTATTAAAAGTAAAATTTAAGTGTAATTCCTACAATTAATTTTGGCTTTGGGGAGATTTTTGTAGCTAATTATATTAAAAGAATTGCTAAGTTAATTCTTTAGAAATTTAGGTAGTTTTATGGAATAAGCTTTTGTGTTACATAAACACAGCAATTTTGGTTTTTAATGAATTGTCTTATGGGACTTTATTTACACTGTTTGGTGCTAGGGATTGAACACAGGGTCTCCAGTGTGCTAAGCATGCACTCTACCACTGAGCTATACTCCCAGCCCTTTACACTGTTTTCTAATCATACTAGGAAGCTAGCTACCATTGGAGTGTTGAGAACATGGAGTCTGATCCCCTACACACCATGGTGGTGCACATTAAACCCCGGGGCTCACACATGTTATGAAAGCGCCCTGTCACTGAATTACATCCCCCAGCCCCTAACTTCATTTTTATGAACAGGTTTCACACACTTTCAGATGTTTGAGGGAAATTAATTCTTTTTTAAAAATTGTTAATCAACAGATTATGGTACATACTATACACAATGGGTATGATGTATGTATACAGTAATATAGTTATTCTTAGAATATAATATATCTATAATGAGGAATCAGTTCATGCACAAATAAAACCAACACAATCATCAAATCATCAGGATATAGTGGGCCAAAGAACCACAAATCAGGTCTTGCCTCAGAGGTGCCATTAATTAGGATTTTGTAGGCAATTAACTGTTTCCCTTGGGCTGGCATTTTCTCTTTAATAAAATACGAATATCTGTCTGCTACCCAGTGCCCTGTTGTGGTCTTTTGATAACTTTCCCATTAAAAAAAAAAAACCAAGATTTATTGGAGAAAGGACTGATCCCAGGTCTGGGTCAGTAAATGAACCAGGACCTGTTGTTGAGCAAGATATCATGGATGCTGCTGCAGACTTGACAAGCTCCCACTGGCCAAAGATGGAATCATTTGACTATTGGACAGAATAATGACTACACTGAATTGGAACATAAAGTGTGTAAAAATTGATACATTTGTAACTTTGAGACAAGGTGTTATGTAGGCGGACTGGCCTTGAACTTGCCATCCTCCTGCCTTAGCCTCCCTTGCTTATTACTGGTGCGTCCCACCACACCAAGCGGGAGAGAATTCCATGATTAGATATGCTAAAAATGCTTTTAAGTCCTTGAAAATATATTTATATATTTAAAAATTTAGTTACTATTAATAAGAAATTTACTTGCTTATAGTTATAGACATTACCTTAAGGAGCTAGGTAATTCATTTATTATATATTCTAAAAGCAAAATACTTTTTTCCATCTTTTACTTGCATTTATTTTATGTGGAATTTATTCCCATACTATAAGTTTGCTTTTGTTTGTTCTGAGGATATCTTTTTCTTTTGTAAAGCTTTTCTGGTTTAGGATCAATGTGTTCCTTTTCAGTGAGGATCATCTCAGCGTGGCAGGGGAGCTCAGGGGTGGGTTAATCCGACCCTGAGCTCTGGAAGTACCGAGGTGCATCTTGGGTTCACTTGGATGTGTTCAGTGACCAGAGAGTCCACATCTAAATCCTTCAGTTCTGTGTTACTCTCTGCATGTTTAAGCATATAGCACAAAATTTCAGCACTTGTTTTGGGCCACAGACCTTTTGTTCAGCTCTACTACTTGACCTGCTCATACCTACCAAGTCCAGCATTGTTAATGCCAGAATGAGCCACATCACTTCTTTAAGTGACATCTTTCACATACTTGGTGGCTTTTTGGAAATGCATACCTTTGATGGCCTGGGCAGTTTATCACGTGTTTGTAAACTGAATTGAAAGATTTGAACCTCTTGATTTGCATGATTTTGTGGGGTTTTCTGAGTCATGAGAGAAGTTGAAGCATTTTCACCTCAGGCCACTTGGAAGAAGAGGAAAACAAAATACTTTTTAAAGGGCCAATAGAGATGCATGTGTTTTATGAATAAAAAACAAAAGAGAAAGGGGCAGAGAAAATATTTAAAGATAAAAAGGCTAAGAATTTTCCAAAGTAACAATTCAAGAAATTGATTTAAGAAAGTAAGAGAACTCTAGGCAGAATCAAACAAACACGTGTGTACTCTGTCTTCTAGATTGTTGATAAGTGGGTTCAGGTGTGGGCAGCCTGCATCCCTTATAAAGTGCTCCATACCTTTCCTGTAGGTTTTTTGGCAGCAATTGATCATCGCGTAGGTCCGTTAATTCTTCATAGGTTTTTCTTCCCAGTAGATCATTAGAGATGCCATTCCAGTTTCTACTTGTTAACACTGGCTCTTGGTTTTATTCTAACATTTTTTTCTTGGAATGAAAAACTTTAATTTATGGCTATATAAATTTTATTTTTGGTGTCATTGTATTAAGAATGAATGGGAATTGAGGAGACTTGTTTGAATCTCACAATGGCATGATTAAGCTGTGGGAATAGAGTGACTAAATTGATAATATGTTTCATTAGAAAATAAGGTTTTTTTCAACATCTCTTCATTTGAAAAGTTCTTTTGTTATATATTAAAAAATATTTTGGAAGGATTAAATTAAATTCTGTGAATCAAAGCTTGTTTCATTTAACTGAAAGACATTCGAAGTGATGGTAATGGTAATATTATTTGTAGGGTTTTTTAACTCTGTATTTTAACATTTGGGGATAGCGTTGTGGTAGGTGAGAAAACATTTCCTTAAAATTCAATGTGTCCACTGTAAGTAACTTGGTTTTATGCATGCCTGTTTCCTTTAATGATTCCCACATCAGCCACTTCTGTAACTTGAGTCCTGAGGTTCTAACTGAACTAGTTGGCCCTAATGCCATAATAAGGGTATTTATATTGCTTGGTCTGGCTTTGTTGGCTCCTCAGGTTATCCTACCTTGCGGATAGAGAAGAACGACTTGAAAAGTGTCACTCTTTTGGAGGCCAAATCCAAGGTGAAGGACATAGCAATATCTAGGGAGAGGATAACTTTAAAAGATGTACTTCAAGAAGGTATTTATTATCTCAAAAACAATTTGATTAAAAAGTTTTTTTTCATTTTTCCTTCAAACGTTAATGTGCCTTACACAACTTTAGTGGAGTTCTTGATTCTTAAGTAAAACAATGCATCCATAAGTGTTTGTTATCTTTAAGATACATTTTCTATTTTATTCACACTTAAAATGATCACTACTTGGTAGGTTTTTTGTTTTGTTTTGTTTTTGTTTTAAATACTTTTAAGTAATTTTGTCTCTGATAGATAGTATAGGAGTTCTAGCAGATAGAATAAGGGTTTGGAGTTAGACTCAAGTTCCAGTCCTAGGATTTATTACCTGCATGACCTTAGAGAAACCACTGAATGTCTTAGATCTTCACTTTCCTCTTCTGTAAATTTAGACAGTATTGTAATTTAAGTAGTGGTTGTGGAAACTCCTAGACTGTTATGAAGATTAGATGAAAGATGTTTATTAAATAAATTAACACATAATAATACTTGATATATAACAGCACCCTTTCCTTCCTTCCCTTGCTGGTCCTTGCTTTCTTCTTTGAATTTAGAGTATTGATTAGGAAGATGCTGAAAGATGAGGGCAAAAATTAATAAAAAATACCAAATTGAGCTCTTCATGTTATAAACAGAGAATTACTTTTTTCCCTTACTATAATTCAGTTTGGAATGTCTTGAATACGTGTGAGTCCTGTACTCAGCTGTTGTGTATACTTGTAGGTCAGTCACAGCTACATGAACTGCCTTCAGTGGCAAATAATAATTAATGAAGGCAGATTTTTTTCTGACCTGTTTTTCAATGTGTGGATGCTACATTGAAAACCATACCAATGTATGGTTGTCTGTTTTCTAAGCCTAACTACTTATCAGATTTGTCAGTGGTCTTGAGTAAGCTAGCATTCCCTAAAGAGCTAAGAAATGAGAGAGCCATGAATAGGGACTTGTTTTGTTTGCAGTTTTTTTTTTTTCCTTAATTCTTTAAATGGGATAGAATAATCCCATTATTATACCACCCAGTTGTGGTGGTATAATTTGAGGAAGAGAGGAAATTTTGGAACCTGGTGGAGTTTTCACAGCTGTAGTAGTTGATTTCAGAATAGAAAACATGGCTAGCTAACATTGCTATGTTCACTGGAAATCTGATAGGTACAAATCAAACAATAGATACGTGCCTTGTTCATCTGTCACATTGCCAAGAGTTAAAAAGACAGTTAATATCCAGGCTGACAATAGGCACGAGGAAACAAGCTGTCTTATACATCATGGTAGGAATATGAATTCCTGTGAACTTGTGGTAGAGTGATATATGTGTAGATAGACTTTAGTGTCTGGTTCCCATATCCATGAGAGTTTCGTTTTTACGTATATGTAAATCCATGTTTGCGGTGCTGTTGTGGAAGAGAGAGAAGAAGTATAGTGAAGTAAGATAAACTTGAGTGGGGATAAAAAGGAAGACCTTCATAAGGAGTGAACTGACAGGCCAGGGTGTCAAATCTGACAGTATATAGGACTGGAGGGTTTGAAGAGGTTTAGTCAGCTTTAAAAAGACTGTCTTAAAGATTGTCCAAAGCCTTGTTTGCTTCGGGAGTCCAAGTTACTCTGTTTCTCTGTCCAAAGTAAGACTTGATAGGTGGGCACCAACGACTTTAGTGCTTACTGTGAAAGAAATTAAAGCAAGACCCATGGGCGTGCTGTGTCTGCAGCAGAGCAAAACTGTGGGCATTTCTTTGAAGTTGTGAAGGATGGAAAAGTAAAAATGTTCTTGTGAGAAAGAATAACCCAAGATTAATTTTTCAATGATTATCTCATTAGGAATCTTTGTTTTTTCTTCCAGTTCTGGGGATTGAAACCAGGGCCTGTGTATGCTAGGTAAACATTCTTCCACTGAGCTACATCCCCAGCCCTTGGATTTGGTTTTTTTTTTTTTTGGAAACAGGATCTTCTTATGTTAACTAGGCTGGCCTTGAACTCA
Source organism: Castor canadensis (assembly GCF_047511655.1). Classification (NCBI taxonomy): domain Eukaryota; kingdom Metazoa; phylum Chordata; class Mammalia; order Rodentia; family Castoridae; genus Castor; species Castor canadensis. The sequence continues at coordinate 55,623,634 of NC_133402.1, read as the reverse complement.
TAATCTTCCTACCTCTACCTCCCCAGTGCTGGGATTATAGATGTACACCATCACACTTGACTCAGATGTGTGTGGATTTTCATCACTCATTTTTAACCACTCCCCAAAGGTTATAACTTCTTTTCTTACTATTAAAGTTTTTAGGAACACCTTTTACCAGTGAATTAAGGGTCTAAGCATCTTGTCTGAGACCTTTTAAGTAATGGGTGGTAGAAGAAACCCAGAACTGTTTTTAATCCAAGATTTGCTCCTTCCCTTCAAGCTGCTTTTTAAAGTTCTGCAGTGGCAGGATGGACAGTCTGTTTTTCTCCTTTCATTGTTCTGAGACTAGTCCTACAAACTCATAAATGCCTGTATTGATAACTCCATTACTTAGCTCCAGTGCTCTTGGCTATGTCATTAGTTTATTTCAGGAAAAAAAACCTCTCATGTACTTGGTTTAGATATGGTGTTTCAAAAAGCAAGTTAAGCTGTTTCTTAGTTACAAAGAACCTCTAACAGTCATTAAGTACCATTGATTGGGGTCATTTCACTCTAGGGCTAGAATAATGCTGAGAGCATTTGCCCTTGTTATGATTAAGTTACATTTTACCAGAAAGTTCTGTTCTGTATATTATGAAGGTTATCATATGATCTCATTAATTATTATTTTTCCTTCTAGGTACTTTTGGTCGTATTTTCCATGGGATTTTAGTAGATGAAAAAGATCCAAATAAAGAAAAACAAACATTTGTAAAAACAGTTAAAGGTAGGTATTTCTTCCCATACTATTTCCATAATGCTTTCTTGAAGATGGCAAATTACGTCTCAGTTTCTTAGTGTGTGCTGGACCTTCTAAATTAGCCCATGTTAGTTTAGCTCACATGAGGTTAATTTTGGACAATTTTTTTTTTTTTTGGTGGTATGGGATTTGAACTCAGTGCCTCATGATTGCTGGGCAGGCACTTTACCTCTTGAGCCACTCCACCAGCCCTGTCACTGTAGGTTTGGGACTGTGACCACATGAGGTTAATTTTAGAGGAGAATTGGGTGGTTCTCATTAGGTTTAGAAAATAGAAAGTTAATAAATGAAGATATTAAACATTTATTAGGTATTCTAACTTCTAGTTAAAGTGTATCTTTGACTTCATTATTTCTATGTCTAAATTTCTTATGTTAAAACTATGGTACCATAATTTATCTCCCTTAGAAAACATTGTCATGGGTTTTTCCTATAAAAAAGAAAATTAAAATAATCCCAGATGTACAGTACCTTATAGGGATATGCACTGTTGTCCTTTCACTCCCTTTCCCCTTTTTTTTCTCTAGTGTACTATATAATTCTCTAGGAAATTCCTGTCCCAAGGGATGTATACATTTAAAATTTTGATAGATATTGTCAGATTGTTCTCTAAAAGGTTTAACACCTGTTTATGGTTTTATGAACAGAACACTTGTTTTCACATATTCATCTTTTGGACTATTTTTTGGAATGTGATGCCTAATATTTTGTTTATTAATTTATATAAACTACTCAGAAAGTTCCAATCAGAATCCTACAATGTTATTTGTATATGTCTTATTCTGTAATACTGGTATAAATTAGTAAGACTTTTAGAAGTAGGATTTTACTTACTTACAATTGATATTTGCAAAAGCTTAAATAAACTTTTCTTATTTATGTCTTCATTTTTGTGGTACTGGGGATCAAGCTCAAGAGACTCATGCATGCCAGGCAAGCACTTACCACTGAGCTACATCTCCAGTTAGTTATTTATATAATAACATAATATAATAACAGTTAGTTCTGTTATTTGCTCATTTTGACAGTAAGAAAAGTATAATATAGTGCTCTTAATGTCTGTCAGTTTCTGATATATGTTGAGATGACAAGGTAATTTTTGAAAAACAAAGCACTTTGAATGCAGAGATTGAGGGGAAAGTTAAATTTAGTTTTATGAGTAGACTGTGACAGAATTTATGAGATTTGCAAAGTTAATTTATAAGAACTGTGCTTCTAAATTTACTTAAAGGAATACATGGAAAGTATGAAGGGGTTATGTTTATTGTTTCTAAAGAGTTGGGTTGTATCAGTCTAACAAAAAAAATTGTTGGAATTGCCTGTAATTTAGCAAAATTGCTTGCTTAAGGTTGTTAAAAATACACACAACCATGCACATGCCCCTCTTGCCTTTTCTAAACAAGTTGTTTAACTCACTGTGTCCTTACTATTTGTTTTATTCACCCATTCTTTCCCAGCTCCCAAAACACTTTCAGAGGTTAATATTTTAAGGTAAATCCCAGTAGACATTCTGACTAGTTTTGAAGGGTAGTTTACGTATTACTCTTTGTAAATGTAAAATTTTTACCAGTTTAATACAATTGCCTTTTGTTTTTCTTTCTTTTTTTTTTTAAAGGAAATAGTTCCTCTTAATTCTAATATTTCTTGTAAGATTTGTTAATATCTATGGATTGCAATGAATCTTGAATTAACCAGATTTCCATAGAGAGTTGGGTTGATTTAGGGGGAGCAAAGGAAGTAATAGTGATAAGAAAACACAATATGGATACTGAGTCTCTTTCACAGAATATAAGTTTCTCTTTCCATGCCACTTGCTTGTTGCTCTGCCTTACCATGCAATTATAGTGTTCTCTCTGAGCTGGAAGGAAATAAAAGCACAGTGAGTTCTTCTTAGCCAGCCTGTAGTCACAGTTTGTATGGAGGTCAGAGAGGAAGTGCACCAGGGCACTTGGCTCAAAATTGTTAGAGAGGTAACTCCACATGATTATCTCCTGAGATTTATTCTTTTGGAAGGTTGCTTTTATTTTTAAATTAAAACTACTTATTGCTGACAAAGTGCTTTCACAAATCTGTATGCTTTGTTACATGTTACACAATTAGACGTTTTGTGTAAAATACAAAAAAGGTTATATCTTTTATGCAGAAAATTGGAGTTTAGCTGTTTAAAAAAAATTGTAATTTTGTGCTGAATTAATGGATATCCAATATAAATTTGCAGAGATTGAAATTAGAAACTTGAGTCTTCTGTGTATTATGAAATTCTATAACATAAATGTACCAGTTTAGGGTTATTGGTATTAAGTTCTTATTTTCTTTAATGGTTATAAAATTTTTGCAATTTTGGAAATAAAGCAAGTTTTAAAAATCATTTTGTGCTTACATGTAATTTTTAGATTGTAAATTATTTTATGGTACCCTTTTCAGATGTGTATATCTTGAAGATTTCTCTGGGTGAAATTTTTCTTAGATCATCATGTAGCTCAAGTGTCCCTTCCTTATAATAGAACATACTTATCAAAGTACATGTAAAATGATCCATCCTGAAATTAACCTTCTGCTGTTGTTGGGTCTCCTTACCAGTTGAAGTGGAGGTAAACTCTAACTGGGTGGGACTCTCCAACTGTTACTGGTTTTCAGTCTTCCAAAGATCTTTCCAGCCCTTGATAATTCTAGCTATCATTTCATTAGAAATTATTTAGATTATATTGAGAGCAGTAAAGGCACATTTTGCCATTTACTACAGGATCCCAGTTTTTAGAGTACAGTTTATTCTAGCAGACACTGATGGGAATACTCCTTTCCCTAAAAAGTGCTAGCTAGTTTAAGTCCTTGGCTTTCTGCTCACCCATCGTACATACTTATAGAAGTCTTTAAAAGAATTGTGGAGATAAGCAAACTAATAATAGGAGAGGGACTGAAGTAAGGAAAGAGATTCCAATAGACTTTGGAACCAGATATTTGAGATTTCTCAGCTTGGACAGCTACATTTTTTGTTTTTTTGAGACAGAGTCTTGCTGTGTTGCTCAGGGTGGCCTTGAACTCACAATTCTCCTGCCTCAGCCTCCTAAGTGCTGGAAATACAGGCATGTGCTACCATGCCTGGCATGACAGATCCACTTTTAAGGAGTGAATATAGCAATTGTAGAGCCTGAGCTCAAAGGACTGAGTTTTGTTTTTGTTTTTTTTTTTTGCTTAATTTGCCAGATAATCTTTTTAATGAGAATTACAAAAGACCAAAACATTTTTTGCAAACTGCCTTTTTAAACAAATGATTTGCTTTAAATTACGAATACTGGGTATGATGATGCCTTCTTCTGCAAAACCAATAAATACAAGAACAAATTTTAAACATGTGATTTGTCCAAGATATTTTGGAAAAGGAAAAAAAAAAGCCTGATTTTTTTTTCAGTTATTTATATAAATGAGAATGTATTCCCTAACCTTTCAGAGAGTAAGCCTGAAAGCATGACTGGATGAGAAGGAGTGAGATGGTGAGAGGGAGACACACTGAGAAGACCATCTTACAGCTGCTTCAAATAGCTTGATAATTGTTCTGATGTTACCATTCCTTTCTGGAACCGTATCTTCACAAAATAGCTGAATTTAAAATATTTCTAATGAACTGGTTAATGAGGGAAAAGAAAATACGTACTGAACACAAACTTTGATATAAACAGTTATGCATATCAAAAGACTAACTTTAAAAAGGTACAAAAAAAGTGAGATAAAACCTGAATTACAGAAAAGGCAAATTTATTTAATGAAAAACTAGAATAAAAATTAGCAAACACACACACCCACACCCCTCAAAAAAAAAAGAAAAATCCCAGCAGCACTAGGTATTGACTCACACAGGGGAAAGCAGTGGTCAGAAACCACTCAGATGGCTTGTCAGTTAAAGGAAAAACCGCACACACATACACACGCACACACATACACACGCGCAGTCAATCTACAACAAACACAGAATTTAGAATTATTTTACAATGCTTCCTTTCTTAATACAAAAGATGCCCATCTTGGGGGAATATATATATTTTTCTCAGTGGTTTACTGTTGACTTATTTTTAAATATATTAGTGTTCCTACATGCAACTGTTTCCTGTATTTAACAGCCTTTCTTTTTATTTACCTTCGTGTGTCTAGCTTCTACCTACCAAGAGTTTCAGGTCGGCAGGCAGATTGGTGTCTTATTCTCTGTTAAATTGAATGCAACAGTTTTAAATACTGGCCAGAAAATGTTTGATTGCCATTTCAACACATGGAAATAGTTACACTGATGCCTAAATTGCCATTTTCTGCAAAAAGCTGTGCAATGCTGGTGTCAAAGACTAGGCAGTCACTATTCATAATGGCTGTGCAATTCCCTCATGAATAGATCGAGGAGTCGCTTCCCAAGTCAATCGCCACCTATGACCACTTAGCTCAAGTTGATAAGCAAAATTTTCAGCTTGCTTGCGTGTTCCTATCAGCTGTACGATTGGGAAGAACTGCTGATGACCATCATATTTTTCCTGTTTCTCCAAAACTAACATGAAGTGAAAGCCAAAACAGGACTGCATCATCACCCAGTCAACAGCACCAGGAAGATTATGTCTGTAGCAAGGAAAACTATATCCTCTCCCTGTAGGGTTGTAATGGACTTGTGCTGATGCATCAGATGGGGCTTACAGCATCCAAAGAGCCTTGCCATTTACAGGAAGCACCAGGGCATGGACAGGAGTTCATGGTGTGCTTTCTCTGTGTGTGGAGGAGTTATTTCACACGCAGAAGGAAGAGTACTGGATTGGCCACTTTCTCCATAGCCAAGTTGCGAATGGATCCCAACAGGCCGCAACAAGTTGGACAACATGTGAGTTTTGGGCAACAGTTGCTACAAACGAGATGGCCACTCTTGACACTGGAGAATGGGTGGTAACACATAGTCAAAGCAGACAGGACACTCAAGACTCGCCAAGTCACTGTTGGATGCAGTTGTGCCAGTCAAGGCAGGTACCCTTTGGGATGGTGGACACTTGGAGGTACCAGTAGGTAATGCTGTAGCAGTCTGACGGCTCATTTCTCCGCCATGTTGGCCGAACACCGGGTTTCCACAACAAAGGCCGGCACGAGGGCGCGGGGCGCGCCGGGCGCCTCCCCCGACCAGGCCCGCCTCTGAGCCGTCCCCACCCGCGGCCCGCGTGGCCGCAGACCCTGCCGCGGGGACGGGGCCGGGCCCGGGCCCCGGGAGCCTGTCATTTTCCTTGATGAGGCTGGAATGTGTGGATCTTGACTTTGGCAGTCTTGAATCTTTATCTGCTTATTATTATATTGATCAGGAGCTTTAGAACTTACTAGTATTTCTTCTGTTGGCATAAAAATTAGCTACTGGTTTCTTTGAAGGTGTTTTTAAGAATAACTTACACTCATTCGTTTTTGATCAAAACTTTTTAAAAATTTCAAACTCGATTTCAGTTTTATTATGGAAATACACTATGTATTTAATAGAAGTGTTCTTTTTCAAACAGTGAACAAATTCTATGCTATTAAGGTAGTGGTTCTTAAAAGGAGAGGAATCTTTTTTTGCAGTGCTGGGGTTCAAACTCAGAGCCTACACATTGAACCACTCCACCGCCCTTTTTTGTGAAGGGTTTTTCGAGATAGGGTCTCACAAACTACTTGCCAGGGCTGACTTTGATCTCTGCCTCCTGAGTAGCTAGCATTACAGGTCTGAGCCACCAGTGCCTGACTAAGGAGAGGAATCTTGTGCACTTATGCAAATACTTAATGGCTTAAAAATTCTTCTGGAGAATATTACCAATATTAAAGATACTGGAAAATTGCATTTGCATATTTTTGTTTCAAAAACATTGACCTAAAAGTCAGTTTTAATTTTGTTTTACTTCTGTGGACCAAAGCCTGTGAGTTTAGAAGCTAAAAATAAAAGGGAATAATCATATCCTAAGTTTGGCTATTAGATTAATTTTCTTCTAACTTAATAGTAGTTTTGTTTGTTTATTTTAATCACAGGTAAGAAGAAAACAACAAAAGGCACCATAGTCTCTAATCAGAATTTCCATGATTTTTTTTATAATTATATGTTTGTAAGGTTAGAAAGTATAAAGAACAGGAAGGTACAAGATGTAAATTCTCTCATCTTGAAAAGTAACCACCATAAACAATTTATGTTCTCTGCATGAGTTAAGGGGGGAGAAGGTTTCCAAATATATCTGACTTTCAAGTAATTTTGTTTTCAAGCCATAGCTGATCACACAAACAGAGTTCTGTACCTTGCTTCTAAAATTTAATATATATCTAAAGTTCTTTCTCTGTCAGTACATACAAGCCTGTACTGGCATACCAGTGTGCCAGGGTAGTTCTTTGTTGATGGATGCTTCAGTTGTTAGCAGTTTACAGTGGGACTGATGATGCAGAGTGTAGATGCATTTTGATGTTGTTACATTGCATCCTCCACCTATTCAAGATGCTATAGATGAGACTGATAGTATACACTTGTGCCCAGACTGGCACAAGTTCAATCTGAGGGGGAAAATGGCATCTCCTAGTTTAATTTGGATGTCTTTATTTAGAAATGAGTCTGAAAATCATTTTAAAATTTTGTTGATGACTTGTTTCTTCCTTTGTTGGTAAGCTGTATGTTTATACCCTCTTCCTGTTTCATTTTTTCATGTACTGATGTCTGTGACTCTTTAAAGAAGGAGATGCAAGGACATTAGACGTCTTTATGTCTTTAGTGTTGCAGATATTTTTCTAGTCTGTTACTGCTTTTTCTACTTTGTGAAACCTTACTGAATTGCTAATTTTTATATAAAAGTTACTTTGAAGGTTGATATGTTCAGTAAGACTCAATCTGCTGCAATGGAACTTTAGGCTAGCTCTGTTTCAATTTACTTGTAACTTTTAATGAAAGTTTACAGCCCAAGGTAATACTTACCAATAGCAGGAATTATTAATGTCATATATATATATAGTATTATCACTCCAGGCAATTTCTTTTCTTTTCACAGATCAGGCTTCTGAAATTCAGGTGACCATGATGCTCACAGAAAGTTGTAAACTTCGAGGTCTTCATCACAGGTAAGAGCAGAAGCTGCGAGCATGTCAGTGTTCAGCATAGCAACACTCTGTGCTGAGTTTTTATTTGAAGAACATGGTCATGAGTTCTGAACGGAAAACTTTGAAATGGCTTTTTTTTTCTTCTCTGAATATAAAGGTAAAACGCATGCTCATTGCACAGTTTATAAACAATAAAGTACAAAGAAGAAAATAGACAATAGTATGTAAACCCACACCTGGATAATCATAGCTGTGTTTTCCAGAAATACTCATATTTGTGGCATATTTCCCTTTTAATATATACATACATTAAAATATTTCCTATAAAATTTTTGACATATTGAACATCAAAGACAAAAATAGGAAACACTAATTAACTCACCTCCTAGATGCAGTGATAGTTAAGATTTTGCCATATTTGTTTTGTTGTGTGCGTGCATATGTATAAGTTTATCTGTATCTGTACATATCTAGATACAGATATCTAGATCTTTGTGGAGATATTTTATAGTAAGTTACACATCTCAACACTTTTAATGTTGTCCAGTGTGCTTTTTTTTTTTTTAAAGGATATTTTCCTGGTGAAATGGCTCAAGTAGTAATAGGCCTGCCTCGCAAGCATGAAACCCTGAGTTTGAATCCCTGTACTGCAAAAAAAAAGTCACAATATCATTATTATCTTTAATATAAAGTTAACAACTTCTTAAAACAGTGTTTCCAGATTTTCATGTCAGTAGCTATAAGTCCCTATCCATGTTTTTAAAAACTACATAATGGTTTGTTGAATGGCTGTACCACATTTTATTTAATCTCTTATATATGATCATTTGGTCATAATATGATTTAAAAAAATACTTAGCTCTATAAGAAGAACTTTTTTATTTTAAGCTTCTTAAAATACTGAAACGTCTATCTTCTGAAGCAGGAGAGACTTACTTATAGTGTGAACATGTGCCTCAGTATCAGTGTCATTGCAGAGATTTTAAAACACTGTATCGCCCACTTTCTTTGTATGCTTTCTGAATATTTGACCACATGTTTGAAAAAATGGTACTATGACCTTCCCTGTAGGAAGATGTTTATGAACTTCTAGAGAAAAAGAGATAACAGAGTGATACATGTAAGAGGTATCATACATTTTAATTTCTGTGTTCTTTGAGCAGTTTCTTGAGCTCTGCTAAAATGTATGGTGAATACACGGAACTTTATTTTTTATTGTTTTTTGGGGGGGACGGCGGGGGAGGTTTCTGGTGTTTGAACTCAGTGCTTCACGCTTGCTAGGCTTGTGCTCTGCCACTTGAGCCACATCTAACTCCAGAACTTTATTTTTTTATTTGTTTTTACTTTGTTCCAAAAGAGCCTAAAAAGGTGACACCTACAATAAGATGGTAATGAAAATGGAACTATTTTTATTTTTAGGCATTGTGGTGGTAGAAAAGGAACAAACTATTGTAAGGTGAAAACTGTTTTTGCTGTGATTGAACATAAGGCAATTATAACTTAGCTTCTGGTCAGTCAAAGGTGAAGGAAACATTAAAAGTTGATAAATCCTAGTAGCAGGAGAAAAAGAAACAAAATCGTGTAGGTTGAAAAAAAAATTCCTTTAGTTTCAGATTCCAAGGCTGATGTCTCATTAGGTTGATCATATACTCCAGACATTAATTAATATAAGGAATAGATAGATATTTGTGTTATTTTCATTGAAAAATAAAAGCCATGTTCCTTTGAAGGGTTAAAATTACATGGTTTAAGAATGCTATCTTCCATTAGCTTGAATCAGTCTAAGAATAAAAGTCACTATTTGTAGAGGAATGGATGGACAAATTATCACTTAGGCTGTATTTTCTAACAAACACATTTTGTCTCCTCTAGGCTTTTGACAAGAACTGGGAAATGATCAGTCTGAAGTGTCCTTTTTGGCAGTGTTGGGAGTGTGTGATGTTCTGTTATGCTGACTAGGGGAGGTGCCAGAAGTGTTTCATACTAGTATATCATACTAACTCGGCACTTGCATACCTAGCCAATATTCTTACTCTGATGAAAGGTCTGCATCCCTTCAGCACACAAGTGTGTGGCAGGGATACATGGGACAAAGCCAGGATTTTCCCAAGAAGCAGTTTTATATCCACTGTAGCTCTAAACATGCCTTGGCTGAAAAATGTTCAGAGTGAGCATTGCAACATTCTCTCATAATGATTTAGGCTGTCCAGCTTTCCAGCAGTCCCAGGATACCCCCCAGGGTACAGAGTGGAGTGACATACTGAATTGGAAGTACTCGATACTAGACATTTCGAAGAGTGAGGAAAGACGTTTGTAGACCTTTGTAGAGGTTGTAGTGTGATCACGGTTAATTGCTCATCTTGACTCTGCCTCTTTGCAGTTATACTGCAAAGGCACATTATCAATATGTAGAAAGTAGTATGCTTTGCATTCACTATAGCAGTTCATCTCATTTCATCTAATTTTTAAGGGAACTAGGACCTAGCACACTTGATGCAATTGATTATATATGGCTGCGTGTGTATATTTGTTCATTCTTTAATTCTGATTCATTCAGTGTCCATTTTGCATGCAGAACTTTGCAAGGCACAAGGAATAAAAATGAAATGATAATCTTCAGAGCGTATTATAGAATTTACCAAGCAAATTCAGTATATTTAGCGAGAAATGTCACCTTGTTTCATATTTTACCCTTCTAATTGGTTGTAGTATATAATTCAGAATGTTTGCTTCCTGTTTTAACAGTCTGTGATTAAGGGTTGTACATTTCTTAAAATATCTTAAAGCATTTTAAAATTCTGTCTTTTTTACTCCTTTTTTCCATTGGAATTTGTGAGAGTAATTGTTATCAGAAGTTAAAATACCTATATAAATAAAAAATAACAATTTGTTTTAATTACCTCAAAAGTGCCTCACATCAAAGTACTCTTGAGCTATTTCTTCTTGTGGTTTAACCCCCCTTTTGGCCAAGGATGTCAGTTGGTGGGCTGTATTTTCTAACAAGTGTCCTTTGTTACGCTGAGTGCCTCCCAGCCTTACTTTATAAGTGGGTGCTCTAAGACTAAGACGTGGAGGCAATTCTAGGTCAAGCCTTGCATACCCTTCCTGTACCTTCTCTCCATACCTTCTCCTGTGCTCACCCATTCTTAGAGATCTCAATCAGACCTTCCCCCTTATCCTCCTTTCCTCTGTAAAATGGGCAGAGTGAAGAGTAGCCATTTGTACTTTGAAACAGTTACGTGAACTTTGTTACCTCTCCCAGAGGGTTTTAAATCTTCAGGTTGTACAATAAGATTTTTAAGATTTGACCTCATTCAGCACAGTTATTGTGCCTGGATAAAATGCCATTAATTCTGTTCAATAAATTTCATTCACAGAGGAGCAGAGGAATAATTTTTTTGGTTAAAGAGATGGGACAACTCATTGTGTTCACCCTGAAATCATGGTATATTCAGGTTAATCCTGAGTATAAACCTTTAGTCATTTTAGGTGCATGTGAATTGGTAGAAAGGAGACTCTGTAATCATTCCCCTTTTTTCCCTTGGGAGGAAACATCCAGTGGTCCGGGGAAAGCCTAAGGATTTTGGAATCAGATGAAGACCTGATTTTTTTTTTTTCTCTCCATGTACTTGACCTTTGTTCTTCAGATTACCTAACCTTTCTCCTTTGGCATGAGTTTCTTTGCTAATGAAGTGATCATAATGGCTGCCACTCTTCAGCCATAATGTAAGCAGAAGCCCTAAGAGAGCTTACCTCTTCCAGGTCTATACCTGTTCTAGGTCCATACTCTTGTACATATACATCTCTTTTGGCTCTATACTTTTTATAAGTCCACTGATCTCCAAGTCCTCATGTTCCAGTTCCTCAGGCTTTTCCTGTTAGTCCAAACACAAGCAGAACCTACAGCTTTGCCACTTGTACAGTAGTGGTCACACCAGAATGTTATGACTGTAAAGTGATGTATTCTCAGTTGAGATAATTTTTAGGAAATAAAGGCAAGGTAGAAATTATCTTTCGTCCCCATGTCAAAGACAACTCTTAACTGTTGGTATAGTTCTGCAGTTTTTTTTTTTCTTCTCCATACTTGTAACTCTTCCGCAGACATGCATTTTCTATATTGTTTTTCTTTAAGCTTTTACTCATATGCTCACATCCTTGGGACCATTTAATTGTTACATATTACTCTATTGTTCCTTCATTATGCTCAGGTATTCATATTATTTTCACTATTAATACTCCATTAACTGTCCTTGTTCTTAAAGCTATTTATGATTGATATTATTTCCTTTATAAACATTCTTAGAAGCAGAATTTACTCAGTAGGAATGTCTTAAGGCTATTGTTATGTCTGTGCCTTTCAAATATTTATTACATTATTTTTAGTGGCACAGAATATGAAGTATTGAATGTAAAAATTAAAAGTATATGATAGTTTTTTGCCTTCTAGGAAATTTCAGCTTAAAATGAGATAATTATGTAAAATGTTGCATACCTTGGGAGAAGTTAGTTATTTCCAGACATCAGTGGAAGGAATGTCCTTATGCAGTAGGTTGGAATATATGTGTGCACACCTTAAAAATTAAAATGGGAACAAGATAGTCTTCACATACTTGGCTTTATTTTACACATGATAGCAACCTCTTATGGTTGATGGGATCCCCATGTTGTAAATATGAAAACTAAGGCCAAAAGAGAGAGAGAGCGATAGTCACCCAGATAGTAAATGGTGAATCTAATTTTCAAATGTCTAATTCTAGGGCTGAGGACATGGCTCAAGTGGTAGAGTCCCTGCCTAGCAAGTGCAAGGCCCTGAGTTCAAACCACAGTAACCCCTTCCCGCTCCCCCCAAAAAATGTCTAATTCTAAATCCCATGTAACTAGCTAAGAGCTTAGCTTTTGTGGCACTTTCAGCCTCTTGAAGACCTTTTTGATTATCATATTCTTTTCCACAGTTTGGATTGGGCCATTTTTTAAAAAGTATGATTATAGAATAAGTGGGGTAGTATGATAATACACTCATGGCCAAGCCATTTTTTAGGTGTCTCTGAGTACCAGTTGAAGTAATGATTTAGTGTGATTTCAGTGTGTCTTCAGAGATTCCAATATATAGGAAATAACTCTGAATTTACAACTTTTCTCTATCAAGAAAGCACATACTTTGGGACCATTTTAAATCTTGTTTAAAAAATTGAGCATTTATAATTTGAAAATTTTAATTATAATCATGTTATTAAGTATGTTTTGGGATTTTGTTTTGTTTTAAATTTATTACTTTTTATTTAAAATAAGCCCCTAGGCTTTTAGATTTCATTTGTTTTTCTCCCAATTTCTTATTATTTCTGTAGAAATCTTCTTCCTATTACTCATGTGTGTATAGAAGAAGGAGAAAAGCCCATGGTGATGTTGCCTTACATGAATTGGGGGAATCTTAAGTTGTTTTTACGGCAGTGCAAATTAGTAGAGGCCAATAATCCACAGGTGAGAAAAATTTGCCCAAATACCAATTATTTGCTAGTAGTTTCCAATAATATCTTTGAAAGTGGATGTTGTCTTACATATAAACTGTTTAAAGTCCTGCAAAAAGAAACTTAGAATGAAACTGTTGATTGAGAGGCAAATGACGATGGTTTATGATTCTTATCTTGAGGCTTCACTTGACTGATGCTCATGTTTTCCCTTGTATTTTCATTATGTGTTTAGTCATAATCACCTCAAAGTCTCTAACACCATCTCAGTCATTTTCGTGCTAATTCTTTGAAGGCGTTTGTCCTAGATCTCCTTATAGGAAGGGAAACAGACTTTATAGAGCCATTTGGTCCATATTATATGAAAAGCTAGTGCTAACTGGCGATAGATTATGGGAGACAATTGGGTAATCTTAAAATGCTTGGCTGTTGAGATGGCAGTCAGTTAAGAGTTTCTTTCTTGTCACTGCTTGTGCACTTAGCTGTGAATGTTTGGTCAGATGCCAAACATGTTATGATGGCAGTGGTAGTAAAGCCTCCTGGGCGTATTGCTCTCCCCTGTATTTTGTACCTCATTAACTTAGTTTTAAGATTTATAGTGATGTAGTTATTACAGTTGCTATGAGAAATGGGTTCAAATCTGCATTGAGTATTTGGCTTAGTATGCTTTGCAAATTGACTCCTTGTGGTTCCTAACAAGTGGTTGGAGGCTGTGGCCCATCAGTATCACCTGGGAAAGAATTTCACTCCTCAGCCTGAAATACTGGCATGTGTCTGGGGAGCATATCAGTAGGCTTGTATTAATTTGAAAGTGGTTTTGAGGGGATAAACTAATAAAAACTGCTATTTTAAATGAAAAGCATAATAAACCTTTGAAATACTATCTTGAAATCAGCAGTCATTGAAAAAGGTATTTACTGAGCAGTTACTACGTGTGCTGGATTGCAGGGAGATAAATCTGCCTATATAATCTATATAAAGATAAGAGGAGACAGTCTAGTAAATAAATGGTAGATCATATTACAGAACAAGGATCTAGTTGATATAAGCATGGTACAGGAAGCTATGGGAACATATTCTTGGTTAAGAAATAGTTTTAAATCAATGTATAAATGTAAAGAAGTATTTTGGGGTGAAATAAGCTTGTGGAATAAAATTAGCAGCCACCAATCATAAGTTTTGTGCTCTCTGCAAACCTTGTTACTTTTCTATTACCACAGGCAATTTCTCAACAAGACCTGGTACACATGGCTATTCAGATTGCCTGTGGAATGAGCTACCTGGCAAGAAGGGAAGTCATTCACAAAGACCTGGCTGCTAGGAATTGTGTGTAGGTGCCATGAGCTTATCATTGTCACTTGATGGGTTAGGGCTTCCTGGATTTGGGGCTCTCTCCAGAAGTCACAATGGGACTTGTGTTGTCTTTATGGGTAATAGTGATCCATATTTCATAATACCCTAATTGCCTTTTTTGTTCATGTCTTTACTTTTCAGCATTGATGACACTCTTCAAGTTAAGATTACAGACAATGCTCTCTCCAGAGACTTGTTCCCCATGGACTATCATTGTTTGGGGGACAATGAAAACAGGCCAGTTCGATGGATGGCTCTCGAAAGTCTGGTTAATAATGAGTTCTCTAGTGCTAGTGATGTGGTAAGTGCTGGGACCCCTGGATATCAACAGATAGGAGAAAAAACTTTCTGTTTCAAAATGTTTTACAATTTTTGTCCTTTTTTATTTATTTTTTTAAAATCGAGTAACTGTTGCCTGAAATTTTTCATTCAAGAAGCAAGCATAATTAGTTCTAGTGATCAGTTTTTGGAGAGAAGCTGTGTCCCTAATCATGTGTATAATCTCATTTCATCATCACATGTTATGGGGGGTGGGGAGCACTAGTAATACTCTAAGGTAAGCACTGTTTACCCAGTTTAAAGGTGAGGCTATTGAGACTCAGAGTAATGGATTATTTCTCTTTTCTTATACAAGTCTCAGGGTGACCAACTGAAGGCCATGTCATACACATGCATTGTTTTCCTTTTTCAAATGGCCTCTTCCAAGTGTAACAGCCTATGTAATGTATAATTCTCCACCACATCACACTGTATTCCTTTTGTTAGTTTCTGGGTAATTCTGCTCACTCAGATATATAGCTGGGTCCTTTATACTTAGTGATGTACAATTTCAGAACTCACACCTACTTGTATTTTGTAGCTGTTTTTCACTTCTGTCACTCGACTTTTTAGTCTAAATTAGATTATGCTTAATGGGCTGGCCATGGAGGCACATCCCTATAATCCCAGCTACTCAAAAGGCAGAGGCAGGAGGATCTTGAGTTTGAGGCCAGTCTGGGACAAAGTTAGCAAGATCGCATCTCAGAAATAAGATAAAAACAAAAAGGCTGGAGGTGTAGCTCAAGTGGTAGACCCACTTGCCTAGGAAGCACAAGGCTCTGAAGTCAATTCCTCGTACCACAAAAAAAAAAAAAAAAGAGATTATGCTTAATGTATTTTATTTTCCTATCTCTCTTGCCTGCTATACTTTATTATTGTAGCAATTCATTAGTTAACATTAGTTAGTGTACACTCTTTCCTCAGTGTATTAGTTTTCCCTGGTTGCTATAACAATTTATTATGACCTTAGTGGATTAAAATAACAGATTTATTCTCTTACAATTCAGTTCTGGAAGTCAAGTGTCTGAAATGAAGGTATAGGCAGAGCCTTGCTCCCTCTAAAGGCTCTTGGGAAGAAACTGTCATTGCCTATGCTAGCTTCTGATGCTCTTTACATTCATCCTTTGGCTTATAGTTAAATCTCGTTTTGTTCCACATTTGTTTTACTTTCTCTTTAATGTGTCTTTCAGAACTTCTTCTCCTTCTCTTTCAAGGATACAGTGGTTGAAATTAGAGATAAGGGCAAAATAGTTTCTGCTGGGTATTGAGGGGGTGGGGGGGAGAGGGAGGGGGCAGAGTGGGTGGTAAGGGAGGGGGTGGGGGCATGGGGGGAGAAATGACCCAAGCCTTGTATGCACATATGAATAATAAAACAAACAAACAAAAAAGGATACAGTGGTTGCACTGACCTACATAATCCAGTATAAGCTTCTCCTTTCATGTTCCTTAGTCACATAGTTTGCTATGTAAGGAATATTGACAAGTGTCAGTGGTTAGCACATGGATCTTTGGGGCTACTATTTGACTCCTATACTTACTGATTAAAGTGATCTAAGATTTCCTTGTTGAAAAACTAACCAACTCTAATGTTCAAATGAGAATAAGGGGGGAACCTTCTCATCAATTATAATCTAATAGTTTTATTTTTCATAAATGGCATGCTATTGATAATGTTGCTTCTTTCACATGAGTATCTTGATAAAATAGCTTCACTTGATGTGAATTAACAAGTGTTTCTGAACTTTTTTCTGTTAATTAATAGGTTTTCATTGTATATATCTTCAAAATCCTTTTCTACTTAATGTAAAATTAACTGTTCTCTTGGGGCTGGTAGAGTGGCTGAAGTGGTAGAGTGCCTGAGTTCAATGCCTCGTACTACCAAAAAAAATTAACTAATTCTCTTTTTTAAAAAGTGCCTGGCATTTAAAATGGACAAAGTAAGTAGGAAGGATTTTGAGAAGGATGTTACCTGCTTGATGGAGAAGCTGCAGAGGTTAACATTGGGTGGAGACCTACTTCTTGTTGCCCGCAGCCTCTTCCAGCAGGGCAAAGTACAGAATCCAAGCCCTGAGGATTCAGTTTAGGTAACATAGAAAACTAAGCCTTGTCTGTTTTCCTCCAGCTTTGATGGTAAAATGAAATTTCTTTTTCTAACAGTAATGTTTAGAAGTTAAAATTCCAACTAGAGCAATAAAAATATGCAAAGCAACTTACTTTAATGATTTTCTCTCTTTTTTTAAGAGAGGGGTTGCATTTTTGGTTTTGATTTTGATTTTTTCCCAAGTGAAATACAAAGGGAAAGCAGAGTTTGATTTTAGGCCAAGCTATAGCCTGCTGTATTGAATGACAGTAAGGACCAGTTGTACTCTTTGATAAGGTGCTTGGTTTTAGAGTTGCCCAGTCTTTACTCAAAATTCTGAATTGCAGTTGGAATTGTTTTCTGGTTTCTGCATTAGGCAAAGCTGTTTTTATGGGGAGGAAGTGGGTTTACTTGGACTTTAGAACATAGTTTAAAAATACAGTATTGAAGTAGAGCTATGCATTTTTCAAAGTCACCCTTTTAGTAAAAAAGCTTGGATCTAAACATTTTTAATGCAGTGTTTACTTTAAAAGCAAAACCCATTCCATGACTGATTTAAAATATGAATTTGCTCGTCGTAGAATGTTAATGATTTTTCCCATGATTGACTTCAAACATTGTGGTTTCAGTATTCATTGAAGTACAGCCCTAGCTGAGGTGAGATAGCAGTTTTTGATGGGCAAGAAAAAGAAGACATTTCTTGGATGACAATCTATACGTATTTCATGTAATTTTAAGGTATAATTTCAAGAGAGTGGATTTTTTTCATTATTCTTAGAAAAAGGAGTTTGATAGCATTTCAGAAAGATATGAAAGGTGTTGCTTGTGACCCTAGAATATACATCACTTACTTAAAATATCTGCTCATTTCTGTGTGAGTATTCATTCCATTATATAATTACGCAGTAGTAGGGTTTTTGGTTTTGGTTTTTTTGGGGTCACTGGGGTTTGAGCTCAAGTAGTACAGTTTTTAAATAACACTTAGGATCATGTATTTTCCAGGAGCTTCAGAGTAAAAATTAAATTAGATGATATGTTGTCAATAAATGAGACCATAGTTACTTAACACATGACTAAGCAGTGTGAATGATATCTCTTCACCTGGATATACTATTCTTTGTTTGCTAATAACATCCAGATTTAGTTAAAGCAGAGCATTTTTAAAAACTTACTTAGAATTAATTCATGATTATGATGTTTTCTAAAATTTGCAATTCACATATTTTATGTAAGAATCAGAATCTGCCATCATCAGAATGTAGTTAACGGAATATTTTGTTGCTACTTCTTTATTTAATAGCAGCTTTATTTTTTTTTTTAAATCATGAATTGGTGAGTAACTTAACATAATTCTTTCTTTCTGCCTTTCTCTCTCTCTCTGACTTGAACTC
This sequence comes from Castor canadensis, assembly GCF_047511655.1. Lineage (NCBI taxonomy): Eukaryota > Metazoa > Chordata > Mammalia > Rodentia > Castoridae > Castor > Castor canadensis. Next base: position 55,605,190 of record NC_133402.1, on the reverse strand, counting down.
AGATCCTCACATATGCTAGGCAGGTACCCTGTCACTTGAACCACACCCCCATCCCTTTACGTAGTTCTTTAAACTCAGAATTAATTTTGGCATTTCTTGATTGAACTTACATAAGATATCGCTGTTAACCTCCTTGGGCCAGGGGTTTGGGTTTTGTTTTGTTTTTTCTTTTTTTTTTAGACAGCCTTACTCTATAGCCCAGGTTGATGTTGAACTTGCCATCCTTCTGCCTCAGCCTCCTGAATGCCACCATGCTGGCTTAAGTGTTCTTTTTTTATTTTTGCTTTCAAAATTCTTTGAGCTTTATTTATCATAAAATGATAAGAATAAATACTCCTTGATTTATACTTAGCATGATTAACTCCTAAAATGTTCAGATTTTTCTTTTTTAGATTTTTTTTTAATGGAACTGTACCACTCCAAAGAGCATTTATTGAGAACTTAAACTGAGATAAACATGCAGCTCTTAAAAACTACAAAATATGAAAATGACCCTGGTTTGGACTAGTCAGAATCAGATAAGTTTTTAAAAATTACTTTGCCACTGTTCACACTTTTTAACATCCTATGAGGTTTTTTTTAAGATTCTTACAAATTCATTTCACACATGTATTGGTATCTCCTGTAAGTATCTTATGCCCTGGAGAATTGAGATTGGAAAAACTAGATGCATCGTTATGTTTCTTGCAACTGTGATTTGACAGTAGAAAAAGCCTAATTTTTAGTTTGAGGGGAATAAGCATTTTTTTAATTCTTAAAATATGTTTAAGATTCTATTTTAACATTGGGAGTGAAAATATTAATATTTCAGTGAACATGACAATTACAAGAGTGTAATGATTCTCTACCCAGTTTTTCTTTATGGGTGGAGTCGTGAGGTAAAGAGGTGGTATACTTGGTGTCGTACTTTTTGGACTGAAAAACTTATGTGGTCATATGCAAAATAAGTCATTTGTAACCCCCACTCCCACAAGAGTCTGTGCACATATAAAATAGGTATTTTGTATAAATCTCACACTCAGTGAGTGGTATTGATATTCTTGTAGAGGGAACATTTTCTCCTTTAAAAGATGTCTAACGTTTTTGCATCTCTTTATAGTTAAAAAGTCTACATGATTTATTTAGAAATACATGTCTTAAAAAGGAGACATTGCATTTCAGGGCTTTGTTTTAACAATTTTTACTGGAAAGATCCAGTATTTCAGTATGTCAAGATTTCCACATTATTAGCATCAACATGTAACTGTCAAACTCAGGAAATGAGAACTAGATTTGACTAGTTATTATATGTCGTTCTAATATTATTCCAACAGATGACCTCATCACAGGCATTCTTGAGATACTGTTTTTATTGTTTTTACCAGATGTAGATACAACCATAGATGTGACTTTCTTTTCCTTTATTTGAAAGCAGATTTCTTGATTTATATTTTGGAATTATTTAGCTAATTATAGTAGCTAACATAATTCTGCTGCAAGATACTATCTCCTATCAAGAGACTAAATGCAATTAGGAATGCAGAGTTAAGAGTTTCTCATTGGTTTTGTTGTTTTATGGCGTTCGTTATGTTTTAAAAGCTTTTTGTAGGGAAAAACAAGTCAAGGAAATGACTTCCATGCTAATCTTATCAGTGTAGTTTTTGGCAGCATGGAGATCTTTAAGGTATTGGAATAGTTTTTAGGGTATAAGCAACTCAACATGTGTCCCTTGTGCCTTCACATCATATATTTTGGGGATGTTAATGATTACCTAGGAGGAAAATCTGAAGTTGTCCAGAGCTTGCATCTGTAGCACATTGCTTCTTATTCCTATTTGGCCAGTGCTGTGGAAGTCATTGTTGTGCCCTGAGCAGACTGATCAAGAAAGAAATCCTCAAGTTTATAATATACCCAGGAACAGCAGTCTGTTGAGCTGCTGTGGTATCACAGAGAAAGCTAGATTTACCAGGGGATGCTTACAGTTTTTGAAAGTACAGAAAAGTTTCTATTTTATATTGTTCATTATTAATTTTAGAGTGATGCTTAGATCCTGAACAGTTATTTATTTCCTTCATGGTTGCAAATTTTACTTATTAACAATCTTAGACCTGTTTGATGTGAAATAAGTATTAAGTTCACATTAAAAGGAAATGATAAAGACATTTAAAAAATCTATAGGTGAAAGGACCTTTTCAGAGCTTAGTTTAGAAAATAAAGACTTAAGATTTAATATTAGTAGTAGGAAAAAGACATTAGTTTTATTAAGTGAATCATTTTAATTGTCCTGATGTGTTCTTGGAATGAGGTTGAGGTTCTTGGTTGAGGTTAGGAATAGTTCATGTATTTTCACTGGTGACCAGTGCTGCCTTGTGACCAAGTCTTGTCCTGGGCATATTTTCTGTAATTGGCTTTCCTCCCAGATCCTAATGAGATCTTGTGAGCATCTCTGCTCTTGGTTCCTGTAGAGCCTTTTCCTTACTGTTCTGTTTCATACTGCCTCAGGTGGCCCTGGCGTTCAGACAGAGCAGTGGCTAAGCCTCTGTAAAGGGCAGAAGAGTGCCATAGACAACCAGTGCTGTGAGGGCCTGGCACGCACTAGTATTAGCTCCTCTCCCTTTCCTAATTGCAGATCCTAGGTTGCGTATGAAACTGAAAATGCTTGAAGATGAAGCGCACTTGTGGTTAAAGATGGCTGAGTTTTGAAGTTCAGATAGTATCTTAATAGGAGCTGCTGTAGCAGGGGACTAGTGACTGGGTAGCTTAGGCAGCGTACTTACTTCGCACAGCTGTGGATTCTGGAGAGTCCAAGATGAAGTGTCAGCTGATTAGCTGGTGAGGGTAACGTTCACTCCTCATATTCCACCGCTGGTTCCCCAGAACTCACATCCTTCATGCATATAGAATGCATTAATCTCCTCCCAATATCCCTAAAACCTTAACTCATTCCACTGCCAGCTCTAGAGCCTAAAATTCAGCCTTACTTAAATGTCATGTAAATCAGATGTGTGTGAGCTTCAAGGTATAATCCTAAAGCAAGTTCTTTTCCAGCTCAGAACCTGGAGAATCAACAAAGTTATGTGCTTTCAAAATACAGTGGTGGGACAAGCTTAGGATAGGCATAATTATCCCTGAAGGGAAAAAGAGGAAAGAAAACATGAGTAGCAGATTTCAAGTAAGTCCAAAATCTAACAAGAAAGCTACGTTAAACCTTAAGATTCAAAAAATAATTCCTCTTTGGCTCAATGCTTTGCCTTCCAGCTCTACTGGCAGCATCACTCCCGCAGCTGGTCAGGAGGCTCCTTGATGGATGTCTTCCAGGGCACCACCCAGGCAGGACAGAACAAGAGGGCATATTTCACGACACTACATTTCCATGAAATGTTTTCAGATCATGTGTTGGGTGCCAGTGGCTCATGTCTGTAATCCCAGCTACTTGGGCAGTTGAGATCAGGAGGAACATAGTTCGAGGCCAGCCAGTTCGAGGCCATCTCAACCAGCAGCTGGGTATTGTGTGTGCTTGTCATCCCAACTATGCAGGAGGCTGAGATCTGTAAGGTCATGGTTTCAGGCCAGCCGTTGGGGGGTGGGAGGTGTTGCAAGGCTCAGTGTCAGCAGAAAAGAGCTGGGCATGGTGACTTGCACCTGTCATCCCAGCTTCGAGAAGACTAACTTAGGAGGACCTCTGTTCAGCCTGGCCACGCGGAAAGGGAAACCTTATCTCCAAAATAACCAGAGCATTAAAAGGCCTGCAGGCATGGTCAGTTACTGCAGTGCCTGCCTTGCAATTGTGCAGCCCTAAATTCGAAGCCTAGTACCACCATCACCCCACCCCCACCCCCCAAAAATATACTTTTTTTCCCAGACCACAGTTAACTGAGGGTGATTCAAGTTGAAGCTACGGAAAGTAAAACTGCACTAAAGTCAGCCTGGCATTATAATTCCTGAAGTGGCAGAATGGAAATCTCAATTCAGTAGCCTCAACTTTTGTCAGTCCTATATTATTATTTTTTTTCATTTTTCTTGTATTATTCATATGTGCATACAAGGCTTGGTTCATTTCTCCCCCCTGCCCCCACCCCCTCCCTTACCACCCACTCCGCCCCCTCCCTCTCCCCCCCACCCCTCAATACCCAGCAGAAACTATTTTGCCCTTATTTCTAATTTTGTTGTAGAGAGAGTATAAGCAATAATAGGAAGGAACAAGGGGTTTTGCTGGTTGAGATAAGGATAGCTATACAGGGCATTGACTCACATTGATTTCCTGTGCATGGGTGTTACCTTCTAGGTTAATTCTTTTTGATCTAACCTTTTCTCTAGTACCTGTTCCCCTTTTCCTATTGGCCTCAGTTGCTTTAAGGTATCTGCTTTAGTTTCTCTGCATTAAGGGCAACAAATGCTAGCTAGTTTTTTAGGTGTCTTACCTATCCTCACCCCTCCCTTGTGTGCTCTCGCTTTTATCATGTGCTCAAAGTCCAATCCCCTTGTTGTGTTTGCCCTTGATCTAATGTCCACATATGAGGGAGAACATATGATTTTTGGTCTTTTGGGCCAGGCTAACCTCACTCAGATTGATGTTCTCCAGTTCCATCCATTTACCAGCGAATGATAACATTTCGTTCTTCTTCATGTCTGCATAAAATTCCATTGTGTATAGATACCACATTTTCTTAATCCATTCGTCGGTGCTGGGGCATCTTGGCTGTTTCCATAACTTGGCTATTGTGAATAGTGCCACAATAAACATGGGTGTGCAGGTGCCTCTGGAGTAACAGTCTTTTGGGTATATCCCCAAGAGTGGTATTGCTGGATCAAATGGTAGATCGATGTCCAGCTTTTTAAGTAGCCTCCAAATTTTTTTCCAGAGTGGTTGTACTAGTCTACATTCCCACCAACAGTGTAAGAGGGTTCCTTTTTCCCCGCATCCTCGCCAACACCTGTTGGTGGTGGTGTTGCTGATGATGGCTATTCTAACAGGGGTGAGGTGGAATCTTAGCGTGGTTTTAATTTGCATTTCCTTTATTGCTAGAGATGGTGAGCATTTTTTCATGTGTTTTCTGGCCATTTGAATTTCTTCTTTTGAGAAAGTTCTGTTTAGTTCACGTGCCCATTTCTTTATTGGTTCATTAGTTTTGGGAGAATTTAGTTTTTTAAGTTCCCTGTATATTCTGGTTATCAGTCCTTTGTCTGATGTGTAGCTGGCAACTATTTTCTCCCACTCTGTGGGTGTTCTCTTCAGTTTAGAGACCATTTCTTTTGATGAGCAGAAGCTTTTTAGTTTTATGAGGTCCCATTTATCTATGCTATCTCTTAGTTGCTGTGCTGCTGGGGTTTCGTTGAGAAAGTTCTTACCTATACCTACTAATTCCAGATTATTTCCTACTCTTTCCTGTATCAACTTAAGAGTTTGGGGTCTGATATTACGATCCTTGATCCATTTTGAGTTAATCTTGGTATAGGGTGATATACATGGATCTAGTTTCAGTTTTTTGCAGACTGCTAACCAGTTTTCCCAGCAGTTTTTGTTGAAGAGGCTGCTATTTCTCCATCGTATATTTTTAGCTCCTTTGTCAAAGATAAGTTGCTCATAGTTGTGTGGCTTCATATCTGGATCCTCTATTCTGTTCCACTGGTCTTCATGTCTGTTTTTGTGCCAGTACCATGCTGTTTTTATCGTTATTGCTTTGTAATATAGTTTGAAGTCAGGTATTGTGATACCTCCAGCATTGTTCTTTTGACTGAGTATTGCCTTGGCTATTCGTGGTCTCTTGTGTTTCCATATAAATTTCACGGTAGATTTTTCAATCTCTTTAATGAATGTCATTGGAATTTTGATGGAAATTTCATTAAACATGTAGATTACTTTTGGGGAGTATCGACATTTTTACAATGTTGATTCTACCAATTATGAGCATGGGAGATCTCTCCACTTTCTATAGTCTTCCTCAGTCTCTTTCTTCAGAAGTGTATAGTTTTCCTTGTAGAGGTCTTTCACATCTTTTGTTAGGTTTACACCTAGGTATTTGATTTTGTTTGAGGCTATTGTAAATGGAATTGTTTTCATACATTCTTTTTCAGTTTGTTCATTATTAGTGTATAGAAATGCTAATGATTTTTCTATGTTGATTTTATATCCTGCTACCTTGCTATAGCTATTGATGATGTCTAGAAGCTTCTGAGTAGAGTTTTTTGGGTCTTTAAGGTATAGGATCATGTCGTCTGCAAATAGGGATATTTTGACAGTTTCTTTACCTATTTGTATTCCTTTTATTCCTTCTTCTTGCCTAATTGCTCTGGCTAGGAATTCCAGTACTATGTTGAATAGGAGTGAAGATAGTGGGCATCCTTGTCTGGTTCCTGATTTTAGAGGGAATGGTTTCAGTTTTTCTCCGTTAAGTATAATGCTGGCTGTAGGTTTGTCATATATAGCTTTAATAATGTTGAGGAACTTTCCTTCTATTCCTAGTTTTCTTAGAGCTTTTATCATGAAATGGTGTTGGATCTTATCAAAGGCTTTTTCTGCATCTATTGAGATGATCAAGTGGTTTTTGTCTTTGCTTCTGTTAATGTGGTTTATTACGTTTATTGATTTTTGTATGTTGAACCACCCCTGCATCCCTGGGATGAAGCCTACTTGGTCGTGGTGAATAATCTTTTTGATGTGTTGCTGAATTCGGTTTGCCATTATTTTGTTGAGGATTTTTGCATCAATGTTCATTAAGGAGATTGGCCTGTAGTTCTCCTTTTTGGAGGTGTCTTTGCCTGGTTTTGGGATGAGTGTAATACTGGCTTCACAAAATGTGTTTGGCAGTTTTCCTTCCCTTTCTATTTCGTGGAACAGTTTAAGGAGGGTTGGTATCAGTTCTTCTTTAAAGGTCTGATAGAATTCAGCAGAGAATCCATCAGGTCCTGGACTTTTCTTTTTGGGGAGACTCTTGATTGCTGCTTCAATTTCATTTTGTGTTATAGGTCTATTCAGGTGATTAATTTCCTCTTGGTTCAGTTTTGGATGATCATATGTAACTAGAAATCTGTCCATTTCTTTTAGATTTTCAAATTTATTTGAATATAGGTTCTCAAAGTAGTCTCTGATGATTTCCTGGACTTCCATGGTGTTTGTTGTTATCTCTCCTTTTGCATTCCTAATTCTACTAATTTGGGTTTTTTCTCTCCTCATTTTAGTCAGGTTTGCCAGGGGTCTGTTGATCTTGTTTATTTTTTCAAAGAACCAACTTTTTGTTTCATTAATTCTTTGTATGGTTTTTTTGGTTTCTATTTCATTGATTTCAGCTCTTATTTTTATTATTTCTCTCCTATTTGTTTTGGGATTTGCTTGTTCTTGTTTTTCTAGGAGTTTGAGATGTATCATTAGGTCAATGATTTGGGATCTTTCAGTCTTTTTAATATATGCACTCATGGCTATAAACTTTCCTCTCAAGACTGCCTTAGCTGTGTCCCATAGGTTCCGGTAGGTTGTGTTTTCATTTTCATTGACTTCCAGGAACTTTTTAATTTCCTCTTTTATTGCATCGATGATCCATTCTTCATTAAGTAATGAGTTATTTAGTTTCCAGCTGTTTGCATGTTTTTTGTCTTTACTTTTGTTGTTGAGTTCTACTTTTACTGCATTGTGGTCAGGTAGTATGCATGGTATTACTTCTATTTTCTTATATTTGCTGAGGCTTGCTTTGTGCCCTAGGATCTGATCTATTTTGGAGAAGGTTCCATGGGCTGCTGAGAAGAATGTATATTGTGTAGAGGTTGGATGAAATGTTCTGTAGACATCTACTAGGTCCACTTGATCTATTGCATATTTTAGATCTTGGATTTCTTTATTGAGTTTTTGTTTGGATGACCTATCTATTGATGATAATGGAGTGTTAAAGTCTCCCACAACCACTGTGTTGGCGTTTGTATATGCTTTTAGGTCTTTCAGGGTATGTTTGATGAAATTGGTTGTGTTGACATTGGGTGCGTACAGATTGATGATTATTATTTCCTTTTGGTCTATTTCCCCTTTTATTAGTATGGAATGTCTTTCTTTATCTCGTTTGATCAATGTAGGTTTGAAGTCTACTTTGTCAGAGATAAGTATTGCTATTCCTGCCTGTTTTCGGGGGCCATTGGCTTGGTAAATCTTCTTCCAGCCTTTCATCCTAAGCATATGCTTATTTCTGTGGGTGAGATGAGTCTCCTGTAAGCAACAAATTGTTGGATCTTCTTTTTTAATCCATTTTGTCAAACGGTGTCTTTTGATGGGTGAATTAAGTCCATTAACATTAAGTGTTAGTACTGATAGGTATGTGGTGATTCCTGTCATCTAGTTATCTTAGTTGTTTGAAGGTTTGATTGTGTGTACCTAACTTGATGTTACTATCTACTGTCTTGCTTTTTCTTATCCTGTGGTTTGGTGCTGCCTGCCTTTTCATGGTTAAGTTGAGTGTCACTTTCTGTGTGCAGGATCCCTTGCAGAATCTTTTGTAATGGTGGCTTTGTGGTCACATATTGTTTTAGTTTCTGCTTATCATGGAAGACTTTTATTGCTCCATCTATTTTGAATGATAGTTTAGCTGGGTAGAGTATCCTGGGGTTGAAGTTATTTTTATTCAGTGCCCGGAAGATCTCACCCCACGCTCTTCTTGCTTTTAATGTTTCTGTTGAGAAGACTGTTGTGATTTTGATGGGTTTATCTTTGTATGTTACTTGTTTTTTCTCTCTTACAGCCTTCGATATTCTTTCCCTAATTTCTGAACTTGTTGTTTTAATGATGATATGTCATGGAGTAGTTCTATTTTGATCTGTTCTGTTTGGTGTCCTGGAGGCCTCTTGTATCTGTATGGGAATATCTTTCTCTAGATTTGGGAAATTTTCCGTTATTATTTTGTTGAATATATTACGCATTCCCTTCGCTTGCACCTCTTCTCCTTCTTCGATGCCCATGATTCTCAAGTTTGGTCTTTTGATGGAGTCAGTGAGTTCTTGCATTTTCTTTTCACAGGTCTTGAGTTGTTTAATTAATAGTTCTTCGGTTTTTCCTTTAATTACCATTTCATCTTCAAGTTCTGAGATTCTGTCTTCTGTTTGTTCTATTCTGCTGGATTGGCCTTCCGTTTTGTTTTGCAGTTCTGTTTTGTTCTTTTTTCTGAGGTTTTCCATATTCTGGCACTTTTCTTCTTTAATGTTGTCTATTTTTGTCCTGAGTTTATTTATCCGTTTATTCATTGTGTTCTCTCTTTCACTTTGGTGTTTATACAGTGCTTCTATGGTTTCTTTTATTTCTTCTTTTGCTTTTTCAAATTCTCTATTTTTGTTGTCTTGGAATTTCTTGAGTGTGTCCTGTACATTTTGGTTGACCCTATTCAGTATCATCTCTATAAAATTCTCATTGAGTACTTGTAGTATGTCTTCTTTTAAATTATTCTTGTGGGCTTCATTGGGTCCTTTCGCATAGTTTATCTTCATTTTGTTGGAGTCTGGATCTGAGTTTCTGTTCTCTTCATTCCACTCTGGTTCCTGTACTAATTTTTTGCTGTGGGGAAACTGGTTTCCCTGTTTTTTCTGTCTTCCCGTCATTGTCCTTGGTGTTGTTACTGTCCCTGTACTGTGTGCAATTAAGTATTTTCTAGCTTGTAATAATAACAATGGTAATATTGAGAATGGAAGAGTAAGCTGAGATGGAAAGCAAGAAGTTAAAGAAAAGGGGAAAACAAATATACAGACAAGAGGGAGAAAGCAGAACAATGTATCAGACAAGAGAGTTTCAAAGGTATAAAGAGGGAGTGTTAGTGTACTAATCGACAGTAAGCTGAAGAGGCATTAGAGAGACAGAGAGAGGATTGAAAATCAAAGATAAAAAAAATAAAAAATAAGTAAATGAATAATATCTATATATAAAAATGAATTAAAATAAAATGGAAAATAGAAAATAAAAAAAAAAACCAAAAAACTTCCAAGTTTATATGCAATGCAGTTTCAGTCTTAATAATTTGGGTGTCCGTCTCAATCTCCAGTCCTGGAGTTGGTGCCTCAGATGTTGTTCTGTAGTTGTCTCATCAAAGGGGATGCATAAAGTAGAACAAAACTACACACACACACACACACACACACACACACACACACACTCACTCACTCACTCTCTCTCTCTCTCTCTCTCTCTGTAGCTGGCGGGGTTATTTATGCAGATCTCTGGGGTGAACTTAGCACTCACCTGGTCCCACAGGCTTTGTTTGTTCAGAGTTCTCCTGTGCGGGAGCCTCTGCTACAGGCTTTCCCCTTTCCAAGCACTGGGAAAGGTGACACTGCCCCGCGTTGTCAGGCCTGCGTGTTTATTTACAGTTCACGTGGGAAGGGGGTCTTCCCTCCTCTCCTGTGGAGTTTTTCTCCCTCCTCTCACAAGTGTCCCTGCTCCTGGTTGCTGGGCATGCACCCTGCTCCCGCCAGAGCCTCTCCGGCCGCCCGGCTCGTTTATTTCCAGTCCCGGGAAGGATTCCCTTCCCCCAATCTTCAGCGCTCAGGGCGCCCCACCCTCTTTCCCGCGTGTCTTAACTGTTCTTATTGCTTAGTACTCAGTTTCTCTTTTTTTCCCGGGTGGAGGTCAGTCTGTCCAGGGGGCTATGCTGCTCTGGCCCAGGCTTGTCTGTGGGGCTACCGCGGTACCGCGAAGCTCACCTGGTCCGCGTCTTCCCAAGCCGTATGGGCGCCGGCCACTGGTGGGGGCCTCCTTGGTTCTCCGTTTAACGTGAAGTGGAGATTCTCTGCGCCGGCTGGAGATGTGGAGGGGTCAAAGTTATGCCTTTTCTCGGTGATTATGCCTGCAAAGTGTGTCTCCAACGTCTCTCCAAGATTTCACTATAGGAGGCTCGCTTTCTGCTTCCTACCTCTAGCCGCCATCTTGGAATCCTCCCTCTGTCAGCCCTATATTATAAAGAAAATAATTTACTTACATACTTTTTGACAAGCTACATCAGTATATGTTGTTAATGAAGAAAATGTTTTACATCCTATGTATTTAAAAACCTGTAAAATAACACAAGTTGAGGGGAGAGGAATAAAGTGAATAGAAGAACATTATTCTGTAAATGTTCTTTAAATGTATGTAGCTGCAGTCATTCATGCAACTCTGCCAAGAACAGCTTGACCTTATTGCCCCCTTTCCAACTACGTCAAACAGTAAATTTAGAATAAGTCTCTAAATTTTAAATGGTTTAATTATCAGAAGACTTTAAAGAGCAAATTTTCCACAAATTATCCTTGTCCCATTTGTTCTTGATACTTCTTGTTTTTTTTTAATGGTTGGTTAGCCAACATGTAATTAATCACTTTTGGTTTTTTAAGGAAATGGAACTTCAGTGTAACTTAGTTTTGCGGTGTTTCTTAGAATTGCAGTATATTGTATGAGAACATTAGGTGACTGTTTAGAAGTAGTAATGAAGTCAAAATAAGATGAAAAAAGTTTTCAGTGCTAGGGATTGAACCCAGGGCCTTGAATGTACTATGCAAGCACTCTCTACCACTGAGCTATACCCAAAGCCTGAAAGAAATAATTTTTAATAGTCAGTTTGTACATGTTGTATTGTTATGGTACCTGTGTATTACTCCAGATCTCAAATACCACCAGCATTGCTGTCAGAGTCCAGTAGACAAGAGTCCTGTAGATTGCTTTACCATATACCTCCATTGTCAGTGGATGGAGTTATTCCCTATGTACAAATTGGTAGTATCTAGCTTGTTCTCATTGTTTCTTCCTCCAAAATCTCGTTTGAATTATTTCTTCCCCACAGTTCTGCCAGTAAGTGAATAAGAACTAGCCCACTTTATTTGACAAAGAAAGCATAAGGAAACCCTTCCAAACCTGTTTTGCCTTCTTGGCTCTGTTCCATCTGTGTAATAAATTGCCTTCTCTGGAATTTGGATACTTTTAAAAGTTAAGCACTATGTTTACCAATCACTGTCAATATTAAGATTTCATATAGAGTAAGATTTTAAGATAGGAAAATACCTGGATATGAGTACTTTCTGCCTTTACCTTTTTTTTGGTGGCACTGGGGTTTAAACTTGGAGCCTCACACTTCCTAGGCAGGCATGCTACCACTTGAACCACTCCACTAGCCCTTTTTTGTATTGGGTATTTTCAAGATAGGGTCTCATAAACTGTTTGCCCAGGCTGGTCTCAAACCATGATCCTCCTGATCTGTCTGCCGCCCAAGTAGCTAGAATTATGACACCCATAATCCACTGGCATCCAGCCAGTTTTACATTTTAAAATAGAATAGCATATCCTAATAGACTTAAGGTAAATTCTAGTAGGCTCCAAGTCTTACAGGAATTTTAACTATACATCCATTTCTGTCTTTCACTCTTCCTCTTCCCAAAGCCCAGACCTCAGGGTTGGGTATTATTCTACTTAATAATCACTATTAAAGGTGATTAGGCTAATGGTCTCAGAATGATTGGAATGTGTTCCTTTCTTTGTCTTCTGAAAGACTTTGTGTAAGATTGTGTAGTGGGTTGAATTGTGTCCCCCCCAGAAAATATATGTTGAAATTCTTCAACCCCAGTACCTCAGAATGTGACATCAAGGAACATCAAGTACTGCTGGTAACCACCAGAGACTAAGAATAAGTAGGGAAGGAAGGAGTCTCCCTGACGTGACTCAGAGGGTGTGTTCCTGCTGACCCCTTGAGACAATAAATTTTTGTGGTTTAAGCCAATAGTTTGTGATAGTTTGTTATGGCAGCCCTAGAAAACTAGTACAGATTTGTATTATTATTTCTTCTGAATTTTATAGAATTCACCTGTGAAAATGGATATGGAACCTTCTTTGTGGAAAGGTTTTAAATTGTGAGTTAAATCTCTTTAATAGATACAGGCTGTATAGATTTTCTACTTGCTCTTATGTCTGATTTGGTAATTTGTATTTTCAGAAATTTACTTATTTCATCTAAATTACTGAGTTTATTGGTGTAAAATTGAATTTATAATACTTTTTGGTGTCTATAGGATCTGAAATGATCCTCTTCCATTCCTAATATTATTAATTTAATTTAATTTCACTGTGACAAAATACCTGAGAGAAACTGCTTATAAGGAGAAAGGGTTTATTTTGGCTTACAGTTTCAGAGGTTTTAGTCCAGGGTCAGCTGGCTCCATTGCAAGTGAGTCAGGACACCATGGGAGAGAGGTCGAGGTAGTTCAGAGTTACTTACCTCAAGGCAGCCAGGAAGCGAAGAACGAGATACGGAGGGGTCAGGGATAAGATGCCTTTCAAAGGCATGTTCCAGTGACCTACTTCATCCAACAAGACCCCACATGTACTTTCTACCACCTTCCAAAATAGCAGCACCTGCTGGGGACCAAGTCTTCAACACATGAGCCTATGGGGGACATTTCACATTCAAACTGTAACAAATACACACCTCTGGGTTTCGGTTTTGTTTGTTGTTAAATAGTAACACTGCTTTAGCTTTAGTGTAGGCACATTACAAGGTAGTAGATCCACTCATTCCCTTCCCTCCTTTATACTGTAATGGACATACATTTTACTTCTCTATGTTATAAACCCCAGATACATTGTTAGTTGTTTTTGCTTTAAACAGTTTGAATAAATTTTAAATTGAGGAAAAAATATTTTATCTATATGCTTTCAGCATTTCATTCATTTTATAAATCCAAGTTTCCATCTCACCTATTTTCTTTCCATATAAAGAGTGCATTCCTATGTCTTGTAGTTCAGGTCTGTCTGATACTGACATTTTCTCAGCTTTTGTTTGTCTTAATAGTTCTGTATTTTGTCTTCATTTCTGAAGTATACTTTGGCTTGATACAGAGTCATTCATTGATAGTCTTAAAAATATTTTTTATTTTTATTTATTTATTTTTTATTTATTTTTTTTCTCTTATTCATATGTGCATACAGTGTTTGGGTCATTTCTCCCCTCTTCCCCCCGCCCCCTCCTTTTCCTCCCATCCCCTAAAAATATATTTTTTTAAATGTCATTCTGAGCTGGGTGTGATGGTGCATGTCTATAATCCCAGCACTCTGGAGGCTGAGGCAGGGAGATCATGAGTTCCAAGTCAACCTGGCCTACACAGTGAGTTTAAGGTCAGCCTGAGCCACCACACACAGTGCTACCAGGTTTTCCAAAGCAAAAAAAAGTCATTCCACTGTTTTCTTCTTCACAGAGATTCCAGTAAAAAATGTGGCTGTTGTTCATTAATACTTGTTGACTGACTTATCAGAAATGCTTGGGACTCAACGTGTTTTGGACTTTTTCAGATTTTGGAATATTTGCATGTATATGATAAGAATATCTTGGGGGTAAGACCCAAGTCTAAACGCCCAAATCTAAAAATCATTTATGTTTCATAATATGCCTTTATGAAGGTAATTTTATGCAATATTTTAAAATAATTTTGTGTGTGATACTTGCAGGATCATGTCAGCACTCTATCGGATTTTGGATTTTTGGATTAGGGATGCTCCAATCTACCTGTATGGTTATTATTTTTTAAAATCTATATGTTTTGCAGAGTAATTCTAGATTTTTTATTAAATGTAGTATTCTAAATTTTAATGCATTGTGCTTAGATTTTGTAAACAGACTTATATTTGTCTTTTTTTCTTTTTTACTCATTAAAAACTATGTATTGTTGGGCAAGTCACTAATCTGAGCCTTAGTTTCCTCACTTTATAAAATTGTGCCACCAATGTATGATTTTCAGGGTTTGTGCTGTAAGTTAAATGTGAAGAAGATTGCAGAATACCCAGAACTTGTAAGAACTCATGAACATTTTACTGTAGTACACAGATATATTCCTCCTCACCCAGCTTCAGTTGTTGGGACCTTGGGGCTCACATGTGACAATGGATAATTTCCCTGATCTGAGCCCTTCCCAGATGCATGGCAGCAGCCCCATGTGTACATGTTGCTTGTCCTCCACATGCTGTCTGGGAGCCACAGTGCAGCCAGAGCGTGGCAGAAATGGGAAGCCATAGTCACTCCATGAGTGGACGCTGCTCCTGCTGCTTACAATTCCAACTCCTGTTTGCAGTTCACATGCTGATTTTAAATGCATCTGATTCTTACTCAAGCAAGGTTGCAGGATATTTTTGTTGGTTAAGATTTTTAATTTGTAAGCAGGGCTAAGGATATAGCTCAGTGGTAGAGCAAGGACTTTATATGTACAAGGCCCTGGGTTCAATCCCCAGCATCAAAGAAAAAATACTAAAAATCTATGACTTCTTATATTTTACCTAATTTGCACATTTTACTTATTCGGTCTGTAGTTACATTCATTTTTCACTTCTCCACTATTCAAGCTAACCTTAATAAAGTTACAAATTTTCATATTAGGAAAATCTTAGATATAACTCATGGTTTTTGATAATATAGCTTATAACCAATAGTAAAAACTCTTCCACCAGATCTAACTACTTAAGAGTATATAATACTAATATTCACATTAAAGGATACATTCATTAAAATGCTTTCTTTTCTACCCCAGAAAGAGAAACTAACATGTTATTACAGACTTGTTTTTTTTTTTTTTTTAATGGTACCGGTGATTGAACCCAGGGCTTGTGCTTGCTAGGCAGGTGCTCTCCCATGTGAGCTATGTCTTCAGTCCTTTTGTTTTTGAAATAAAGTCTCAAACTCGAAATCCTGTTTCCACCTCCTGAGTAGCTGGGATTGCAGATGTGTGCCACTATGGCTGGTAATAGGCTTTTTTTTTTTTTTTAATAAATATTTTGCTTTCCTTAAAAGTTAATTGAACTGCTATTTTTGGCCTATAGCCATAGGCAGCAGTGTCCAAGCAGCTGTTTTAAAATGTCACCTCATTGTGCTGCTGATCCTTTCCCAGTGGGCCTTTGGAGTGACGCTGTGGGAGCTCATGACTCTGGGCCAGACTCCCTACGTGGACATCGACCCCTTTGAGATGGCTGCATACCTGAAAGATGGTTACCGGATAGCCCAACCAATCAACTGTCCTGATGAGCTGTGAGTTTTTTAGTCTCGAAGACATGAGTTTCATTGCATTTTCTGTATTGTTATGAAAGAAAAAGAGCAGGTTTCCATGTTCATACAGTGCCTTCCTTTTGAGAATAACGACATTTCAGACTTGAATTAATTAGGCTCTTATAGAGAACTACAAAGTCAGACGGATTCTTTCACTATTTCATGTACTTGACATCTTACATTTGTAGTGGTAATGTAAGCACTATGAAGTAGTTTGAGAGTTTAATGTAGTAGTGAGAAAACTGACTGACTACTGTGTCTTTACCTGACTTGTAAGCAGACTTAAGGATGTAGCACTTGCACAAGCCTTTCTCATTGTCATCGTGCCTTGCCAGGTGTCAGTTGATGCATGAGATAGATGCTGTAGGTTACTGAGTGACATAGGTGCTTCTTGCCTCCTGCTTTCACCATATAGCTAACCTTCCATATCATGGGCATGGGGTAGGTAGGGACAGGCAGGGGCTGGTAAGTGGGGGCACAGGTGAATGTGATTTCCAGAAGTCCCCTCAGGTTTGTTTCCACGCCAGAGCAAGGCAGCAGCTTTGTTGTAGATCGGCGTTCTTGGCGAGATAACACTTCGTCTAAGTTCTTCCTCTGAGAACTGACATGCAGAGTAACACAAGTTATTTTTTTTTGACTGTTTTGTGCATTTACTTAAAACTGTATTTGCTGAAATAATTTAGTATGTTCTCATGAAGAATTGAAATCTATACATACAGTCCAAATAACTCATTTAAGCTTTCCCCCCATTTTAGAACTGCTAATACATAGTAAAGTTGATCAGTTTTTAATATGTTGTCTTCTGCATTTATACATTTGGATAGCAAATTTAACTGGCAGCAGACTGACCAAAAGGTAAGGAGTGCTATGTCATTCATTACTAGCCACTGTTTCCATTGTTGTCTCTGCAGATTTGCTGTGATGGCCTGTTGCTGGGCCTTAGATCCAGAGGAGAGGCCCAAGTTTCAGCAGCTGGTCCAGTGTCTCACAGAGTTCCATGCCGCCCTGGGAGCCTATGTCTGACTTGTCTCACAGTCCTACAGCATCAGAGGAAGGTGCCTGTCATGGATGCTTCACGTGTAACGTCACGCCAGCAAAAGCACATTTGTCTTCCAGAACACCGTGCCTTAGAAATGCTTTAGAATCTGAACTTTTTTAAAAGACAGACTCAATAATATGGAGTATTTTTCTAGATAATCACTTTTATTAGGTTGAACTGAAAGGGGTTTTGTATGTTTTTTTGGCCAAAAAAAAAAAAATTTAACATAGTTACTTTGGACTAGGGGGTACATTCTTACAAAATAAACAGTTTTTAAAATTGTTTAGACACAGATCTTTGGAATAGCTATCTTAGTGCCAACTGCTTTTTATTTTTTTTACTTCATTGAGGTAATGTAAGTGACTCACCTTTAAAGATTTTTTTTTTAATACTATTTTTATCACTGCTTTTGGGAATGTTTTTTGTCTTCAAGATACAATATTTAGGAAAGAAAAAACAGCATAAAAAGATGTCTGATTTGCTTTGTATAAAGAAAAGCAATATTAAAGGAAGAAAACTGAAAGAAAAGCTAGAGAGAAAAAGGAGTTTAAAAAACACTTATTCAAAACAAACTGCCCTTGCATGGGAAATTGTTTATTTCTTATTGTTTTAGTGGAAAGGGAGTTCTGCTTTCTTACTTTGGGGAAAGCAGGGTCTGAGTTCATCACATCTTAATTTTTTGGTTAGAAATTAGCTTTCCTGTGAGCCAGAAGAGGGTTTGGGTCAGATTAGTAGGAAACAATGGAGACTTTATTTATTTTTACTCTCTGGGAAAGGAGATAATGCAATTCCAGAAAGTGAAATCACATTCTGAGGTGAAGATTTCCTTCGGTTGCACCTAGAATATAGTGCTATGCACAGAGGAGGTGCTTGAGTTTGTTGTGGATTTTTTTTCTTAATTGTAAACTGGTAAATTTTGTGCTTATCTTCAAGACTGGCTTAAGTGTAAAATTGTTTATAAAACACTTGAAAAATTAAAGGATTTGTTTTATATTACAGCAGTATTGAAAATATTGTTCATAACACATGATTGGTTATTCAGTCTGTTAAGTCTTTGAACATGCAGCAGGTAGATGGTCATGTTCATCTCATGAGTATTTCACTTAGGCTCTAAAGCCCTAACACAAGGACAGCTGACTGTGTTTAGCCTTTAGGGCATAATCAAAGCTTGGAATTATTATTACATGGAATATTAAAACACTGAAATATTTCTCCAGATCCTGTAAGTAAAGGGTAAGTACGCATGTATACTCGGTGTTAGTTGGCCTAAGGCAAGATTCGAAGGCCTACGAAATAGCTAGGCCTACAGGTGCCTCCCACTCTTTCCATCCTCAAGGTTGTATAAGTGAAAATGTGTGGCAGTTGCAGGCTTTTGCAATTTCTAAATAAGCTCCATAAATTAGCAACACATCTGCAAAATGGTTCACACAGTACAATGTCTCCCAGAAACATGCCAAGAATGTAATTTTCTGCATGCCATTTAACAACATTGGTGTTTTGGGTTTATGAACTATTTAGCCCCAGGTGCCTAGTGTCTAAAGAAGCTCCTTGTAAGGTGCCAGTGCTTTTGTTCACAACCTGCATTCTTACTGAGCGCCGTGTACCATGCACATGGGCTAGTTCAGTTCAGCTCACACACCCCTTCCACTATTCAGTGCATTCTGGTTTTGCATTCAGGTTAGTACACTGTTCAGAAATCAGTGTTCCAGGTACAAGACCAAAAGATAAAGTGCTGATACCAGACTTGTGTCCCAGTTAAGAAGGGCTCTCAGCTTGCTGAGATGGTATGGTGCCTTAATCATTTTGTGTTTGTAAGCTCTTTTATCTTTCTTTTTGAGGGGGGATTGTTTTGTTTTTGCAGTACTAGGGGTTGAACTTAGGGTCTTGCACTTGCTAAACAATCACCATCACTTGAGCCATGCCCCCCAGTCCTTATATATATTTTTATTTTTTAGTAGAATTTTCTTGCTGAGCTACTTTCTTTTGACAGAGAAAGGAAAAAAGTGTTAACAAGATTTCCATGCTGATCCTCTTCCAGTGGTTTTTGTCATAGTTTGTGAATATTACTGAACAGATTTTGCAGAAAATATAAACTTTTATAGGGAAGAAGCAAATTGACCAAGCACTGATAGCAAGTTATAAGCTGACTAGTGATCTAGAGGTCCATTGTATTTTGTCTTTTTTCCAGCACTTCCAGTTGGAAAAATTAATAAGCAAGAGAGATCCAGTATGTAGTTATTGAATGCCAGCTGTATCCCCAACTCTCTGAGATATGCAAGGAACAAGACAGATGATGGGTCTCCCTTTCAAGATCTTAAATTCTAGTTAGGAGAAACAGAGAATGAATATAAATAAGATTTGGGTAAGTACTATGATAGAAATAATAGAATGGTATTAGAAAGAATAGCTTTAATGGCATGGTTAGCCAGGCTTCTTTGAGCAGGTGGCATTGGGTTGAAATCTGAATGACAAGGAGCCAGCCATGAGAAGATCCAAGCAGAAGGGACATAATTGCAGAAGCCTAAAAGCAGAAACAAGCTGTGACTTCAGTCTCAGCTTGCCCCACCCATCCTCCAACTTCTGCTGCTGGGAGGAGAGATCTCAAATGAGATCTGAGAGGTGTAGGAAGCAGACAGTAGATCCTTGTAAACCATAGGACATTCTTATATTTTATTCTAAATACAATGGGGATTCACTTAAGGAGTTTTCACATAAGGAGTGACACAATCCTATTTGTCTTTTTAGAAAGATTGTCCCAACTCTTGCGAAGATTAGATTGTAGGGAGGCAAAGGTAGAAGTAATGAGAACCTTTAAGAGGCCATTGCATAATTGAGGAAAGAAAAGATAGTGATTTGAACCAATTTGGGCAGTGGACGAGACAGACTGAAGGGGCAGATTAGAGATAATAGCCTAGATCCATTGGATGTTGGTGACAGGTGAGGAAGGCTTTAAAAATCTTTTTAGGGCTGGGATGTAGCTCAGCAATGGAGTGCTTGCCTAGCATGCACTAGACCCCGGGTTCAATCCCAGCATCAAAAAAGAAAAGACAAGATCCTTTTAATCCTTTGAAAGCATTATGTTCATATTTGAAGAGTTTGTTTTATGCACTATAAAGAATGAAATAAGAAGAGACAGATTGCTATGAATACCATCTCCCATCTCAGTGCTCACCTAAGTCCTCTTTCATATCTCCACCCTTACTGCCCCATCACCATCTTTTTACTTTATTTTCTCTAATTTTTCTTTGGTCACAGGACTAGTTTAACCTGGTTGCAAAGTTTTTTTCATACTTCCATAGGTCAGCTTTATTATGCATGCAACTTCATTATGCATGAAAATAATTATGGCAAATCAAATAATTCATTAACTTTAGAAGATTGTTTTCTAGGTATTATTCTCCTGTGCCCGTTGCCCCTATCCCATACAATAGAAAGGAGGTAATTTAATTTATGGGGTTAAAAAATAAAAATGTAAGTACTTGCTTCTTAAGTTAGTTTTTCTTTCTGCCTTCAATTTTGCCCTTAATGTTTCAGGATAACATTGACCGTCATTTCCAGTTTCCTGACATACATGAACATCCTTTATGTTTGTACTGACAGCATACATTTATATATAAGTAAGCTGTCTGTGCTCATCTGATTCTTCCCTGAAATTAAGGCCAACCAGACCTACGGGGCTTAAAGGGAGATACCACTGAGTCTCAAAAGACCACATATTTTTGTTATACAACTAAAAACTTTTTTTAAAAAACAGAAGAGAATTGATGATAGCCAAAATTATTCCTTTGAATAAATATGCCATTTGTTCTTAATTGGTTTATCAGTACTTCAAAAATGAAACGTTTTTAAATTATTTGTTTTTAGAGGGGTAAGGACTCTTCTAAGGATATATTAAGAATAGGGAAAGCAAATATAGTTTAAAAATAAAATAACTGCACTAAAAAAAAAAAAAACACAAAACCTAGGATTAAGTCCATGGTGATTGAAAGTTACATTTGGAATTGACTTTTCTTTCATATTTCTCAGTGCTTTATTACCCTTTGACTTTTGCCTTCTTGGGTCCAAGAGTCAGCTAGACTAGGCTAATATTAAATAGTCTGACATCCTTAGGGATGGCATTTGGCTGCAAGTGATAAAGATCCATTATCATCACTTAACCAAATACAATCATCCTTTAGTATCTTATAGGGAATGGGTTCCAGGACTCTCTGGATTCCAAAAATCTATGGATATCCACGTCCCTTATATAACGTGGCATAATATTTGCATATAGCCTACACATGTCCTCCTACATTCTTTAAATCCTCTCTAGGTTACTTATAGTACCTGATATAAATGCTATGTAAAAGTATTCTGTATTTTTAGGGAGCAAGGACAAGAAATCAAGTGTGTACTTCTTAATACAGACACAGTATTTTTCTGAACATTTTTGATCCAAGGTTGGTTAAATCCAGGACGTGGAAGCCTGGATACAGAGGTATAACTACAGCTTTCGTATTCTTCCGTGACAGATTCTGAGAGAGGAGCTAGGGTTGGTGCAGTTACGCCAGGACTTCGTCCACGACCGCTCCTCCCTTTCTGCTGCTGTGCTCTCTTGGCATGCGGTGGCTTCTCGGGACCTCCAGGGCATAGAACTTGTTCTAGGTAGGAAAGCGTGGGTTAACCGAGGAAGCTAGCTTTCCTGTCGTACGTTCCCACCAGTGGCTGTTTGGCATCCCAGGAAATTAGAGTGTACCAGGTTCTTAAAAACAGTTTTATTGAGATATAATTCATATGTCATCTGTTTAAAGTATATGATTCAGTGATTTTTAGTATGTTAATAGAGTTAATGTAGTCATCAGCCACAATATAATTCAGTTTTGTTTGTTTGTTTGATTTGGTTTTTGAGACAGGGTCTTGCTATGTAGCTTAGGCTAGTCTCAAACTTGTGTCCTCCTGCTTCAGCCTCTGAAGTGCTAGGGTTATAGATAAGTACCAGCCTGGCCGGCTTTCTAGTTCACTTTTCTTTCTCCTAAAAGAAACCTCATATACCTTTGCAGCCATTCTTAATTCCTCTCCCACCCTTAGCTGTGAGCAACCACTAAACTACTTAATGTCTCTAGATTTGCCTGTTCTGGACCTTTCATATAAATGGAATCATATAATATGTGGCCTCTTGTGTCTAGCTTCTTTCACTTAGCACAGGTTTTCAGGGTTGTGCTTGTAGCATGTTGTAGCATGGTCAACAAGAGTGTCAGTCTTTTATGTTACCAAAAATTCCATCATCCAAATATATGTAACTATTAATTTATCAGTTGATATGAACTTGAGGAAATTGAGTTTTTATTTGATCACATTCTCATTTGCACAAAAAGGGGTTTCCATTGGTAAGAATGAGGGGAAGAGAAGGGCGGTTGGTGGTGGGCTCCTGGCACTGTTTTCCCTGGTGTGGAAGCAGCCTGTTACCTGGCCTCCTTCAGCAATGTATTTATTGCTTTGAAAGTTCTGTCAGATATGAGAGTCAGTGCAGTGATTGTGAAGAGTCTTAGCAACTGTAGGGAGTGCCCAATCAACTTGGTTTTTAGATTGGTGAGTACTGCCATTGTTGGAGGGGAAAGCCTGGCAAGGGTCACCACTACACGTTTAGCTTTTATCTTTGTCCAGAAAGCCCTACTATTCCATTGTGACTGCTGTTACTTTGGCCTCTGGCCCTTCTGTTTTTTTTTATCAGCCCATAATCCTGCTGCTACTTAACAGATTTGGGCTTGCAAAGTTATTTATGTTCTCCTCTGTTCTTGGCATGCAGTATCTATCCCAAGGTACCTTTGCTTTAGCTTTATGATATAACTACCTAAGACCTTTGGAGGTAAGCCAGAGAGTGGCTATTAAGACTGCATGGAAATTAATATTAAAAGAGCGTAAACACTTATTTAATGATATATTGCATGAATTTATTAGACAGTATCTTATATGTCTTTATTTGGACATTTGCATTCATATGAGGTTAACCTGAGCTGACACTGTTTGGTCACAGAATTATTTAATGTCCACCTAAAGAATACTTTAGAAGTTGTCTGTATGATTCAGAGAACAAGGTACTGTGCTAGAGACTTTGGTGGACTCCAAGAGGAATTGTTGATGGGTCTTGGCTCCAGTAGAACCCCAGAGTTACTCTGAATAAATCCACTGTAGCCCCAATTTTGTGAAGCCAGAATGGCTGTGGCCCTAGCCTAATATCTTTGTCAGGGAGTACAATGCTTGGTGCATGTGTTTTGAGCTTTGTGTTAGCATTTCTAGGCAGTGTCCCTTTGGCCTTTGCCCCATCCCTACCCCATAGGTCCTCAGATGACTTAGCTGGAAGGGGAGGGTCAGCTCCTAACAGGTATTCTTAGTCATCTAAGCAAGATTTTTGTCACATGGTAAGTGAAGTGCTCCCTTAGAGTCCTCACTCTTCTGGGAAGGCAGGAAAAGGAAGAGACAGGAGTCTGGCCTGCCTGGCTCTGTGGAAACCTGGACTAACTCCATATCAAGGGACTTCCCCTGTTCCACATTCCCTGGCCACTCTGGACCTCTTAAAATTCTTTAGCATACCTTTGTTGCCAGCCTTGCCCTCTGGCTCATGTGTTGTGTGGCCCTCTTGAAGGAATTTTGCCCCCTTTCCACAGGACGTGACACTGCAAATGTATTTAAACAATGTAAGATTTAGAAATAGATACAAATACTGTTTTTTTCCATCACCACCTTAGAATAGCATTACATTTTAGAGATGAAAGGATTGTAACCTATCCTTTTATTTTACAAATTAAGGAAATTGAATTCAGTACCACTTCCCAGACATAAAGAGAAAAGAGGCTCTTTCTTGGTGTGTTTTGGAAGGTGGGTGTGCTTTTCCAGGAAGGGAAGTCAATTTCTTGGAGAAGTGACTAACACTCCATTAGCTGGCATTTTCATAGATAATCTGTCAAGTGAGTACATGCTGATTTTATTTAGTTCACGCTTTTAGACTGTGGCCAGTTGCTGTCATTGAAGTATATGACATTGAAGTATTCAAGGCAGAGGGTCAGGAGGGGAGAGTCTAGGGCTAAATGGCAGGTGTGCCACGAGGGCCCGAGGTTAAGAAGTGCAGCCTTTGTTCTGGAGGCGCTAGAGATAAAAAGAGCCTCCCTCAGGTAGTGATGTGGGCATGTTTGTTTTAGCAATGTTAGTAGTAGGTGGCTGTTGCTTACTGCCCATCAGGTACTATATTAATTGCATGTGTTATCTCATGTAATCTTAATCGTGTGGAGTCAGATTATCACTTCCACTTTATAGCTGAGGAAATGGAAGTTGAGATAGGTCGCACAGGCAGTACACAGTGGAACTGTGACTTTAATCCAGGGAGTCTGACCAGAGCACAGAGAAGACACCTACCTATACCATTGGAATGAGAGGAAAGGATTGCAGGGGCGTACAGGGTATTTTGGGAGACCATACTTTTTGGTCTCAGTATTTCTAATGATGTAAGAGATGATTTTGTTTGTTGAGAGAGGTTGGGTAGGGGCCTGTAAATGTTGGAAGCCTACTTGAAGCTGACCAAGAACAAGGGAGAGTGGGACTCTGCTGAGGCTGTACACAGAACTAAGCCAACTGAAGGCTTCAACCCAGATCCTACTCTAGCCACAAAGCACTAACTCTGGTTCTAACTACTTTCTGCCATAATCCCACCTCTGCTCTGCAACCTGAGTTCTGGAAGATGACAAGTCCTCTACTGGAGCGATGGTTTGGGAGATCGACAACAAAGGAAAGGCAGTCAAAGAGCATAGACATGAGCATGGTCAGACTTCCCATCTTAGCGCACAGTACTTTTCACCGTCCATTAGTCAGCTTTCCATTACTAACACGATGCCTGAGATAATAAAAGAGGGAAGGTTAGTTTAGTTCATTGCTGGATGTTTCAGTCCGTAGTTGGTTGATTCTGTTGCTTTTGAGCATGCAATAACAGTACATCATGGTGGGGAGCACAGGAAGTGCATGGTAGAGTCAGCTCTTCACCTCATGGTAGCCAGGAAGCAAAGGGAGGAGGTACGAAAGTCCCAACGGCCCTGCAAGGGCATGGCACCATACAGCCAGAATATTTTCAAGTAGGCCCCACCTCTTTAGGGCCACCTTCCAGCAGTGCCATGAACTGGGGACGAAGCCTTTAACACATGGGCCCTTGAGGGCCACTTAGCTAGTCCATAGCATTATCTGACCCCTGGCTCTCTCCCTCACATACACTTACTTCTGTTTTTGCTACTTTAAATCAGTTCTTGCACGTACATCTCTCGTGTCTTCACATGTACCCTCCTATGACATTGCACCATACTCCATGTCAACCTAGGTTACACTTCCTTACCTGCAAAACCCACCTCTCAAGAACCCGCTGTGATCCGTAAGCCTCTTAGTCTTCTGTTTCTGTGTAGCTATCAGCATGTTTTTTCCTCTGCTTAGTTGTAGTTTACAGCTTCAGCTTACACGTGGCCAGTTTGGGCCTTTCTAACCTACCACATATATACTACATATCTATTGTTACCTGGCATTTGCTCTATTTTTCACGTACAGTCCCCAAGACAAGCAATCTAATTGGCTCCACTCATCTTTGCACACCAGACCCTAGCTAGCTGGGTCTTAGCTCCCATCAGTTGATGAAGTCACATGCAGGAAGACAGAATGGACAGACCCAGTGCTCTCCTTGCTGGGTTCAGTGATGAGGCTGTGACCCCCTGGGCAGAGCCATGGGAAGAAACAGCTCCATCATTGCCTTCCTGCCAGGCCTAGGGTAAAGAAGGGGTTTTTAGAGCATGTTGGATCTTTCTCCCCACCACTCAGAACAGTAAGTTTATGCTAAAACTAAAGGATTTGCTGTGCTCATTGAGGATTCAGTCATTGGTTTGTTCGTTCAAATAGACCAACCAAGAAGCTCTGTCAGGCAGTGAGAGTGGTGAAGCCATTAGGAAGCCATCTTGTCTTCACAATCTGGTAACAGTAATAGGGCACATGACCAACCAGTTACAGCCCAGGGTAAGTGGGTAGAGAGGTTCTGAAGCTGTGTCCACCCCATGAGAAGGGGACCCCCCTGAGAGACCCCCTCCTCCTTCCTTAAGGACCTAGGAAAACCTAGGAAGCTAGAACACCCAGTGGGACCTCATCTCCAGAGACTTAGGTGATCCCTGGAGGGCAGTGGCCCCAGCTTCAGTGAGAAACTGCTCAAGCCACTGTCCATGGGATACAGGGCTACTGAGGTTTGTGTGTGACATCTGGATGTGCATGGCCATCTGTTCATCTAAGTGGCCCTCGCTACTGTTCTTAAGTTTGGTTTTCTGATTAGTGCCAGTGGTGAGGCAGGAGACAGTACATCTCTGAACCTCATAACCCTGGGTGTGACTGAGAGTGAGGATACTACTGGTGGCATTGACTGGAATTCATCAGTTTACCTTTCCTGCTTTCCCTACTTTAATTAAAACTTCTTTCAAACCCAGTTATTTTTATTCAAGAATCTGTTTCTTGGAAACAAATACTGCAGTAAAGACAAAAAATGCCCATCTTTGGAAAATGGCACCACAGTATTCCAGGGGGTGGGTTTCTCTTCTTAGGTGGTTTGTTCCCAGGGCAGGGGTTGGGCCCCAGGAGGTCCTGTCAGGCCTGAACTCTCCCTAGAACTGCACTCACACTTTGGCTCTGACTCATAGGGATGTCCCTGTAGAGACTTGTCGTGAAAAGTGGCTCCTCTTGTGTTCCATCCAGTCATCCAGGGGTCCTGACCACCTCAATCCTCTGTAAAGCACATCTCTTCCCTAAATGAAAGTTCCCAGTTTTGGAGAAAACACTTGGATGGCACATACTCACCTGTGCACTTTGTATTCAGAAGCATCCTATTCAGATGACAGCTCCAGTGCCACTTGTATTGAGACACCAGCCTTGGTTCCTCTTTCTCACCCCCATACTCCATCCACTATTTCTAAACCTGTTGGAATCCTACACCAGAGGCCCTCTTGACTGTGCTGTGGTCTATCCAGTTGGTATCTGTCCTACAGACTGTCATTGACCTCCTGTTCCTCATTTTGACTCTTTCTGTCTCCTCTTACCCTTTCCTGTAGCCCTAGCTTTCATTTTCTGGCCTCCCTTTTCATTTAACTGCTCTTAGCTGCAGTCAGCAGCAACCTTTTTTTGCTGGGGGGGAAGTCTGCCCAGGTTTCCTGGGACCACTCTCTTTCAGAAGAGCCTTTACATCTCACCCTCCTGTGAACATCACAGGCTCCTGTCTTCTGGGTTCCGCAGGCCTTGTTCTAGTTGTGGCTTTCTGTATCAGTGATTTCTCCAACTTTGTGTCCTCTGTCCTTGCTCTCTGTGGGCGGAGTTCTAAGTTCCTTCTGTTTGGGGCCTGCCCCGACAGGTCCAGAGTGTCCTTACTCCCTGTGATGGCTCCCTCTACAGACCCCATACTGTAAAGCTGCCAGATTCAGAGACTTTTTCCCAGTCGTCCTCTGACCCTGCTGACCAGACCACCTTGCTTTTGAGACCCTTTTTTCCTTCAACACTTCCCTGGGGTTTTTTCCTCTCTTCTGCACAGGTTTCCATCTCTCCCCTTCCCAAAATGTAGGTGGTTCCTAAGGTTCCTACCCTAGTCGTCTTCTACATCTGTCCCTCTGTGGTCCAGTCTATACTCAGATACCTGCTTTGCACCCAGCACCCCCACACAACCATGTGGATGACCCCTCCTCCTCCAGGTATCATCACACAGCCACCACAATCCCAAAATAGCTAACACTAAAGTCATCCTCTCCCTTAGGGGACCATGAGGTTAGCAGGGAGCCTCCTTTACTCCTATTGTGGTTCTTCCTGAGTCATCCAAGGGCCGACTTTCTCTGACAAGTCTTCTCTAGACCCCATCACCCTGAGTAGGACCAATGGGGCCAGCCTCTGCCATCCTCCTCATGACTGGAAATATCTTTTGAAGCCTTCTTTTCCCAGTTTTCCCCCAGTGTCACACTGGTTCCAAGAGTTTCCTTTATTGTTTTGGTTACCACTCAATTTCTGAAAAATTACGAGAAATATTTTCTTCAAGTGTGAATACAGTCATGTGAAGACTTTGTTTTTGTCTATTGTACTATAAGCTCCCCAAAGCAAGGAAGGATCAGCTCATCCCCTCCTCTGCAATTTCCTTCAGCACTTAGGATTTATTAAATATTATTTCTTACAGTGAGCATAATTTTACTGACCAAATAAAGATAACCCTATTACTTCCCTCTGAGAACAATACCCCTATGGAACTCATGATTCCAAGAGTTCCTTGGAACAGAAGAAACCCTAAATATATTTAAAAAGTTTGGAGAAAAATATGCTGGAAGCAGGGCTGGTTTCTAGGACACAAACTTCTGAAAGAAACAGAGAAATGGACTTTTTGATGTAGACCTACAAATTGAGACAGTGCCTTTCCCACAGCCATGTCCCCATGCCATTGCACAGTCTATCCCATAATGTTTATTTACTCAGTCCACACAGTGCAGCCAGACTCTTTCCTGGTAGCAGTAACAACTTCAGTCCAATGGCCGTGACCTCTGGACCTAGACCTGAGACCACAGGGCGCCTGCTAGGTTGGGCTGCAGCCTATGGCCATGAGCCACTAAGGAAATGACTATGACCTGGACATCACCAGCTCCAGTTCACCATCAGGAACATCATCTGGAATGTTCTGAAGACTTGATGCTGTTGGCTGACCTACCAATGAAAGGAGGCACCTACAACTGCCAAGACAAGTTCACAACAAATGGCCTTCCCTCACCCTGGAAATTGGGTTCATTAATTTTTTTTTTCTTTTTAAGTTAAAGGGTTTTGGATTTTTTGTTTTGTTTGTTTTTAGTGAGATTAGAAAGTACACAGCATCTTTTGTTATAAATATGTTTTCTCCCGTAAGCACAGGTTACTGAGAAGTTGCTTTGAAATTGTTTTTGAGATTCTAAGGCAAATACATTTACAGTCTTAGTGTACTTGATACAATAAGAATTTGATTCACTTCTTGTCATCTGGGAGGAAATGCCATGCTAGAGTACAGGATCAGAGTTTATGGTTGGGTTAATTGAGCCCTAATAAGAAAAATATTTTTGAAGGTTAACATTACCACTTCCTTTATTCTACCTTCTACTGTCTTTTTATCTCTAATATTTTCTCTCATTCTAACTCTATACTGCTTTCAGGTAAGTTATGACCTACCTTCCCATTTGTCAATTCTTTTTTCAGTTATAGCATTTCTACTGTTTAATGTGTCTGGGTTTTAAATTTCACGGTTATATTCTAATTAATAAAAAATTCATTTTTTTTGGCAGTACTTGGGCTTTAACTCAGGAATTTGCGCTTGCTAGGCTGGTGCTCTACCACTTGAGCCACACCCCCGGCCTTTTTTTGCTTTAGGTAACTTTTATTTTTTTTTTTATTTATTTTTTTTTTAACTCTATTTTTTTTTTTTATTATACTTTTGAATATATGTTGTTTATTTTTTTTATTTTTTATTTTTTTTCTTTTATTATTCATATGTGCATACAAGGCTTGGTTCATTTCTACCCCCTGCCCCCACCCCCTCCCTTACCACCCACTCCACCCCCTCCCGCTCCCCCCCCCTCAATACCCAGCAGAAACTATTTTCCCCTTATCTCTAATTTTGTTGTAGAGAGAGTATAAGCATTAATAGGAAGGAACAAGGGGTTTTGCTGGTTGAGATAATTTAGGTAACTTTTAAATAGGGTCTTGCATTTATGCCTGGGCTGGCCTACTTCTTGATTTTCCTGTGTCCACGTCCCTTGTAGCTGAAATGACAGAAAAACACCATCACACCCAACTTTTATTGGTTGAGATAGGGGGGGTCTCAGGAACTTTTTGCCCCAGGCTGACTTCGAACCATAATCCTCTTGATTTCTGCCTCCAGAGTAGCTGGGATTACTGGTGTGAACCACTCTGCCTGGTTTAGCTTTACACACAGACCTATATATTGCTTATTTTTTTTTATTATATCATTTTTTTGAGACTGGATCTTGCTGTTGCCTAAGCTGATCTCAAACTCCTGAGCTCAAGTTATCCTCCCACCTCAGCCTTCTGAGTGATGAGGTTACAGAGGTGGGGCCACTGTGCCTGGCTCACTCTCTTTTTAAATTGCTTTTCTTTTTCCCCCCTTTTATTAGGATATATTCTTTGTACAGGGTTGGGGGGAGATTCATTGTGACAATTCCAAATAACCTTATATTGTACATTGGTTACATTGCCCCCACCATCTCGCCCCCTTTACCCCCTCCCCACCTCACTTAGAGCAATTGCAAGTGTTTCATTGTTCTATTTTGTATATGTATATGAAGTCCATCAATTATATTCCCTCACCTTCATCTCCTCCATTCACCCCCCCACCCACTCCACAAAGTATGCCCACACACAAACACTGTACCTATTTTATAGTCCTGTGTCATTATTAATTCCAGAGTCAATGTTAACAGGGGTTTCTTGAAGTATCCCTGCTGTAAGTATATTTTACTTGGTCAGTTCAACCCCTTCCATTTAAAAAAAAAATTCTCTATCTGTTAAATGCCATTTCTTGAAGTTCTTAGAAGCCTAAAATTATTTGTGAGGGTATTTTTTGCTGACATTCATGGTGGCTTCTTTTCTCATGTGGTCCATAAATTTGAATTGTGACCTTGTGGTCTCCCTGGCTTTGTCAAAATCTTGTAGGACCTGGGTTGAGTACATACATGCCTCCACATAGGTTGTGCATTTCCCTCGAGGGCAGTAACCAACCCAGAATTTATCACTGCTGGTAGCTTCTCACACTGATTTATCAACTGGCAGCTTCCCTGGACTATGACCAATGGTTGTTAACAGTTCAAACTCCAGCCAGTGCAGCTACCAGCCTATGATCGTTAATTCTGAGGGAAGTATTTTTCTTGACCACTAGGGACAAGGCCAACACAAACATGTATCCTTGCCTCCCTTTGGTGGTCTCCTGGAGACTGTCCAGAAACTCCTTCTGTCAGTAAACATTTCCAGGTCTGGATGCTCCAGAGGCTGATCCAGCAGGAGTAAGTATCCACTAGAATAAGTATCTTCTATTATTTGTATATAGTAGTGAATGGGCTCTTCTGTGGGAAGTCGAGTGGCTGATTTGACACTGTCCAGTGCTTTAAGGTTTACACTGAGTCTGTCTAAAAGGACAGCCTGATATCTTCCTAGTCTCCCAGAAATTCCCCAGTGTCTCTCCTTTTGTCCCAACAAGGGTGGTATGCAGTGTACAGTATGCAGTGTATTGGCCCTGCCTCCTGCAAGTCACAGGTGTCTGCAGCTACTCAGAGGCATATTGACCAACCCCCCATTATTAGGTCTTTGCTTTAATTGAAGTTTTCGTTTGTCAAGTTCAAGTTCCATTCATTGGAGACTTCTGGTTCTACGAAATTCTTGAGGTCATTTTTAGTCAGGTCTTCAGCTTCTATACCTCATCTTGAAAACCAGCCTCAACAATTTTTAGGAACAGGGAAATCAATGTTTTGTGGCTCAGTTTCCTAGTGAGTATAAGCAGATTAGCATCTCTGAAGAAAATTACAAGCTGGGGCTTTTGGTTTCCCTTTCAAGACCTCAGCCCTCAAATTGGCCCTTAACTTTGTTATGCAATTTCATTATTGTTGTGCTTTGAGTATGAAGTGTTCCCCTTCATGTATTTTGGAAGGTTCTGGAAACTTTAGGAGGTGAGGCCTAGCTGGAAGAAGTAGGTCACTGGGGGCGTGTCCTTGCAGGCTGCTACATCTTGTCCTTGGTGTGTCCCTTTCTCCCTCCTCCCCCCCAACCCCCCTCCTCCCTCCCTCCTTCTCCCCCTCCTCCCTTTCTCTCTCTGTCCCTCTCACTTTCTCTCACTCTCTGTGATGATATTTATGCTTACCTTAGGTCCACAGCAATGGAACCAGCTAAACATGGACTAAAACCTCTGAAACTGTGAGTTACAATAAATGTTTCCTTATTTTCAGTCATTTCATGAGGTATTTTGTCACAGCAATGAAAATCTAACATAATTATACTTTATATCTTTTCCTCAAACTTTTGCTTATAACCCTCCTCCCCTTCCTCACTTTCACTGGGCTGTATAGAAGACATTAGAAGGCAACTTCTTTGACCACCAGATGTTTAGATCCATCTGCACCCATTTTCATCATTTCTGTCTTTTCTCCGCTAGAGTGGGCAGGAATGGTAAGGCATCCCTGGCCTGAAAAGGGTCAGTCCCTCCATGTGTTCTCTAGTCCTCTCTCCCTCTTGCCTTCTCAAGGACTGTGATTTTCCCTTTGGTAGATCGACTTGAGTGAGCATCAGAGCCGCATGGAAGGCTTGTTGAGTCACACTGTAGGTGCCACCCCATTTCTGACTGACTAGGTCTGGGGTAGAGCCTGACAACCAGCCAGCATCTCTCATAGATTCCCACAGATGCTGATACTGTTGATCTGGAGGTCGCATCTTTACAACAATGACTATAGACAAAATCAACACAACTCTAGCTGGTTCTTAGAAAAGATCAATATGATCGAAGCAAGAAGAGTTAATAGAAGGGCACAATTGGTTTGACATTAGAACATTTGTTTATTTTTTTGGCAGTACTGGGGTTTGAACTCAGGGTCTCAGACTTGCTAGGCAGGTGTTCTACCACTTAAGCCACTCTGATAGCCCTTTTTTTGTGATGAGTATTTTTGAGATA